>NC_080705.1:80224758-82624758 GCF_943734765.1 Anopheles ziemanni
CCTCCAGTGTGGATTAAAGGGTTAACCTACCACGCGATCGGGAACCTCAACTCGATCGTAGGATGCGTCACGTTAAGGCACGCTTGTAGTAGTGTTATGCTCAACCGCGCAGCTTTTGTGTACATCCGACAGTGCGTAACGGTGTTCTCTTCTTCGGCAAGCTAGAATACCGCGGTGGTATTCGTGGGCGCGTAGGCAGGCAATGTGATGGCTGCAGCGTTGCTATAGTTGTCAAACGTAGCAGGCTAAAAGCGCCCGTCAGGTGTGTCGCCTCATCTGCGATCGTGCTGCATCTCGATCTCGATGTAATTAGTGCTGACTGTGTGATCAAACCCTAGCCTCTCTACCTTTCCTTCGTTACATTCCGTTTGTGCCGATTTTGTAGAGAAAGCATGTTTATTAAAACGAATCTTCCCGGCTATTGAGAAACGTAATCTTTGATACTTAACTGTGTGCCCAGACCTGACCAGTGTGTTAACGCAAGAGCTCGAACAGTGAAAGCTTTTCATTTGACGATGGCTGCATAAATTAATGTGAGGTGCGACCACAAAGCATCAGAAAACAAAATGCCATCGCCACGGCCACGATCATCAGCCCACCGATCTGGAGTATGCTGTGTCCGGGTGCTGAGTTCTTTCCGAATCTTGCTGCTTGGGCTAACGGGATTCGCGTTGTTTGGGGCGTTAGTGGCCGCAGAAAAGCGGTCATACTTCGGTTGCTACGAGCGTGACCGTTTTGCACGGCCCGCCCTTACCACGGAAAACTTGGACGAGTGCATCGATAACTGTGAGAGCAGCTTCCAAAGGTAACGTCATCATGCAGGGACATTGCGCGTCATGCGGCCGCACGTTTGGAAGGGTGACTCATAATAATTACTCTTTTATGCCGTGTATTACCGCACCGTAGGTATGCCGTACTGTCTGGGACCCGTTGCAGCTGCACCAACGCGATCGTGACGCGCGTCGTCGAGGACCGGGAATGCGATCAGCCGTGTGGCAAACAACCGGATCAGAATTGCGGTGGTGTGAACGCCCAGGGGGTTTATGAAACGGGCGTCGAGGAAGCTGGACCCGTCCGCAACCTGCGCATCGAAGGCGAGCAGCGCGAGAGTACGATTGCGATCCGTTGGGATCTACCACCCGAAGATGGGGTGATGGTGGAAGAGTTCTTGATCGTTGCCGAGGCGTCGAGGACGTATGCAGACTTCCGCATCTATCCAGCACGCTGGACGGTGCACAATTCAACTACCTCGTTCGAAATGTCTAGCCTCAATCCGGGAACCGATTACAACGTAACGGTGGTATCTATCTCCGGCAAGGGCCGTGAGGGAGGACGGGCAAGCATTGTGGGCAGCACGGAGATCGGTCGCCCGGATCCGGAACCCGAGGAGCCCACCATATTGCGCCGACTAGAGTCCACGATACAGATACGGATTCCACGGGCAACGAACAACAATGGTCCGGTAAACTATTATCGCGTGGTGGTACACTACGTGAACAGCGAGCTGATACAGCAGATCGATGAGAGCCAGCTGAACACGTTCCAAAAGTCGAAGGAAAATAAGGTGCCGTACTACATAGCGGCAGAGTTGGAGATGAAGGAGGATGAAGAGTCGTTGTTTTTTACCGTCGGCGATGGGCGCGAGTATCGAAGCTACTTTAATCCACCGATCACGGCACGGACGCATGTGCACATCTCGATCGGGGTGGTGAGCATTCTAAACCATGTGGTGAAGGTACGGTATGCGACGACGACACATGAGCAGCATCAGTATCCGGATCATCATCATGTGAATCTAAAAACGGTTGAATTGGGTAAGTTGTTTAAGTTCCGGGGATAGTGTTCTTTGTTCAATCATGAAACAATCTCAACGATTCTATGAATTACTTCCACGATCGGTAACACAATGTTTCTTACAGAACGAAATGAAACCCTCATCACCATTCTTACCGTTGCTTGCGTGCTGTTCGGTATCGTTCTCACGGCTGCAATCGTTCTGTATGTATATCTGCATTTCAAGACACCCACCGCCAACACGCGTCCTTTCGCCGACCATCATGAGTTGACGCTACAGGGTCCTATACTGGAGGTGGAGAACAACGGGTTTATGCCGGACATCTACGAACAGCGCGGATTCGAGGCGGAACTACGTGACATCATCGAGGGGCTCGAACCTGCAAAGAACCACCCGCGGAAGTACCTTAGCTTGGATATCAATCGCATCCTTGGCAGTGGAAAATATGGGGATGTATTGCTGGGCAGCTTGCAAGCTTCACCGTCCGAGTCGGTGGGTGATCGACCGGCACAGGTGCACGTGATCACGGACGATATGGAGGGAGTAGATCAGATTGCATTCCTGAACGAATTTCGACGACTTACGGCACTGGAGGATCACGCCAACGTGATTCTGTTCTACGGCGTTTGTGTGACGCCCGATTGGTGCTATCTGCTGTTTGAGCAAATGCAAACGACGCTAAAGCAAACGCTACTGAATGCGCGCGTGCCGCCCAACGTGAGCAGTGCCAAGTTTTCCACCATCTCCGAGGAAATTGTTGTAAATATTCTCTGTCTTGTGTGTGATGGGATGCAGTTTTTGGTTGATAATGGTGTAAGTAGCTTTTGCTTACCGATGCCCCTTTTTTTGTTTCAATTCCCGCTTAACGTTATCATGTTTCATTCTGCATTCCACAGGCGGTGAGTAAAAAGTTGTGCGCTCGTACCGTGTACGTGAATACCAAATTCGAAGTGAAGGTGAGCGCTTTCGGACCACCGTTGCACACCGAGGACACGAACAAACAGATCGACATCGGACGCTGGCATGCGCCGGAAGTTATTAAATTTCAAAACCATTCCGCCAAGAGCGACGTTTGGTCGTTCGGGTTGCTGATCTGGGAATGTTGCTGCCTTGGGGCAACGCCGTTCGGGAGCACCACTACCGAGAATTTGTTCGCTGTCATCCGCGCCGGACAAAAACCGGAACGGCCACCGTTTATGTTTGAAGATTTGTACCAACTGTGCCTGAACTGCTGGGATTTGGATGCTAGCGATCGGCCCAGCTTCGACGAGCTGCGAAGCTACCTTCGGCAAACGCTGCCGATGCTGCGGTACCTGCTATCGTTCGAGCGGAAGCAAGATGTCCAGCTCCCACCTTACTTGCCCCATTTGGAAACGGTGGAGTAGAAGCGGACGGTAGGATTATCAGCATCGAAAACAGTATTTGAAACGCCACTCTTATCAATATTCCGTCCAGGTCGAAACTTTTCGGCTTTACTTTAACGACAAAGGGTTATACATTTGTATGTACTGTTCCGTTTTATAATTTAAAATAAATTACTTTTTATAAAAAAAAAATCAGAATTTCTTTTTCAAATACATACAAGGTTCTTACATCGACGAATCTTATATAGACCTTGGTTGCTGAATGTCAATATATAAATTGTCAGAAGTTTGTAAACAACGGCAAATGCCTTTGGCGCTTGTTTCGTAAAAATTCAAAATAGGCACTTCGAACAACACAAAACAGCATCGCGCAAGTATGACTAGCCATCACGGTAAACAAATTGTACTGGAAGCGGTTACAAACTTCCGCATCGTAGTGCAACAATTGATAGCGTTGCATCTGAAGTGGCAGCGTGACCACATTGTACGTTTGCGGCGGCAATTCTATACGAGGCTCTCCCGCCGGTTGCGTCGAAACATTTCCGTTTACCGTCGCCAACGGCAACAGCTGGAGAAAGATGTGCCTATTGTACGCCCCGAGCGTACACCTAAACTGGTCCGGGTTGTGCCATTGCCTAGGGAGGTGCCATTGCCCCGGGAAGGCATCGGATTAACGTCGGCTTTCGACAATGATCAGCTAAACATGTTACGTATGGATCCGGAGACCTTCGGGCTCGTATGCGAGCTGGCTAAGGGTGAGCTCCTGGCAGACTCTAAACCGCCCACGCTAGATGATCCACTGACGCTGGAGATGCAGGTCGGCATCTCGCTGTATGTGCTCGGTACCGGGGAGGATTATCGGATGGCCGGAAAAAAGTTCGACTTGCACTTCACCACGGTGCGCAAGTATGTGCATAGCTTCTGCCAGGCGCTGGTGAAAACGGCCCTTACAAGTGAAATACGGATGCCGACGGACACGGATGGGCTGGAGGGAGTTATCAAAGAGTTTGAAGATTTCGTCGGTATACCACAAATTGTAGGGATCCTTGACTGCCTTCATGTGGCCATCAATCAACCAAGTGGTGATAGCAAGGAGTATCTGAATAGCAAAGGATGGAATTCGTTGGTTTTGCAGGCCGTAGTGAATTGCAATGGAAGGTAAGCGAAAAGTAGATGAATAACATGTGACCTAAAAACTATACCACATTTTTTGTTGTTGTGCTCAACAGATTCATGGACATTTCCTGTAAGCATCCCGGCAAAGCGAATGATGAAACGGTGCTATTGCAAACCAGTCTGTATACAACGATGGAGGACCAGGTGCATGTAAGTAACGGTATTTTCGATCGCGTAGTCCCGAAAATTTACCATCTAACCCTTCCCTGATAGCCCTTCGATCAAGCTAGAATGATCGATAAAAAAGCGGTACATCCATTTCTGCTCGGAGACAAGGGATATCCTTTGCTGCCGTGGCTCATCACGCCATACTTCCCGGGCAAACTGTCCAGCGCTGAATATTCCTTCAATGTATACGCAGCGAAGGCACGGAACGTTATCGGGACAGCATTTGAGCGGCTGACTGGACGATGGAAGGTACTGGACCGCTGCCTAAATGCGAATATGTCTGTTGCACCCGATATCATAGCAACTTGTTGCATTTTGCACAACATCACCGAACGCTGTGGCTCGCAGTACAAGGAAAGCTGGAGCGACTGCCCGAGCGTGGACGATGCTACACCCACCCAACCCCAGTGGTCTTGCGGAATCGTTACGACGGAGGGCGAAGAGGTTAGGAATCATTTGGCCAAATATATGGTCAGTAATTATCCAAAGATTGAAGAGGATGAAGATTGAAAAGGTCTTGGCAAGCAGTTTTTAATAATAAAACAATAGTAATAAATATACGTAACACACAAAAACGTTATAAAATGGGTTTTTTTTATTTAAAAATGGCTTCAATTTAAGCTTCCTCTTCTATGTGATCTTCATATTCGTCTATGTAAGTAACCTGTTCAATCTGAGCATCTGAGCCAACGACTTCCTTCAGTTGGTTAAAAAATCTATCCATGTATTCTTCTATCATGCCTCTAGTCTTTTCCTGAATCTGGTCAATTAGTTCCTCTTCCTTTTGCATGTACAGATTGAATTCGTAGTCAATTAGTCGCTTCTGCGTGCGATAGAATTCGTCACTCAATTCCTGCTTGCTGGAGGCTAGGGTAGCTTCGAGCTTGCTGACGCTCGGCCGAACCTTTCGTTCCATGGTTCCACGCGTAATGAACGATCTTCGCTTTTTCAACACTTTAGTCCGCACATGCTGTACGGTGGTTCGCGGTGGCGCCCAGGTTGACGGTGCAGGTTTATCTTCTCCCGTGTCGTTCTCTTCCAACGGCATCGATACAGCACTATCGTCGGGTGCTGCAGCTTCCTGTGGCGATTTGTTTCCTTTTTCATCAACCAACTCAACCATCTCTTCGTAGTACGGAAACAGCTCCTGTTCGTTTTTGCTATTGCTCCGCTTTACCCTTAGGTACAGATTCTTCAGATTTTTCCATCGCACACAGATTTGCTCGGCGCTTTTTGTTTTGTATCCACGGGCCCACATTTGCTGCTCAATCATTCGAAAAATCTGCATGTTTTTGTTGTGCTTGTTGCTGAACTGCCGAGCAAAGTTGCCGTTTTTCATTATCAATAGCATCTCCATCGTTTCGTCGTACTTCCACAAGTTTCTTCTGTTCATAATTGCACGAGTTGAGAGAAAATTTTAGAAAAAACTAAATGAACGCTTTCCAACTTTGTTTGTTTACAAGCTTGCAGTGAAAACTGTTTCACTGATATTGGCCAAGATTATTACAATTGGGAAGAGCATATACTTAACAACCTTGATCACGATGACAAATCCCACATTTGTCATTTTTGAAAGGGAGTGTACATTGACGGTTCACAACAAAACAATTCTAGCACAACAGCAGTGCCTTACTGAATTCATTACTAACCGATAAAAATAATCAGGACTTTGCCGCTATGGTTTGCCAGTCAATGTGCATGCACATAAACTATAATAAAAAACAAGTCTGAAGCATACGTTAACAGGAACGAAGAAAATAGAAAACCAATCCGCTTATGATCGTATATGACTAAAAAAAGTATGACTAACGCATGTAGACCGTGAAGGCCTTAACGAAACGAAAATAGCGATTAGAGTTTCGGGTTCGTTTTTTGTGCGAAATGTTAAGAAAAAATATATGAAAACAACTCATTATCAGAGAAAAGTTTTTGTAACATAAAAGTTAGGGAACTTACTGAGGGGTACGAGGTATTCCTGCTCATACTCCTACGTTCAGTTCTGTGAACAAAGTTGAACGAACTCAACGGAAAGTGAAATTGATGAAACATGTCGTCGAATCGTGGTTTGTTGTTTGTGATTCTGTGCAGTTTGATGAGCTTAGGATGGACATCAGAAGGAAAAGCTACAGCCGAGATGCCAACCGTGATGGACGCGATCGTTCATGCTATGATCGATTTTCGCAAGGAAATATTGGACAATCTGCAACTGTCGTTTGAGTACCACACGAAGCAGCTGGAGGAAATCAAAGTTCATGTTGAACACAAGATGCAAGAACAAGAAAACAGAATGAAAAAACAGAATGAAGAAATTAGAAAAACACTTGGCGAGATAAGCAGCGAGTCAGTCCTTAGATCATGTGATCGGGTCAAAACTAACTACACTAGTGCTTTTTACATTAGTCCTCATGGAAACATTGAAAAGCCTTTTTTGGTGCTTTGTTACTTCGATAACAATTTTAACATGGGCGGTGGCTGGACGGTGTTCCAGCGACGGATTGATGGGTCCGTCGATTTTTACCAGAATTGGACAATGTACAAAAACGGATTCGGAGACGTAAATGGAGAGCACTGGCTTGGTTTGGAGAAGCTTCATATTATGACGAGATCGGGAAGATACGAGCTGTTGGTGCTGTTGGAAGATTTCGATGAAAACTCTACTTATGCGTTGTACGACCAATTTAAAATTGGTAGTGAGGAGGAAAAGTACGAGCTCACCGTTGGAGGATATTCGGCAGCCGTTGGTGACTCGTTGAAATACCACAACGGAAGGAAGTTTTCTACATTTGATCAAGATAATAATGAATACAGTAAAAACTGTGCAAAAGAGTTTCGAGGAGCATGGTGGTTTACATACTGTTATCACACGTACGTATACCGTTGGCACACATGTGTGTGGAGCACAATCTTATTGAAATTATTTTCTTTCTTTCTTCTTCTATTGCAGTCATTTAAACGGGCCATACTTTGAAAAAGGTCAGCATGAAAAGGATGGAATAAGTTGGTACAAATTTCGAAGAGATAATTATTCGTTGAAATCATCAACAATGATGTTTCGCAGTCGTGCCTCTAACTAGCCTTCAGATGACGTTGGAAAATCACAGAATTCTAATCTTCGTTTTTATTCACTCTCGCTGCTTTAAGTGAAGTGCAGGAATTATGATCATTTTCATGGTTTTGTAAACTAAATGTATTCATCGGACGAATCGGTGTTATCTCGATAAAAAATAGTTATCTCGAAAAAAAAAAATCATAATATTAAAACAATCCCTCTGCGACAAAGGAACATTGGAATGGAGAAACAGCTGAGCAAAACCAAAAACAATCAAATCTAATATGACGTAGCGTATGGAACGAACAAACAAACGAAATGATATTATTCAATTAATTTTCTAACATTTTCAAACATTTACTTGCTAAACTTTTTATAACAGGGATGCCAATTATTTCAGAGCTCAGAAAAACTAATCCAAGTAAAGTTTGTTGGGTTGACTAAATACAAAAAAGTGAGTAAATATAGTTGAACTACACACCAATTGAAACTGGATTCTCTCCTTTAAAAGTGGACTGACTGTCCACGTTTACCAAGAGAAAAAGTCTAGTAAGTCCTTGAACATTCATTGAGAAACTACCTAAGTCAAAGAAACAGAATTGCATTAAAATCATTACTCATGGAAAAAAAGAGTCAGGCGGAATAGAGGAGGTGAAACATTAAAAAACTATTTAAAAAATCTACAATGAAATCTGACGAGGGAGTAACTACGTTAACCCGGGTTTTTTGTACAGATGTGACCAAAATAGAAGTCTAGTTTGATGATGATCGTGTGACAAACCCATTGTAGGTTAACAAAAACTAGTAGTTTTTGGAAACAAAAGGGTGATTCAATCACTATGAAAGATGACAGTGTTGCAAAATATATAGCAAAATTAGCTCATTCTAGAATCATTATGAATGTAATGTTTTTGTGAACGTTGAAGAATGTTCAGTTGTTTGTAGAATCTTCGACGGACTCCACGTAAATTTCTGGAGTGAAGTTTGTGAAAGATGTCGATGAAAAGAGCGTTGTTTTGTGTGATTATGTGTAATTTGGTGCGCTTAGGATGGACAACAGAAAGAGAAGCTACAGCCGACTTGCCAACCGTAATGGAAGCGACCGTTCACGCTATGATCGATTTTCGGAAGGAAATATTAGACAATCTACAATTGTCGCTAAAGTACCACACGGAGCAACTAGCGGAAATCAAAGATCATGTTGAACACAAGATGCAAGAACAAGAAAACAGAATGAAAAATGAAATCAACGAAATTAAAAACACACTTGGCGAGATGAGCAGAGAACTTCATCCAAGATCATGTGATCGGGTCAAATCTAAATACACTAGTGCTGTTAATATTACTCGTCATGGAAACATTGCACAGCCTTTCTTGGTGCTCTGTTACTTCGACAACAACTTCAACCTCGGCGGTGGCTGGACGGTATTCCAGCGACGGATTGATGGGTCCGTCAATTTTTACCGCAACTGGACCATGTACAAACATGGATTCGGAGACATTAGGGGAGAGCATTGGCTTGGTTTGGAGCAACTTCATATTATGACGAGATCGGGAAGACACGAGCTATTGGTGCTGTTGCAAGATTTCGAAGGAAACTCAACCTATGCGCTATATGATGAATTCAAGATTGCGAGCGAAGAAGAAAAGTATAAGTTCACCGTGGGAAAGTATTCGGGAACCGCTGGTGACTCGTTGAAAAGCATAAGTGGATTGAACTTCTCTACATTTGATCAAAATAATGCTAACCAATGTCTCAATCTTGCTGGAAGATATAAAGGAGCATGGTGGTTTGGATACTTTTGGCAATCGTATGTATACCACATATAAAACGTAAGCACACATATCGTGTCCCAAGGCATACAAATTTTGTTCTCCTTTCTTTTCTATTGCAGCCATTTGAACGGGCCATATTTTCTAAAAGGTGACCATAAGCAATGGGGAGTGGGATGGGACACATTTCAATATTTCTACTCGTTGAAATCATCAATAATGATGTTTCGCATTCGTGCCTCTAATTAGCTCTCCGTTGACGTTGGCAAATTCTAGGATTATAATCCGTTAGTTTCTTGTTTTCAATTATTATATTGTATAAATTTTATGATTATTTTTTTTATCAACAATGTTTTGATAGAATTTCTCCTTCGTCAGATGTTTTCAAGCTGTGAAATTTCATTGAAATTGTTACCATAATCGAAATCTTGGTGGTTTAAAAAAAAGTGTGCTGCGCTTAAATTTGTAGTTTAATGTTGAAATGAAAGTTAAAATCAAAGTACGGTAACGGTCAGTTATCATTTTCTAACTGCTTCGTCAATTTGTGCATTACTTGAGTGCCTTTGAAGACAAGTAATAGTTATGAAAATAAAAATATAATACAAAAGTATATTTTTTTCCAATCGTAAACATGACTAACATTTTTGAGCGTACATTTAATTTCAGTGTTCACCAGTTATCAGTAAGAACAAGAGTTCACAGACATGTAAGAAATCAAACTAAGTCAGGATAGGGTGAACTGCTGTTTTTTTTATATGATAAGTGTTACTATGTGTAACTCATATTAATGACACGCTTTTCAAATGTGTTTACATGTTTTATTTGTACATATATTTCAGAGCTTTTATTTTAAAATTTTGCTTAGAATTGAATAGAAACAAAACTGTAACTAGGTATAAGAAAATCCGTAAAGAAACATTTCCGATGGTTCGGTCTAAAAACAATAGAAACGCCTGCACATTTCGGCCGCCCGCTTGCTATGTACAGATTGATTTATTACAACACTCTCTTCCTCCGGTTCCGCACCCGCGGATCGTTGATCCGGCGTTCGGAAGCCCATATGAGATGGTGTGGGGCGCTTGGATCACTACGTCGCCGTTGGAAGATATCCCCGCGGGAGGTGCACGTAGACAAATGATTGTAGTAGGATCAGGTTGGTGGCGGCAAACGTGGCCACCAGTAGCAGCGTACCCGCGCCGCCGGGCAGAACTCGCCCACTGGCCCCGCTGTAGGTGGCGTTGCAGCACTGGGCGGCAAAGTTGATGACACTCGGGTAGTAGTGGTTCCAGAACTTCACCGCCCCGAAGCTCATCGTCATGTGGTCGCTCATGTTGAACGACCGATCGATGATCAGCACGCCCGGCTCGGTCACGGTGAACTTCTCCCACCGGATGTAGACGCCGACTTGCGTCGGGTTGGTGAACTTGACAAAGTTGGCCCACAGTGTCATCACGATGTCGGCCACGCGCTTGTCCGCGCTGTCCCACTGCATCTGGTCGGCGAGCGCGAGCCAGTACGGAAGGCCCCAGAGGAAGACCAGCTCGAAGTTGTGCGGCACACCGACCCACTCCGGGATGTCGCGCACAGCGGCCGCCGTCCGCGGCTTTATGTCGAACCGGTACACGAACGTGTCCGCCTGCTGGCTCATGTGCATCGCCAGCTCGATCGTGGGCGCAACGTATTTGCGCTCGGTGGCGAACTCGATGTACTTCCGGCGCAGTACGAGCGGGTCGGTGGTCGGCGGGTACGGTTTGTACTGGTATTGGACGGCCTCCATCACGATGTCCATGTTGCCTCCACACAGCGTCTCGTTGAACTCCATCTCGGCGAGATCGTTCGCCACGGCGTCGCCCAGCAGCGTCTCGAACATCTCCACGCCCAACCCGTGCTCGAGCATGTCGCCCATCGTCAGCTCCAGGACCTCCTCCATGTCCGTGTGGCCGATCAGCAGCGGCACCTTGCGCAACTTCCCTTGGTGCACCAGCATGCTCGGGTGGTCCGGGATGAAGGGGGTGGTGGTGTTACTGAGACCCCGGTCCACCACCGGGCCCCAGTCGATCGGGGGCGAGTTCTCGGCCAGGATCTGCGCGTCGACCCGCCGCAAGCAATCCATCAGCTTTGTGGTCGGCCGACGGAAACACCCGAAGGCGGTCGCCAGCTCGTCCAAGGACGATGCATATTGCTTGGCGGGCCGGACGCTCGAGTCCAGCAGCAGGCTGCCGGACATTAGGATCGCCTTGTGGAACATGTCGTCCGTCCAGTCGCCGGACGTGAGGTGGAGCCCCACGCACACGGCGCCCGTGCCGTGCCCCATGATCGTCACCGAACCCTCGTTCCCGTTGAACAGCCGGATGTTGCGCTTGATCCACAGCAGGGCTGCCGACTGGTCCATCAGGCCAAAGTTGCCCAAAGTACATTGACGGTTCACAACAAAACAATTCTAGCACAACAGCAGTGCCTTACTGAATTCATTACTAACCGATAAAAATAATCAGGACTTTGCCGCTATGGTTTGCCAGTCAATGTGCATGCACATAAACTATAATAAAAAACAAATCTGAAGCATACGTTAACAGACTTAACAGGAACGAAGAAAATAGAAAACCAATTCGCTTATGATCGTATATGACTAAAAAAAGTATGACTAACGCATGTAGACCGTGAAGGCCTTAACGAAACGAAAATAGCGATTAGAGTTTCGGGTTCGTTTTTTGTGCGAAATGTTAAGAAAAAATATATGAAAACAACTCATTATCAGAGAAAAGTTTTTGTAACATAAAAGTTAGGGAACTTACTGAGGGGTACGAGGTATTCCTGCTCATACTCCTACGTTCAGTTCTGTGAACAAAGTTGAACGAACTCAACGGAAAGTGAAATTGATGAAACATGTCGTCGAATCGTGGTTTGTTGTTTGTGATTCTGTGCAGTTTGATGAGCTTAGGATGGACATCAGAAGGAAAAGCTACAGCCGACATGCCAACCGTGATGGACGCGATCGTTCATGCTATGATCGATTTTCGCAAGGAAATCTTGGACAATCTGCAACTGTCGCTTGAGTACCACACGGAGCAGCTGGAGGAAATCAAAGTTCATGTTGAACATAAGATGCAAGAACAAGAAAACAGAATGAAAAAACAGAATGAAGCAATTAGAAAAACACTAGGCGAGATAAGCAGCGAGTCAGTCCTTAGATCGTGTGATCGGGTCAAAACTAACTACACTAGTGCTTTTTACATTAGTCCTCATGGAAACATTGAAAAGCCTTTTTTGGTGCTTTGTTACTTCGATAACAATTTTAACCTGGGCGGTGGCTGGACGGTGTTCCAGCGACGGATTGATGGGTCCGTCGATTTTTACCAGAATTGGACAATGTACAAGCACGGATTCGGAGACGTAAATGGAGAGCACTGGCTTGGTTTGGAGAAGCTTCATATTATGACGAGATCGGGAAGATACGAACTGTTGGTGCTGTTGGAAGATTTCGATGAAAACTCTACTTACGCGTTGTACGACCAATTTAAAATTGGTAGTGAGGAGGAAAAGTACGAGCTCACCGTTGGAGGATATTCGGCAGCCGTTGGTGACTCGTTGAAATACCACAACGGAAGGAAGTTTTCTACATTTGATCAAGATAATAATGAATATAGTAAAAACTGTGCAAAAGAGTTTCGAGGAGCATGGTGGTTTACATACTGTTATCACACGTACGTATACCGTTGGCACACATGTGTGTGGAGCACAATCTTATTGAAATTATTTTCTTTCTTTCTTCTTCTATTGCAGTCATTTAAACGGGCCATACTTTGAAAAAGGTCAGCATGAAAAGGATGGAATAAGTTGGTACAAATTTCGAAGAGATAATTATTCGTTGAAATCATCAACAATGATGTTTCGCAGTCGTGCCTCTAACTAGCCTTCAGATGACGTTGGAAAATCACAGAATTCTAATCTTCGTTTTTATTCACCCTCGCTGCTTTAAGTGAAGTGCAGGAATTATATTCATTTTCATGGTTTTGTAAACTAAATGTATTCATCGGACGAAATAAAGTGAAAAAAAATTAAAGTTACCTCGATCCAAAAAAAAAATCATAATATTAAAACAATCCCTCTGCGACAAAGGAACATTGCAATGGAAAACAGCTGAGCAAAACCAAAAACAATCAAATCTACTACGACGTAGCGTATGGAACGAACAAACAAACGGAATGATCTTATTTAATTAATTTTCTAACATTTTCAAACAATAACTTTCAAAACTATTTAAAACAAGGATGTCAATTATATCAGAGCTCAGAAAAACTAATCCAAATAAAGTTTGTTGGGTTGACTAAACACAAAAAAGTGAGTAAATATAGCTGAGCTCCCTTATCCTATATAGCTGATAAAACTGGACACTCCCCTTTAACAGTGGACTGAATGTCCATGTTTGCCAAGAAAAAAAGTCTAGTAAGTCGTTGAACATTGTTAGAGAAACTAAGTTTCGCACAACACCAGAAAGGCATTAAAATCATGACTCATGGAAGAAAAGAGTCAGGCGGAATAGAGGAGGTGGAACATTCAAAAACTATAACAAAAACGAAAGAGTAACTACGTAAACCCCAGGTTTTTTGTACAGAAATGACCGAAATAGAAGTCCAGCTTGATGATGATCGTGTGACAAACCCGCTTTAGGTTAACAAAAACTAGTAGTTTTTGGAAACAAAAGTGTGATTCAATCACTATGAAAGATGACAGTGTTGCAAAATATATAGCAAAATTAGCTCATTCTAGAATCATTATGAATGTAATGTTTTTGTGAACGTTGAAGAATGTTCAGTTGTTTGTAGAATCTTCGACGGACTCCACGTAAAATTCTGGAGTGAAGTTTGGAAAAGATGTCGATGAAAAGAGTGTTGTTGTGTGTGATTGTGTGCAATTTGGTGCGCTTAGGATGGACAACAGGAAGAGAAGCTACAGCCGACATGCCAACCGTAATGGAAGCGATCGTTCATGCTATGATCGATTTTCGCAAGGAAATATTGGACAATCTTCAACTATCGCTCGAGTACCACACGGAGCAGCTGGAGGAAATCAAAGTTCATCTGGAACACAAGATGCAAGAACAAGAAAACAGAATGAAAAATGAAATCAACGAAATTAAAAACACACTTGGCGAGATGAGCAGAGCACTTCTTCCAAGATCATGTGATCGGGTCAAATCGAAATACACTAGTGTTGTTAATATTACTCGTCATGGAAATATTGCACAGCCTTTCTTGGTGCTCTGTCACTTCGACAACAACTTCAACCTCGGCGGTGGCTGGACGGTATTCCAGCGACGGATTGATGGGTCCGTCAATTTTTACCGCAACTGGACCATGTACAAACATGGATTCGGAGACATTAGGGGAGAGCATTGGCTTGGTTTGGAGCAACTTCATATTATGACGAGATCGGGAAGACACGAGCTATTGGTGCTGTTGCAAGATTTCGAAGGAAACTCAACCTATGCGCTATATGATGAATTCAAGATTGCGAGCGAAGAAGAAAAGTATAAGCTCACCGTGGGAAAGTATTCGGGAACCGCTGGTGACTCTTTGAAAAACCTAAATGGATTGAACTTCTCTACATTTGATCAAAATAATGCTAACCAATGTGGCAACCTTGCTGGAAGATATAAAGGAGCATGGTGGTTTGGATACTTTTGGCAATCGTATGTATACCACATGTAAAACGTAAGCACACATATCGTGTCCCAAGGCATACAAATGTTGTTTTTCCTTCTTTTCTATTGCAGCCATTTGAACGGGAAATATTTTCAATACGGTGACCATAAGAAATGGGGAGTGGGATGGGACACATTTCAATATTTCTACTCGTTGAAATCAGCAACAATGATGTTTCGCAGTCGTGCCTCTAACTAGCTATAGGTTGACATTGGCAAATTCTAGGATTATAATCTGGTAATTTCGTTGTATTGTATAAATTTTATGATTTTTTTATCATTGAATTTTTGGTAGAATTTCTCCTTCGTCAGATGTATTCAAGCTGTGAAATTTCATTGAAATTGTTACCATAATCGAAAAGGCTTCTTTTGGGATAATGTTTTCACATTTCTGTTTTTAATAAATTTGGTGCGAGAATTTATGAATAGGTGGAAAATGATGCGAACTTTTTTTTCTGTTTTGACGTGCGTGTTGAAAAATGTGGTAAGATGCATCTACATAAAACGATGGAACACAATGTTCTATAGTGCGCTGTGATATGATAGAAGAACAAGACAAAAGTATAAAAACTGAGAGTGTATCAAAATTTAAAGAACTGCGTGAGGAGATAAATTGCACATTGGACCAACTCGACATGCAACTCGACTTACGCGTTGTACGACCAATTTAAAATTGGTAGTGAGGAGGAAAAGTACGAGCTCACCGTTGGAGGATATTCGGCAGCCGTTGATGACTCTTTAAAATACCACAACGGAAGAAAGTTTTCTACATTTGGTCAAGATAATAATGAATATAGTAAACTGTGCAAAAGAGTTTAAAGGAGCTTGGTGGTTTAAAAAAAGTGTGCTGCGCTTAAATTTGTAGTTTAATGTTGAAATGAAAGTTAAAATCAAAGTACGGTAACGGTCAGTTATCATTTTCTAACTGCTTCGTCAATTTGTGCATTACTTGAGTGCCTTTGAAGACAAGTAATAGTTATGAAAATAAAAATATAATACAAAAGTATATTTTTTTCCAATCGTAAACATGACTAACATTTTTGAGCGTACATTTAATTTCAGTGTTCACCAGTTATCAGTAAGAACAAGAGTTCACAGACATGTAAGACATCAAACTAAGTCAGGATAGGGTGAACTGTTGTTTTTTTTATATGATAAGTGTTACTATGTGTAACTCATATTAATGACACGCTTTTCAAATGTGTTTACATGTTTTATTTGTACATATATTTCAGAGCTTTTATTTTAAAATTTTGCTTAGAATTGAATAGAAACAAAACTGTAACTAGGTATAAGAAAATCCGTAAAGAAACATTTCCGATGGTTCGGTCTAAAAACAATAGAAACGCCTGCACATTTCGGCCGCCCGCTTGCTATGTACAGATTGATTTATTACAACACTCTCTTCCTCCGGTTCCGCACCGGCGGATCGTTGATCCAGCGTTCGGAAGCCCATATGAGATGGTGTGGGGCGCTTGGATCACTACGTCGCCGTTGGAAGATATCCCCGCGGGAGGTGCACGTAGACAAATGATTGTAGTAGGATCAGGTTGGTGGCGGCAAACGTGGCCACCAGTAGCAGCGTACCCGCGCCGCCGGGCAGAACTCGCCCACTGGCCCCGCTGTAGGTGGCGTTGCAGCACTGGGCGGCAAAGTTGATGACACTCGGGTAGTAGTGGTTCCAGAACTTCACCGCCCCGAAGCTCATCGTCATGTGGTCGCTCATGTTGAACGACCGATCGATGATCAGCACGCCCGGCTCGGTCACGGTGAACTTCTCCCACCGGATGTAGACGCCGACTTGCGTCGGGTTGGTGAACTTGACAAAGTTGGCCCACAGTGTCATCACGATGTCGGCCACGCGCTTGTCCGCGCTGTCCCACTGCATCTGGTCGGCGAGCGCGAGCCAGTACGGAAGGCCCCAGAGGAAGACCAGCTCGAAGTTGTGCGGCACACCGACCCACTCCGGGATGTCGCGCACAGCGGCCGCCGTCCGCGGCTTTATGTCGAACCGGTACACGAACGTGTCCGCCTGCTGGCTCATGTGCATCGCCAGCTCGATCGTGGGCGCAACGTATTTGCGCTCGGTGGCGAACTCGATGTACTTCCGGCGCAGTACGAGCGGGTCGGTGGTCGGCGGGTACGGTTTGTACTGGTATTGGACGGCCTCCATCACGATGTCCATGTTGCCTCCACACAGCGTCTCGTTGAACTCCATCTCGGCGAGATCGTTCGCCACGGCGTCGCCCAGCAGCGTCTCGAACATCTCCACGCCCAACCCGTGCTCGAGCATGTCGCCCATCGTCAGCTCCAGGACCTCCTCCATGTCCGTGTGGCCGATCAGCAGCGGCACCTTGCGCAACTTCCCTTGGTGCACCAGCATGCTCGGGTGGTCCGGGATGAAGGGGGTGGTGGTGTTACTGAGACCCCGGTCCACCACCGGGCCCCAGTCGATCGGGGGCGAGTTCTCGGCCAGGATCTGCGCGTCGACCCGCCGCAAGCAATCCATCAGCTTTGTGGTCGGCCGACGGAAACACCCGAAGGCGGTCGCCAGCTCGTCCAAGGACGATGCATATTGCTTGGCGGGCCGGACGCTCGAGTCCAGCAGCAGGCTGCCGGACATTAGGATCGCCTTGTGGAACATGTCGTCCGTCCAGTCGCCGGACGTGAGGTGGAGCCCCACGCACACGGCGCCCGTGCCGTGCCCCATGATCGTCACCGAACCCTCGTTCCCGTTGAACAGCCGGATGTTGCGCTTGATCCACAGCAGGGCTGCCGACTGGTCCATCAGGCCAAAGTTGCCCGGCGCCTCGCCGTCCGTGCTGGTGAAGAAACCGAAGATACCCAACCGGTACGCCACCGTCACCACGATCAGTTTCTGCTTGAACACCATCTGGAACGGGTTCAGCGTGAACGGTGTGTCACCGTCGAAGTCTCCCGTCGGAAAGGTCACCAGCACCGAGTAGCCATCCGCTGGCATTGTTGCTGCAAAGGAGAGCGGCCCATAAATAAATAAAAAAGGGTATATTAGTTTATTTTCAATGAATGGTAGGGGCTTCAATAAGTAACTGGTGAAGAAAAACACAGATTCTTCTTAACGGCATTCCAGCTGGACGAAAAAGGACATGCTATAAAAATTCAACGAAGTAATGTCATCACATACTTTATGCGCCAAAAGGTATGCAACTGTAACTGCATAGAAAATTCAACTAAAGTTCTTGTACCTTTCAAAATGTCTTACAACGTTATGTGCCATTTAAATGAGTTTAACTGAGGTGGAAAATATTTATGATCAAAAAATGTAATCACCATAAAGAAGAAACGATCAGTCTATTAATTAACAAAGCATTTTAAGCACCAATATTGTGTGTTAATTCAATTTGATTTCAATTCAATTTCAATTTGAAATATGCTGTGGACTGTTAGCCGCAACGCTATCATACAAACTATTTGTATTGCAAAGGAGCGGTACATAATCAAGGACCACTTCCCAGACCCGGTAATTTTTGTTGTTATTTTCCATTATCATCTTCCACTTCGCCATTGTGTCGCAATTCGATACCGTCAATTATCCTTTATTCATCGAAACTGTTGAATGTTGCGATCGACGATGAATAGTGTTCCCTCAATCGATGAGTTAATTTGCTCAAACTTTCCCACAATAAAAAAAAAGGGAACCGAACGGACGCAAACGAACCGGGTCGAAATGTTTACTGGATGACTTTAATTCGTTCCACTTTGTGTTCTCCCCCTGGAGCTCGAAAATCATGCATTCTCGCCTACTTCGCGCGCTCACCGAAAGCGAAACGGATCCGATGACGTTCATGAGTTTGCAAAATCATGCCCCTTACACAAAGAACAGGAGGGAAAGAAAATAGCCAAGAGGAGTGGAGAAAGGGGAAGGATTGTAAGGACTAACCTAGTGCCCGCGCTGGGTCGGTTCGTTGAACTTGCGAGCGTTGCGAGCAGGCGGAAAACCGCAGCGTCGGCCCGTCTGTATTGGGGGGTCCCTTGGAAAACCTCCGACCCGAAGACGTGCTTCGGCCGGAGCGGTATGTGTGCGGTTTCCTTTTTCTTTCATTGCAACCGACGCCGTCACGCTTGCTGTGGCCGACTTGAAGGGGTTCCCCTAGATGCCACGTAGGCATACGTTCTTATCAGCACGAGCCGATCTTGAAATATTGATGTAGGGTTTGCTTTTGACACTGCGTTCAGCCAACTCAAGAAGTTAGGTTCCGACGCACCAATTGAAGGGCGGGAATGAAACGTGAGGTTTAGAATGTCGGACAGACGGCCAGGAATTAATGGAAGTACACTTGAGACCCTAAAGCCAACTTATTTCTTATCCATGGACTGACTTTTGAGGGAAGAATTTTAGTTTTAAACATTTTTAAACATGAAAGAAGTTGTTGTCAACCAACAAGTTATCGTATTTCTTTTTAAGCGCTTTAAAATACCTTCATAAAACGACTTATAACTGCGGGCATGTAGGCACCAGATAGGTAACGCCCTCACTGCAGTGAAACTATGACAAAACCGCCCCCGAAACCTCAGGACACCTCCCGAACAATGCGCGTGCGGTGGCGTCGGAAGGAATTTGTCGTCTTTCGTAAATATTTCACGAAAAGTCCACCCATCACGAAAACCCACACGGGTCCCGCGCTGGTGCGGTGTGTCGTGGATGGGCACAATTTTAGGGCAATTTCCGTACCTTGGGCGGTAATTATACGTCAGACGCTGGTGTGTGAGTGTGTACGCTAATGGCGGGAATTTAAAAAATGTCCATTGTCCAACAAGGCACCAAGCGCGAGTTGAGGGAGGTTTGAAATTTGATGTTTGCGTGCCGGTGTATGAAAAGTTTCTTGAGACATTTATGCGGTATGAAGCAACGATTACACTCGGTGTGCTAATGTTTTTAAGAGACGGGGATCAAAATGTCCAGCACTAGGTTATTGGTTTATGAGTAATCGGCAAACGTTATACGGGAGGGTCCAACAAGCGTGACGACGGTATAAAACCATAAACTTTTTATTGCTTAAAACCCAAATACTCACAGCACGAGCACAAAGCTTAAGTGTGTCAATATTCTCAAACTGTTAACGGCATTAAAAATAGAACAGCAATAGCCTTCGCCAAAAAAGATGTGCTTTGACGTTGTACCAGATATCAGGAACAACATAACATACATTTGCGAAGATAGCCCCTTGCTACGAAGGGGGTTTGTAAGTTGCAAAACGATCCCAGACAATGTAAGCCGAGTTCATGGGGTCATCGGGACAGTGTCGGTACCCGAAGCGGAACGAGCATTATGGTACCCGAGGGGGATGCCAGCAAAATCGCACCCTTGGTAGCGCAATTAACCTGGTCACGCAATCAGACCGACCGTTAGAAAAAGCAAAACCGAGGGAAAGAAAGGTGACACACCGTGAAGCACCTAGAGAACGGGACGGGATCGCTCCGGCCGTCGGTCGGTGTGAAAATGATGAAGAAGGAGTATATACCCTGTGAGTGATGGCTTATCGCAGATTACAATTAACTGTCATTTCATTGTCAATTAGAAAACTCGAGTCGAGTCGATCGGGCAGGTTGGGTTGCCGTTCTTTTAGCCAAAGTCGATTTGCGATCTTGCAGCGGCCGTTGAAAAGGCTGGCCGGCGATGATGGATGGTCGATTTCAGGTAGATTTATCATTTGCCTACGTTCGATCAGCAGCTGCGTGCTTTTTGATCATTTGATCCAATTATGATAACCTCGATGGTGAAGCATAATACCTTTTTTCACTTGACGGATGGCCTGGAACATTGCTATTTGTTTTAAATTATAATCCGTAATGCATGGAAAAGTAATTTTAGACCCGAAGTTGCTCAACAAATGTTCGATTATCATGTTATATCTTTCAACCAGAGGTCAGCAGTTTCAATAAAACTTACAAATTTTAAATCTATCTATGTTTAATTTTTATGCAATTAAAAACAAAACTTTGAAATCCTTCGATGTACGATCCTTTCAATGTTGGGTAATTTAAAAAAATGATACAAAAGTCTTATGACATAGAACAAACATTATAAAAGAATGTAAAGTATAAGACAACCATATCTGATATTATTTTTCATAGTTTGGCAAAATGGTATTGGTTTAAAAAAACGTAACATATGATGTAGTTGAAAACAAACTGTTATTTTAATTTAATTGAGTACAGAATAAATTTATATAATGTTTAGGAGGAGCAAAATAAGGAAACAAAACAGCAAAATTAGTACAATATCTCCTAATATGTAAAACACAACTAAGACCTCCTGGTTGGACTTCCCAGTCACCGCCAGCTTTCGTTAAGGCATGCGGCCTCGCTTTTCGTATGTTTCGTTTACCATTAAACGCTGTAATCCAGACGATTTGCATATCGATTTCAGGGAAATGGTTACCCGTTTTCTTTCCCCCGATTCCTGTACCGCTCTTTGCCTTTTTCCGTTGGCTTCTAAATCGACTGAACGGAAGTGTCGGGCCCTCTTTCTGTCGTTGTGCCTTCCCCGGCATCTTTACTATATCCTTCGGGGTAACCTTAGTATTTTTTTTTGTTTTGATCATAAGTGTTAGCAGTGGGATGGGTTTTCCCCCATGCCGGTAAGCTAGCATGAATCATCTATTGGGGCACGCAAAATTCATCCATCAAGCCGAGGGTTGGTTTCGGGTGTAGATTCGAGCGGGAAAGTGGCTTTCTATTTCGACGAAAAACACTGTTTTCCCTCTGCATAGGAATTTATTTACATCCTCTTTTTTGTTTTGTTTTCTAGTGCCATAACTCGATAATTTTGGTACATTTGAAGGTCTTCTGCCTTCGTCATAAGTGTCAGCGCCAACGAGCAGTCTTCGGAGTGAAGGTTAGGGCTCCACGTGGTGGTTTTGCATGTGAAGGCAAAATTGTACCAGTTTTTCGAAACAATTTTATTACATGTGCATATATGGCATCGGCGAGGCGCACGGCATATCGAAATTGTTGGGCAAAACCTTGAACAATTGTTTCTTCGTCATACGAATTCTTGAAAGAAAGTGTGGAAGCCCTTCAAACAGTGAAAAAATGAAGGATCAAACAGAATAGAGCTGACTAAACGTTGACCGTCGGTGCTTCTACTTCCAGAGCTCCATCGAAGCCGTAGTTCATTTTGCAGCCTTGGATAGCAAAAGTTGCTCATTCACGCATAAACAATTAAGGTTCCCTTAAACATCCGCCTTCTGACAGTGCGAGTGGTTTTAAATTCACAAGAAATTAAAAACTTCCACCAAACCGTAGCCGATTACAATCAATTACAAACACTCCCAGGAAAACACTCGATGGAAAACCTCACGCACGATCCCCGACGGAATGAATACGTCGGGAATACGCAAGTAGCAAGTAGCACACCAACTCTGCCACTTAGCAGCTCAATTATTGGAAGTTCGAAGCATGTGTATCGGCGCTTTTCCCGGGAGGGGCGTTTTCCCAACCCAAATGGTTCGATTCACACCGTTCGGCGCACCTGCTCGGCCCTCGATAAAGATTCAATTACGGGTTGGGAAAAGTTAAAGCTGCGTGTCGGTCGTGTTAAAAACCATATCTTTCGATCGTTGGACGATATTTTGGGCGAACTGTTCCGTTCTCTCCGTCGGGTTGAACTTCATGCGGGACCTTCCAAAGGGCATGCCACTTGACTGCAGGGAAAATTACGGTGACCTTCGAGGTGGATTCCTCGAAAAGTACCTATCGATCGGGAAATCTACCTGGCTTATGCTATGCGCAGTAACAACCGTTCGATTTATTTTCGTTCTGTTCGAACCTTTGTTCTTGTTGGTTTCTTCTGCTACTAATTACAATATACTATACCGGGGCAAGAAATCGTTCGTGTCGTAAATCAGGCAATCTTATTAACATTTTTATGATCCCCTTTTTCTCCGACGTCGGTGATGGCGACCATCGATGGTGAGAAAATGTAACATGAACACCTCCGTTTCTTTTCTTCTTCGGTACCGAGTCCCTCGCAAAAAGAAAAACAAACTAATTACCTCATGTCCACTTTGGAATAACTCAGCAACTTCAGACATCAGCACTCTCTTTATTCTTTGGAACTGGTAGAAATAAAACCTCCCTATGAAGGATTAAGATCCGTACCGCCCGTGGTGGAGTTCAAGGTCAAAGGAGGATTATGTAATACCACGAAGAAAAACAAACTTCAAAAAAGCTTGGTGCTGCTGATCTTTCACCCCGCCGAAGGGTTTCAATGTCAAACTGCCTATTTGTTATTCACATTGCATAAGTTTTTTTTTATTTTAGTACACCAAGGACTTTACGTAATCAGGTAATTAAAATTGAATACATAAAAATTAATGCTGATGGCGTGTGATAGATTTCGGGGAAATTGGTGTACTGCATTTATTTTTAGTGCTATAGAACGCATATGGATGAAATATACGAAACCAATTGAGACTGATAGAAGGTGTTAGTGTGATCTACGCCTTAAATTTCTTAATGTTAGTAAAATAAAACTGAAGTAAAAATAGATTTTACTACAAAATATGATACGTATTGTTTCGAACTTTGCACAAACTGTGATCAGAAAACACACGTGCTTCAAAGCGGCTCCGAAGGGAAACACACTTTCAGCACGCGGTAAAGGAAAAACAAACCATTGCTCAACACAAATCGATTGCCGCTTGCTCACAAAAATCATAGCAACGAACCCCTCGATGCACTAACTCGCTTCTCCTCGCACGTGCAAAACCGTGGATTTCGTTGCCTACTGCTTGGAAAAAGCTAGTAGAAAGGAAAGCCTACTTTTGTTTGTCCGCCGGGGTGTGCAGGGAAGCACGGGGGTAGACATTTTTGACAGTTGAATAGAATAGCGAACAAAACGGGTTTGTGTTTGTTCTCGGTCGTGCTTCAGTGTTTTGAAGCCAAAAGGATTCCGCGAAATGTAGGTTAAAATTGAATTTTTCGCACTCACACGTTCCACGTTCGCCGCTTGCACTTTGCAACCGAGTTCAATGCGACTGGGGTTCGATCGAGTGTTTGTGTGTTTTTAGTAGCTCATTGCGTGTTGTGATAAGTGTACGTAGTAGGTTAGTAAAATGGCCTATATTTAAACGCCTTCCATCCTGCTTTTCCAGGCAAGTTGTTGAAAATTAGCATAAAAAATTAAATTTGAGGGACTGTGTCAAGCGCAGCAGTTAATTTACGTTTACGAGCAACCTAATCACAGTCGACGTGTGACCTATTCAAAAGTTCATAGCTTTGGCTATTGTTAGTGTTGAGGACTCAAGACCCAATTCATTGGTTAGTGAGTAGAATAAGGTACATTTAAGCTAGTTAGCTCCCGTTAATTTTTTTTATCACTAAAAAGACGAGGTTTCGAAAAAGAAATCGCAGAATTCGTGCCTCAAAAGACTCTTTACTGATAAAAATATATCATTTCATAGAAACCACCCTTGTCTGTGAGGAAGGAAAAATCTCACCTTCCGACATTATGGATTGATGTGCTAACCATCAATCAAATGAGCAGTAATTCTGATGATAATGTTCTTGAAGTCAGAAATTACGTGCCTTAAGAAAAAAGGTACCAGGTAAACCGTAAATAGGGTCACGTGTTGACCGCAGGTGGAAAAGGGGAACAGATCGCTATCTGTGCAAGGAAAGAAAAGAAAAAATAAATAAAACGATACAGGGGAGAAAACCCTCGTCGTGAGTGCAGGATACGGCGCGACCGTGCGAAGAATGCTTTTCCAGCGTAATTGCTGGTGGTAATTAGCATTTTGTTGGATATATATTCCTGACGATGCTGATGATGGCTTGAAGATAACCGATGACGATTGGTACGCGGTATGGAAAACGTGTACCTTTTTATTCCGCTGTGAGTAGGAAGACGATCGTCGAATAGTCTACCTTTAGGCGCCACTTTTAAAGACGGTACTGCTATGCTGATGGGAATTCAAGATAATGAAATTCTTAAAGTGGAAAACTTGCAAACCTACGTACTCAAGGCATGTTCTGGAGTTGTTACATAGTTTGAAAAGCGAACATTCTGTGGAAGAGATAAGTGGGACTGAACTTTTTGGGGTACTTTCTTCTACACACTTTATCTTTGATGCGATAAACGATCACTAGATGATTCTAATGGAGGCGCCTGGTACCTTTCACGAACGCGTTGATAGTATTAGTTGGACAAAAATACAACTATTTGTTGTTGAAACTATACGTATTGATACGTAGTATACGTAGATAGATATTTTAAAACTATTCGAATTTGGTTTTGTTGCCACATTATTATACAAACAGAATCTTCTTTTTCTCAATCACTCCAATGTTCATGAATGAATTGTAAAAATTGTAAATATTTACGCATATTCAACATCGGAGTGAAGGGACGATAAATCTATTCCATTAATTCTATTTGCATATTTTTGACATATTTTGAATTGTGTTAGTGGTGTTTTGTTTTTCTGTCGCGAGTATTGAAAGGACAAATCATTGTATGCACTTTTCCACTTACTGCTCAAACGGTCTACCTGTGCATCGTTCAACGGTTGAAGAAAACATAACTAAGGGGAACGGCAACATTCTTCAGCACTGAAACAGGCAGTGGTAGTTTTTCTTTCAGACGACATTTCCCCACCAGACGGCATGGATGCCCCGCTCCCCGAGCCGGGTTTGTGATTGTTTATTTCAATCTCCGTCCACAATAAAATATTCCTTCCGCACACAAGCCCACCCTGGGGCGTTCCAATATGGCTTCGTGGGGGTGTTGAAAACATAGAACCCACACGGTGTGAGCCCTCGGACTTGAGCTCTCGCACGGAAGTCAACGGCCATAAAATGAAAATTTGACTCCGTTCAAGGGAAAAACCCCACAACTCGGGGCTGCGAGTTCGGGCTGACCCGGTCTGAGGTCCTTGTTGGCTCATGTACGGATGTCAACGTTTACGTTCGCGTCGATGGAGCAGGGATTTATGATTTTTGTGCCCTCCCGTAGCAAGTGGCTCGCTTTCCCGCCCAAGCGAGTTCAACGAAACCTAGTGTGGAATTGTAATGCATTTCATATCCACCTGAAGGAGAACCGTGAGGTCTTGGTAGCAAACAAATTGGTTTGTTTCAATGATTTCTCTCCAGTATTTTATTTCCGAAATTTGATTTCAGATAGATCGAAAGAAAATAATAACTTAAACATGCGTTCTTTGCAGCAAACGTTTTTTAAATAACAATATAATAACATGCTAACTTGATGTGAACACAAATTTGAAGGCACGTCAAAAATCAATTACCAAAATAACCTATAAACTCTTGTACATTTCTTTCGCTTTAGCAAAGGCACAAGCCAACACACTCAAAAATCCAAGCTTGTCGATACATTCAGGCCACGTGCTCGGAGCGCGAACGGTCAAGCAAAAGTTCAAAGAACTCACGAAAAGTCGACTTCATTTGAATTAGAAGCGAAGTCTACTTCAACTCCGAAGGGCTTTCGGTGGGAGAACGTCTCCGACTTACCGTCCGGGATGTAGATGTTGAGGAACAGGCAGTCCTCGTCGTACTGCTTGTCGCCTCCCCCCTCATCGCTCGACTGGATCAGCTCCATGAACAGCTGGTTGTGTCGCCGGTGCGTATCCCGCGGCATATGCCAGCAGTGCGGTCCCGGGCTGGTCGCGTTCTTGACCCCCTCCCAGCTGGGCAGGTTGTCCACGACGGGTGGCGTGAAGCGCTTCTCGTTTGTCGGCGCCTGAGCGTACGGAATGCCGAGGTACGCGACGACCCGCTGCGTCCGGAACATCTTCATGTACATGCCCATCACGGTGCCCTGATCGGGGATGGTCACGGTGGGCGGATCGCGCCCAAACCCACCCCGGCAGCACAGCACCACCAGCAGGACCAGGACATGGCCGGTCCGGCGCCGCCGATCCGATACCGATGGAGCCATTTTTCCACCTTGCTTGCTCGCCGATGGAATTTTCACTTTCTCTGTGCACCTTGCGTTTTTCTCAGGACGCGCGCCAACGAAAACCAACGCAAGAAAAACAATCGCGACACCGTCCACCGGAGTTGAAATTCCCTCGCACCGATAAACTAGCACACCAGCACCAAAACCGACGACCCGCCGAATCTAGACCATCGACGGGGTCGCTCCCCGGTACGCTGTAGCCAAGGGTTTTGGGACGGTTCCATTCACCAAACAACTCCGGGCTTCCCGGAGCGAACCAAACAAACAAACAAGCAAATCGTCGATCGAAAAATCAAAATCACGACACAATTTCACCTGGCTGACGAACAACTGGCACAGTGAAGCTTTGCATTCGACTAAATCATCCGAAAATGAATTTTAATCACACTGGTTTTCTTGATAAACTGCTAAAAACATGCACCACTATAGTAAACGTTTGTGCTCTCGAGTGATTTTTGTTTTCCTCTTTTGAGCTTCCAAATGGCACTTCCAGATTTTCTTCTTCAAAAGACTTATGTTCGAACCAAATCAAACTAAACGACCCGCCGTACCAACGACACGATCGAGGTCCTTTTGCGACGTTCGCGAGGATGTGCCGTCGCTACCGTGGCCACCGCTGGAATGAACGTTCGCCAGAAACGCCTCGTGGTTCTCGGGAGGGTCGTTCTCTCGTCGGCAGGATCTCGGCTTCAGTTAGTCACCTCCGGTTAGTTTTGCCCTCCTTTGTTTTATTCTTTTGCCATTTCTTTCCCTCGCTTCGAAGTTCGAAGCACCCCAAATCAGGAGGGTCTCACGCGATGGGCCCTCCCGTGTCGGGCTTGGACGGGGTCGGGAAGTCGAAAGTAACCCCGTTTGAACACAAACAGTGAGCCGGAGCTAAACAAATACAATCACAGCGTATCAAAGGGGTGATGCGGAGGATTAGGAACGTTAGGAGAGTTAGAAGGTACAGGGTGAACTTGTGTAGGCCAGAAGAAAAGCCAGGTGAGTTGTGCGTGAGTGGATTCTACTGCTCCGAGTGTTATTTTTCTTGGGTTGAGCTGTAAGGGGCTTGGACCTTTAGGATGGATGGATTTAAAACAAATGTAATTTGCTGTACTTCAAATATGTTCACTTAATTCAGAACAAGTTTATTACTTTGGTGGATAAAATACTTGTCTAATTATTTATTTCATTTCGTTTTTGCAAATTTAAAAACTGTTAAACAAAAAGATCTTGGCGAGAAGCTCAAATTTACTCCGGTTTTTATTTTAGTTTTTGTTTTCGTTTGATAATTAATTTAATTTATTTTCCCTTAATGTTTTCTAATTCACATTGTATGGAGGAAATCCTGTTTATTCATTATTGTCTTTGCGTGGAAACAACTGTACCATTCACCTACTCTTACTCAACATTTCTTTACACTCGCGACTCTACACAAACAGTGTCTACTCACGCTTTTCAGATCGTTCGGGAAAATTTCTTCGGGGTTTTAAGTGAGTTGCCCTCTGTTTGTATTCGTTTGTGAGAGCGATTCGGTACCCTTGCCGAAAGGACCCCAAGATGTGGGGGAAAGAAAACGATTAACGTTCGAATACATGGCGTGAGGGTTCCTAACAGCACCGGGTGTATGTGTGTTTGTGGTAGCAAAATGCAAATCGCGTTTGCCACCCTTCGGGAAAAAATGGACACCCTTCCACCACGCGTCTGGACCGAAAACAAGGGAACCCGAACGGTCAAATTTGATCAGGGATTTTTGTCTGATGCTTTCTCAAGACGTCGCTTTTTGTCATTTTGTGCTATCGATATATTGTTTATTTTAAATAATTCGAACAACTAATTGATAGATTACAATCATGTTTTTGTCAATGAATAAATCAAAAATATGGCAAAGAAAATTTCCTTCCCTTTTATTGAGACGTTCGGTTGTCGCGGATAATTTTACCGGAAAGTAAACGTTCGCCAAGGGTTTCCGCCGGAATGAGGTCACTGGAAGAAATAGTCGGCAAACGCGTACCCAGGCACGCCAACGGCTGAAAGCGAATTTGCTCCGGGCGTTTCTTTACGTGGAAAGGATGTGTTTTGGTTTTCGGAGTGTAGGTGTTTCCATTAGGGATGATGGAAAACATAGGGTAGGGAAATACACCACCAATGTTATGTGTTGTTGCCGTTTCCGTTCGCCGGCGAGAATATGCACCGGGCGTTTTGCGTAATGCGCCTTACCGTTTGCCTCCCCCTGCCCCGGTCAAAGGACATCAAATGCACGGGTATGAAAAAATACACACAAGGGACCAGGGAGCTTTCCCGACCCGGGAGTGGAATGAAAATTAGCACGAACGTGGACATCCACTTTGGCACACCTTAATTGCTAGCCATATGTGGAACGGCTTGTTTTTGTTTGTGTATGAGTTTGCCTTTGTTTGTGAGCGAGTTTTTGTCATCAAACACAAAAACCAAACAAATTAACGAAGGTGGAGCTTGATGAAGAGTGCAAGTCGAGTATGAAGAATGAAGCATTTCTTAAAGTGTTCCCTCACGACACCGGTGACCGATTCGGGGACTTTATGCTGGTCGTTTCGGCTTTCCATCGTGGAAAGCCAGCCGAACGTGCGGGTTTGGCGTGAATTATGGTTTTCGTTCAGCTTGTATGAGGTCATTGTTCCAATTGCGACCGGTGACCGGTGCCGTGCTACAGCTCGTTCTGGCGTCCGGTCAATGTAAGAAATGGGAAAATAGGGCCGAAGAAATTCTGTGTTTCGCAAACAAACACAAAGCGATGTAGGTACGGCACCGGCAACATAATCATGCGTGATCAAGCGTGTTTTTTGATGGTTTAATTAAATAGCTGACGCTCGGAAATGTTGCCGGTACGTTTTAATTTAGGAGATTGGATTTTTTGTTTGCTAAATATTAGACCACGAGCGGCTCAAGTGTGATGTTCATAATTTGATAATGTGAAAGTACATTTATCTATGGTATATCTTCACAAGTAATCTAATTTCATTTTGTAATTGAAACATTCCAAATGAGGTCATCCAACATGGATAAGAACCTAGTTTTTTTTACTAATGCCATTTTTACAACCTCTCACGCAACATTTCGGAAATTTGTTTTTTATGTTAAATAGTGCAAAATATGCGTGTTACATCTTCATTCGATTTATTACTATTTCGGGTAATACGTAATTTGAACACTCCGAACTGGCTTCATATGACGTAATACACCGTGATTAAATTTGTTTATTATTTTTTGAATTATGATTTTTAACAAGACTTTAGTCCAAGCATTGACCGTTTATTTTTAAAATATTTAAATAAAATGGGAGAACAGGAAATTAAACAGAATCAAAACATATTTATGGGATTGCACTAATATATTGAAAGATAGAATATAAAGTACACATGATTCATTTGAAGTTTTTGATGGCTAAAATGAGAAAAAATCATCAAACGTAGACTCAATTCCAGCGAGATTTTTTCTGTTGAGTCGTATCTACACAAGTTTTGGAGAGTATATGTGAGGAACGAAACAGTCCCAATTCATATCGTTGTTTAATATTCAAATGATGTGATGTTTCATAATGTAATTTGTGTCCGTTTTGCGCCATTGATTGATGGTTGAGGGTTTCAAATTTCCTGAACCAAATTATACACTTCCCAAAACATCCCTGATTTGCTAGAACTTGAAAGCAATAATTCTATTCAATTATTTTTTCCAATTTTTCATAGCACTACAGCGTCGTTTGGTCCTCTGGAAGTGTTTTCTACCATAAATCCATGCTTTTCCTTTGAAACCCCACAAACGGACACTTTGAAAATGCTCGGTAGTGCGCACGCTCGGAAGAGTCCTTCCAGCTCCAGCAGTGTCATCCTGACGGAAGGATGAACACCCTGCCAGGTCCTTGTTCATTTTTCCGTCAACGCTACTGCACGGGGTCAGGCTGCCCCGCAGCAGTGCATATGTGCGGATGTAAATCTTGCCACACTCTGCACACAGTCGGTTTCGCTGGCAGTCCTGCGTTCGGTCGCTCGTTCGGAACAAATCGCTGCTTCCAGCTAGGTGTCCAGCTGGACGAAACGGGTTGCAAAGGAACGATGGTGGCTCCAACAGGATCAAAGTAATTGTAGGAGGCGGAACGATTCGCTGTGGGGTTGTGTTTATTAGCGAAGGCAGCAAACCGTGCACCCGTGGCTGGTGTGTGTTTGTTTGTGTGTTTGAACGTGAGGATTTGAAAAAAGGGGACATCCCCCTCGCACCTCTCCGGAAGTATCAAGCAAACGAAGGAATTGCTTGCTCGTGGGTGTTCTTCCTCTCCTGCTTCACGCATCGTTATGTGATCCAAGGAATGTTTGTAGTCGCCATCATTACACAATCTACGCGAAGCACAGCGTATCCTTCCTATGCAGTGTGAACAAAGGGAGCGAACGCTGTCAGTTTGATCTTCCTCAGCGAATCCCGAAGCCCCCGCGGCCCTGCTGGCACTGGAATAGTAAACGTTAGTGCGCTGGGAGCAACAAGCATTGCTTGGCATACATTCAGGCGCATTCCTGCACGTGAAAGGAAAGACGACAATCGAGGCATCATTTTCGAAACCGAGGAGACGTCGTGGCTCTTCATTCAAAGGAGCTTTTTTACAGTAGGAGTGGTGGTGGTGGTGACGGTGTGGAGGTTTAGGAAACATCATTTGCAGCCTATGTGGGCAGCACTGCGCGACACGGCAGTCGGTTTGCTTGCCGAAATTCACTCACTGCAGAATGAAGCAAAAATGTCAATTATAATAGCAATTGTCTTTATGGGATTGCTTGAGTTAGGTAAGTCGTGTCCTGCGGCAATATCTCCCCCTGCTGCACCTTCGCATGCACACCCTCCTCGGTTTCCCTTCCCAGTTGTTCGGGTAGTTTACGTGCTGTCAAAATACGGTCTTCTAATGTGGTGTCGTTTGTAACTCTCTCCCTCTGTCTCTCGCTCTCTCCCCGCCACCCGTACAGGCCGATCGCAGTACCTAACGAACACTGTACATAAGACATCAGCTGCAACGGAGAAGATTAATGATCTCTGGTGCTACTCGTGCAACGCCACCGACGATGGCGAGGCGTGTATCGAGCTGTCGTCCGGAAATAATGCGTCCTACGTTAAAAAGTGTAACACGGAGGAATTTATCTGCATGGTAAGTCTGAATTCTGTCGAAGCCACCAACCATCCCGATTTTAATGGTGGTTACGCTATCAGGTTCGTTCGACGCATCAGGATCATAAATGTCAAAGATAGTATGTGAAAGCACGTGTACGTGTATGTGTTCGAATATAGGGCAATGGGCAACCGCGTGTAACATCATCAGCATGGTACAGGTTGACAACCACCGAGAGCCGGAGGTGAATAGAACAGGACAGTGGAGGGTTGAGGGAAAAAAGTGGGAGAGTTTCGCGATTTGACAAACGGTTTCGTATGACACGACACAGTAAACAGTGCAACAACGTCCCATCGCTGCAGCGGAGCCTGCTAGGATCGTCCCAATGGAAACACAAACCCGCTGAGACTGTCTGACAACATTGGCGAGGCGGTACGGTATCGGGTTATTTTTGGAATGTTTCATCCACACTTACTTACTGCCATAAATTTTGCACTTACTGTGCGACGACTGGCGAGCGAGTTCTATTTACTGTCCCTCCGGTACATAAACACAAACACACAAACACAATGTTCAGGATAACGCTAGGAAGCTTCCGGCAAACGGGGAGCATTTTTGGGGGGAACGTTCCGTCACAGGAGAGATAAATTAAAACCCGAATCGATAAGGTCAACCAGAGGACCATCTATCCTTCCCGCGCGATTCTCATATATTTTGATGGAGTGTTATTGACAAACGTGTTGGGCCTGGAAGCGCTACTGTTTGCCGGGTTAATTTTGGGCTACGAATGACGTCAGTTGCGAGCGGTAAATTAAAGGATCATAATTGAATTATGATAAGATTTAGGTTTGACGGTAGACAGTTCTATGAATGGCATGGAAGATAGATCTTATAACATAGAGCAGTGAAATATTAGGGAAAAAGTAAGGTTTATTCGAATTATTATATGATAAGAAATTAAAATTGGTGATAAGCCAAATGAGGCTTAACTCGTTTTTGTCATGCTTTTTGTGGCCAAAAATATTATATAAATAATCTAAAATGTAATTTTGATCAGCTTTCACTGAGTAACAAATTTCCTTCCCATCCTTTTCAGGTCAAGCAGTTTTCCTACACGACCAGCACGGAAAACTCTACCTCGACGCCGAAGCTGTGGTCGCTCGAGCGTCGCTGCATCAGCAGCTGCGAGGCGGGTTGCATAATCATAGGCGAACGGACGAAGCTGTACGCGTGCACGAGCTGCTGCGAGAAGTCGCTTTGCAACACCGGCAAGGCGCGCTCGACGAACCTGATCGGTCACTTCCGGCGCCCACCGGTGGCCCTGGCGTTCGGTGCTCTAGTGTTCTTTAGTGTAACGAAACCCTTCTGGCCCGGGGTGCTCTAGTCGGGTGGGCGTAGTAATCGTAACATATTCTAAAATCTCTCAATCCCCCTCACTTTCATCCCGATCGAACTCCCCCGTTACTAATCACAATTTTCAAATGGACAAATTACTCGTAATTTTGCAAATGGACAATTTCTTTCTGTCCCTCTTCACCAAACCCTAGTGGGAGTGTTCTGTATCGGCACGGCGACGGCCGCTGTGAAGGAGTTTGTTGCGTAGAACGTTGTCATCTTGGGACCTTTCGAAGTAAAGTTAGCTATAAGGACATGTTGCTGAAAATCACAAATTGTAGTACTTTTTAAAAAACCATACCAAATGCCCTTTGACTTCGGGCTGAAATGTCATAAAAAGCTTAGAAAAATGGCACTCACCCTTTTTCCAAACCACCTCATCCCTAAATCTCTTTCTCACACACCCGCACACCCAACCTGCACCACCCCGCGTTTTCATTCAATACATTCTAATCTATGTCGTTCGTTCCATTTAGATAGAATTTGAAAAACAAAACAAAAACAGACGAATATTCTCGAATTATTTCGATTAAATTAAACATATTGTTAAAACAAAACAAAAAAATATCTTAGTGCACAAGTGGAACAAAGTTGTTTCGAGGTATAGGATTTAAAGAGTGAATTTTTATTCCAATTTCAAACACAATTCTCATCTACACGCGCCATAAACGGGCCCGGAAAGGGCGAACACAAATATGACACACAAAGAAAACCTCGTGCCACACACCGGACACACACGCCACACTAGAAATGGATCTTACACAAATTTGATAGTAGATATAAGAAACTAGCAAACATAAGCCGCAGTGAAGCAAATGAGTAGAGTAGGTATCACAACACGGAAAAGTGAGTGACATCTTGCAATGAATCGATTTTTAAAGACATGCGAACAAGATTCTTTTAAACAGAAAACCAAGCAAAAACCATCGGTTTCTCGATGATCTTTTTTTAATCTTTAAACATTTATTTTGCATTAAACCATGTTCGAGGGGCAAAAGAAGTGGTTTTAAATAGAAACAGAACATTATGATTTATTCGATATGTTCGAAACAATTGTATGACAAACGTATGCTTTGTGGATTGGTTTAGTTTAGTGTGAAAAGTTTTTTTTTTCTACTAGAACCTATTATAGGGTAAGGGCAAAAACAACACACTTATTCGAGAACCGATTGACACACGCAGCCACATACCTACTTAAACAGAAAAGCGAATGCCAATGGTCCAACTGGACAGCCAAAAGATTTAAAGCAAAGTAAACCAAACGAAACATATAACCATACACAAAAGCTAAGAAGCACAAGAAACCACAAACAAACGTAACGGAAAGAAGTGTCAAAGTAACGGGAAAAGTAAAAGTAAATATCATTTTATCATGTTTTCGTCTTGTTTAATGTGAGAATTGTTTTCCAATAATACGCATAGATTTGATGCAATAAAAATTTTAATGATACTAGTAAATATAGTTTAATTTTTTTTCAGTTTTCAATACATTTCACTGAAAAGTTTTCCATACGCTCTCCTGATACTAAACTTATTTGAATGATAAAAAAAAAAACATTAAATATCCTTGAGTCAAATGACCTAATATTCTTACTACGAATGTAATCATTTTTATTGCGTAGTTTCATGATCTAAAATCTTGTATCATAACCTGTTCTTTTTAATTTTGAAACTATATTGTCTGTTTTTGATTTTACTTTTAACTCTAAATATGTTCAAGCAGTTTGCCGATCCTCGTTAAGTTATCTTTTAAAATTAAATAGATGTGTCAAGATCTCGCAAATATTTTTCTAATGTATCAACAACCTGTTTGTTGCTTGATACGCTAGCATTAAATCAACCCAACATCTAAGATCTTTATGCTTTAACCTTGAAACATTTGTGTATCTGCAGAAGTATAACATCAACGAACCAACCCTTCAATTATTCATCCTCCTCTGTCCCGATTCATAAGTCCACTCCATTTTGGGTGACGAATGCATGCGTTAAATATTAAATCAATGTTCAACCGGCAACGACAAACAAACCGTGCACGCGGATGATATAACATCGGCACCTCAGATTCCCGAAGGCCGCACGGCGTGTGACTTGGGCGCGTTGATCGCGATCCGATGAACAATGTGTGTATGCGTCGAAGTTGATGATGATACGAGTAGTGCGATAGCGTGACCATCGACCGCACCGAAAACGTGCTCGTTACCAGCGCCACGGTTCAATTGAGGCCACCGTGCGGTACGTGCACGGTTTTGCAGCCGGCATTGCGCAGACAATTGGCGGGATTTCCAGCGGAGCAGAATTTCTTGGACCCCGCGTTCCGAGAGGAACCTTGGGGAAATGGCCACAATGCGAACCTCCTACCACACGGATCTGAAGGAAACCAAAAGTAACGCACCCTCGCGTAAATCCGAGACCTTTCGTCTTGTTTCTAGGAACTACGTATGGAAATGGCGCAGCGGACCCATCCAACACACCCCAAAGCGTCAGCCGGCAGAAGCAGTGAAGTGGATTTATGAATGAATCGAGTAGATCCGTGTTATGCAATCGCTGCTCGGCCGCATCGAAGCTCGGTAGTACACGAAAGATGTTGCTGAACGCGGGAAAAACCCAGACGCTCCGGCAAGAAACCTTCTTACAAACCACAACAATCATCGACTCGTCCGGGTGGCATTAGGTCGCGTGCCGTTGGAGGGGTTTTGGAGTTCGAGTTCGATGCCGGTACAAACACCGAGATTGGCGAATTGCTTTGGGGTGCAATAGAAAACTCGCCGGGAAAACCCCGGCGTTGTGCGACCTCAACGAAACGAAATCCATCGAGCTGCAGCTGTCCAGCGAGTGTTTCGGTTACGACAAACCCACCAACGTCATCAGCTGGTGAGGTGAGCTAGTTTTTCAACTAAAGCAATGAGCTTTTCGCACGGGGGTAGTGAACCGTGCCGGTTATGCCCTCGATTTGAGTTTTGTGTCCGGTTCGTATAGGTCTCCAGGATTTGAAACGGAACGAGCCTTCATTTGTTAGGTGATACACCTTGAATTAAATTATTAAAAATTATGTTGCATTGACAAACGATTTTCGTGTGTTGTAAACGATTAACGTGTTGTAAATTTGGTTTTATTTTTACTATTATCATTGTCAAACTCATAAAAGAATTTCTCTATGCATTTGATAAACTACCTAACATTTAATTTTGTTCACTTCTAACGTGGAACGTTAGGTTAACGTGGAACGTCAGATTTCAAAATGAACAAAATTTATTTAAATAGTTAAAATAAATTTATTTTTTTAAGTTTATCTTGTTAAGTACACAAATTTTTGATTTTGAAAAATGATATGTTTTCAAATCAAGCTAAAAAACGCTTGTTATCAGCAAAAATGGGTTTAAAACACGGCGTAAAAAGTTGTAGTCCGCTATTTACAAACATTCACTAGGACAATTCTTAAAATACATTTCCGTCCGGCCTTCATGACGCCGTCAACAAAAGGGAGATACGATTGCATTAACGCAAAGGAATCCTCTCGACCGAGCCGGCGTCGTGTCATGGTCAAAAGGCACCGGAGAAGCACAAATCGCTACCATAAAGCTATCCATCTGGCGAAACTCTCACTACCTTTACCTTTCTTTCGCTTCCAGCATGGGACAGTCGGGTTGACGCACACCGCCACCGTCTGCGGACCGTAGGGCGAATTGCATAATCTTTCTCCACACGGCTTTAAGCTGTATTGCAATGGGGATCCTTGCCGGCGAAACAAATCCCGGATCGTGTAGCACGTTTCGTTACGAGCCCGAGTGAACGATTGGGGGCAAACTATTAAACATGTTATTACATTTGCTCGTTGCATTCTGAAATGCAGCACGGTGGTTTGCGTTTTAAATTGTGCAGACACGCAGGGACATTGATGTCTGGATGGCGAAATTGCAAACCAACATCCGGGACTGAAGGTGACGCTAGCTGTTGGTGGAAGACCCGGGCTCAGATCACAGAGCGAATGCTAATGGGACAGATTCCAGGAAGGTTGGAGCTGTTTTTTGCAAAGATTGCTAAATGCCATAACACAGGATCATCTATATCAAATTATGTTTAGTAACAAAATTATGAATATCCAATTTAATGCATTAACAACACTAATTGCAATTTGGAATCAATACACTATGATGAAGGTGCCTTTAAACTTTCTCAGATTTTTTTTTCATTTTATAACATTTTATCATTTTTCCAAAATTTTTGATGAAAAGCATTTATTTTATTTAAAAAGTATTTATTTTCAAACAACAACAACCAATGTATACATGAAACAATGCAAAAATGTGACACAGTAAAGCTAAAAAATCAAACTAAAACACAGCATTTTATCTACTTACTCTGAAACCGATATGACAGAAAAACAAAGAAAAAGGGATAAGAAAAGTGCCATCGGCCTTTGTAGGTCAGTTTCCGAAGAAAGCACAAAAAATCAAAGCAGTCCGACGGGCCTGTTTATCGATCGCGTACGAAAGACTTCAACGCTTCGTAGAGCGAGGAACCCGAAAAGCGACGCTGAAGTCATCCGCTACCAGCAGTTCAGCTATCGGTCGAAATTTCGGAAGTGGCTCATTTTATGTGTTTTTTTTTCTCTCAATTTGTTTTCTCCATTCAATCACGATGATTCATCTGCTCATGTAATGCCTGCTCACGCGGTCAACATGTTCGATGCGGTTGCGATTCGGTTTAGGCAAAATGTAGCGTAATCTTTCTCCCCACCCCCGGGAAGGAGCAGCCTTCGCCACGAAAGTCGGCTGCTCATGATGTCAATAAACCATTCCCTCCCAAACCCCCCACCGATCCCAGCCTACACTTGGTTTCCCCCCTCATGCTCGGGTTGTGCCGTTCTTCCTTTCCGGCGACAACCCGGCGTGCACCCGGGAAGGCGGGAGAAGTGTTGACGAACGGCGTCATCTTGGCGTCAGCGTCTTTGTCTCGCGAAGGAGGTAGTGAAAGAGAAAGTACTCACACATACGCCCTCGATGGTAAAGATCTCCCGGAGGCCAGCCCGTTCCTGGAAACGTTTGGGGCTTACGTTCGGGGCACGTTTCGCTCCAGCTCCCAACGGTTCCCAAATAAAAAAGGAAAACATGGACCACTGTCTTACGTTTGTGTGTGTGTATGCGGGTAATCGAGACGCTTTTCCTTTCGTTTCACTCCCCTTCGTCTGCTTCACTCGCTCAATTCGGTTACGGTAATTTCTTGAATCCGACGTCTCGGCTTCGGATGCGGATCTTGTAACCGGGTTTTCGTGGTGAGTGTTCCGTGGCGAAAAACCGCCGACCGGCACCGCCCGTAGCAAGCGAGAAAGAAAGACGTGGCTCGATCGGAATCGAAGCGGGGGAACCGTAAGAGCGGGAAAGGTAAACAAATGAAGCTCGGTTTTGGAACGCCGCGGATCGGCAAGGTTTTTTACCCTTTTTTCTCGCCGCTTCGCCGTGGCGCGGTGGGGTTCTATAAAACAATCCGGTTGCCGTTGGCCGAAGTCAGTTCGAGTAGTGCAGCCGACCAGGTGCAGTGGCAGCAAATGGTAGTCCGATCGCCACAGTGAAAGCCCAGGATTATTGGGTACGTTGGTTTAGCGAGGAAGAAATTGCGAACCTTTCGAGCCGAGTGAATGTGAATATATAAAGTGAAAACATACCGAAATCGCATCCGTGACCAAGTGTGACAAAGTGAAAAACGGTTCGAAAACTGCAGTGACACGCCTGAGCGAGGAAACATTTCCCCAAGAAGGCGTCGAGCTTCTGGCAGGAAAAGCGAAACAAAAAGGTTTGTGGCAAAAAGTTATTGAAAGCTAAATCAAAACACGATCATCAAACCGTGCAAGTGGCTGGTAAAAGCATCGTGAGTTCAACCGCCTGAGAATGGTTTCATTCGGTACCGCAAACTGATGTTCGCCCAGCCTCCACCGTTGATCGATGTTCGAAGAAACGAAAAAATTGGTATAACGGTGCTTAGCTTACAGAACGAAAGAATTATGATCGTACACAAAACGTGGAAACGATTAACGGCCGGTTTCGTTTGGAAGATGCAATCAAAACTCTCGTCCAAGACGAAAGGGAAAGGTTTCGTTACCCCGTGCGCCGATGATGTCATCTGGCAGCGCACGGCGAGGGAAAGTTTCATAACTGTTCTCTTTGCCGTACGTGGTTGGGCTTTGTTGTGCCCGGTGTGAGTTCTTTGAACTTTGGAGAATTTTAATCCATACTAAGAGGATGATTTGCTCGAAGCTCGAACCCATTCATTTTAATCTCATTTGTAACGGCAACATTCTGGTTCGTGTTTGGTTTCTTCAAGATTGATTAGGATATTTTTATTAAACCGTTATGCTTTTGCAAGAGTTGAATGTATAAAGGGTATATGTGTCGAATGCTATATGTTTATTTATTTGAATGTAGAGGAAGTTACTCTAAAAATTGCTTATTAAGTCAACATGTTTCCGGGAAAGTTTTATAATCGACCATAAAATCATTAAAAAATTAAGAGCGACATCATTGTATGTAAATCTGTTGGAGTAAAGTTAAAAAATTCAAGAAATTGTAAAAAAAATACCATTTGACTGTCTACCATGAGAAATGCTACCTTCTTTGTCCCACAAGTAGAAACGTGACCTGCTCCATGTTCCGCAATTGTTTGACTAGCCGTTGGTTGTTGTACAATCCTCCCACGCTCAAGATTTACCATCCACAATCTCGAACCCGACGTGGTTCTCCCAAAAAAGGGGTGGATAAGGAAATTATTCAATTTCACTTTTCCATATCCTCAACACCACCAGGCCATCGCCAGTTCACCGTTTTCGTCCGGATCCGGGCAAAATCTCACGCAAATAAACGCACCCACGAGCAGCCACAAGTTGCACCATTCGCCAAATGGACAGAAACGGCCATTGACGCTCGTCAGCGGGATCGCGTAGGTGTATACCTTCGCATCGTACGCAAAATTACTAGAAGTTAACACTAGGAGAGGGTAGGGAAATAAATAAAAACCACAAGAAATACACACACACTCGAAAGCGAAAAAGTTGAGTTAACGCAATCATCTGCGCGGGACAGCGGTTTGCGTCGACGGGTTATGCAACCCAGACGACATCGGAACGGTAAATGTAATATACAGGGACGAACCAAGCCGGGACGGCCGGGAGGTGCGAGGGTCCGTGGGCGAGGACACGACCTCATTTCAGAGGTGACGACGAACTCCGCCTGCGAAAGTGCGACTACCTTCCTTAGAAGGGAGTCAGGATGAACCGACATTCGGACGGGAAGTTTGTGCCAATCTGCAATAAACTTGGATAACACATTTTTCTGTAGCTTCCGGTTCCGTTTCAGCAAGAGAGAGGACACAACATTTTTTTTAAAAGGAGACTTTGACCTTTTACATAAACTTTAAAATTAGGGCATTTGCATTGATCATAGTTATCTTCATGATCATGATGATGGCTACATTGACGCACTTAACCCCTTTTAGTTGATGATCTTGATTCATTAAAAAATAAAAAATCTCTCCCAATTGTTTACAGACGATGTTTTAATCTCATCTCGTGAGTGCAAGCAAATAGGTTTTCTTGAAATAGTGTTCCAAGAACAATAGCGCGCGATCTCTCGGATTAATTCATGCTCAAGATCAACTCTTTTAGCGAAGGTTCACCACTCATCCTCTTTGTTTCTCGAGAGGAACAGTGTATCTGCACTGAAGTTCCTGCACGCGATCATAAAACGATCGCTTTCGCAGCCTTCTACTATCGTCTTCGTTTCATCTTGGCTCGCGTAAAAGTAAAAGTTTTACGGCACCCACCGCAACCGTCTGGCACGCTTTTCCGGAGCATTTAACGATTCTTCCTGCTTTCAAGTGCATTATCTAAGCGCTTGATAGTTGGCGCCTCCTTACCGGAGCAACCGGTTCGTTGATGTTGTTGCTAAAGGGGTACCATTTTGCCAAAAAACCTTCACATACACCAAGTCTTGTTTCGTTTTCCCACATGCCATTGTGTTGTGGATTTTCTTTATTAACATTTTCGAGGCCACCATCCACCGGGAAGGGCGGATGCATAAGATTTTAAAACTCCACACAACATATCTTCCCCCCCCCCCCCCCTCTCTCCCCGCTCGGTGGGGCGAAAGGTTATTGTTTGCCGTTACCTCAACCGTCGCTGAATGCACGAGTGAACGAACGGGATCAAAACTAAAAGGTCTCGGGCTTTGTGTTTTATGCTAATGTTTCCATTTTCTTTCTGGTTCGCTGGGCCGAGATGCCGAGATCCCGAGACCAATTTTCCTTGCAAACGACCATTGGCGGTACGGTGCCATGTTTATCTTGCAAGTGATGCACCGGGCAGGTCAAAGAGACCACTTTTCACCGTTCTTGTTACTTCCGCAAACAAGCACCCAAATTGCCTTCCCTCGGGTTATAACAAACGAAGCATTAAATTGTGACAACGATGTTTTGTTTTCTTCCACTTAGTGAAAGTGTTTCTTTGGCGGTACATTGTATTTGATAAAATGGTCAACTTAGCTGAATGGATGGTTCATCCAGAAAACAATGTCATGTTCTTGTAGGCAAGTTGATAATGAAACACACAGATAAACAACTTTACCTCTCTAGGGGTATAGATCGTCACGCAAGTTCAACTTCTTCCATCGGTACTTCTTTATATTTTTCACACGTCGAACAAAGCGGCAGATAATTTAATCATCGTCCATACCGAACTCAACCCGCGGTGAAGATCACTTTCGCCTTCACATTTATCACTTCACAGCCAACCTTCCGTTCGTTTGAGAAAGAGACAACGAAGCGTGAGTTATGAGATGTGAGTGTTATTACAACATCGCAGTTGGCCACTGTGTTCGTTAGGTAATAGGAGAAGGTTGGCAAAAGCCCCCCCGAGCAACAAAGTCCCCATTGAAGCACGCGTCCGAGTACGGATTCCCAGTGTGTCCGGTGGTCAACTTCCGCGGTGTTTGGTCGCTGGTCGGAACATGGAAGTGAGGCGCTGGTGGCGCACAAAACACTTCCGGTGCGTAGTGGCGATTAGCAACTGTTGATATTTATGTTTCTTTTTCTCTCTTTCTCCACTTGCGTTGTTTTTTTACAGTCGTAAACTGAACCGAACGAAGATGCGATTGGTAATATCCGCAGCACTGCTGCTAGTGCTGTCGACGGTGGCCGTCAGCGGCGCAGATGAGTGGGGTTGGTTGCCACTGGAGGATGGGCTGCAGGGTGCGGAAAAGGTGCGTGAGAAGCGCCAGGATGAGGGAGTCCTTCCCGCTTCGCAGCAAAACGTGACGGAGGTTGGCGACGAGGACATACTGAACTTCATTCTGGAAGGCGGCCGCCAGGGCCGTAGCCTCGAAGGGTTCGACGAGGTGTACAGCGATCCGTCTGTTCAAGAGGCCATCCAGAATGCGGACGACTCGCAGGCACGGAACGTCATCAAGGAGAAGCTCTGCGAACTTGGCCTGATGCAGTGCGAGTCGGTTCAGGGCAAGCGCCCATACTATCCAATCTACGCCCAACAGCAACCACCCCGTCCGAGACCCCCAGTCCGTGGACCTCCTCCGCCACTGCCCCCGCAGCAGTACCCACAGCAGTACCCACAGCGTCCTCCACTGCCACCTCCGCAGCAAGGTGGTCTGCCCCCGAAACCGCAACATCAGGGTCCCTATGGACCGCCTCAGCCGATGCCCGTCCCTAACCAGGCGCAACACAAGGTTGGCTTCGCTGCACCCCAGCAGCGACCACCATTCGGGGGACCTCCGAACTCGTTCGCTGGCCCCAGCTACGCCTCGGCCTATCCGTCGAAGCCGCTCGGTCCGATCTACGAAACCGATTCGCCACCCTTCGAGTTCGAGCACATCGGAGCGGGTGAGAAGGTGTACGAGAGTCACCAGTTCTCCAAGCCTGGCATCGTCATCAACGAGGGACCACTGGTGAAACCGGTTGAGCAGCACATTCACCACCATTACCACCATATCGATGGCGCCGCCGACTCGAAGACGGTCGTCGTGAACAATCCCGTTCCGGTGGCCGCTTCGGTTCTGAGTGGATCAGCCGTTGTCGGAGGATCAAGTGGTTCCAGTGGTGGCGTCTATTCTGCTGGCGGTGTCTACGGCACAACGTCCGGCATTTCCAGTGGCAACGGATTCTCTCCCCTTTCCGGGGTGGACTTTGACTACAAGGAGCTGAAGGGTGTCAACAGTAACAACGGTTTCGGTCAATCACCGGTGTACGCGTCTCAGACGAAGCCGGTCTTTGAAGGACCTTCTGGAACCTCGTTTAGCCAGGGTGGCGGTAGTCAGAGCCTATACAACCAGGCACCGGCACAGTTCTCCAGCAACTCGCTGTACAGTGGAGAATCTACTGGTTCGGCTTACCAGGGTGTCAACAGTGGCGGATTCCACTCGTCCAACCCAGCGCTGTACAAGAAGGAACTGAACGTTAAGGGTCCGGCGGCATCGAACGGATTGGGAACTTTCGCCGGCAACAACTACAGCAAGTACAGCAGCCAGTACAACAATGGCCAGTACGCGTCAAACGGAGGACAGTTTGGATCGAATGGAGGTCAGCTTGGGTCTACTGGAGGTCAATTTGGATCGAATGGAGGTCAGTTTGGATCGAATGGAGGTCAGTTCGGTTCGAATGGTGGTCAGTTCGGATCGAATGGAGGTCAGTTCGGCTCCAACGCTGGTGGCCAGTATAGCCAGTTCGCCAACAACGGCATCGAAGACTGCGTGTGCGTCCCGTACGATCAATGTCCGGCGCAGGATGTGATCGGTCGCAAAGACGATTTGATTCTTCCGCTCGATCCCCGTAACTTGAAGACCGATATCGAGGCTGCCACCGCCGATGAGGTGGTCATTACCGATGGCAATGGCACGATGACGGTGGTTCGTGTACCGAAAAATGCCACGACCGACTCGTCCAGCACAGCGACCAAGAAGATCAGCAAGCGTGAGGCCGCTGCCGAGAGCAAATCGAGCGACAACGCCAAGGACAAGGCTAACATCGAACCGGTAAGTAGGAAGAACACAAGAATGGAGTTCTGGTACTGTTAACCCCGTTACTGATCTGATTGAAGACAAAATTTCATGCTAACCCTGTTCCGTTCGGCTTGCAATACACTAAACAGAAAACCAAATCGAAACCAACCGGAGGGAGGGTCCACTGTTTTAACCCTCCCCGAACACTAACCACACCCTAATTCCTAACCTCCTTCCTAACTCCTTAACTGCCTGGGACAACACCAAATGGACCACCAAATAAAGGGGGAGATGTTGTTTCTTGCTTATGGCAAAGAGACGATTTTTTGGAGAACAAGGTTCTATCGCGGGTAAGCTTGGAGGGTTGGGAAAAAACTCGCCCTGGATGCTTAGAATAGGGGAGACTACAAGATTTGACCATCACAGCAGCTCCACCTCGTTTGAAGATCGATTCCACCCACCCCAACCAAAGGACATCACTAAAACGGTACACAAAGACAGAATGACTGCTAGTCAGCGGATCTCTTCGGAATTCGGAATTTTGTGGAGTGGCCGCTTTAGGAGGCACTCCTGGCCACCCAGAAAAGGGGGGAAAGGACTTGTCTCACCTGTACAGTCACAACATCACAACAAACGGAAACACACATCCGGAACCAAACAACGCCTTCGCATTCATAGACGCCGTGCGGCACGGGTTCTTAATGGGAGACCACGCTTGCCTATTATTAACACGGTCGACGGAACAGCCTATGCATGTGGTGCGTGTGTTGTATGTGTGCCTTTTCTGTGCGTGTGTGTGTGTGTGTGAGCTTGTGTGTGTGAGACGGAGGTTTTTTTTTTTTAAAATAGTGTCAACTGTCTACCTTTGTACCCAATTGTATTGTTTTAGCGTCTGCTGGGAGGTGGTGGTGGTGGTGGTGGGGACAAGAAGGTGGTCCCCACCTTTGGCGTGTCGTTCGGTTTGCCGTACCCCTCCGGCTACCCGCTCAACCCGTACGGGCCCCATCCGGCACCGAATCCGTACTTCGGTTCGATCGGTGCGAACGGTCTGAATCTCGGGCTGCTGAACGTTAACCCGCTCGTGTCGCTGCAAGTGACCAAGGACGAGTATGGGGACAAGGTACTGAAACCGCTCGTGAACCTACACGTCACTCCAACGGAGAACATTGTGCACAAGATCGGCGGTCTGCTGGCCGCGAAGAAGCAAAACATATTCCACGTGTTCAACCAGCACGAACATTACCATGCGCACCATGGATACCCACGGCCTCCACCGATATATCATCCGCACCACGTGCATGGGCCACCACCGCCGCCATACATCGATGGTCCGATTTTGTCCCGCCCGCCCCCGTTCGGTCCCCACCACGGTCATGGTGGACCGGAGCTTATTTACACCAAGCCTCCGGGACCGGTTTACGGTGGAGGAGCTGGCTTTAATGGGCCACCACCGTTCGTCGGTGGTCCGGGACCATTCGTTCCGCCCGGCGGACCTGGAGCTTTCGGACCCCCTCCGTTCGGTGGGGTCGGACCACGGCCACCGTTCTTCCGCGATGCTTCCTCGGTCGCACCGGAATACGATGGCGTGGAGCTGGGCCGCAGCACCAATGTGACGTTCCAGGGTGAAAGCAACGCGTACCGTCCGGCTGGGAACTTCAAGTACCAGTCCGTCTATCCGCAGAACGCACCGAACGATATCAATCAGAACAGGGCGCAGTACGGTCGGCAGTACCAGAACTATCAGAACGTTGCGCAGGATGTGGCAAGTAACGGCGGTTTTTCAACTCCCACGCAGAACGTACCCACGCCCGCTCCGGGATATGCCGAGGGAAGTCCCATGGTTAGCTTCCCGAACAGTCGACGTCGTCGTGCGACTGACGTTAGCGTACCGGAGTCGCTGGAAACGAGCGAATCGGCTAGCGCCCTCAAAGAGGTCCAAGAAACGGACGCTGGCGGGGCGGCCTCGGTGCAGGAAAAGTCTTTCTCCACCGAAAAGGTAGGTACTTGGAGGGTGGGCGCGCACTTTACGCAGGACGAAATGGCAAAAGAGTCTAAGGTGTTGTGTGGTCTGATAAGGAACTTTGGAAGGAAGAGGATAATATCGCTCTCTTAAGTATCCGTTTGAACGATGTTTATACCAACAATATCTTTCACGTTTTGATAATAGCGACAAGCCTACTATGGACCACGCCCCGGACAACAGCAGCAACAGCAATGCAGTGGACGTCAGGTGTGTTGCCGCCGTCCGGTGTACCGTAATCCTCCGAACCAGAACCTGGGCAAGTGCGGTGTTCGCAACGCGCAGGGCATCAATGGACGTATCAAGAATCCGGTCTACATCGATGGTGACAGTGAGTTCGGCGAATACCCATGGCAGGTGGCCATCCTGAAGAAGGACCCGAAAGAATCGGTTTACGTCTGTGGTGGAACTCTCATCGATAACCTGTACATTATTACCGCTGCTCATTGTGTGAAGACGTAAGTATCACTGGAATATGGTGGATTTATCGATTGCCTGCTAATAATAACCTATTGTCTTCTCGCACATTAGTTACAACGGGTTTGATCTTCGAGTTCGACTCGGCGAATGGGATGTGAACCATGACGTCGAATTCTATCCGTACATCGAGCGGGATGTCATCTCGGTGCAAGTGCATCCTGAATACTACGCCGGCACGCTGGATAACGATTTGGCAATCCTCAAGATGGACCGACCGGTAGATCTTACGAGCGCCCCGCACATTGCACCGGCCTGTCTGCCGGATAAGTTTACCGACTTCTCGGGCCAACGCTGCTGGACGACCGGTTGGGGCAAGGACGCGTTCGGTGACTACGGCAAGTACCAGAACATCCTGAAGGAGGTGGACGTTCCGATCGTCAACCATTACCAGTGCCAGAATCAGCTTCGCCAGACTCGCCTCGGCCACTCGTACAATCTGAACCAGGGCTTCCTTTGCGCGGGAGGTGAAGAGGGCAAGGATGCGTGCAAGGGTGACGGTGGTGGTCCGCTGGTGTGCGAACGAAACGGCGTCTGGCAGGTGGTCGGAGTGGTTTCGTGGGGTATTGGATGCGGTCAAGCCAACGTGCCCGGAGTGTACGTTAAGGTGGCCCACTACCTGGACTGGATCAATCAGGTCCGTGGACGGTTCTAATCTGCGATGGTTAGCCTAGGTTTATTTATTTCATCGAACCAGCGTGTAGTAGCTTAGTGTAAGAGGAAGATATCCACGCGGTGATGGCGAAGGTCGCACGATCACGTGGTAGTAGAGTGCGATTGTTTCCGTAACAACTAAATACTGTCTACTTCTTCAGCTGGACAAGAATACAGAGAGCGTATCCAGCTGGAGTTAAAGTGTACGATGCTGTGCAGGCATTCGAATTGTAAGAACGACTTTGACGAGCTATATTATGTACATTGTGGTAGTAGTAACGAAGAATACCTACTCATGAATAAATTATTTTATTTATTCGTATCTTTGTAATACATGTGTGTTATTTATTTTCTTTTATTTTATTTTTTTGCAAAATTCACGAGAGGCAATCTCGTGAAAATACTAAAAACGCTTACTAAAACCAAAGAAAGATAAATTTTAGTATTTAAAAATTTAGAGTGAAAAATACTGTAATTACACAGCTCCATCTACGGTGAATCTAAGAAACTAACGTAGTTTAATGTCTTGTTTTCCTAGATGACGCTAGTGAGCCCACCAGATGGCGCTAGGAGTATTTACGGCTTAACCGGTTCGTTCGGTGATTTATGACCTTTGAAGGTCATTTCAGAGAACCGGTTGTTGCGAGAAAAAGGGGAAAATTGCAGAAGAGGGGAAAATTGTGAATTCTCGAATTAGAAGATATTTAAAAATAAGTCGTTTGTTATGCTCCATGAGCATATTGATCATTTTTTCATGTTTTTCACTTGTTTCAATTTTTAGCTTGACTACAAGTGCAAATTTAACTTCAACAGCACCTTTCTACCCATCCTTTTTCCTTCCCTTTTTACTCTCCAATTCAATCCAAGCAAGTTTTAGGTCCTAAGTACAACTCTTGACTCAAACTCAACTCAACTTGACTAAATACAACTCATGACATGTTTACGTTTGCCGGGCGGTATTGTTGTTGTCCTACAGTTTACATAATTTCTGTACAGAAAATTGGTACACATTTCTGTGAAATCACACCATAATCATGGCAACGATAAAATACATCGGTCGGACGAACGATTTCCGTGGTAAAACGCTGTGGGAAATCGTGGGTAATCTTAAAAACTTTGGAGTTGGTCGCATCGTGGTGCGTAGCATGTTCGAGCGTTATCCGGAGCCGAGTTTTATGAAAATAGTGAAAGTGGAAGCCCTACCGAATGAGGTGAGAAACAAACAGCAATTGAGACAATTATTGTTCGAATGAAATGAATGTTTGTCTTTGCTTTCTAGGAACCCGCCCGAAAAGTGCGAGTAACGGTGGAGAAAACATTCCGTGGGCAAAAGAGTCCAAATCTGGTGCAGATCGAAAGTGTATCCTACAAGGCGGACTACCGCTTATTGGCGAAACACGAAGAAGAGTCGTACTGCAAACTGGTAGAACGTCAGGAGAAGATATTCCCTCGGGAAATCGACTTGCCACCACTGCTGAAAGAATTCGTCGCACGTGAAACTGGAAAGCCTGCTCCCAAGGTTCCAATCAAACTGAAAGTTGGCCGCGAGAGCAGATACCGTGTGGCGGAAGGTAACGAACAGCCGACGGTTCAAGTTACGATGAACATCGGTAAACCGGCCAGCCCCAGTTTATACGCGAATTGTGAAATCTAATGTGCATTAAATAGTAGTTTATCCTGTGAATCAATCGTTTTAGTTTATTGTTTTCGTTAATCATCTCGCCATGTGACTTCCACCTCGTCCGTGCGGAAGCGTTGCGTTATTGTCGCATCATTCCAGGCCATCCGCGTTCCGCTACGAAACATTTCCCAACCGGCGTGGGCAATCATCACTCCATTGTCGATACAGAACCGTTCATCGGTGGCGAAAATCTTTGCACCCCGTTCCTCACACATTATTCCCATCATTTCCTGCAACCGCACATTGCATCCTACGCCACCGACAATCAGTACCTCATTCGATCCCGTGTGGGCCATGGCACGCTCCGTCGTCTCAACCAGCATCGCAAATAACGTCTCCTGGAGGGAAAAGCAAAGGTCCTCATCGGTCCACTTTTCCTCCTCGGCATTGGCCTGCTTTTTAGCTTGCTTTCCCTTCGGTCGGGCTTTCTGCTCGATGAAAGAAAGTATGCCCGAGAAGCTCATATCCATACCCTTCACCGAGTACGGCAACGGGACGTAGTTCTTTCCCTTTTTAGCCATCTGCTCAATGTTGTACCCGGGGCTCGGATCGTTGGACAGGTGAATGATGCGAGCAAATCGATCCAAACAATTTCCGATCGCAATATCGATGGTTTCCCCGAAGATTCGATACCGTTTGCAGGCGTAGGATATAATTTGCGTGTTTCCCCCGCTCACGTACAGTACCGTCGGGTTTACGGCTTTCGTTATCAATCGCCCCATCTCAATGTGGCCTATACAATGGTTGACCCCCAGGATAGGCTTGTTCCATATTTGCGCAATGGTTCGCGCTACGATTGCCACCGCCAGCAACGGTGGAGCCATACCCGGCCCTTTGGTGTAACACACGACATCGATATCCTCCGGCGAGAGCTTGGAAACATCCAGAGCCCGTCTCAGGATAGCAAGCACTCGAGAACGATGGTGTTGAGCCGTTTCCTTAGGTAAGAATCCTACAATATCAGAAACGTAAACACATGGTTGTTTCTGAAAGTTCGGGATGCATTCCTTCACTTGCCTTCACCAGGTGGGGTTATGTACGTTTCACGTTCGTTGGCGAGTACTTCCCCATCTCGAACGATGCCTACGCCGATTTTATTTGCACTTCCTTCGAATCCTATGGCAATAACCATCGTCGTGTCGTAAAATAGGAACCGGCGATGGGAAAACAAAACTTTCTTGTTGTGATATTTTGATACGATGTCGCCTACTTGAAATGACAGCCGGTTCTGTCTGTCAACAAACTCGAGTTCCTGTGGATTCCAATGGTTTTTTTTCTCGAAAATGTAGGAAATTGATTCAACGCTTGGGATTAGAGCAGGCAAGTTTATTTGCACGTGGATACATCGGTTAACGTTAATATTGATTGATTTACCTACTATTCATGCTTACCTACTTGGGAAAAATTGATATCATATTTTCAAGAACTCTTATGCACTGTCGTATTTACTACGACACTCGTGACGGCTTTGTGCACTGGCTCTTCCACGGGGCCAACCACAGAATCGGGTGCGTGGAAAAAGTAGAGCATGAAACCCGCCGCCAGAGCGAAGTGAGCTACTTCGATCGCTAGCACCACGAATAGTGAATATTTGGATTTTTTTATCGCCGGCATCAGTATCGTGAGAAGTGCGAAGCCGGACAGAAACGCTCCGGTAATAACCAACAGCCATTGGAAAAGAGAAACCTGCAAACATAAAAGTTAGTCCATTATTCACCACAAAGGATATTAAGGAAGTGTTATTTACGTACTTGGATGGTCCACAGCACAGAAACTGGAATGTAGATAGCCAACGAGTAACCGTATATGCAGACCAACGATAAAAGGCTGGGCGTAAGCGGTTCGTCTTCTTCGTCATCGAGTTCGGTTGGCCGTGTGCTCCACTTCAAAAATGCCCACAAAGCGCAGGGCACCACTAACGTGTAGAGAAGGATGGCCGTAGCGGAATAGGATACGAGATGGAAATTGTATCGCCAATGATGATCTCCTGTGTTCTGAAGGTAGCTAGCCATATTCCCAGAGATGGCGATGGCAAAAATCTATTGTAAAACAATACTTTCGTTAGCATCATTCAAATGCACAATGGGTATTTTTCGACCTACCAGAGTCAAAACAATCCATACTGGTCCATACAGATCCGGATTTGTCGCTATTTTCAGCTGCAAATAGTTCGATGGGGCTCGTTTCGGAATCATGGATGTGGCGATCCGATCAACCACAATCATGGTATCAACGTCGAAGAACTTTTGGTAATATTCAAAACTGAAAATAGATGACGATTTTGCTGAGGTGTCGCCTTATCCGATACCCCCACGTAGAACAGGTCGAACGTTAGCTGAGTTGATGGTATGGCTTGATCTTAAACACGTACCGTTGGGAGTGTCTTCATCTTGTCTATCGATGCTGCCTAAAGTCCGTTGCGGCGAGTTAATGTTTATTTGTGCGCTGGTTCCACTTGTTTCCTGTATGAGCGGAAATTCTTTAAACGACAACAAATCGTCCGCAGTCGTCTCCATTTTTGCGACCGTGTTTCACTAGAGTTGTGCGAATAGGAATGGGATTTGTGAATCCGAACCGAAGGGTCTGGTTCAGACTCAAGCTCAAAGCATCGCAATGTTTGTAACAACTCAAATATATCACGCAGTAAGCAGCAGCATCGATATTCGTAAGAATGTTGTATTTATTCCGAAACAAACGAATAATTCGTATTAAAGAATAGAAAACTATTAAGCTCCGGATCGTGAGTCTCGCTGCTGTGTAACGCTTTAACGTTACAACTATACTGTGGTATTGCATTAAAACGAAATGTTCACAATTAATGAAAATTAAATTAAATTTCTTTCTCTAAGGCGAGCTTAGAATCAAATATAAAAGTTACGCAAAAATATTTATTAATAAATTTTTGTCGACATTTAAACATCATTGCTGATAACAAAAATTTTGAACAAACATTACCGATCGGGGATTGGTTCAGTTAAGTACAGGTTTGACTATGAGAAACGACACCACGTAAAACTAAGAATGTTACCATCTGAGGCTTTACCTAAACAATATCCATTGTTAGTGGAATCATAAGACAATTGTTGAGCATTTTACTGTTTGCCAATGCGGGCAGATTATCAACTTTTTTGTACTTGATGTACAGCTTTAGCATCCGTACTTTCCAGTTGTTATTTTCCATCGGATCCCGCCGGAGTGCGATCAGCGTGTCGAATTCGCCAAGGCACGCAAATCGATTGTCCGGTCCAGGTTGATTGTTGTACACCACGCCACACGACAGTGCCAGCACTTCCGAGTCCATAATACGCCCCTGGCAGCCGTCGAACATAATGTTCGGAACCAGTTGAAAGCTGTACTGAAACTTTAAACTTAGGATCAAGTTAATGATGTCCTGAGGCCCACAAACTTGCTCCGTGCCCTGCTGCGTTTCGCTGATTTCGAGCATCACCGTGCAGGTGGCATCAATCCAGAAGGCTGTTTCATCCAATGAATTGCGATTCCACTTCAGGAAAAACCAAACCGTATAGTCTAGCGCCAACAAATTCACCGGATACTGCTCCAGGCCAGGCGGTTCATCTTCAGGTTCGCCGGGACCGTTGGTATTTTCACTGAAAAATACGCCATTTGAAGCGGCTGCCAGGGCATTATAGTTGTCGATGTGATTCTGAAGCGTAGTACCACTGGATGAACTCGAATCGGCCGAGGTTGAAGGAAACGCATATGAAGTAGACGATGGTCCCGGTAGGTCGGTGGAAGATGGAACATTTGAAACGTCCGCAGGATTGCCATACTTTCGTCTCCATAGTTGCAAGCAGTGCTCTATGAGCATCGCTTTTGTACTGTCCTGAGGTAAATTGATGTTGTAGCTTTGAAGGTATTTGTAGAGGTACTCTGCTTTAACAATATTTTTCGCCAGCAACGTCCCGGCATCTCGGCAATGCTCCATCATAACATTCAGTGATTCTGCAAGAACGAAAAAAATCGCATAATCATTATAGAGATAAGAACATTTGTCCGTGTATGCTCGAAGCGAAAGTGACAGTACATGTCTTATCGAAGGAAGTCATGAGGTGTTTTAATCCTTCCAATTAGCTACCAAATCCTTCGATCATAAATCAAATGCTCCCAATAACTGCCTCGTTTCGCTAACTATACACCAAATTATTCAGAGATAAGCATGATATCAAGCCAGTCGCATGTGCAACGCGATTACACGTATCGCCAACTTACTTTCCAACGTGATCTCTTTGATTGAGTTTTTCGAGATGATGTTTCCGATGGCGAGCGTTACTTTTCGCACTTCAGGGTCAACTTGCGTAAAGAAGTCGGCGATCCCGTTACGCTCATGGTCTGCTGATATCACCATTCTTCTGTAAGGGCACTTGGGCAATCCTTGCGGTGTGATAAAGCTGATAGCTTTCGGGTCTCCTCCAACTGAAACAGGCACTCGTTGGGTCAACAATTACATCCGCCACAGGTGGCTATGCGAAGTGTGTTGTATAGTTGCTACCTAGAGGCACATTTCAACGCATAACTAAACGCGAGAGTTGGTGTTTTTGGCTAATAACAAACTATTGTTGTGATGAGTTTACGGAACTGACACTTTGCGCACTATTTTCGTACCATGCCTCATTGGTGTTTTTCACTTTGACTATTTCCAATCACTTTTGTGCAATTCCCTTTTGCACTCTGCTTCGTAACATATGACTCGAAGATAACAAAGACAGTGTTGCCAGAAAATAACTAAAATAAAAGTGAAATAAAAACATTTAAATTAGTAAAAAGGTGTTAAAAATAAAATATGTTCTCTAGTTGACTTAGAGTAGAGCAAAAACACAATTGTTTAGGATGTGGTTACTATTGAATGTAAATCAAAAATATTTTCTTTAGCCGTGTATAAATGACTGTGAATGCTTTTACTAATCGATCAAAAGCTAGTTTAGAATCCCCCAAGGGCATCATGGACAATTTTTTAAGAGCGCCACATGAATTTAAACTTAACAAGTCTTCGTGAGTACTGAAATAAATTTCTAAATCTTTTGGCATCACGGACTGATGTGTGCACCGGCTGTCAGTGGACTGTTATGACACCAATGTCAGCCATGGCAAAGCTCACACACACAGTGTGAGAATTTTCATCATCATTGATACGCACGAAACTGGTGGACCGAATTTCATCAACACGCATCGTTCACGAAAGATTGCTAAGATTGTGTAATAAAGTGTATTATGTTTAAGCGAACGCTACCGTTCAATTAAGTAATAGAAATTGTATGAGTGGTGTATAGTATATAAATCGTACTTTTACAATGGCTTACCGTTTGTTAACGACGGCCAAGAAGCTCGAATCCGTGCTGATCGGATTGAATAGACCACACCGTACGGTCAGTGGAACCGACTGTGAACAGGTAAGAATTCATCACAGGACAACTGACCAACGGTGGCCACTAACATGATCCACTCCACTCGCAGATTATCCGGAGCTTAAGTTACCTTGAGTCGAGAAGCAATAAAACGTGGAACGAATTCATCCACCGCATACAACTGTTCTGCGAGAAACCACCGAAAGGGTTCGAAAAGTACTACAAACCTCCCGGTGCGAGTTCCTCCAAGCAGGCAAGCAACGCCGAACAAAGCGCCGCCAGCGATGGGAAAGCACCGGAGCAAGCACCACCGTCCAGTCAACAACCCAGTCAACCTCCACCCGGGGCGACGTCTCAGAAGAACGATTGGAATTTGGGCATGTTTTCGCCACAGCCGGCTCGGGGCAAGGGCGGCTCGAGTGGGAGCGGCGGTTCCGGTCGCCCGATCGGCGGTGGAGAAGATGGGGATAAGGAAAAAATGCTGATATTCGGGGCTCTGGCCGGTGTGGCATTTATATCGGCCATCGCTTTCTTTGAGATGGGCTACAAGGAAATTGCCTGGAAAGAGTTCGTTAATAAGTGAGTGGAAATTGTCGGGAAAGGCACAAACAGTGAGGATAACATTTTCTTCATTCATAGCTACCTCGCACGTGGCATCGTCGATAAGCTGGAAGTAGTCAACAAGAAATGGGTGCGAGTAAAGCTTACTCCCGGCAATGCATCAGATTCTTCGGTAATAATCTATTCCATCGGCCACTTTCTCTCGAACAATCTGAAGATAATAGACTTTATTTCCTTTCTTTCAAATCCTTTTAGGGTGTCCTATGGTTCAACATCGGAAGCGTGGATTCTTTCGAAAGAAACCTGGAAAACGCACAGACCGACATGAACATTGAGCCTGTAAACTTTGTGCCCGTCATCTATCGGAGTGAACTGGAGGCATCCAGCCTTACGGGTCTCTTACCAACGCTGCTGATAATCGGTTTCCTGGTGTACATGATGCGACGATCGTCGGAGATGATGGGCGGTCGAGGAGGACGACGAGGAGGTGGCCTTTTCGGTGGAGTAATGCAGTCGACCGCGAAGCTAATTAATGCTAATGAAATCAACGTCGGATTCAAGTAAGTGTTGTGAGGTGGTTAAACACAAAATGAATATTTGCTGTTATCTTATTATTTTTACTTTTCTAGGGACGTTGCTGGATGTGAAGAGGCAAAGATCGAAATTATGGAGTTTGTGAATTTCCTTAAGAACCCCCAACAGTACATCGATCTTGGTGCGAAAATTCCCAAAGGTGCCATGCTCACTGGCCCACCCGGTACCGGAAAGACGCTTCTCGCCAAGGCGACCGCCGGTGAAGCGAACGTACCGTTCATCACCGTGTCAGGATCGGAGTTTTTGGAAATGTTTGTCGGTGTGGGTCCGTCGCGTGTGCGTGATATGTTTGCAATGGCGCGCAAAAACGCACCCTGCATCCTGTTCATCGATGAAATCGACGCCGTCGGCCGAAAGCGTGGCGGGAAAAGCTTCGGTGGACACTCCGAGCAGGAAAACACGCTCAACCAACTGCTCGTCGAGATGGACGGATTCAACACGACGACAAATGTGGTCGTGCTGGCAGCAACGAATCGAGTGGACATCCTAGACAAGGCACTCCTTCGCCCCGGTCGCTTCGATCGGCAGATCTATGTACCCGCGCCCGATATTAAGGGTCGGGCAAGTATTTTCAAAGTGCATTTGGGCCCGCTGAAGACAGGTCTGGACAAGATGGATCTGGCCCGCAAGATGGCTGCGCTGACGCCGGGTTTTACCGGTGCGGATATAGCCAACGTTTGCAACGAAGCGGCCCTGATCGCAGCACGTGATCTGAACGAAACGATCATCATGAAACACTTCGAGCAGGCAATCGAGCGTGTCATCGCGGGTATGGAGAAGAAAACAAACGTCCTGTCTCCGGAAGAGAAGCGTACCGTGGCGTATCACGAGGCTGGGCATGCCGTTTGCGGCTGGTTCCTCGAACACTCGGACCCCCTGCTGAAGGTTTCGATTATTCCCCGTGGCAAAGGGCTCGGTTACGCCCAGTACTTGCCGAAGGATCAGTATCTGCTGACTACGGAGCAGTTGTACGATCGCATGTGCATGACGCTTGGTGGGCGCGTCTCGGAAGAGATCTTTTTCGAGCGCATTACGACGGGCGCTCAGGATGACCTGAAGAAAATCACCGACAGTGCGTACGCGCAAATTACACGCTTCGGTATGAACAAGAAGGTCGGTAACGTTAGCTTCGATAGCTCGCAGCCGGGCGATCCGATGTTCACGAAGCCGTACTCGGAGCAGACGGCTCAGCTGATCGACGAAGAAGTGCGGGCACTTATTGACCGGGCGTACGTGCGGACAACGGAGTTGCTCAAGAAGCACAGGGCCGACGTTGAGAAGGTCGCCGAGCGTCTGCTGAAGAACGAAGTGCTCAGCCGGGACGACATGATCGAGCTGCTTGGTAAGCGGCCGTTCCCCGAAAAGTCCACTTACGAGGAGTTCGTGGAGGGCACGGGCTCATTCGAGGAGGACACTACTCTACCGGAAGGCCTGACCAGTTGGAACAAGGAGAAGGTGGGTGAAAGCAAGGAGGACAGTGCAAAGCAAGACGACGACAGCAAAGCGAAAGTATAAATTGTTTGCTAAATCCGTATGCGTATTTCTCATCAACTCCAGAGTAGCCGGATCACGAAATTTACAGTGGAATAATGTCAAAGTGGAAAATTTAATAAAATGTACGAATAATGAGGTATCTGTTGCGAGATTGTAGCTGAAAACGTTTATATTGTTAGTCTATTTTGTTGCTTTTGAAGTAATAGTGTCATTAGATTAAGAATGACTCACGCAAAAAGAAAGTCGGTAACACGAACCGAAAGGCAGATGGAAATGAATAAAACTTATGAAATTTCAAACGAACAAAAATCGTTGACAACAAATCTCGCGAGCTTCACATCGGGTCACGACGTTCCTCAGAATTCTCTCCCGCGAGAAAAAATCATAGCATCCCAGCGCAACAACGCGATGTTGTGCGAGCGTTTACAACCCCCCGCCGAACGTGAAAAACCCACAATCCCCCCACCACACGTTGGAGTGTGCAGCAGTTGACGTTATCTTTCCCTCCGAGCTGGTAGTTAGTAAGGGCTACGGCTTGCTACGACGGGTTGGAGATTCCAGTCTCGCGCGCGCAGTGCTGCGGTTAGTTCGCTGTTTCTCGGATTGCGGAAAATACGGTCCCTGTGCGGGGTTTGAAGATAGAATTTCCGTTGGCTAAACTCGTGTCGGTTCTGGTGAACGTGAAATTGATTCCATTTGTGTGGCCACATTCGTCACAAATTTGTATTGCTACGACGTAGATTGAGGTAAATTGCAAAACGGCCCAACTTGTAGTAGGTCCTTTAAAAGCTATACTAGCTATCTGAAATTCAACAGGATAAAGTAGTGTGGAATGAGGAAAATAAAAGTAAAATCACCCCATTCCATCACGCTCATGCTTGGCAGTGAATTTCGGTTGGCAATTGGCCAAAAACAAGTGAAAACTCCCACGGTACAATAATACGAGATTCATCTCGCACAAGTGGCATCAGTTTGCGAGATTCTGTGATTCGATGATGATGATGACGACGTTAGTGATGAATCCTAGTAGGCAGAGCTGCGGATCAATAATTGTTCATGCGCAATGTCGCACTTTTCTTCGTTTGGTAGAAAATCAAAAATGTAGAATATAAAACGTTCTTCCTAGCTTGAGATACAAACGGACTCTATATTCTTACCCACTAGTCAATTACGGAAAAGGATTCTAAATTATGCCATACATCATCTTCCATATCGTTTGCTTTCCATGTGCACAATCGAGCACATTTTTCAAACGCAAACCAACAGCAAAACGTGCTCGCCAAGCCTGCTCCAAAAAGTAGCACAACGCGACCATCCACTGCATTCTACGATTAAAATAATCGGAACGACCAAGGCAAACGTAATGGGACAGATTAACGCCACCGAGTTTTACCCGCGGTTTTCCACGCGCTCCGTTTGCGTGTTTTGATTTCTTTTTACGACTCCTCCCTTGGTGGTCAGAAAATGGAGAATTCCGGCGGGAATCCGAAGGGAATGATGGAGCTTCCGGTTGGACGATGGGGGTTCTGATGGCCGTGCCTCTTCTTCTACCATTCCTAGGTAGAAACAAAACACTCCCTTTTTCTTTCCATCGCTCAACATGCTCAGCTCCTATGGGGACGCCGTGCCTTTGTTTACGTTCAACCGATATGTTCAGGATATGCGCGCAGGAAAGGGAAAGTGCGCGCCACAACGCGTTGGAAACGTAAAAGGATACGTACCATTGGTTCGCGGACAAGAGCGCGCGCGAAAGGTCAGTGTAGGCAAATGGCACAGGGGGGGGGGGGGGGCATTCTGCAGATTATTTGCTGCCATAAGTTGTCCTTGTGTGGCACACGAACACACCTAGAGAAATTCACTTCCCAAACCGTTTCTTACGATGTTCCTTCGGTACTCTTTGTTAGATTTTTTTCCTCTTCCTGAGGTGACTCATGTTCCGGAAGATATTTTTAGCCTTAGCCTTACAGGATACACTTTGCACTTGGAGGAATGGGAGCTTTGCCAAGTGGATAGGTAATGCGTGACTTTTATCAATTTCTTAAATGTGCCGAGTACGTCATCATGTGTGGAGCAAAGGTAGAGCTCTGAGAAACTCATTCTATCACATAAGATAAATTAAATTAAATACAAAGCAAGTTTATTACGCGCAATCAATGCCAATAGCCTGATCATTTGTCTGGATCCACAATTAAGCCGACGGCGTCCACTAACAACAAAATTGGAATTTAATGCCGCCCGGTGCCATTTTTATCGGACATCTCTCCATGCAACGGTGTGACTTCCTTCACTCACTTGACCTACAACTCGCGTTATCTATTGCGATCGACATTGTCGGCAGGCAAACTTATCTTTCTGTTTTTTTTTTTATTAACCTCTTGTTGAACCTCGGACGTTTAGTGACGACGATGAAAAGCCAAGACGCCATGTCGTTCGTTGTTGTTTGTTGTCTGTCCATTCGCGAGAATCACAAAATTGTGTGTCGATATTTTCTATATCTGTCCTTCTTGGCATGACCTCATCCGATAGCTGGTGTTGAAAATGAGGTGGCAAAAACCACATGAATCTCGTTTGCGGAATAGAAAAGTGTTGGAAGAGTGGGTTAGAAATTCTTCAAAAAATCTGGTAGTTTTATTTAATATTTAATTTGTGCATTTAGAGCCAGATCCGGCCTTCATTCACTCATCGATGCGCTGGAACCAAGGATGTTGCAATAGGAATCATTTGTGAAACCATTAAAAAGCTATAAATCTTTAAGTTTCAAACCTCATTCGATCGGTTCGTTTTTATCTCGCGCGTACGAAACCGCCTTCCTCCAGCCTCTCTCATATTCCACGAAACCGTGTAGTTGTTCTCGCATAATTTACCATGACCGTGTCCAACACCACGGAGGCATCATGAAGTAATATCTAAATTTATATTGTTTGCTTTGGTGACTCCGCCTAAAACGTGCCCCTCGACATGAGGTCGACCACGTGGGGGGAGGGCGATCGCTGGTGGATGCTTTGGAGAGGCGCAATTTCGGCGACGAGCATAGATGAGAAGTTGGAAACATGCACCTACTCACCCCTCAGGGTCGGCAAAAGGACGGATGATGATGTAATGGAGTTAGTTATCGTCGAACGCATCCATCACCAAATGGATAAACGGAGTAGCAGGGCGTCCCCGAAGGGGTAGAAGTAGCAGCAGCATCACCGTTGTGTACATATTTAATTTTTCGCATCTCGTGTCCTCCACTGCGAGTGGCGATACTACGATTGAATTCTCCCATGATTGTTTAGGGGTGAGTTTTATTTACACACAAGAGCTGTTGGACCAAGTCAGCCGGTTGTTGGAAAAGAGATAAACATTATTTTAAGCTGTCTGCTCTTGGTAATTCGAGATGAGAGTTTTGATGAACGGCTAACAGCATCTGTCTTTCAACATTGCCATTCATGAAACAGATGTGATTTAAGGCACACTTGGATGGACATGAAATTCATCAACCGCATACTACGATGTTTTGAATGCATTCCTTATCTTGTGAGTCGATCTCACAGACAGGGTGTTGTTACTAACGGAAACAATGGATATCTGATGCTTATCTAAATGATTCGCTTAAGGATTAATTTCTTATCAAACGGTGTGTTCGTCCAAAAAGACTTCGTCAAGCGTAGATCAAAAAGAAATAACGGAAACCCTCCTGGTCGGTATGAATCAACAAGTACGCGTTAAACTGTTAAATTGAACATCCAACAAACCGGGATCGTAGTAGTCGGTTAGCTCGATTCGAAATTGGTGCACCGCACGCTATTTGACGCTTGTTCGTACTAACAACAAACACCGCCTAAACACTGTACTTAGTGTCGGTGCTAATTGGCCAACATCGGTGCGCTAGCGGTCCCCGTAAAGAGCACCAACCCGCAGTCAGGGTGCCAGTGATGATAGAGTGCCACACATATGGGACGCGTCCGTTGATGTTGATGAACACCCTTTGGTTGTCCGGCTCAACAGAGTGTTCATGGGAACTTGTTAGCTTATTGCTTCATAAATATATTTTTGGACTTGGGAGAGGAAGTACCTGTTTGGTTCCAGTCATCACACCTGGGACGGACTGCGGCACTCCAATTAAGGCGTTGAACGGTGTGCATACACATCTTTGGCGCCATTCGTAGCATAAACAAGGGATCGCGAAGGAAAAGTATTGCATCGTTGCTTCCGGTAATAAAAATGAATTAGGAAGCAAAACACTGAAGCATGAACTGAATCATGTTAAAATCAGAAGCTTATTTTACACATTAGTCGATCTAGTACTGAGATGATCTTCGGGCATTCGAGTATTGGCAAATTATTTCACAAATTGCTACTGGTGACTAGGATCTTAAATTCAGTAAAACGATAGCGAAAAGAAATAAAAGAACGTGGTGACATAAGCAAGTCGCAACTGAAATGCTGCCTATTTGCAATCTTGTCAACGCGCGAGTGCTAATAAGGCTCTTTGGTCGCAACGGCTGTGTGAAGACGTTCACAAAGATGTGAGCGAGGGCAAGCGAACAGTACGTCTTCAACTACTTGTCTGGCCAGAGGCAATAAAGTGAGGCACTTTTGGAGCGAAACTGTATTTTTTTTTCTTTTTGGCAAGCATTAAACAATAAATACCACAGATAAGATGTACACACATGTTGCTGTTCACCGGTTGGTTTTGGCTTGTTTTCCATTTTTAGGGAACCGATGCCGGCATGCATAATAATAATTGAGTATTTGAACTGCATTTTTTTTTTCAAATTTCCAACAGATCTCATACTATGGCCGACGAAAATCAATCAAACGGAACGGATGTCGTGGACAAGGTAGCCGTTGAGGTGGCGGAAATGACACTCGATCCGAAGGATACACCGGCAGTCGATCCGAAAACGCCCGAGCCTGCCGCCGCCGAAGGGGAAACAAATGGAGCCACCGGTAAATCCACATCCAGTGCAGCCTTTAAGGAACAGTTTAAGGCTTTTTCCAAGTTTGGTGATACGAAGTCGGATGGTAAACATTTGACGCTCTCGCAGAGCGACAAATGGATGAAGCAAGCGAAGGTAAGTAGTTTGGCGACGACGGTACGGATGCCGCTGCGAAATTATTGGAAGCGTCATAGCAATCGCATGCATTTTGCAGGTTATCGACAAGAAGATAACAACCACCGACACGGGAATACACTTCAAGAAACTGAAATCGATGAAGCTAACGTACGACGACTACAACAAGTTCCTGGATGATTTGGCCAAAACGAAAAAGGTGGAGCTGGAGGAAATTAAGAGCAAAATGGCCGACTGTGGTGCACCGGGCGTGCACAATGCCACTGTATGTCGCACCAGTGCAGAACTCTTCTGCATTAAATAATCGTTACCTAACGTCGTCGTTTTCTTATTCTAGCCCGGAAAAGCAGCAGATACGGTCGCACGCTTAACGGACACTTCCAAGTACACCGGCTCGCACAAACAACGTTTCGACGAGACCGGCAAGGGCAAGGGCATCGCCGGCCGAAAGGACATGGTGGACAAGTCCGGGTACGTGTCCGGGTATGGGCACAAAAACACCTACGATAAAACCCACTGAACCCGCGTTACTATCGTCGTGAAGTTAGTTTTCCCGTGTGGTGCTTGTGGTTGCGTCTGCGCCTAGAAGATATTTAAACACTCAACTAAAATCGAAACCAATATTTAAGTGAACCAAGCGAAACCGGTAGATAACTCTCCGAGATAATGGTGTAATCGTTTGCTACAGTAACAGCCTTTGCCCTGAGTCACGAGTGCAAAACAAAAGAAACAATCAAAATCAATTCATTATTAAAATCATCGTTAAGTTGTTTGTTACAAAAGCCCGTTTCGAATGTTTCTTTAACGCAATCCAAGTGTTTGAAGTTGTTCCATTCAGCGCAGACTCCATCTAGTATTTGTTCTAGTCCTTAAGATTATGATCATTAGGCTAAGCCATCGTGGGCCAGCTGAATTTGTTTGTTATGGTTTATGTCTAATATTTTGTCATCGGGCAAAGTTAAGAAACGGAAGCGTAAACTATTTTTTTTCAAATCTTTCATTACATAGACTCCAGAAAGCAAGTTAGACGATCGATCAGCATTTTTTACCAGTAAAATTGTGTATCTTCTTAAACGTATTTAATATGGATGAATATACATTTAAAATGAATCGAAAATGACTATTTGTGTTTTGTGTTTTACATATTCTTTAGACCTGTACTACGATTAAGACATTACAAAAACATATGCTTCGTTTAAACTAAATCGTACTGGCTTTCGTTATTCTAGCACACGTCCGTTTCACTTACCATAAATTACAAATCAGCCACATTTCATTTCACTTAAATATAACGTACCTTCCATGTCGAGAAACCTAGTCTTCGACACAGCAGAGTATATTGATGCCACTTCGGCCGAGATTGATCCCTTCGAGTGAACTTTCGTTGTGGGTTTTCATGTAGATCAAAAACTGAATGATTACGTAGAAAAGATTATTTCGATCCTATCAAGGGGAAGAAAGGTATCTTTAAGTTACATTGGTTTGTGAGGCCTCGACACAACCTAGAAGAGGAATTACTTACGTAGGCACAACTATGAATCTTATCATCCGATACAAAGTTGAACTTCGGTTTGAGCGGATTGGAGTAGAGGATCGCACATTTGGCTTTATTTTTACAGCGCACTTCTGCCAGGGTTTCCTTTGTACTTTTCTTGTCGCCCACTACAACGTAACGGTTATAGAATGGGCGTCCACCCGGTTGGGGCAGTGGACGTAACTGGCTATCCATGTACGTGCAGAAGAGGTGAAATATTATCTATCCGAGGAAAACAGGATTGAAATAAAAAGGGGGGTTTTTATGTTGAAATTATTTAAACGGTGTCACTTACAGCGGAATCAGTTGGTAAATGTTCGTCCCAGGAAGAACCCTTGTAGGAAGAGCCGGAGTTCCATCGGTAGTCCGCCAGGCAGCTGCCCTTGGCAAGATCTTTTATACGCTGCACCAGATACTCCTGGTTGCTGGATAGTTCTAGAAACGGAATGAGCAGTGGCAAGCGAGGAATATACAGCGAAACAAGCTGCTGATTTTCCGTCGTTTTCTTCAACCGCTCCAGCCCAATGCTACCGATCTGGATGTCGGTGAAACCGCGGCTTTTAAATGCCTGATCGGCAAGCGCCATTTCCTCCTCGATCCGGTGTAAAATTGTGAGCGAGATCCACTTGCGCAAGTTGCCGACGTAGTTGGACAGCTGCATGGCGGATACCTTCTTCAGCCCCTCAGGGCTGCCATCGATGAACGCGTTGTACTGGCCCGCCTCGTGCTCCTTTTGCATCTGCTTGCTCGGTGTGGTGGACGACGACAGCTGGTAGAGCGTGTTTTTCAGCATATGCGGAATGTCATTGAATCGATAGCGGGAGGACAAATTCATCGTATTGTCGGATGTGTTCACTTCACGCTCGGCAAAAGAACGGTTCCCTTTGTCCATTGATACTTCCCTGGATGGAATCGGATCGAACGCATAAATAATCGAAAAGTCGATACTTAATTGATAGATAATTACCGTAGGAAACATTCCAATTGCTTCTCGTCGTCAATAATATCACTTGGGTGACCCAGTTTCCGGAGCGAGGGGGAGAACTTTGCCGACCCGGTGCTAACGTTCGGCGAGGCCTCGTACGAGCAGTTACGATCGTACGGCTGAGGCTTGGTGGATGTTTCCAGTGGCGGACTGCCGCGATTGTACACCCAGCCGGGCGACTGTGCTGCATAGTTTGAGTCATTGAAGGAGCGTAACAGAGAGGTCGATACGTTCAACGGTGTCACATCCGCCTTGGACAATGGTTTTGCCTGCGGTGAAGTGGTGATAAAGGAGCTATCGTTCGCATCGAACTTCAGTATTCGACGTTGCTGCTCCGTGCCCTCTATGGGTTCCGCGCTGAACAGGTAGTAAAAATAGCGGGAGAAATAGTACACCATACTTGTGCCAAGGATGGCAGCAGCGGCATACTCCACGTAGTACCAGTGTGAAAACGCGTACGGACACTTATTAGAGATGTCGAACAGAAGCACCGAAAGCAGGACCACGTTTACCGTTCCCCAGCGAAGGCATTCTTTGGAGAGTTTTTTGTTTAAATTCAGCTCAAGCGTACGGGTCAGGATCGGGCTACACTGCACCGGTGAACCTGGACTGTGGAAGTATACGATACAGAGAAAGGTTAATAGTCTGTACAGAAAGCTCCAACATTTTACTTACTTGCTAGACATGGTTGAGTGTAGTGTAATGCAGGATTATTGCCACGATAGAAACACTAAGAGCAAGTCAAAAATGCATGCCGGCTGAGGAACGAAGTGCAGCTTTACTTGAGTTGTCAAATTCTCCAACGCCATTGAAGAAAAGCGCGAAAAAGAAAGCACAAGCTACATATAGTGCAAGATATTCGATACCAAGGACTATTGAGGACAAGGATGGTCAAACATGATTTTCGCTTCATTGTTCCGGCGCAATTGGTTGCTTTATTAACAGTAAAATATTGCTTGAGCTCAGCTGAACTGAGGTCCATGTGATATTTTTAATCTTTCGAAGGAAATAACAAATTTTTAACACAGAAGGAATTGAAAAATCGACTGGGTATGTAAGTATCTTGATGCGGCAGGCACTGACAGATGACAGATGTCATGAAAAGTCAACCCTATTCGATTACGCTACCTGCTACTGCATGCACCTTCGTGTACGTAAGAAGTCGAGAAAAGGCGAATGGTGATTCTTTGCTGCTTGCCTGCGTGCGGAATTTCACAGTGAACCGTGTAGTGTCTCTCGGTGCAGCGCACGGGCCAGTTCGCGGCACCGTTTCTAATCGTGGAAACAATTCTCCGTTCCAGACTAGGACCTACGGTGTGTAAAGTGTGTTCCAAGGCACATTACCACTGCCTTACGCTTGCGGCGGAAAGCAGAGCTGCGTCGCATTTCATCCATCGTCGTGCTATCTTTCGGTACCACCGTACTTGTCGTGTTGTGTTGGAAGTACATTTTATTAACCACCAGCAAAAGCGAAACGACATTATGGGTTTGGTCGAACGAAGTAATATGTCGGAATCTACTCACTAACGTCCCGGGTCGGATGCTAAAGAGCTAGCTTTACATGAAGCTGGATTTTAATTTGTGCATTAAAAAAATCAAGCAACTCAGCGGAAACAGTGGCTGTACGGTATTTAACCATCGTGTGTGCGCTTGTGTGTGACCGAGCAAGTGCAGTGTTTTCTTCCTCACGCTTCCGTCGATTATTGCTTTAAATACCCACCTGATGGAAAGAAAATAAAGTGTGCTAGCGAATTTTCGATTCATTCTGCACCGGAACGCAGCGGAAGCTTAATCATTCGATAGGAGCCGTGGATGTGCGAGAAGGTGGGAATACCATCACCGGTGCGGGCAAAAGGTTTACCGTGACGCGTTCTGTTCAGTGTTTGACCCCGTGTGTACCGCCCGTTCCTCACCCTCTTGCCCTTCGTTGTACCGTTGCTTTTTTCGTTGTTGCTTTGGTGGACGTGTGCGCCATCTGTCGGCAGCAACTCGTAGTGTGCGAAGACAACACGGCGGCGGAATGCGAAACGGAGTATGCTATTGCTAGCAGCAGCGCATTTAAAAGGCATTCGTGAAACACTGTGAATTGAAGCAGCATAGTATGCCCTGTTGAAACGTTGCATTCGCAAATTCGCACTGAATTCGTTAAACGAGACAGAAAGTCCACGGGACGACGACGACGACAATATTGCAAAGCTGGTGATTTGTGACTATCGATCCGCCGAAACGCACCAAAAGTTTTGGAACACGCTACGCCACAAAAGTGAATCAGAAACGGGAAATACTATCCCTACGCCGTAACAGCACATCCCACGCCGCGCCGGAGGAAACCCTGTGGTGGAAGGCAGGCTGAGAATCAGCACAGAAAAAGGGAATAGGAAAACCGGATAGCCAGGCAAAAGGAAAAAGCCGTGCAGCGGCCAGCAATAAAAAACGATGAGTTCAAGCAACACAGCTGTGGACGATGGCGGAGGTGGTGGCAGCAGCGGGAGCGGGAGTAGCATCGAGGTCGAGTACAACGAAATCGTGTCCCAGGGCGGCTGGAATAGCGTGTTCCAGGTAGGTTCTAACCTTCGTCCCTATCCCTTCGAGATCCCTTCTTAAAGCTCAAGTTCACCGAATCGTTCAATGCCGGTTCCGTATTGTTTTAGGTACTTTTCTCCTTCTAGCTTTAGTATCTGTGTGGTTGATTACCGAATCAACTACGTGCGGAGTTTTCCAGTTTCCCGATGTTTCCGACTCGACGGCCTTTTAACGGATGACAATTTTTTCCCGGAAAAGGTTGTAAACTGCTGATGGTTTTGGCTCTGCCTTTGGATGCGCCTATGTTTCAAGAGGCGCATTGGAAGAAACCAAAATCAACTAGGGAATGATATGTTTGACTCGTTTTCAGCATTCTCAGAGACGTCTAGGTCTTCCGGCCCTGGAGTTACCCAACCCAACGTCCGTGCGTCCGGTTTTGAATTGCGCATGGGGAAGTGACGGAAGATTTATTCATTCCGTACGTGACTTCCAAAGATTTAGCCGGGCTGCTTTGATTTTTTTCTCCAGTTCTCGGAATTTCGTTCCAATTTGGAACGAAAATGTACATCACAGCAGCATCCCCAAGTGGGGTGGACGGCATCAACCCACCTCCACGCAGCACTGAAGTGGTTGGTCGCTCAACTCCTCGCCCTTCCGTCTTCTAAAATAACTTGGCGTTTTCTGCCTGTCCCGTTCCTCTCGTGTGTGGGTTACCTACGCCTACTGGGGTGGTGTGTGGTGCGTTGTTGTTTGGAAAATAGACCGGCAATTACCCCCGCGGCCTACTAATCGATCGCAACACAGGAATTGTAAACAGTACTCCACAACCCGCTTCGGTTATTTACGAGCAAAACTCGGTGGGTCCGGTTCACGCCGCTGCCTCAGAGGGGAACGCGACACGCGCGAGATAACCCGCGACCCTTCGGCGACCAACTTTCAATCATTCATTGATTCGATCGACCCCCCGACAACAATCGAATCGAACCAACCCGGCTATTCCATACCGATCACTTCGGGGAAAAATGAGTAACACAACTGGAATACCATACCTGCAACTCTTTGGCGCCTAAAACTAAACTAAACGATTATATTTGTAACCCAAACAAGGCGAGTGTTGTGCGCTACGGATTCATGAGTTTATTTTCTGGGAACCTGCCTCTCTGTGTGGTATGCTGTGTCAATTCCAAGTGAGGTTGACTTTCGGACATATTCCCGGAACGGCTTTATCCTATCAGGAGTATTTGCTAACACCATCGAACGTTTCGATGATTTCGTCCAAAATGTTTTACTGTTAATGTTTAGAAGATTTAAGTTTTCTTATTTTAAGTTTTTTTTCCACTGTAAACATTAAGGGAAGGATGAACCGTAAAACTTAGTGTTATAAGGTTTCTTTCTCGCCTTTCAAGGCTCCCAAAATACGATCGATTCTCATCGATAAGTGACTTTCTTCTAATTTATAGAAAAATAAAACCATCAGATAGTACTTATGCAATCGCGCTCTGATAAAGCTAAAACAGCAAAAGTCAGACAGAGCTGATGCCCCAACGGTGGTGGTGGCATAACCGTTTTGTTATCGATTGGAAATAGTTATTTTAAGCCTCCCTTGCTTTCTTGCCAGGCCTAGCTAGGCCACGTTCGCAGCGATCGATCGTTTCATGGGGAAATGTGGAAAAATATCAAAATTATCAGAAAACGACTGTATGATCGAAAAAACCACTGACAGCAGAAGGGCGGTTGGGGATTTTTTTTGTTTTCATGAGCATCAAAAGGAATGTGATTCAGAGAAATTTCATGATCACTTCCCGTGACGAACGCCCTTTTCGCGGTTGGCCGCGATTGAACTCATTCCGGCGATGCGGATGCGTTTTAGTGTGGTTGTTGTTGTTGTGATGCGCGCGCGCCTTCGTTTCCATAATTCCCCCCGGAGACGGAAAGAACGTCCGCGTATGCATCCTTGACACCGATCTGTTGTGCCTTTGTAAAGTGCATCAGACAGTGCGGCTCGTCGACTTCTCGCGGCCCAATGGTGCACTGCCCAATGAACCCCATCCCCCCGTCCTTGCGCATGTGTGTGTCATGCAAAATTTAACCCAAAGGGGGTCCGTTTCGCGAGGGTGAATAGGTTTCTTTTTTATTATTATTATGGTGATGACATATCATTCATTACATCCCCGCGAAGAAAGAAACGACGAACCTGACGTGTTGGGGTAGGTCCGATCGTCGTCCGATGGTTTCGTAGGAATGGAAAGGAGCGTGAATGTTGGGTGTGGAGGGAGGGAGGGTGGAGAGGGGGGGGGGGGGGGGGGAGAGATGCTATTTTTATTTTATCTTGCCGTATCCGTCCCGGTGAGTTGGCTCGATGTTCCTGCTTCCACGAACCGATTGTCTGAGTGAGTGTTTTTTTTTCTATTTCTCCTCTCGTCCATATCATTCTGCGATATGTGTTTCGTTGATTGATACGATGGATAGCTTCGAGAAGGCTTTGTACTTATGGCCGTTGTTGTTGTTGTTGCGGTGGTGCCACTTGGTTGCGCCTAGTCATTCCAACATGAAACAACATGTACAACACGTGAGTTGCAATGCGATACAAACAGGGCAATGGAAGAAAAATGGGAGAATGTTTGAAAAAATACGAAGGGAAATATCGAAAACGGAACTATTGCTGATTATATTGCTTGATATTGGTTGGTTGGTGACTGTTGATCACACGTTTTTTTTCCAGTGACTCGAGGCATGAGTTGAAAAAGTTAACCAGTTAACACTTCTTTATACCATATTTTGCATCTAGAAAATTATTAGTTTGGATCGACATATTGTGTTAATAGTACTTCCAATAATCTGTTATGTTTAACATAGTTTGGGATTGAATGAACCACGTGTGTACACTTACTGTGTTTGTGCTTCAACCACAAGCACGAACAAGATGATTCAGCTGGTGCGTCGCTGGGATGCGTGGAAAAGGCTCAAATCTTCTACCACCTCTACCATATTCAAATGATCAAGTTCGCGATTTCGCATTGGGTTAGCACCATCTTCTGTGCAGCGGCACTGCCTCTGCCTGCCTGTCTGTCTGCCTGTCTGCCCGGAAACGCAAGACAAGACGCACGCAGTTCTTCGAAGAAGGCACCTACAATTTGTTTACACTGTCATCTTCATTCCAATCCACTTTGCCTGCCTCTGCTCGCTTGGGCCGCTCGCTGTATCATCATCTCCCCATTGCAGACTCTCGAACGGTTCATCTTTGGGGCGGTCGCGTGCGTCGTTCATGGGCCTCCCTCCCCATCAATTCCCCGAAGTTCGCGCAATTTCTTGGAAATCGTTAAATAACCGGGAACGAACGAAATAAAGAGGAGCAGCAACGAACGAATGAAATAAAAAAAAAAACATGGCCTCAAATCTAGCCGAGGTGGACGGTGGACCCGTTGTAGATGGGCGGGGGGGTGGAACGTTCGGGACGGACGAATGGGTCGTGCCAACCTACCATCATGATCAGATTTTCGGCCTGGTACGCGTTCTGGTGCCGGTGGGGTGATGGTGACTTTCCTATGATCCGGTTGAGATGATTGCTTCCGTTATTTCGCGGACAGTCGATGGTGTCTCGTGGGTGAATGCTCTCACAATGGAAACAAAGAAATTATGCATGCTTTGCAGGGCTCTTTCGCACTTGAAGAAAGATAATTTCATCAAAATCTCAAGTTCACGTGCTCGTTTGTCCAACTATTGGTCGATGATTTAAATGTACTCCCATTTGCGAAATTCAAATTCTACCGAAGGAAAGTGGGAAACATTGTCACGATTGTTAATAACGCTATAAAATTGTTTTTATTTCTAACATTGCCCCAGAATGTGTTGCTGCTGTAATTTTATTCCTTTCGCTCTAAAAACGGCACTCCTTCTCCTCAGTCAGTGTCCGCTAATTTCCGGCGTTTTTTGGGGACAACCGCGATTCCCGCCTGCTGCCGGGGTGGTGGACCGGTCGCCCCTTCTCGGAAACAGTTATCCCCTTGGCGTGGTTGGTTGCTGATGGGAGGGCTCTATATTTCCCCCGAATAGGCTTATCGAAATTTTATGTAAGAAAAACAAAACCAAAAAATACTCCCTTGCGCTCTTGCGCCCTCGGCACTCCACCGCTTGATGTGTTACACCTTTGCTTCCGAGAAGCATAAGAAACCACCATTGTAACAGGAGTCTGCGAATCCGGGTCGATCCCGCGGGATGGTGGGGGAGATGGTCGGATGGTAATGAAAATGCTTGATGACAAATGACTATTTTCACAGTTTCACAAGAAAATAATGGCAACCGTTGGTCGCCGTCGTCATCGTCGTCATCCGCGATGTGTGTTTGTCGGGAATACGTGAGTCAACCTGCGCGCGCGGTTCGGTGAAATCGCGGCGAATAATTCCCTCGCGCAAAAGAAAGGGTTTACAGAGGGGCGGTTAGGTGAGGTCAGAAGCGTACCCCGGGCATGGAGGCTGGTTTCAGCAGCTGCTGCTTGTGGCAGGTGAGGCTTTGCCGTTAACAACTCAACCCCTGGACGGTGGTTCTGCGAAACAGTGATCATTTTAAGACTGCACCCCATTTCCTGTAGTTTCATTGTAAATTCTCGAAAATGTTGCATTTGATTGTTTTTCTTTTTATCTTCTTTCTACGCCAAACAGCTCTATTACTCACCTCCCCGTGGGGGGGGGGGGGGGGGGGGGGGGGGGTGTATTTGTTACAAAATTTCCCCGGTGACTTTTTATATTTCTCTATCAAGCGATTGCTAGTTGGATAACAATTTCCACCGAAACATGTTGACGCTTCCGCGCGTCGATGATATTCGGAAGGTGAAACGAAACTCATTTCCCGCCCAATAGACGAAACAAAAATAAAAACCATGACGATTAAAAACCTATTTCAAACATTAATTATCACTCACCAAGCGGCGCGTGCGTGTGTGCTGGTTTTTGGTGGTCATCGATGTGTGTAGTAATAAATATTCGAAGGTCGCCGAACACTAATGGATCGATTAAAATGCATTCGGCTGTTTACACTGGGCTGGGCTGGGAAGAGAAATCACCACGCACTGCAGCCAACTCGTGGAACGGGCGTGGAAAAGTGTTCCGTGTGCAGCGGAGGAACATACATTTCCTATCACCGAAAAGGCGACCGGAAGTAACGCGGGGCGTGGAATGCGGACGCCGCCCGCCGTCGTCCACCTGTTGCGTTCGGTTGCATGTTCGTTTTTTGGGCTCTATAATTTGCTCTCAACAATATGAAACACCCGGTGGACGGATTTCACGTTGTTCCGAGTCGAGTGTCTGCTTGCTGTCCCCAAAAGGAAACGGCTAGGAATGCTGACTCGAGTCGCGGCCAAAAAAATTTGGTCCACTCACCAATTGTCACCGTTGACGCACCGGTTTGCGGAAGTGCGGTTGCGAATGCGGTTGTTGTATGCGCATCGTTTGTCCACCGAGCCGGATTTCACTTGCCGATCGCAACGTTCTCTGGCGTTTTTCACCTTCCCATTAATTGTGTAGCGGAAGTTTACCCCCGTGAGCCTTTTTTTATGCCATTGCCTTCAAACACTTCCACAGGAAGTTTACCGAAAATAAATTCAGCAAAATACTTGAGGATGAGAAAAATAATGGGTGCTGGTTTCTGTCCACGCTGTTTACCCCTCCACGTTGGATTAAGCTAGTCGGAAACTTCCTGTTTTCCTGTGCTGTTTCTTATCGCGCACTGCCCATTTCGAAACAACGGGTCTGTTCGGATTTTTCGGATATGCGTGAATGATGATGGTTTCTGCACACCTCGTTAATTTATCAAGATTTCACACCGATGCTGCCGCGAGGGCCACTAGCGCGCTATCGTGTATCTTATGTTTTAACGGCTCGTTTGTTTTCTTCTACACCACCCAGCCTAAGGTTTGGTTATCTATGCGGACCAAGGTTATTTGCAAGTGCAGTTATCACTGGGTTATCTTGGGCGCGATTTACGATGCTAATAAATTGTACCGAAAGAGCAGGAAGCGCCAAAGTGGGTGGGGATGGGAGAGTGTTTGTTTATTACCAGAGTTCGCAGAATATGGGTTACTAAACATATCATAAACGAATACCTGCTACTATATTCACCATGTGCAATTAACAATTTTAACTGGGAAGGTTTCTTGAAATTTATGAAAGATTAGTTTCAGGGAGTAAGATTAATTTTAAAATTAAATTAGGACACCAGCTGGAGTAACCAAGCGGAGGGGATGGTAATTATGTTATTTGATGCACCTTCGTGCTGTAAAATTGTCATTCACAGTTCAATTGCATCTCAACGGATACTAACGAAGGGAGGAACTTTTGCGGTTTGTCCACGAACTGCATTCGCCCGTGATAGCAGCGTGTTCCTAGTTTCCTTAGTTTGGATGATATGGCACTGCAACCATCGGCCCCTTGTCGGAGCTGATTCTCGCAAAAAAATTCCAATCTACCTTTCGCCAAACCCCTTCGATAAGGAAGAGGAGATACCTCCACGGTCGTCTCTACCGCCTCAAGTTACTGCCTTGTACCGGCTGCTGCAAAACTAAACTAATTAGTCAGGATCACGCGGCGTAACCACCACCTGGCTCCTCCGAATCTCCTGGAAAATGCTGGAAAATTATGATTCCATTGAAATTTAATTTGCAATCAGATTCTTCTCGCCTTTCTCTTTCGCCGTTTGACGATCCTCGCAACCACGCCAGGGGGGAGGAAAGCCAAAGTTGTATGTAGAAGAAGTGTGCTCTGATGAAGCACTGGTGCTGGACAGTTTCCCGACGCTTTTCGCAACACCACTTATCGTGTGGTAATACGAAAAATCAATGATAAAAAACCATGCGCTCGCGATTCAGGAGGATTTCGGAAATTATTCTTTGCCATTCGCTTAGTCTGCAAAATGTGGGTTGTTCAAACACAACAACCGGGCGAATAAAAAAAAAATGCATCAAACCATGGAAAAAAGTATCGATTGTATCGTCGAGTTCTACGAAATGGACCACAGTTGTGCTTTTTCCGTCCGCATACGTTACGTGTCGCGCCCGCGAGGCATTCCGTGGAAAGCGGAAAGAATCAATAGTGAGCCGCCATTCGTTGGTTGTTCAATCGTCGGGAGATTATTTTTTTGCGTCCTACATGCAGATTCGCCGCTTCGCACGCGAAACAGCTGGCACCACATAACGACGTTTCTCAATCCTTGATACTTTTTTTGGCGTTCATTGGTTATTTATTCGAATTAGAAGTAGGTGTTAGGCCAATTTTGACTGACATTCTGAAGCAAGGCATGCCATAGTCGTTAAAAATTCACGCTTCCATTCACTTGCACAACACACGGAAACAGAAAAAATATTAAAGATAAGAAAATTATTCAAAATTTTGGTTTGCTTGTTTTAACGTGGTTCATTATATACTTTAAAACAACATATGCCCATGCCGTACAAGGTGATTGGAACATGTTTTATTTAAGGATTGTTTCTCGGTTTTTCTTCCCCAAATGATCTTTTGCAGGACATTCGCCAACGGAGCGAGCGGCAGGCGCAGGCAAAGGACTTTTCCACCAATGAGTCGAAAAAGCTGGACAACCGGCGCCTCAACCGGTACCGGGACGTGCTGCCGTACGATCACTCTCGGGTGGCGCTGAAGCGCGGTGAGAATGACTACATCAACGCAAACCTGGTCAAGGTACGTACGAGGAAAAAGTCCCCCAGCTCTGCCACGCTGTTTGGGCCATTTATTTATCTGTCCCTCTTTTTCGTAGATGGAACGAGCCAGCAGAAAGTACATCCTCTGCCAGGGTCCGCTGCCGCTCACGATTGGACACTTCTGGCTGATGGTGTGGGAGCACGACTCCCGCGCCATCCTGATGTTAAACAAGCTGATCGAGCAGACGACGGTCAAGTGTCACCAGTACTGGCCGAGCAAGATCGGCGAGAAGCACCGGCTCGAGCTGACCGACGTCAAGCTGTCGGTGGTGTATCTGAAGTGTGTGGAGTATAAAAACTTTTGCCGGAGGACTTTTAGGTAAGTTAAAGCGTTTAACAAATATGATCACGTTTCAGTTGCGTTTGAAGGGTTCAAAAGCAAGCAAAGACCGGAGCAGGTTTTTCTGTATCCACATTTCTCACTTGCTGCTGTTTTGCCATGTGTGCATGTTGCGAAGCGAAATGTTTACAGGCTAAAGTTTGAAGATAACATCAGCAAGAAATGAAAACTTCGAGCCGTTGATATGGGATATAGAAATATTATTTCATGTTCTAATCGCAATGTTTTCGTTTTTGTGTTTTTATTAATTTTCTATTTACTTTCTGATTCTCAGACTGACTGATACCGAGTCGGGCAAGAGCCGCGAGGTGATCCAGTTCCACTACATGACGTGGCCCGACTTTGGCATTCCGAGCTCGCCAGTGGCGTTCCTGCAGTTTCTAAAGGAAGTGCGCGGCTCCGGAACGCTGGACAGCGACGTTGGTCCACCGATCATTCACTGCAGTGCCGGCATTGGGCGCTCGGGGACGTTCTGCCTGGTAGACTGCTGCCTTGTTCTGGTAAGGTTCTGGCATGCCTAGCTTGGGAAACAGTTTGCCGAACGGAATGGTTCATAATTTTGGGTGTTTATTTAATGTGCTGCAGATCGACAAGGAGGGCGAGGATCGCGTGTCGGTGCAGGACGTGTTGCTCGAGCTGCGCCAGTATCGAATGGGTCTGATTCAGACGGCGGACCAGCTGTACTTCTCATATCAGGCCATAATTGAGGGCATGAAGCGCATGAACAACTCCGTAAGTTCCGTGGTTGGGAAGGGAAATGTCAAATGGAGAGCAACAGTGTTGATTGATGAGTTATTTTGCATTTTTCATTTAACGCGCACAGTCGTTCGAGGACTTCGAGGAGCTGTCCGTGATATCCTCATCCAGCCAACCAAACAGCGACCACGACACGGAGGAGAACGAGGACACACCGCCACCGCTACCGCCGCCTCGCACGTTTTCGCTCAAGCCATTGCCCACCATACCGACCAGCGAAAGTGTCCACGAGGATTTCCTGCTGATGAACAACGGCGATCGGGAGAAGTTTACCAACATGATCAACCTGGAGAAGAGTAAGCAGTTCGAGTCGGGGGGTGTCGTCGATGAAAGCAACAACCACCACCATCACAGCAACAATCACCGGAACAGCCAGCGCCACAGCAGCAACCATTACCATCCATACAGCAACCGTCCGTTGCCGCCGGTAGTCCGCGAAAAGCCGCTCTGCAAGGTGAATGAGTCGGACAGTGACGGTGGTGGTGGTGGCGGTGGCCGCGGAAGTGAATCGAATGGGGCCAGCGGTAGCAACAGCAGCGGCAACAGCAGTGCCGATGAGGAGCTGATCGAGGAGAACGATAGCGACCTCAACGGGGACGAGGAGGATGAGGAGCAGAACAACAAGGAGCTAATCCTTGACGGCATTCCGTCCGATGGCCACAGTGATACCGTTAAGAGCTCGCTGTTGGATGACAGCAGCACGGCCACAACGACGACCTCGTCGAGCACGACGACCACCTCGTCGACGGGAGGAGGGGGAGGCACATCGAGCAGCACCAGCAAGGCAGCGACGACGACCGGCATGATGTCCTCGACGTCGTACTCCACGTCTTCGTCCACCACTGCCAGTGCTATCGGGTCGAACAACTCGACGCTCGAGTCGAACCGGGGAGGGGGAGGAGGCGCCTCCGCCGAGGTGTTCAATGCTAACTCGAGTTTGCCACCGCTGCCGAACGGAGCCGTGGACGATGGCGACGAGATGATCTCCAGCCCGGAGAGGGAATTGTAAGTGAATGCAATAATGACCCTTTCCATCGCCGCTACTCCAAAAGTTGTCTAACTCTAACGCTTATCGGCACACTTATTACAGGTCACCGAACGCCTCGGAGCTACGCCGCCGGAAGCGCACCGAGCGTCACACGGCCATGGAGGAGAAGATACGCGAGATCAAGCGCAAGCAGAAGGAGGTGGAAAGCAAGGGATCGCCGAAAAAGCGCAGGTTAATACTGTTTTCCATTGCAGCTGGTGTTTGTTTCAGTGTTCTGTGCGTGTATTTTTACACCAGGCAAATGTAAAAAACAATCTAGAGAGAGAAGGAGAGAGACGGAGGTGTCATCGATACAAACATCGAAATATGCAGAGCATGATTGGGTTAAGATTTATTAAATCGGAGAATGGAGCAGCGAAGATCATTCCCTATGCAGCCCTTCAATTCGAAGAAGAAAAACAAAACACAGAACAGAAACAAACATACATTCGCTCGCTCCGCTATCCCTTTTCCATTTATTTTCGCGCGCCGAAGAATCGTCCGGCTGGCGATGACGAGCCCCGAGGGCAATCATTTCGCTGAAGCAACGTTGTACCGTTCGTTCGGTGGTAACGATTGCGACAGGACGAAAGGAAGCGACTGGAAATCGCCCGTGCGCCTCGTTTGTTTAGGTGCTTTGTGTGTTGACATGAAAAGGATTTAGTTCGATAACGCGTCGTAAGGCGGTGTTCCCACGTACGGTTAACCAAGGCTGTGGCGAGAATGTGACGAATAACCGAATGCATATGAATGCTAGGTCCGTCACTTTTACTACCATTTTGTATGCATAAGACCGTTGGTCGAGACAGAGAGAGAGAGAGGGAGAGAGAGAGAAAAAAAAACAGGGAAAGCGATCAAGTAAGCATACCAACCTACCCGTGATCATCCATCCTGTCCAATTTGTTGAGCACATTTTTTCGTCTTCGTGCTAGGCAAGAATCTCTGTAAATGAATGGAAAAACAGCTACAGATTCCCGCAGTAGCGTTAGAATCTTACTCGGGAAACTTTAGAATTGGTGGACGAAAAAAGAAGAAAGGACGAACGAGCAAAATGCTTAGATAAATGTGAGAATGAGAATATTGTAAAATAGAAATTAATTTAATTATTTCCAGCTGTGGGGTTGTGGGTGGTTTTCGGAAGTGAAGGGACGAAGATATGGAGCAAATGGAAACGAAATGTAAATTAGTGCACAACACATAAACCTACGGAGTGCTATTTGTTGATTTTCCCTCATTGCATGCAAAAGTTCATTTAAAGTGATCCATCCTTTTTTTCCTTTTTAAACACCCGCGATTCGCGTATGTGTGTGTATTTTGAAAATGAAGTTAATCTTTTCGGACAATATGGTGGCAAATCGCAATCTTTCGACTGAATAGAGCTTCAATAGAAAATTTTCAAAGTGTATGTAGTAGTTGGGGTGTATCGAGACACTGTTGAACACAATGCTTCAACAATAGTATGGCTGAAAACTGTATTAGAAAATGGAAGAATTTGATGGAACTTCTTTAATTTTCTCATTTTTGCTTGACCGTTCGTTATCAACATGCTGTATATTCGTCATATTTAGAGATTTATTAGATCTTTATATAGCTGCACTTACTGACTTTCTGTTGGAGGTTTTTTTTATACATACATGTTTTTCATTTCCATCACTACGCTTAGTTGCGGTAACTAATCAAAAATGCATAAAAAGTCTGCGCAGTCAATCATATTGTTGGTTTGTAATTTTCGACCCTATTTTCTTATTTTCCTGTTGTTGTCCTCATTTTCTTATGTGGCTCGGGTGTTTGTGTTCAAATTTCCCAATGAAATATTTTTTTAACTGATCAATTCAAAGCATAAAATGTCATCATCAAAACATAAAAATTTCAAAAAACGGTTAAAGAAATCCAAACAGTGTAGGAACAGTCGCAAGGACTTGAACAATCATGGAAGATGACGAAATATCGTCACTAGTAATTTTCTTTAGGTGTCTCGTATTAGTAGACGCTGAAGTAATGGAAAGGTTTTCAAGTGTTACCACCATGAGAACCCGCACCGTTTCAACCAAGTGCGAGCAAAAGGAACCTTTTTTGATGGACAGAATGCAATCTGTCTTTATGTGAAAGGGGTTGATTCATTTCACCTATTGATTTTTTAAAATTTTGTAGCTTCGTTTTTGTTATTGTGGTCGCTTGTATCGAAGATAGTTAAGAGGTTAATTTATCACTGGCCAGACGTAAGCATTGATCAGATGATTCGCACATCGAAATCGCGCAGATATAAAAGCCATTTGGGGCGAGGCATTCTTCAAGAAATGGCACGTTTTCATTTCTTTTTACGTTCATGGTAGTTGTTCGTTCATTGGAGATAAAAGTTAATAACGTAATATTTAATCGAAGGCACCTTTAGACGCAGTACTACCCTTATAACCCTACATGTTAGTTGATCTAAACAACCGATTCGATAAGGCATGGACGTTTCCTGGACTCCCGTATGGGCTTGCGGTAACCAGTGTGTGATCGTTAAAAGGAACGTTTACCATCGGAATGGTTTTACCCAACAGCCGACATATTTTTGAGCTCGCCGATAAAATTGTTGTCCACAGAACTGACTGAATGATTTCTTGCGAGTGCTGCATGCATGCTCTGGACCGTTTGTTGACGGCATTTAATAACTGTGTTTGAGTATAATTGCAATGGATGGTTGTAGAAACAAAATAGTGCATGTTATGGATAGCGATGCTTTGAGAGGGTGCAGGGAGATTAAGGGAGTAGTGCGAAAAAATGAGCAGTAAATAAACAGTTTTGAAGGTTAAACACGTGAGATTAGCAAAAGGTAGATATCATTCAGAAGGACGAAAACGCTTTTATAGGGCAAAACTAACGGTGAAGCAAAAGAGGTTCATATATATACATTTCTATATATATGTATATGTATATCGTCCATGTTTTCTAAAAATATTAAAACGTTTATTTTTTTAAACCATTTTCCTTTTTCAAACAAATCATCTATTGTTAGTGGAGGAAAACTGTAGGAATATTTTATAATTAACGTAAACCATCCACAAATGCCTCTGCATGAAACAACCATTTAAACAAACCATAACTAATGCGTACCGAGAGGCAACACAAGTACGAATGGCTGCGATATACGAGAGCAAATCGGGCGAGTAAAACCAGACGAAATCCATAAAGATGAGAAGCATAAACCGCACCGACCGTAAACTTACACTTAGAGACAGTTTTAGATACACGTCTGATAACTCTTGTTTTATTAACATTGAAGATTGTATAAAGACCATGTACGGTAAATGTACGGGAAAGGAAAATTTACGTTTTTGTTGTGCTGTAGCAGTTGGAAGAAAGAAAACTGATGCTTTGCGGCAGCAGAGAGTGTGTGTAAAGTGTGCTATCTAGGAAATCCCAGAATTTACGGAGCAGGTTGTGGCAGATGTGGCTGGAGAAACAGAGCAAACAGGACGATGATGAAGCTCCACCGAGCAATTGCGGCTTTGCAACTAACTGACCGAGATAAGTAGAAGAAGTAAGAGACCCATAGTAGTATCATCCCATTCGATGCGCGTTGCACGCAAATGGTACATAAATGTTGTTTTTAATTTTATGTTTCTTCTATTTATCGTTTTAGAATGCAAAGTGGTGCAAAAATGTCCGTAAAGGCTCGTTCGTTCTCTTGAAAGTCGTCCGTCTTGGATTTTGTTAACTTTAGAATCTATTGACGGCAACGCGGATGGTATTGTCTGATTTTGCCAAACAGACAAACAGACTTAAAAACTGAAACGAAAACAATAATCCTCGTAAATCACTCCCGACTGCATACCGTGAATTCGATGAGGATCAAATTGTTTGCGAAGAAGACACAACAAGCCTGATGGAGGACCCTAGGTGCGCGTGTCAGAATGTTGACAATGGTGAGTGGACATATATTCCAGCGCCAATGCTTTTGCTAAAACAACACTGCTGTAACGTGAAAATCACTAAATTCACTGGCAAGAAAAAAAAACAACAAACAACTAGATTTTACTCACGCTCAAGACAATCTGCTATCAGCCATTATATAACACGCACAGGATGCCATTTAGAAAACCGAAGAGCACGTAGCCTTAATTCACACAATCTTCGAAAGTTATGTTACTTTCAGTTTCTGGTTGTTTACACCGCTATAACGGGGTCGGAAATGGAAAATAGCGATAGAGTGGACAGGTATGCTACTAATGGGTTCAGTTAGCTGTAGTTTAACGATGTTCAATGTTTATCTTTTCAGTTTTAGTGTTGTCGTTTAATTCTGATAGTATGTTCGAAGTATGTAGTAGTTCGAAAGCGGTTATGATATGGTGTTGGATATATTAGTGTAGCTTCAAATTTCAATTGTTTCTGGCCCGTTCGAAAATGCATAACCACTGCGGGCCGATGTTTCTTGAGAACAACGTATCGGGCTGGTAGAATGAATGTGTTGGCACGTTGCTGATTTTCCCATTACCCAGACGATACACGCACAGAACACAAATGAAAAACAAATGCATGAATGTTTGTTGATAGTGTTTTTTTATGTTTTATTCGCCAAATTTCCAATATCAATAGATCTAATATTTCCTTCACTTTCATTACATTACAGGAAACAAAAAGAGTCGGAGAAATGATATTTGGAAATTCCGTGGAAGGTATACTTCATCTGCTATATTTAGAGGCACCAAACACACACACACGACCCCCCCCCCCCCCCCCCCCCCCCCCCCCCCATCGTAGACGAATGGACAAATGGTAAAAAAGGCAGAAGTAACGTAGCCGCCAAGCATAACTTTTGAATACGAGGTAGGCACAATGGACTAAATTGAGTCAAAATACTCAACACATGTAGCATTGAGATAAAGATGGATCCAACAATTATGACGGCCGATTGGGAAAATGCATTTCGTGTGTCAATTTAAAATCTACGATAAGAAAAGAGAATATTTTCAAAGGCTCTTCTCTTTTTTTGCGATACCATTTGAAGAATGGAAACAGAGTTGTTTAGTTCCGGACAGATAGGGAAAAGAAGAACAGGAAAAGTAGAAATGGAACGAAAGAAAAGAATCATATACGTACTTGACATACAATAATTAATCGTTTATAAGGGAGAAACAATATTGGGTCATACTGTTTAAATGGGATGATTTTGTACCGTTATTTAAACCGGTATCTCTGTTTAGCTATGTTTCTTTTCGCATCCTGAACAAGGATCTGCAATATGTTTTATTGAACACATTGGGCACCATCAGCCAAATTGTACAATCGTTTGTATTAAGTTTTTGGAGATTTGTGTGGTTTTACAGCACAATGGTCAACTATAATCCACTGTTTCCTAATCATCATGAAGCATGGCAATAAGCGCCGTAGTAGAGATAGCATTAGTGATTTGAAACTTAACAAAAACAGATACCAACGGAGATGATGGTGGCACGCTAGCAGGGCACGATGTCCGCCAACGAAATTTGTAATAAAACTATTCATAATAATTACGGAGTTTTCTTTCTACGTTCATAAGAGATTGTTGACGGTAAGTTGTAAAATTTAATGTGTATTCTAACACTTCTTCGAATACTTTTATACTAAGTAGTTATTTCCATATTTTACATTATTTGAACGAAGAATTGTAATTTAAAATGATAAACGGATAATCAAGCACGTGTTCAGCTAATTTTAGAACATTTTTATGTGCCAACGATCAAATGTTCTAAAACCATGCTTGTCAGTCGCCACTTTGACTACGAATTTTTGTTGACGTTTCAAAGATCTGTCAAAATCTCTTTCCCCAAAACAATTGTTTCTGTTTGCTGCTGTTCAGCGGTGATTCGGTCTATCCATTCTAAATAAGATTCCGGTTGTAGTGCGCAAAACATCTTAAAAGTAAAGAATGTTTACGCTCTGGTCGTTGGTGGAAGCGTCGCTACTGTTCCTGAATGCAGTTTGTGTTTTGAGTGAAGAAAGATTCCTGTCCAAATGTAAGCGCAAAAACCACTGGGGAAATATGCTGCTGAACGAGATGTTTTGAATATTACAGATGGTTGGGGTATGTCGGCACAGGTGCAAGGATTTGGGGAGCCCACATCCACCAAAGCCCAGATTTTACTGCTAGTACGATCCATACGCACAGTGGCCAAAAGTGAGTGTGTTTAATTTAGTGAAACAGTGAATTGGCAACCGATGGTATTTATGTTCTTTCATCTATTTCCAGTTCCATTGATATTTTTAAACATAATAGCAATAATATTTAAATTACTCCTTGGCTGACGTCACCGCATCGATCACTTTATGCACTTTACTGATGAATAAATGTATCAATTAACGAAATGCTTGCGCCTATGCCTTTGCTTTGAGTGACTTGAATTTATTCTCCAACCGGATGGTGTACGAGTCGAGCTGGTAGGCTGCCGCTTCAAGTTTGTCGACCGTCGATTCGATGTCATCGATCCGCTGCAGAAGGGGTTTCTGTAAACGTGGGTAGTAAATCGAGAAAGTTAAACATCTAAAACAAGGTTAGAACTATTTAACTCTTTACCAGCTCGTCATATTTTCTGTTCAGTTCGCTGTTCTTTGCTGCGATCGCTTGCGACATATCACGCATATCGGCCACCTTTCCCATCATCGCACTGTTCATGTTTTCGATTAGCTTGTAGTCGTCCACTGTAGAGGCCAGCTCGTGCGTGATATAGTCGCCAGTCTTTTGGAACATCTTAGTTGCCAAACGCGACAGATTCGGATCGTGTGCATCGAACGGTTCGAAGCTTGAGGTGGATGTTGAAAGTGTGGGTCCTTTTCTGGGAGAATCCGTTACACCGTATTCTTCTTCCATTCTGTTATTACCGCAGTGTAATCTTGTTTTATCAGATTAACCCTAGGAGTGATGAATACGCGCTTGGTATGAAAGCTTATTTTGTTTACGTTAAATTAGAAAACCAAGATCTTTAGGCTCGCAGGTAGCGTTCAGCTACTTGACGTTTCAGTATGTGTCACATGGACGCAGCGGGCATTTGATAAACCGATTGTTTTGCGAATTCTGTTTGCTTCCCAACGCACTTGCTGCAAAAAGAAAATTAAGCCCTTATACTGTTGTGCACTCTGTGGAAAAAGCTATAGTAAACCAACCCGTCACCTTATCTGATTCTTGGATTTAGTGTTATGATTTATTAAATTCCTAGATCATGTGCTGCATGACCAATCAAGAGCTGGTCTACAACGAGGAGACAAGTACGGCGATGCGAAAGAGATCCTTGATAAACAACGAGTTCCTTGCAGACGTGGTATTCATTGTCGGGCCGGACCAGAAGCGAATCTTTGCCCACAAGCTGTTGCTGGTGATGTCTTCCGAGTATTTTTACATTATGTTCAACGGCAGCTTTGCAGAGTCGCAAACCCGCGAAGTGGTGCTCAAGGAAGACGACCCGGATTTGTTTCTCATCATCCTGCGCTACATCTATACTGATGAGATTAATCTCACATTGGAAAACATTCGGGATATTTTCAACTCGGCCCAGAAATTCAGACTGACTGAGTTAATTGCCTTGGTTAAGGAATACATGATGAATCACGTTGTGCCAGATAGTGTACTGCGTATTCTAAACGAGAATCTACACTACGGTTTCCCCTGCGTGAACACCAAGTGCCTCGAGATGATTAGTGAAAATCCATTGTTATACTTCAAGCATGAAGATTTTCAAAATATAGATAGGCCAGCGTTGGAGATGATACTAAATTTGAAACAGATCAACTGTTCCGACGATAACCTACAAAACGCACTCGAAATTTGGGGAGGCTGTGGTGAATCAAATGATGAGATTAAAAATCTATCAAAGATAATCCATGAGCAGAAGCGGTCCTATAACTGCAGCAAGCTTCGATTGTTCGGTCAGTGCCGTATCGTAAACGAGGAAGATTCGGAATATCCGGAAGATCTGGAGTTCACACTGGTTTCTCAAAGGCCAGTGTCTCTGTACGGGCTCGGAATGTTTATCGCATCACCGTCAAGCATAGTCTCGGTCGAACTGAAGATTTTTGATGGTGAGGATATAGTCGTTGCCAACAAGTACGACATCATCAATAAGTCCGTCGATGTCACGCATGTGGCGAATCTGTTCTTCGAGAAGGTCATGTTGTTTCCAGATCACGATTATAAGATCAGCCTAACGAACTCAGAAAGCAATGATTCTTTCGTTTGTTCTGAGGCAATAATTTATGACAAGACTATCAAGTTCGAATTCCATGTAGAAAGTGATGATGTAAACCCAACTGTAGCCTTCGCACACTTTTTATGCAAGGAGGACATGTGTTGAACTATTTCAACTACACATTCGCAACATGTATTTTTCTTAAATTATCTGTTCATGTAATAAAACAACCTTTCAACAAATTAGCATTGAGCAATCAACTTCGGCTTACAGTCTGTTCCCGAGTTACGCGGATAATGGGGACCAGAGAAATCCGCGTATCTCGAATTTCCGCGTATCTCGAATATTGCTTGACACATAGTTTATACTAGGAGTTAAGAGATCGAGCTCTTGTGTACATGTATCATAGAATATTCAAAATTTTTCTTTGATCATTAATATGAATGCAATGCAAGCGTATTCAAACAACATAAATTGCAACAAAAGAAATAAAAAGCGTAAGTTATGCAAATGTGTAATTTACATATTTATTCGCGTGGTTGTACATCTCAGGAATTTAAATCGATGTAATAAACCCAATCTACTGTCAAATTTTGAAAACCGCGTATCTCCGAATCCGCGTAAGTCGAGAACCGCGTAACTCGAGAACAGACTGTATTTAAAGAAAATACATTGCTTCGTACTTTTATGTATCTGCGTTTTTAAAATACAAATCTATTAAGGCCACGTGGTCTGGATAGAGGGAGGCAATAGTGAAATGAAAATGACTTTTGATACTACTCAGAGGGTCAGTTCACAGGTGAAGCACCTAGACGTTATGCGGTGGTCACGGTAGTGGATCATCAAGAATTTGTTAAAACGTTTTTCAAGGGTTCCAGGAAAACACTTGAGTGTTCTTCATCATACCGTTGTCGCTTGGTTTTTCATAATCGCTGGTCGGTGTACGAAATACAGAGCTATGCAATTTCATTGCCACCAGGCACCAGGTCTTTCCCTCTTTTGATACTACTGATTTTGCGCATAGGGAGGCAAAAGTGATTGTATCGAAACAGGATGTGAGTTAAGACACAATGAGTTTTTTTCCTACGTTGCGTTTTATTTGGTAGAAGGGAAAAACGTGCTTGCCGTGTTACTATCCGAACGCAATAGAGAGTGCCGAGAAAAGCAACCAAGCCTACTGCTTTTGCCGAAGAACGTACACTTGGAACGCAGAGTCTGTTCGCGTCGAGAAACGCATACTTGAACTTCCATTCCGTTCTGAACAGAGATAGAAAAACGGAATAGGTACACATTCTGGAAAAACAATGTACATATTGATAACGATGGTACTAATGTTCTTCGTAATTTTAGTTATTTCTGGTTCCATTGAAATTTTTAAGTACATACGTATAATAGAAAAAACTGTTTTCGTTGCACGATGTGATGCACTCGCCAGCGTTTTGGAACATTTTCGATGCCAAATGCGACAGATTCGGATCGCGTGCATCGAAAGGTTCGAAACTTGAGGTTCGCAGTGAGTATCTTTAGATTTAAAACAAGCCTTTTTTTAAATATTAAAATATTCTCGAGATATCAAATACGAAAATTGCGTAGCGGTTAAATTAACCGCTGTTTGGATTCAAGTGTGAAATTCGCAGGTTCATTCAGCCAATTGACGTTTCAGCATTTGACATATAGACGCAACGGGCATTGCATACCTTCGTTTCCGTCTGCTGTGCTCACTTCCGTTTCGTTTAGGTGCTGCAACTCGCATATTGGGACGCTGTAGTGTACTTACTTTTAGAGAACGAATAGCCAACCAACTCGACGCATTTACGAAGAAAGATACTGGTAATACATCGTTCAAGCGTTAATAGTGCCTTATTGTGCTGTTGGATGTGACGGTGCTTCTTCAACATACAATTTTCTTTTGTTCAAACTGTTAACCGATTTCCTAGGTTAGTCATGGAGGAAACCAGCAATAGTAAAGTCGATCAAGAGCTGAACTCCAACGAGAAGACAAGTACGGCGATGCGAAAGAGATCCATGATAAACAACGAGTTCCTTGCAGACGTGGTATTCATTGTCGGGCCGGACAAGAAGCGAATCTTTGCCCACAAGCTGTTGCTGGTGATGTCTTCAGAGTATTTTAACATTCTATTTAACGGCGGCTTTGCAGAGTCGCAAACCCGCGAAGTGGTGCTCAAGGAAGACGACCCGGATTTGTTTCTCATCATCCTGCGCTACATCTATACAGATGAGGTTAATCTCACATTGGAAAACATTCGGGATATTTTCAACTCGGCCCAGAAATTCAGACTGACTGAGTTAATTGCCTTGGTTAAGGAATACATGATGAATCACGTTGTGTCAGATAGTGTACTGCGTATACTAAACGAGAATCTACACTACGGTTTCCCCTGCGTGAACACTAAGTGCCTCGAGATGATTAGTGAAAATCCATTGTTCTACTTCAAGCATGAAGATTTTCAGAATATAGATAGGCCAGCGTTGGAGATGATACTTAAGTTGAAACAGATCAACTGTTCCGACGATAACCTACAAAACGCGCTGGAAATTTGGGGAGGCTGTAGTGAATCCGATGATGAGATAAAAAATCTTTCGAAGATAATCCATGAGCAGAAGCGGTCCTATAGCTGCAGCGAGCTCCGATTGTTCGGTCAGTCTCGTTTCTGTCAACAAGAATATTCGCCAGTTCTAAAGTTCAAACTGGTTTCTCAAAAGCCAGTGTCTCTTTGCGGGCTCGGGATGTTTATTAAATCATCTTCAAACATTGTGTCGCTCGAGCTGAACATTTTGCTAGGTGAGAATATACTTGTTGCCAACAAGTTCGACATCATTAATCAATTTGTTGATGTCGCGCATGTGGTGAACCAGTTTTTCGAGAAGGTTGTATTGCTACCAAATGAGCTATATCAGATCAGCCTAACGAACCCTAAAGGCAATGATACTTTCGTTTTTTCTCAGCCCGTTACTTATCACAAGAGCATCAAGTTTAAATTTTTGGATAGTATTCATTACGATCGTTATGGTTATCAGAAGGTTCTGCCTAAAATAGCCTTTGCGCATTTTTTATGCAAGGAGGACATTGACAAATTTGAGAATATCTGTTAACAACGGCGTATCAAATAAGCCATGGATGTTTAGGGTACAAGAAAAGAATTAACTGTATGAACTACCAATTCACCTCATATGTTTGTCTGTTTAACTTTATTTATTTCTTTTATTTAATCAATAAAACTATCATTCAACAATTTAGAATTACCTTCCGCATAAAATTGCCTAACGCATAAAATGAAAGAAAGGCTTCATACGTTTATGTATCTGCGTTATTAGATTAAAAATGCAGCTTGGCCACGTGGTTTGTTAGGAAAAAGCAATGATAGTCAAATGAAAACGACTTGGGAGGAATCAAAAAACAAAAACTCGGTGGACGTATACGGGTTTCACCGGATATGGTCAGATATCTGATATCACATTCGAACAACTTAGGGGTTATGCGGGGACCACAGTAGTAGATTATCAAGGATTTGTTTGACATTTTTCAAGGGTTCTAAGAAAACATTTCAGTGTACTTCATCATACCGTTGTCTTTTTTGTAATCGATCGTTCCTTCTTTTGACACTGTTACCTTTACGATCCATACGCATAGTAGGCAAAAGTGAGAACGGAAGCGGTGCATATTCTGGAAAAGCAATGTGGTACTAATGTTCTGCGTTCCATTGACATTTTGAAGCATAACAGAAAACTGTTTTCGACCCGCTTTTACCCGTCCATGTTGAGTCCAGCTCGTGCGTAATGTATACCCAACGAGAAATTTTGGCGTTATTTTGGGGTAAAAGAATTCTCTTGAGAACTGATCGCTCTTCTTTTGAGAATTCTTTTATCCCTTCTTTTGCAGCAGATTTCCTATGCAATCTTGGATGTAAAACGACTTCTGAAAAGAAGGGTAAAACAATTCTCTTATTACTTGCGGGACACCGCAAAAGAGAACAGTTTTGGCAACGTGACTGTGCAACGTGTTTATAACACCTATTTCTGACTATACGCGCAAAAAACTTATACCCATTCGTAGTAGATTATATTAGCTGGGTTCAGGATATCTTTTCTTTCCCAAAATAATTATTTTCATGCAGGAAAATATTTTTGATTGTTTTATTATTTTGATACATCGATAATATTACATACATATCGTCCGGTTCGGAAGGCAATCAGGGGAAATGTGCAGAAACCCCTCCGACGCCTCCTCTGGTTCGTGCTGGCAAACAGCGACCACGGATCGTAGCAGGCTCCTTCGATGGACGATGTGCAGCACCACTCTATCATGGCCAGTGAAAACACGTAGAACGCGTTGATGTTCACTTTAAGCCGCTTCTTCCTCCTTGACGAGACACTGAAATGTGTGAAAAGCGCGGATAAATCATCATCAGTAAGAACTCTGCTGTGGGTTCTTACACACGTACTTACTGTCTGGTGCGAGCCCGGCCCCGATTGACCACCCCGAGTTGGTCGATCCAAGCGCTGCTATCGAACACTGGCCACCGATACTATGTTCCACCCGGTAACAACCGATGATCGCCGCGATGTCCAACCCGACCAACTATTAACGCTGAGTTGCAGTTTCGGCGCTTGTCGCTAAGAGTCATCGTCTCATCCTGCTTCCTTTCCTGCCCTTTTCCTACCATGCTCCATGATGTTGTTTCAAAACTTGTTCTATAAACTTCACTCCTATTCCGACACTCAAACCCGCGAAAGCGTTATTCTTAACTTGCTGCTAGTTGGCCAGACTTGCACAGTCAACAGTAAACAGTAAACAAATAAAGTTTGATAGCCAGTACCTCTTTCCACTGCGGTGCCTCCCAAAAAAAAATTATTGGTAGGTTATGAGGGGTACATGCCTACCAAAAAAACACTTGGCAAGGTTCTTTTTGGTAGGCATGTATACCTTTGGTAGGAAAGTGCAGCAAGGTTCTCCTTGGGTAGTTCTCGTTGCACAAATGCGGCAGATTCGGAACGTGTGCATCAAAAAGTTCAAAGGTTGAGGTCAAGGTTCACAGTGTGGGTTATTTCTGGCGCATCCACTACAATGTTTTTTTCTCAATTTAGACTTTTCATGTAAATGATGTTCCACCGATCTTTTTTCCTTTTCACCGAGCTAGCGAGAATGGAGAAGTGCATAAAAAATCCCACAATTCCAAAAATTAGTTTAGAAATATACTAGAAACAAGTTGTTAACGAATTCGAAAAATCTTCAGAGATGATGAAGGTGAATCCTGTTGAAACAGAGCGATCAAATTAACCGCTCGAAAGCATTCGGGAGTTTGCAAGTTTATTTTCGGCACTGAGTGCTACAGAGAAATGAAAAGTTTGTTTCTTCTGTATCGCTTTAGGTTTAAAACAAGCCTTTTTTTTAAATATTAAAATATTCTCGAGATATCAAATACGAAAATAGCGTAGCGGTTAAATTAACCGCTGTTTGGATTCAAGTGTGAAATTCGCAGGTAAAGCATTCAGCCAATTGACGTTTCAGCATTTGACATATAGACGCAGCGGGCATTGCATACCTTCGTTTCCGTCTGCTGTGCTCACTTCCGTTTCGTTTAGGTGCTGCAACTCGCATATTGGGACGCTGTAGTGTACTTACTTTTAGAGAACGAATAGCCAACCAACTCGACGCATTTACGAAGAAAGATACTGGTAATACATCGTTCAAACGTTAATAGTGCCTTATTGTGCTGTTGGATGTGACGGTGCTCCTTCAACATACTATTTTATTTTGTTCAAACTGTTAACCGATTTCCTAGGTTAGTCATGGAGGAAACCAGCAACAGTAAAGTCAATCAAGAGCTGAACTACAATGAGGAAACAAGTACGGTGATGCGAAAGAGATCCATGATAAACAACGAGTTCCTTGCAGACGTGGTATTCATTGTCGGGCCGGACAAGAAGCGAATCTTTGCCCACAAGCTGTTGCTGGTGATGTCTTCAGAGTATTTTTACATTATGTTCAACGGCAGCTTTGCAGAGTCGCAAACCCGCGAAGTAGTGCTCAAGGAAGATGACCCGGATTTGTTTCTCATCATCCTGCGCTACATCTATACAGATGAGGTTAATCTCACATTGGAAAACATTCGGGATATTTTCAACTCGGCCCAGAAATTCAGACTGACTGAGTTAATTGCCTTGGTTAAGGAATACATGATGAATCACGTTGTGTCAGATAGTGTACTGCGTATACTAAACGAGAATCTACACTACGGTTTCCCCTGCGTGAACACTAAGTGCCTCGAGATGATTAGTGAAAATCCATTGTTCTACTTCAAGCATGAAGATTTTCAGAATATAGATAGGCCAGCGTTGGAGATGATACTAAATTTGAAACAGATCAACTGTTCCGACGATAACCTACAAAACGCACTCGAAATTTGGGGAGGCTGTGGTGAATCAAATGATGAGATTAAAAATCTATCAAAGATAATCCATGAGCAGAAGCGGTCCTATAACTGCAGCAAGCTTCGATTGTTCGGTCAGTGCCGTATCGTAAACGAGGAAGATTCGGAATATCCGGAAGATCTGGAGTTCACACTGGTTTCTCAAAGGCCAGTGTCTCTGTACGGGCTCGGAATGTTTATCGCATCACCGTCAAGCATAGTCTCGGTCGAAATGAAGATTTTTGATGGTGAGGATATAGTCGTTGCCAACAAGTACGACATCATCAATAAGTCCGTCGATGTCACGCATGTGGCGAATCTGTTCTTCGAGAAGGTTATGTTGTTTCCAGATCACGATTATAAGATCAGCCTAACGAACTCAGAAAGCAATGATTCTTTCGTTTGTTCTGAGGCAATAATTTATGACAAGACTATCAAGTTCGAATTCCATGTAGATAGTGATGATGTAAACCCAACTGTAGCCTTCGCACACTTTCTATGCAAGGAGGACATGTGTTGAACTATTTCAACTACACATTCGCAACATGTATTTTTCTTAAATTATCTGTTCATGTACTAAAACAACCTTTCGACAAATTAGCATTGAGCAATCAACTTCGGCTTATTTAAAGAAAATACATTGCTTCGTACTTTTATGTATCTGCGTTTTTAAAATACAAATCTATTAAGGCCACGTGGTCTGGATAGAGGGAGGCAATAGTGAAATGAAAATGACTTTTGATACTACTCAGAGGGTCAGTTCACAGGTGAAGCACCTAGACGTTATGCGGTGGTCACGGTAGTGGATCATCAAGAATTTGTTAAAACGTTTTTCAAGGGTTCCAGGAAAACACTTGAGTGTTCTTCATCATACCGTTGTCGCTTGGTTTTTCATAATCGCTGGTCGGTGTACGAAATACAGAGCTATGCAATTTCATTGCCACCAGGCACCAGGTCTTTCCCTCTTCTGATACTACTGATTTTGCGCATAGGGAGGCAAAAGTGATTGTATCGAAACAGGATGTGAGTTAAGACACAATGAGTTTTTTTCCTACCTTGCGTTTTATTTGGTAGAAGGGAAAAACGTGCTTGCCGTGTTACTATCCAAACGCAATAGAGAGTGCCGAGAAAAGCAACCAAGCCTACTGCTTTTGCCGAAGAACGTACACTTGGAACGCAGAGTATGTTCGCGTCGAGAAACGCATACTTGAACTTCCGTTCCGTTCTGAACAGAGATAGAAAAACGGAATAGGTACACATTCTGGAAAAACAATGTACATATTGATAACGATAGTACTAATGTTCTTCGTAATTTTAGTTATTTCTGGTTCCATTGAAATTTTTACATATACATACATTTTTACAGTACATACATATAATAGAAAAAACTGTTTTCGATGCACGATGTGATGCACTCGCCAGTGTTTTGGAACATTTTCGATGCAAAATGCGACAGATTCGGATCGCGTGCATCGAAAGGTTCGAAACTTGAGGTTCGCAGTGTATATCTTTAGATTTAAAACAAGCCTTTTTTTAAATATTAAAATATTCTCGAGATATCAAAAACGAAAATTGCGTATCGGTTAAATTAACCGCTGTTTGGATTCAAGTGTGAAATTCGCAGGTACAGCATTCAGCTAATTGACGTTTCAGCATTTGACATATAGACGTAGCGGGCATTGCATACCTTCGTTTCCGTCTGCTGTGCTAACTTCCGTTTCGTTTAGGTGCTGCAACTGGCATATCGGGACGCTGTAGTGTACTTACTTTTAGAGAACGAATAGCCAACCAACTCGACGCATTTACGAAGAAAGATACTGGTAATACATCGTTCAAGCGTTAATAGTGCCTTATTGTGCTGTTGGATGTGACGGTGCTTCTTCAACATACAATTTTCTTTTGTTCAAACTGTTAACCGATTTCCTAGGTTAGTCATGGAGGAAACCAGCAATAGTAAAGTCGATCAAGAGCTGAACTCCAACGAGAAGACAAGTACGGCGATGCGAAAGAGATCCATGATAAACAACGAGTTCCTTGCAGACGTGGTATTCATTGTCGGGCCGGACAAGAAGCGAATCTTTGCCCACAAGCTGTTGCTGGTGATGTCTTCAGAGTATTTTTACATTATGTTCAACGGCAGCTTTGCAGAGTCGCAAACCCGCGAAGTAGTGCTCAAGGAAGATGACCCGGATTTGTTTCTCATCATCCTGCGCTACATCTATACTGATGAGATTAATCTCACATTGGAAAACATTCGGGATATTTTCAACTCGGCCCAGAAATTCATGCTAACAAAATTGATTGGGTTGATCAAGGAGGACATGATGAATCACGTTGTGTCAGATAGTGTACTGCGTATACTCAACGAGAATCTACACTACGGTTTCCCCTGCGTGAACACCAAGTGCCTCGAGATGATTAGTGAAAATCCATTGTTCTACTTCAAGCATGAAGATTTTCAGAATATTGATAGGCCAGTATTGGAGATGATACTAAATTTGAAACAGATCAACTGTTCCGACGATATCCTTCAAAACGCACTCGAAATTTGGGGAGGCTGTGGTGAATCCGATGATGAGATAAAAAATCTTTCGAAGATAATCCATGAGCAGAAGCGGTCCTATAACTGCAGCCAGCTCCGATTGTTCGGTCAGCGCCCTATCAATGGACTCGAAGAGCCTGGAGATCTGGTGTTCACACTGGTTTCTCAAAGGCCAGTGTCTCTGTACGGGCTCGGAATGTTTATCGCATCACCGTCGAGCATAGTCTCGGTCGTACTGAAGATTTTTGATGGTGAGGATATAGTGGTTGCCAACAAGTACGACATCATCAATAAGTCCGTCGATGTCACGCATGTGGCGAATCTGTTCTTCGAGGAGGTTGTGTTGTTTCCAGATCACAAGTATAAGATCAGCCTAACGAACTCAGAAAGCAATGATTCTTTCGTTTGTTCTGAGCCAACAATTTATGACAAGACCATCAAGTTCAAATTCCATGTAGAAAAAAGATACAACGGTTGCTCTCATCGTTATGATGTAAGGTCAACTGTAGCCTTCGCACACTTTTTATGCAAGGAGAACATTCCAACGAGAAATTTTGATAATAATCAGGTGTATAAAGAATTATCTTCAGAACTGCCCGGTATTCTTTTCAGAATTCTTTTTACACCTATTTTGCAGCAGTTTTTCTATGCAATCTGGGTGTAAAGCAAGATATAAACACTATATAAGGTACCGGAAGTTCAAGCTGGTTTCTCAAAAGCCAGTGTCTCTTTGCGGGCTCGGGATGTTTATCAAATCATCTTCAAACATTGTGTCGCTCGAGCTGAACATTTTGAAAGGTGAGAATATACTTGTTGCCAACAAGTTCGACATCATTAATAAATTCGTTGATGTCGCACACGTGGTGAACCAGTTTTTCGAGAAGGTTGTATTGCTACCAAATGAGCTATATCAGATCAGCCTAACGAACCCTAAAGGCAATGATACTTTCGTTTTTTCTCAGCCCGTTACTTATCACAAGAGCATCAAGTTTGAATTTTTGGATAGTATTCCGTACGATCATTATGGTTATCAGAAGGTTCTGCCTAAAATAGTCTTTGCGCATTTTTTATGCAAGGAGGACATTGATAAATTTAAGAATATCTGTTAACAACGGCGTATCAAATAAGCTATGGATGTTTAGGGTACAAGAAGAATGAACTGTATGAACTACCAATTCGCCTCATATGTTTGTCTGTTTAATTTTCTTTAATTCAATAAAACAATCTTAACAATGTAGAATTGCCTTCCGTTTAACTATTCAGCAGACATTTTTAAATGAAAGTATGCTTTCTTAAGTGCATGTATTCACGATTTGAAATTTAAAATTCAGCTTGGCCACGTGGTTTGTTAGGAAATAGCAACGATAGTCAACTAAAAACGTCTCGGAAGGACTCGAATGAACCCGGTGAACGTGTTCGGTTTTCATTCGGTTAGAACCAGACGCACGAATGGAGGCGTCCAGCCTGTGGAGATGAACAACCTAGGCGTCAGGCAGTGGATCGGTCGGGACCTGATGAACATTTTACATGGGTTTTACGAAACCACTTGTACGTCCTTCGCCCTACCGCCGTCGCACGTGTACATCGTTCGTATGGCCCTAGCCATCGATGCCATTTCCGTTTCACCCGGCGCTAGATCTTTCCTGCTCTTGGGCGTTCGTCCCCGTTGGCTGGATGTTGGTCATTTTCCCTGGATGCATATACAGCACACGAACACATGTAAACGGCGTGCCCTTCTCGCACACATCGGTCGGGTAGCATTCGCTTTTCCCGGTGCACCCGTCCACGTGCAGTTTGCAAAACCCGCACTCTCGGTGCATCGTCGTTTACAGCCGAACGGTGAATGTCTAGGTCGTTTCGTCGGGACGGGAAGAGCGTACCCGACCCATGCGCTTCCGTTTCCCGTTGGCACGCGGATCGCAGCAGGCTGGGCACGGGTAGGGAAACGGGAAATTTATATATAAACGATGTGCAGTAAGCGCACCGCCAGTCAGTCATACTTTGTAATGCAGTGTTGCAGCACCGGACGCATCCCGGCTGCGTGCTGCAGTTTTGCGAACATTTCTCGGTGTCTCGGGAATGTCGGTGAGCTGGACCGGTGCATGTGCGCGTGTGTCGATGTGAACCGTTGTGAATGGCGCTGGTGAGATTGTGTCAAGATAACTCAAATGCTGGAACTAGCAGCGTGCCGGCCTAGTGCTTCAACCAACGTCAAGCTTTCTTGTAACTCTTGGGCAACGCGTTGGCACCTCCATTACATTGATGGCATCTCTCGTGGTGCGATGGGACGGCGATAGAGCACACACATTTAGGTGGTGATTAAAACTCGTTCGAGGAGGCTCGAGCTAATGGTGTTGAAGATTGCGCTGAAGTTGAAAGGATGCTGCCTGATACGAGGTATCTATCACCGAACGGAGTAAAGTAGTAAATTAGCCGTACGTTTCGCCCGAAGACTGATTGAATAAGTGCCACCAAAATCCCATGTGCCTAGTTCGGGGACAGGAAACCCGTAGAAGAAACCGAATCGACGGGCATGGGCCCTTAACTTCCACCCGGGCACCATCCAACAATCCTTTACGGAGTCCCACGTTCGTGATGAGTCAATGGGTTGGTAAATGTGCAGTATTTAAAATTCATGAACAGTTCGGAAGGTAACCCTCCCGCTGAGCCACTTGAGCTGAAGTCTAGCGTCTGGCATTTGGATGAATGCGGGTTAGTTTCTTTTCTCCGAGGCCGGAAAGTTCATCAAGCAGATCAAGCAGATCCGCAGGGGGATTAGATAATTTACGATCCTCTTCGTGCTTTAGGTAGACTTTTCACGCGCGTTTCCGCCTTGTCTGCTGTTTTTCTCGGGAAAGTGCTAGGATTGATTGGCAATGATTCCCCCTGGGTGGAACTGCAGCAAATCAAGCGAGCTAATGTGTGGCCGGAAGTGTAATTCGCTTGCCAGAATTGCACTAAAGGTCGATTGTTCTTTATTGCATTTTCAAGTATAATGATCGGAATAAGAATTTCTTGATTCTGCTATCATGGATGAAAAAATGTTAGTTAAAACAAGGATAATAGAAAAAAGTTAGCGATAAAATAGGAAATTTATAAACTGAACGGTAATAACAGAAAATCAGAGAGGGTCATAAGGATCACAAATAACCTATCGTAAGAAAAGTAAATAGCACACGTGAATATGAAAGGTTTAACGAGGGACCAATGTTGTGCAGTATGATAAAAAACAAACAAAACACAATTTCGAAGCCTTTATGGCACATTTGTGAATATAAAACAAATGATAAAACTAGAAAGCAATTTGGGATTTAAAAAAAAAACGCGAAAGGAAAAATATGAGCGAATAGAAAGAAAAAAAACCAAAAGTAAAAGCTACGACCTTTAGCCCTAATGATACATAAATTTAACTTCCATTGTCTTTCTTGCTCACTTGCTCTTCCCCAGGTCGCATGGTGGGATGATTTAATAGATTCACTTGCGCTTGCCTACGAGAAATCGTCCACTCCGTCGGCCCTATGCAGTTTTTTTTACCCTCCCCCCTCAGTCTGCTTCACTTCCCTTTTGTGTGCCGTTTTTTTCGGCCCAAATTTCCCACTTCCAAGCGAAACACAGAAAAATGTCGGCCAAACTGCATCCGGCGTGCCATCGCGTCTCCCCGCCGTCCTCGTTGCGGCGCGAATATGAAAAGCAAAGCCGCCGAGCGAAAAGAAAATATGAACTTTGAAGCCGACCGAAAGGGGGTTTCCGCGGGGCACAAACGCCATCATCATCATGATCATTATCATCATCACGGTGCTCATAGTCGGTGCCATGCGGTGTGGATTCCACTACACAAGCCGAAACACAGACATGGAGGACCTTGGTTGCGTCTGCTAGGCGAGGTCTAGCTCGGCCGTGCAGGTTCGCCAAAGTTTTGATTCCCACTTTACTGCCGTTACAAGGGGTGGGGGAGAGGGTGGATCGTTTTGTTTTTCAATTTTCTCCTGTGGACAAAAGAAGAGAAAAAAAACCAAAGACCTGAGCAGGACGATCAAACCGGTGGTAGATCGTGGTTCCATTTTCTTCCGTGGCCGCGCAGATCCTTGTTAGTGCTCGCGAGTGAAGTGGTTTGTTTTGCTTCCGTTAAGCTCGTGCAAAGAGAAACCAAAAGCGGGTGGAAACGCAGGGAAGAACGCAGTTCCCGTTTTGTGCAATGCGGATTGCCCGGTGGGATTGAAAGCGTCCTGCTCGGAGTGGGAGCGCGCGATTGGCATTGCAGGGATTTTCTGGCAAGACGGAGGAAAACACACACTGGTACAAGGCACCATCCGTGTATTGAGAGTTCTCATTACATTTGATTGAAGGATGTTTTCAAGTTTTCAATTGATGCTGGAAGAACAAGCGCGCAAACCGGAAAACAAAAGCAGTTTTGTGATGCGAAAACGAAAGGATTACGTCTTCATGCGTCCAAAGTGTGTACCCTTGTGCAAAGCTTAAACCCTTCCGCTTCCCCGTCGTTTCCTTCCGAGTTCGAGTAACACTTGAGACGGTGGGGCCATCCATCCCCCTCACAGAATGGGAGGAAACGTACAGGATGAGAAGGAAAATCCAACGCCAGGCGAATTGGTCACGTTCCAAGAACCCGAAGGACCGTCGGTTTAACGCTGGCGTGAAGCGTGAAACGGTGCACGTCCCGCTAACGGTGCGTGTCCCATTAGCATCGACGCGCGGCACTCTGGAGTTATTTATCTCGGTGCAGATGGTGCCATAAAACACAGAAACACACACACACACACACACGCACACTTTCCGCCCTGGAGTGAAAAGGAAATCAAGGAAAACTAAATATAAAACACACTTGCCGACAATGGGTGACGATGTCATATGCATCGACTCGGACGACGATGACGAGGATGATGTATCACACGCTGGAAGGACACTCGGAACACGTGCTTCCGCTGGTCGACGGTCCGGCGGTCGAGGATACTGGCAGCAACGGCGCAAAGGTGAGTGAGATATTATATGTGTTCTTAAACCCAAACTCTTACTTACACAAACCCCAAAAAAAGAACGTGTCTGAAACGTTGATCGCTTAAATGGATTTGATAGTAATTGGGAAATTTTGTTATTCTTTAGCTATTTTAGATACAAAATAGAATGAAGAGGGGATGGTTTCCTCTTGCCTTACTACAATTTAAATACATTATTAAAGCGGAATCTTTCGATGTATAAATATAAAAATAATTTTAATTCACATATTATATTTTAATGAATCAACATTATGCTAATTAAAACTGGTTTAATATGAAACTCCAGTTGGCGTTACGCAAATCATCTCAAAATGTTTAATATATTCAAATATTATGTTTGTTCACTAAAGGGTTAACAGGATTGCGAATGCATTTCCCATCCCGTCCCCGATTTTACGGTAGTTCGTTTTTACTCGGCGTGACCTTCACACTACGCGACTTTATTACCAACCCGCACACACACACACACTCCCCCAAATTCGATGTTCACACATGCAAGTCCTTGAGTTCCTTTCGCATCGACGCCAGCGTGGCGCGATGGATTCCCGTCACACAAACACACTCCCTTTTAACCGAACCTCTCGAACGCCTTCCGGAAGTTGTCGGTGCAACTTTAAACGCCAACGTCGTCGTCGTCCTCGTCGTCGTGAGGTTTCGCAGCAAGGAAGACCGGTTCCTCCGTCGGGCACGTCTTGCCATGCTGGCGCGTTTTTCCCGGCAATGGACTCGGGACTGTCTTACATAACCTCAAAGTTGTGCAGGCCCTGGAAGCGCCAGCAGTCGGATTGAAAGATGAAAATCGTTGCCTCGTCCCAGGAAGAAAATGGTTATTTTTTGTCAATTACAATTTCCTCGACCGCCGGCTCGGGTTTTTCCGGAAAAGTGGAAAACCTCACCCATCCCGTTCATGCTCTCCGTTCACACTCTTCGCCGCCGGCACAGATACTATCGCGATAACCGCTGGGACTTTTTTTTTCGGAAGACGACTTTTCTCTTTTTCCCGTCTCTCAGTACCCGAAACTTGACTGCAGAAAATGCACCTCTAACGAAGTATTTCTATGTTTGTGGTCCCGTTTCTGGGCGTGCTCGAATTGTTGTGTATCGAAACCGGGAATCCCCACTCCGGGAAATGAACGATGCTTGATGTACGTTGGAAAATATTTGGTGTTTTTTTTTCAATTGAATTTTTATTCTGTTTAGGTGCTTTGTAAAATTATCACTTCAATCACGGTTCGACTCGCAGGAAATCAATCAAGCTTTTATTATTGAACAAGCATAAATATCACCAGGGAAGGGCCAAAAAGTATGTTCTGTAGACGAAGAAATACACATAATGTGTTTAGGAACATGTTTAAACTAATTTTGAATTGCGTGTAAAAATGAAGTGTTATTTTTTCTATACAAAACCATAACACATCTGACATTCATTGAAAATTTATTAAACACATTGCTAGTTAAATGCTGCATACCGCTAAATAATTGAATTATAAAGGTATACAGATATTTCAAGAGTTTTTAAATTTTAGAGAGTTGGATATTTGTGATTTAATTGTTGAATGATTAACATTTTTTCCAATCTTTTTTCCTTCTCTTTATCGTTGAAAATGATTCGATGATTAAGTGTGTTAACTTTACAAGTTCTAAAAAAAAATCTGATCCATAATGGGGATTTTAGATTCATATTTATAAGCTAAAAAAAGATACTTAATGTACCTGCTAAATGAATGCTCAAGGTACACCTTTTAAAGCAGAACATTTTTCCTTTTACAATGTTCATAGACTAGTGAAGAAAGCCCTCATACTTTTTGTAAAATATGTTCATTGTAATAGTATAAGTTTGAGATTTTATTTAGCTACTTAGGACGAAGGGCATTTTTATCGTTGTTCCGGTAGGTCACGTGAAATGCTTGCTCGTCCTTGCGTGCACCGTGGCCACATCCTTTTCCATGTGTCACAACATGTTCGCACGTACCGTTTACACAAGAACAACGAAGGGGTCGGTCGCATTATAATGTGGCCCAACGGAAATACACTCGATTGCAAACGGTCCGCGCTGTCGTCGTGTGTCCTGTTCTCCCCCACCGGTTGACAATCGCTTGTGCATCAGGAATCTAATACGCACTGCACCGCGCTCGAGGTCCCCGTTTTTTAAAGCAGCACGCCATCCATTAGTGGCCTGTTTGTACAAGCCCTTGTTTGAACATCCGACTGATGCGTCGTTTCGGAGCACGAAACGGGCCAGCAAAAACGAACTGGGCACATTAGGAAACTACTAAATCCACCGCAAACAGCTGAACGCGAACGGGGTAATATAATAAGTGGGAGGGAAAAAAAACTTCAATCATCGGCGTCAAGGAGGGGGGAGGGAGTTTTGTGCTTTTGCGTGGTATTTGCCGCTGAGGAATGTCACTCGAAGGAAATTGCAATTGATTGTGAGCGTGTCCGGACGTTTTTCTGCGCCCATCTTCGTTGTCGCTCCGTTTCGATGATATGACTTTCGGGCGGATCGGGGGGGGGGGAGGGTTTCGGCTGGCTTTGTGCCGTTGTGCGTTGTGCACGGTCATGCAACATAAATCAGCATCAGTGAGCGCTGAATGGTTGACGTGAACGCGTTCGGGAAGAAAGATTTTAGATGCCTTCCCCCGGCAGCCCCGACACTTCCAAAATGTGACCGCATAAAGTTTTCCCCCAAAGTGCTTGTTTTAATGGCGCTGCGAACTAATGTGTCTTCCGCCGGTCGGTGAGGGATTACACCCGGGGCACACCAACCCCGACCATAACGAGCATTCCGCTCACAACTGTCAAGCTCGGCTGTAAATAGTGGAAGTCATCGGTTCCGGTGACCGGTGGTGGTTGTATTTGATTTTCCCACCTCATCGTCATTAGGGTGAAACTCGTCTTTTTCTCTGCCAGTTTTATTCCTCCCGACGGTTGAAAAGGTGCTTACTTTAAAGCGCTGTCCATCTTTTCCATCCCGTCGACCGATGTGACGACAAAGAACTCGGTTGAGGTTAGGTCTTGATGAGCGAACCGGCGCATCATTGCATCACGATCGTTGTGATAGCTATTTCCGGTCGGTGTCGGTTCCGGTTGCCGTGCGGAATGAGTTTTCGTTTGTGTGCAAGAATCACCCCCCCCCCCCCCCCCCAGCACATTCGATTTAGCCAGCACCCGTACAAGGCACCAGGCGCCTCCATCCAGTGACGAACCCGATTTCGATCAATAATACCAGGATAATAGAATGGGGGAACTTCCCCTGGCTCCTCGCCACCGACAATGCTTTATGGGCTGTCGTCTTGAGCGATGGTGATTTATGGACAAGTTTATGTGCAACCATCACCACCACCACCACACACTGTGTGACCTTCCCTGTCTTTCCTTTCTCCCGCAGCGATATATTAAATATTAATGGCTTGTCGAATGCATTTTCTTCGGAGCAGTTTTTTTTGCGCCCGCTTTCTCCTCCCTTATCTCTCGCTGCGTGTCACCACGTGGGTCTCCCTTTTTGGATGCAGTTTTAGAATAGTCAGCATTTTTGACCGCCCCCAGCATACAGAAAGGGCCTTCTTTTTGTGGTTTCACCCGGAGCGACCGGGCGGGATCGATGCTAACGACGACCACCAACAAAATAAAAAAAACGGGCCAGAAAGCGTTTTGTGTGCTTACATACTCCACTTTGCATTCTTCTTAGTTCCTTCATGTAGTATGGGGCTTTACCCCCCGATGTTGCACTTGCACTCTTGCCCAATGCAGATTTTATGTGCGATACAAATAAATCATTGGGGTGGATAGGTTGAAACCTTTTTTTTCGTTCAAGTTTGACGTTTTGCATTTTCCCGTTTTTTTTTGCATATCTCATTTAAAAGCATTGAGCAAAGCTAATGATATATTCTAGCATTTTTTTTTTGTTCAACTTCACCCGTTCTATTTATGTGATTGCTTCGGCTATTGGCAGAGGGTGGCGGTCTTTTGGTCAAGAGTTGCAAGCGCACTGGACCTTAACTTTTCAAATTCATTTATCACGACAAACCGCTGCCCTGCCCTGCCCTACGGTGATCCCGGATTCGTGATACTGCAATTAAATATGCGATATTTAAATACAAAGGCACGAAGGTTTGCAATGGGAAGCGTTTCCCTTTTCGGTGACCTTTGTGTATTCTTTGTTGCGCTTTATTTTCTGTTTACATTTAATTAGCTGATGTGGCGTAAAGTGGTTTCATTAAATGCAGTTGAATGCTTTCGCTAGCACGAAACCAGAAACGTATTACTTGAAGTTGCTGAAAAAAGCTAGAAACTAAATGAAGAAATGATTTTCAGCGATTTCAAATGAAAGTTTTATGCTTACCAGAGTACAAATTACACTTCAAATTGATTTATGCCATCGAATCGAATGTTTTTAACTGTCCTTTTCCATGCATTCGCTATTAAATATCGCGTGCCGCCTTTCGTACATTACAACCACTTCTCTCTTATGCATAATTTGATGCAGTTTAATTAAAAACACGCCGTAACTCTGGCATCAAAAGGATCTCATTTGTCCATTTTGAAATTTTAATAAACGTTTAATTACATACGAGAAGGTATTTAAAACGGATTTTTTCCGCAAACAGAGTATAAAATTATTTGCATAAAGTGAGACTTTGCTCGAGTCCAAGAAAAAAGCGGCAATGGATCACTCTTTTATACCTGTCATGTTTTTTTGTGCTATTTTACATCAATTTAAGAACTTTCAACCAATAAACCACTTTTTAGTTTAAACCAAAAGAGTTTTCAAATCAAATTCCGTTCGGGTGATAGTGTAACTGCAAGGAAAGTGTAAAAAACTCTTCATAAACTTTCTAGCTTTACTCATGTTGTATGCTAAAAAAAGAAAATTTTACCTCAATTTCGTTTTTGCCTTTGAAGAAACCCATTCGGTTGAACGTGACTAATGGACTCCAGAAAAGTTCGGTAATAGTTGCAAGAACACACGAACCGTAGCAATCAGTTTCCGGTTTAATAGTTAGCACGTATCATCCTTTCGCGCACGTTTCCGAAACAATCCCTATTGTGCCTTTTTTTTTTTTGGTACACGATTTCTCATTGTACCACAGCGTACTTAACCTCGCCGGGACTAAATACACTTCCGGTGGACTGGGCTGAAACACCGTAGCTAAACGAGCCGACAATAACGCGGCACCGAAAAGCGATGTGAAATGTGGGTTCGGTGGAGGGAAAGGAGGAAAACATCCACCGACTCGGTTGCACTTCCGGTCTGATCGTGGGCAATAAATGGAGCTCGCCGATGTCAACTAAATAGTTTCCGGTTGCATCAAGAAATATTTCCCTGTGTGTCACTTTATCCTGCGGTCGTTGTGCTGTCCTTTTCTTTTTTTTTTGCGCTTTCCGTCTCCCTCCCGTCTCCGTTTATGTATCGTGAATTTCGAATTTGTTGCCGTTGCTTTCTGCCGCCGGGGGGAACTCGGGAATGGAGGTAAATAAAAGTAATCGACACGCCGGTCACATTCCGACGGGTAGTGTTATTATGCCGTAGAAAACCGTCCGACGGGTCGCGAACTGAAATCGAAATCTCCGTGATGGGGGAAGAAACCTGGAATGCGCTCCGGGAACCGGCAGGGTGGCAGCCGACTCAACTAAATTAGAAGCAATACACAGTTGCACACTACCCCGACATCATCGTGCCGGAATGCCGGGCTGGAATTCGGCCAACACATAAAACCGCGGTATTTCATTATCGGTGAGTTTATTTTGAAAGTATTCGAGTGAGTTCTCTGCACGCTTACGTAATTCTGCACTATCTCTTGGGTTGATCTTCGTCCTCGTCCGGTTACAATTTGCGTGATTAAGATACATCTTTTTTCGTGTAAAATCAAAACTTATTTGTTGAAGTACATACAAGAACACATTTTCATTCGTTGTTTCGTGAATAAGCTATGTGTTCAGGTTTACTTTATGCAGTTACATAGAATGTTTTTATGACTTTGAGAAATTTCAACTAGTAAAGATTTTTTTTTCAAAGTCCTAACTTCGCGCATTGGTGCTACTTTAAAACTAAGAATAAGGATATGAGCTTGATTACATGAAAGTGTTCATATTTTAATCTTGGAAGGAGAAAAAAAACCCGCTCAAACGACGTGCTAGTTGGAAGCACAATTTCGAAGCATGGTTGTAGTTGGTTTTTCCGAGTACGATACTCTGTAAACTATTCGTCACACATTGGCTAATACATTGTGATTAAAAAAAGTGCACAGATATGAATCTGGCGATAAAAAAATTTAACAATATGTGCCAATATCATACGCGGGTTAGTTTGAAACACGACTTCGAAACATCATTGTTGCTGATTTTATCTTATGTACTAGAAATGTGCGCCATTTCACACCCTCGGCAGTTGGAAAATATCGCCCGTTCAAATGACTGCAATAGGAAAAGGGAGGAAGAAATCAATTGAATAAAATGGGACACGGTATGTGTGCCTAAGTTTTATATATGGTATACGTACGCATCAAAACAGCTGGCAAACCACCATGCTCCCCGAAAAATTGTCGCACAACTATTGTCATCTACGTGATCAAATGTAGAGAACTCCATTCCATTATGGTTGTACAATGAGTCACCAGCGGTTCCTGAATACTTTCTCACGGTGAGCTTGTATTTTTCCACCTCGCTCGCAATCTTGAATTCATCATAAAGCGCATAGGCTGAGTTTCCTTCGAAATCTTCCAACAGCACCAACAGCTCGTGTCTTCCTGATCTCGTCATAATATGAAGCTTCTCCAAACCAAGCCAGTGCTCTCCATTAATGTCTCCGAATCCATGCTTGTACATCGTCCAATTTTTATAAAAATCGACGGACCCATCCATCCGTCGCTGGAACACGGTCCAGCCGCCGTCGAGGTTGAATTTTTTATCGAAGTAACAAAGCACCAAGAAAGGCTTTGAAATGTTCCCATGAGGACTAATGTAAAAAGTATCGGTGGAGTTAGATTTGACCCGATCACATGATTTTGGCAGCAGCTCGCTGCTCATCGCGCCAAGTGTTTTTCTAATGTCTTCATTCTGTTTTTCCATTCTGTTTTCTTGTTCTTGCATCTTTTGTTCAACATGAACTTTAATTTCCTCCAGCTGTTCCGTATGGTACTCAAGCGACAGTTGCAGATTGTCCAAGATTTCCTTGCGAAAATTGATCATAGCATGAACGATCGCTTCCATCACGGTTGGCATGTCGGCTGTAGCTTTTCCTTCTGATGTCCATCCTAAGCACATCAAACTGCACAGAATCACACACAACAACGCTCTTTTTATCGACATATTTCACAAACTTCACTCCAGAATTTTCCGTGGAGTCTGTCGAAGATTCTACAAACAACTAAATTTTTAAAGAAACCTTGCTCGAGAAACAGACTATCGAAATTGTGCGTTCATTTACATCAACGTTCACAAAAACTATCCATTGATAATGATCGAACGAGCAAATTTTGCTATGGGTTTCACGAAGTTGTTCTCAAAAAAACTTGTTTGTTGTTCATAACCGATATAGATATACTTATAGTTTGTTTCGCTTGTATGTTTCTTATCGTTTCAATTATACTTTTGTTTCCAAAACAAATTAGTTTTTGTTAATCTAAAATAGGTTAGTCACACGATCATAATCAAAACTGGATTTCCATTCGCCTCATTTCTGTACAAAAAACAGGGGCTTATGTACGTTACCACTTCGTCAGATTTCCTTGTAGATTTTTTATAGCTTTTTTTTATCTCCACTTTGCCGTCTTACTAATTTATTTCATGAGTAATGGTTTGAATGACTTTCTGCTGCTGTGCGAGAAGTGGTTCATCAGGTATCTTTTCTTATGCGTTGGTGTATTGACCGTCTTCGGTCATTCCCTGGCTGTTAACACCTTGCCGTCCGGATACACGCTACGATTGAATGAATCCTCATCGGTTTTCATCCGATCACATCATTTTGGTGTGCTGTCAACGCTTCCACCTGACACGCGCCACAGCTTACTGGACGTAAACAAACATCAAATGGAATATAAAAAAAAATCACTGGACGCGTTGCTGTACGTACGTAAATTCGTGTAAAGAAAGAAAAAGAATGATTAAACAGGACGGCCGGATACAGAGGACCTGGTGCAAACGGGCCGGTCGTAATGCGTTGCGACACCGTGAATTGTGCGGACGTCAAGGTGTTAAGGATTTACTATATTTTTTCGTACGAGATAAATATTTATTTCACTTTATTTTGACCAGACTCTTAGGTAACAAAACAAATAAATTCCACTTAATTAGAAGCAGCGAGGGCTGATAAAATTCGAAGATTTGAATCCTACGGTTTGCAAATGCCATCCGAGAGTTAGTTAAAGGGACGACTTCGAAACATCATTGATACTAATTTCAACGAATGATGATGTCCTCGAAATGTGCTCCAGTTCACATCATTTTGTTTATGGTAACCGTTTTGAAAATAAGTTTGTTCATCAATTTTGTTTGTTCGTTCCATACGCTACGTGATAATGATCGAACGAGCAAATTATGCTATGGGCTTCGCGCAGTTGTTCTCAAAAAAACTTGTTTGTTGTTCACAACCTAGTAGCTTTGTTTGTTTGGTTTGGCTCAGCTGTTTTGCCATTGCATAATTTTCTATAATAACATTCATGTAATCTAGAATAATACAAATACACATTTTGCAGGTGATAGGTGATCCACAATGTTCTTTTATCCCAGAGGGATTGTTTCAATCATATTATGAGACGTTTTTTTTTTCGATCGAGACATCTATTTATTTCACTTTATTTCGTCTGGTAGATACATTTAGTTTACAGAACAGAGCTAGCAAAGAAAAACGAAGGTATAATACTGCGATTTGCCAAAGACAGAGTGTTAGTTAGAGGCACGACTGCGAAACATCATCGTTGCTGATTTCAACGAGTACGAATGTTGAAATGTGGCCCAACTCACTCCCCATTGCTTATGGTCACCTTTTATAAAATATGGCCCGTTCAAATGGCTGCAATAGAAAAGAATGAAAAACACATTTGTATGAGTTGGGATACGATATGTGAGCATACGTATTACATGTGCTTTACATACGATTTCCAAGCGGATCCAAACCACCATGCTCCTTTATATCTTCTAGCAAGGTTGCCACTGTTGTTATCATTATCTTGATCAAATGTTGTAAACTTCCTACCATTATAGTATTCTAACGAATCACCAGCAGTTCCCGAATACTTTCCCACGGTGAGCATGTACTTTTCCACTTCGCTCGCAATCTTGAATCTTTATTTTTATAAATCTCAGTTTCAAAGTCCCGTGATGAGATGAGGCAATAAACCCTACATTATTACAGTGCACGTGAAGCATGCTTTTTACAATCTGACTCTAAGTGGAAACGGGACTCGAACACGGGTTTACCAAGAGCGAAGCCGTAGTCTTGCCGAGGAACCATAGCACAAGTTAGAAATAGTGAGGAAATATCGCTACTTGAATGGCAAACGTAGATATTGAAGAAAAATTTTATTTCGTACTATAAAAGATTTCCCCATCCGGGATTCGAACACCAAACCTCTGATGCAAGGCTCGAGCACCACTACCAGTACACCAGTTGTACGAGTGGATAGCATAGGGAAAATACAGGTATATATGGCTATGTGAATAAATTGAACCACCAAGCTGTTAATTTAATAGTGGTTATGATAATTTGAAATCTATGTAACAAAATATGATCAGATTTGAAAAAGTACATTAAATATTCAAAAAAAATCATGAAAAAAATTTTTTAAAACCGTCAACAAAATAGTTTTTCCTAGCCTAGATTCGAACTCCGATCCTCCGGAACAACACCCATGCACTTTGCCCCCTAGACTATTGATGAAAGAAAATTTCCGTGTGATATCACAGCTACTAATATGTCTGCAGGCAATCTGAATGTAGCACTGAAAATGAACCAAGAATAAAAACTTTAGTCACATTTTTCCTCCCCGAGCTTCGCCGGGGCTTCGAGCTAGTTGATCATAAAGCGCATAGGCTGAGTTTCCTTCGAAATCTTCCACCAGCACCAACAGCTCGTGTCTTCCTGATCTCGTCATAATATGAAGCTGCTCCAAACCAAGCCAGTGTTCTCCATTGACATCTCCGAACCCATGTTTGTACATCGTCCAGTTGCGGAAAAAATCGACGGACCCATCAATCCGTCGATGGAAGACGGTCCAGCCTCCGCCGTAAAGGGACCTGATGTTTATCGCATTAAGTGTTTTCCCAAATTCCTGCATTTGTGCGTTACATTTATCAAGAAGGGTTTTTGTCTCCTCCTGGAGCATTTTGTTAGACTCTCGAAGTTCTTTAAACCTTGATTCACTCTCGGTTTTCATCCATTTTTCTTGATCTTGCACCGCTTGTTCAACATGAACTTTGATTTCCTCCTTGTGGTACGCAAGCAACTCTTTTGCTGTTTGCAACAATTTTGCTGTTGATTTAATTTGCGATTTATCTCATCGCGAAGTTCTATCAGCTTATATTCCGTATGCTGTTTTATTTCCTCCAGCTGCTCCGTGTGGTACTCGAGTGACAATTGCAGATTGTCCAATATTTCCTTCCGAAAATCAATCATTGCGCGAACGATCGCTTCCATTACGGTTGGCAGTAGCTTCTCCTTCTGCAGTCCATCCTAAGCGCACCAAATTGCACAGAATCACAAATAACAACCCTCTTTTCATCGACATGTTTCACCAATGTCACTCCAAAATTTTCCGTAGAGTCCGTCGAAGGTTCTACAAACAACTGAACATAGCATTTTGAACAAAATATTGTTTGAGTAACGAACGATCGTGCCCTTTGGTGCGTTCATTTACATCAATGTTCACAAAAACTCCATTGATAATGATTCTAAAATGAGCTAATTTTTCAATGGGTTTCGATCAGTTGTTCTCACAAAATTTGTTTGTTGTTCACAGCCGACATGTTTTTTTTTATATTTTATTTTGCTCTTATTTTTCATAGTGTTGAATCATACTTTTGTTTGCAAAAATTAAAAGTAGTAATCATGGTTCATTGCAAATATTTTTATAGGTTTTGAATGTTTCACCTCTTTTATTTATTCCATGAATAATGATTTTAATGCCTTTCTGCTGATGTACGAGAACTGATTTCTCAAAGAATGTTCACCGGGTATTTTTTCTTATTCTTTAGTTTAACGATAGTCTTTGGTCATTTCCTTGCTGTTAAGGATTTACTAGACTTTTTCTCTTCGCAAACGTGGACAGTCAGCCATCTCTTATAGGGGAAAATCCAGTTTCAGTTGGTGTGCAGATAAGCTATAGTTCCTTACTTGTTTGTGATTTCCACCCAACAAGCTTTACTTGGATTAGCTTTTCTGAACTTTGATATAATTGGCATTCTTTTTATCAATAGGTTTGTAAGTAAATGTTTAAAAGTATTTGAAAAAAAATTTACCACAAACCATATCATTCCGTTTGTTTGTTCGTTCCATACGCTACGTCATAGTTATGTTTGATTTTGCTCAGCTGTTTTTCCATTGCATAATTTTCTGCAATGTTACATGAATGTTATCTTGAATTATAGAAATACAAATTGTGCAGGTCATGGTTGATCCACAATGTTCCTTTAACGTAGAGGGATTGTTTCAATCATACTATGAGATGTTGTTTTTTAATTGCGATAATTATTTATTTCACTTTATTTAGTTTACAATACAATGAAATTGAGTAAAATTTCGGCACTTAACTAGAAACAGTGAGGGCAAAGAAAAACGAAGATTTTAATCCAACGATTTGCAAATGCCATCCGAGAGCTAGTTAGAGCCACGACTGCGAAACATCATTGTTGAAGATTTCAACGAGTAGAAACATCGAAACGAGTTCCAACTCACTCCCCATTGCTTATGGTCACCGTTTAAAAAATATGGCGCGTTCAAATGGCTACAATAGAAAAAAAACATTTGCATGAGTTAGGACACGATATGTGTGGCTACGTTTCAAATGTGGTATACATACGATTCCCACATGAGTTTAAACCACCATGCTCCTGATAGTTCGCTAGCAATGTTGTAGTTTAATTTATCATTATCTTGATCAAATGTTGAGAACTTCATTCCATTATGGCCTTTCAACGAGTCACCAGCGGTTCCAGAATAGTTTCCCACGGTGAGCTTATACTTTTCCTCCTCGCTCGCAATCTTAAAATCATCATAAAGCGCATAGGCTGAGTTTCCTTCGAAATCTTCCAACAGCACCAACAGCTCGTGTCTTCTGGATCTCGTCATAATATGTAGCTTCTCCAAACCAAGCCAGTGCTCTCCATTGACGTCTCCGAACCCATGTTTGTACATCGTCCAGTTGCGGTAAAATTCCACGGACCCATTAATCCGTCGCTGGAACACGGTCCAGCCGCCGCCGAGGTTGAAATTGTTATCGAAGTAACAGAGCACCAAGAAAGGCTGTGTAATTTTTCCAAGACGAGTAATATTTAAAGCACTAGTGTATTTAGATTTGACCCGATCACATGTTCTTGGAAGCAGCTCTCTGCTCATCGCGCCAAGTATGTTTCTAATTTCGTTGATTTCATTGTTCATTCTGTTTTCTTGTCCTTGCATCTTGTGTCCTACATTGACTTTGATTTCCTCCAACTGCTCCGTGTGGTACTCGAGCGACAGTTGAAGCTTGTCCAAGATTTCCTTGCGAAAATCGATCATTGCGTTAATGATCGCTTCCATCACGGTTGGCATGTCGGCAGTAGCTTCTCCTTCTGCTGTCCATCCCAAGCGCACCAAATTGCACAGAATCACATACAAAAACACTCTTTTTATCGACATATTTCACAAACTTGCTGTTATAGCAGTAACACAAGCACACTTCTAAGTTTAAGATTGTGGGTTGGGTTTTGCCACTAGTATGACTTAAGACTGTTTTGTGCAACCTTCTACAAAGAACTGAACTTGTTAAATTGAAGAAGTATCGCTTGAGTAACTAACGATTGTACCCTTTGGTGCGATCATTTGCTTCAACGTTCACAACAAATTTCCATTAATAATTTTCCTAGAATGAGCTCGTTTTGCTATGGGTTTTTAGTAGTTGTTCTCACAAAAATTTGTTCACAGTCAATATGGATGTATTTATATTTAGCTACGCTTTCATCTTTCATAGCGTTTGAATCATACTTCTCATTATAAAAAATGCAAAATGTCACGCTAAAAATCTGACGCTGCAATGATGACGCTTGTTGGGTGATCGTCGAAACCGAGCTGAAGCGAATGCTCACAGCTACGGTGCGGAACGGCAAAGTAGGCAAGATAATTCCGTAGTAGAAGTTCTGTAAACAACTGATTTGTATTTTCTGCTTTCTCTGGATCACTGTGTTCACTCGTTGGTGGTTTCCTAGGTTGTGTTTTTTCCTTTGAAGGAAACACTCTTTTCATGCTAAACTAGCCGAGTTGCGCCTGAGGCGAGTTAGACCAAGCTACTTCGAGTACCCTATCTTTCCCCGGGCGAGCTATGAGTCCCTTCCTCCCTGAGACGTTTTCCTTGCTAGCTTTCAACACTCATGTACCATTCAACAACGCTCCTACTTGGATAATCTGACGCATTAAAATTTATGCAATGTATGGACATTCTTGATACGCTCATCCCATTGCATTGCATTGTCCGCCATAGCAATCACCTTCCTTGGGGAAAATGGGAGGATCACTATCGCATCCACAGTTAACCTGAGCAAATCTGCTCGATCGGAGAAAAGGAAAACCGGTTTTTCGAACTAGTAAACGGTTTTCTCAATTGCTCTGCTATGGTAAAGCCATAAGTCAGCCGTTAGACCAATATTGTATCAGAATACACTGGATAAGAATTAGAAACTTCGGGCCTTTTAATCCAGTTTGTTTCGAAAAACTAATAGTTTTATTTATGGTTCATAATAGATTTTTTATATTTTTTTTATGTTTCACATTACTCATTTCTTTCATGATTAATGATTTTTATGCCTTTCTGCTGCTGTGCGAGAAGTGGTTTCTCAAAAAATATTTATCTGGTATCTTTTTTTATTCTTTGGTTCAACCACCGTCTTCGGTCACTCCCTGGCTGTTAATGACTGACTAGACTTTTTCTCTTCGCACATGTGGACGGTCAGCCATCTCTTACAGGGAAAAGTCCAGTTTCAGTTTTTTTCAGTTCAGCTTTTTTGTGATTTCCACCCAATAAGCTTTACTTGGATTATTTTTTCTTAACTTTGATATAATTAGCGTTGATGTTATAAATAGGTTTGTAAGAAAATTAAAAGTATTAGAAAAATAATTTACGACAAACCGTATCATTCCGTTTGTTTGTTCGTTCCATACGCTACGTCATAGTTGTGTTTGATTTTGCTCAGCTGTTTTTCCATTGCATAATTTTTTACAATAATATTCATGTAATCTAGTATTATAGAAATACACATTTTGCAGGTCATGGTTGATGCAATGTTCCGTTTGCGTAAAGCAGCAGTTATCAGATGTTTGTTTTTCTCAATTGGAATAACTATTTATTTCGCTTTATTTCGTCCGATAAATACATTTCGTTTATAAAGAATGAAATTGAATCAAATTACTGCACTTATCTAGAAACAGTGAGGGAAAAGAAAAACGAAGATTAGAATCCTACGATTTGCCAAAGGCATCCAAGAGCTAGTTAGATGCACGATTACGAAACATCATTGTTGCTGATTTCAACGAGTACTTATAACGAAATGAGTCCCAAGCCACTCCCCATTGCTTATGGTCACCTTGTATAAAATATGGCCCGTTCAAATGACTGCAATAGAAAGGAAAGAAAAAAAAAACAAAAAGAAAGATTTCTATGAGTTAGGATACGATAGGTGTGTCTACGTTTTACATGTGGTATACGTACGGTATCGAAGAGTTTTGAAACCACCATGCTCCATTCCTGCTTCTAGCATAGTTGCCACTGAAGTTATCATTATCTTGATCAAATGTAGAGAACTCCATTCCATTATGGTATTTCAGTGAGTCACGAGCGGTTCCTGAATACTTTCCCACGGTGAGCTTATACTTTTCCACCTCACTTCCGATTTCAAATTCATCATAAAGCGCATAGGCTGAGTTTTCTTCGAAATCTTCCAACAGCACCAACAGCTCGTGTCTTCCTGATCTCGTCATAATATGAAGCTTCTCCAAACCAAGCCAGTGCTCTCCATTTACGTCTCCGAATCCGTGCTTGTACATCGTCCAGTTGCGGTGAAATTCGACGGAACCATCAACCCGTCGCTGGAACACCGTCCAGCCACCGCCGAGATTGAAGTTGTTATCGAAGTAACAAAGCACCAAGAAAGGTTTTTCAATGTTTCCATGAGGACTAATGTAAAAAGTATCAGTGTAGTTAGATTTGACCCGATCACATGATCTAAGGACTAACTCGCTGGTTATCTTATTTAGTGCTTTTTCAATATTTGTGATTTGTTGGGAAGTTTTGTTCGAGTCTCGTAGATCCTTGCATTTTGATTCATTTTCAATTTTCATTCGTTTTTCTTGTTCTTCCATCTTCTGTTCAATATGAACCTTGATTTCCTCCAGCTGCTCCGTGTGGTACTCGAGCGACAGTTGAAGATTGTCCAAGATTTCCTTGCGAAAATCGATCATAGCGTTAATGATCGCTTCCATCACGGTTGGCATGTCGGCTGTAGCTTTTCCTTCTGCTGTCCATCCTAAGCTCACTAAATTGCACAGAATCACACACAACAGCACACTTTTTAACAGCATGTTTTACAAACTTCACTCCAGAATTTTCCGTGGAGTCCGTCGAAGGGTCTACAAACAACTGAACGTGGCATTTTGAAGAAACATTGCTCGAGCAATAAACGATCGTTCTCTTTGGTGCGTTTTTTTACTTCAACGTTAACAAAAACTTTCCTATGATAATGATCCCAGAATGGGCAAAGTTTGTTACAGATTTTGAGCAGTTGTTCTCACAAAAACTCGTTTGTTGCTCACTGCCGAAATGAATATATTTACATTTTGCTATGCTTTATCTTTCATGGCGTGTGAGTCATACTTTTGTTTCCTAAAGCTACTATAGTTTAAACTATAGTTATTGCTATCAAAAATGGGTTAGTCACAAACTTGATTTCCATTTGGGTGATTTATGTACAAAAAAACCGAGGTTTACATATTTTACTCATTCGTCAGATTTCATAGTAGATGTTGTACAGGTTTTGATGTTTTACCTCCTTTTTTTAGCCTGACTTTCCTCCCGAGTTCTTCCATGAGTAATGATTTGAATGCCTTGCTGCTGCTGTGCGCGAAGTGGTTTCTCAAAAAATGTTCATCAGGTATCTTTTCTTATTCGTTTTTCGTGTTTGTCATGTGTGCTACAAGTTATTCTTAACTATGGTATGTTTAAACTAAGCAATATATCAGAAACTCTTTCACTCCCCATCGTAAGCACAACAAAACATACTGTGCGCCATTAAATATGTTATAAGCACATTTACGATCATTCAAACTAAAGTAAATTGCAGCCCCTATTCTGGGCCCGAACTTTCATCGTCGTGTTGTGGCAAATTCAATTGTCTCTTTTTATTGTACAGTGCAGGAAAATAAGGCTATAAAAATAATTAAACGGCCACCGTTGGAAGCAGTTGAACACAGGTGTACTCGAAGAACTGAGCGAGCATGAAGCATGTGAAAAATATGTTTCGTTAAGTTCGAGACGCTACGGAACGTGTTGCGCAGCTAAGCTATAGTTACTACTTTACTTGGAATAGCTTTTAGGATGTGTTTAAGATGATCGGATGATCGATTTATTACGTCCGTTCTCCTTGACGATCCAGTAGGAAGAGACCGTTTCATCTTCGTGATCTCTAATGACAAGTGCTGACGGAGAGTAGATGTCAAATACTCGGGTCACACCTGACCTTACCCGTTATACCAGTTATAACTAAAAGTTTAAAAATGTTAGAAAATTATTTTAATCAAAACCATACCTTTTCGTTTTTTCCATTCCATACGCTTCGTCATAGTAGATTGTTTTTGTTTTAATCAGCTGTTTTCCCATTTTGTAGTTGTCTACATTAATATTTATTGCACGAATTCTTTCAAAAATCATTGGATGATAACTATTTATTTCGCTTTATTTCGTCCGATAAATACATTTCGTTTACAAAACAATAAAATTGAATCAAATTACTGCATTTAACTAGCAACAGTGAGGGCAAAGAAAAACGAAGATAAGAATCCTGCGATATCCCAAAATTATCCGAGAGCTAGTTAGAGGCACGATTACGAAACATCATTGTTGCTGATTTCAACGAGTACTTATAACGAAATGAATCCCAACCTACTCCCCTTTGCTTATGGTTACCTTTTAGAAAATATAGCCCGTTCAAATGGCTGCAATAGAAAAGAAAGAAAAAAACATTTGTATGAGTTAGGACACGATATGTGTGACTACGCTTTACATGTGATATACATACGATTCCCAACCGACTCCAAACCACCATGCTCCTTTCCAGTATCTAGCAAGGTTGTCAATGGATTCATCATGATCTTGATCAAATGTAGAGAACTTCATTCCATTATGGTATGTCAACGAGTCACCAGCGGTTCCAGAATAGTTTCCCACGGTGAGCTTATACTTTTCCTCCTCGCTCGCAATCTTGAATTCATCATAAAGCGCATAGGCTGAGTTTCCTTCGAAATCTTCCAACAGCACCAACAGCTCGTGTCTTCCTGAACTCGTCATAATATGAAGCTGCTCCAAACCCAGCCAATGCTCTCCGTTGATGTCTCCGAATCCGTGTTTGTACATTGTCCAGTTACGGAAAAAATCGACGGACCCATCAATCCGTCGCTGGAACACAGTCCAGCTACCGCCGTAAAAGGACCTAATGTTTATCATATCGACTAGTTTTCCAACTTCTTTCATTCGCTTCTCTTGTTCTTGCATCTTGTGTTCCACATGAACTTTGATTTCCTCCAGCTGCTCCGTGTGGTACTCGAGCGACAGTTGCAGGTTGTCCAAGATTTCCTTCCGAAAATCGATCATAGCATGAACGATCGCTTCCATGACGGTTGGCATGTTGGCAGTAGCTTCTCCTTCTGCTGTCCATCCTAAGCGCACCACATTGGACATAATCACACACAACAGCGCACTTTTCATCGACATCTTTCACAAACTTTCATACTCCAGAATTTTGCGTGTAGTCCGTCGAAGATTCTAAAAAAACTACTGAAAGTAGCATTTTGAAGAAACATTGCTCGAGTAATGAACGTTCGAAATGGTACGCCTATTTACTTCAGCGTTCACAAAAACTTTCCATTGATAATGATCTTTGAATGAGTTATTTTTGCTATGGGTTGGTGGGCAGGGCCTTGTTTAATGTACACAGCCGATATAAATGTTCTTATATTTTGTTACGCTCTTATTTTTCAAAGCGTTTGAATCATACTTTTCTTTCTAAAACTACTAGTGTTTTTTCACCTGCAATGGGTTAGTCACACGATCATCATCAAACTGGATTTCCTTTTGCGTCATTTCTGTACCAAAAACCAGGGGTTTATGTACGTTACTCATTCGTTAGTTTTAATAAATTTTGTTATAGTTTTTGTCTGTTCTACCTCCTTTATTCTGCCTTACTCATTTATTCCGTGAAGTGATTTCTCAAAAAAATTGTACCAGGTCTTCTTCTTCTTCTTCACTGGCCCGCTCGCAGTTGAGCACGTCGTGCTGACATGGCCTGGTCACCAATCGCTTTCCAGGTCGCTCGGTCCATGGCTGCAGCCCTCCAACCCCGGTCGCATCCGATGTCCCGCAGGTTCTGCTCCACTTGGTCCATCCACCGAGCTCGCTGAGCTCCTCGTCGTCTCGTGCCGGGCGGGTCGCTGGTGAGCACCTTCTTGGTGGGGCATGAGTCCGGCATCCTCATGACATGCCCCAACCAACGAATCCTGCCGGCCTTCGCCACCGTCAGGATGTCCGGCTCGCCATACAGCTCAGCTAGCTCGTGGTTCATCCTTCTCCTCCACACGCCCTGCTCATACACGCCGCCAAAGATAGACCGGAGCACGCGCCGCTCGAAGACTGCGAGAGCGTTAGCGTCCTCCGTGAGCAGAGTCCAAGATTCATGCCCATAAAGGACGACCGGTCTAATCAGCGTGCGGTATATGGCACACTTAGTGCGTGGGAGAAGCCATCTGGACCTCAGGAGTTTGTGGAGCCCATAGTAGGCACGATTCCCCTGAACAATGCGCCTCCGGATTTCGCAGCTTACGTTGTTGTCCGGAGTTACGACAGTGCCAAGGTAGCAAAACTCCTCTACTACCTCGAGTTCGTCGCCGTCTACTGATACACTGCTCCCCAGCCTGGCTCTGTCACTGTCAGAGCCTCCGACGAGCAGGTACTTTGTTTTCGTCGCATTGATCATTAGTCCAATCCTTGCGGCCTCGCGTTTCAGTCGGGTGTACGCCTCGCACACCGTCCTTGTGTTCCGCCCGATGATGTCGATGTCATCCGCGAAGCCGAGGAATTGGAGAGAGCTGGTGAAAATTGTGCCACGGATGTCGAAGCCCGCGCTCCTCATGACACCTTCCAGAGCGATGTTGAATAGAAGGCAGGAGAGTCCATCACCTTGCCTCAGACCCCGATGAGATTCGAACGGATCCGACAGCATGTTCGAAATCCTCACCTTACACTGCACCCCCTCCATTGTGGCCTCTAGCAGTCGAACCAACTTCTCGGGGAAGCTGTACTGCCGCATGGTCTTCCATAGCTCCTTCCTATCTATGGTATCGTAGGCCGCCTTGAAGTCGATGAAGAGGTGGTGCGTCGGGATCTGGTGCTCCCTGCACTTCTGGAGGATCTGCCGTAGAGTGAATATCTGGTCGGTGGTGGATTTGCCTCCAACAAACCCAGCTTGGTAGCTTCCGACGAAATCTGTAGCAAGGGGCGCGAGTCTGCAGAAGAGTATCTGGGATAGGATTTTGTAGGCGGCATTGAGGACTGTGATGGCTCGAAAGTTGGCACAGTCCATTCTGTCACCCTTCTTGTACACTGGGTGGATGACACCCAGCTTCCAGTCATCCGGTATCCTTTCCTGCTCCCAGATTTTCACAATTAGCTGGTGCATACTGACGGCAAGCTCTACCGAACCCATCTTGAATAGTTCTGCCACCAGCCCATCGCTGCCAGCTGCTTTGTTCTGTTTCAGCTGCTTGATGACACTAGTGACTTCGTCCAAGGATGGTGGGAGCACTAAAGTGATATCGTAATGAAAAACACGTGTGGTTTCGTTGGCGGTAGAACACAGAATGAATTCATAATGTATTTCAGTATTGACAAATGTGTCAAACTGACACATAGGGTTTATACACAAAGTTTGTTTCTCCAACACGCCCGCTCAAACCTTGTAGTCCCAAAAACGCCCGCTCAAACCTTAGAATCGGACAATCCTAGACATGTACGCAATCTCGTGAAAGCTGGTGCAGGTAGACCTTTTGTCAATATATCCGCTTCCTGTTCTACTGTTGGAACATACTGCAACTTTATGGTACCCTTTTCTACTAGGTCTCTTACAAAGAAATACTTTACATCCACGTGTTTCATGCGCACTGAATCCTTTTGATTTGTTATTAACATAGGACAAAGCATTAAGAGCAAAACTGGCATTAACTTGATAATCTTTATGCCACACAGGAGCATTTCGTTCTCGAACAGGCCTGGTATTAGAATTTTCTTCACCTTCAATTATTTCCTCTTCACCAGTGTCGTAGTTTCCTTCGCTTCCTGTGCTCTCCTGATCATTCATAACCTCTATGTTATGATCATTGCCTTCATTTGTTTGCTCTGCTTCCTCTTGATCTAAAACAACTACATCAATATTATCGTAGCTTCTGGAACACTCACTCCTTTCGACGTTCTTCAGAGTTTCCATTTCCAGAAAATCAACATCTCGCGCTACAACGATGGACTTTTGTTCAGGATTCCATATTCTGTAGCCTGCCGGTGCGTATCCGACAAATACGCCTTTCCATGCCTTAGCATCTAGCTTCTTGCGATTTTCTTTCGGTATATGGACGAACGCCGGACAGCCAAAAACACGCAACTTAGACAAATCAGGTTTGGTACTTTCCCATAACTCAGCTGGACTTTTGTCATCGTCATTCGCTCTTGTTGGACAACGATTAACCACATATCCTGCTGTTTCGACCGCTTGTACCCAAAAACATTTGTCGATCTTTGCACCTTCCAACATTGCCCTAGCTCGCTCTACAAGTGTGCGATTCATTCTTTCACTAGTGCCATTTTGTTGTGGGGTGTATGGTATTGTGTACTCTATTTGAATTCCTTGCCGACGACAAAAGGCTTCAAAATGGCGGTTTTTAAATTCTCCTCCATTGTCGCACCTTAAACGCGATATTCTTGTAGAGAATTTTGCTGTCACTAACGCCTCATATTTTACAAAAAGTTCAAACACCTCATCCTTACGTTTCATGGGGTAAACCATGACAAAATGACTCCAGTCGTCAATAAACGTCACGAAATAACGTTCACCATTTGGACCCACTGGTGTAATTGGTCCGCATACATCCGAGTGGATCATTTCCAGTATACGTGTTGAGCGTTTTCCTTCGAATGTTGTAAAAGGTTGACGAGTCTGTTTACTCATTACGCACGTTTCACACACGGTAGTAATTTTATCCGAATCGTCACACTTCACAGAATCTAGGCCTTTCACAAAGTTATGTCTAATCAACTTTTCTAGTGTTCGATTATTCACATGACCAAACCTACGATGCCACAAATCAAGGTTTTTCGTGATTCGTCCGCATGCCACCAAAGATTTCTTTTCATTGCATTTTTCACTGACTGCATCCAGTTCATACAGCTGTCCCCGACGCGAACCTGTGGCAACAAGCCTTGTGTCTTTCCATATGCACACTTTTCCATCCTCGAACACTACTTTCATACCTTTCTGTTCAACTTTCAATACCGAGAACAGATTGAAGCGTAGTGCGGGAACAAAAAGAACGTCGTTTACCGTACACGGAATACACACACCATTTACTATTGAAACGAGCCGTATTGTTCCAATGTGCCGAGCTTCGATCGACGCGCCATCTTTTGCAACTGCTATTTTTATAGGAACTGGTAACGGAGACAATGATTCAAAAAAACTTTTGTCTTTCACTAGGTGGTCTGAACACCCCGAATCAATAACCCATTGCACCTTCTCCTGTTTTTCCAATAACTCATTGCTACTGACCAAACTGACGAACGAAACACTGCCGTTGCTTGCCAAATTCGCCTTTGGCTTTCTATTGGGACATTTTGAAAGTTTGTGGCCTTCTTGTTGGCACCCGTAGCACTTGAACATTTTCTTCGTCTTAAACACTTTCTTCGTACTCACAAAAGCCGGTGATCCGCTTTCAACTAAAGCCGGTTCCATACCTGAGCCTCGTTGTTTAATCTCTTCGTCCAGTAGACGACATTTTACGAATTCTAGATTCAGGTTCTCTTCGGGCATGGTTTCCAACGCGGTCACTACCGTTGAGTACGCGGATCCAAGAGTCAAAAGTAAGTGGCAAACTACATCCAAGTCCTCGATCACTGGGTGGTATCCCTACTACCAATTTTGAATGAACTCAGGCCTATCCCCGTGGATCGGAGCGAGACGCAGCGACTGACTTATGCTCCGTCGCATTCGCGCTGCAGGGCCGACAATTTTCGACCCGCCCGCGAGCGTAACTTATATGAAGAGTGAGCAAAACTTGTATGAAGCCTGAGCACGCGTGGATACAAACAAGTGCGAAGCCCTCAAAGAGCGCAATTCGCTCCATACAATTACACGCTCTCCACCGTACGGCAGTGCAGAGAGTGTACGCGAAGACCCCGCGAGAGCCTTAAATGGCCTGCTCTTGGTTGAGGCCTACGCTAGCGATCGCTAACGATGCATGCAAACGCATGTAGCTAGATATATATTGTACATTTAGCGCGCCATTCTCAAGCAAGAGCGCCGGTCTAGTGGATAGCGTACACAGACCGGAGTTGGAGAGGTTGGGTTCGAATCCCGCTGTGTGCTCGAAGCATGAGAGTGTTGTAGAAGGCAGAAGAGAGAAGGGGGCCCATCAGGGCTCTCCTCTTTTTGTTTTTGCCGGCTTTGCTCCGAATGAATTATCCCGGTTTAACTGGACGATCGTTGAGAGAACCGTTGACAAAACCGGGACCCATTTTGTATGGAGAAATGTTCATTTTGTGTTGGATGGGATCGCGAACGGTTTCGATTTCGATCGACTGCATGAACCTGTCGAAAAGTGTTCATTTTTTGTTCATTTGCTTCATCGGAATGACTAAGACCTATCGCGATCGAAACGTAGAAGCAAACGATCTATAAATTTTCAAGCAGTCAACAGTTGACTCGATTTCGATCGAGAATTCCTATCGCATACGCCTTTTCTCGATCGAAATGATTTAGACAGGTCGAGAGCTATCGAGAGCGGTCGCATAAGCATTTTCAAACATGTTTCCTTTAAATAAACAGATTCAACGAAGGCGTATAAAAGTTATTTTTGATGTTTTTATAAATTGGGTTCAATTATTCGGATTCATAAAAATTATTGGTACCCTATGTGATCCGAAATATACTGAGAAAATTGAGCTGGGTGCGACGATGGCTAATACCCCATGACCGGTGCAGCTGCGTGGTGCACAACAAATTCGTAAAAAAATATTGGTACCCTATACTCTTCAAACACACATCAACAGATTCTTCTTTGCAGTGTTTGTCACTTACGCTATCTCCGACAAATGCAAAGGATTAATTTCCTTCCGTAATTTCCTACGATGTTTCGCCAGGTCGATTGCATCCGCTTCAACATCGTTTATAAAAAACGTCGAAGAAATCATGTTTAATTTCCATATCAATCAACTTTTGACTCACTTAATTTCACAAAACACAGCAGCGTTGCGTGATACCACAAACGTAAACAACATCGATCTGACTGCTCGCTTGCTGCTCGACTTTACGAACGCCCATAGTTCATCGATCGAAACAGAAATCCCGTTGCCGATAGCTATTTCGAGCAGATTTAGATTTCGTTCGACTAATTCTTTTGATCGAAATCGTCTCGATCGATTCGTTCGCGATACCAGCCACTGCCCCTGTTGCACGGTATTCCCGCACTAAGCGATCAAATACTAGGAAATGATCCTGCAGTGTTCCGCTCTCAAAACGCAATGAGAGCATTCGTCGCTTGAGGTGCATTCGGCTGGCGATACTTTTCCGCTCGAAAATGCGAGACAAAGCGTCCCAAATAGCTTTTGGTGTAGGTTTATCCTGTACATATTCCAGCTGGGAATCGTGTATCCTTGACACCAACAAGCTTTTGCACTTTTTGTCCATTTTAATCCTTTTCTCGCGCGCCATAGCCTTTTCTCTACTTTTCTCTGCTGTATCACCAGGAGCATCACGCAGCTCCTCGATATCCGCCGATTCTGTTTCTACACACGTTAAAAGATCACGCTCTTCCAATAACACACGCATACGGAATTTCCAGGCATTGTAATTAGAGCCATTAAACAATGGGAGCAGAAAACGATCATTTTTCTCATCCTCCATTTTGTTACACTGGGACCATAACCTAAAGTGATATCGTAATGAAAAACACGTGTGGTTTCGTTGGCGGTAGAACACAGAATGAATTCATAATGTATTTCAGTATTGACAAATGTGTCAAACTGACACATAGGGTTTATACACAAAGTTTGTTTCTCCAACAAGCACATCGTCATCTACCTCCTGGCTAATGTGCTGCTCAATTCTGCCTGCGCCGCTGCTGGACTCCCCTAATTCCGCTCCGTTCAGGTGTCCGTTGTAGTAGCACTTCCACCTTTCGATCACCTCTCGCTCGTCCGTAAGAATGTTGCCCTCCTCGTCACGACACATTGCGACGTTTGGCGTGTAGCCGCCTCGTGTCTTCTTCAACATCCTGTAGAACTGGCGAGTTTCCCCCGACTGAGTTAGCTGCTGCATCAGTTGTTCATCCGACTCCTCGAAGCGGCGCATCTTGCTCTCGAAGAGCCGGGTTTGCTGTGTCCTCAGTCGTTTGTAGTGTTCCACGTTCTGACGGGTTTCGCGCTGCAGCATTCGGGCGCGCGCTGCGTTCTTCTCGGATAGTGCCCGCCTGCACTCGTCATCGAACCACTCTTTCCTCTGGTTACGTGGCTTATGGCCCAGTGTCTGCTCGGCTGTGCTGCTGATGACTCGCTCCACCATACGCCAGTGGTCATCGAGGGACATCGTGGCGGTCGCGTTGTTGTCCGGTAGCGCTTCCCCAAGCGCTGACGCGTAGCCCTCGGCAACAGCAGGTATTCGCAGCCGATCCGTGTTTAGGCGTGGGGTAGGCCGGTGACGCAGTGTATTGACAGCGCAGAGCTTCTGCCTTAGCTTCACCATAACCAGGAAGTGGTCCGAGTCGACGTTTGCGCCCCTGTACGTACGTACGTCGATGATGTCCGAGAAGTGCCTTCCGTCTATGAGAACGTGGTCTATTTGGGAATATGTCTGCTGTGGTGATCTCCAGGTGTAGCTGAAACGAGGTTTGTGCTGGAAGAAGGTGCTACGGATGTTCATGTGCCTCGAGGATGCGAAGTTGATGAGCCGGAGGCCGTTGTCGTTGGTTAGCTGGTGGACGCTAAAGCTACCAATCGTAGGTTTATAGGCCTCCTCTCGCCCGACCTGAGCATTTAGATCTCCGATGACTATCTTCACATCATGTTGTGGGCAGCGGTCGTACTCCCTTTCCAGCTGCGTATAAAACGCGTCTTTGTCGTCATCGCTGCTCCCAAGGTGCGGGCTGTGCACATTTATAATGCTCAGGTTGAAGAAGCGTCCACGTATCCTCAACCTGCACATCCTGTCGTTGATCGGCCACCATCCGATCACACGCTTCCTCATAGCACCCATAACAAGGAACGCCGTACCGAGCTCGTGCTTATCTCCACCACTCTGGTAGATCATGCAATCGCTGCGGTAGCGGCGCTCCGAAACTCCCTTCCAGCGAACCTCTTGAAGTGCTACTATCTCGAAGCCGCGAGCTCTCACTTCCTCTGTGAGTATTAAAGTATTGTACCAGGTATCTTTTCTTATTCTTTGGTGTAATGACCGGCTTCAGCCATTCTTTGGCTGTTAAGGACTTACTAGACTTTTTCACTTCGCAAAAGTGGACAGTCAGCCCTCTCTTACAGTGGATAGTCAAGTTTCCGTTGGCTATAGTTGCTCACTTGTTTGTCATTTTCACCCAACAAGCTTTTCTTGGATTAGTTTTTCTAAGGCTTGATATAATGTTTAATACTTTAGACAATGAATTTACGCAAAACCATGTCATTCCGTGTTCGTTCCACATGCTACGTCGTAGTAGTTTTGCTCAGCTGTTTTTCCATTGCAAAATTTTCTACAATAACATTCATGCTATTTGGGATTATACAAATAAACATTTTGTAGGTGATAGTAGTAGTAAGTATAGTTTATAGAGGCTTTCGACCGTGTGGCTTCTTTCGCCTCTTAAATTGTTGATGATAGGTGATCCACAATATTCCTTTATTCCGAAGGGATTTGTTTCAATTCTATTATGAGTTTTTTTTTGTCAATCGAGATAACTATTTATTTCACTTTATTTCATCCGATAAATATAAATTACTACTAAACAATGAAATTGAATAAAATTCATGCTCTTCATTAGAAGCAGCGAGGGCGAAGATAAACGAAAATTAGCATTTTGCGATTTTCCAACGTCATCTGAGAGCTAGTTAGAGGCACGACTGCGAAACATCATTGCTGATGATTTCAACGAGTACTTATATCGAAATGAGTCCCAAGCTACTCCCAATTGGTTATGGTCACCGTTTGAAAAATATAGCCCGTTCAAATGACTGCAATAGAAAAGAAAGAAAAACACATTTGTACGAGTTAGGACACGATATGTGTGACTACGTTTTACATGTGGTATACATACGATACCCAACCGGCTCCAAACCACCATGCTCCTTTCCAGTGTTTAGCAAGGTTGCCACTGAAGTTATCATGATCTTGATCAAATGAAGAGAACTCCATTCCATTATGGTATGTCAACGAGTCACCAGCGGTTCCAGAATACATTCCCACGGTGAGCTTGTACTTTTCCGCCTCGCTTGCAATTTTGAATTCATCATAAAGCGCATAGGCTGAGTTTCCTTCGAAATCTTCCAACAGCACCAACAGCTCGTGTCTTCCTGATCTCGTCATAATATGAAGCTTCTCCAAACCAAGCCAGTGCTCTCCATTTGCGTCTCCGAATCCATGTTTGTACATCGTCCAGTTGCGGTGAAATTCGACGGACCCATCAATCCGTCGCTGGAACACCGTCCAGCCACCGCCGAGATTGAAGTTGTTATCGAAGTAACAGAGCACCAAGAAAGACTTTAGAATGTTTCCATGAAGATTAATGTAAAAAGTATCAGTGTAGTTTGATTTGACCCGATCACATGATCTAAGGACTAACTCGCTGCTTATCTCGACAAGTGTTTTTCTAATTTCTTCATTTTGGTTTTTCATTCTGTTTTCTAGTTCTTGCATCTCATGTCCCACATGAACTTTAATTTCCTCCAGCTGCTCCGTGTGGTACTCGAGCGACAGTTGCAGATTGTCCAAGATTTCCTTGCGAAAATCGATCATAGCGTGAACGATCGCTTGCATCACGGTTGGCATGTCGGCTGTAGCTTCTCCTTCTGCTGTCCATCCCAAGTGCACCAAATTGCACAGAATCACACACAACAGCACACTTTTTAACAGCATGTTTCACAAACTTACACTTATAACAGAAACATAAGCACACAGTTTAAGATTGTGCCTTGGGTTTTGTCACTAGTATGACTTAAGACTGTTTTGTGCAACCTTCTACAAAGAACTGAACTTGTTAAATTGAAGAAATATCGCTTGAGTAACTAACGATTGTACCCTTTGGTGCGTTTATATACTTCAACGTTCACAAAAACGTTCCATTGATAATGATCCTAGAATGAAATTGATTTGCTATGGGTTTTTAGCAGTTGTTTTCATAAAAACTTGTTTCTTGTTCAAAGCCGATATGGATATATTTATATTTTGTCACGCATAGCGTTTGAATCATACGATAACTAAGTGGTTCTAAACCACCATGTTGCTTTTCATTGTCTAGCAAGGTTATCAATGGATTTGTCATTAGGTTGATCAAATGTAGAGAATTTCATTCCATTATGGTATTCCAAAGAGGTCCCGAAAACTTTCCCACGGTGAGCTTTTACTTTTCCACCTCGCTCGTAATCTTGAATTCAATATAAAGCGTATAGGTTGATTTCCTTCGAAATCTTCCACCAGCACCAACAGCTCGTGTCTTCCCGATGACAATATAATAATATGTTATAATATGAAGCTCCTCCAAACCCAACTTCCATCACGTTATCCATCCCACGCCCATTATATAGCACACAACCACACACAACAACCCTCGTTATGACGACAGTTTTTACTGTAATGTATTGTATTACTTTCACATGAAAACTACAGTTAAATCAAGATTTCCGTATTGATTATTATTTGTTTGTTTACTCTCAGTATAATCGGTTCAGAATACTGTTTAGAATTTAATGTAAAGTCCAGTTTTCATTACTCATAATTACTTTTAACGTTTGGGAAAATTGTTATTATTTAAAGTGAAATAATGTTTTTTGATTTCCTAACCTTTATTTCGATGGTTTTTCGTGTGTGTGTTAATGTGATATTTCATTGTTGGCGTAACAGATGGATTTCATTTCACGTGTCTCAAAGATTATATTGCCCAATTCAATCGTGAATTGGTTTGGTTGTAGTTATCCGATGATATTTCTTATCTGAATGCAAAGAAACAAAAAATAGTTGCAATTATCACTCTTAAATTGATTACTTAGTAAGTGTTTAAAACTGAGAGGTGGTATATGTACACAGTGTTCAAAACTGCAGTAATTTGTCATGGCATCAAAATTGGAGTTACATTTCTCAATTATTTTATTTTATTAGTAGGAGCTAGAAAACCTAAGCTTATTAAACAGCTTGCAAGGAAAAGAACGCTTAATGGTTACGCTTAACAAAAACAAAAACTTAGCAATACCCCATCACTTCGAAAACATTCTAACATAGACGAAGTGCATCCTTTAATCTTTTCAATGGGAAATTGGAATTAAAACAGATCTGGTTTTTATTGTATTTAGTAATTGTAATACCAAGCTGTTCGTTGGAGATTTTAGCTGTTAGTAGTGAAGCAATCTATTTTTCAAACAACCGACAATTCATTGCTAATGACAATTGTGCGGGTACGAATGGCCGGGCAGTCTCGATAACCACGATCTCGTCCCTGGGTGGGTGATACCAAGAGTTTCAGGACGGAAGAAACCCTTTACTAGGGAACAACTTGCGGTTTGTGGTTTTTGGTGACGTTGGGGAGCCGTCAAACCGGGTGACTTTAACCTGCTTTCGCTGGAAAATGGCGAACAATCGACAAAAGGATGTCATTTTGGGGGCTGCGGTACTCCGTCCCATCACCCTCACTGCCCTCCGATTCGTTTGTTCGGTGCAAAAGATGCACCTCCCCCAGCCAAGCGCCAGCATGATCCATTCACTAGACACGCTGGAGTGCTTATCTCATTCACCGATGATTGAACGGGCAATTGCCGAACCACAAAGATGCAACACACACACACACACATAGAGAAGCGCACCGGATGACCGGAAATGAGAAAAGTTCGAAGAAGTGATAAACACACATACACGAACAAGTGTGGTGGCCGAGTGAAAGCATCACAAGCGGCGATAAAATTGTTTGCTCGATTTCAATGAGAGAAACAAATCGGTGTTCGTAAAGTAAATGGAGACGATAGAAGGGTATGTTCCTACAAATTAATTATCGATTTTTATTCTGTTTGAGAACATTTATCATATTTCCTGACTGCAAACCGTATTGTATTTCCTTGCGACTTTGAGATCCAAAAACGAATCTACTTGAATGTTTTTAAATCAATTTGCATAAACGCCACAGAAAGAGCTCTAAGTGGAACGAGTTTCACATAAATGTTGTAATATTTTATAATACTTTTTTGAAAATCGTCACGCTTTCATCATATAATGAAAAGGTCCATATAAGCGTGTTTGTTGTGTGTATTCCTAGAAGGAATTTCCTACCCATACAGCCATTCCCGTCTACGACGCAGAGGGCATGTTCGCTAAAGAACGTTAGAACATGGCGAAAAATCCTTTTCTCGATTTCGCTAATGAGAAAAGGCAAGAAAGCCATCACAAAAGAAAAAAAACCATGGTCCATTTCTGAGTACGTTTTAATTGTGCCTCCGTACCCTGTTAATGGCACTCTGGCGTGGTACGATGGTGTTTAGGGGATGTTTGCGACCGTCGGTACCCTCGGAGGAGCCCGGCAAGACATGACTTTTGTTTTCGCCACATCTGCTCGGTCTTGGGTTCTCTTGGCTCTTCCGGACCATTTTCCGGAAGAAGACCAAGAGGCAATTCAAACCGACGAAACCACCGTTAACGCCTCGAGGGTCATGATGCGTGCACCGGGAACGTTTGTCGGAATGCAGCAGCATGCCCAAAGGTGCCAAAACAATGTCTTTATAGCGCTCACAGGTTGATAATTGTAATGGAGTGATTATTATTTAGAATCTATCTTTAATTTAATGGGCGTGGGACGGAAGGTTTTTCGCATGGCGGTATGGTTTTTCTGTTGTGTTTTATCTACTTTACTTTTTTTTTAAAAAACACATGTTAAATTTAGTGACGCTCGTTTTAATCATACAACCACATTCATTAGGAAACCCGTTTGCTGCATTTACAGTTTTCCTATTAAATTTTCACGGTAGTTTTATAAATTTATATTTACCACTTTAACTTTTTTAGTAACTTTTTTTTCTATTTTTTTTAAAAGTAATTCCTCTTCTACACCGTCAAAATGTTAGTACTTCTTTAACCCTTTCAGGACCATAAGCTATTCAAGACTAAAACTGTCAATACAACACAATATTTTGGCTATTTGTGGTGTAAAATAAGAAAACATCACCAGAAAAACCTAGCAATCTGTGTAGGTTTTTTATAATTTCATGATAAATATTTTTCCCTATGAACCATAAAAGTAAATAAATGACGAGTATAGTTATGACATCGGAATTTCTTTTATTTGCTTTTCCAACACAAATTGCATATTAAAAATTCTAAAAAAAAGATCTTAGCCATTTCTATGAAAAAATAATAAATTCATCAAGTCTAATAAACTTTCCAAACACTAAATTGTTGTTGTTGGTTGATCGCACGAATGGTTTGGTTTTGGGGCAATTAATTTTGATAGTTCTTTTTTGTTTATTCATGCAGAAAGACATTTGCCGCCTTTGACATAATGTTTTCTTTGATGTTTCGTTTCAAAAGTATCATTTTGATAAAAGTGGAACAAACAGTAACGAGTTTTGTCCGGGAAAAATATTTCCCTTGGTCGTGAAAGGGTTAACTGGATCTAGTACTTTTCATTTCAGTTCTTAGTGGTTGTAATGTGTGGTATAAATTTCAAATGAACGTACCTTTCAGGCTGTCATGCTAGTCTTATGTTGGTCAAACGTTAACATTGCTGCACACCTCCACATCCACAGCAACATACCTACATCCCACACTGAAAGAAACCCGGGTGGAAAGGAATCTATGCGGTGGCGCTTAGGTGGGGTCAGTTTTATACATATTCCTATCGCCGGATGCCATTTGCATTAACACTTGTCACACTATTGCAGCGCATGCAGGTGTCAGGCTGTCATAAAGGTACGTTGTTACCTCCTTCCCCAAACGCTTCCCGTTGCCATTCGTATCCGGAGCCAAGGGATGTGGATGAGGACGAGAAGTCAAAACGAAAAAAAAAAAAATGAAAGAGGCAATGATAAATCGTAAACAGACCGGGTGACACGCAGGGATGTCGAAAGAGGCGGTTCGGGTGGTCCGCCAGCGAGGAAAGTCAAGAGATGTGTTGGCGTTTGGAATGTAAATGAGGGACACGATCGATCCGACCCTCCCAGTGCTTATCGGACCATTTTGGTTCACGTAATCTGCTGCACAATTATGCGTTTGGTATCGCGTGGTGAACGGTAAACGCAGATAACCGAATGCAGCTTTAATGGTTTAAGCACCCGCGTGTTGAAGGGTCTCTTCACAAAACCGACCTGAGACCACGAGCAAGTTTTCCACGAACGATTCTGTGGCGAAGTGACCGATCCGAATGGGAAGCTGCAAAACTAGTTACCCATCGAGCGGCTCCCGGGAAGCCAGATCCTAACGAGATTATGATTATTATAATTTTAACCAAGTTTTAATAAAACTCAGCCCCGTTTCCCCTCGGTGTTCGATCGACCGACGGCCGATGGATGGACAAACACGCCAACTGGAAAAGTAACACGGTTCAGTGTTTTCTGGTAAACTGAAGCACAACATCGAATATACATACACCCCTTTGGGGTGGACATTTCCCGGCCCGATGCGCACTAAACTCTTCAACGCGTCGAGTAACGAGCGAAAGTTTATCCCCTTCCCGATTTGCCGTGCCAATTGAAGTGAATAAAACTGGTTTTTCCTATCGGTCCGCTTTTCAACGGATATTTTCGAAACTCACTAAAGGAAAGGCCAAAGTTTTTCCTTCCTTTCCATAGGGTGGGGCGGGGCGTGCGGGCAGGGTTGCAGTATTGTAGTGTAGTGGCGATCGGCGTTCCATTTTCCATTCCCCTTTTTGCTTTCGTTTCACACTGAGTGGAGGAAAGTTTTCAGGCTTTGTGTCGGAAAAGTACATTACCTGGATAAGATTTGTAAGAAATTTTCGCTCCCAGCGGGAGGAAAGGAGAGGTGGGGTTTGTGAGGATAATTATAAGCTTCCTTTCCGTTTTTTCTTGCATATCTTTACCAGCAAGGATTTTTGTGTGTCCCCACCTAGGGAAGTTGTGAAAAGGCAAGTTATTTTCACGACGGGGCCTTACTCTGTTACAAAAACTTTAAAGTTTACTCTCTCTGTCACGCTGGAGCGAACTAATGACAACGTTAATTGGCTCCGGTGTACGGTGTGGATGGCATTTTGTGAAACTTCGTTGGCTGCACCGGAGCCGGAATGGTCGTCGCCGGAAGCGCTGACACTTTCTCACCCCCTTCTCCGGGGCCCCAAAAAACGACGACCTCACGTAGGCTCTCGAGGTTGTGACAAATCACGTCGGCTTTCTGGCGCGGTTTTCCGACTCAGACGCAAACCACGTGCAAGTTTGTCACACACTTGACGTAACATTTCACTTGCCGAAGTCAGCCATCCTGCTGGTGTCTCGGGACGGATTCCCAGTGGGACGATCAGTCGCCCGGAGTCCCTCCCCAAGGGAGAGATCGGACGTGAAACACCACACGCTCGGAGATAGTCGTTTGAGTTTCACTCTGGGACTTTTCTGGCTGATGCACGAGGCTGGCCGTGTGGTTGCAATATAGAATGCAACTCTATGTTTGTTATTTACGACCACACACACACACACACACTCAAAATCACACACAGAAACACGTAATTTGCCCTCGGAAAACGGGCTTTGCAAAGTGTTTTTCCCGGGAATGCACGTTCAAACGTTCGGTGGGAGCGTGAGTCTCCGGATGTCCTGCCTTGGTCGGATGGCCATCTAGCACTCATACAACACAAACACACGCACACGCTTACACACAGCCAATGCTGGCCATAAACATTCTCCGTTCGTCCATGCTCATAAATTCCGTCATCGTTAAGTTATGAGCTTTGGTGCGCACGGCTTTATGGGCTTCCGGAGCTTCTGGCGACCGCCAGCCGTTGCTCCGAGGTACAAACGGTGCACGAGGCCGTTCCGGCCGTGCGTGGTGCAATTATAATTTTTGCTACCTGCGAAAAGCGCACAGGTATGGGCTGCTGCATTGCATCGAAATTGGGCTATTGCTAATCTCATTACCATAATCATAATCATCAACCCGTTTCGTTGTAATGGTTGCAACCAAGGGACACATTTTTGATACAGACGGCGCACAGTGTCCACATTAGCGCCAATTTTCAGTGTTTAGTGTTGATGCAAAATGTTGCTACAGCTGGTGGAGGCGGTGAAAAAATTAGTGATCATTTTATGCAAATTATAATAGGAAATTTCATAAGCAAAAAACAATCCCAAATTGACTCTATCGTTAAACGATGTATTAGTCAACACCAAAAGAAAGGCAATACACTTAAAAACACTCTCCACTAGTGAAGTAAATATGTAAATCAAACTGAACAAACTAGCAAAAGAATCAGATACGAGTAAAAAACACTCGATAGCATATTGCACATAGGTATTATCGCTACTGCCGTTAATGTGTAAATAACATGTTATGGTTATGTTAAAAAAAAACGAAGAAAGTGGAGTATTAATCACTTTCGCATGAGAAACGCCCGATGGTTGGTGATAACTGAAGAAATAGGAAAAAAACATATGCAAAGTTCAAAATGCACATACCAACTTCTAACATTAATCATTATTTGATACTTTTTTCAACATAAAATCAATCATTATCAACGTTAGATGTGGTGAACTAACGATAATTAACGTCGGGCGAATATTCTTCTATTCGTTGGCAAAGAACATGGGTAGTGGAACACAGAAACCAATGTTTCTGATGGGCGTAGTTCGTTATCATTAGTGATTCGAGATGCTCATTATAATGACATAGAATCCGTTCGTACGTTTTTGAGGTCCTGCTAGTTGGTCCACATTGAAACGATGTGTAACTAAATGGGCGACGGAAAGAAAATTAGAACATTGCATTATGGGTTTAGTATATCATTGTAGTTAATGATGTTCATGACCCTTTTTGTTTAGTTGGTGATTCCATGTTGCTTAATTATAAAGCGTGGACAAGGAATGCTAGCTTCAAACAAACTTTATTCAAATCAATCGAGATGACGTTTCAATATCAAGTTAGCATCTATGTATTGTTCTACGGGTTCGTAGTTGTAAGATTAAATATAACTATAAGAAATCGCCTTTGAAATGTAAAGCTGCCCCTTTCTACTTTTGATTAGTTGTTCACTACAATATATAATGGCATTGTACGTGGATCTAAAAAAGCTGTTCTGCTTGTTTAACAAGACTTGCTTTATTTAACAAGAACCCAACTGATGTCTACGAGATCAGTTATATACGATGTCGTATATAAAAAAAAACTAGCCAGATTCCAAGTGGTTTTGAATTTACTTGAATTTGTTGTTCGTTTTAAACTTGTAAAGACACAAAATAGAGATCAAACGTAAACACATGCTTGATTTTTGCATCACTAAACAGTACGGGATTTTAAAGCATTACCAGACTTCTTTTCCTCTGCTATATTATAAAAATTTTGATTTGAACTATTCGATTTATTTGCAGTATTAGTGAATGATGCTCTCATATGGAGATGGAGAAATATTTAATAATATTAATATTTGGTGTAATATAATTGTACTTCTGTTTTGTGTCAAGAAGTGCAGTAAGTGGCTTTACTATTTGGTTTTATTGTGTTTCAATAGACTAGTTTTAAGGGAATGCTGATATTTTTCATGAAAATTAGCAGACATCAAACTAAATGTTTGATAAGTTTGGAAGGGATAGACAAGCGGATATAACAGTTTTATCATACAAGTAAATTGCTACATTTTGCACAAACGATTGCCAGTTGGTTCCAATCAAGATAATTGATTTTGATTATTTCATTTGTTCATAAACATTTCCTATATGAAAATGGTTCTTTACCTTCGTGTGCTTTTAGTTAAACTCACTGTTGCGCTGCATGTATCGATGTAAAATCCATGAGGCTAAATTTAATATTTCTAATGGCCAAAACGTCCTGCACGAGCCCGGACGAAGCCGACAGGATGTGACCACCGGTGATACTATGCTTTGGATGCTGCCAGGGGAGGGTTGCGGGAGATGTTGGCCAAGGTTACAAAAGTGTCGGTCGACCCGCGAGGCATATTTAATGCAGCTCATCGGATACACCAACGGCTCAGCCGGATGTGAAGTGACGGGAAATGATTTTCCTGGCTTCGTATTCGTTTTTCCTCTCTATATCTCTCTCTCTCTCTCTTTTGTTTTGCTATGTCGTTTCCTTGCGACCGGCGAGACACCAAGGGATGAGTTGTTTTTCCCAGCTTTTCACAACCGGCCGACAGCGACAGGGCTTGATCGTACTGAGCCCAGCTTAAAATGCCTCCACCTTACCTTCCCACCTATAACCGAACGGAGCAAAAAGTATGCAGCCATAAACATGTTGACACGTTCTGCTTGAAATTTAATTAACATTCGTTCATTCGTCCGGGACCGAGCAGATCACAGTGTGCATCGTACCGGAAAGATGCGGAAAGCTGTCAAAGGAACCCAAGGAAGTCGGTGAGCAAAACAGAAGGAAGAGACAGAGAGAGAAAGAGTGAGGAAAAGTGCACATTCGGATGTACTGCGCGGTGGCACAGCCTGCTTTTCCGACATCTGAACTTTTGAAAGGTGCAACGACGTGCAAGATATTTGCCTGCATTTCCTCACCTTTTGACACATTTCACGTACGGTTGGTAGTGTTTTGTTTTGTTTTGTTTCACTGGCTTATTTTGTTCTGTTTTATTTCAGCTTGCTGTACCACGCAACTGACTGCTGCTGTCCGGAAGATAAGATACTTTTTTATCAGTACTTTTTACTTCCGCCACGGTTTGGTGAAAATAAATTGCATGGTGTTGGGGTTCCTTTGATCCGCATAAATGGATAGAGTTTGCGCGGCTTGCTGTGTAATATTTAACTCACTAGCATTCAGGACAGCATTGAGGTGGTTGCGATATGAGTTTGTCCGTTAGTTGGAAATTACGATAATCTTTTTTTAATCCTCATCCCACGCATTGGTTTCTACTTATCACAAAAAGCTCATCGCAGTACTATTAATTATTTATATTTTCTATCCCAAAGTATATCTATCCCAATGAAACGATCAGAGGAAGCAACCAAGGGTACGATTGAAAATGCAAGTTAGAACAACAGAGCCAGAAGGTTTTCTTTAGTAACACTCATCGAGCAATGGCCAGCATTCTAGAAAGGTTTACTGCGTTTTGCGTGTGAAACTTCGTGGCAAAAGAGCAGCGAGGTTTCCTTTATATATGCACATTTCAATGGTGATTTTCCGATCGTTCGAAAAAAATGTTCCCTTAAAAAACACAATACTAATTTTGCTGCAAGTTTTCCGATCTGCTAACGTCGTTAACATTTTTTGTCTGTTCACTTTTCCCCGTGTAAGAATATTGTGGTTTTTATTTTCATTCGTTCTTCCCCCTAGAAGCAGACGGGGTTTTCTTTCGCTGTTGACATGTCGGAGATTCAATAGAATTTTCCGATCCATTTATCGATTCTATCGATATCCGTCCATCAATCTTGCCCGGGGACAGAAGTAGGTTATAAAGCGGTCACATCGCACCGTCTGCAGCTACTTTCGGCTGTTCAGGAGACCCCTTTTTATCATCCCATTTCCCGTCAAATCGGGTTTTCAGCTGTCAAGTTTGCGGTAACGAACCGGAAATACCGACAAACATCTACAAAAGTCGCTGTGCACAAAAGCACCGCTGCTGCACGCAAAAATGCAACACTAGCACCGGCTCGCCAGTACCAGTTGCAGCAAGAAACGAGAGCTTTTTAACAAATAAATCAATCATTTACCATTTTTCCCAAACCAAAACATGTCACACAAGGACAAGCCGGGTTTACCCCACGGGGCACATGGCAAAATTGCTACAAAGACGAGTTAAAATAAAGAACAAGCAGCGAGCACTGGTTTTGACGGGTCGGCAAAGGGGTAGATGTAGCGAATTCCTGTCGCTGATCACTCGCAACATGTGTGGGAATATTATTAATATTGCATCAATTTGTGGACTGCATGTTTCTGTCAGTAATCCGCTTCTGGCAGTCAGCTCTCACGGCTCTCTTCTACCTCTGATTGTAGCTTTAGTGATACACATTTACTAAACAAAAACCTATGAACATTTTTTCTTCGCTTTACAACGTTTCTCTTGCAGATATCAAAAAATGTATATAAAAACCTTCCCGTACTGCTGTTTTTTTTTTCAACTCTTTAACATGATTAATAGCTGTGGTTTGTACAAGCCCGTTTGAGGGGTTCTTTTCATTACCGTAAAAATTGTTCTGACAAAGTTAATGATGTTGGTTGGTAAGTATTTAAGTGTAGTGGTTATATTAATTGCTGGTTGAATGTATTGAAACAAGGAATAAATGATTCACTAGCATAAAAAGGGTAAACGTGTGTACAGCAAAGCGAGTGGTTTCATACGAGAAAGTACAGATTACTCTCCACTCCATCAAATAAGTTATCGAATAGACGAGCAAAAAAATTGAAAAAGTCATTCGTTTCTTTCATTTCCGCTAGTTGTTGCGAATAACTCGAATAAATATTAAAACTATTTTGCTTTAGTTGTCGTTTAATTAGTTTTAAGTCCTTGAAACAATCCTTAAATTATAGCGAGTACGGTTACTTCAAAATGTAACAGAATTTGAAATGCGCTTTTACAAGAAAATAAAAATAAAAGGTTGTTTCAGAATTTTCTATACACGAACAGCAGTTGCTCGTACACTCACCCTACTTATTACACTCATTAGTTTGTGTTCGAATGCAAAGCTCCTTATCAACGATGGTTTGCGGTTCGTTCGTTTTTTTTCTAACGTAGCGATAGATCGGTTGAATCATTTTGATGCTAGAAAAACACATCGAAAGTTTAATTTAGTGTTGAATCATTTTATAACTTGTACCTCGCATCGAAATAATTCAATCAAAAAGAACGCTTCGCCTTAACGGACTGCACTCGATGTGCTGTGAAAAACGGGTAACAAATAACGACTCCCGGGGAAACGATGTAATTGTACGGCTGCATCCACCTGGTTTCATCGACACCGGAGTGCAACCATCGACACCGACAATTATATTTGAGGTGAAAAAATATTAACGATCCGAATCAAAAAGGAAAAAGTATGACCCACCATAATGTGTTTAATAGTGTGCAAAAATCAATGCATCATGCGCACAATCGTTCGTGGTACAATTAATTTAATTGGGAAAGTTTGGCCCGAAATCCGTACCATACGGGTTTAACCAGCTTTAAGGGAAGTTAATGTTTTCCCATTGGCTGGGTTTGCTGCAATTCCGGGCTATAGGGTGTGGAAAATTGGGATTTTCCATCGAAAAGCGATGAAAAATGTTCCGTACCTAAGTAGTTTTCGATCAGTGTTTACTTTCGGATAGCAATGAAATTAAGTTAAAGATAGGTCTTTCTAGCAGCAAATCCTTCGAATAAAAAAGATAAGTTAAGGATGCAAGTGGAAATACATTGCAGTCGTATGTATGCGGGAACAATGATGAAACGAATAAATATAACAGACAAAAATATAAATCAAACCCCGCAGCGTCGAGTGTTGCACGGCTCGGTGCACCGACGTTCCAAATGATGATGATAATCTAAAATTGGAAAATGCATTAGCACGATTTGGCCAGCAATCGACATGGTGGAGGATGGTGTAAAAGAATAGGAAAAATCCCATCATCACCCATCACCGGCATTTTTCTACGCTGGGACGTGTTTATGTCCGTAAAGCTGCTTACTCCGGCTGCCATTTCTCCGGCTTTGAGCATTCTTCTTTCAACCGCCGCTCTTTTCTGCTTCGTCCTTCGAAAGGACTCCACATCTGAAGAACTCTCGATCGATTCTGTGCGAGTGTGTGTTTTCCGTTTTGCACTCGTATTTGTTGTCGGTGCGGCCAGCAATTGCTGGCTCGTTCGCTTTATCCCCGGCCAGCTTACCGGAACAAATTCGATTTCCCCTTACGGTGGGAAGGATTTTTGCAGCAAAATACTTCCGAAAAAAATAGGGAAAACAACAAAACACTCAAAGGGGGAAGGCAAGTTGGGATTGGTGTCGCTGAACGGACCACTTGAATGCTGGCTGCAGCCGTTTGTTGGTTGCCGGGGACACGCTCGCTCCGACCGTTCGGGATCGTTTGAATGATAACTTCGCTCACCGTATTCATTTGTATCCTTCCATGAGCGTGCCCCGTCGGTTGTCGTTCCGTTTGCCCGTTAATTTCCGCATCCTCTCCTCACTTTTTTCGTCCCCCATTTCACCGCATGCCTTAGCAATGTGGGAATGTGGTTTCCTGTTTTCCTTTGCCTATCTTGCATTTTTCCTGTTTTGCTGCATGTCACCAAAGCATTCTTTGGCCGATGCATTCCAGGATGATTCTTTTGCAGTTCGTCCATTCCAGTTACGGTAACGTTTCATACTTTCCGATTCTTACCAAGAATGAGTAGGTGGGTTTTATTTTTCGTTTCCTTTACCACACGGGACACATGGCGCTCACGAGCGATCGGTTAGTCGTTTGAAGGAATGTACTACGGAGGGCATTGATAAGCAACAAAAAATGCGACACTGTACCGGCGACGAATGTTGCAAATGTAGTATGATTAACGATAAAAGAATGCAACAATATGTTCGTTTGCTTCGACTGTGTACCGTGGAAAGTTTCCCACAAAAATAAATTGAAAAAAAAAAACAAGAATTGCACCAAACGATACTAATAGTAATGGTTAGGATAAGCATAACAATATAGTGTTCCCTTGCGGGGAAAAAACTATTTGAAACACAACTCAATTTTTTCTATATTTTTTTCTGTCTCTGTTTTCTGTTGAAATTTCAGAGCATTTTCATCGTATAACTGATAGTCATGGTATACAGTTTGTAGTTGACATGCAAAGAGTTTTAGTTGTTGATTTTAGTGTGACAAATAAGTGGTTTGAGTCATGTTTGAACGCTTTACTTATTGTTCAAACGGCCGATTTAAAGCCGAAACGTTTTTTGCTAAGTTTTTATAACGACAACCACATGTTTTTATTAGTTATGGTAGTTTTACAAGAAATAAATTAACATAACCTTTCGCATTCCGGTAAAGGAAAAATAATCGCACCACGAACTTCACCAACCTCATCTTTCTGACACTTTTCCTACTGCATTTTGTAATCTTGTTTTTGTGATAATCGTCGCGGCACTTTTCGTGAATATAATAAATATATGTCATGCTGTTCACGAAGGAACCGCCATTCATCTGTCTTATTCTACCACGAATAGCAGCACATTCGAAAGGGAATATAAATTACCATTGTGGGAAGAAACTTTTGGTTGGGATTGTTAAAATAAACTCCCGGTGACAAATGGTAATTCGCTTGATGCGAACAATTTTGACGACTCCATCTCTCACCTTCCAGCGGGATTTCATTTACAATCCATTTTCTTTCGTTTTCCCTGTGCCGTTTTAACAGAATCAAGTCAACAATTTCAACGAGCAAATTCTTCTCCCCTTGTAAGTGAAGCCAAAGTTTAACAATATAACTTGAGTTTCACAAGGCGTGAAGTTCCAGTGAAACTTCAGCGAGTTCAACATTATTTGAAATAATTTCTACCGCTTCTTAGAAAGATACAAAGAAAGAAACCTTAAGAAAATTTAAGAAATAGTTTTTTGAATTTACCATCCGCATTCTACTGTCGCATAACAAGATTGACTAAAATGATTTTTAAACCATCCCAACGTGTAATGTTATTCAATTAAATTTCTCACCTTACGATAAAGTTTTCCGGAAGAACTTACAAACTCCTTAATGATGTCTCATGAAGTAGCAAAGAAAAATCTTAAAATTCTCTTCATTTCCATCAACTAATATTGAATAAATCGTATGTGAAGAGCTAGCATTTCCGTACGCGGATTATTTTGAAGGGTTTTGGTTTTGTTTATTGGTCGTTTTCAATGGTTTAATTGACGGCTTGCCACGAAAATCCCATGAATGTCCTTAACACAACGAGTTCGTTCGGGAGGTTTTTGTTATTGAATTTAAGCCACCCCTAGGGGATGCATTTTATTAGTCTCGGCTGACAATAAACTTATCTAATGAATTTCAAGTATCCCAGGAAAGAGCGTCCAGCCAAACAAACCGTGAACACCAACGGCAATAAATTACGATTGCGTTTGTACATAAACCGGAACATGGTAGGAAAAAGGATTGTTTATCTAAAATATGCGCATCCGTAACATACACCTCGCTATTGGGCGATCGCGGCCGGCCATGATTAATTTTATCATCTCTCTTTTTTGTGGTTTATTTTGCATGACTTGCTCGCGCACTCGTGAACAATCGAAAACGTTGCCCGTGAACGAAGAAACAATGGTGCGTAAAGATAATCATGCGTTTCAAAAGCCCATAAACAACGGGTAGCGATGTAACGGTAGGCCGATACTTTGTCCTGTTTTCTTGTTTCAAATAAGCCCTATCTATTGTTTCGAAAGTTGAACAATGACGGGACAAACAGTAAGCAACCAATCATTACCGTAGATTGCAAAATTTACCCAACATGGATAAAAACATTTTCTTAACTTGAAGCATTAAAAATAGGAAGAGTAAAAAGCACAAAATAGTTACGCCAATCATAAGAAGTATGAGTAACGAAAAATGAACAATTTTTTCCGCACCATTCTGAGTAATCGTAATGTAATTTACTGACAAGGATATCAGATTCATGTTTTTGTGAACCTTAAATTAATCAAATGTATTTAATGGTACGACCAACACAATGCTCAAACTGCTACGTTCAGTTTTACGTACAAAGTTGGACGAACACAACGGAAAGTGAAATTGGTGAAAAATGTTGATGAATCTAAAATTGGTGTTCGTTATTCTGTGCAATTTGGTGCGCTTAGGATGGACAGCAGAAGGAGAACCTACAGCCGACATGCCGACCGTAATGGAAGCGATCGTTCACGCTATGATCGATTTTCGGAAGGAAATATTGAACAATCTTCAACTGTCGCTCGAGTATCACACGGAGCAGTTGGAGGAAATCAAGGCTTACGTGGAGCATAAGATGGAAGAACAAGAGAAACGAATCAAAGAAGTTGGAAAAATAGTCAATGTGACGGCTGATGCGATGGAGCATAAGATGGAAGAACAAGAGAAACGAATCAAAGAAGTTGGAAAAATAGTCAATGTGACGGCTGATGCGATGGAGCATAAGATGGAAGAACAAGAGAAACGAATGAAAAATGAAAATGAGTTAAACTTCAAGGAAATATTATCAAAATTTCAACAATTTGAAAAAACAGTTGATACAATTAACCTCCAGACGCTTCACGGCGGTAGCTGGACGGTGTTCCAGCGACGGATTGATGGGTTCGTCGGTTTTTACCACAGCTGGACAATGTACAAACACGGATTCGGAGTCATCAACGGAGAGCATTGGCTGGGTTTGGAGCAGCTTCATATTATGACGAGATCAGGAAGGCACGAGCTGTTGGTGCTGTTGGAAGATTTCGAAGGAAACTCAACCTATGCGCTTTATGATGAATTCAAGATTGCGAGCGAGGAGGAAAAGTATAAGCTCACCGTGGGAAACTATTCTGGAACCGCTGGAGACTCGTTGACATACCATAATGGAATGGAGTTCTCTACATTTGATCAAGATAATGATGAATCCATTGACAACCTTGCTAGATACTGGAAAGGAGCATGGTGGTTTGGAGTCGGTTGGGAATCGTATGTATACCATTTGTAAAACGTAGACACATATATCGTGTCCTAACTCATACATTTTTTTCATTCTTTTCTATTGCAGCCATTTGAACGGGCCATATTTTCTAAAAGGTGACCATAAGCAAAAGGGAGTGACTTGGGACTCATTTCGTTATAAGTACTCGTTGAAATCAGCAACAATGATGTTTCGCAGTCATGGCTCTAACTAGGTCCCGCATGACTTTGGAAAATCGCAGGATTCTAATCTTCGTTTTTCTTTGCCCTCACTGTTCCTAGTTAAATGCAGTAATTTGATTGAATTTCATCGTTTTGTAAACGAAATGTATTTATCGTACGAAATAAAGCGAAATAAATAGTTATCTCGATCGAAAAAAAAATCATCGCATGATTTTTGAAAGAATTCGTGCAATAAATATTAATGTAGACAACTATGCAATGGGAAAACAGTTGATTAAAACAAGAACAATCTACTATGACGTAGCGTATGGAATGTAAAAACCGAAAAGGTATGGTTTTGATTAAAATAATTTTCTAACATTTTCAAACATTTAGTTATAACTGATATAACGGGTAAGGTCAGGTGTGACCCGAGTATTTGACATCTACTCTCCGTCAGCACTTGTCATTAGAGATCACGAAGATGAAACGGTCTCTTCCAACTGGATCGTCAAGGAGAGAGAACGGACGTAATAAATCAATCATCCGATCATCTTAAACACAACACATTATTATTTACTTGCAAAACTATTCATAACAAGGGTGTCAATTATATCAAAGCGCAGAAAAACTATTCCAAGTAAAGTAGTAACTATAGCTTAGCTGCACATCACGTTTCCATAGTGTCTCGAAATTAACGAAACATATTTTTCACATGCTTCATGCTCGCTCAGTTCTTCAAGTACACCTGAGTTCAACTGCTTCCAACGGTGGCAGTTTAATTACGTTTATAGCCTTATTTTCCTGCACTGTATACTAAAAAGAGACAATTTGCCACAACACGACGATGAAAGTTCGGGCCCAGAATAGGGGCTGAAATTTACTTTAGTTTGAATGATCGTAAATGTGCTTATAACATATTTAATGGCGCACAGTAAGTTTTGATGTGCTTACGATGGGGAGTGAAAGTGTTTCTGATATATTGCTTAGTTTAAACAAAAAAGAATAACTTGTAGCACACATGACAAACACGAAAAACGAATAAGAAAAGATACCTGATGAACATTCTTTGAGAAACCACATCGCGCACAGCAGCAGCAAGGCATTCAAATCATTACTCATGGAAGAACTCGGGAGGAAAGTCAGGCTAAAAAGTAAAGGTAAAACATCGAAATCTGTACAATATCTACCATGAAATCTGACAAATGAGTAATGTACGTAAACTCCGGGTTTTTTGTACATAAATCACCCAAATGGAAATCCAGTTTGTGACTAACCCATTTTTGGTTAACAACAACTATACTTTAAACTATAGTAGCTTTCGGAAACGAAAGTATGATTCAAACACCATGAAAGATAAAGCGTAGCAAAATGTAAATATATTCATTTCGACAGTGAACAACAAACAAGTTTTTGTGAGAACAACTGCTCAAAACCCATAGAAACATTAGCTCATTCTAGGATCATTATCAATGGAATGTTTTTATGAACGTTAAAGTAACTGCACGCACCAAAGGGAACGATCTTAAATTGCTCGAGCAATATTTCTTCGTTTTTGTGAACGTTAAAGTAACTGATTGCACCAATGGGTACGATCGTTCATTACTTGAGCAATGTTTCTTCGCAATGGTACATTCAGTTTGTTTGTAGAACCTTCGATGGACTCCACGGAAAATTTTGGAGTGGAGTTTTAAAACATGCTGTTTAAAAGTGCATTATTGTGTGTGATTATGTGCAATTTGGTGCGCTTAGGCTGGACAGCAGAAGGAGAAGCTACTGCCGACATGCCAACCGTGATGGAAGCGATCATTAACGCTATGATCGATTTTCGGAAGGAAATATTGGACAATCTTCAACTGTCGCTCGAGTACCACACGGAGCAGCTGGAGGAAATCAAAGTTCATGTGGGACATGAGATGCAAGAACTAGAAAACAGAATGAAAATCCAGAGTGAATCAAAATTTAAAGAACTTCGTGAAGAGATAAATAGCAAAATTGACCGACAACAAAATGGCTTATCCTTTCAAATGCAAAACCTGAAAAATCAAAGTATCGAAAACTTTGAAATGCTTTACGAGGATACCAACAGACTAAGCATTGAAACATCCAAATCAACAACATTCAAAAAGTACTAGGCGAGATAAGCAGCGAGTTAGTCCTTAGATCATGTGATCGGGTCAAATCAAACTCCACTGACACTTTTTACATGAATCCTCATGGAAATATTGCAAAGCCTTTCTTGGTGCATTGTTACTTCGATGACAACTTTAACCTCGGCGGTGGCTCGGACCGTGTTCCAGCGGCGGATTGATGGGTCCGTAGAATTTCATCGCAACTGGACGATGTACAAACATGGATTCGGAGACGTAAATGGAGAGCACTGGCTTGGTTTGGAGAAGCTTCATATTATGACGAGATCAGGAAGACACGAGCTGTTGGTGCTTTTGGAAGATTTCGAAGAAAACTCAGCCTATGCGCTTTATGATGAATTTGAAATCGGAAGTGAGGTGGAAAAGTATAAGCTCACCGTGGGAAAGTATTCAGGAACCGCTCGTGACTCACTGAAATACCATAATGGAATGGAGTTCTCTACATTTGATCAAGATAATGATAACTTCAGTGGCAACTATGCTAGAAGCAGGAATGGAGCATGGTGGTTTCAAAACTCTTCGATACCGTACGTATACCACATGTAAAACGTAGTCACATATCGTGTCCTAACTCATACAAATCTTGTTTTCTTTCCTTTCTATTGCAGTCATTTGAACGGGCCATATGTTCATGGTAGTCAACATGAGAAATTTGGAGTGAGTAGGGACACATTTCGAAAACAATGATGTTTCGCAGCCGCGAACACCGCGGGGTGTCCGCGACAGCCGAGCGGTAGCGCCGGTTAGAAAATCGGCCCATGAGCGCCGGGGCTCACCACCTCGACGGCGTGGGTTCGAATCCCAACCGAGACCGGACCCTCCCCTGTACGAGAGGACTGACTATCCACGTACAACAGGGAAACAAGTCTCGTAAGCCCTTAACGGGCCCTCATGACCAAGAGGTCGTTACGCCAAGAAGAAGAAGATGTTTCGCAGTCTTGCCTCTAACTAGCTCTCGGCTTACGTTGTCAAATCGTAGGACTATAATCTGTAAGGTTCTTGTTTTTAATCGTTATATTCTATCAAATTTACATAGATTTTTTGATAGAATTTCTCTTTCATCAGAATCCTTCTGTATTCAAGTTGTGAAATGTCATTGAAATTGTTGCCATAATCAAAAAGGCTTCTTTTAGTATAATCAAAATAAAGTCTTTACGTTAAATGAAAGTGTCTTGCAAAATATTTATTTCTGTTTTAAATAAATTTGGTGAGCGAATTTATGAATATAGGGAAAATGATGCGTAGAAAAATTAATATTTCTGTTTGAACGACTTGAAAATTGAGGAAAGAAATATTAATTGTAGCTTCCACATAAAACGGCGAAACACACGTTTTGGAGCACAGAAAAATCTCCCGAATACTAACTACATCCCATCACATTGGGCTAGGAAGAGTTTATGGGCTTTTGCTTCATTGGAGATTATTCTATTAAAATTTGAAGTAGGACCGTGTTTAACTAAACAACTTCAAACGCTGCAAATTCAGATTTTAAACACGTTAACCGCCATGTCAGTCCCTGGGTACTGACGGTGAAGTTTCCGTTCACGCCACGTCGGTTTCTAGGGATTGATTGTGTGCATCATTTTCATGCAGTCTCTTCGTTTCTTTCTTTCCACTTCGTTTCGTTTCACCGTTGCTTATCGTGCCAGTGACTAACATCGAACGAAATTGGAGACCGAGTGGCGTAAACGGAAAGTGCCACAAAATAGGCCGGACGGTTAACGTGTTAAATGGGCAAATGCTGGATTCCCGAAAATTTCCCACCGAAGCCAGAGATAAGTAAAACTGGAAAATTATCGTGAACCAATTCCAGATAAAATGTTATTTATAGCCTTTGAGCAATATTTCTCAAACTTGACAAGTTCAGTGCTTTGTATAAGGTTGGACGGAGCAGTCTAGAGTTAAACTGCTGGCAAAACCCATTAAACTTGGAAGTGTACTCGGGTTTCGGTCATAAGTGTAAGTTTGTGAAACATGCTGTTTAAAAGTGCATTATTGTGTGTGATTATGTGCAATTTGGTGCGCTCAGGATGGACAGCAGAAGGAGAAGCTACTGCCGACATGCCAACCGTAATGGAAGCGATCATTAACGCTATGATCGATTTTCGAAAAGAAATATTGGACAACCTGCAACTGTCGCTCGAGTACCACACGGAGCAGCTGGAGGAACTCAAAGTTCATGTGGGAAATGAGATGCAAGAACTAGAAAACAGAATGAAAAACAAAAATGAAGAAATTAAAAAAACACTTGGCGAGATAAGCAGCGAGTTAGTCCTTAGATCATGTGATCGGGTCAAATCTAACTCCACTGATACTTTTTACATTAGTCCTCATGGAAACATTGCACAGCCTTTCTTGGTGCTTTGTTACTTCGATGACAACTTTAACCTGGGCGGTGGCTGGACCGTGTTCCAGCGGCGGATTGATGGGTCCGTCGATTTTTATCAGAATTGGACAATGTACAAGCACGGATTCGGAGACGTTGATGGAGAGCATTGGCTTGGTTTGGAGAAGCTTCATGCTATGACGAGATCGGGAAGACACGAGCTGTTGGTGTTGTTGGAAGATTTCGAAGGAAACTCAACCTTTGCGCTTTATGATGAATTCAAGATTGCGAGCGAGGCGGACAAGTACAAGCTCACGGTGGGAGAGTATTCGGGAACCGCTGGTGACTCGTTGAAAATCCATGATGAAATGAAGTTCTCTACATTTGATCAAGATAATGATGAATCCGGAGGCAACCTTTCTAACCACTGGAAAGGAGCATGGTGGTTTGGAGCAGGTTGGGTATCGTATGTATACCACATGTAAAACATAGACACACGTATCGTGTCCCAACTCATACACATGTTTTCTTCTCTCTTTTCTATTGCAGTCATTTGAACGGGCGATATTTTGAAAAAAACGGTGACCATAAACAAGATGGAGTGAGTTGGGACTCATTTCGATATCCCTATTCGTTGAAATCATCAACAATGATGTTTCGTAGTCGTATCTCTAACTAGCTCTCGGATGTCTTTGAAAAATCGTAGGATTTGCAATGAATTTTTGAAAGAATTTCTCCTTCAACAGATGTATTCAAGCAGTGAAAGCTGTGGTTTCTTTGAGTGTAATCAAAATAATGTCTTCACGTCAAATGAAAACTTCTTGCAAAATGTTTATTTCTACATTTAGTTTTAAGTAAATTTGGTGAGACAAAATGATGCATTAACATTTTTTTCTGTTTTGACGTGTTGAAAATTGTGGAAAGAATCATAAATCGTGGCAAACACATAAAACGGTGAAACACAAGCTTTCGAGCGCTGAGAAATCTCCCGAATAATAACTACATTCCATCACATTGCGCTAGTAAGCAGCAGCGGCTCTAACGGTAAGCGAACTAAGCGGTCGCGCGGGGGCCCGAGCTGTCTGGGGGCCCTGAGGGCAATGTGGATCACAAAAATAATAGCAGCATTCAAAGCAGGATTTCAGCAAATCAAGGAAGCGTTAAATAAAATAGTTACTGAAGAAAATGAAAAAAAGGGGACAATTCAGGAAGCAAAATTATTGTTAATTAAAATGTCTAAATTAGAAATTTATTTAATAACCATAATCTGGAATAGAATTTTGCAAAGAATGAATGCGACCAATAAGTCACTACAATCAGTAGAATGCGAAATAATAAAAGCGTCAATTTTACTTCGATCTCTCACACATTTTGCAAATAATTTCAGAAATAATTTTGATGAAATCGAAATGAGTGAATTCGAAAAGGAACAAACAAAAATCTGAATGATTTCAGAGTCAATACTTTCTACAGCATTTGCGATAATGTAACTGCCCAAATAGCTCAAAGACAAATACGAACAAACCATTGAACCGTTTAAAATATTTGTTGACTTGAATTTATTAAAAGAACAAAACTACAATGCTTCGAAAAATTAAAAGAAGTTTACGCAAATTACATTGATGTAAATTATTTGGAGGATAAAATCGAACAATATTTATTGTTTATTAAAGAAACTAATGTAGCAGTTGGTTTCCAAAATGTACAAGAAAAATTAAACGAGCTTCTTCCTGAAAATAATATAAATTTATCAAATTTATGACGTGTGAGAGAAGAAATGTCCTGCTATTTTCCAAACATTGAGGTAATTCTAAAAATTTTATTAACAATACCAATTCGAATTCCTCTGGAGAAAGATCGTTTTCTGTTTTGAAAAGGGTCAAAACCTATTTGCGAAATTCCATGGGCGAAACAAAATTGAATAGTTCAGCAATACTTTATATCGAACGGGAAGTTTTGGATAATATTGATGCAACAGACATCATAAATGGCTTTGCCAGGAAGAAATATTGAAAAAAATTATTCAGAACTTTAGGATGTACTAGCGATTGATGTTTTGTTTATTTGAATATATTAATACCTGAATTTTCATCCTGCCTGTACCATAGTTTCTATTTTATGTTTGCATTATTTGTAAATTTTGTAAATACACACCTCAATCTTGTATAAATGATCAAAAAATTTCAGAAAATTGCAAGGACTAGGCGGCCGATGCATCGCTTAAATATAATATTTGTAAAAATCAAAACCTAAAGATTGATTAAAGGGGGCCCCGTTTGATTTCCCGTGTGGGGCCTCCTAATTTGTTAATCCGCCACTGATAGTAAGAGTTTATGGGCTATTGCTTTATTAGCGATTATTCCATTAGAAACAAGGATTAGGACCTAGTTTAACCAAACAAATTTTAACGCTGCAAATTCAGATTTTTGAAATGGGTAAATTTAAACATCACAAATATATTTCTAATGCAAATTGTTGTTTTCAGAACATTTCAATCGAAGCCAGAGATAAGTAAAACTGGAAAATTATCGTGAACCAATTCCAGATAAAATGTTATTCATACCCTTTGAACATTATTTCTCAAATTTTACAAGTTCAGTCGTTCGTAGAAGGTTGGACGGAGCAGTCTAAAGTCTAAAACTGCTGGCAAAACCCAAAGCACAGTATTAAACTTGAAAGTGTGCTTGGGTTTGTGTCATAACTGTAAGTTTGTGAAACATGCTGTTTAAAAGTGCATTATTGTGTGTGATTATGTGCAATTTGGTGCGCTCAGGATGGACAGCAGAAGGAGAAGCTACTGCCGACATGCCAACCGTAATGGAAGCGATCATTCACGCTATGATCGATTTTCGGAAGGAAATATTGGACAATCTTCGACTGTCGCTCGAGTACCACACGGAGCAGCTGGAGGAAATCAAAGTTCATGCGGGACATGAGATGCAAGAACTAGAAAACAGAATGGAAAAACAGAATGAAGACATTAGAAAAACACTTGTCGAGATAAGCAGCGAGTTAGTCCTTAGATCATGTGATCGGGTCAAATCAAACTCCACTGATACTTTTTACATTAGTCCTCATGGAAACATTGCACAGCCTTTCTTGGTGCTTTGTTATTTCGACAAAAACTTCAATCTCGGCGGTGGCTGGACTGTGTTCCAGCGGCGGATTGATGGGACCGTCGAATTTCACCGCAACTGGACGATGTACAAACATGGATTCGGAGACGTAAATGGAGAGCACTGGCTTGGTTTGGAGAAGCTTCATATTATGACGAGATCAGGAAGACACGAGCTGTTGATGCTTTTGGAAGATTTCGAAGAAAACTCAGCCTATGCGCTTTATGATGAATTTGAAATCGGAAGTGAGGTGGAAAAGTACAAGCTCACCGTGGGAAAGTATTCAGGAACCGCTGGAGACTCGTTGACATACCATAATGGAATGACGTTCTCTACATTTGATCAAGATAATGATAACTTCAGTGGCAACTATGCTAGAAGCAGGAATGGAGCATGGTGGTTTCAAAACTCTTCGATACCGTACGTATACCACATGTAAAACGTAGACACACCTATCGTATCCTAACTCATACAAATGTGTTTTTCATTCTTTTCTATTGCAGTCATTTGAACGGGCCATATTTTATAAAAGGTGACCATAAGCAATGGGGAGTGGCTTGGGACTCTTTTCGTTATAAGTACTCGTTGAAATCTTCAACAATGATGTTTCGCAGTCGGGAATCGAACTAGGTCGCGCATGGCTTTGGCAAATCGTAGGATTCTAATCTTCGTTTTTCTTTGCCCTCACTATTCTTAGTTAAGTGCAGTAATTTGATTCAATTTCATTGTTTTGCAAACGAAATGTATTTATCGGAAGAAATAAAGCGAAATAAATAGTTATCTCGATCGAAAAAAAACATCTCATAACTGCTGCTTTACGCAAAAGGAACATTGTGCATCAACCATGACTTGCAAAATGTGTATTTTTATGATTCTAGATTTTTTGAATATTATTGTAAAAAATTATGCATTCGAATAACAGTAAATGTGTAAATCAATTTTCTTACATTTTTAACCTTTACTTGCAAAACTATTTATAACAACGGTGTAAATTATATCAAAGCTCAGAAAAACTTATCTTACTAAAGCTTGTTGGGTGGAAATCACAAAAAAGTAAGTAACTATAGCCAACGGAAACTTGACTATCCACTGTAAGAGAGGGCTGACTGTCCACTTTTGCGAAGTGAAAAAGTCTAGTAAGTCCTTAACAGCCAAAGACTGGCTGAAGCCGGTCATTACTCCAAAGAATAAGAAAAGATAACTGATACAAATTCTTTGAGAAATCGCTTCTCGCATGTAGAAAGGCATTAAAATCATTGCTCACGGAATAAATGAGTAAGGCAGAATAGAGGAGGTAAAACAGTCAAAAACTATAAAAAAAATCTATTAGAACTGACGAATGAGTGACGTACCTGGTAAACCCCTGGTTTTTGGTACAGAAATGACGCAAATGGAAATCCAGTTTGATGATGATCGTGTGACTAACCCATTGCAGGTGAACAAACACTAGTAGTTATAGAAAGAAAAGTATGATTCAAACGCTATGAAAGATAAGAGTGTAACAAAATATAAAAACATTTATATCGGGTGTGTACATAAAACAAGGTTAAAAGAATACCTGCTCACCAACCCATAGCAAAATGAACTCATTCTAAGATCATTATCAATCGAAAGTTTTTGTGAACGCTGAAGTACATAAGCGTACCATTTCGATCGCTCATTACTCGAGCAATGTTTCTTGAAAATGCTACTTTCAGTTGTTTGTAGAATCTTCGACGGACTACACGCAAAATTCTGGAGTGTGAAAGTTTGTGAAAGATGTCGATGAAAAGTGCGCTGTTGTGTGTGATTCTGTGCAATTTGGTGCGCTTAGGATGGAAATCAAAGTATACGTGGACCATAAGATGGAAGAACAAGAAAACAGAATGACAAAAGCACTTGGCGAGATAAGCAGTGAATTAGTCCTTAGATCATGTGATCGGGTCAAATCTAACTCTACTGACACTTTTTACATGAATCCTCATGGAAATATTGAAAAGCCTTTCTTGGTGCTTTGCTACTTCGACAAAAACTTCAATCTCGGCGGTGGCTGGACGGTGGTCCAGCGGCGGATTGATGGGTCCGTCGATTTTTATCAGAATTGGACAATGTACAAGCAGGGATTCGGAGACGTTGATGGAGAGCATTGGCTGGGTTTAGAAAAGCTCCATATTATGACGAGTTCAGGAAGACACGAGCTGTTGGTGCTGGTTGAAGATTTCGAAGGAAACTCGAAATATGCGCTTTATGATGAATTTAAGATTGCGAGCGAGGTGAAAAAGTACAAGCTCGCCGTGGGAAAGTATTCGGGAACCGCTGGAGACTCGTTGACATACCATAATGGAATGACGTTCTCTACATTTGATCAAAATAATGATAACTTCAGTGGCAACTATGCTAAAAGCAGGAAAGGAGCATGGTGGTTTAAAAACTCTTGGGTACCGTACGTATACCACATGTAAAACGTAGACACACATATCGTGTCTCAACTCATACAAATCTTGTTTTCTTTCCTTTCTATTGCAGTCATTTGAACGGGCCATATTTTATAAAAGGTGACCATAGGCAATTGGGAGTGGCTTGGGACTCTTTTCGTTATAAGTACTAGTTGAAATCAGCAACAATGATGTTTCGCAGTCGGGTATCTAACTAGGTCGCGCATGGCTTTGGCAAATCCTAGGATTCAAGTCTCCGTTTTTCTTCGCCTTCGCTGCTTCGAATTAAGAGCAGGAATTTTATTCAATTAAATTGTATTGTAAAATAAACGTATTCACCGAATAAAATGAAGTAAAATTAATAGTTATCTCGATCGAAAAAAAATCATCCCATAATATGGATTGAAGCAATTCGTGCAAAAAAATTTATTGTAGACAATAATGCAATGAAAAAGCTGAGCGCAGAAAAATTATTCCAAGTAAAGCTTGTTAAGTGGAAATCATAAACAAGTGAGTAATTATAGCTTAGCTGCGTGCCTACTGAAACTTGATTTTGCCCGTAAGAGAGGGCTTACTCTCCACATGTGCGAAGTCTAGTAAGTCCTTAGTAGCCATGAAATGACCGAAGACGGTCGTTTTTTGAGAAACCACTTTTCGCACATGCAGCAGAAAAGCATTAAAACCATAGCACATGGAATAAATGGATGAGGCGGAAAAGTGAAGGTAAACAAAAATTGTAAAAAATCTACAATGTAATCTGACGAATGGTTAACGTATTTAAACCGCTGGTTGTTGTACAGAAATGACGCAAATGGAAATCCATGTTTGATAATGATCGTGCGATTAACCCATTTTAGGCTAACAAAAACTGGTAGTTTTTGGAAACAAAAGTATGATTCAAATGCTATGAAAGATAAGAGCGAAACAATGTATAAATATATCCATACCGGTTTTGAACAACAAACAAGTTTTTGTAAGAACAACTGCTCACCAACCCATAGCAAAATTAGCTCATTCTAGGATCATTATCGCTGTTGGGGCTGGTGGAAGATTTCGATGGAAACTCGAAATTTGCACTGTATGATGAAATTAAAGTCAGAAATGAGACGGAAAAGTACATGCTCACCGTGGAAAGGTATTCCGGACCGCTGGAGACTCTGGAGCTGGGTCGCTTCAATTGGCATACCACAAAGGTGGTATGGTTGAATACATTGGCATACCACAAAGGTGGTATGGTGCGTGCTGGTTCAAAAATACATTTTTCAGGTACTTCAGTTTGGGTTGTGTTGTATTTGGTTCTAACTTCTTTTCTTCTGTTTTATTTGTGCTGTATTTCATTCAAACTTATTTTCCGTTGTTTCTACTAGGGTAACTGTACCAATAGTGGTGCACTTAGTACTGTAAATACCAATTAGGTGTAATTTATGAGTGTTAAGAACACAATATTCTACATATTTGAATCAATTATGATCGAAACATGACTTTTCTTCTGAAAAACGTCTATTTTCACCGTAAACCATACAAAAATCACGAAAAAAAAACGTATTTTTCTTCCTAATCGGTTGCTCCTATTATGGTGGTATGGTTCCAATAGTTGTGGTATCGTGTTCCTATAGTGGTGGTAGTACGAAAAACTTGAATATATTTTGACTATTACTGATTTTTGAAGCATATTTCAAACAGAACGGTAAAATACTCCTCGACTAATGCGTTGTAATTGAAAATACTGTATTGTTTTACCGAAATATGTCCAATTTTAATTCATTAAAAAAATGCTCTGAATATTACAGCTAAAACTATAGTAGGGTAACTGTACCAATAGTGGTGCACTTAGTACTGTAAATACCAAATAGGTGTAATTTATGAGTGTTAAGAACACAATATTCTACATATTTGAATCAATTATGATCGAAACATGACTTTTCTTCTGAAAAACATCTATTTTCACCGTAAACCATACAAAATACACGAAAAAAAACGTATTTTTCTTCCTAGTCGGTTGCTCCTATTATGGTGGTATGGTTCCTATAGTTGTGGTATCGTGTTCCTTTAGTGGTGGTAGTACAAAAAATTTGAATATATTTTGACTATAGCTTATTTTTGAAGCATATTTCAAACAGAACGGTAAAATACTCCTTGCCTAATGCGTTGTCATTGAAAAGACTGTTCTGTTTTACCGTAATATGTCCAATTTTAATTCATAAAAAATGCTCTGAATATTACAGCTAAAACTATAGCATATGCTTTATAGCGTATCCTTCGCCCGCTTTCTTTTTTCTTTCCTCTGCTTCTTTTGCTGAGCCTTCTCCCCAGTTCCGCTTTGTTTATTTTGTAGAAACAGAATAAAATCACTAAATTTACCTGATTAAATTGGCCAAAACCGGAATAAAACTAAAATATACTTGTGAAAAAATCTGTGGCTACTATAGGAACAACTTGGGTTTTTGTGCCTATAGTGGCACTATAGTAAAAACTATAAAAATATAATAAAATTATGCTAAAATGCACTAAGATCGTATAAATCAATTATATTTGAGTATGTAAGTAGCGAAATCATATGGTTTTAATGATTTTGTAGTGATTTCTACCTTTAAGAAAATCATGATATCCGTTATAGATTCTTAAGGAATGCAGCATGTTGGGACAACCTGTTTAGAAAATATGAATTTTGGAGCTTATATATTACGGAATGAGATGGTTCATCTTTTTAACACTCCGCAGAAGATCAAAGAACTTTTCATAGAAGAACAAATAACTACATTGTATATATATCGGCGTAGAGCTAGAATTTTATTCCACTACAACCACTATTGGTACTAGCTCCACTATGGGTGCACTTACCCTATATGCTTTATAGCGTATCCTTCGTCCGCTTTCTTTTTTCTTTCCTCTGCTTCTTTTGCTGAGCCTTCTCTCCAGTTCCGGTTTGTTTATTTTGTAGAAACAGAATAAAATCACTAAATTTACCTGATTATATTGGCCAAAACCGGAATAAAACTAAAATATACTTGTGAAAAAATCTATGGCTACTATAGGAACAACTCTGGTTTTTGTGCCTATAGTGGCACTATGGTAAAAACTATGAAAATATAATAAAATTAAGCTAAAATGCACTTATTTCGTGTAAATCAATTATATTGGAGTATGTTAGTAGCGAAATCATATGGTTTTAATGATTTTGTAGTGATTTATAGCCTTAAGGAAATCATGATATTCGTTATAGATTCTTAAGGAATGCAGCATGTTGGGACAACCTGTTTAAAAAATATGAATTTTGGAGCTTCTATATTACGGAATGGGATGGTTCATCTTTTGAACACTCCGCAGAAGATCAAAGAACTTTTCATAGAAGAACAAATAAGTCCATTGTATATATATCGGCGTAGAGCTAGGATTTTATTCCACTACAACCACTATTGGTACTAGCTCCACTATGGGTGCACTTACCCTATTGCAGTCATTTGAACGGGGTGTATCATCAAAACGGAAGTCGGATACAGACTATGGAGTGATTTGGGTAACATTTCGAGGTCTCAGTTACTCATTGAAATCAGCTACAATGATGTTTCAATCTCATACTTCGAAGAACGACGTGGGCGCGTAGTGTCCGCATTTTTTCTGAGATGCAAATATGTCAATCAATTCTCTATAGTTAATTGCATGTATGTTCTAAAGTTGAATAGGTAAATTTTTTTTAAGTACAGCGATGCACGTAACTTCAGCTTAATCAATTTACTACCATTTCACACATGGCACTAGAAAATAGAAAACGTTATACCTTCATATCTATTGCGTGATTATTATACTTTAACCCTTTGCTAGTTTCTTTAAATTTATTGTGAAAAACATACTTTAACCCCAAGTGGGACATACAACGGTAGCAGTATGATGGTTTCGAGTATGAAAAATGGAAGTTTCTTCTTTGACTAAATGAAATAAAAGAACCAAACGTAAATCCTTTCCGATGTTCGGATGTTTCCGAACTAATCCTGAGCTGTCAGATGATACGGATTGCCATTCAGTTTTTGCGCATCCGTAACGACCAACAACTAAGGAAACAAACTCCATATGAAGACACGCACTAGTTTCCTTGTCCTGAACTCATCGTCATCGTTTCCATATGAATATGAAGATCCTCAGGGGGAGGATTTGTGTAAATGCGTCTCGTTTGCCGAAACCCCTCGGTTTGTAAAGAAATCTCAGAAAGATGATGAGCCTATGCCCTTCCCGGAGGGCGTATGTTATCGTTGAGTAAACGGAACGACCCTAGCGGTTGCTATGGAAATAGTTATTTGTGGAGATGAATTCGTTTTAATAACCAGATGACGAGGAAGTGATGATCTTGAAGGATGAAAACACATTTTGTTTATTTACTGTGTGGAGTTTTGGGGGAGGATACCCCATCATGGAGACTGTAGAACTCATGTGAAATATCGTAATCGTTCTATTTGGACCAAAGTCTTTATCAGCATAACTGTGCCTCTCGATTGGTTCTAGAATATAATGTACTTGAGAGCAACAAGATTAAGGACCAGGAAAGACATCACAGCTTCCCGATGCTCACAAACGGGCGTGATTTTCGCGCTAATTTCCAAAGGGCATGTGAGCCGCGTGTCCATTAATTAACTTCCCATTAACGCCACCCTGAACGAAGCAGTTATCTTACCCAAAGGCGTAATTTGCGACTCACGAGATGGCGAATGCTGTTCGGTTTCCCGCCGGAGGTGGTTTGAGAGCTTATTCGGATCGTTCCACCGTGTCGTTGGTGCAGCAAACAAACAGTGCACCGGTGCAGCGGCATTCATCAGCAAATTGGATGCATCACCAGCGATGAAGCGTGAATGCATTATTTATCCCCATCGGGTAAATTGCGTTGCCTTCGATGCCGATGCAGCAGAATCCGGATCGAGAACCGGTGTGTCGAGGTGTACCTCTAAACTTACGACCTAGCTTACCTCGGTCCGGTTGCCATGCAAACAACCCGCACCGCCCTGCAGCGTTTTCCAAGTCCCTTGGTCTCCGGTGTAACGCTACACCAACATCCATACCCGAGTATGTTGCCCGCAATCCGTTGGTCTGAAGCGAACGTCAAAAGTTGCAATCGAACGCGCCGCATGATCGGAACAACCGTCGTCGTACCTTTGCAGTATCTCTGAGGATTCCCCGGGTTGACCCAGGACTCGAGGACCCCAAGCACTTCGTCCCAGCGTATTGTCGTGTGTTGTCCGACATGTCGGATTTATCGAAAATACCTTGCTTTCATTAGGATGCACTGCTGCATCCCGGTGAGTCGCCAGAGGGGGCCAATCTTTGCGACGGATGATGGCATCCAATTGGAGTATCTGTTTATTAGAGTCACAAGTTCGCTACAAGTGCTTGGCGGTTGGCGTGTCTCAAGCATGTAAGTATGCTGGGTGCGGTATGAGAGTAAGAAACTAATTGAACGGCCAACGTATGTGTTGAATCTATTGCCACTATTCTCCAGTCCTTTCTTTGCAGAAAAAAGTGTCCAACTGATCAAAATTGTTATAAGCAATAAGCCTCGTCTCGTTAAACAACTTTCCTATCAGCATGAGCATTAAAGTTGAAATTGTTTGCCAGTTATCAAATACCTTGTTTTTTCTGTGGTTACTCATTTTTCAATATCAACTGTTGGCTCATAAAACCCTTCATTCATTTTTAATTGGAAGTAGTAATGTGAAAAAATGGAATAAACATTGTGTTTGCGAATGTAGAGTTTTCAATAAATTTCAAATTATTCACAAAACCGAAGAAAGGAAGTGTATTTCGATTCGCTATTCTCCAGCCCATTCTTTGAAAAAACAAGTATTGAATAGCCTAAAATTGTCAAAACAAGCTTTATCTAGTTAAACAACCTAGAAATTAAACAACTTTCCACCCAGCATGAGCATTAAAGTTGAAGTTATGTTTCAGTTTTCAAATATATATATATATTTTTTTGTGGTTAGTCATTATTCAGTATCAAGTATTGGCGTGTAAAACCCTTTAATGGAGATTATTTTTACTTGCAATTAGTAATGTGAAAAAATGGAATTAAAATTGTGTTTGTGAATGTAGGGTTTCCAATAAATTTTAGATTATTCACCGAACAAAGGGAGCGTAAACGACTAAAACTATTGCAAAATTTCGCTGGCTTCCCTTCCAGCTCCAGCGGAATAAAAAGTTCTAGACCAACTGGATAAATTGGCCGGTTTCGTGGGAGCTGGGAAGACATAGAAGAAACACTAACCTGACACCTATTACACTATTTTGTTGGAAGCTATTTTTTCGCTATATTCCATTCAAAAGTCACACTAAAGCACGTTAACTGATGCTCAACCATTAAGCTCCGATTAGTCGCTACATTGAACAGTAAAATCGCAAATGAGCAACATCAAGGGTGAGTTTGGAGTAGAAAAACCGCTGGCAAAATAAAGCCCCCACCCGGTTAGAGTTAATGCCACACAAAATGGAAACCTTTAAAACCAATAATCTACCAGTTTTCGCTTCTAGATCAGAATCACTATTTATGGTCCCTTCGTACTTCGAGCACTTTTCACATTTTCCACCCACTTCACCAAGCAGTGTGGGCTCGTGAGTTCCACTCAAGGATCAAATAGTCTACCAAACATGCAACGTAAATACACCCAGCGCAGCACCTGGTGGATGGCAAAAGCATAAGCTAAACATTTTCCGCTTTGAAATGGTTTGTTTTTCGTCGGGTTTTCCATTGCCGGTTGGGAAATGGGAAGAAGCGTGCAATGTGGTTTGAACACGTGCGCACATGCGATGTTCGGCTGAAAAGGTTTAAAAAGCTATTTTCGGTTGCCAGACTTACCTTTTTTCCGTAAACCCGGTTTTTTCCAGCGTTCTGCAGGTCGGGATTTCCCGAACCAAAACTTCCCACGAGCAGTTTGATTTGGATTCTGTTTTACCCAATTCGAATGAATGAGCAACGAAGGAGATTCGAGTTTCGAGTGTTTCGATTACTGTAGCTTAATGTTTGATTCCTTTTCTTTTCTATTTTTATCTTTTCTCTACGCCTTCCCGCCCGCATCACAGCTCTACGGGAAAGAAAGAAACGCGACTTGCAGACCGTTTGCAGACCGCTGGTGGGCCTTTTGGATGGTTTGAGACGGTTGAACAGCGAGCTGTCCCTCGGTGGAGTTCCCAATCATTCCGTGGCGCAGCGGGCTCAGCGGCTGGTGGCGGACTTCGGACGACACTTGATGCCGGCATCGGACCGGCAGGAAGGCTGGCGACAAGTGTTGAGATTTCTGTTGGTTCTCCGCACGTTCGGAGGAAGGTTCGAGTCGGCCGACGGTGAAGCAGACGGTCACGGGAAGGACCATTCCAGAAGCAGCAAGGTAAGTGTGGCTCGATGGCACTCCACTCGGGCTTGATTATTTTCACCAGAACGACGAGAAGCTGTGAAATGATCCGGCCGTTCGGATGTGAGTGTGCATACAACATTGACAAACTTCTTTGCCGAGAGTGGCAATCGGAAAAATGCAACACCAGACACAAGGCTCGGGAAATGGATAAGTTGCACGGGCATGCCCGCACCGTTTTCCATTCCAGCCACGTGGGGGGGAAAAGTTTTAATTAGTTGCCGTTTGCATATGCTCGCAGCGCCGGATCAGAAGGAGAAAGCATGCTTGAATGTGTGATTTCCCCCTTCTAGTTGTCTCGCTCGTTCGATCGAACGCCACCGGATGTCACGTTCACGCGTGCGAACGGGGGACGGAGGGTTCCATTAGAATAAATGAAATAGTTTGTAGCTCGTTGGCGTATAATCGTTTTAATACAGTTAGCTCGTAAAAAGAGAGTGGGATGATGAAAAGTTATATTCAGCACGGAAGGGATATTCGGTGTACTACTTGGTTAATCCGGACTATCCGGAACTCAAAGTGTTACTGAGGGTCGTGAGGTTGCAACAGTTCCGTGGAGTGGAATTTCTACATTTTAATTAAATAGAGAACACGCCTGGAGTCACATGAATGGACAAACGTATGCATATTTTGTATAGAAAATAGTGTCTATTAAAAAAAAAATTGACGGGCACGGGGAAAACCATGCTCATGTTATGCGGATTTATTGTGGAGCATTTTTATTGGCTCTGGAGTGACTCTTAATTACACTGCTACAATGTCTATTGATATCCAATATGTCAAGTTTGGCTCATTTCAATTTTACTTCAAATGAAAATTAGCTTATTTCCTAATTTAAATTACATTATTTTAATTATAATTCAGAAACTCCTTTTTAGAATGTGTTTTAAATGTGCTATTGTAAATTTATGACCGAAATGGAGCTTATTAAACAAAAATGTATGTTTGGTCCTAAACTTTGGACCTGTGGAGGAAGAAATTAAAAATGAAATACAAAAGCCCAAAATTACAAACAAGTAAATGTATAAACGGTGCATTTTAAAACAGTTCTTTGTAATGATGATTAAAGTGTGTTACACAACCCTAGAACTCAGATGTTTGTGGGAAAAAAGCGGTAATACGTTGTCTCTAAATAAAACACTAAATAAAAATATCTAAAACATTTACACTCTGCACCAACATAATGTTTTCTGGAGCATTCGGAAAACCTGCCACATTTTGCTATGTTTCCTTACTTGCAGGATCCCCCTTCTCTCTCCACTCCCTCCCAACCCCTCCACAAACACACAAGGGCGACACCATTAGGTTGATTTGAACTGGGACCATCCCGCATCCACTTGCACCAGAAAATCATGCACCCGTTTCGAAATTGATCACATTTAATCCTCTTTCCACATGGTGTTCGAGGATTGGAATTGAGTGCCGTATGGACGTGCGGAAAAGCATCGCCCTTGGCCAGTGCACTGTTTGGCCGTTGGTGTGCAAGGAAACGTCTCACAATCCACCCCAAGTTCCTTACAACATCTCACCCAGGCGAATGAGATCAATTACGCTTAATTGGTTGTCATGAATTCGAGCTTGAAATTTTAATGATGTACGATCCGGCTGTCTCCACCGGATCAGTGAAGGTGGTAGCTTCAGGAGTTTCTTCATTGTTTGCCGTAGCTAGTGTTATAATTGCAACACTTTCCCTTTTCCCTTTCCGACGTCCCGGCACGTCTCACTAACGCCTTGGCATTATTCGAGCAAGTGTGAAGTTGTGAGGCAGGTCTTTTCAACAACTTGCGCACAAACATAAGCGAACAAGGAAAAAAGCACTTTGCTTGTTGAGCGAGGATGGTGTGGGATCGAAAGGAATCTCTTCCTTTTTTAATTCTACGAAGAGTGAGAGACAAGGGGATTGAAATGTTTCAATTAAACTGATTAACAACGGGTGAGCGAATAGCAAAGGACGCACTTTACCGTAAACTCGTAAGCAAATCAATGGTAGCTTAAGCCCTCCCCCTCCAGGTACCAGATGCAGCGGAGACAGGGACAGTCGGTTAATAAATAGAAGTGCACTCACTTGTAGCTGCGTGGTGCAACGAGACCCCGACATCGACAAAGGACACGAACAATCTCTCGTTTGGTGGACAAACAGGACGAAACGTTGTGTTGTGTGCGAATTGACAGTTGCGCCACACGGAAGACACGGTCGTCCGCTTCGGGAAAGGGAAATGAATGAAAAACCGTCCAAGAAGGTGGAGCACTAACTGTGGCTCCAGTGAAATGGGACCGGCGAGGATCCGTGTCTCGGTGTTATTGTTTCTCTCCGCACCGCACAGGGTTTGTTGGCAAAAGTTTTCCCGTTCGTGAGTTCGAACTCGGGCATTCGCGTTGTCATAATTGTTCGGGACGTACGGTCGAAGGATCGGAACCTGTACGGAAGCGGATGGCATACTGGTTTTATCAAAGCGCACTTCCACATTGGCGCCCAACCCCGATCGGTATTGGGAAGATGAATTTCAATAGAAAATAAATAAGTACGACAGGAAAAGCAACCACGCCGGCGTTCCTAAGCGTCTGTGACAGCTTACCGCTTCCGCCGGGAATCCCGGTATTTGTGTTTGTATTTGGACGATTGTATGTGCGATTTGGGAAGGGGTATGTTTTCACTTTGCGACCAACAACGACAAGTTGCAACCCGGTCCTAGATCAGAACGTGAATGGTTTGAGTATCGTGGGAATTTTTGTCCCCATATAAATTGCACGTCTGTACATTCGCTCGCTGGTATTAGCATTGGAAAATATGTCCTGGATGCATGGACGATGGTTTTCCCAGCTGAATCGTGAAATGTTGTTAGGAATAAATAATGAAAAATTAAAAAATGATCGTTGTTACGGAATAAAATAGCCAAAGCTATTGTGAAAGTTATTTCATTTATGGTAATATTATTATTTACGTTCTATGTATCGAATTAATTTAATTGGATTAAATTTAATTTTATGCTCACATTTCAGTTCAAGTATTTCCCTAAGAGATTCTTATTAGTGTTGTGCCTTATGAATCTTTTGGAGAGATTCATTCATATGAATCTTTCACCTAAGATTCATTCAGATGTATTGATGAATCTTTTGGGATTGTAATCTTTATGAATCTTTGGAAACCTTAATGAATCTTTTATGGATCTTTGACGAATCTCCATGATTCTTTCATTAGCGTGGATCATGCGACCTAAAAAATGGGTCCCTCTACCCATTCTCATAAGTTTCCGTTGATTAATCTCTAAAACGCAAAGAACTATTCAGATTTATCAATTTAAATCTGAATTATATAACTCTAGTTGTTATGAATGATAAAATGTTTATTTTGGATAAAACAATTGGAAAAAAATAAAACAAAACCTCATGATTGCCTCATGATATTCAAGCCGGCGCAACGAAGAGAGTGAAAAGGCACTAAATTAATAACAATAGGCAACTAGTGCACTCGACTAGGCGTACAAGAAAGAGGCACGGACTTTAAACCAATAAAGGCACCGAATGTTCCGTACGGTTGAAACACATGCGTGCATCATCTTATGAACTACTTTTCCATTCTCCGTACGAAACGGCACGCTGACTTAATTGCCATTTCCTTGCTTAATTACAACATCCTTCCGACAGTGAGCGAGCGATGCCATGCAGTTCCACCACAACCCTCGGCGCTTATCGTTATCTCGTCTCGAAAATGCGCAACCAAAATGCAATTGCATCTTGAGAAAGCGTGGAACGCCGGCTTTCTTGTCCCACTTTGGAAAACAAATGGAATGGAGTCGACTTCAACTGACTCGGTTCAACTAAATTCTGCTAGCAAGAAACAAACCGCAATTAAAATGTTGATTTATCAATGTTAGGGGTAATTTATTTCCTGCTCACAACGTATTTTCTTCTGCCTATCAATAAACAAACGGGCGTGGGCGTGGGAATTCGTACTCTCTTCGCCTCGGTAAGTGCATCTGATAGCTTTTGGAAAGCCTTACTTTACCGTTTGGTGAATGTTTTCCAGATGTTCGGCTTTTAAAACGGACAGGAAGCACGAAAGGGGGTTGGTTTATTGATTGCGTATAACTGCACAGGTAATTGAAGAGCATTCTCCATAGATTCGACTAACGATCAGCTGTAAACCTACACTGCATCTTACTTCGCCGCATGACTTTTAATTGGATAAAAAATGTGTTGTTAAATTCTCATTCATTACCGACACGATGGAGGGCATCTGCGTGCCAGCAGATCCAATTCCTGGCAGTGGATCGTTTTCCGACGATACAGTTCCCATGTCTTATCGTTTGTCGGCTGCATTAGTCCATCCTAGCTTCTTGCATTTGGACACATCGTACCTGCAGTTTAGGATCCCCCGGAACAGGGTCATGGCTTGCCGGGACGAGAAGGGCAGGTTGGCTAATGAATTACATCGTTTGGCCATTTATTGGGACTTCGAGACATCTGTTCGTAGGAAAAACCTCATATCATACTGGATACTATTTTAAGTGTAAGGAAAACCTTTCTAAGCATTTTTGTTTCCTCTCCACTCACGTCTCCGGCACGAAAGTGGAGTTGGGGCTGCGACCATAAGGACATCGCCAAGAGTTGCAATGAATCTAAAGTTGAAATGAAATTAAAAATTTATCGTCCATGTCGGCATACGGCCATCCGTGTCTAGTTCCGTAAGTTCATGCCACTTGGAAACGATCCAGATAGCCACGAGGTACGTTTATGTGTGTGTGTGTGTCTGTCTGCGTGGTCGAATAACTATACCCTACGCTTCCGTTAAGCCTTTGCCAGTGAGTAAATCTCGTTGACAATCTAGCGTTACCCATTACTAACGTACCGAGTAACGGAACCATGCCTCAAAATCCTACCGAGTGCGGAACGAAAGTCCCGTAACTTACCATCCTGCTTGACTCTCGACCCAATGCAGATGATCAACGGCATACGCTGGCCGCTGGAAGAGAAAAAAAACACCTTCGACTATAGGGAATGTACGATCCGGGTCCTGTGATTCCTGGTTCATGGCTATCCGATCGCAAATCCGTGACCTAGCCGTGACGTGGTGGGATGTTCACGGTAAAACCCCTCGGCATACGTCACTACGAAGGCATGGAAATGTGCTACCGAAAATAGCGAAACCCGAATGGCACACAGTCGGACGGCGTTCCCTGGCAGTTTCTAGCCTTAAGTCCTCGCGAGTGTGTGTTACTTTTTCCTTCACTAACAAGAATGGCAACGGGAAGCTCTTGGGATATGAATGAATTAGAATATGCAAAATATGGCCCACTGCAACTCGGCTGCCATTGCACCGTGGGCTCTCTCGCTCTCTTTCGGCCGCGAAGGCAAACTATGAATCTTGTACACTAGAACCACACACGGAACTGCCACTCCACCCCACCGGTTCAGCCGGTTCCGTAATTAGTGATTCCACTGTCTTCGTTCCTCGGGTTCGGTTTTACATGCGGTACACTCGGTGCAAGGCAGCTCGGGCGGCTTAGCAGAGGAAAGCAAAAATTTCAGACCGGTATCACGTAAGCTCCAACAACTTGCGAGACCCTGCAAGAATAAATCATCCCACTTTACCCCGTTCACTTCGTGTAGCCCACAGTTGTGTACATAGTTCCTGTAGTTTCGTGGAACAAAAAAGGACCGGTAGACGGAGAGTGCACACAGGAACAGAAAAATAATGATTTTATAGGCTTCTGCGGGTTGTCTTTCGTTCGTTGGCAAAAGGCACAGTGTGTGTGTGTGGCACGAACAAGGGCTTGTACAACAGCGACCGTTACCACCTAGAACACGGGTTATATCGATGAACCTAAGTGCTTATGGGCTCGTTTGCCTTTGGAAGCACATGCACAAGAGCGCCACATTGCTGATGTTTGTCTTGCTGTTGAGCACTTTTCTCTACGGAAGGAAAATGACCGAGAATGAAGAAAATTGAAAATTGATTCTACTCTTATTTTAATTAATTACAAATACAATTTTCAACGGCAACAAACGGAAATCTTTTTTTTTATGGTTTGTGTACTAAGTTGAGTATGATTTTCTCGTGTTCTGCTGAAACATTTTGGAATGCAAATGAAATAACGGAACGCAAAGATTCGAAATAACTTTCACAGGAAAGTGGAATATGATTTGGCCCGTATGTCGCTCTAAGAATTTGGAAGACAAATTCTATAATGAGACGCAAAGATTCGGAATCACTTTCACAGGCAAATTGATGTAGAACTGTTTGCTTAAATATATTTAACAACACGCATCCCCGGTTTATGTAATCATATTCGGCACATTCAAATTGAATCATCTTTGCATATTCAAATTGAAAGAAAACTCATCCTAACGCATACTCATAATTAGCGTGCGATGAACGTTATTTACATTATTTACATTGCAATTCGTAGGTTTACCAATTAATGCTCATTACCGCATTCCATCCGAAGCGGCATTGTGTCGTGTTCGTAAATGCATTCCATTAGCTGGCAAGTTCATTCCGTGGCTTACATCTTCATCATCGCTTTCGGCGATTGAGGGTGAACGTCCAATCAGATGAAATCAATGATTTATCGAAAGGCAACTGGGAGGGTAAATAAAGGCGGATGAGCCCGAGGGAATGTAATAATTAACGTGGTCAATTCGTCTGGAATAAAGTATCGATTAAGAGCTGTCGGCAAATTAAATGTTTCCCTCCATATCAATACGTATGGGCGTTGAGAATGTTTCCAAATTTGGAAATGTGTATAAATTATTCATGAATTCCCATCACCTTTCCTTCCGAACTCCATTTATCCAAGGAACGAGACATGCATGCGGCAAGGAGCAAGGTTGTAGCATTTCAAAAGAATGATAAATAAATTATCGTCTCGAAAACCGCCGCATTGTGTTCCCATCTCCGTAGAATGCTGCAAGCGCAATGCAATAACAGCGACATATCAGTCTGGATGAGAAATGGATATAAAATTACCCTGACAGGGATTTTCCCGAACCACCCTCCTCCCAAAGACCTGCTCCGAGCTGTAAATGATTTCGAAATCTCTGCTTAGCCACTATCTATCATTCAACAAATTTCTGGAAGGACGGCAGAGAGGCCAGAGGGTAGGAGGAGGAAGGGGGCCGCATAAGAATAAGTGGGAGGCCACACTTCGTAGACATCCCCTCGGCGAACGTCGGGATGCTCGATTGTAGAACCGGGACCATTAATCATAATTATTACATGCATTTGCTTCGGGTCGCTTATTTTCTTGCCACAGTGCCATAAGTACATTTCTCTCTCGCTCTCACACACTTTCTCCTGCCTCTTTTTCTCGTCCTTCCTTTCGCTGCCACAATCTATGCATCGTGACGGGATGCGCTGGATCATCTGGGTCACAAACTGTCTCGTACCGCACCGTGAACCTTTTTTTTTTGGTGTCGCCCCGAAAACTCACCTGAAACAGCGACGACAAAGCTACTCCCGCTACCAGCTGACAGTGATCGATATACTGGTGGACTACATCCGGTTCCGGTGCGAGACGCTGACCGCTCGGCAGCCACCGGCCACCCCGAGCGTCCTGCTGCACGAGTGCAACCGGATCGTCACCAATCTGTTTGCAATCTTTGACGGAAGCGTAGAGCTGGTGACGTTGACGCTGCTCCGCACGCCACCGGAACCACGCTACACGATGCTGCTGTATCCGGTGTTCGAGGCCATCCTTACGGACCGGTCGGGACGGTGCGGTGGGGTGGCTGGAACGATCCCATCCTACGTCCGGATGCTGCTCTGCTTCAAACGCTGGCGTTCGCTGGCCGTCGGTCGGACGGATAAGGCTGTCATCGATGCACAGGCTGGCCACTTCCTGCCCGCACGTTGCCCCACGGTGCTAAACGCTTCCGATGTGCCGTTTCTTCGCCTGCTCCCAGCAGTACCGGCTGCTCAACGTGTCAACGAAACACGGTAGGCCAATGTCTGCAGGTTTCCAGCGCCAAAACAGTTTATCTGTCACGCTGTCACACACTTCCGGTCACGCACAACGGTCGGATCAATCGATGGGAATATTAGCTTCATCGTCGTCCACGCTTCCGACCTGTCTCTACCGGAATCTCTCTCTCTTTTTCTCTGTCGTCCATTTATCTTTCCACAGCTACCTGATGGCCAACGATTTGTTCAGCTTGGATCGGTGTGTCGCGCAGTTCTTCCGTCACCATCGCCGAATGTCGCCGGCTGCTGCGGACGAACGTCAGCTGTCAGGCATCGCTCCACGGCCTGCTACGACGACGACGGCGAACCGTCCGGTGAGTGAGTAACGGGTGACGGGTGATGTTGCGTTACACCGTCCCGGGTTCGAAAACGCGTTAATCCGACACGATGACAGGCCGGCCCGGCCGGTTCGCTGTTTGTCCACCTTTCGCTCTGTAACAACGCGCGAATCGTATGTACCTTTTCGTTCGTTTACCTGCCACCGATCGGATTTGCCTCGCGGGAACGCGACCTGAAGCGACTCAGCTGCAGTCACCTCGGAGTTGATGCCGCGAGACGAAAGGATTTGTCGTGGCGAGTTTGTGAACACTTCACAGTCGCACAGTCAGTCTCGTTAGTGTATGGTGTATATATCTCGTTTGTCCTTCCATTTCCACACCCCCGAGCCATTTAACGGTACATGTATGGAGAGCCCCTTCGTGTCTTGCCCTGCTTCTCTAGTAGAGGAACTGTTTACTAAGCGAGCGGATTATGGGGAATGCTGATGGACAAGTCGAAAATGGAAGCGTTTCTGTTGACTCGCGGGGATTATCTTTGCGACAAATAGGAGTCACTCAGTAAGGGATTAACCCATGCTAATGGTTGATACTCTTTGTTTTCCTCTTCCTTCTTCTTCTTCCTTTTTATTTACACTTCCGGCTTATCACTAACATACCATTGTTATATTATATTCGACGTTATTTACCTTCGAAACAGATTTGAAACTATTATTGAATAGCAAAAAGATTATGCTAGCTGGTATTAACCATTTCCGTTTTGGTTTTATTCCTCTAGATAGTTTTGCTTTTACTTTTCTCAAAGTAAGGTTATTTCAATTATATAAATCTTTCCTTTCATGTCAATATCCAAATCCAATTTAAATTTTTCCAAACGTTAATTGTGTTTAGCTTACTTTTTATGGCTCAAAAAATGCGTTTGAAAAACGGATTCGTTTACATTTTCGTATGTCCACATAAGCTCACTTCAACCATCAATATTAAACCATTCAAATTTGAACTAATTTATTTAATCCAATTCATTTTAATTCTGATGGACTTTTAATTACCATTTAATTTGAATTTGATTTTCGTAAAACATTCCTTGCTATGGAGATGTACCCCTAGTGTCCATACAAATTATCTAATGTACATTATGATGATTACAACGTGTGGTTGTACAATACTTTGTAGCTGCAAAATTATACTATACACATTATCCCTTGGTAAGGGTGGATTGTGTGGAATTGGTGGGAGGTATATGAAAATTGATTACGCATAAAAAACAATGTTCATCCGAATGTGTTCAACGTTTGAGGGTAGACCGGGAGAAGCCGTTCCGGTTTCGCTACCGCCTCTGTCTCTACCTTCGACTAGCTCTAACACTGCCATTTTAGACATTAAGCGTACCGTTTAAGCCGATGTAGAAAGTAACGAGTGTAAAATAGAAGGAAAAAGAGCTTTTTTTATTTGAATGGGAAAATGGGAGCCGATTATTTGTTTAACAAACTTTATTTCACCGCACGTAAAAGAATATCCGAATCAAGCCCGTAACGAATCTATGATATATTTATAAGCTATTTTAGTCCAAACTTCACAAGAAACGACTCGCTACAGAAACATTATCATGAAGAGTCCGTATTCATGTTGGTATCCGTTAATTATTTGAATTGGATAAATTGTTGACAAATTTAAAACGTTTCACAATCCATACCCTTTTTCAGAGGAAAGACCGCGTGAAAAATCAGTTCAAATTTAATTAACTTGAGCGTGATGAAATTGGCATTGATGGCAATAATCCTGCCCTTAGCGTTTAATACCAATGGACATGGCGCTGTTCCAAATGGTGAACGAAAAAAAAAATGGAAAGGTGAAAAGTAAAATGATTCATGTGGAATTATTTCTCCTAGTTTAAAACGATTGGTTTCAGCTTGAATTTTTTGTTTCTGTGCTTATAGTTCAGCAGCCATGCTTGATACTCCGTTTGTTCGTGGACTGACGGATATTACTTTCGAAAATAAATAAGATTAACGTAAGCCGTGTGGAATGCACAACTAATTTATAAAATTGAATCCCACAATTTCCGTGACTGGTCCCGCAGGGCATTCATAAGCCACTGATGAAAGAGATTGAAACTTTGAAATTGAAATCAAACTTTGAACACGTAAACTCATTGGACTCATGAACAGGTTGCACAAATTCTATACACCGTAGCTCTTTGATGAGAGTTTCATTAATGATTCTAATACCAGCAAACTGTACCTATTCCCAACCACTTTATCCATTAGCAAAGGTCTGGTCACAACAAATTGAAATACTGTTTGTAAAAATAACCACTTCCTATTAAATTGCATTATCATGTTTCAATCACTCGATTCGCTTATGTTGCATTTAAAATTAATAAAGTGCATCTGGTCAATTACTCCCTTGATTTTGTACTCGACCTCTACTGCACAAGCAGATTTTTTTTTCCTAAAATTAACTTTCATCGATTGGATTTTCCATCCAAAATCTGTTCATCAATTTACTGTGACTGTCCGGGCCGACGAGTGAGTCGCGTAAATCGATTCGAATCGATATAGCTGACCTCACCACAAATTAACATTTTACTCTCGTATCGCAAACGCTCGGCTAGTGGTAATCCCCGTTTTCGTTTACTGATTGATTTCCACCGCGGGCCACGTAAGCGTAATGACCTGTGACCACCGGGGTTGGTTTTTTGATCGAATCCGCACCGGCCGAATCCATCAACTGATGCGAACTTCGGCGACACACATTACATCAATCAACATATTTCCCAACGCCATCGTTTGCGCCGCTCGTTTCATTGATCGGATTGTTGCAAACGGTTTCGATTTGATTTTAAGCGATTTCCACTTCCAAACTGTCACCATATTGGAAAGCTTAGCTTCCCGGATGGAAACGGAATCGTGTGGATAGTATATTGCAAACTTCACATGCCGAAAATCTCACGCCACGGTTTGACGGATTCCGTGCGAATCGTTAGCCGATGTTTGCGCCCTCCTAGCCTTCCTCTCTCCCAGTTCCGAAACATGCATTTCCGCGACAATCAAATCAGTCACAGAAGTTTAGGTCACTTCATCAATCAACCGTAGCTCAACTCGTGTCAATCCTTCGCCGGTTCTACAATCAATCGCATTGCGACACGGCGTTGGCGCACGATCGCTGCAACTGCGTAAGTAATTAGGTGGTCTGAAATTGGTTCCACTTTCCGCTAGGGCAAGCAAATGAGATAGTACGAGTGTTTTCGCATGACAATGTTTGATGCAGTGCGTTACTGGTTTGAAACGGTTCGATACATTGTTTTTTGGTTTTTCGGTTTTAATTTCTTCCAAGCGATTGGTTTTGATGCTGATTAAACTGATATATTTTTTGCGAATTTTAAATGAATTATTCAAAAGAAAATAGGATAAATCATAAAATTAGCATTGTAATTAGGAACAGTGATTATAATATTCTTTTTGAACATGCAGGAAATCAAACATGAACGGTTCAAATCACTAGGGACGCCCTCCAGAAGTAAAATGGAGGAAATAATTATCGGTCCGTTATTTGAGATGATCCTAGCTTTTCATGTCAATCCGTCGCAGGCTCGGCACATCCAAATCAACCCTTGGGTAAATTCACTTTGAGCATTCAACATCCAACACCCTCGTTAATAACTTAGTGTTAGCTCTACCGTATGGTACTGATAAAAATAATTATAATTCCATTCCGTGCCTTACTTCTGCTAATTACGAACCCCGGTAGGGCAAAGTTCCGTGTGTACACGGACGAAACTGGATCCGATCCGAGTCGACCGTGCCCAACCCGGCCTCGCTCGAAAGCAATTAGCAAAGTTTACATTGATTCCCGGTCGAAAACAGAAAAACCGCTCGCCGGCAAACAGATGCCGGAGCCCCGAGGACGTTTGCCAAATCAGAATCGACTGCGGCGTATCTGGCATCCGTCGGTACGGTCACAAATTATGGAGGCTATTTCGCGTCAACACCAATCGACATTTCGGACCCGTTTCGTCCGCGTTCGATACGAACCACCAACCCAAACGGCTTGGTTGTTGTGATGTGGGCTGCCCTCTGCAATCATCATTCACCTTTTCATTTGGAAGCCGCAGCCTGCAGCTCCACGATTGCAGCGTCGGAAAGCCTTGCCCAAAACTTATCTGCAGGATTTCGAACCAATCCGTGGATAAAAAAACACTGCGCAAAACGAGGGAAACATAAAAAGCGAACTAGTTCGTAGTCGGAGGAAAAACCCCGAGATTAAATGAAAGAAATGCCAATAGCAGGAAAAAATCTTCGTCGGTTTGATGTTGTGTTGATATTTCAATTAATTGCTTCGTTCTTTCTTGTTCCTCTTTCCTCTATTTTTATGGCTCTTTTTTTTGTTATTGAATTGTTTATCTGTTCCTGCTCGCACTTGCACCATGTTTAATCGTGGTGCAATCTTGTGCACGCTTGGATTTTATTTAACCCCTCCGTACATCACCGCGCACACGCCATGGTCGATTTCATCAAAATGTGCAGACTGCACTGGAAGCGAGCAGCAATTACATCAACGCGACCCTGATGGCGGAGCTGATCGAGCGGAAGGGTCAACTTTGGGCGCGGGCCTTTCCGGCGCCAGCCGCATGTCTGCTCCCGGAGGCGCACTCCATCGTCGAGAGCCTACGGATGATATTTTGCCAGCGGACGGAATTCATCGAACTGACGTTACTTCTAGTCCCTGCCAGCCCCGAGCACGCCCCACTACTCGCGCCCATTTTTGCCGCCTTTCTAGCGACCCCGGCCGACCCGGGGCTAACGGCCGCACCGATCACCACCCCCACCGGACTGACCATCTACCGCTCGAACGACGTGGAAACGTACGGCCGGCTGATCCTGTGCTACGCCAAGTGGAAAGCGCTCTACCAAATGTCCAACCGCGCGGACGATGGCGCACCCGAACCGACCGAATGGACGCACGTCGATACGATTGCACTTTCGCAACTACCGTTCGATTTTCCCCGTGTCCTTTGTGCTCGTGACGCTCGTTTGCGAAAAGTTTTCCCATCCTATGCGAGCAACGGAACGGGTCCGGTTGCGGCAGGTGTCATGGCGCCGGTCCGAGGATCGAACCATACGGTGACGCGGTAAGTTTGTAAAAAACAAACGACCAAATCCAAGAAAGAAACTATTCCCGGAAGGAAAAGATTGTCAGCAAGTGTGCAATCGGAATAGTTTGGATCCGCAGTTGCAACCATCAGGGAGGACAGTATCTTTGCTGATAAAAGGATTGCAGAATGTTGCAATGAGTGAGAGGGTTTGATAAATTGGATTAAGTTTTGAAACACACTCCCATGGTAGCAATCCCGATATTGAGTAATTTACAAATGGTTATCAAACTGTTTCAGAGGAGGAATCTATTTGGTAAATTAAACCTCCAACTTGAAATACAGCCAAACAAAGATTCGACGTAAAGTACTACTTTTCAAACTAAACTATTCAAACATTCTAACAATTCTAAGATAATTTTCATTTGTATTGTCTTTAATAACATCCGTGGTACGAGTTTTAAATGTATTAAATCAGTCAAATTTAGAGCAATTAAATGATCCGAAAAAGAAAGTTGATAGTCTTACCGCAAGGATTTAATTTCTGTAATTAAACTTCGCAGTTGATTTAACATCGATTCAACCATAATTATAGCATGCATGTTACACCTTCTGTTGTTACTTCTTGGTTTGAAAGTTCGCTTTCCGCAAATGAACCGGCGCGTGTAGAAATGTTACCTCTCGTTCGCAGGTTTCTTCTTCGCACGCTCCCGAAACGGGCCGACCTCCAGGAGCTATGTTTACAATTTATCGAGGCTTATCGTAGCGGCTTGCAGAAAGTGGAACCACAACCGATCCGTATCCCCGGCAATGATTCGATGGTAAGTTTCTGCACCGGCAGCGCATTCCAAACATCCCGAAAATAGTTCCAGCTTTCGAAGAGCCAAATAAGTTTCACGCGCCGACGACACCCATTCCTTCCTTGCTGCCCTGCACGTAACCGTTTCGCATCGAAAAATGTAATTAGAACCAAAGCCACCACCAGCCCGACAAAGGTTGCCATGACATTGCGCGCCTGAGTCAGGTGTACCGGGTCAAGTTCGGGACAGAAGTGGAGTTTTTGCATGAACACCCTTCCGTAGGGAAATGTTTCGAATCGAGCGGAAATGTCGTCCGCCTCGGGGCAGAACACGAAACTCGTCAACAATGCAAGAACCGTCCGCTGCTGACGAGCCGGAAACCTGCCGCCAACGGGTGAAACTATTCGATAAAATGGAAACTATCCGCTACATTGTTGAAGAGGCAGCTGAAGTAGGCACTTTCTGTCTACGTTCTTCACGGTTCACTCGACAGTTGACTATCTAGTAGTCCTGCGTTCGATATATCGACCAGCTTGCAGCGACAAAAGGCAGCCTGGAACTTCCTTTCCATCCCATTTAATGGATTGCAAATTTGGGGTGTTGTTGAAATTGTACCATACGCCCACACATGATTCAATTTACTGGTTTTAATTAAGTACTCTTCAGTGTACGATAAGTAACCGTGTCAAAAACAAGTTCGATCGAGCAGTTCGGCATCTTCGGCAGCAGAAATATGGAGTCGCAAGAAGCGGAAGCAGCACGTACGACGAATCGATTTGCATTGAGGGATGGTGGGGGTTGTCAAAACTTGCAACATGAAGCGTACGTGCCTGGAATGTCTGCGATGTGAATGGAAGGTGCTTGAAAAGTGCTATGTTCACCCTCCGTTTTTTGGGGTTAGAATAAATCTACTCGAATGCGCTTGAAGGATGGAGTGAAGAACAGATCTTCTTAGTGCTTAAAGGTGTATTTGTAACCTTCAAACTGTGTGACGTAAGTAGCAATTACATGTTTCTAGCATCCGTCCTTTGTGGTCATTGCATTTGCAAGAACGGACTGAGAACATTCCGTTGCATGGCCGAATAACATCTCATCAAACCGACCGCACTCGAGTGTCATCCGCAGGCGAAGCACCCGTCAATGGTCATAATATTTTGCCACTCGGTCGGCAAACGGCTGTTGACAGGACACTTCATCCGTCGAGGTACGAGAAAAGGCGGATGCATCACCCTCCGGACAAACCAACCCCCTTCCGGATGCACTCGAGAGGGTAGTTACTCGGTGAACCCTCGTCAAAGTAAGAGAAAGATGTCCCCATAATGAATGGTATCGGTCTAAGCGTGCATTTGCAGAGCATGCGGTGGGAAATGTAGTGTGATGGAATCGACCAGGCACTTATGAAGCGACAGCGCAGTGGGTGCTTCTTCTTCTTCTTCAATGGCCCGCTCGCAGTTGAGCACGTCGTGCTGACATGGCCTGGTCACCAATCGTTCTCCAGGTAGCTCGGTCCATGGCTGCAGCCCTCCAACCCCGGTCGCATCCGATGTCTCGCAGGTTCTGCTCCACTTGGTCCATCCACCGAGCTCGCTGAGCTCCTCGTCGTCTCGTGCCGGGCGGGTCGCTGGTGAGCACCTTCTTGGTGGGGCATGAGTCCGGCATCCTCATGACATGCCCCAACCAACGAATCCTGCCGGCCTTCGCCACCGTCAGGATGTCCGGCTCGCCATACAGCTCAGCTAACTCGTGGTTCGTTCTTCTCCTCCACACGCCCTGCTCGTACACACCGCCAAAGATAGACCGGAGCACGCGCCTCTCGAAGACTGCGAGGGCGTTGGCGTCCTCCGTGAGCAGAGTCCAGGATTCATGCCCATAGAGAACGACCGGTCTTATCAGCGTGCGGTATATGACACATTTCGTGTGCGGGAGAAGCCATCTGGACCGCAGGAGTTTGTGGAGTCCATAGTAGGCACGATTCCCCTGAACAATGCGCCTCCGGATTTCACAGCTCACGTTGTTGTCCGGAGTTACGACAGTGCCAAGGTAGCAAAACTCCTCTACTACCTCAAGTTCGTCGCCGTCCACTGATACACTGCTCCCCAGCCTGGCTCTGTCACTGTCAGAGCCTCCGACGAGCAGGTACTTTGTTTTCGTCGCATTGATCATTAGTCCAATCCTTGCGGCCTCGCGTTTCAGTCGGGTGTACGCCTCGCACACCGTCCTAGTGTTCCGCCCGATGATGTCGATGTCATCCGCGAAGCCGAGGAATTGGAGAGAGCGGGTGAAAATCGTGCCACGGATGTCGAAGCCCGCGCTTCTCATGACACCTTCCAGAGCGATGTTGAATAGAAGGCAGGAGAGTCCATCACCTTGCCTCAGACCCCGGTGAGATTCGAACGGATCCGACAGCATGTTCGAAATCCTCACCTTACACAGCACCCCCTCCATTGTGGCCTCTAGCAGTCGAACCAACTTCTCGGGGAAGCTGTACTGCCGCATGGTCTTCCATAGCTCCTTCCTATCTATGGTATCGTAGGCCGCCTTGAAGTCGATGAAGAGGTGGTGCGTCGGGATCTGGTGCTCCCGGCACTTCTGGAGGATCTGCCGTAGAGTGAAGATCTGGTCGGTGGTGGATTTGCCTCCAACAAACCCAGCTTGGTAGCTTCCGACGAAATCTGTAGCAAGGGGCGCGAGTCTGCAGAAGAGTATCTGGGATAGGATTTTGTAGGCGGCATTGAGGACTGTGATGGCTCGAAAGTTGGCACAGTCCATTCTGTCACCCTTCTTGTACACTGGGTGGATGACACCCAGCTTCCAGTCCTCCGGTATCCTTTCCTGCTCCCAAATTTTCACAATTAGCTGGTGCATACTGACGGCAAGCTCTACCGAACCCATCTTGAATAGTTCTGCCACCAGCCCATCGCTGCCAGCTGCTTTGTTCTGTTTCAGCTGCTTGATGGCACTAGTGACTTCGTCCAAGGATGGTGGGAGCACCTCGTCATCTACCTCCTGGCTAATGTGCTGCTCAATTCTGTCTGCGCCGCTGCTGGACTCCCCTAATTCCGCTCCGTTCAGGTGTCCGTTGAAGTAGCACTTCCACCTTTCGATCACCTCTCGCTCGTCCGTAAGAATGTTGCCCTCCTCGTCACGACACATTGCGACGTTTGGCGTGTAGCCGCCTCGTGTCTTCTTCAACATCCTGTAGAACTGGCGAGTTTCCCCCGACTGAGTTAGCTGCTGCAACAGTTGTTCATCCGACTCCTCGAAGCGGCGCTTCTTGCTCTCGAAGAGCCGGGTTTGCTGTGTCCTCAGTCGTTTGTAGTGTTCCACGTTCTGACGGGTTTCGCGCTGCAGCATTCGGGCGCGCGCTGCGTTCTTCTCGGATAGTGCCCGCCTGCACTCGTCATCGAACCACTCTTTCCTCTGGTTACGTGGCTTATGGCCCAGTGTCTGCTCGGCTGTGCTGCTGATGACTCGCTCCACCATACGCCAGTGGTCATCGAGGGACATCGTGGCGGTCGCGTTGTTGTCCGGTAGCGCTTCCCCAAGCGCTGACGCGTATCCCTCGGCAACAGCAGGTGTTCGCAGCCGATCCGTGTTTAGGCGTGGGGTAGGCCGGTGACGCAGTGTATTGACAGCGCAGAGCTTCTGCCGTAGCTTCACCATAACCAGGAAGTGGTCCGAGTCGACGTTTGCGCCCCTGTACGTACGTACGTCGATGATGTCCGAGAAGTGCCTTCCGTCTATGAGAACGTGGTCTATTTGGGAATATGTCTGCTGTGGTGATCTCCAGGTGTAGCTGAAACGCGGTTTGTGCTGGAAGAAGGTGCTACGGATGTTCATGTGCCTCGAGGATGCGAAGTTGATGAGCCGGAGGCCGTTGTCGTTGGTTAGCTGGTGGACGCTAAAGCTACCAATCGTAGGTTTATAGGCCTCCTCTCGCCCGACCTGAGCGTTTAGATCTCCGATGACTATCTTCACATCATGTTGTGGGCAGCGGTCGTACTCCCTTTCCAGCTGCGTATAAAACGCGTCTTTGTCGTCATCGCTGCTCCCAAGGTGCGGGCTGTGCACATTTATAATGCTCAGGTTGAAGAAGCGTCCACGTATCCTCAACCTGCACATCCTGTCGTTGATCGGCCACCATCCGATCACTCGCTTCCTCATAGCACCCATAACAAGGAACGCCGTACCGAGCTCGTGCTTGTCTCCACCACTCTGGTAGATCATGCAATCGCTACGGTAGGGGCGCTCCGAGACTCCTTTCCAGCGAACCTCCTGAAGTGCTACTATTTCAAAGCCGCGGGCTCTCACTTCTTCTGCGAGTATTCTGGTACTCCCGGGTGAGGTAAGAGACCTGCAGTTCCATGTACCGAGTTTCCAATCGTAGTCCTTTTTCCGTTGCGAGGGTCGGGCATGATTGGTCCAAATCGGTTTTTCTTCTTGGTAACTTTTCGTTGTAAATGTACAGGGGGTGGCTTGCAAGGCCTCTCCCCCCGCCTCCTATCTCGTCGGTGGAACAACGCATCCTAGCTGTTTTACGTCCCGTAGGATGCCAGGACAGGGTGTACAGCCGCCCCTAACATGGGGAACAGACGCTGGTTCGAGCCGCTCCTAACATGGAGAACAGACGCTCGGGGATGAACTACTAGCAAGTAGCAGTCCATTCCCCCTCTCAATTCAGCCTTGCCGCCCATCCGCCCAAGGGGGTGGGTTTCCCCGTGTACCCAAGCTTGGATATTTAGGCGACAAGTTACCGTTCTGTACGTCGCGGACGTATTGAGTAGGAGTTGGGGAGGAGAGCCTATAGTAGCCTTCAGGAGGCGTCGGATCCAACCCTTTACAGAACCAAGCAGTGCAGTGGGTGCTCTCAACGTTTTTACCTGCGTGTAGGTTTCGCAACGACACTTAACTGGCTTTTGAGCATTGTACCGACCCCTGGCTACGCACATAAATATTCATGTGCCCGTAAATGCCCTTCTGCTGGCGGCAAAGAAGTGGAACATAAAACTTTTACCACGCGCCAGCCCTCCTTTGAATGTAACCAGGTTCTTCTGGTTTGTCTCAGACGCCTTTTTCTCTGTTCCTTCTACCGAAGCATGGGAAGGTGAAAAGTGTCACTACAATTTGTTATGCAAAGATACGTGCACCTCCCTTTCGTTGCTCTGCGTAGTTCCCGCCGGAGATGGAAAAGTTTCTGCACAAATTTATGCCACAACAAATGGCGGCGGCGTCGGCGATGGGCTCAAACAAAAGCACTCAGAATTGGTTACGTTCGAAGTTGGAAGAAGTACTTGCGAAAAAAAGCTACCACTACAGCTTCTCCCGGCGAAGCCCAATGGGAAATAGTAAATTGTGGGAAGCAAAATAAAGTAGCAATAAAAACCGCGTCACGCGGGAAAAAACTACGGGAAATGAATTACCGCCGAAGAGATTTGTACCGGCACGATTGCGATCAATGCGATGGCCCTGGAAAGGCACCAAAGAAAGATGTTGTGTTTACACAAGAAAATGGCATTAAAGTTTTATTAAAATTTAGCACCTGATCACGATTTATTACGGATGTATTTGGTCATTTTGTTAAATTATTCAAGAAGTTCGATTGGTTCCATTTGTTCGAAGGAAAGTTACCCGATTGCATTCAAATACATAAGATGTACCATCCGAAAGTAAATTGGTTTTTCTCAGCAGGAAAAATGGGTGTTTTATAATGTTTTTTTCATTTGTATTGGATAACCCTTTTCGTAAATAAAAATACTGCACACATCAAACAACCATTTTCCTTTTTAAATTCAACTAACAACGTCAATATTTCTGATGGAAAACTTTTCACGTTCACATTGAATCATGGAGAAAAAAAGAGTCCAATAGAAACTTCATCATTCCATTTCGTTCCCGTTTCCGGTGGTGATTGAAACTAATTCTGTTTCGTTCACTTATTCGGGTGCTTCACTGATTTTCTTGTTTCTACTTTTCCAATTCTTTATTTCAACGTTTTTTTTGTGTCCCTTTTGCAGACGTGCTCGGCCGCATACAAATCAATGTCCGCTTCCCTCGACCGGACGGATCGCAAGCAGCCAAGCGTCGACGACGACGGTACGGCCACGTCCGGCCAGCCTACCCTGCGGACGGAAATGAAACCGATTATTATTCCGGACAGCGACGATGGAGACGAAATGTCCGCCAGCGATACCATCCTGTCGGTTTCAATGTCGACGATGCTTGTGCAGGCAGCGCTTTGTCCGGCAGCAGTTTCCGGAAGTCCCGGGACGACCCTCGAGCTGGACCGAAACACGTCAAGCACACCGACACCAAGCGGCGAGTTCGATTGCGTGGTGAGTGGGGCACCGATTCCGTGGCCACCGTTCACCGTGGAATGCTTTCTCAATACGCCCCCGGCCACCCCCCAGCAGGAAGTGAACACCGAGTCGGCCGAAGAGGACCATCGGCGGTGTTTGACGGTCAAAAAGCCGCCCCTTCCGAGCTGGTGCCGTCTGAAGGGGACGGTTCGATCGATAGAGCGTAGGGGGAAAAAACGAACCACTGCGGGTTTCGTCGCCCTCAGGCACACACTGAGGAGGCTGTTCGATGGTGGTGTTGGTGGTGGTGGTTGGTGGAGTTTCGCCGACGTTCTTGCGGTTCAGGTTCCGCTCGCCCGGAACGTTCGCTGGTGCTCGTCGATAATTAACGTGCCAACGATACCGGTAGATGGTTGCACCGCAGACACCTACCTGCTGCCGAACCGTACGGCAAGCTTCAACTCCCACGAGCTTTTATCAGATCGCTCTTATGTCGCGCGGGAATCGGCTCCATCCGATGCAACGCTGCTTGAACTGATCAACTGTCTCGATGCGGGTGACAGTAGTTCATCGTTCGGTTCGACGCAGGCTTGTGTCGATTTTGTCATCCCTCCCGACAATCCGGGCCGTGCCGACCTTGGCCACCCGAGCGCCATGAACGACCAGGCGTCTCCATCGGCGTTCGAGACACCGGTCGACACGTCCCCGCTCTTCGCTAGCGCCAGTGATAGGTTTGTACACTTGGTCACCGAGCTGGGGCCCGTGTCCTGGCCGATTGTGTAGAGTTTGCAACCAACCTAAGGTAAGGTATTAGATTTATTAAGCACGCAGCCAGTGCCATACGGCTGTAAGCCACCAGGCGCCTCCATGAGGCAATTCTTCCAAACACCCCAACCCTCCCAGTAAGGTGAATCGCTCCTTCGCGGGTCGCACCGCATAAGCTCATCAGCTTTCAAGGGCTGTTTGTGTCAATTTCAAGTACTTTTCGCGATGTCTTCCCGCATCGGTTCGGGATAAGCATGGTTGATAAGGAAATTCGAGCACACAACACAAGACAAATCTCTCCACCACGGTGGACGTTTGCAACATTTGTAGGATATAAGTATTTAAAACGTATTCATATGGGTGTGCGGCAGATGTGGTATGTAAGTTTCCTTCGGTCCAGAGTCTTGTTTTTCTCTCGATGTCATCGTTGTTGTTCTTCGTGTCGTTCTCTGTGATCTATTCGTACGATTTCCGATCGGACCAGCTATAATGTTGATGTATCTTTCAAAACTCCATCCTATATCCGCCTTACATTTAATCGATCGGTTAACGATGCTTACATAAATTTAAACGATTACGCAATCGAAACTATTTTAGATGTTTTGCTTTTTCGTCGTAAGAAAAGATAACAATAATTTCTCTAATTAATTCACTCGATAAACATTGGGTGATAATTTTGGGCAAGTAATGTAAAAATAGAATTAAAAACCACTATATCGTAACGTCCGACCACAGCTGCATCCACTTCCGAATGGAGTTTTAGTTTTTGGAATGCAATGGAATGCATTTCAGCTTTTTCTTTCGAAAGACAACAATTTAAATGCACCGTTACATGTATTTTTTTATTGCGTTCGTCGCAATACCATGTGGCCAGGTAACAATGTGCCCCTTATGTTCGAAACACTGCTGGAATGCTGCAACTATGTAAAAAAATAGAGACAAACAAACACGTGTATCTCAACAAACCATCGTCATCACCAATCATGCCTTTCGAATCACCTTCCCCCAAAAGCACCACCAACAGCATCATCGAGCATCCTCCGTCGGCTGGACGTGTGCACGTGTGCGTGCGTGCGTGTACTCACACACACACACATGCGCACATGCCCCACCATTGGCCAATTGGTAGATGTGTCAAACGAATTTATCGGTTTCGGCGCGTTTTTTAACGAGTTTCGGTTTCAAATGGGGTTTGTTATCCACGGACAGTGAAACTGCTGGCTGGAAAAACCAAAGCACTGTATCAGTACAACAAAATGGGTAAGAGTACGGTAGTGAAGGCACGCGGAGAGATGCACCCTCCCGCAAACGGTCCAGTGCGGGCCGGAACTTAAACTAACTTCGTCTCAACTCAAATAAAAACACTACACACAATCAACGCGACAGCGAAACGTAAAGCAAAAGTTAAAAAAAAAGGAATCAGCCAAACAGAGTGAGAGAGTGAGCGGGAAAGTGAGGGTGAAGGGACGGAAGTCCCATACATTCCTCGTGTTGGAAGGGCACAATGCCTTGCGCCAACGTTGCATTTATTTCGAGAAACGCTGGGAAAGAAAACTAGATTTCACGGTCAGAACAGGGTAGGAAACCGGTATGGTGCGCGGAACGATGGGACACTATTGGGCAGCGAAAGCACGTTGCTGTACTCTGCAATCGAGTGGCCTCTTATCGCTATAGTTTAAGTATCGCATAAGGAGTAAATGTTACCAAAAAGGGTGGGGAGAAAGAAAACTAGCGCAGCACAGAATCTAATAATGTAATGATAAAAGGATAAGAAAAAAATACACTAACACACCCACACACACACACACACCATATACAACTGGAGCAATCCTAGAAACTTTCCCGTAAAGCTTACAAACAATCAGTTCCAAACAGTATTTTCTCTTCAGTGCCGGATAGAAGGAAAAGGCGAAGCGAACGGTGCTTAAAGCCGTCGAGTGCGCGGAAAAACACTGTAAATAATGCTGGATGCACACAGGCACAACCACATGCACATATACGATGGCTCCCTTCTCCTGTCGATGGTTTCACCTCTTTAGCTAGTGACACCGTGATTGCGTTAGAGTATAAGCTTTCCCATTTCCATCCCTTTCCCTCCTACGGTCGGGGACGGTGCGGAAGGAAAGGTTTTCCTGTATTTTTGCAATCGAAAAGCAACCAGCCCCGGTGCACTACTATTGTCACATCCTAACAAAATAACAACTAAATAAAGCGTACTGCGTACATATTCATATTTGATGATCGATGTAAAGAAATGTCGTTGTATTTTATTTCTCTGCTTTGTTTGTTTTTGTTTTGAAAATATTTTTATTCAGCTGGTATTTGAACGTATGGTTGGTATATGGAAAGAAAACAACAATTGTTTAGTAGCAAATTTAAAATGATTTAAACCACTACGTTTAAAGAGATTGGAATATTTTTTAAATAAAATTTTAATCAATAAAGGATTGTATTTTAAAACCAACTTTTAACATTACTATTTTATTGAAAATCCATTTGCTGATTGAACTATTGATTTACGACGGACGTTACTATTGGAACAAAGTTGTTTGATTACCTCTACACAACACCGATGGTAAAAAAATTCGTTAAGCTTTCAATCAAAGAAAGCGTTAGAGATTTTCCTGCGGGATGTTTCAATCAAGAAATTTAAGACTCCACGCGCTCTGAACTTTGTTTCCGATAGTTGATTGCTTTCGGAGCACTTTATTTCAACGATGAGCTGATGGTCGAAGGAGAAACGGACCGGAGCGGGAGACGCAACCGGAAACTCTTTCGCACTAACCGGGCGAAACGCACCGCTTCGAAGCTAACCCAAACACAGGTACTCTAATCGTGGTGGAATGGGAAGAGACTTCTGGTGAAAATTAATTTCCCGCTTGCCGTTTCCTTTATTGCACGCGAAAAGCGATGGAAATAAGGGTTGATAAAAAATAAAAAGCATTTAGGACCGATAGTTAGCCATGGAAAATGAAGCGGTACCTTAGAGGGCTGCGCTTTTCCAATTTAAGTACCACACTTTCCTATTGTTCATGAACGATAGAGGGCGCTGTTTAATTTCCATCGAAGAGCTTTTTCCGAGAAACGAGGAGTGCTTTTCACAGCTTACTTGATTCGATTGTTAGTTGTGATTCGAGTTGAATTCATCAGTAGGAGTAAGATTTGTATTCAAATAGATGTTTCCTCAATTTTAGCTCCTTCAGCAATTCCTTAATCAATATGGTTTCATTCTTAGCAACTTTCTCTCTTGAATCTCATAACTAAAAATTCATCTTTCAGAACACGCTTAAATATTTTAGATTGATTAATTCTAAAATTGTGTATGACACACTTCAAATATCCTGTAAGAATTTAAACAAAAAGCAAGAAAACGTAACCCTTCAGAAAGCATTCTATTGGAAAGAGTAACCTGTTGAGATCTATTGGTAAACATTGAGCATATTATTTTGCCCATCATGTTTGGTCAGTTTCTTCTAATCATTTCATTCAAGAGTGCGTATGTGTGGGAATATGCTATTGTTTGTGTAGAGACACATGTTTAGGACATACACTTGTGTACTGTAGAAATAACACCACAGCTGTCGACTTTCCGAAAGGAGCGGACTTTAGCACTTGGTGATGCAAACAGGTGTATGTGTTTATTTGATTCGATGAAAAGCTCCACAGAGGAACGAAAGCTCTCTCTCTCTCTCTCTATTCTTCTTTGTTTTTCTCCGTAGGAAAATGTATGAATTTTCTCTCCTACTAAAGATTTATAGCCGTCATCTGTTACTTTGTGGAGTGATGCTTTTCTTTGAAAGCAAAAGTCATGGCTCTACATTTTCCTCTCGCACCAAACACACGAACACGAACACACAGGAAAAACATCTGATCGAGTGCCAACTCAGCAGAAACCGCCCGCGTTATGTTCCAAGCTTCCGCAGAGGGGAAGTTTTCGCCACGCCAGCCAAGTCCGAGAGCACGCACGAGCCCAGTGACGGCGCGGATTCGCGGACTTTCGTCAGTCCTTAGCTTACGGTCGGACGCGTTGGACGCGTCCTTGTTCACCTCTTCGGCGCAACCCTCCTCGGCCGCCAGACGTGTTGCTTTTAATTAGCTAATACCACTTTGGCGTCCCGTTTTCCGTTCCCACCCCAGTCCGGCTCAGCTGACGCCGTGTGATTCCGTTCTGTCCCTTAGGTGCGTCTGTATTTGTGCGTGCGTGCGTGCTATAACTGCCCTTTGGCTAGGAAACCCCATCGGAAGCATTTACAGACAAAGTGAAACGCAGCCATACGTTTGGAGCTTGCGCTCGCTAAGTAGTTCCTTCCGAAGCAGTGTTTTTTTCCAGCGGAAACTAATCGTAACATTAAAGTGTTGATGAAGATATTTAACATAACAAGTGCAAAAAGTGTAAGCTGCAATATTGTCATCCAAAAGGATAGATGAAAAATCTTCCCATTGTGTACCGTTCATCAAAGGCGTCCCTCGGAAACGAACCACTTTGCCAGAAACTTTCGCTTTTCCGAATGAAAATGTTCCCCGTTTGCAATCGGTAAACAGTCTAACAAACCATCTCGGTCATTGGCCATCCAGAGAGGGTGCGTGGGTGAGTGTGTACCAAGCACACACACAAACACAAACACTAAAAGACGAATACAATGTTTGCAAACCTTGTAGGCGCCGCCGACGACGCCTCCAATTATTGTTTTTGCGCTGCGTTCGGCCGGAAAAACTATCGACGCTACCCATTGCAGGACGCTTGCGGAGGTCATTGAGCTTTTTGGTAGAAGAAACGGCCGTCGGCCGTCTAGTGGGGTGGACATGCAGAACGTAGACCACCAACAAAATGGATGCTTCTCCTATAAATCTGCTTAATCATACGAAACAGTGGAAAAACACGTGGAAGAAAGAAGGAAAAGCTCCATTGCTCCGTTGATTCAACACGTTTGTGTGTGAAGTTTGCGTTCGCTCGCTGGATATCCTTGCATCGAAGTAGGACAGGAGCTTTTCTGTTTTTTTTTTTCATTGGATTGCTTTGATTCGTCACAACAAACGAACGAATCAGCCACCGGCTGGTTGAATGCCAACAAGTGCTTGCACGGGGAAAGCAGAAGAAATCATAAAGACATCGTCGGTTGTTCGACAAGTGCTTGCTGATCGACCTTTCGAGCAAATTGAATTACGTGATGTGAAAATAATAAGCAACACAAAAGTTCAATTACAAGGTAAGCGTGATACTGAAGGGGATGGGAGCAACGTAAGAAAAAGAGAGAAAGAAAGACGAGCCCACTGGGAGTGAGAGTAAAAAGGAGAGCTAAATATATTCTTTTCCTAGAATCATCTCATATCGAACGAACCCTGTTAATGATAAGGGGAATATCGGGGAACGCAAGTCTTGCGTCTTGAGGGGTTAAAGTGCCAGACAACCCCACACCCACGAACACACTCACACGTACACACGTACACGCACAGGCAGACGACCGCACAAAGGACGTCGCAAATGGCGCAGGTTGGAAAAGATAAACCACTCGCTATTATTACTTCTCGGTCCTGTTTTCGGGAACGGCGCATCCTTGCGTGTCACATTTCACCGAAACAGTCGGCAAGGGATGGGGTGGGAGGAAAGGAGGGAGTGTCTGAGCTTCGGGAACGGATCTTCGTGACCATCGTTTCACTGTGTGGGTTCGCACGGCTCGTGAAAGTCCTTTTTGTCTTATTGTTGTTTTTATTCCACCAGAAACGAACTCGGAAGGAAATGAAGATATTCGGATGGGTCAGGAACCGACGCCCACTGCACTCCGACGGCCCACGCCGGTCCCTTCATCCCCTCTCCATCTGTTACAATGTAGATCCACGTAAAAAATCCTTTTTGCATCGATGCAACGGATTCCATCGAAATAAAAATCGGTGATCCAAAAGCGATTTGTAGCAAATAAAAACGGAGCACGTCTCTCAACGAAACTGATAGAGTGAAGGTAGAAACGGATTGAATGGCCAGTAGCAGACGGATTGAATGGCCAGTAGCTCGGCTGCATCGTTGCAAAAAGAAACCCCCTCTATTTTCCTGCTTTACAAAAATCATTTTACTTGTTCTATTTTCACAACAACCGGTTTATGGAACGGTTTGTTTTTCATCGCATAACTACTGGGCTCCATGGTGGGAAAATGCTTTGTCGGACAAACCGTTCATTTTCCCCCTTTCAAGCTTCTGTTATGCCCCGTTCGAGACTGCGAAACTGCAATCAATACGTTATCAAATATGGAAAGCGGTAGTCCAACCGAAAGTTCTGATGCCCTGGCAAAAAACAAACCACGAGCCACGGTCGATTGTTTCCTACCAATCCAAGCGCCTCGATTACCCGTTGGAGTTTCGTTTTAAAATTTATCACATGAATTCCCACCAATGGTTGGAAATGGGAAAAGTTTGCAGTGGGAAAAAATGCAGAATGTCGATGGAAGACCGTGAAAATTATTCATCGCCGTTCAACACTCGCACGAAACGCACACGAATCGATTAAAGTCTATTGTTGCGTTCGATACCATGAGCAAATCGAGCCGTTTTTCTGCGCCATTTGTTCTTTAATTTCCATGGCGTTTGAGACAAAACAGATAAGGTATGAAAAATATAAGGAAAAGTATTCGTTACCTCAATTATTAATGAAAGCAACTCCAACTCAACCTTTTTCATTCAATTTATTCCTGGTTACATATTTTCACCATTCGATAGAAAATTCAATTTCCCAAAGCCAACTTGATGGAAAGTGTTGAAAATTGGCATTGAAAAGTATCCATGATTGGTCCCCATCATGTTCGAAATATGAGATGCATTAATTGCCTCGTGCAAGCCGCCATTAAATCGAGTTCCTCATCGACCGAACCAATTTGCTTGGCAAAACGAAAATTTCAAACAATTATCTTACCGTTGACGGCACGAAATAAGGTTTAGCCCGCTCGCGCAACAAATTGATTCCTTCGAGCTACGATGTTTTCACTCCACGAGCTCCAGCGGAACCTTCGCTCTTCATGCCTTCTGTGGGCTATGGGCAGGGGTAAGTTTTTTGATTAAGTAACACATTTTCTTATGGCACAAGTCACTGTCGTCGCTAGGGCGAAGGAAAAACAAACGCCACGAGCGAGCGCAAGAAATACGAGAAAGGTCAAAGAAGAGCTGGAACCTAATATGATGTTATGCTGTATTAATTTCACCGTGGCACGCACAACTCTAAACATCAAGGCAGCGGCTGCCTTTTCCGGCCGGTCCGGCGTGTTTTCCGCGAGGAGGTGGGAAGCTTTTCATCGATTATCGTCGAACGGCATTGAAACGCGAGCACAATGTCTACCGCCGGTTGGGAGCTTTCGCGCAAGGGAAGGGAAAATTGCTTCCAAGTACGGCGTGGCCCATTTGGAACGCTCGAAAGGATACGCCTGTGAAGGGTTGTGTGTTTTATTGGTTGCTAAAAATAGGCAGACCGGCGCCTTCGAAGCGGTCGTAATTACCCTGAACCCGGAGCATATGTTCATCTCGCCCGGGAGGAGCGGGTTCCGCGAGGTGTGCGATCTCTGCTGCGGTCACCGGCGTCATTAGCATCGTGGAAAGTGGGTGGAATATATTAGGCAAAAATGGATGTTAAACGTACGGTTCCTTACCATGCATGCAGCACGCGGAACGAACGCCATTTTGAGAAACGATTTTACAACCATGAATAATGTAGCTTGTCAATACCTAGTTTTCCCGTTGATTGGTCGCTTGGGAAAATTTAAATAACATTTCTTTCACTTTCCAGATGCGTTTGAAAAACAACTGCATTTCTACTCCAAGAAATGTCAAATAAGATTTCTTCTAGAATCCCGATGAAATCAACATTTTGTAAATGATGAAACAAAATAAAATGAAGCATTTTATCTACCCTTTTCCAATTATTTCAAAAAGATAATGAAACAACAATATTGTAGTAGATAAAACAACAATAGAACGACAAATGTTATCCACTAATATCCAATGGCTTCGACATGACCTTCTTCATGGGTGGTTTCTCAGGAACTTCTTGTGAGATCGTGTCAATTTGAAACGAAGTATTTGTCGGCCAAAGCTCACGACAAGCTCAACTATGAAGGCGTACAAACGTGAACAAATAAATTACCGTTCTACGGACGCGATCTCCAAACGGAAAGGAAATAGGGAGGAAAATTGGCATCCATTGGCGTCTTGGAGCCTTTATCCACCAAAGCACACACACACAAGCACCGATCCAAGCCCGTGTGGCTTTTGGATTTGATGTCGGCCGGTTACCGATAATGGCAGAAAGCCATTGTAGGCACATTTCGGGCCACCGTTTCCGGAGCCCACACCGGAAAAAGGGCGTTCGCGGGCGGAAGGAAGGAACGGCCCGGCGGATCAGGGATATCCCGCTGTTTCTGCTGGAGGTCATATTTTACGATTATTATCCCAAGCGGATGCTCCCCGCTTGTTTTGACTCCCGGTGGGTGGTAAAGGGAGTGATGTTTTGTGTTCGAGCTACAACGGAGAAGCAAGGGCGGAAGAGGTGGTTAGGCCGGATGCGTTTGGTTTCCGGGAAGTGAGGTTAAGTTGGTGACAAAGTCTAATATAATTATACGAAAAACGAAATCTAATATAATTACAATTATTAAGCGTGCTTTTAACTATTAACTAAATAACTGCAATTCAGTTGAAATTGTAGGAAAGTTTTCTTCAAATCGAACACGTTTCTCGTCTCCTAACTCTGCTTAGTTCTCTAACGAACACACTTCAAGGAAATTGTTTAATAAACTTCCCTACTCGAACCGTTTTCTTGGACGGTAACTCACATGAACCAAGCAGAGAAGTACTTATTCTCTGTATCAGCAGAACCGTCACAAACTTCTTATGTTCTGTGCTCTCTCGGTTATAAAGTGCTCCATCCTAGGAAAACACTACACGACTTCAAGCAACATATACTTTGCCTTCCACGGATCGAGGCTTGTTCAATATTCTACTGACATTCAGGCAAACAAACACAACCTACAACGAAAAAGAACCATAGTTCATATCTCACGAAGAAATGTCCTAGTCGAAGAAACATTCCATGGCAGCAACGGCTGTTTTGAACAAACAGAGCAACCGAGCTCTACTTCGGAGACTGGAAATTTCCGAAGAAAAGCAACCCATGGCATCATGGCGGTCAAAGTTCACAACTTTGCAATAAATTTTACCTTCGATTCTCAATCGTCATCGCACGAGGAGTCCGTGCCTGCGGCTTCGTTCTCCCATTCGAGCGAATCGAGAAAATCTTCCCTGCGCCGGAAAAGGATTCCCATTATATCCATTGCCCTTTGACCGCAGCGTTCGACCGGGTAACTACCCGGGGAATCGCCCTTGGGTGAGCCTTTTTCCCGAGCAATCAATTTTCTTTTACCTTGGCGAACGAGTTATCGAATGCGTTGCGAACAAGTAGAGTTGAGAGTTGGCGTAAAAGAATAAAATAAGCTCTCCACCCCCAAGAGGACAAACATTATGAAAAACGATCTCCGCTGGGTGGCCGCCGGACAAAGGCACGAATGATTTATCGCCGCGTGCCCGGAATGCAGCGAGCGTAACTATTGTTCTCCTAAGCTAGGGTCTTCTGTTCATTGTTCGCAAGCTGTTGTTTTTTGTATTGCGCTTCGGTTTTTTGCTACCAGGGATGCGATTGCGCCAATCCAAACTCTATTGTTATTTATCACACCGAGCGTTTCACTTCTACCTGAATGTCGATGGTAAGTTGTTTGGTAAGACAGTTTGCCTATGTTCTGTGCCTTGAGCAACTTACAGCATCACATTTAGCTGGTAATACTGTGGTGTTTATGAGTTGTATGTTCTAAATAAAATGAATGAATATTCATCTTTATTAGATTAATATTTTCTTCTTCACCATATTGTGTACTTTTTCATTAATCTCACGAAGTGAATTGGTTTTATTAGTTCAGTTGTTTAATTTTTATACTTTAAATAGCAATTAAATAATACACAATGTAAAATGTCACCTCTTCGAACGCATATTGCGTGTTTCAGTTCATAACATTTACATTTTGAAAATGTTTTGTTAACATTCCTCAATAAACCCCCAACATTTAATCCTTACGATCAACTATGCTTCTTTAAATTCTTCGTGCAACTGGTAGTTAATAATGTAATCTAAAGCTAGTATACATTCACGTTAAAGTATGGCATTTCCTTTAATCCAAACTTAATCGTATGGAAAAGTTTCAATGGTTTCGCTCACTCGGAATAATTTGAAACCCCAATGTGAGTGCAAATTCGTACATCCTCCATCATACGTTCCATCACGTTGCACTCTTCCATTCAAACGTCTAATTGTTATGCTGAGTTTCCAGATTGCTATGGAATCCCACGACTAACCAAAAAGAAAAATCCAAACCAAATCAACACCCCGAAACATTTTCGATACGATGTTAGGGTATGAAATCGCCAGCCATAGCCGAAAAAGGGTGGCTTTCATGAATATGCTGACATTTCCCAAAGCCCGTCGAGCAGGTCCATTTAATTCAACTAACCACCCAATGGCCTAGAAGGGAAGCGACGGGGAGAGGGTGTTGCAACGCATCCGGGTGGAAAACGTTCGCCAATAGACACTGTTGCAAATTGGATCGCATCCAAACATCGAACGTTTTCGGAAAGGACGAGGCGAATGCCCCTGGGAATGCTATAGAAACGACACGGAACGGGGACAGGTTCAGGAGCGAGATGGTTCTAATAAAATGTGGGTTGCGTTGTGGGTGCGTCGGTGGTTCGGGATGGAAAACGCCCCCTCCCGAACGGATGCATACCGGACAGGCAGTTCCGTTCGGATTTCGGTGAAAATGTGACGACGATAGTATTTTTGTCGTACGTTCCGGGCTTAACCATCGACCATAGGGCATAGTTATCTGGCCATGCACAATCGGGGTGCAAATTCTGGTGGAAAGTGAACAAGAATGGCATTTCCTACGGCTCGTTGCAGCCTGAAAAGCGTAGCAACGTTGGCATTTAGAGGTGACGAATGGGATTGGGAAATTATAAAGCTGAATGGCAATTCGTATTACCGTACTTGAGGCTCAATATTGCATTAATTGGAGAAAAGTTGACAATTCATTTCGATCGATTCATTGATTAACTTGACCCTTTAATTGGGTCGAAACCATAAATTTCGAAAATAGTAAAAACTCATTATTGTTACACCAGAAAAAGGAAAATATTATTTATGAAGATCACGATCTTTATGTTACAAACTAAACGGCCTGAAAAGTCTGTAGTCTACCTTCTAACCATTCTTTTAAACTCACAGTCTTAATTTTCAACTCGTTCATATTCTAGAAAAATTAAATGTTATCAACCAAAACTAACTAACACTACTTCGTTACCATTTTGGATGATTGCCACAATCCTGACATATGTTAGGGAAATTACGGGACATAAACGCATTCACAAAATAAGCCCAAAATTACACCAAGTGGAAGTTATAGCAGAAAGTTACGATTTTCACATCCACTTCCCTTTTCCTTCAAGCCCCGGCCAATGTTCGGTCTCCGGCTAGACACGGAACAATAAACTTTATGTTATGAATATTTGGACGCTTCAAAAGCGAAATCGCAGTCCTTGGCCCGGGTCATTGTACAGTTTATGTCGCGGACGCAGGGAATAAAACCGACGTCAATAAAGGCTCGACGATATGCATATAGCGATCGAATGGGCCGCAGTTATCTTCCCCATGGTCGGAGGCGATGATCATCATCCTGAAAAACTTATGACTGAAAACACGGATTCGTACACGCACGTATTTGGAGCGCAGATCGAGATGCAATGACGAGTTTGCATAATAAATTGTCACCACTGAAGTCGGCTCTGACGATGTGAAGGAATTAAATTTCCTTCCTTTCCCATTTGGATCTCCAAAAGAAAATACTTAGCAGTAACGGTCTGAGGAAGATTTTAAGCTCCCAGACACGTCGTGGTGCGATCTTCCTTTATCCCCAAAAGATCCCCACCACCGCTCACGCCAACTAACTTACCAACGTAAGAAAATTTTATCCGACGTACGTCAATAAACGCTCTCGAAATGAACCATCCCACGCATGACCTCGCAACGTGTGGGCGATTTTCTCCCGCAAAAGCAAAGAAAATGCCCGTACGTACTGGAACGGTACGGTACCCCACCGGTCTCGGCAAGCCCCCGGCGTGAAAAACCAATACTTCCACCCTAGCCTAATGTCGACGTAATGCTTGCGGCGTGAAACTGCTCGTAAAAATGGCAATGGTCGTAAAACGCGGTAAAATTATCGCAATACCCGCAAAACCGAAGCACCAAAGTGCGATGGCGATGAAATGTTTATTGCAATAACCTTCGCACGAAAGATTCTTCGATCCGCCTTTTCTTTTTGCATTCCATCTTCTTAAAGCTTTTCTGCACACCTTAAATCAATGGCTCATTTTCTGTGGTTTTTAAAAGATGTTTTTGAACTGTGCGATACCATCAAATTGTAGAGGCAATCAATAAATAACATTCGAAAAAAGAAAAGTTAACTACTTTTTAAACGTTATTAAATATTTAATTTTGCCATTCGGAGTACAATTACGAATCCACGAAATTGAGGTAATCGAATTTCCACAGATTAAATGTGTTTCATTCAATCTCTTCCGCTCGATACTGTCGGATTTTGCCCACTATATATTAATGAGCTCGTAGAAACTGAAAAGCACAGACATGTATTGCCTTCCCATTTTAATAATAAAACATTCTTCGCAACGGAGCGCGAAAGAATTTTTAATTATTTTTGTCCCCGACAAAGAGGTGCGGTTCTGATTAAAGCGAAGTCACAATGAGATTCACATCAAACAGAGGTATAAAACTGAGGTAAAAACTGCAGTAGGGGTAATGACGGTGCATAATTGAAGTAAAATCTCACTTCAAAAGGTCATGGAGCGAAAGCAGCAAATCTGCACAAACAGTTCTGAACAGTGAACAGCTGGAAAAACATCTCAACTAAGGTCCGTCTTTAAAGCGCAGTTTTCTTCGTCGAGGTTGAGAAAAACATCCGACTGTAAAATGGGCAAGCAAAGACGTCCAAACACACCAACGCAAACGCTCCGTACTCGGGCACGTTTAAAATAGATATGGTAAGCAAAAATTAAATAACCATTAGCGACCCTTATCTTATCTGTGTCTGCGGCAAGAACATCGGGGTCGGAAAGAAAAGCTAAAACCCCGCGTTTGAACAGACCGGGATTTCTTCATAGTCATCGTGCCCACGCAAGCACTTGGAGAACGTTTCGTGGAGAAAAAAAGGCACAATCCGATATTCGCTCCGGGAAGGTTAAGTTTTTCTTACTTTTACATTCTCCAGCGAGTGCTTCGAGGGCGGAACTTTCCAGTTCAGCATACCGACGGGTGCACGGTGCGTTCTTTTGGTGCTGAATTTATTAGTTCACTTTGTGGATTTTAGTTGCCGTTACGTGCTTCCCGAACCGGATTCTTTAAGTGCAGGAAGCTTTTTTTTAAATGCTGTTATTCGAACCATCGAAGGCGATGGGTTTGTTTTTCTTAATTTTATTTTTAAAATCACGTTACATATCTAGGTTTGAAGTAGCCTAAATAAGTGTATAAAACTATTCTCAAAGTATCAAAATTCAGAAAGTTTTAGAAGAACGTAAATCAAAACAATTCATTTACGGGTGTTGAACCTGTGAGACAAATACAGATTCAACGTTTTTATGGTGATAAATTTAACTGGTGTTGTTCGTGGCCACTAAACCCATTATCCTTAGCTTCAAACCCCCTGGAGCCCTGGGCAGTGACGCGTGAAATTGGGAAAAATATTACCCTCGTTGGTGCTTTTTCCTTCAACTTCCACCGCACGCACCGGCGCCATTTGAAGTGGTGTAGACAATTTCGTATTTGTACCAATCACCGACCGGATCGTTTGTCTTTCTCCCGCCTTCGACGAAAGCTCGAAGTTAGCATCCTGTTGGCATGGCATGATTCCGTCTCACGGTCCAGGATCGAAGCTCGGTTCATGCTGCCCGGGGAAATCAACGGATGCAATAAGTTCTCATAACCGTCGCACATTATTATTCCCATCATTGTTGTTGCAGTTCACAGCGTCAGCCCACGATGCGTGGGGGTGATTTAATACACCTTGTGATTTCCCATTAAATCTTTTGCCTCCCACCGGAACCAGTGCTCCCGTCCTTAGACGGCAGCTGACCTCGCCGAAGGTTTGTCCGAACCGGCTCCAGCCTATGGAAAATTCATGCAAAATCTCGAAGAAACTCAAACACGACCGGGATCTGATTTTTCCACCTCCCCTTTCCCCGGAGTCGGACTTTTCAAAACGCCCCCGAGATTTCCGGGCCCTCGAAACCGGGCATCGCCCCGAATACGGGATAGGAAATGAAACAATTTTCCCGAACAATGTACGAACGGTGGATAATAATGCGGGAAAAACTAGGAAAAACGCAGCGGCGTCGAACATGGGTTGGAAAATGTTGAACTTATACCGGCACCGGATGCGAGGGCGGCTCGTCAGGATGGAGGGGGGGAGGGGGGGGGGGGGGGGGTGGACGTGGGAGAGTAATGCATAAAATATGCAAATCTGGGCACACGAGTTCACCTTCCAGCTGTTCGGATGAGATTTTTCACTTGAACTTTGCCTCCAATCCAACCAACTACCCACCGACCACCGACCCACCAACCTCCACTTCCCACACACACACACACGCGCACATCTACGCACTGGCCACATTGGCCTGAGAAATATGCATACCCTCCACGAGACTACTCTTTATGGGTATATTTCGATTTCATTCAGCTTCTATAAAATATGGTTTTCTTGGTATTGAATATTTAGAGCTTGTAAATTTTCTAAAAATATTTTAATTTATTATTTAGTCATAAATTCGACTAGATTAGATACGATTGTACTTTTGCTTCAAGTATACATTTCTCTCAAATGGTGGCGATATTTTACATGCTCCATTGCCAACATTACAATACAACATTGCGGTAAGAAAATGGAGCCTCCGAATAAATATCAAGTTTAAAAACGAAATGTATACATTTCCAAGGTTCAACCCAACCATTGGATCATTTGATAATAAATCCTCGTCGGGGGCATCTCCCTGGATTGACTGGTATTACGTTCGCTTCGATCTACTGCGAAATCCAAAACCGTCCGATGAAAGGAAAAACAAAACAAACAACATCTCGATCGTTTAGGATTTCCTTTTATTTTTCATACGTATTTTTTTCCAAGTGCGTCATGAATGAAAGGAATGTTCCCTCGCGTTCCGGAAAACTCGATGCAGGGACGCGTCAATAAAGGTGAATGTATGGAACGCTGGTCAGGGGAAAATTATTTTTTCCATCCATTCGGTGGAACGCTCGCGTAACAAATGTGATTGATATTTTCGGTATGCGCACCGGCGGACTGGTATGGAATATTTATGCATAAAAACGGTTCGGGTACTGACGATCGCAGCGAACTTTTTTCAACGCTTAATTGCCGGGTTAATTATAATTACCGTAGTTAAAGTGGCAATAAAATTTAATGATGTCTTCCTCCAGTTTACCGATTCAGTTCCATCCCGGGGCTTGGTTCGCTCGAAATTTCCATTTTGTTATTTTGTAGGTCATTCTGTTTTTCCAACTCTTGAAAATTATGATTTTGAAAATTTCTTTTCCACTTGATGGTTTGTTTTCAGAATTAACCAAATTGAATTGTGCTCTTAGATGATTCAATTCTCGTTCTTTTTCGTGTAACAAATCAAGAAACCATTACTTTTCCTGCGGGCAAACCTTCATACGCTAACAGCCTTAACCTACAAATTGGTGAAAAATTGAAAGCACTCACCAAAATGATCGGCTTAATTTTCACTTGCTCGTACAAATGGCTACCACGTGCCACGGACCAACGGGTTGCACGAACTTTCCAGTTCGAATCTAGTATTTTATTTCCTATGCTCGAACACACACACCCGCACAAAAACCTAAACCTTGGGGCCGAACAAACCAGACAAGGTGAACGGCGACATAGGGGTTTATCGGGGCGAGATTTATGACCATCACTCGGCGGCTTGGGCGGTTGGAAAATGTGTTGGGAAAATTTATTGCTGTACCTACTGCTACTACTGCTAACCGAGTTCCCGGTGCTCGTTAGTTTTGGTTTCATTTTCTTTTTTTTTGTCTTCCTTTCACTATGATTGGCCATTCGCTCGAGTCTACATCCGGGCCCAATCGCCGAAATAGGCCAGCGCCACATGATGAATATGTGGAAATTATGGTAGCAAAAAGCGATCCATTGAAATGCCAACCGTGTAACGAGATGTAGGAAAGGCTTTTTGTTTGAAAATGCACAGTTTGAGCAGTTCCTATTTTGCATACGTAAATTCTTCCATTTTCACGTTTTAAATATCATTTCCGATTAATTTTAAATTGATTAAATTATACATATTCGTGATTTCTTTATCACTTTAATAAATGTAAATTGTTATCATCCTAGAAATGAACCAAGTATAACTAAATCAAATAAAACTATAATTCCTCAGAACAAATAGGCAATGTAAATGTCAATGATTCTCTTACACAACGTTAGCAAATTAGAAAAGAACAACAACAAACACAGATTTCTACCAAAATCCCATCGACAAGTAACGGTCCTTTCCGCGCACAACCGACTGAATAATACAAGAAGTGCTAGAAATGTCACATCCACCTACGATTGCCGTTCAACTCGATGACGTTCTCCCGGCGATTCCCATCTTCGCCATTACTGTCTCGTATTCTAGTTCGCTTCGGTTAGATGTGTTCCCGAACGGGCTAAAATGTTATTGCAAATCGACATCAGGATTGCCAACCACCTCCCACCGGCTCTCTCTCTCTCGGCTCCATTAGCTTTTTCTGGGAAGAAACCTAGGGTTCCCTTAATAGTGGTGTCTGTATCGAAAACAAGACCCTAATCGAGATTGGTCAGATTACGTAAGGCCAACGGTAAGATTGCAAGCATTCCTTAAATGGCGTGTAGTCACAAGACGACGGCCTGGTCGATCCTTCCCTCTCCCGGGGTGGATTGGTTAACCGGTTCTCAGAGGCACATTATTTCAAAGTTGTTATCACAAATATTTCCTAGAAAACAACCGCAATCCAGCTACGAAGTATTATGGTTTGATTGGACAGTTGAATCGGTATGTTGAATTCGAGGAAATCTGGGACGTAATTATTGCGAACCCTTGTCATAAAGCCTATTTTGGCATGTTTTTATTCTCGTTTCTAGTAGGCAATGTTTATCATTGTACATCCATTTGGATGGTGTCTTATTTTGGAATATAACTTGTTTTTCGCTACGTTCATGAAAAAGATTGTGCTTCACTGGACACTGGAAGATATTGGATGGAATAGCTTTAAATTATCTATCTAGAATACGCGTAACTACTGTTTTGCATTCACAAACAACCCGAATGCTACTCGTTCGCTGTTAAAGTTTTCATTTACTTGCATATTTTCTTTACTGAATGGAGCTTTCACAAACCCCAGCTCTGGGATTCAAATGTCACCAAAGCTTAACAACACCTCCGTCCTTCGGCGTTCGTTCGACCAAAAAAGTGTGCTTTCCGCGTCAGTGCTATCTTAATTGCAACCGCACCCCCACCGAGTGCTCCGGCAACAATTGTACGCCAAAGGCCAAACAACAAACGCTCCCGAACGACTGCCCATCGTGGCACAGAACATCGTCCACGATAATAGTCCCAGCGCCTGCCAGCAGAAGAAGGGGGCGACTACAAACGAGCACATTATTCTTCATCGTTTTTTCCGCTCTTGTCCTCTTATTTTGGAGCAATTTAGTGTTTACCCAAGCGTTGCCCATTTCGAAGCCACACTGCCTTGCTCGTTCCAAAGGGTTCTGTCAGTCGCAAGTTTCCGTTCTGCAATTTCTTTTCTTCCGTTTTCCTTCCGTCATCGGCGCTGCTAAGCGGTCTCAAGTGCTCCTTCGTGCTGAGTCGTTGTCGTAAGCACCAAATTTAAATGTCGCTCCGTTCGTTGCCACTCCGCTGACTTTGGTGAGATCCAGTTTTAACTGGGTGTGATACTTAGACTTATTCAATGTAAAGTAAAGAGGAAACGTTATAATGATTATTAAGCTTACAGTTTCCTGTAATTTGTTGCTCGTTGCAAAGGTTGTTACAAATTTTACTCAGTCGATTCGATTGTTTGATTATTTGGTTTTATATTTTCTTTCCTGTTGTTTCATTTTCGAAACAAGTACTGACCATATTAATTTATTTTCTATTACTATGTCCAATGAGGTTTAAAATAAAGAAGTTTTCTATCGTAGTGTTCTAAAAATAAATCCATGTAAAATATACGAATATTTCATAAACTGGTATCAGATTCAAAAATACTTCATTTAATATTTCATTCGTTGTTAGTTTCACTATCAACCCAAACCGAGCAAATTGAGTTTTAAAAAAATACTCAAGATTATCATACTAAACAAGCTGCCCTTCTCTTTCCAAACAACAGCAGCGCTAGCAACCAAGCCTTGTTTTTCCAACCCACTTCCTGGTTGTTTCAACAACACTCGTTTTTACCCGTGACAAATTAGCAGTATTACTGCCGTAATGCGCTTACCGGGAACAATGATTTTCCACCCCGGCATCACTGTCATTAGCGCAACACAAAGGTATTAATGGCCGTCCGGTAACATTCACATCGTGCGGTATCGCTTTCCACCGTCGGAGAATTCATAAAAGGTGACAATGTACTCACTTTTTTCTTCTTTTACATAGTGTGCCGATAGTGAAGACAATCCCTGTTTTTCCGACCACGCGCGAGGAAGAGCAAGGGGGCGGAAAACTCCTAGTAAAAACCACGCTGGCACTGCCGGAAAGAATTACAGAAATAACACGGCTTGCGGCACACCTTCATTTGGTTTCCATTCAAATGAAGTGCGTAGGCTTTCGTGTGGGGCGTTGTCGTTGCGCTTTTTCACCCGTTACGACCGTGTCGATACGCGATACGCAGTTTTTGATGTCACTTCCCACTCTCGCTGGTCCGGTGATCGAACGTCAAAGTGTCTGCCAGAGCGGGATGAAACGAGGAAGCGAAAAAAACGCCTATTAACAGCCCTGTTAATGGCCTATCGCATGAATAATACATTCTCGCTAGCTGCTACTTCCACCGCGTCGTAGTTATTCAACAGTGATTCGATCGAAGTGAGCTGTGGAAAATGCGTTGCCAAGCCTTTTAAGTTATAGCTCCCGGATAAAATAGGGTAACATTTCATCAGCAGAATAAATTACGCTTCAACTGGGTGATATCACCGTGCGGTTCTATTTGATCGGCCCGTAGAAACGCCAGCGTTTTAGAGACCGTGGCGTAGTTGGACATCAAAGGAAAATATAAAAGGATTCACTATCACCGACCACCCTGTTGATCAGAAACACTTTTGGAGGTGAATAGAACTAATGGATAGCAATAATTATTCAAACTATTTTTAAAAAACAGCACAGCTCAATTGTGCAGAGTTTCAAGTGGAACGTGATAGATTTGTGAGTGCAGAACTTGTACAACATTTTTACTACTTTTTTAAATGAAATATTTCATATTAATGTCATCAGATTAAATATTTTGAGGTATTATTGGACTTTTGTAATTTTGTTGATTTATTTTTCTATTAAAATAGGTATAATTTTGGCTTCTAAAGGCTTAATTTAAAAAATCTTTACCGTTTGCATTGATTCTTATTTTAATAAATGAATTTTCTTGAAACAAATACCATTCAGATTTTTTATAAATTGACCATCTTTTAAATTCCATTAAAAAAAACCTCTAAATGAATAATTTATCAACCTTCATCAAACCGAGAAGGAGCCCTTTTCGAACAGGATATAACACTCCACGCCTTTTCTTTTTGTATCCGTCCATTAAACTAATATCTTGACCCTACCCCGACGCGTCGCGCCAATTACAGTGGCTGTCGAAAATAATGTAATTTCCTCCGCATCTTCGGTTCCTTCAAACCACCCCCGGGAAGCGAGTTCGTTCAAAAGCAGCGCTTTACATGCCATTACAATCGTTTCCCGATCGATTCCATCGCTTACAGAACCCACCAAGGCACTGTGGCGCCATCTTGCGGTTGTTCCCGCCGGTTCGGATTGAACCGGCCGGCCGGAAAAAGGGTTTGCTTCTGTAACTGGCGTCTCGGTAAATGAGGTCGCTTATTATCATTACGCTTTGGGCTCGTGATCCTTGTCACTTGTCCACTCGAAACCCTCCGGCTCGGATCTCGAAACTCTCCGGCCGCGAAAGCCTACCCTTGCGGCAAGTTCTCATCTCGAGTTCGATGGCTCTCGTCGACCTCCCGGGCGAGCCGGTTATCTGGTTTTGCCGTTCTTCAAACAAGTGAGTGAAAATAATTAAACTCGTTGGCTTCCTCTATCCATCGATGGAAATCTGATTGGAAAACTCACCCCCAACCGTCCGCTCTGGTGGGCGAATGAATTCGATTATCCGAGAAACGCATCACCTTCCACGTTGTTCATCTCGCGGGTTCCGCACAGCTTTGCACAAGGCAAGAGGCCACGAGGAAAGAACATGCAGCTTGTGCTTGTTTGCTTTCCAATCGACGGGCTGGGGCGTTTGATGTAATGAAATCACTTCAGAGTACCTTCGCGCAAACTATGTGAGCTTAATGAAAAAACTTTCCACAAAGGCAAGCGGAAGAAATCTACAAATGAATCTTTCGATAGGTAGAAATAACGAGTACGCACAAACTCACAAATAAAACAAAGCAACCCGCGTATCGAAAACAGTGAAAAAACTCCTCCCGAATGGTTTATGGAGGCGCCTGGTGGTTTGTACGTTTTTGATGGTCGAGGAACAACAAATAAAAAAGAGGGTAAATAAATAAAATCATACTTTTCCGCTTTCAGATGGTTTATTCTACTCTCGTTCCCTCAAGGGAAGTAGCGGAGGCTAAAAAAGAAAAAGTTTTATTATCTCTTTTTGTACAAGTTGTGCTACCAAAGTAAAACCACCGTTCAGTAGACACAAAAACATTAGTTCCGGAACGCTAATTACACTATTTGCAATGTGCTGCACAGCCATCAGGATGGCGAAAAGGAGGTGGAGAAAGTTTAATCACTCTAATTACGTTCAAATGAGGTCATTTAACGTGGAAAACTAGTTCGTTTTGAAACACAAGTTGGTAGCAAACGTCCATGGATTAAAAGATAGCATTTGCATAAGCATTAAAGTTGATAACAGATACTCTCAACTGGGTCGTTCTAGTTGCATCGATGGCTTCTCCACTACGTGTTCGGTTAAAAACAAACAACAAAGGAACATCGCTGGAAATAGATTATTTGTAACTTTGTAGCTGCGGTTAAGTTATTTACGTTTCGCCATGCCAAAGGCAACCGAAGAACCTCCAATCTGCCCACACAACCGAACGATCCCAAACAAATACGCTTTGCCCAACATTTTGCCAAAACCGGAAGACAACGAAGGTCCGTTGCAATCACCATAAGGCAGTAACAATTTTCTGTCCCTTAAAAGCGAATGTGTATCATGGGATTTGTAACGTCTGGAATGGTTCATATTCAGCGCGGGAAGGCAAGACTGGGGCGGGACACGGCCGGTCGTGCGGAACGTGATAAGATAAGCATTGCACGACGATGTGACATGCGAGAGCACTTGCGAATGCTTGTCACGTCGTCCCAGATGCTCGGGTGGGATGGAATTGCGTTTGGGACAAGGAAAAGAGAATCGAAAAGAAAAAGAACAATTCCAACACTCCGTGGAGCGAATCCGATGGAGGCGCCTGGTGGTTGGTGACGTGCAAGCTCTGTTGTTGCAGGAACGAAGGGGTCACGGGATCTGATGGAGACGAAGATCTGGAACATTTTCACAGAAGCACAAGAAAAGCGACCACAACGTCACGCACTTTCACCACACATTTCAGGCAACAAAGGCTGCAAAACCTCACGCGAGGAAGATTCTGCTTGAACGACAGAACAGTGCAGCGAAATCAATAAAATCTTGAAATATATTAGCGTCAGTGTCTCGGAAATGGAATGCTGCGATGAATTCTGCAAAACAATATATGGTTTTTATTCCTGGTATGGCAATTTGTAGGAAAGCGTACGGTGTGGAGAAAAGGAATAAAATTTATCGGTACAAATTATTTACAAATGGGTAACATGTAAACCTAGAGGAACCTTGGCAAGCCAACAGTAACAACAACGATTGAAAATACAATAAGTATATTTGCTTGTAAATTTTAGTAAAAAAAGTTCTCAAAGTTACTATTCAAATTGCAATGCACATGAATTTAATACCCTCGATTTTCCCGCTTTGCAGGTTTTCCGTTTCAGGTTTGATTTTAGTTTTTTTTTTCTATGTTATGCGCTCATTTAATAGAAGAAAATGAAGAGATAGATTGTAAATATTATGCAAAATGTATAAAAAATTGACCAGCCAGTCAATTATTACTCAAAAAAGGAAATCGACTTCGGAAAATTTGGTGAAAACTTGTTGTTATGTGCCTAAGAGTTATTTATTTATGTGTTAGGTAATACAATTCTGCTTTGAAAGTGTTTTTAGAATGATTTTATTGATCTTATTAACATTTTACGAATTATAATTAGATTTTGCTCTATTATAAAGAAAATATTACAATTTAATTGAGCCTTACCTGCTATGGTCCATATGCGTTTTGCTCTGCTATCAGGCAATATAAAACAAACCAATCCCTCCTGCAGGAAGGTCTAACAGGCTGGTTACTATAAAAGGTTGGAAAATCTTTGCAATATTTAATAGTTTTCTCCTTGACCAGTAAAGTAGGAAGGCCTCGACAAGAAATGTCGGCCAGTGTGAACTTTTCCTCGTTTGCAAAATTCAATTGACACCCATCTCAGCGGCCGTTCAACGTTAAATCGGGAAAGTTGTTTACTTCACGTGGCGACCACGGTCGACCGGCGGTCTCGACTTCTTGCTTCTTTCTCTTCCACTCTCTCTCCTTTCTTCATGCTCCCAACACACACACGCACACACTCTAATGAAGTTGTTTTTAACCGACCACTAGTGTACCCGGGCCGGGTCGGTCGGTCGGGTATCGTAAGAATGAAATTAACTTACCACCGTCTACATCCGCCCGTCTTCTACGAAGGCGATTGCGTCCCCGGGGGCCGGGTGTGGTGTGTTTAATGGGCCGGCAGCCTCTCACGCCGTGGCCTAATCGATCTAATGTGGTTTGAATTATTTCATTTTCATCTCCCACAGACCGCACCGGTGAATACGCACGCTCCCGAGGGGAGAAACACCGATTCCAACGGTTCCAACGGGCCGCAAACATCGTTTGTACAAGTGGTCTTTGAAGCGAGCAATCGGTGGTCGTCCGTCCAAGGGCGAGCAAAGCAACTGCAACCTTCCTCACTCGCGTAAAAGAAACCGACGCTAGGCGTAAAGGTCGACATGGAAAACCTTACCAGTGAACTGTCAAACGTCACCGGCAGCCTGGCGGGAACGGAAAGCTACCCGATCGCGGTGACAGCGGGCCAGCTGGCTGGCGCCGTCATGTCAACACTGCTGGCCCAGCTCGTGACGGCGGCAACAACAACTAAAACCGCACAGCAACAACCGTCCACCGGTACCACCACGCCAACCGCTCGAGATCGGTACGGCACACCGTACAACGTTACGGACGAGCCGGAACAGTTCCTAGGGCCGGGACCGGATGGGAGCGGCCAGTCTAATTTATGGTTCGTAACCTCGTTAGCCCTGTCGTCCCGATCGCAGCAACAGCAGCAGCAGCATCAGCAGAACCAGCAAAACCAACAGCAACAGCAGCAGCAAAACCAGCACCTTCAGCACTCTGGCGCGGGCGGGGAGAGCGGCGTGGGCAACGTGTCACCGGTCACCCTCTCGACCGAGTGGCCCCGGCTCGCCCGGTTGCTGCTGCTCGCCGGGCTGTCCGTCGTCGGCAGCATCGGCAACGTGTTCATGATATCGTCCGTTATGATCGAGGACCATCTGAAGAAAGCAGGTACGGAGAGCACGGAGTGAAGGTGTTGTTTCTCGTCCTTCTTTCGTTGAGCCCGTTGAGCTGGAGACGATAGTGCTCAATTAGGTCGCCGTCAGCCCCGTGAGCCCTCGGATGGAAATGAGTCAAGGATGTGGAACAATCTGTGCCCTCACGTTTGCCTTGTGTCTGTTGGAAGAACATTCGTGATTGATTCTCGGTCGTTAAGGGAAGATTAGAAGCTGACGAAAATAGTTTATAGCCCCGACATGGTGATAGCGCTTGTAACATATGCAAGAAACGTTTCTTCCTTAACGGGCGATGTCGTAGTGATTATGTTTTATGACAAAACCCTAAATAGAAACATTTTTTCGAAATATAATACAACCAACTGGGGGATAGATGAAACCAATTTTCTGTTAAATGCAACTGAAATGCATCCTTTTCTTATGGTTTACACACCATAGTTTTATTTTTTTTTACTTTCACCTTTTAGAATTTTCTTCCAATTCACGAATTGTTTTTCAAAATTCAAAAGTTATCAATCCGGGTTTCTGTGGTATTCACAAGATACAAATAAGTATGTAAAGGTAAGCACAAGATACAAATAAGTGTCCAAAAGTGTATTTTATGTGTTAAACGTGTGGAAAAACACATAAATTGCATAAGCAGACAAAAAGTGGTACAGATCAACCCGAGAAACGTCCGCCTTTAGTTTCCTTATCTCCATCCGAAGGGCTCAACGACAAAGCGAAAGCGTAGAGAAGCGAAAAATTGAACCTTAGGAGCAAACTTTGTTGGTTTACGAGTGCACAACACAAAGGAAAGAAACCAACACCAACACGACTGAAGGGACCTTTTTTCATCGACTTTCAACTATTGCCGTTCCCTAGAATAGTTTCGCTACGTTCCGTTTTTTTACCGCTTTAACTCTGCCTGTTTTTGCTATTTTCTTCTATTAAAACAAGTACTTCAGATTCTCTCTCTTTCGGCTAAAACATTTGAAACAAAAACCCTCTCGACAGTAACGATTCTTCGGCAAACAACAGAGTAAAGATCTTTCTTTCCCGTAATGTTTTCCTCGCTAGTGTTGGCTTCAAAAAACGTTCTGTCATCCGCTTTCCGGTTGAGGTTCGGTGTTTGTCGTGGAACAGCGGACCGAATGTGGCACAGAAATAGTTTGAACGGATAGCATTACTCTTTTCCCCATTACTTATTTCTTCGTGTTTCAGTAGTGAGTTTGATAGGAACAGAAAAAGGCATTATAGTATTACACAACGGCATCGGGAGTAGTGTCCTTGCAGTAGTAGCATTTCTAGTCCAGTAGATACGGTTCAATATAGATCTTTCCGCTGAAACTGTTTGATTTTTCTTTACATTTTCTCCTTGACAACCTTCTTCAATCTCGTTCTTTCTTCAGTTAGTCTTTTATTTTTCTTTTTTTTTTAAATCAAGACATTATCGTCTATTCTATCGCATTTTGTAATCTCTCTTCAAACGTACGAATTATTTTAAATTCTGCATTCATGTTTTACTTTTCATTAAACCATTACTATTCATACAACCTTACACTTATTCAACGATCACAAAATAGATGTATCTCTTCTTAACGCTTCGATACAGTTAGTTCACCATACAACTACAATACCACTTCCCTTTCCATATCTTGCCGCTGCTGCTACCGTCCCGAATACTATTTTACAGGCAATGCATTCATAGTGAACATAGCGCTCGCAGACTTACTTATCACTAGCGTAGTGATGCCAGCGTCCACGATCGTCCTGCTGGCTGGCATCGACAATTCCGACACGGAAGTATGCAACTTTCACTGGTTCTTAGCTGCTTGCTCGTTTTTGGTTAGCATTTTAACACTAGCCGTAAGTATTTTTGCTACATTTTCGATCTCAAATTCGTGTTCGTTTGCTGTTGCTTGTTGTTGTATTATCAGTATTAAAAGCATGTTAACTTGTTAAACAAGTAGATAATTATTCATTAGAAAGTTTTCTAGGAAGAAAATAATCATATGCACTAGTATCCTGGATGACATCACAATGGGATAGTAATTAGTAGGCTGCGCCATAAGTAAAACACAAAGATCGAACGTTAATAGTACATTGCACAAAAGGTAAAGTAAGATACGCTCTGATAGTTCACTCAAACAACCAATACCATGTCCAACGCTTCGAAGAACGTCGGATCCAATAAGCCGCTTTTGAATAATAAAGCATTTAATTATAAAAACTCCTTCCCAATCACATCCATGCCATTGATTACCTGCTTCAGATTGCTAAACAGGACATTCCATTACAAATTGTGCACAGCACAATAATACGTTCCACTGCGCACAGTAACTCGTTGGTAATTTAGCGAACGAGCTGGTTTTAAATGTCAGGCACTCTCAATTAACGTCTGCCATAAAATCCCTGGCGACCGAAAATACCACACCGGAAGTAGGTCAGTAGAGTGTGCACAATGTCGCAAGTTCGCAAGCACCGGAACAATCGGAGGCAGCCACAGCAAGTTGCATGGAAATTCTGCCCAGTAATTCCCATTCCCGACCCCCACTATAAAACCCACATCTGGGCGTTGTCGATCAGAATGCCTGAACGCCATCGGTCGACAGTCAGGTAAGGGTAATTCATCAGGATTTCTCCAATAGAGTATCCAACGACGAAGTGTGTGTGTACCACGTACCAATGTTATAGGACAAGTAAGGCGGGGAAAGAGAAGTCAACTGTAGGGCTGTGTGCTTTATTTGTTGTTACATGTCGATGTTTCTGTAGCCGGTCGAATCCTGCTCGGTGTCCAAGAGGCCCGATGGCAATGATGAACCGAAGCAACAACACGATACGAGAAAAAATAAACACCAACGAAAACCCTTCTATATAAACTGAAACGTGCAGCGCTTACTAACTTCTACTAATGGCTTTATTTTCCCATCATCCCTTCCTCAACCACTCGTCTTCTTGCGGACAGATGATGGCTATCGAGAACTACCTACGGTTGTGCACGTTCCAGAATGAGCGCGGTTGGTTCAACAAAACCAAAACGACCGCTATCTTGCTGCTGATCTGGACCGTGGCCTGCATTGCGTCCGGCATGCAGTTCATGTACGACATCCGGTTCGACTACTGCAACTGGAAGGTGCAGCAGGTGATTCCGCAAGAGGCTGGCGTGGTAGGGCTGGCGGTGCTACTACCCCTTCTGCTGACCTTCATCACGCACGTCCGCCTCATAGTGGATGTCAAGCGGACGATGGCCCTGCCCGCGTTCAAGCCGAGCCTCGCCTACACCTGGGACCTGTCGCTGGCGCGCACCAACTTCTACAGCTTCCTGATCTTCGTCGTGTTCTGGCTGCCGTTCTGTGTCATCTTCGCGTACGGCACCGCCCGGTTCGTCTCGAACCGCGTCTTCTACACGACCGTCTGGATCGGGCTGTCCAAGTCCTGCTTCCACAACGTCATCTACTGCCTCACGAACCGGCACTTCCGGAGCGCCTACATCAGCCTGTTCAACTACTGCTGCTGCAAGACGACGGTCGCCGTCTCGCGACGCCAGCGGGCCGACGGTAATCGCCCGACGGCGGACGTGCGCGTTCACATCATCCCGGGCTACAACATGTACTCGTACACCAGCCCGCAGCGCTCCGGCAACTGCCACGGCCACTGGGGCAAGCGCGACTGTCACGAGTTATGATCGGAAACGTAGCTAAATTAATCGAACCGCACCGCTCCGTCCACCACCGGTGCGCGCCCGCGGCGGGTCGATTGATTTAACGGCTGCCAACAGACACCTTCTTTTTACCCGCTTTTTTCCATCCCTTCACTTTGCCACCCGGCAAAGCACGGGTGCAGTTTCTAGAAGACGGTGGGTGAGAACGTTCCCATGTGTCGCCTTCCGGTTCGTGGGACTGAAAGTAATCTGAAGGCGACCAGTTGCTGGAACGGTTTAACCGACGCCCTCGTTACTCGCGGGGACGAGACCTTTCGTCCGTTAACCTTGCAGCTGAACCCGTCGGGTTCGCAGTGCACGTTCCGTTGAAAATCTATTTATGATAGCGTGCGATACCTTGCAAGGCGTGGAAAAGGGTCGCCCAAAGAACGGGTTACTAAGCCCTTTTTCATCATAATTTCATTCCAAGTATACATAAATAGCTTTCGTTGTTGAAGTAATATTTGTCCTCAAACAACCACAAACACGTGCATCTTATCGTGGCGCAAGGCAAACGGAAGGGATGAGAAATTCTGAAGCTACATGCAATTGTAACAAAGCAAAACGCAGGTTAGAGTTTTCCACAAACTTACTAACATCCTTCACACGCATTTCCCTTGTAAAGGGCCTGCGAACAGTAACTTTAAATCCATCTATTATCTACAACCCCCCTCTTCATCTGTCGACTGTTTAACTATCTAACACTATTAACCTTATCCACCATCTGGTGAAGCTATAAACATAAATGTGCTTAATCAATGTTTTACGCTGGGCACTCAATTTCAACTATCCATGGTCGCAGTCTTTCGCAGGCTGCAACGTCCACGAGAATGATATTAACCATTGTCCAACGCGGGGCAACCTTATCCGTTCAGTTCCATATGTTCGAAGGAACAAGATTTTGCTTTTTAGTACAACTTGGTTTTATCAACAAGCAAACAAATAAGAGTTCAGAGTCAAAGCAGGAACAATAAATCACGTCCAGATGAATTACACACATAAATAAAACAGTATAAAAGCCTACTTCTCACTGTCACCCGTTAGCGTCCCATAGTCTGTGTTTGAGCACGTGGCACGTGAAAATCTCCATGTGTGTAGAGCCGTAGATTTGATGTAACCATCATCCAAGATGTCCATTGAATGTATATCCGTGATTGCTAGATTAGTAGAGAACCGAACCGATGGATAGCATCAAGAAAATACATCGATCGAGCACAGGGGAAAACTATCACGTTTTATCAAAAAACCAGATGTAGGGAAACAACGTTAAGTGCATATGACTGAGGGCGAGAATTGTAATTGCTGATCCAAACCGAACCTTTGAGGGAACGGTATGAGTAGAGTAACATTATCCAACGCACTGATGGCATTTTTTTTTTTAATATCAAAATAGAACCCGACCAGACTTTGGGGTCGTAGAATGGAATGCAATCCAGAAGGCGCCACACAATAAAACTCGGCAAAACGTGATTTGCATCCCTCGCGGGATGACATCGTGCTGCACCGCAGGAGTAGCTGTTTTATTTACACAATAATTATAATTAAATATATGCACCCGACATACTACCAAAGACTTAGGCGAGAGAAAAGCAAATCAACAACTGTACTGAAAGCGCATGAAGGCAGACACCGTCGCTCGAAAGCGGGGTAGCGAACTATTTTAAAACAATATACAAGATTAACACGTGTCTTTGTATATATTCGTACTATACATATACACTATACATATTCATGGGCGATATACCCTGTAGGTGGCAAATGCGTTAGCCCTGCTAGAACCAACCGTGATTGTTAAACTGAAATTATTACATTAACATCGATCGTTGACGTTATTGTCATACGGCACCTAGAAATAGCTGATCGAAAGGACTCGACGAAAATCAACGACCGAAAATGGTATCGTTGGTAGAATTGAAGGAAATCAGAATGTAGAATAAAACATATTTTATTCAAATGAAAATTCAAAGCCAATGAAGGAGGCCAGGAGGAACAACAAGAAAGCGATCAGATAATAAATAGTTGTAAAACAAACAATACGATTCCAAGGGAACAATGTAGGATGGATCTTATGGACGTATATGTACTGGCTGCTCCGGCAGCAATGATTAAGTTCCGATCGATGGTGGATGAAAGACTCTTTAACTACTTTCGTTCACGCCGTCCTTTCGAATGACTAAAGTGTATGCAAACAGTCACAGTCATTCGAAAGGGAGCAAATGTCCCTGTTTACGGGGCACTGATCATCCACTACATCATCGCTGTTATCGTCGTTGTCCTTTCTCGTGATCATTGTGTCGTCCTCGTGCCTCAGTGTTTACCGTGTTATCGTTATGAATGTTTACAGAGAAATCCGTAAAGCGGGAGAGAACGGTGGCATTAAGGGGCACCTATTTGCCGGTTGAAAACTATTGGAAAATCATCTATCCACCATCGATCGGGGTCGGTGGGTAGCTCTGTGTTCGTGAGTGTACGTGTGTGTATGTATGTCCTTGTAGTTTAGCCATTTTTAATTGCCTTTCTCCACACACACATTAATAGCTGTGATGATGAGGATGTAACGGGGATGTAAACGAGAACCATCTGCAGCCAAGATACAGTTCGATTATGTTATCTTCACGACACAAGCGAAAATTCTCTCTGGTTATGCTTTCTTTTCACCAATAAAGATTCTTTAGATTGTCGTTAAACTTTGAACAGTAATTACCCAGGGTAAATATTTATTTGGATCAGTCTAGATTATGTTGCATTGTAAAAACTGTGGCGTGCATGTCGTTATGCTGAGAGCGAATACATCCTAAGAGAAGCGATAGAATAGTGAAAACGGATCTACTTTGTACCCGTGGTATCATGTTAATCAGAACGATGTAATAAAACGTTTTAACTGGACGACTTACAAAGATGCGTAGCGTGTGTTTTTCTTCATATGGGGTTTCTTTACATGTTTTGCAATTTTGTAAGTTTATCATGATAGCATAAGATTAGATCTAGATAGTAAGTAATGATTTTCACCAAAACTAGTTCCAAAATATCTGAAACTCAGTCCCCGTTTCTCCCCGTTTTCTTACCGGAAGGGTTTCGACTTTCCTACCGAGCAATCGTCATGTTTATCTTCATTCATACATCCTGTGCCCAATGCAAAACCATCGTCAAACAAGGTTTTACAGCATCATGCTAGGACTGCATCTAAAAACAAACCAAAATATAAAGGACATTCAGTTTTTCGATATGGTTCGTTCTGAGTCGCATTTGGTGGCTTGAAGGACCCGTTTCACTCAGAAGAAACTTTTCGTCATTCGTCCAAGGAACAACTGGTGCAGATGACTCATCATGCACCGGCTCAACTTTGAATCAAACCTTTTACTATCGACATCATTGTAAAACGGATTAATCTCCATCACCATCAAATAATCAAAAGAACAAAATTACTTACCCGAAGCATTGCCGTTCCGCCAAAAATATTTTGTTTAATGTCGGCATGTGACGGTTGATTCTGACATCTATGCATTTGACAAATGACATTTGACAGTACGATTTTTTTTATTTTATTCACCCGAGGTTTATATCGCATCAAAAATGATAAACATACATCTATAATATCGCCTAACATTTTAAATTATAGTTAAAATTATTAGTTCATGAAAAATCACATTTTTCGCTGCATTTTTATCCTTTTCCTGTGCCACGCACAAATCAGTTGTCGCAATTCTATAGTAACCTTGCTGCATAGGCATGCTGCCGGATTTGACAGATGTGACACGCGATGGGAAAAAGAGCTAGTGGTATAGCAGCTAACACCACTGGTACACAGGAGCAAGCAAGATCGCTACTGCCACCGCAAAAACACCTTGGATTTATGCGATTTTTCGTTCCTCTGCTGTTCAGTTTGAAAGCGCGTTCGGAGGTTCGTGCTTCCACTTCGGTTACGAACGGTTTCGCTGTGGACGCAAATAGTTGCAGCAAAACCATCCCTGGCCATCATCGATCCCACGAGAAAAGGTAAAATTCGGGTTTACCTGGCGTTTACGGTTTAGTTCTGTAGTTTGCAAAGTGCAACGGCAGCAGCGTCGGGGAGGAAGTGTGCGAGGGCGGATATTTACGCATTTGGAACCAACGCAAACGCCATCGCGCCGCCATCAACTCGGAGTGGAGCACATTTTTCCAGTCTTTTTCGATTGACCCAAGTGGTGCCGAAACGGTGCGGTATTCGCCACCAAATGCCACCATGGAATGTGCATCGCATGGGAAATGGAAATATCTGGTACACAGGTGGTGCAGCAAGCCTTGATCTGGTTGCAGTAGAAGGAAAAGAAAAATATTTCAATTTTTTCCATTGTTCGCCGTAGTCGTCATCTGCCGTCAGCCCAGTGTTCCCGTTTTCTTCGCGTCCAGTATGTTTTGGTTACCTGTGTGCGTGCGACCGCATTGTGTCATCGCATTTTATTCGTCTTCATTAAGAAATTTTCTAGTTTCATTTCCCAACTTTCCTTGTCCTTGAGTAGTCAAACATCAATATATCCACACCCAGGGAAACGGCAGATCGACGACGAAGGCGGACGAAGCATCTCGAGCCAGGTATTTTTGTGTGCGAAACTCGTCTTGGTGCATCGAGCTTTAAGAAGCAGCGTAGGCCCTTGGCAGCCATAACACAGATGTCCGAGCAGCTGCAAGCAAGCGAGCCTTTGAGGAAATCTTAGTACTCATTGCAAAGCTGTGCATAAACAATGATGTTGCATCTAGTGTATCTATCGGTGCACTACTGTGAGTAGTGAGTGTTTGAAGGTGTGTTCGTTTCCCATCTCTGCTGCAGTTGTTTCGACGTGCAAACCGAGATTTATTTCTACGAAGTTATGCTCCCGTAGCCGTTGACCGTGAAGTCGGGTTGTTGAAGCAAGCGCCCTTATTTCGGCGGCTTGTTCCAATTAGTTCCATTTCCCGCTGAAGATCCTAAAGTATTTTCTTTATCCTACTATAACAGTGGCTTTTTTGTTTGTTTAGTGTCATATGTTATCTTCTCTTCGTCTATGGTTACGTGCGCGCGCGCGCCTGTGAGTGTGTGGTTGTACAACTTGTGTGCGGTGTTCAGTATTTTTGAGGTTGTTCAATGAATAGTTAGTGTGAAAGTTTACACCGAAAAGATAAGCAGCAACAACAACAAAAAACAGACAAAATAGTGCACACGGAATTCCTCTCATCTTCAACACGATTTCCCGAAAGCAACCCCTCTCAAATAGTGACGCGTGACGCGTTGTGTTTGCTGCAAGGAAAAAAGAAACATAGCTTCAAAATAATGGCACATTGCTAGAGCAGTAGGCGCAGCTGCTGGAAAAAGCTGCTGCATAGCACCCCACGGCTTCCTCGCGCAGGGAACGGCATCCACAAAAAGTCTTCGCCGTAATCGCGGAACCAACGTCGCTGCTTTCCAACGTCATCGCAGGCGATTTTCGTCGAACCGTTGTTGAGTGGCCACGAAGAACCAAATCGTGGATCTCAAGGACGGTGCATCACGCAGAAGGCTGGAAAAAGGCGTACACGGCGGAGGTGACAGATCCCTCCCCAAGGTCGACTGCGTTTGTTGGAGTTTTACGAGTTGGAATCCCGCTTTTGGCCAACGTGTTGTGGGTAAGTTCTCAACCAAATTTCGAATTCAGCAGACATAATTATTAAACGGTTCCATGGCTAATCTATCACTTCTTTTAGTTGCCTTGATTTGGTGTCTTCCATTTGAGGTTAGGAATGGATTCTTCCTGTTGGTGGTTACGGAATGCCGTATCGAGGAAGAAACTTAATGCAATGGATATGAAGACATATTAGCATGTATTTCCTCGCGGCCTTGAATTATTACTGCATCACCAGTCGTTTTGTGTGATGCAATCTTTTTCTATATTTCAACCACACACTAGCTTTCATAAAGGCATCCACTCGTAATGTTAACTGTACTATATTGTGATGTAACAAATGAAGATCACGCATTCTGATAAGAGAATCTTGAAAATGCACACTTGGTTGTGTTGCCTTCTTCAACAAACGGGTGAAGGCATTGAAAATCCCACGGTGTCTACTATTCACCTCGGACAACCTTTAATACTTGGATGCCCGAAAACCTTTCATGTTTCTTTGGCGTTTATAATAAACGGACAGAGGTTCACTTTTTTCCCATCGACCAAAGCTCCCCGTTCGTACGAGAGACACAATCCTTCCCGGTTCTGTTTCGCTCCGCTAAAGGTCACCAACAGACAGACAGACACCGTTGGAACCGGAATCGAGAACCGGAAATGCAAAGTAGGACTGCATCGAGTGTTTACGTATCCTAAAAGCAGAAGGAGGTAATCCAAACACAGGAAACGAATAAGGAATCTTGTATATTCTAGCCCTAACCATATTGAGGTTGAGCGAATCCATCGACCCGGGAAGAGATACGGGCAGTGATTCCGTTCGTTTTTTTTCTCATTATTGAATCTAGGAGACAACAAATGTGTTTATTGAACATTTCAAAGGTCGTCCTGCCACGAACGAGTGGCGTTTGGCTGTGGGAAAAGTAGAAAGACGCCTCGTTCCATGCTTACGTTCATGCCTTTTTTCCCTTTACCAACGTGTTATTGACGGTTGCCTACGTGCGCTGCATTTTTTTTCTCTCTTCTTCTTCCTTCTGTTCCTTGTCTTGTCCTCTCGATCCAATGTCCCATCCCATCAACGATCGACATCCTGTTGTGCGTGTGTGTTTCGATCCCGTGGCATCCCGTAAGCATCGAAGTTTTCTGTTTCTTACTGCCCGTCCTGCCCTTCCCACTTCGGTGTGCAACGTAACGTGTACATGCTGCGGAGGTCTCAGAAAACACCGGGACAGCCAGTGCCCCCAGGGCGTCGTAAGGGAGGCGGCGACGACGGTTGTGTGGTGTCCTTTCCGTGTCGTCGTTCGTCGTGCGCAGGATGGGAACGAAAACGAGTCTTTCAGGACGGGGACGACCGTTTGGTGGTGGTGGTGGTGGTTGGTCGCGGCCGATTTTGGGGAGAACTGGGCGGGTTGCTTCCTCCCTCCCTACGAGATGTGGTATGATCGGCTGAGACGCCTTCGTTGGGCTGCAGCAAAGAGAAACCCATCGCCGTGGGGGCTGTGCAAGGGAGCAACATGGAGGAAATCGAATAAAAGGTTCCGGCCTTTCCGTCAGCACCCTGGAGCAACGTATTTGAGGAGCGAAGATGGACGAAAAACTCATCTCTTCTGGACGGGAGACTAATGCTGCTGATCTGATCCACCGTGGAACAGGATTTGGGACGAGAATGAAGCTTAGGGACACCAAGGGTAGCAATTTAAAATTACAATTTTTTAATGAATGCATCTTGTTGCTTCCGGTGCTGCTGAAAAAAGGGAAAAGCTTTAACCCGTTACTTCCATCTGCGGAGAATTTAAATATTCATAGGTTAAAGGGAAATTTAAATTATCTTGCCCTGTTTAATAGCATAACCTAGTTCTTTTTAATTGAACATTGAAAGTTATTACTCCTTGTTTTCTCGAGTAAAAATCGTCAATATACAGACATATTGGCCCGTCATGTACTTCTCGCTGGTGCCACATTATCTTATCATTTATGTGAAGGTTTTTGATACTTTGCCTTCGCCATCTTGCTGGCCGATCATAATCATGCGGTCCTTTGGACTAAAAAAATCGAAAGTTTACATCGTGCTACTCAGTGCCTGGCTCTGAGTCCTGGACGTAGACGACAGACCAGCATAAGTAGCCCGATTATGCACAATTTTTTGTTTTTTCGTTTCTTCTGGTACCCTCCATCAATTGCGCGACCTCCACCCGAATTGCGGCCCGTCGTGCGGGTTCGATGCAATTATTGTGCATTTAATAGTAGCGGAGCGCGGGCTCTCGTATCATCGGCTCCCGTCGCTTCCACCACCAGGCCCCATTACACGGGGCCCTTTGACCATTGTTTTCACTTACTTTATGACCCATCTCGTCGTCGTCTCATGCCGGCCAGAATCGGCTCACTCTTGCTGGGCCGGCGTGCGAGTTTCTTCACGCATGTGTGCCATTATGCTCTCGAGGGCCTCGAGTTTCTTTGCTTTCTTTTGCGCCGCGCCGCCCGTGCAATTCCATCCCTTCCATTGATCGTCCGTTTCTCTGCGCGCACTTTGGCACAATGGGGAGAAAAATTATGCTTTTCTCCAATCTTTTGTTCTTTGTGCTGGCGTTGTTTTACGCTTACGTAGGCTTGTTTCTTCCTTTCGTTCGCTCGCTTTCGTTAATAAACGTCTCAGGAAAGTTGCGCGAACGTATTTTACGACCGCCAGTTCACACTATATCATTGCTTCTTTGTGTAAAACATTCTTATAAACATGTTGTTCAAGTTTTTTTTTATTGTTTTAACCCTTTTACCGTATACACGTTTAATTTGAAATAGGTTTCTCACACAATAAAGAGATTAAATTCCTTTCTTTTCGGTTAAGTTCAAACTTACTTTTCTTTGTATTGAGGTTTAAATTGAACTTCTGCCAATGCGTTTGTATATTTAGAACCACAGATCCATTTGAAAATACTTTCTCAATGTCGTGCTAAGAGCTGGTAATCCATCGAAGAAAAAGCTTCCGTTTAGCGTAGAAAAAGTACATACAAACGCGATTTTCTCCATTGCTGGTGCAATTCTATGAGTACGGATAACTTTTTTCTTTTCATGTTTGAACAGCTTTTACCAAAAAAAAACTATTTTTGTCGTGTGAATCAGAATCCTTTCGAAAACATCCTTCGGTGGATGCAGTGCATTTCTTTCTTTTCACACTACATACAGCTCTGTAAGCCAGCAGCGTGTTTTGCAAAGTATCGCTTTCATTCGATGCATCCGTTTGCGCTGAAACACGATCCTTCCGCACATCGTTCTACATTCTTTGGGTAAAGTTGTTACCAGTTCTAGAGGAAGGGAAAACCGAGCTCTACTTCATTTTTGTGGCAAATGGAACGGTTTTCTTTTTTTTCCTATAAATTAAAAAACTTAAAAGCTTTCATTTGTTAAACGTACACACACATTGCTTAAATTGCTTGTGTGTTTTTATTTTACTTTTCTGCTATCCCTTCTAACAAGGCTATCCTCATTGACGGCAACGCCTCGGGCACATTAAAAAGGACTCTCTTTCAAACCTAACCATTTCAATTCATTGGAACTCCAGGAGCGTCGATGTCAATCCTCCGCTTCGCATTCCAATGCACAACCATTCCACCTACATTCCGACACATCCGTGCGATTGTCTGTTCAAATTCATTTCTAAGCCCGAGTCTATTTTGTTAGCTTCTTTCTTGCTTTCTTTCCCATTTTCCCCAGTCCCAGTTCGGTTTGTGTATCCTTTCATCCTTACCGATTTTAGCGCAAGGACGTGCCGCGCCTTCAGCCCATAGTGTGTCTGTGTGGGTTGTGTGTGTGCATTGACGTGAGAAGGCCCTGGAAGCGAACCGTTCATCACACCCTCCCTCCGGTCCTTTTCCCTTTCTTTTTCTCTTTCAAAAAAGAAACATTTCCGAATAAATTGTTTCAATCCAGGAGTAGCTGCTGATTTCGTGCTTTTCGTGCTCGTACGATGAAAGGGATGGAAGGAAAGGTGAGGCCAGGCATGGCTTTTATTCGCAGCTTCCTGCGGCGTACCGGGTTCGATGGGTGTGTGTGTGTTTGTACATGGTCTATACTAGATCGCCAAGGGAAGCGTGGTCCCGTCCAGCGCCCAAGGATGTTCGCCGGGTCGTAGTAAAGTGTCCCAAGCGCTTTGCTGAGCTTTGCCATTTCACTTCACGCAAACGCGCAAAGATGGGCAGGATCTAAAATTTTGCCTCACGCTGGCACTGCACAATTTCTATCGCCGTCAGGAGGAACTGGTCCGTTTTTCCATTCCTCCTTTGCTGATGCTGGCGGTATGTCGTCCTTTGTATTTTATTCCTGTTAGTCTGTGGGACGCTTGGGGGAAAGAAGCTGAGCTGAATTGTCTTCTTGCAATCAGATGTCGGTCTGCGGAACCAGCATTACAATTCCATTTGCCACTGGAAGAAGGTTGAGCTTGCACTTTCTGAGAGGAGAGGTTTAAAATTTCCCTTTTTTTTTGCCAAAGCACGAAACAAAACCTTGGGTTTTTTTAATCACGTTTTATTAGCGCAACACTCACTTTACATTTCGTATGAAATGCAAAAAAACACCTCTTTCACCGTCCACTAATCCACTTTCTTCCATTCTCTTCATTTCAGATTGATGTTGTCCTGCAGTATCCCATTAAGTAAGTAAAATGGACCATTTTACTAACCACCTAAGGCGCCCGCTTTACTTCTCCACAGTCGAGGGGGCAAACTGAATCCCTCGACGATGATAATACCCCAGAGCGTGTACGTGTGTACACTATAACGTTTATTGTTATGGGCGTCATTACAACAAATTAGCCTCGTGCATGAGGGCTCCCCTCAGAGGGACGGACATGCCTTTATATATCTTCCCTAAGATTATCTTTCCTCTAAAGACGAAGAAGGACATTTACGGGGTAGAGTGTTTCTTCACTTAATCTACTCATGTTGGTCAAAGGGAAGCTATACCTTGAAATTATTCGCAGAATTTGTGTGATTTGAGAAATAACTTGTTTTGTGTTTTTTTTTTGGTTATGTATACTATTAGAGTTTTATGAGTTAGCAAAACGATGCTCGAAGCTGCTTCCTCCGATTGTGCAGATGCAAAGGACAAAAAGAAGCATCATTCATTCATCAGAGGCTGAAACAAAGAGGATAACATTAGCATTAAATTGCCTTTTGTCTAACCAGTGATGCATTCTTTTCTATCCATTCCCGATGCACAAAACTTACAACAACTTCGCCAAGTTTGTCGTCGTGTGTGCAACATGTGGTCCAAGCTGAAAAATGTCCGGAATCAAGGGTAAATTAGTGGCTGGTGTTGGGTGGCTCTGGGCCGCGAGTCATTTATGTGTGCGGCAATTACTGTTTACAATGATGATGGCAGTTAGTTTTATTGTTTTGCTACAACTGCATCGTCATTTCGCGGAGTAGAAAGCCCTTTAGGAATCTGTTATCCATCCACTACCGCGTCATCCATGTTGCGTTGGTAATTTTCCGGATCCATGTCTGCCCCCATTTACATCCATCGTCGCTGTGAGACATGACGTTGAATGATAAAAATGTGCTCCAAAGTAAATAGTTTCGGCGGTGTTTGTTTGTTACCGGCGATGGGGTTCGTCGGAAATGTCATTTTGCTGAACAGATGGAGACCGATTTGGTTAATCGATCGATCGATCATCACGTTCACTATCTCGCTCGTTTTCGTGCAATCATTTCTCGATGGCGATTATTTATATGGCCTCGGTATGCTTGACAAATATGCTACTCTGCATCTGCATTTCAGAACTGTTTGGTCGAGTTGACGTTAAGAAAACTGTTGATTTTTTACTCTTTATGAAGATAAGTCCCCTACACAGAATTAAGAAGGGCGAATGTATCTTAAGATATTGAATGTTTATCATCAAACTTTTGATTTAGCTGAAAGAGTTTTTCATGGTAGTTTTGTAAACATATCTGCAATTTTAATCATTCAAGTATACTTATTAGGAAATAATGTGAAGGTATTTTAAAAGTTTTCCCTCGCACCTTTGCCAAATATTACAGCTCGTGATTTATTTTCGTATCAAGAAGCTATTTCGTATAAATTTGACACTAAAATGAGATGCTCGTCATCTGACCACACACACACACACCCAAATGTGCCATTGGGAATGACTCAAACTGCGCGGAATTTCAAAGGTGCTTCCGTGTTTTGGGAATTATTTTGGGATATTTGAATGGCATATAATGAAGCCGCTTATGGGGAAATAAAAAAGTCACATATAACCATCAAAAATGATCTTTCCACGAATTCCCACCCCGGTGGTGGTGTCCGGATTAAAGCAACAGAGAGAAGCAGAAAAAAACTGCAACAATCATCCTCATTTTCTTGATCATCGTGTCGTCGGTATAATTTGCATCGTTGGTGGGAGTTGTATGGTTTCCGAAAAAAAAAAATAATAATCATAAAAGAGGCTCACTTGAAGAACCCGAACGCGGGTTGGGATCGAACGAATCCTTCCCAGCCCAGCGCTTGATCCTCGCAGGTTCAAGTATAAGGCTCTCATGTGAAACGTTGTGTTACGGTACGTTCGTGCTGCTTTTCCTTTTTGCTTTTTGACGAAGACGACCACGACGACGTCGTCGCTTGGGATCAGTTTGGGGTGCGTGGGAAGGTTATTTTTCAAGCAAAACAGCACTTCTCGCTTTCGATCATCCTCCTCGTTCGTTCGTCCGTCCGTCCGTCCGTCCGTTCTGTGTGTGTGTGTTTCATTCTTCGCCCGGATCCAGCCGATCATATTCTTCACCCGCCGGAGATCAATCCCGTGGGCCGGGAGCTGGGCCTCTTATTCTTCACCTTTTCCTTCTCGGGTTTGGACATTTTAAACTCCCACGATTGTGCTCTTTTCGGGTGGGAAGGTTTTCCTTGCCTTTTTTTCGTTCTCCAGTTTTTAATGGGTTGTCTTTGTGTGAAGGTCTTGGCCGGGATTTTGTTCCTTTTTTTTTTTGGGATAGAGACTCCTTCCACCAACGTCGCGAATCCCGCTCCCTCCCCGAGGACAACACTCTCGAGCGAGCTAATTAAGAACACGTTCTTTCGTGGCAGATTGTTTTTTCCGTTCGTTTCCAAAACCGCGATCGAGACTCACCGATTTGAGTTCGTGACTTTCGGTTTCGTCCGCATAAGGCGCCGTGTTGCAGAATGCTTGACTGGGGAGAACGCTTTCGAACGAATGCAAGTGGTGTGCTGCAAGTGACGAACTACAGGCCAAGGGTGCTACTCCTAGTGCTCCTCAAATGTGGCTTGAAAGTCTTCTCAAAGGCGCTCAGATCAGATGTCGGCGTTCGTGGTTTTGGCTTCGTTCGTTCTCTCCTAGCGATTATCGGACGAAAGGAGATTTCCCCTACGCTCTGATCATTCCGCCAACCCAAAACCACCAGTTGTGGGAGTTCTGCGTCGGCCGTTCTTCCCTTCCATATCTCCCGGCTCCTTCCGACCATTGACTCACGACGCTTTGCGGTCGTCCTGTATCGTCTAAATCCTCCGACGCTTTTTTTTAGCACCCTCGGTACCGAGATTCTCACGCCATCTTCCAAAAATCCCACGCGAAGAGAACATTTGATCCGCCTGGCAGGAAGGAAGGAACGAAGGAAGGTCTACAATTTATCCAGCGTGGAGGATTTGAAATCCCTCGCGTAAGCTGCTTGCTTCCAAATGCTATATCCATACGGTTGTGTCGAGCATATGAATGATACTAAGGCGATTACTCCAGGAAACGCCTCAGATATAACGCCTCTTATAGGAGAGCTTCACCGTTTGGTTTGTGCGCTAGTTAGATTACTTTTTTGGCGAATGATATTCTCGACATTTGTCTTCGGTCGTCGGAGATTCGTGGTATCGCCTCTGGGGATTTCCTCTACCAAGTGGTAGTATCAAATTATTACAATATTGAAATCAGAAAAGCGATCCCTATCGGGAGATTTTCCCACTAGATAAAACCTCATCGCACGACGATGATGGGTCCAGCATTATTCCGCTCGAAGCTTCCCAGAAGAATTAAAAACACAAAAGGTCTGATAACTCCCGACCGCCAAAACGGTAGCTCTTCCATATTTAGCCTCCAGATAAATTCTTCAGGGGGTCTGCGACAGCCGAGCGGTAGCGCCGGTTAGAAAATCGGCCCATGAGCGCCGGGGCTCACCACCTCGACGGCGTGGGTTCGAATCCCAACCGAGACCGGACCCTCCCCTGTACGAGAGGACTGACTATCCACGTACAACAGGGAAACAAGTCTCGTAAGCCCTTAATGGGCAGGCATGACCAAGACGGTCGTTACGCCAAGAAGAAGAAGATAAATTCTTCAGATCCCTATCAGCGCGGGAAATATTTAAACGATAAATAAAATCGTTAAAGATTTAGGCAAGGCAGTCGTGGCTTGGGCTTGGTTTTGGGGTTCGTTGTTTAGTCTTTCTCGCCCTTGTATTAGTTCTCTTCCATTTTCTGACCTTTAACTCCTCCCCCTCCGCCCTGCCCCCTTCCTAGCATCGTCCAGGTAAAAGCCTCCGAACCGTGGCACGATCGGCACGAAATGCGTCGATCTATTCTCCCACTGCTTGATGGTGGGATTGGTCTCAAAATCTCCGTAGCCAAGCCAGCTTCCCAAGCGGCCAAGAATGGACCTCTTGAAGCCCTTAACACGTTCCTCGCTTCGTTTGGTTTGCTTGTTTTTTTTTTATTCCTTCTTCCCACTTTGTTTTCACCAGCGAGCAGCAACAAATCCAAAGAATGCTTCATCAACCTGTCCCTCCCAGGGGTGTGTTTGTGTTTGTGATGTACGAAGGACGGGGGGTGAGTCTGATGATCTTCCTCTTTTCTTTTCCAACGGACGCGCTTTTCGCCTCCGACACCGACGACGACCTTCTCAAGATCGGAGGCCCCATGGCGGGCGGATAGTTCCCACCTCACTCCACCTTCGCTGTTGTGTTCGTTTCTGTTTCTATGTGTAAAATCTCTCTTCGTGGCCCTCGGCTCTTCTTCCGCCCTTTGGGTTCATTCTTGGTCCAGCCTATGGGATACGACACAGCATGCCAGAGCGTGGTTCTTGAAGTTACATTCAGTTAGTCCGCCAGACAAACAATCATTTCTTTACGACGATCTCCCGTAGGAACCAGCGTCGGGTCCATACCGTAGACGGCGATGTAAGCTTCACCTTCAGCCTTCACTCCAAATGGATTAGATGTCCCTGGCGGCGGGGGGGGATCTTGCAACGGAGGAGAACTCCAAAGAACCAAAATCGAAAACAAACGAAGCGAACGCAAGCCAGTTCCCAGAGTGTCCGTGGTCTCTACTTCGACTTTATTCGATTCCAGCCCGCGTCGTTTCCTATCATGCCTTTGAAGAGGTACAACTCCAACCGGTGGTGGGATGATCGCCACTCGAGAAATATAAAGTCTGTCGTCCTACGGTTTGATATTCTACGATCTTGGAGACCCTTGCCGGGGTCGGCGTCGCATCGCGCATCTTCAAAGCGGAACCAGGAAAAGAAGCAGCAAAAAAGGGAAAGCTGCTGCTGGAAAAGGGAACGGTGTCTTCGTCTTGCAAGACAAACACGCACACACACACACACATACGGGTGCACGCTGGACTTATATGGCCGGGGCTAGACGTGGAGAGGATGCTTATAGGCTCAGATATCGGAAAGAATGTGATGATGATGATGGTCGATGTAGTCGAGGTGTGGCGTGTTGTATACGCAATGTGTGCGAAGAGTGCGTCGCTGTCAACGTCGCAAAACCGGCCGGTCGGTTCGATCGGTGGGCCACAGATTTTCCCACAGATATACTTCCACGGGACATCCGTTGATTGATGATCCGAAGGCATATTGGCTTTGGATGGTTCTCGGGGAAGGAAAGGCAGCGTTGTCAGGATCCCGCGTGGTATTCTGACTTACCTTTTTTGGAGAACTAAGGCGCGCACTCGCGGCAGCTTGAGGAGGCAGTGTTTGTAGTTGCGTTTCGATCAACAATTGATTGGAAATATTAAGCTTAAACACAGTTAAATGAAACTCGTTTATAACACGTCTGGTGACTCACACATGTGACCAGCCGGATGGGAAATTCCGTGTTGCGACGCAAATCCGTCTCTCAAGGGCATATTCCGATCGGTTCAGCCCTTGTGTCCGATGGTCCTGTATTTAGAGCGTCGCGCCGTATAAGCTTCGGATTTTAGGCTTAATCGTGACGAACATGGCAGGTGGCCATGAAATTCGCCCCTGATATATAACTCCACACTACCAATGTCATTAGGTTCGAGTATGTGTGTGTGTTTGGTGGGAACTCTAGCACTCTTGCTTGGGGGTTGCCCTCTTCCTGACCTAGGTTACCGAAAGGGGGCGACGTTCTGCAGCCTTAACGTCGCAAAGATAGAGGTTCCCGAGTACTTGTACGTCTCGTTCGGACCTCGTGGGAATATTCTTGAGGTGATAGGGTGGTTGGCGTTAAGCTATGTGCTTGACCATAAATTGTGCTGATGCGCCTAACTGAAAGGTGTATGCAGGCTCTCTAGTGAGATGGTATTTTATGTGGCGGAATTTATTTCTGCTACGAGGAAGCATTCTTCGTGGAAGGGAATCAAACCGTACTGTATTTCTCTTCGTCGATCGGTGGTAAAATACAAAAAAAAACATGCCTCAACGTGTTATTTTTTTACCTCTCGACACATAACGTTTTTATTCCTTCAGCAACGGAATGGCAGGGGTTTTTAGAGCCCCTTCTTCCCTAACGACCGTGGTGCGATCCTAAACGCTCCAAATGTCACCGTGCGGTGCAGAACTAATCGATCATCGATGTTATATGGGCCATAATTTGGAAATCACCGGGAGAATTCATCGCTCCCGGGCCGAACACCGAACCACGCTTTCGTATTATGGCCCCGCCCCGTTACGCACGCCAAGGGTCCCCCTTGGTGTGGCCATAAATTAAGTTAATGATCCAAACGGCAACGGACGGGACCGATTCCCGATTCCCGGCCACATATAATCATAAGTCGCGGCGATCGGAAAAATCGACGAAGGCGATAAAGGAAGAGGACAGATAAGACGGCGATCGCAATCACGTCGTAAGGCAGCATCCGAAAGCTGAAGAGAAGCGGTGCCTAGGGTCGGTCGATCGGTCCGCTCGATCGTTGTTCCAAGGGATGACAATTTCTCACATATATTAAACTACATCCATATATCCACGCTTCTTCGGGCATGGGAATGATGGACTCCTTTTTTTTCGGTTGCATTTTTGGGGAAGGAATAAATTGCTACCCAAGCGCGCAGGAGCAGCAGCATCATCATCGTGTCATTACAGAAATCACAGTGATCATGATCGTGTAATCGTCGTACGTAGGAAAGGAACCCCCGGAGCCAACGAAAAACCGATCACCGAACAACGAGACAAACACCTCCTACTCTTGTTTACCTGTTCACCACCTTGAGTGTTCCCTCGGACTTCCGGTGATGAAAGGTACAAGAAATGGGTTGAGGAGATAACAAAAAAAAAAGAGCGGAGCATATCAGAATGCCTCCCTCAGGCCAACAGGAAACGAACCCCCAGCCTGGTTTCCGATCCTCTCGGTCACGGGAAATAAAAGTACCGGCACGTAACCGTCCGTCTTGTTAGTAATTTTGTCTTGCACCCCTCCTCACTGGGTTGGACTTGGGGAATCGCTTTCCGGTGCAACTCTCCGGAATGCAACTCTGGTCACCGCTGCTGGGGGAGAACATTTTCACTGGAAAATATAATAACAACCCTCGGAGGTAGCATTTTTTTCTTCGTTTCGAAGAGGTTCTACGCTCATTTGTAGTCGAGTTTAATTTATGGACACCGTCACGCTACTGGAAGTGGCAGGATGTCCAAATCGACTTGTTTTTTTTTTCTAAAGTTTCTGAAAATGTTGTTTTTACCAGAGTTGATGAGGAAATGTTCATCGAAATATCTCGCGTTGTTGAAACTTCACCTATTATTTATTATTATTTATTATTGTACATAATTTTCAGAATAGAAATATTTGAAAATTCCTGTTTCTTTTTGCTAGCTAAGGAATGTTCTAAATGAACTCTACTGACTGAAATGAATATAACTTTTTTCTCTTGGGGACTTCTTTAGAACAAAATAACCAAGCAAAAAAATTTACACTCAGATTCATGAATCAAAATAACTCTTTAGTTGGAATGAGAGAAACTTTTTGAAAATTTCATTGAGGGATTAATGAATTCTTAAAGATATAAATCATAAAGGTGCATCAATGCGTAGAGATTTCAAGCTTCAAAATATTTATAACTTTTAAAATGTTTATAATTTTGGATAAAAAATTCGTACTCATAAATCTCGTCGACAGATTGATAAGACACAACTCTGTACTCAGTAGAAATGGCTTTAAAGTGCTTTTTCGAAGCATTATTTAATAAATCCCTTTTATGTAGCATTTGATTAACTCAAAAAAAGACGTATATCAATCGTTTTTAATTTTTTCCCCGGTATATCCGGGGATCTCTTTAAATATTGCACAATTGCATATTTTGAAACGATAGGAGGATTGATGAATGCTGGTGATTTAATTGGAAAGTAGAATGAGTACCTATAAAGCTACAAAATATTTGATAACGGAAAAAATGAACTAAGTCTTAAAAGAAGTATCAATTTCCTCTCGATTCCGCCTGAAGAGTTCGTTTTGTGTCGATCACGAAACGAGAGATTGCAAAACAAATGTTTTGAGACGTTCCGATGGTTTCGTCTATGGATTTGTGTTCACCAGATGTGTTGAAAGAATTTTTCTAGTTTTTTTTTTCTCCTTAACGTTCTGATTATTATAAAAAAAGAGTGTAGAACTTTATTTTTGAAACTCACCCATCATTTCACGGTCGCGTATCGTTTGCGGAAGAAGTGGCAACGGGGGGAACGGGCTGGCTTGGGTGCAGATATAATTTATTATTTTATAACTCCACAACAGCTTGTTGCTGTTGTTGGTTGGTGAGATTTGATGGTGGTGGGCTTCTTCCTCCTTTTCCCAATGCCCATTGCAAGATCACCAAATCTTGTGTTTTTCGATGTTCTTCTTTTCCTGTTCCCCCATTTTGTGCCGCTTCCCCTGCTCCGGCGGGACGTTTCTTTAGTCCATTTCTTTTCGGAACGTCGCAGCCCCGCGAGAGCCGTTGCTTCCGTCTCTCGTACCGACGCCGTTGCCGTCGGGGTACGCTTATCGACGGCTCTGATTTCCTCCAGTTTCCTTCTTCACCCCGGTGTGTTTCCCTCCTTCTTCTTCTTCGTCGTCGTGGCCCTTTGAGTTGCTGTTCACTTTTTCGATCCAGCCTCCGAGGGCAGGGAAGGAAATGGAACGAGCCGGGGGTTTTGGTTTACGCGCCAGGGTTATCGTGGCTCGTTTTCGCACCCCTACCCATCCCGTCTCCTGCCTGCATGCCCTGGCCAAATCTATGGCCAACCAGTAGCTTGTGTGCGTATGCGTATTGTGGATAAATCACAACACACACGCACGCACATTCTGCCCTTGATGGTTGCTTGCAGCCTTCTTATTCCTTGATCGTCGCATCTTCCGCCACTAGGGATGTTTTTCTTCCCATATCCAGACACAAAAACACACACACACACATACACACATATCATCATCATCCACTACGATAGACGTGATGTTGAAGTGCTTCTTTTATGCTTCTCTTCAATCTTCTTTCTTCTTCATCATCTTCCTTTTCCGACCAACCCCTGATCGTAGCGGTTGCTTCTTCTTCCCAAACCCCTCCGTTGCGCCCTCCACTACCACCACCCCGTCGTCGTCGTTCACCCAACCGAAACGCGTTTGTCCGTTTTGTTTGATTTTTCATCGTGAGAAAAATATGGGTAACGTGAGATTTTTCCTCCAACCGGCCACCACCACCACCACCATCGTGTTTTTGTGTTGGCAGGGCTTGATCGTCGTCGGAGTTATCACGACTTCGCGGCCCCCCGACCACGTCGGGGGCGACCCGTTCCCCGTTCGATCGGGGGCCAGTTGTTGTTTCTTTGACTTTTCTCTTCTTCTCGTGGGGTTTTTTTTTCTTGTTTTGTTTCTTTTTTTCTCGCTTTAAAGACGCTCCGTTGAACCTGCCCACACAACCTGACACCCTCAAGAACGACGACGACGATCATCGCTATCGTTCACATACATATGTGTTTTTTGTTTTTTTTTTTTCTTTTCAAAGACATGGAAGTCGTGGCCCAGAGTCAAGTCTCCTCTCCCCGGACAATATAAAACCGCGCCGCGTGGAATGGTATGCTGTGTGCGGTTTGTTTGTGGTTCACATTTTCCCACCGGTTTATGGAATGCCGTTTCGGCGGGGACCGCACAGAGCACAGAGGGGTAAAGGGGGAGGGGGTTTCTTTTTTTACCCAATTCCAACATTTAGGCAACTTTCTTTTCTATTCCCGAAAAAAAAGAAAAACGCCACGTCCATCCAAGGCCGCGTTGTATGGATGATGTTACGTGTTAATCAGGCGAATTTTGCGATGCAAATTTAAGCCATCACCTTCCGATTTTTGAGGGTGATGATGGCTGAAATATGAGACATATTTATTCGTAGGTTTAAAGCGCAAACAGTGTGTGAAGGATTAAAGCGTTTGACGTACGTTTATGGCTGATAACGATTAGATTTCAGCTCGATTCCGTTCGTCGAATATCTTAGGTTCTAGGAATTGCGCTGCAAATAAATATTAACGTAACGCATAAACAAAGGGTAATCTTTTTCAAACGCTCTCTGCACTGCTGACTCAATTTGAGTGGTTAGAGAAAAAGTTATGAAAAATTATCTGTTCCTCGAAATTTGATTGAACCAACTAAAACAGTTTTTTTTTGGAGCTGGAAGTAAGTCGAGAAAACTATTTCAGTCACCTACCAAAATGAATCCCAAACCCCATTTAAACTTTACGAAGTTTTCCGAAAAGGTATATAAAAAAGAAAAAACAATCTCTCCTGCAGCGATCGTTCGGAGGATGTGTTCCAAATCGGATTATCCGCATTTGCATGATAAGTGGTAAGTCCTAAAAGGTGCTTCCTTTGCCACTCGAAGGTTCGTTCCATGTTTTTTTTTCCCTCCAGCGACCCACTATTCGAAAACGACATCTTCATATTTTCCTCGGTCGGTTTTTTTTTTCTTTCGACGGGCTGTGTACTTTTAAATGGTCGACAGGAAGAGGGCACCGTCGACAACGTGGTGTGGTGTGGTGTGGGTTGGGTTCTTTTAGAAATGGAAATTCTAAAACCTTGTTTCCTTTCCCCCTCCCCACCGCCGCCACCTTGGCGGGATCCCGAGTTGAACAACTCGGCAAACGCGAGAGAAATTAAACAGATGATGATGATCCACTTTTGTGTTGCCCAGTTTTTCTTCTTTACTCTCCCACCGGGATTTTCTTCTTCCACTGACTGCGGATTCCAACATCTTTGGGTGTTTCTTTTGTTTTTTTTTGTTTTGTTTTCCTTTTCTCATCCTCGCTTTTTTACACCTTCGCCACGACAGATGGTACGACGGTGGCGTACTAAAAAAAAAGTACAACAGAAGACCACAACTTCCAATGTAGAACAAATGTGGCGTTCAGCAGGTAACGCGCGAGGCTGGTGCGCTGCGGTACCGAAAGCATAACAGCCTCCGAAAACAGGTGCTCGAAAACATGCCGGCGAAATGCTGACCGTATTTACATAAGCCATTGACCCCCTCCCAGGAGGAGGAAGAGGAGGAAGTTGGCCGAAGGGGAAGGGACAATAACAGTCTGTTGTGTGTACACTTGCTCTGCGCACCCTCTGCCCTCCGAGATTACTGCAGTGTTTTCTTCCCCCTCCTCGCTTCCCTTTCCTTCCTAAGCCCGAAGAAGATAATCTGCATGAATGAAATGCTTCGGGTTTTATGTATTTATCTACTATGCCGCATCCACCACCACCGACTCGTACATCATACGCCGAGTCGGATCCTTTTTCTCTCAAGAAAGTGAATCAAAGGTATATTTGTATGCAAATTAGTCGTCGTCCTATAAGGCAGGTTGAAAAGGACGTCATTTATCGTTCGTGTCCTGGCTGGGATGAAAATCTCTACCTTGAACCTACTTTTGGGGATTTCGAGCTTGGGTTTGGGAAAACCACATTCGCGAAGATGAACGCTGAGCAGGAAGTTGTCCATTTGTGCCAAATTTACGCGCATACACAAATCGGCAACTGAAGGTCTGAAGTCTTTTTGCATTGCTCCGAGAAGAAGGGCCCGTTCCTGCAGCAGAAATTGCACCAAGGTGAAAAAGGAACGGACGATTGCCAGAGCAGCATCATCGTCGTGGAAGAAGACACACACATCCGGTGCAGCAGCGTACCGGTGCATCCATCTTTCATCGCTGCATCCTGCACCGCGAGACAGCAGCATCCGAATGTGTGCGTGTGTGTTTTTTTTTCCTCGTCTCTTCATCATCAGCTGTGTGCAGCACATGCATGTGCCTCGGCATGTTGTCGGGGCAGCTGTTGCTGGCTTGGCTGCCGCTTGCTTTATGCCATCCGGTGGCCACCTTTTTTTTTTTTTATTTTCTCGGTTTTGCGAACATCGATCAGCTGCAAACGACATGAGTCCCCCCCCCCCCCCCCCCCCCCCCCACCCCCCACACCCGAAAGAAGCCCATCTCCTCGATCCGAGCCCGATTTCCCATGCCTGCAATTCGTCTTTCGTTTTGTTTAATTTCAGAACGAATAACTTCAACTTTTCGGTGGTTTCATTGCTGAATAATTTCAGCAAAGGCTTAGGAAGAAGTGGCTCTTGATTTTTTTTTTTACTCGGACAGGTATTGAAGCGATGACCACTTGTGGGCAATGGTGTGTATGGTGGTTTTGTGCAAATACACACACGCAAACCCACCCACCCCTCTGCGTCCCACCTGAGGAATGTATTTCGAACGCCCCTTTGATATCCGAATACTCATAAACGCGCACAAGAACGAGTGATATGCGTTTTAAGGGCGGCGTAATTGTAGGTTTTACCACCGGGTCGGCACAGGAAAAAAAAAAGAACCACCACCAGCAAGCCAGCATTAATCGGTCCAAACCGTGGCGAAACGTTTTCCAAAGTGCGTGAAGATGAAGGAGAAGACAAATGCCCGTAGCGTAATTATTGTCAACTGGACTATAATTTAAATATTAAAAAACCGAAAAATTCGCGCGACACGAAACTTTACTCCATTGCTTTCCACTTTATCTTACCGTCTGCCGGGCCGACCGATCAACGCGGTGATCATGGGAGATAATTTCGGTAGTGGACACATTTTGGGCCCATCTTTTTGTAACTTTGTGCACGTATGTCAACCATCGGCAGCTGGGAGTTGTATTTCTTTTCTCTTTTTTTTCTTTTTAATCAATTTTATCGCCCAAGACAACGAATCTTCCTCTTTAGCCACTTTAGGTTGGTGTGGTGTGGTATTAATGATAAAATAAATATTTTATTTACGAACGAAAGGAAAACCAATCATGTGTATCTACAGCGTGATAATAATATTATTTTGGCTTCATGTTCCAAAAACTACAGTAGACTCCCCGATTATCTGATATTTGAGGTTTATCCACGTTCGTTCAGTTTCTATTTCACTATTTATGCTACTACCTCGGCTCGGTTATTAAAAAATGCACAAAAAGTAAGGGAAAATTGATTATCTGAATACTGAATACTGCCTTGTTGGTGATTTATTTTTCAACAAAAAAAACTCAATAAATTTCCTTGAAAATTAGTGATTACTTTGCGTTTTTTTAGTAAAGTTTTTTTTTTCAAATGTTTGTATGAATTATTTTGTTAATAATGGTGGATAATTCTGATTTTATTACATTTATTATCAGAGACGAATGTCTTTTCTAAAGTGCAAAGTCTCTTACATGTCCATGTCTCTTACATAAATAAATACATGTATAAAAAACTGATAATTATTTCGAAGGAGAGGAAACCAATTTAGTTGCAGTAAACTCCCGGTTATCCTCAATGTGGGTTTTCCACAATTATTCTATGTTGTATGCTGACGACTGATTTGTTTTTAAACATAAACACGTTAACTTATGCAACTAGGCAACTTTGAAGCAGGATTTTTTTTTTAGATAATTGACTGTTTCAAATTCGGATTTGGATGCGAAGCCTACTGGATTTTTTTTTTTGTTTGAATGAGGGATTTGTATCAAATATGGATTTGAATGGGAAGTCTACTGTATGTTCTTTTTTTTTTATTTTAAAACCTTGCGAAGCAAATTTTATCTTCAATTCACTTTTTAGTTTAGTTCGAAACACAAAAAGTTGAAGAACGAGAGCCTTCTTGCTTTCATTTCGCCAACCGCTGATCGGTTCGGTTTACGTCTAGACGGTCATTAGAATAAACCTGATCTTGCTGATCCTCGATCGAGAGCCCGAACTCCTCGACGCCTTCGCTGCTGTGGTTTTGTGGCTGCTGTGCGCTTTTGCATTATGTTGGCTTCCAATGGGTGTCCGATTGATAGTTGTTATATTTGATATCGATTTCGTTGGGTTTTTTTTTTTGTTTCTCCTTACCCAGCCCTTCGAGATTGTTGTTGTCTGCTGTTGCGGTTTCCGCGACACCGAGAGGCGAGAAAAACCCGTTTTCTCGTGGTTCTCCCCGGCGTAATCAACACGGCGTCGGTCGGCCCGGCGGGTCCAGCCATTCTCCTTGAGAGGAGGGGTGCTTATCGATGAAGATGGAAAAAAGAGAAAAATGTAATGAAAATGTTAAGCCGGGGGGGGGGGAGAAGGTGGTGGTTTTTGTGCTCCATTTTAATTTACGGCGCGAATAAAATCAGCAGTCGTCGTCGTTGTAACTTTCAATAGACAGAGGCGATTAACAAAAAAAAAAAACCGGAGCAGCAAAATATGCCACAACCTTCCTCTTAACCTTCCAATGTCGCCAATGGCGCATTAGGGGTTTCGCGTACTCTTCGTTTCGATTGGCGATGAAGCTGAGGTGAACAAAAAAAAAGAACAGAAATCACTAACCACACATTCCCATGCTTTGCGCTAACGCGACATTCATTCTGCGTGTTGTTCTTCGGTCACCGCACAGACACAAACGGGGCCCGGGGACGTAATCAAAGCAGGCCCTTCCCCTTACACCCCTCCGGTTCCTGCTATGTGGCCTATTTGGAGTATGTTGCGCCACACATGTACATAGTTCGCAGCGTTCGAGTGACCACACCATATGCCGCGCGCGGGGTTTGGAGAGGAAATCAAGAAAAAACGGCGCCACACACCACCAACCCTGTTTACGGTGTCGTCTTGTTCGGTACCCAACCTACCTACGTCATCATCTTGCCTGATAAACGGTGGGGTCAGCTTAAGATCTGGGTTGTGAGGGGAGGAAAAGGGGGGAAAGTTACATTTATTCGCGCCCAAGGAAAAGTGAATGAGGTGCAAGTTTGTATTATTTCCTTTTTTTCCGCTGTCTCTCCCTCTCTCTCTCTTTGCACCAAAACGACCAAGAGAGGTGGCATAAATGGCCCCATAAGTGAAGGTTATTATGCAAAAAGGTACGGCGTACGTGGTGTCAGCATGGGAAAGGAAAAAAAATGCATGCTTGTGTGTGTTTATTTATATGCTGATGGTTGATGACGTCGTTGTGATGCGTCACACGATTCGCCATGCTGGCGATGTTGATTGACCGTTTGTTCACTGTCGTATTCCTTCACTATCCGATGAATCTCCCGATCATTTAATTGAAGACGGGAAGAAATAGCACCTTTCCGCCTTCACTCACTCGACCTTTCCACTCACAAACACACCCCACCCCCCGGTGAGAGTCGTCTTGCGCGAAAAGAACAAAATCAGCCGTTTGGTTCTGCGCTTGAGGTTAATTTTAGACCGCGCCGTTCGCGAACCGTAGTACAGTGTTCCGACCGCGTGGTCACTGTTTTTCGTGCCAGCCTTGGTGGCCAAGCTGATGATGCTGATGCACCCTTCCGAATGTGCACAACTGTGCAGTCAGCAGTAGCAGCAACAGCAGCAGCCAGCAGTGCCTTTATTTTGCGCACTTCTGATGATGATGCAGACAGTTGTCCAACACGTAGATACAACCCCGCTAAGGTCGACCTTAACTGTTGTGGCAAAACGCTGATGTTGGTGAAAGTTCAATATAAAGTGTTGGATAACAGATGGACCGTTCCATAAGAACTTATCATAAAGGTCTTCTCATACCTATTGGTAGAGTTTCAGCATTAAATCATTTTTATTGTTGAACTATAACTAATCGGATGCCACATCTGAATGATCCTTCGACTGTTGCATCGACGTTCAGATCCATCTTAAAACGGACTTGGACAACTGATCGAATCATGAATTTTCGAATGAAATAAACCGAGCCGAACTGTTACCGAGGAGTATAAAGAATAATTTATTTTGAAAAAATGAAACTTGCTGAAGTATGCCTCCTTGAGAGCACATTAACAGCGAGATTCATTCATATAAATCTTTCACCTAAGATTCATTCAGATTGATTCATGAATCTTTTGGGATTCAGATCTTCAAACTTTGATGAATCTTTCGAAACCTCAATGAATCTTCATGAATCTTTCCTGGGACCTTCATCAGTCTTTCATTGGAATAGGGGTTCCTCTATCCATTTTTTAGTCTCTAGTTTCGATTCTCCTAACATTAATTATTCTTTGGGATTCAATAATCTCTTATTAAAAGGTTCATGAATCGATGCAAAGAATCATTCAGATTCACGAATCTTAATCTAAATTACACAACTCTAGTATTTGGATCATACTAAGGAACACTAGCTCAGGTTTTAGAATTACCATAAAAACCATAGAAACCATTTGCATGGATTGAACTTACATCGTTTTGGGAATGGTATACAACCCAAGGTATTTCGGAGGAGATTGCTTCAAAATGGGATTTTTTCTTTTTTTCAAAAAGAAAAGGTTCATCATTTTCTATTGATTGTTCAATGAGGGTTAAATGTCCCTTGAACACAAATAAAGGTAAATGAATAAAACATCGGCCCATGAGCGCCGCCGGGGCTCACCACCTCGACGGCGTGGGTTCGAATCCCAACCGAGACCGGACCCTCCCCTGTACGAGAGGACTGACTATCCACGTACAACAGGGAAACAAGTCTCGTAAGCCCCTAACGGGGCAGGCATGACCAAGAGGTCGTTACGCCAAGAAGAAGAAGAAGAAGAAGAATAAAACAAATGAACCATGTTTAATGCATTTGGCACGATCATTAAGACAAAACAAATACTAACAGATCTTTGTGTGGCGTTTTCTTTTGTCCTTTCCAGCTGATACTACACCCCGCTCACAGTGCATGCAACCGCGGCACGTTGCCTTTGTCGCCGTATCGAAGAATGGCAGAACAATGTGTCATCGGCATTGAAGATAGTCAGCAGCAACCACCCGCCTCGCACGATGCCACTGACAGCCCGCTGCATCCCGCCAGTCCAGTGAGCCGCATCGAATCGCCCACGTGTGCAGCGGTGGCCCCCGTGAACGCCATCCACCATCGGGACGACGTCGACAGTGGATCCGCCGGGAGCGATGGTCTCAGCACGCCCAACCTTTCTACGCCGACCTCCGGTGGGGGTGGCGGCGGCGGCGGCGTCGGTGGTGGTGTGACACCACTGTCCGCCGTCGGTGGCGGTACCGATGGCGCTGGGCTCGCTAAGCGATGCTGGTTGTTCTCCGGCGAGGACATCGAGCGTGAGCATCATCCGCTGCTGCATCGCACCGATAGCCATGGGAGTGACGATTTGGATAGCCTGCAGCAGGGGCAGGAGAGTGACCACGACCAGCAGCACCAGCAGCAGATGGAAGTTGCCGCCTTTCTCGAAACCCCTGCCGTCGAGCGCATGGACGAGGCCGAGCTTAGCCCAACGGCGAAGCTGGTAATCATCAGCGATAAGCTGGCGTCGGCCAAACCAAAGCGGCTCAGTGATGAATTTTTCTCCGCCGACGACAACGACGATGACGACGACGACGATGAAGACGATGATGATCGCGAGGACGACGAGGGCGAACACGCAAAGGGCGGTTCGGTTACCCTCTCTTCCGGTGGTGATGTCCCGAAGAGTGGAAGTGTGGGTAATGGTGATTGCGAAGCCCAGGCCAGTTTAAGCGAGATAAAAAATCTAACCATCACCTGCAATGGGGGTCAAAGTCGTAGTTGCCGCCTTGGAGGTGAAACCGAGCAGCGGGAGGACGAGGAGCAGGATGCGGAAAACTCGATCAACTGCCCCAAACGGGAGCAAACGGGTGGAGGAAAATCGTCCGACGCTCCGTCCGGCTCGAAGCACCGGGACAACAGAAAGGAGGAAAACGATGAAGAGCGCCACCATCATCACCATCACCATCACCACGCTGGTGACGCTAGCGATGAAGACGGCGATGGTGAGGCCGAAGACGAGGACGAGGATTTTCTGGACGACGTGCAATCGATGGACGCGATCGAGCGGCGCGACTTCGAGCAGGAGCAGCGCCTGACGGGTGGCTTTTTGATACGCAACAAATCACTGATATCTGCCGATAGACTGAACTTAGAATTTTTAAATACCATTAGCCAACCGGCGCAACAGCGCTCTCCCCCAGCCGCCGGTGCCCACGATGAGAAGGTGCCGGTGGCGTCTTCATCATCGCAAAAGTCGCACACCACCAACGCCGACGACGAAGGGCCGAGGACGAAGTCACTCGATCGAGCTGATGATGATGATGTTGTTGGCGAGCTTATTCTTGCTTGCTCCTCATTCTCCTCATCCTGCACTGCGTCCCCGACATCGGTGACGACGGCACAGCTTACAACAACGCCAACTAGTAGTAGACATCAGTACAAGCATGATCCTCACTTTCACCATCATCATCATCATCATCACCAACCGCAACAACACCAGCTTGGCCGGGAAGCCAAATTGGCCACCGGTGTCATCAAACAGCAGCAGCACCAGCAGGTGGCCAACAATGGCGATAGCTTTAGTAGTAGTTTTAGTAGGGAAAATGAGAACAATAGTACAACCAAGTCTGCAGTGCATAAGCTTACGAGAAACCTCTCCGCTAGTCTAGCGTATTGCGATGAGAAGCGAAATGTGGACGTGGAAGGATGTGAGAGCAAAAGTGCGGCCGATGACCTTTGCGACGTGGCCGAAGGTGCCGCTTCCAGATCAGCAAAATCACTTTCCATCAACTCGTCCGTTTCGTCGTCGGTGTCGTCGCTTGCGTCGTCGTCGTCCTCGAACTACTCGCTGTACGTGTCCGTCTCGGGCTCCTCGTCGACGGTGGAAGGTGGCAGTGTGGTGGAAAAGGTCAACGAGAAAGACCAGCAGCAGCAGCAACAGCAAGTGTCTGGTGGATCGTTGGGAAAACCGCAGCATCAACTGGCCGAGGCGTTTTTGAAAGCGATCACAAACAACAGTCTGTTGGCGGCCCGTGCCGCAGAGACGCTTCTGCGCGATGGGTTGATCGTAGAGTTACCACCTGAGGGCGGCGACCAAATGGAGGTGATAACGAACAACCGACTGCTGGCTTCCGAGAAGGATTCGCTTGTGGCGAGAGGAGGCAAAACAGCGAGCACGACCAGCTCCACCCGTAGCAGTATCATCGCCGGTACGGCGGATTTGTTGACACAGGACGAAAGCGCAACGAATGATCCTTGCTCGACGAGCAGCTCTACCGCGTCGTACTCGTCCTCTTCGTCACCATCACCGCCCCAGACACAGCACGGTGGGGATGTCCCGATGGTAGTCTGTTCCACGGAACTACCACCGACGGCTTCGCTTTCCGAGTCAACCTCATCGGCTGGTTGTGGTGCATCGGCATCGTCAACGTCGGAACAGCTCGACGAGGTGGCCACGGTGGTTGAGAAGGAAGAAAGCGAACTGACCCGAGGCGATCAAGGTACCAAGGCAAGAAAGGAAGAAGATACCGTATCATCGCTTAGCTGTCCGTTCTCGAAGGAGGATAGCAGGCAGCAGGCACCATCGACGTCTTCATCCGCGGCGGGCAAAGCTGCTGGCTCCCCTTCGGCCGGCGGACAATCCTCTCAACATCACCAACATAGACGTCAGTACCATCACCATCATCACCATCATCACCACCACCACCATCGTGCCGCAGGAGCAGCAGCATCGTCCGCAAGCTCAGCTTCTTCATCGTCCACCGCGACTGCATCATCATCTTCTGCGACGAATGCCGGGCCCACTGGGTCTACCGTTGCCGCCGCCTCATCCTCCTCCGCCGCACCAGCAGCATCCGCAGATCAGCTAGCGATAGTGGCTGCCGTAGCGGCCGTACCGTTCCATCAGCAGCGTGACGCTAGTACCAACACTTCGAACTCTCCCGAATCGAGCGAGCCGGAAATCGACGAGGAGGACTGGGCCGACTGCGAGGAGGGTACCGACGAGGAGGTATGCACCTGCCGGGACTACACGGACGAGGAGGGTTTCGCGAGCAGCGAAGACGAGCTGCCATCGCGCGACGTAGACCTCTCCAGCTACACGCATCTCGATACGATCCCGGAGGATTTGCTGCACGAAGCACAAACACCCAGGATGCACCGGAAACGGAAGCTTACGGAGAACCGCACCGCTGCCCCGTACGGCAGTGAGAGTGGCAGTCCGTCGACGGAAACGCTGAACTACAGCAGCCGGAAGCGGCTTGCGTTGGACGGATCCGCTACGGGCGCCGGCACGGTAACGACGCCCGGCGGTACATCCTCGAACGGCAACGGGTCATCATCGGGTGCGACGGGATTAACGTCGGTCACTGGGGCTCTAATGGCCACCACACCGCGATCGTCACTGCGTAGCCCAATGAATGTGAGTAATTACATGAGCGCGGAGCTGTAGTGTGGAGGTATTTAATATAATTTTCACTACCCTAATCTTTATGTTTTTTGCAGATTGCAACGACACCAACTTCATCCACTTTGGGAGAGCGTAAAACCCCTAGAACCATTATACCAACCAAAGATAATCCTCCTCCCGAGTTAAATGAGTGGTTGCTTCAATTCCAGGTAAGTGTGTTGAGTGGCTCACAATGTGGCCCCCCACTTCTGCGACTGGTTCTGTAACGACTTCTTCTGATCCTTCCCAACAGCGATGGACACACGTCGAACGACTAGTGGCGGTCGATCGGTTGATCGAACACTGCGAGCCCACCCAGGTGCGCCACATGATGAAGGTGATCGAGCCCCAGTTCCAGCGGGACTTCATCTCGCTGCTCCCGAAAGAGCTAGCGCTCCAGGTGCTGTCCTACCTCGAGCCGAAGGATCTGCTGCGGGCGGCCCAAACGTGCCGCAGCTGGCGCTTCCTGGCGGACGACAATCTGCTGTGGAAGGAAAAGTGCAAGGAGGGCGGCATCGTGATCGAACCGTCGACCGACCGCCCGAAGCGGGGCCGCACCGGCAACATGCCACCGATCTCGTCCCCCTGGAAGGCGGCCTACATGCGCCAGCATATCATCGAGATGAACTGGCGCTCGCGGCCAATCCGCACGGCCAAGGTACTGAAGGGCCACGACGATCACGTCATTACGTGCCTTCAATTCTGCGGCAACCGCATCGTATCCGGTTCCGACGACAATACGCTGAAAGTTTGGTCCGCCATCACGGGGAAGGTAAGCCAACAGTGTCTGAAACATAGTACATAAACAAATCTCAACTAACACCTTTGTTTTCTCACCCTCCCCACACACACACACACACACACACAGTGCCTTCGAACGCTCACCGGACATACGGGCGGCGTCTGGTCATCGCAAATGGCGGGCAATGTTATCATCTCCGGCAGCACGGATCGTACGCTGCGCGTGTGGAATGCGGACACCGGACAGTGCATGCACATCCTGCACGGACATACGTCGACCGTGCGCTGCATGCATTTACACGGCAACAAGTAGGTTTCTTTCCTCCGAGAATGGCCACTCATTAAGTTCTCGTTCAATGGTAAATTCTTATTTTTCATTCTCCTCCTTTGCTTCGTTACAGAGTCGTGAGTGGTTCCCGTGATGCAACACTTCGCGTGTGGGACGTCAACCTTGGCACCTGCCTGCATATGCTGGTGGGTCATCTGGCCGCGGTCCGGTGTGTCCAGTACGATGGCAAGCTGATCGTGTCCGGTGCGTACGACTACATGGTGAAGGTGTGGAACCCCGAACGCCAGGAGTGTCTCCATACGCTCCAGGGGCACACCAATCGCGTCTATTCACTCCAGGTAAGTAACCGGGTTGTCGGAAGGCTTTAGGTTCATCCCTATTGAAAAATGTTTTTGTCTTTTTTTTACTCCTTCGTCCATAGTTTGATGGAGTGCACGTCGTTTCCGGTTCGCTGGACACTTCGATCCGCGTGTGGGACGCCGAAACGGGCTCGTGCAAGCACGCCCTGATGGGCCACCAGAGCCTCACGTCCGGCATGGAGCTGCGACAGAACATACTCGTATCCGGCAATGCCGACTCCACCGTCAAGGTGTGGGACATCATCACCGGCCAGTGTTTGCAGACACTTTCGGGTAAGGAGCTGCTGATTTTCACTCTCCTCCTTACCTCCTTCCCTTATTAACGAGATATGGCATTCGTTTTGTTTTTATTGTAGGACCTAACAAGCATCAGTCGGCCGTCACTTGCCTGCAGTTCAATTCGCGCTTCGTCATCACCAGCTCGGACGATGGCACGGTGAAGCTGTGGGACGTAAAGACGGGCGATTTCATCCGCAACCTGGTGGCCCTGGAATCGGGTGGTTCCGGTGGAGTTGTCTGGCGTATACGGTATGTGGAGTTATTGTCCTCCTGTCCCTCTCAGGGGGACAGCCAGCGAAAACCAACACTGTGATTTAAACCATGCCCTTTTGTTTCTCTTTTAGAGCGAACGATACAAAGCTTATTTGCGCCGTTGGATCCCGCAACGGCACGGAAGAAACCAAACTGATGGTACTCGATTTCGACGTGGAAGGTGCCTGCTTGAAATGCTCATAATTATTAAGGTGAACACAACCAACCAACCAACCAACACCAATTCCTCCCCCACTCTTCTCCAGAAAGGTTTTCTCTAACAACCCTTAACCCCCCCTGCGTTGCTTAGCTCTTTTGGTCAAGGTTATGTAACGTCTTTTCCTTCCTTCAACTACACTTTCCTTCGTCCTACTAACCTTCCACTTTCCGTATCACACACTCCTCACACTCGAGTAGGGTAAAATATTTAACTCATAAGTATAAAACATAGAAGCGAAAAAGGTTAAACTCGCACTCTCTCTCTCGCGCTCTGCTGTGCGCAAAGCAGAAGGGTGGTTGCGCATAAAATCCCGGAGCGAGAATAAGCCCGCCCGTACCGCGTTGGGCAAGACAGCAGGTGTAGGTAGATTGTGGTCGCGCGAGCGCTGTTCAAGTCACACACACAAACACACATACATACACCGGTGGATGATGATGGTTTGAGATATTCGGTGAACATGGTTGGGAAAGGATAACAAAAAGGAGGAGAGGCCACGAAGAGAACGGCGAACATATGCAGCAGCATCAAACCGCAAGCAAAATACTCCTTTTTTCGCCTCGTTCGGGACGGAAGAAACCAATGGGTTTCCATTTGCATGGAACTGTAACCCCAACTCAGTTTAAAGGTGAACGGGACAACATCTCGGGTGTCCCACCGCACCGCAACCAGTTGCAATAATTCGTACTAGCACTTACCACTCCGTCCTTAGTTCCGTCGGCCGAGGAACTGCACTCTGTCGAAGGATTTTCTTTTTCTATTTAAAACATATTTTAGTAGCAAATAATGTAGTGAAATTTTATAGTTAAACCTTTTTGAAAATTTGTTTTAAACTCATTGTTTGTTTTACGTGTTCGTGTTTCCTGTTCTCTTGTTGAAATTTTTTAAACCACCACCTTTATTGTTAGTTTTTGTTATCATCCTACCATGAACTTGTTCTCGCTATATCGTTTGCGCTAATGTGTTTTTTTTTTCTGCGTGTTCTTCGTAAAGTCTATCGAACTTCTGTTTGCCAATTCCAATTGGTATTTTGTCTACGCTTCATTCCATCCTGTTTGGTCTGATTTGAGAAGTGCGAAAGTACATGGTCAGAGTGTTCAACGAAGGTCCTTTCACAACTACGTTGAATATTCCATATGTTGCCGCTGCGAACTATGTTCGATGTTCTTTTCAATCGGTTTTTTTTCCACATGATCACTGATGTATTATCGACTAGTCAATTCGCACCGTTTAACCACCAACTTACCACGCGCCTCCACCGCCACAAGGCTGCGTTTCGGGACTATTGTAAGCAACAAACACACAACAAACTCCTCGTGCAGGGCAGTAAAGAAATAACGAGAAAGAAAAAAAACAACAAATTACTCATAATTGCACACCCAAGATCCATGGATCAATGCTTTATTTTTATGTAATGTTAGTTTGTAGTGTAGCCTGCAGAAAATATTAAAAACAGGAAACAATTCGTAACGTGTGTTTGCGTTAGAGAGGAGAGGAGAGGAGAGAGAGAGAGGGAAAGCGCGTGTAGGAAGCAATACAATATATGGGACGAAGGTATTAGAAATGGTGGCAATTGCATGCTACGGCTAATAAAACGAAGAAGATGCAAACAGCTTACTCTCGTAACAAATCTATCCGCCAGCAAAAAAGCTCCGGGCATCGGGCGGAAACGAAATATATAAACGGTAACGCTAAGGGAAAGATTTAGCAAGAATAAACATAGGTACACACGGAAACGAAGCACAACAGACGATTCTCACAACCACAACCAGATTGAGTCGACACGCAAAGGGTAGGAATGTATGCAAACAGTTCAAATTATGTGCTCTCGCCCGGGCCTGAGACTGCCAGCGTAGCGACAGAACATGCCGTGTAGGAATAACAATACTTTTCCTCCTTGTTTTGTTTATTTTATTCTTTCCCTTATCTTTTTTTTTTTTTTGTTTACTTATTATTAATTTTTCGGTCTTATGTGTATTTCAACTGTTTCTTTTAAAAATAATGCTCGTTTCGGGATTAAGTCGGTCATAGGGGGAATTCGAAAAGGCGTACTTTTGTAATGTTTTAGTGTTTAGACGCGACTCACTAGCGCCTCCCAACGCGTCTCTTCTGCGTGTATTGTGTTGTTCGTTTGCTTTCCAAGCGAAATAATTAATTCTTTAAGTTTTCTTCACGTTGTAGAGATTCTATTATTATGTGCATGTGCTTTAGTTTATCGTAGCGAAAAAAAATAAGAAAACAAAACCACAACTCCGGAACACGTATTCCACGTAAACTCAGAGAAAATGATAAAATGAAATTAAATAACACTCACAACAACAACAACAACCACAAAAAAAACACTAGCGAGAATCATAAACGTTTGTGTAACGAGTTTTGAATGTCGTTTGGGGATCCGAAACCTTCGTGATGCGATGTGGAGTGGAAAATCGTTGTATGCATTTGAGGGTGCAATCAGCTAAAATGGTATCCGTTTCGATTGGAGATGTATAATCATCCGTTATATTTTATTTTTACATTCTTGTGATAATTTTCGCCACATACATTGAAGTAAAGATGACATGTTTCGTTTTTCGTTTAATAAATTTAAAAATGTTAAAACCCCCTTTTCTAAAAACTATGTCCAGTTCGAATGGCATCGCAATGTGCGTTGCAGTTGCACTTTAAATCATTTTTTGACAACAATGCTTTAACCCTCCTAATGCGCATGTGCATCTCTATGTCACCCTGCGCTCCTACATACTCACACCACCAAGCAGTATTGTTAAACAGAAGCATACTTTTCACACGATTGTAAACAATGCGCGCGTTTTATGCTGTCGGTTTCTATGGTGGTGTTGGTGCGAACGAACAAAGCAGTATGCTTTGCAATGAACAATAAAAAATCCGCGGATGAGCAGGAAGGAAGATGCGGCTGAATTTGGCAGCCAAGTAGGCTAACACACGCGGGGCACAGCTGACGGGGCATAAGGCTGGATGTGTTTAATTTTTTAATCTCCCCGACTTTCGTACCTCGAAGTGTGTATTCTCGTCCGGCCCTCGCCGCGCGGATGCCGTTGTGCCGTTATGTGTTGTTATCGCTAAAAATGTCGAGAGGTCGATAATTAGCGTCCGAGCCAGTGGGTTTCCTAACATCGGACAGTCGGCGTCGGCAGAACAGTAGGTTTGGGATTACCAATCCCGAGAGCGCAGCCATTCATCACAAGGGTGAGTAAATGCAGTTCCTGGTCAATTGTTCTAAGGCGTGGTAGATTCCACCAATTTTCCTACTTACTGTGATGCAACCACTGTCAACTGTCTATCAACGCTATTTTTAGGTGCATCGAAGCAGCTGATTTTTCTACCCAGCCGACTTTGATCTTTTCATTTCGGTTCGAAAGAAGTGCAAGGCTCCAGGATGGCTTTTCTCGACGAGCGTGGTTTCCTGTACGTGCTGGCGGATCTGCTGTCGATCGTCACCATCGCGTCATGCCTCATCTCGAAGGTGCCGCAGATTCGAACCGTCCAGCAACTGCAGTCGGCCAAGGGACTCAGCGTGAACGGTCTGCTGATGGAATTGTGCAGCTACACCGTGACGATGCTGTACAACTACACCAACGGGTACGCCTTCCTGTCGTACCTGGAGTATCCGATTCTGCTCGCCCAGGAGTACGTCCTGGTGTACTACGTGCTGCGCTACGAGTCGCTCCTTGGCCAACGGGCGTACATGTGGTCCGGCATCTATGTGGCGGTGTTTCTCGGTTTCGCCACCGCCATCATTCCTTCCTCGGTTCTGATGATGCTGGTGGTATGTAGAACCTCCAAAAAAGATAGACAACTTTCTAACTCAATTGTTCCTTTTGCCAGCCCTTCACCACGCCGGTCGGTGCCACGAGTAAGGTCATGCAGCTGATTGCCATCCTACGCTCGAAGGACTCGCAGTCGGTCAGTTTGCTCACGTGGGGAATATCGGCGTTCACAAACTCTAGTAAGATGCACCTCCAGTAGCCTCCAATAAGGACTAATAAAAAAACATTCCCTTTTCCTCTCTCCATGTCCACAGCGCGCATCTACACCATCATGCTGGACTCCGGTGACAAGATGCTGCTGGCCAACTTTGGCATATCCACCTTCCTCAGCTCGGCCGTCCTGCTGGCCGCATGGTACTACAAGAAACCAAAGAAGGACTAACCAACCAACGTCTACCACCCTTTGCGTCGTTTTCGACGACGGCACAATCGATTTGCTCAAGCGTAACCGGCACCGCCGCTAGCTGCTTGCTGCTTCGATCGGAATTCGGTGGAGAAAGGAAGTCTCAACGCAAACCAAACGCTTATCACACACGCACCAAATGAAGTGACTTGCCTTCGGAAGGAGGCATTGATGATTGATTGCAAAGCGATGCTACGTCTCATTTTTGCACGCTTCAGTTACCAGATAGGGATATTTATCGAACAATTTTAACTATATTGACCCACGAGATTCTACTAATTACGAACGAACATAAATAAAACTACACGTGTTTTCTTTCCAAAGATAATGAAAATGTCATAAAAGGAATGTGTTATTTTATGGCGTCTAAAGAAATCGCTTGTAAATTAGTATTGTTAACAATACAATATTAATTCAATTTTTAAACCGAACGAAGGTTTAGAGATTCACATTCTCTATGATAGAAATTATGAAACTAATTCATAATCTATGTTCCTGGATGTACACATGTAGTTGTGTAGACAGGCATGTAGTTGTGTCGTAGATAATCTTATTAAACAACCCGACCCTTGGCCGCTTCAATGCAAGCCACCGACCAGATAAACGTTCCCTCAAGCCACCAAAGTATAATCGAAGCGTAGTCCTTATCGTGCCTACCGTGTGTTAAGATGGCCGATTTCACCAAGGAACGAACGTTTGAACTTTTCCAAAAGGTTTTCTTATTTCATTCTAAAACGGATAATTCGCCTTTAAAAAAGTATTGATTCCACCGGTTCTACTGTGCAGGATTTTCCCCGATGGATGGTTAATTTCCATGATCCGGTGGAGTTGTTTCGCCGGCAACCGAGTTACCTGGCGAGCCAAGTGTACTGCACCGTTGGAGCGTTAGTTTGTCTAGCACATGCACTTCACCGTGGCGGTCGATGGCCATTCCTGTGGCTCGCGAGCACTTTCGCCGGCGTACTGATAGAAAGTGCCGTCTATTTGTCACCATTCGGAGAAACCATTTGGTTCGCCCCGACCGTGATTGACTTGTTTGGCCAGCGGATTCCGTCGTTCATATTCTTCGTGTGTAAGTAAGCCACCGTTTGCCACAGTCCGGTTCCGGATCTCCTACAGTCTGCTTCTCTTTTAAGATCCCTTCTTCTACTACCAAGCGTTTTGGGCCGTTTCAAAACTGCAGCTGAAATGCCGGTGGTCCGAGCACATTGCCGTCGGGCTGCTGGTCGTCCTGTTTGATCTACCGTTCGATATGGTCAGCGTGAAGTTTTTGCACTGGACGCTGCACGACACGGAGCAGATGTTTGCCGAACGGATCTACTCTGCCCCCTGGACGCTGTTGCTGTTCTTCTTCGGTAGTACCTTCACATTTTCCTACGCGTTCCGGCATCTTCGCAAGTTGTTCGATGGTCGCCCAGCGCAGGCCACTGTGAGCGACCCGTTCGCCACCCGGAGTACGATTCTGGTGGAGCTGGCTGCTTCGATCGGAACGGCTATCTTCTCGGTTTCGTTGGGTTCGACACTGTTCTTGGCTGTCAATTATCCTTTGCACACGTTGCTCGGTATTTCGAACAAGATTGTCGTCGTAGGAGTATTTCTCTGCGTGGCAACCATCTTTTGGAAATTTGATCGAAAAAGTAATCGAAGGCTACCTTTCAAGTAAGCCAATACATTGAAACTCGAATATACCGCCTACTAATTAGATCTATCCATTCTATTCGTTAAAGGCAAAGCTTCGTCGATCACGTGCTAACCGGGTGTGCAGTGGGACACTTTTGGCTCTACCTCGTCGTGGCAGTTTTCTTAAACCCGCAAGAAGCATCTTCGACCGGAAGACATCAACCGATTGGCGATTGCCTGAACCCGCGCACCTTCCTGTGCCTCGATTCCTTCCGTAAGGAGGACTTTGATTTTCACTGCTTACCAAAACTACCGAAGGAAGGATCGTACTGGTATACTATTTGTGGCACACCGTTTGAGCATCGAGCCGAGTTCGTGTTTGTGCTGATCGTCATCACGTTCCTGGCTACGATGATCCATCGTACAGTACACTACGACTACGATGTGCGGTTTAAGGTGTATGAATTTGTAAAGAAAAATTCCTCCACTGGAACAAAGGCAAAGAAACTTAAGTAAACCCCTCCTCGAGGCATGTTCTCAAATAGATAATGAAACAAATGGAAATAGCGTCACACATTCAGGTAATTTATCACAATTCATTCTGACGGAACACACAGCAATCCTATTTGAAAATAACAAAATGGACCTAAATTTACTGTAGCATCAAAAAGTATACAGCTATAGCTATCAACACAACAGCCACCGGAAGTAGATACATCCAGCTACGGCCACCTTCTTCCTGCTCCACTTCCTGACGCTTCCGCTCGCGGTGCTTCCGCCGGTTAAACTTGCGCTCATACTCCTCCAGCTCTTTCTGGTTTTCGATCGCTTGGCGGGCGCGCTCCTCCTCCTGTTGTTTCTCCAACTCCGCCCGTTTCCGTTCCTGCAGCAACGTGCACTGGTCGTCACAACCGAGAGTTGGAGTGACCCTTGCGGCGTTGCAATTAACTTCCGCCTTACGATGGCCACATTTGCAAGTGATTTTAACCTTCTTTGCGCACAGCTCCGGATTTGGGCATCGTCCTGGGTGGCAGGTGGCAGAGCACCGGTGGCCACAAGGAAGCTGGAAATAAAATAGTGTCATTCGATCGAATGTTTTAGAATGTTGTGAAGCGGACAATAATTGCAAACATACATTTTTGATGCACTTTTGTCCACAGCTCATTACGGACGCCCGACGTTGCTTCAACGCTTCCACCAGCTCTCCCTTCTCCTTCCCATCCAAGTCCGGAGGATAGAACTCGTGACATTTGTAAAACACCTGCGTAAGACCGCAATAGCAATTTGTCTTGATAGCAACCTGGCACGGATTGCACGGTGGATTGTGACAAGCGCGCTGACATGGATGAACACATCCGGTTGGCCGTGGAATGGCGCAACCTGCCGTACACGCTTCGCATCGTGAATCTTGCGTCGTGCTCGCACGGTGGGTAACTTTATGACAGATGAGTGGACACTGGTGCAGCCCGCATCGAAGCTTCCTGCCACAGGCGCGTCCACACGAGGACGGTTTTGAGTTAGAGCATGGCCAGTCGGCCGTTTCGTGCCCACCCAGACACATTACCGGCACCTTCACGGGACAGGGTGGATGCGGGAGCGTTTTGATTTCCACCACTTCCTGTGGCACATCCCACGGTCCGACAGGTTTAAAGTTTTTGTCTTTGGTTACTACTTTTACGGCCGCATGGCACCGGGCCTCACAAGGATGCTCGCAGTTGGTTGTGTCGTTCGGTTGTCCGCACAATTGTGTGCACGGTGGGCACTCGCCCTGGTGGCAGTCGTGCGGATTCTGATGATGACACTTGGAGTGAATCCGACAGGGCAATTTACACTTTGGTGCGTTTGCCTTTTTCTCGCGCCCGCACTGCACCTCGATGGATGTTCCGCCGCAACTGAAATATTTGGGTAAATTGTGTAAAAGTTTTATCTTATGTTGCGGCCATTTTCCACGTGGCACAATACTAACCGACATTTAACAGCCGACTTTTGGTTGCACGGATAGCACAGTCCCTGGTGGCAGAGTGAGGTACATTTGTGCTTTCCGCACGGGAGCGTCTTTCCACACACCTTATCGCATTCCGGACACTGCCCATCGCAGCACTTCCGGTTGCAGGGATGCTTTCCACAGGTGCGCACTTTCTTACACTTGCTCTCGCAGGTTGCCTCACGGTGGCAGCCCACCTCCTTCGTCGTGGCCCCACAGCGACACACTTTGCCAACCAGCACCAGACAGCTTCCGCACGGTCCCTGGTGGCAACGTTCCGTGCAGTGATGTTGTCCGCACTCGAGCACCTTCTGGCACGTGTCGCCACACGTACCTATGCGCTCCGAGCAGGATGCGGCACGCGTTTCCGTCTTACCACAGGGACACGACCGTGGCAACCCGAGAGGACACTCTCCACACGGTCCATCGTGACACTTGAGCTCGCACTTGTGAATGCTGCACGGAAACGGTTTATTGCAAACCGTTCCACACTGCCAGCGCGATTCGTGGCAGTTAACTTCCTTGGTTTTTGCTCCACAGAGACACTGCTGCTTGCTGCGGTTTTTGCACGGCGGACATTTGCCGGGCTCGTGACACTGTGCGCCACACTCGTGTATTCCACAGCTCAGCTTACGAGTACACTGGAAAAGAAAAAGAAACATTCATTGCCTACTATGACACCCGCGCTATGGCTGACAGATTCCAACATTTACCTTTTTCACGCACGTCCATGACTTTTGTGAGCAGCGTATGGTTTTTAAAGCAGAGCTGCCACAACGGCACGATACACTGATCGTTTGCGGACATGGAGGACACGGTCCCGGATGGCAGAGGAGTCGGCAAGTGTGACCACATTCGGGGTTTAAATTTTTCTCGCACGGTTCACCGCACGAGTGCGGAATCAACCATGGGTGAGCGGACGGATTCTGCTCCTTCCGGCAGAAACATTCGTAATGGCGCGGAATATCTTGCGGCTGGTATTCCTTGCGGCATTTCGGACAATCCCAGTGCACCGAAAGGACCGGCTTAGGGATGTATTCCCCCCGGTTGTTGTAATAGCCTTCCTGCTGCTCATGGTTTATCCGCTTCATCGACATACTATCGTTTGCCCAGCGTTGGATGCACATGAGGTGAAAGAATGTGTAGCACGAGTGACACGACCAAATCTGAAAATAGAACCCATGCTGGAGCGTTACGAAATCGGGACTGCATTCCGCCTCTTCCTACCTTATCCGCGCGCTTCACCGTCTCGATGCAGATCAGGCATACGGCGTTACGTGATTCGAGCAAGTTCTGCAAATACTCCTGCGTTCTGCCCACGTCCGCATCGATCCCATGGTAATTTTTCAGCACGTCCCCCAGAATGGCCTGTGTCGACGCATCGGAGGCACCACCCGTGGTTCCGTCGTCGTCCTCGTCACTCGATACGTACTCGGTGGCATACTTCCGAGCCGTTTCAGCATGTTGCCGTTGCACTTGGTTGAACTTTTCCTGCGATTTCTTTATCATGCTGGTCGCCGTTCTGGAGACAGGGATTTTCGAACCACTAACGGCGTTATCATCAGCTGGGCTAGCTGTTTTTGCGGGTTTTTGGGGTTTGTTCTTTACGCCATCACCTCCACCACCAGCACTGGCAGCTGGCCCATTCGGTTCTACAGGCACTTTCCACACATTTTGTTCCTTTGGCGCAAACTTACGGTTGCGGTTGGCCATTTTATTGCAGTCGCTCAAAAGTCCTCCTCTGGTTCAGATAATCAAATGTTTCTACCGGTGCCTGCTATGTTGCTTTTACGTGGAAAGATTGCGAATGACGTGCGCGAAGCCGAAACTCCCGGTGAAAATAATACGAAGAACATTTTCAACAGCAACGATTAAACCCAATTTTAAATCAACCATATAAAATTAGAATTATCGTTTTGAGAAGTCCATCGTATTTATTTGTCTACGTAGTAAAACATAATTAAAAAATAAAATTACAGAAAAATCGAGTGAGAAATGATTATGACAGTCGCAATTTGGGAATGCGTGAGCGGTTAATGTTTTTCGACGATACGTTTGATTCCGCGCTGCTGGAATTGCTGGTAAGTGAGAGTAGCTTTTGCTCATCGCTGCCAATAGTTTTCTTCATTTGGCCCAAGAGTGCTATTTTACGAATTCCTCCTGTGTTAGTAACGCACCCAAGCGGGGTACGGTTACCTGCCTTCGGGGTAATGTTATCTTTTTTAGGCGTTTGCTCGCCCCGTACAGCGCTACCCTGAATACCCTGCGGCGGAGTGCACTGTTGACTTTCCGTAATTTCCTTTGTGTGCGCCGTTAGTTTCAACACACTCTCTACCTGCTGTTCGTTGTTCGCTTCGTCCGTTTCGGCATCATCGTGCACAAGGACCATGGGGGTTCGAGCAATAGCGATTGACGGTGAGCGAGGATCATAGCCTGCAAAAGGAACCACTAACGCGTCCTCAAAAACGGTGTCCTCGTTGGCTTCGTCCTTCGGTTCGATGATCGGAGCCGAATCGTCGTACTCAATTTGTAGGTTGCATATTCCTGGCAGTTGAGATTCACAGTCTTTAAATGAGGCATCCATGTTGTCCTCCTCCTGGATGATACTGTCTTCATATGCAAGCGAGGAAACAACGGTCGTTAAGCTACTATCATTGCTATCGATAGCTGGCGAAGCCGGATCTACTACCAGCGGTGTCCTGGTGAATGTGCTCGGTGAACGGGGGTCGATGATCGATTGGAAACGCTTCGGCAGGAGGTTAATCGGCGTATGTAGGTGGAAGGACGGATCCATTTCCGTTAGTTCCGTCGCAAGGTTTTTGCCCTTTGTAATTGTAGCACGCGTAGCAATACCCTTAGGATAATCAAATAAAAAGGGACGAATGAAATGTGGAAACAATGGAAATGACGCATTTTGCTTGTACTTACCTCCTGCTGATGGATTGGACTTCTGTTGATGTTGAGCGTCGGTGAACGTGGATCTATAAATGGCCCTTCACCTTGCTCGATGGTCGGCAGTATTTCCGAGGATGGCGATATCTTACTGTTTAAGGCGCCCATTTCAAACCACGCAAAATTAGTTCACACGGTACCAAATAATCGACTGCGATTTCTACTGACGGCTGTTGAATGAAGTGGGATGTGTTCCTTTGGCGGTTTGGAAATAGAGGCGATTGAAATAACGACTCTTTTTGACAGCTGTCACACAAACAAGGTTGCTACGTACAGCTATGCCGCTGTGAATTTGAATGTTCGTTTAGTTTACTTACCATTTATCATGAAAATTCAGATAAAAACACTTAAATCATAAGAAATATTGCTTATTTATCAAAGCATATAACTTCGTGTAGATTAGATTGTACTAAACATTCAAAAAATATTAATTTTATGTAGCCCTTCAGAATCGGTAATTCTTAGTTCGTCGAAGAAATGTCATTCACAAGATTGCCATTTTTTTAATCATAACAGTAGAAAAAAACACGAATGAAAGCAACAAACAGCAGTTTCTTCCGCACTCTCTGTTTTGTTAGATAAGTGGTAGCGCAGTCTGCATGGCACATTACTACTGAATCGGTCATCGGTTAATCGGCTCAAACCATTTCGTCAGAAAGCTTCCGGCGACCGCTACAGTTCACGGTTGTACACACATTGAACAAAATCTCGATCAGCAGGTGCCCAAGGCGAGCCACATTTGGTGGCGCAGTGGACAAGATATCCTCTAAGCAACGGTGTCCTTTCCACCGTGTCGTGTTAACGAGCGAGAAAGTTGTGCGCATACGTTCCATGTGGTAAAATTTGCTGACGACGTACCCATAGCTGTGACCAGTTTAGATTGCGGGAAAACTATTTCGATTTCGCAAATATGCCATTCCACAAGTACATTTTCACTCCAAAACTGTTCAAGGATTACGAAGGATCAAGGGTAATTATCATTTAATCTGGCCCTGTCACACGAGACAAGAATGACTAATTAATTGAATTTACTTTTGTGCCATTCGTTTCGATACTAGGAGCATTATGAGCCCGGGCCACTGGAGAAATATGGAGACCAGCTGCTGACAGCTGTTAGTGTTACGAAAATTTAACGACGTGAAAAATAATCGAAAGTGTAATAATCGATAAATATTCCTTCATTATTCTCACAGTTGAACCTGATGTGGAGTTTCAGCTACTACACTTCACCCTTCCTAGTTTCCATCCTGTACCGAAGAGGATATTTCGTGGCCGAGTCCGTGGGAACGTTCGCGAAGGTGACAACCGGAATCGGACTGCTGGTGGCCGTATCATTGTGTATGCGTGGCCTGGGGCGCTCAATGAATATGGTTTATGTGCGGTTTGCGGAAACGCTTGAAAACGCCCGTCGCAACAGTGACCGCTGTGGCGAACCAAAGACGGCCCTTCGGCGGTACGATTTCGATTTCAACCAGTGGCCAATTGATTACACCGTCAAAGGAGGAAGGTTCGTGTTAGAGTGCAGAATATTCCAATGAAAAATTTAATGAAACCTGATTTTAACGATGTATGTCCCTTTCAGTCGTAAAACGATCGCTCAGCGTAACAAGAACTTCTGGATCTCCTCCTTACCCTGTCAAGTAGCAGCTTACGTAGCTATCCATACATTTGGAATCAGAATGATTTACCCAGGCTCGGTTAGATTGCTGCAAAATTACGTTGGTATGCATAGCCGATGATTTTCTTAGCGTTCAATTTAATGTCGTACATGATTATCTATTCCTCCAACGCAGAACCTATGCTCATCGAAGGGCGCACGAAGTTGGTCACCCAGTGTAGCGGACAACGGAACAAAGTGAAGACCGCTGACGGTAATGAAATCGATACAATCATTATCGACAACCGTCATAAGAGCACGAACGGTAAAACGTTAGTCATTTGCTCGGAGGGAAATGCAAGTTTTTACGAAATCGGCATCATGTCCACACCGCTTGATTTGAAGTATTCCGTGCTGGGTTGGAACCATCCTGGATTCGCAGGAAGTAGCGTATGTAAAATTGACCTCTCTATTATCGCATGCCTACCGATTCCTGGTTGCTCAAACGGATGTTCACTGTGGACCATTCCAGGGTCGTCCGTATCCGGATCAAGATCAGAACGCCATCGACGCCGTGATGCAGTTCGCTATTAGGGAGCTCGGTTTCAAGCCGGAAAATATCATCCTCTACGGGTGGAGCATCGGTGGTTATTCGACGCTTTACGCCGCCTCGCAGTATCCGGAAGTGAAAGGAGTGGTTTTGGATGCGACTTTCGACGACGTGCTGCAACTGGCCCTACCCCGGATGCCGGAGCGTATATCAAACATTGTAAAGATTGCCATTCGGGACTACGTGAATCTGAACAATACGGAACTGATCACGCGATACAATGGGCCGGTGCTGTTGATTCGTCGCACGGAGGATGAAATCATTTGCTCAGAGTAAGTTTTACTGGATACCTTCGACTAGAGTCGACAACAATAAATATTGTACCTTCCTTCCGTCCCTCTACAGAGATGCTAACCTCGGCACCAATCGAGGAAATTACCTGCTGATCAATATGCTCAAGTATCGCTTCCCCAACATTTTCAAGCCAGAACAGGAAGCCTTCGCCAAGGAGCTGCTATCGAAGCCGATTGATTTTATCAAGAATGGTAAACGCAATTCAATTTCAAACGCAAAATTCATTCCATTCTTGTACGAAATAGGTATGTTAAACGATTGTCTTTGATTTTTCAGTCCCGGATGATCTTTGTATTTCGCTGCTAATGTCCTACCTTACCGACAACGGTAACAATGGTACCAGCCGGAGCTATCCGATTGAGATCGGTGCTGAATTTTCCAGTGAGCAACGCAACACGATGGTCAAGTTCCTGGTAATAATTCTTTCATATCTTTTGCTTTGGAAACGCAACAATACTCAATTTCGGTCCCTATTCTTCCCGTTGCAGATAAAGAAACATTTGTCGGACTTTAAATCGACGCACTGCACACCCTTGCCGGAGGAATTCTTCCAGACGCCGTGGGAAATTCCATCCGAGACGGATTACGTATTCACCTAAATCTCTTCCCCTCTCTCTATCGCTCATAAGAAAGACGCTTTATATTCGACCAAACTTCGCACTACATCCGTGTGCTATATTTTATGACATGGTGGTTTTTAAAACTGTACATCGGATTCCGCTTCGACTTTGGTTTGTTCCGTCGTGCATAGGTAAGGGGAAACAGTTGGTTTGTTTTGAGTTTTTCATTCGCTGTATATCTGTGTGGTGTGTAGTTTATCGGCAAGAAATGGCTACATTCTACATTAAAACGCTACTATAGCTACTCGTGAAGTCTTAAATTTAATGAAACACATCCAATGTGGGATGTTAGTGCTTTTAATGGCATACTACCATGGATGTTAGTGCGACATAGAAAATTCCTTTGATATTTATTAACCTTACAAAAGAATCGAGGGGCAAATTGAAACAATGAGTCATTAGTCTTTATGACTACAAAAATATTAAAAATTACTACATTCTTTTCGTATATGTATACTGGAAGTGGTATTACAGTGAGACGATGGAATGGAGGCAGGTCGGTCGGAATACTTCTGGTGTAGGGATAGTTCAACTGAGTAAGGAATATTTTCCTATTTGCAAGATGAAACTATAACAATATAGTGTAATACCCAAAGGGTGGAAACAAAATAAAACCTCACATCGTAAAGTATTTATTACTGGTAAAGCATGGCTGCTTCGTTCTTAATTGTTGACAAAAAAATGTTACAGAGAGCGAAAAGCTGAAAATGTAAATTAACAAATTAATCCAATTCCAGCTGAAGGGAAAACATGAACATGAGGCTTGTTTTGTAGACGGTTTTATTTTGCATAAATTTTGCGACACTGCTGACTTAAAATATGTATTCTAACAGAGCCCTGTTATTTTTTCGACCTACCAAAGGCCTTTTTCTTATTCTTGTCGCCTCTCTTGGCAATCTTCTTGTTGCCCGTTTTAGTGTTTCCTTTCGGTATGGTGTTTTTGTTAATAACATTGCTGGTTTTGCTTCGCTTAATGGCGGCCAATTTAAGCTTACGCATCGAATCCTTCTGTTTCATTCGCTTCTGCATCTCTTCCACCTTCTGGCGTTCCTTGTCCGGTACGCCCTGTTTCTTCTCCTTTTCGATCATCTGCTTCGCCCGATCCTTCTCATTTCCTTGGAAGATGTCTCCGTAAGGATCGAGTTCGTGCGTAACCTGCGGCGCATGCAGCTCCTTATCGATCTTGTGCTTTATGCTGGCCTTATACTTCTCGCTGGCGGCCTTTCGAAGCATTTGGCGATGCTTGGCCGGACTCTGGTAGTCGGCATTCTCCCAGATCGGTGCGCCGGTGAACGAACCGTCGAAAATCCTGATCGGATTCATCACAAACCGGGGACCGATCTCGGACAACCCACCGTCCTCTGACAAGATCTGGAAGTGCCGGTACCAGATACGGTTGTCCAGAAAGGTGAATGTTATCACACGATCGATGAACGGTTGGCTTTTCGGGTGATAGTTCGGTACGCCGAAAATCTGCGTCAGTAGCTCCTTGATGAGAACCAAGTGTGGTTGCTTTTCGAATTCCTCATCGAACGACAGTAGTGGGCGCGAACCGCGTAGACAGTTTCCCGTCAACTTCATCTCGCCCATGGTGTGAATGTTTTCGATGAGAAACTTCACCGACGGTCCACGTTCGGCGTTCGCGAGCCACATGTACAGATCGCGTTTTCGACGGCCCTCGAAAAGGATCACCTTGTTGCAGTGCTTCATTTCGCACATCTCGTTCACCACCGCGAGCGTCTTCCAGCGTTCCATTTTCGGCTCGGAACGGTGGTGCGGCATTAACGTTTTCAAATCCTTCATGAGGTGCCGATCCCGGTGATTGATACCGCGGGCACACAAAACCAACACACGCTGCTTGTTCGTCCATCGTTTCTACGAATTAGAAAAACCATAAAACGTAAACGTTACGAAAGCATCTTTTCGAAACGATTACTTCTTACTAAACATACCTTTTCAGGCACCGGCTCATCCGAAGTACGCGTATCCTTCAGTGGCGGAATGTCCTCGTCGGATGATTGATCCGAGTCTATTGGTTTGAGCTTCTGTTTGCCCTTCTGTTTCTTCGCCGGTTTAAGTTTCTTTTTCAAGTTTGGCTGCTCCTTGCCTTTGGCACCTTTCTTTCCTGTTTCCAACTGTTTCATCGTGAATCTGGTTTTAATTAACAAATTTAACTCAACAAACAGAAGACACGCGGTTTGGTACCTTCACAAATGAGGTAAATAATTCGTTTGACAGCAGACACGAGCTATTTTGACAGGATCGGCCACAGCCCAAGATGCAGATAGATGTACCACACATTGTAATGCCTATAGATCTTGGTTTCGATCCACAATTGACAGCCCCCTTTGACGGGTTCTTGCTTTTTTTTGCCGTATTTTTCTCCGATCCGACTGCCGAGAACGCCATTTTGCAAAGGCCGCGCGTACACTTTACGGTGTTTGCAGTCGAGTGTTCTTTTGCTAAATAGCTTGCAAATCGAAGTGGACCTCGTGGCGTGGTTGCCGTCGATGCATCGGTGGACAATGTGTTCGTGAATCGAGTCGGTTGCTGTGCACAGGAATTGATCCGCATTTCGCCTCGGGGTGGCTCTATTGCCCGGCAGGGCGGCCGAAAGTTTTGCCGGGGTGAAACTGGTGGTCACAGAAGGAGAAAAAGTTGTACACTCGGTAGTTTGCGTTTGCCCCTGTTTAGCTAGTGCTGTAATCGGTCTGTGCGCCTAAATCCGAACCCGGGCGACGTCGTGTGGTGTTGCTTCATCTAGTTGGCGTGCTTTTTTTTATTCATCCCTTTCAAGATGATGTTCACTGTAAGTAACACCCGATACGCGGTGAGGGAAAGGGGACAAATTGTGCAATTCAATGCTGCTAGCGATCCGACACCCAAACACACCTGTTCTAGTGTTACGAAACTTAAGGATACCCCTCGGTGATGCCGCATCTAATGCGTTCCCTTTGGTTTCCTTTCTTGCGCAGGGTACCAACCAGCAGCAGGACTCCCGGTTCTCGGACAAGGAGAAGAAGCTGCTGAAGCAGATGAAGTTCAGTGACAATCTCAATAAACGCGTTGACATGTCGAAGGTGAAACTGGACGTGCTGCGTCCGTGGATCAGCCAGAAGATAACCGACATGCTTAACATCGAGGACGATGTTATCGTCGAGTTTGTGTACAATCAGCTGGAGGAGGAAAAGTTCCCTTGCCCGAAAAAGATGCAAATCAATCTGACGGGCTTTCTGAATGGCAAAAACGCCCGCCTGTTCATGGAGGACCTCTGGTCGCTGCTGCTCTCGGCACAGGACTCCGACACGGGCATACCGGCAGAGTTTATACAGCAGAAAAAGGATGAGATTATGAAGCGGGAGGAAGATGCGCGACTGCTGGAGGATGGCGCGCGCGGACAGCGCTCCAGGAGTCGCACGCGCGACAAGGACGACGGTGGAGGCAACAAGGCGAAGCAGAAGAACTCCGTGCGGCAAATGTACAAACCCGAACCGGAGGATTACCTGGACGAGGAGGAAAAAATGATCGAAGAGTTCGTGGAGGCGGACGTGCCGAAGGAATCGAAAAAGGTACCACCGGCTGCAGCTGCAGCGGCTGTCGCTGCCACGGAGCAGCCCCCGGAGGTGGCTAAAGGCGATAGCAAGCACTCTGCTCCAGCGGACAAAAGCTCCAAAGAGCACCAGGGAACGGCGGGGAGTCGTAGGAAATCGTCCGATCGGGGTAAATCGGGCGAACGCAACAACGATAAGGGAAGGAGAAAGTCTCGAGATCGGTCAAGATCGCGTACGGACCGTCGGGCGACATCCCGTGACCGGCGAGGATCATCGCGAGAACGTAGATCTTCCCGTGATCGGCGCCGATCTAGATCGGGTCGTCGGTCGGTGGATCGGTCTCGCAAACGTTCTAGCCGTTCGCCGCGAGATAAACGGGGCAACGATCGTGATCGACGTAGGTCGCGCAGCGGTTCTGTTTCTAGAAAAGAAAATAAGAATAGTAAGTCACGCAAATAGTTTCTCCATGTCCATGTAAAATTAATTCCATCTTTCTGCTATCCATGAACAAAGTAAAACAGAAATTCTAAACCATCCACCATCATGCGATGTCAATGTGTACACATTTTTGATCGATATGAACCCAAACCATAATTCATGAAAAAAAAATCATGAACCCAAACCATAATTTAACGCTGGTCAAATCATTGTCGTTGCCAGGCAACGGAAACTCGGCCGCTCTGTCGAAGCTACAGTCGAAGCTGATGAACATGGCCGAAGGGAAGAAGAACTCGACGAGCAAAAAGAGTCCCAGTCGATCAACAGCCGGTTCCCGTTCCCGGAGCCGTTCCGGTTCGGCCAAACCAAGCAATCGCAAGAAAAGTGCTAGTCGATCTCCTCGATCACGGTCCAAGTCAAGGTAGGCGTGGTGTTGTTCTTCTTAACAGTCAATTATTTCATTACTCTTCTTTTGCAATTAAATGGCTTGTATTCTGCATCGTTCCGGGTGTTGTAGGTCTAGAAAGCAAAAGAAAGCTCGCCCCAGTTCACGGTCGCAAAGTACCAACTCGAACTCGTCAGGTTCCTCGTCGTCCAGCGGCAGCGATGCGGCGGAGGGCAAGAATGCAACGAAACCAAGCGCCAGCAAGAAACGGAATGGGCGCAGCAGCCGCAGTCGGAGCCGGCGTGATACGTCCCGCAGCCGTTCCGGAAGCAGCCGATCGTCGTCGTCACGCGGGCGAAAGAAGGATGACTTTGAGATCCACAAGAAAGAGAACAGTGTGCAGAAGAAGCGCCACTATCGTTCGAACAAAGACTCGTCGGATTCGGAGGCGGAAGGCAATCAAGGCTCGAGGGGGGGTGCTGGTTCGTCGTCTCGGGGTGGTGGCAGGGGTGCGAGAAGATCGCCCGCTGGACGTGATAGAGACCGCGATCGAGAGCGTGATCGACGCTCGGTTTCCCGTGGTCGAGGGCGCGACGATGGGCCACGGGGACGAGGCGGCGGTCGTTCACGGTCACGGTCGAAGAATAGGTCCCGCTCGAGGAACCGTTCGAGATCGCCTCGAAGACGCTCCCGGTCGCCAGGACGCCAGACCATGCGTGGGAATGCTCGGTAAGAAATGTCACTCGCAACCAGTGAGCATTTTATCTGCTTTTTTTCAGGACGAGTGTGATTTTGGATGTTTCTTTGTGTTGTCTGCATATTTTCCGAACATTCGTGGTTAGTAACCATTGTCACAATCGTTTTTCTTCAATCATCCTTCTCCTAGCGATAGTAATTATGGTGGCCGTCGCCGATCACCTCCGGGCTCGCGTTCCGGAGGCCCCGGACGCGGTTCGGATAAGGACCGAGATCGTGACCAGCAGCAACAGCAGCGCGAGCGAGACCGCGATCGTGATCGTACGGCTCAACGATATGGTGGAAGCCCTCCGTCACGGGGTCGTCGAGGAGGATCGCGCGATCGTGACCGTGAGCGGGAACGTGACCGTGGTGGTGCTGGTGGTGCTTCGAATAATTCTTCTAAATGGCGCCGTTCGGATGAGTCGCAGCAGCAACGGCAGCAAATGGGACCACCGGCATCCAATCGGTACGACGAACGCGAACGGAACCATCGCGATGGTACCGGAAATCGTGCTTCAGGCGGCGGACGTCGCGGAAGCCAGGATCGGGACAATAGTGCCGAACGCCAGGATCGTACAAAGGCGTCCGGAGCGGCGGGTCGAGCCGTGCGCAAGACTTCGGAGAGTCCGGCCGGGTCGACTGGCAATCGACGGTCGGTTACGAGGGGCTCGAATGCACGTGAATCTAGCGAGATGGCGTTTGATGACGGCGGCGGTGGTGGCGGTACTGGCAATGGTCGTGGAACGTCTGACCGACGCGAGCAGAATTCAACGGATCGTCCCACACGTGGTTCAGTCGATAAAAGCTCCACCAGAGACAACAGTGTTGATGGGCGGGAGGAAAAGACACGCGCTGCCGGAGCCCGTAAACAGCAACCACATGAAGTCGTCGTGCAAAGTGACGCGCGGAAATCGAAAGAACGTACATCTGGTTCTGTAAGCAAACCTCGAGAGGAATCGAAAACGGTGGCCCCACCGGCGGTGTCAGACGGTGGAAAGAAACAGGCGAAATCATCTTCATCATCATCCCAGGTCAATGCCGCCACTGTTGCAAGAAGGACTGCAAGGGACTACACAAGTAGCCTTTCGAGGACACCGTCGCCGTTCCTGAAACCTCACGAGCGTGAAGCCGCAGCCGCTGCAACACAATCCGTTGGCGGTAGGGAGGACAAACCGCACGCGATCGGAGCTGTGTCGGAAAAGAAGTCACAGAAAACGGTCGTCAAAGGTAAACCACAGCAGCAGAAGCGTGCCAGTTCGCCGGACAGTGAAGACGACGACAGTACCGGCAGCGATAGTGATGACTCCCGGGAAGTTGAGGCTGTGAAGAAGCCGACCCGGCGGGGGGAGGACGACGATCGGAAGCAGCGTGAAGAGGAAGCCCGCAAGAAGCAAAAGCTGAAGCGAAAGCCGGAGGCGAAGAAACGTGGAGGCAAGCACCACCGCCGCTCGTCGTCATCCTCCTCGTCCAGCAGTGACGACGACGACGATGATGATGAGGATGATCATCATCCGGACGACGCCGGCAACGGTGGAAGCGATGTTGAGGAGAAGCGTAAGTCGGCAAAGGATAAGGACCGGCGGGTACCAAAGAAAGCAGCTCCCTCGAAGACGGCGGAGATGTTATCGTCGGCACCAGCGGAAGATCAACGGCGAACAAAACCAGCATCCGGCAATACGGCACCACCACCACCACCACCGACGGCGCCGACGAAGGGCGACAGAGCAGAAGAGCGCAAAGATCAGCACCGTGACAAAAGTTCCCCACTGGATAGCGCCACCACGACGGCAAAGAAACGAAGGCTCACGAGCACCGAGCAAAAGTCTACGGAAGCGAACCGAGGTACCGCCCCGACGGCGGAAGAACCATCGAAAGCGAAGGCCCATCCCGGTACCAACAACAGTGCCTCATCCGCCAAGGGTGGCACCACCTCCACCGGAAAGACAGGAGCGTCCGGATCGAAGGGGCTTGTTGCCGAACCACCGGACGGCTCGTCCTCGTCGAGCAGCTCGGACTCGGACGAGCGGGTTCAGCAGCGCAAGAAGAGACGCAAGGAGAAGAAACGCCCACGGGATGGCTCACTGGACGAGGGCAGTTCGTCCGCATCCGGTAGCAAGCGCAGCAAGAAGCACAAGAAGCACCGGAAGCACGCGAAAAAACACAAGAAACACAAGAAACACAAAAAGAGCAGCAAAAAGTATCACCGAGGTGGAGGTGGTGGAGGCAGTTCCTCGTCTTCCTCGGACGACGAGGACGGAGTGGTGGTGGCGGTGCGCTCGAAGAAGGGAAGTGGCATGTTGGGACTCCCGGGTACGGCACCCGGTACGGCGGTGAACGACGATCTGGAGAAGCAGCTGCGCGAACGAGCCCTGAAGTCGATGAAGAAACAGCAAAGCATCTCGGACTGAGAGCGTGGCAGCCGGTGGCTGCGGCAGGATGCCTATTCTCGCCACGAGCGCACCAGGATGATGATGGATCCCGCCGCCAACGTTCGACTCAAGTAAGACAAGGTTCACGGTTTGTCGATAGAAAAAAAAACAGGAGTAGAGACAGGACGCGAGGAAAACTCCTTCGTATTCCGTGGCGAAGGAGAAACTATAAAAAAACACACACACACATTTGTATAGATAGACCATAATCCATAAGAGTTCGTAGTTGGGATGTATCTTGATAATAACGACGGTGTCCTAGGAAACCAACCGACAGTCGTCCTGCCGGCCGAAGATTTCACTACGACGCTAAAAAGCTGCGCGTCGTTTCTTTAATTGCCAGGAGATGGAAGGGGGAGCGGCAAGGGCAGTGAGAGGCGGTTGCGCACCCCAAGCAGAGTCTTTAACGTACTATTTTAATGCGGGATGACCAGTCGGATACGATAGCCTTTATCGTATCGTGTTTGACGAAGGCGCACGCTACTTTATTACTACTATTACTACTACTAGATAACGTACGGAAAAAGGGGGGTTAACTTTGTTCGTGTGTTGACATGCAGCACTTTTCACGAATATTTGAAGCAAAATATTATAATAATGCCACAAAACAAAAGAAAAAACAAAAAAAACAAAGAATGCCCCACTACTTTGAGCATGTATGCACGTGTGCGTATGATTGTGTGCAAATATGGGTTTGTGTGTCTGCGTGTGTGTGTGTGTTTGTATGTATGAGAAAATGTTCTAGCCGAAAAAAGCGGAATAGTCTCGCTGATACATGGGTGGTTTTAGTGTAAAGCAGATTGAAAAATGCTCTAGCGACCGGTGCAGAGGGTCCCTGCTCTCCACCATCGGCTCCGGCCGGAAGTAGTCCACTGTTTGAAGAAAGGTACCATTTTGCCATTTTGGTAGTATTCTTGGTAGGCTATATTTTTTTGTTTTCTAGTAGAGTGTGCGCGCTCCGAGATCATGAAAGAGGCAGTGAGAAAGAGAGAAAAGTATGGAAAAGGTTGGATTTTCAAAATAGTCATGTTATGCGAATGACACCGAACGACCTAGTTCGCGTAACCCAGCCCCTTACGTTATGCGCAATACGAAGCAGCATTAGTTAAATTAAAAAAAAAAATCTGTGTTTCTGCAAACCAGTAGAATAAATTGTAACAATTACCATGGCAACGTGGATTGTTTCATCAGTCGCCATGGTAATTTTCAGTTTTGATTGCTGGTTTGAAGTTCAGAAGGCATTTGGCAGCTAGCGTTTAGTGCTGAGAATAACGATTCAGTAAAATATGCCAATTCAGAGTGAGTGAGTTGGAATGGAGAGTCAATTCTTTAACTCGCTCAAAATGATTTGACTTACTCTCTTGCGTAAAAGGAATCATAACGATTAGTAATGGTGCGTAGATCATGCGACCAATCAAAACCCCATTTTTTGTGACCCTTTGGCCAACCCATTCTGAGCGAGCCAAATCTTTCTTCTTCTTGGCGTATACGAGCCGGGGTATATCCTCCTACGCTAAGTCGAACAATTTGTTCCCTTACTCGTAATCAGAGCCATACCGACTCTGTCCGAACTCCTATGTACGGGCTCGTCCTTAAGGAAATTACACCTATGCGTGTATCCGGACGGCAGAGTGTTAATGAGAGATTCATGAATCTCAAAGATTCAGCAACTGATGAAAAGTGATGAGAATAAAATGGGTAGAGGAACCTCTTTTATGTTTGTTTTTGATCGTATGATCCACGCCAATGAAACAATCATGCAGATTCGTGAATGATCCATGAAAGATTCATTAAGGTTTCGGAAGAATCATGAACGGTTGAAGATTCGAATCCCAAATGATTCATCAATCCATCTGAATGAATCTTAGGTGAAAGATGAATATGAATGATTCTCACCATAAGATTCATAAGGCACAACACTAGCAACGACCGTTTTTGGTCATGCCTGCCCTCGTTAGGGGCTTACAAGACTTTTTCCCTTTGTGTACGTGGATAGTCAGTCCTCTCGTACAGGAGAGGGTCCGGTTTCGGTTGGGATTCGAACCCACGCCGTCGAGGTGGTTAACTCCGGCACTCATGGGCCGATTTTCTAACCGGCAAGTTAGCCAAAATCAATCATATTGAAAAATTGAATCAATTCATTCATGAAAGCAAAAGAAGCTATCGTTTCGCTTGAACTAAACGACTTGGTAAATCTTATCTCTCATAGACAATTTTTAATCCATATTCCCAACAATTTGAGTATAAACTAATGTACGGAATTAAAAGGACATTTATGCTGTATTTGTCTTTTTCCTGCCTTTTGTACGACAACTTCTTTGTCGCTTTCTCCCGTTCTCTGCTGGCTCCTTGATGAGGCTGACCGCGGTGTGTGCCGTGTAATGTGTGTGCGTGTGTGTACGTGTGTGTGTGTGTGTGTCCTTTTGTGATGCGATGAGACGTAGTATTTAGTATTGGAGTAAAAAAAAACGACATTAACCAAGATTCTTAGCGATTAAGTGACCAAACTAGACTATGAATTGGCTACCGATAGTAAGAAAAGTAATAAAAGAAATTAAAAAAAAGAAAACCACAAATAATTAAATCCTCTCCTCGAGTGAAGCATGAAAGCGACACCAACTTGATAGCAGACGACAGGGCAAGGCAGATCGAAGAATGAAATGCATCCAGAAGAAGAGAAATAGCGCTAAAACAATGTACTCTCACTACGAGCCGCCATTCGGGATGGGGGGAAGGGTGGGGGTCTGAATTTGGCGCCACGCCAACAAGCATGAACGACCCACGACGAGTTGCGGCTTGCGGCATAAACCACACAAGCGAAACACAAATAAAGATTAACCATAGAAAATATTTCACTGTATCTCAGAAAAAAAAGATTGAAAACTGCATACGGCTGTCTTGCATTGGATGGATCGCGAAAGAAAGCCAAACTTCGTTTGTTTGTTGGCGTAAGGATGGATGATATGCTCCAAGGAACTGCCTAGAATTGAACGCCGGATCTTACTGTTTTTTTTCTCTCTGGTAAAGTCGTTATATCTTAGAATAAAACTTTTACATAATGTAAGTGATGATATTGATCATTTTAAATGGACGCCTCTTCTTCTTTGCTAATGTTTTTGTAAATGTTCATTTTAGTCCGATAATCACATCTGTATGGTGTGCCATTGTGGAGCGTATGCGTTCATTTAGTTTTGTTTTTAACATTAAGCTCCATGGTCAAAAACATTCTTATCACTAGTTCCGTTCTTTCCGGTCGTTCCCGCACCGAGATAAAAAGCCAAGTGCAGTGTAAGGGATAGAAATATTTATTTGTATTTACAAAAAATATACTAAAGGCGGCTGCTCTTACGTAAACCTATCAATAACTCACATTAGTTCCCTTGCCGGAGGCTATTCCATTCGGCCATGTTTCACGTTCCACTTACGATAAGTCGCGCCCCGGGCTCGAGCGAGGGCCCTTGGAGGATTGGCGACCAATGATTGCGCCCTTTCGAAACGAACGAAACATTATTCAATATCATTCTTTATCCGAAAAAAAATGCGTCATTTACGTCTTTTGTTGCGTCGAGGAAAAAAAAGAATGTACTTTGCGATCGAGCAAAGGACGAGTGTCAAATAATTTAAAACAGCTAACGTTTTCCCTGGCCAGCGTTGTGGGCCCCGTTTTTTTCTCATCGACCCCCATCCGGGTGTTTCCAGTGTTCCAGCTTCTACTCTGGATTCTCAGCTAAATTTTTCTCCTAGTGACCCTTTGAAGCGGGGTCCGTGTCAGCGGGTTGTGTTCGGTATAGGAGTCGCCACTGCATGCCTCCGATCTAGCTCGCCCTAGGGGATGAAGTTACCGCCGCCCGTCTCCCGCGGTTTGTCCGTGGCGTACTTCGGTTTACAGACACATCCACTCTCCACCAGCACGTAGTCCTGGCCGGTGAGCGTGACGGGTCCGAGGGGAATCACTAGGAACAGGTACGGCACGTACGTCTGTGTGCACTCGCCTCGCACGACATCACATTCGGACGATCTGTTGATGGGATGGAGTCGATGGAAAAAATTGGATTAGTATTATTATAATTATTTTACTGTAACGCCCCTGATATTCTCCGTTCTGCCGATTTCTAGAAACTCGAGATTTTGCTCTTATGATTTTTCTATTTTTATCTAAGACTTATCTCTAATTCATTGCAGTTTTTTTCATGAAAACATAGTGAAACAAATTTAACGTTCGTGGTTAGGCAAAATAAAATTGTTTGATAATATTTCTTCATTTTTTTCACTTTTATCTATGAACATAAATTATGACAGCATTTAAATTCGTTCTTCTTTTTAAATTCTAACATCGAAAGTTAAAGCTACTTATCCTTGACATTTTTTAAAATTAAATCTATATTCTACACCAGGGGTCGACAAAGTTCGGCCCGCCAACTGACTTTATCGGGCCCGTACGAAAATTTTAGTGCTTCATACAAAAACCCATCTCAATTTTGATCGGATTTCTTCGCGACGTCAGGGTTGTTTTCTTCCCCAAAATTCATATGTTTGAATACATATACATATGTTTGAATAAACTTAAAATTCAACAAAAATAAATATGAAAATGTTAAAAAAAAGTTTAACGGTTTAAAATATTTTGTCTTCAACTACTTTTTATGTAACTTTACTTTACATTACTTTAGAAAAGCATATGGCCCGCGGCCATATATAGAAAGGCATACCTTAATGTTTTTTAGCTACCTAAAACTAAATAATTTAGGTTACTGATTTTTCTCATCACGTATTCAAATAAATACCCAAAAAATTGCTTGCTACTTGGTAGGCGACGATTTCTCGAAAGTCAACGCAAACGAAAGTAAGTCATCCACCCGTCCTCGAAGGACGGTCTGTCCGGTTTCGCTTCACCGTACCGGTGCACCGAAATCGATGCAGAATTTCGCCGTGGACAAACTCTCAATGCACATATGTATCATCCAACCATCCCCCACCGGCCATGTCCCTCGCCCCGGGAGAAAATCGGTCAAGTTTAAAGGCCAGCAAAACGGCGCTTGGTTGCTGAGGCTGAAGAAAAGGAAACCATAGTCGACTAAATTCCGGCCAGCCAAGCGATATGTTAATGCCGGTATAAATTCGCACGATAAGCGGCAGAAGGGGGAGGGAAACCTACGGCAGTAAAAGTTAAAACTTTCCCATCGTCCGAAAGTCACGCTCTTTCGTTCGCTTTCGGTGGACAAATAAAGCGGCATTAAGTATTTCGCGATATAAAACAAAGCGCACACACAGTGGTTCGTGTGACGGCGAAACGGGGGGCGGAACGAGTGAAACCACAAATGCGCGAATGTATCCGACCACGCTAGAAATGGCCAGCGCTGGAACTGTTTGCATAAGTAATCGTCCGCAAAGTAGCCCGCGAAACAACAAAGCGGGGCGTTTGGAAAGAAGGAAACATTTAACGGGTGGCAAACTTTCGATCGATCACGTGTGCCATCCCCAGCTACGTTAAATGATGCGATCGTACGATAGCCATAGTAACGATTCGTTAATCGATGCGATGGGCAACATCACACCACAGCATAACCCCCAGCTGCATTAATTCATGCGTCGTGCGACAAATCGCGTACATTAACATACAAAATAAGAGCGTACATTTAGCGTCTATTAGAAGAGATACAAACGCCTTATTGTACGCTCTCGTAACGTTTCGACCTGGCGGTTGCCTACATGTAGGCGCTAAATGTAAACGGTTTTTTCGGTTTAAAAATTGAAAATTCAAATTTACTGTTACTTTTTAGTTTTATTGAATCATTTTATTATTTCTATTACCTCACCCATATTTTTAACAAATTTAAATCTTAATTTTCTAAAATTAACTAGTTTTGTCGCTCATGTACTGTCGATGAACTTAAATTGTTGATTTTCCCGGTTCTGTAAAATAAAACGCCACATTATTGCAAAAGTTTGACTGAAATTTAATAACATACTTACATTGTTTGATGATATTACTGCTAATAGTAAGCAATCTATTCCGCTAGAAAATTCCGCCAACCACGTAATAACAAATTACTTATTATTACTTACGCAATACGGAATGCCGGCTTGCTCTGTATAATGCAAAATGGTCTACCCATAGTCGGCCTGGGGTAGTCTTCGAAATACGGTGTGATCCTCGTGATACGTCCCGGTTCCTTCAGTGGAGTCGCTCTACACCTTGTTATTTGTGTCCACCATCTAACGCCACCCTTACTTAATTCCAGGGCACAAACAGTGGTCGGAACGGCGACCGCTGGAACTGAGGCGTAACGGGACCACCTCCGTTGACGATCTCATCAAACCTGCAATAAGATATTGTTGGCACTTATTGTGTTTGAACCATACCGAAATACAATTGCATTCAACTTACCAACCACTCTGCCGTGTCAGGATAAGGAAGTGGGACTGAAATGCACAATGCATTCACGACCATAAACAAACATTCCTCAATTACCGGTTCCCGTACCGTTTTGTTAAACGATCCACGTTTTCTTTGTACAGAAAACATGTTTAATGTTTCAAAACTTACACTGGACACTCACTTTTCACGTTGCTTTTGCTGCTAAACCAAAAACAGTCTTTTATTACCGATTAGAGTCCTCTAAGCGCTGAGCACAAGTTTGTTTTGGTTCGAAGACGTCAAACAACAACAAGACCCAAGAAGAGTTCACACGGAGGTTACCTCATAATCTAATTGAATTTTGAATGTGGTATTAAACTTCAGTTTTGCCTATTGAGGTGCATGGAAATCAATTTTTCACCATCCCAACCAACAACATTTCGTAGGCAGAAGACAAAGTGGTCCAAAAAATACGTTTAATGTTTTATTATTCAATCGACGCAATTTGTTCTAAATGAACCAACCTCCTTTTTATGTGTGTGTATCGCGGAGCACACTAGCGCCTCTTCTTATTGTTCCTGTGTGACGCGGATGGTTTGGGAAGCTTTGGGGTTACAGCCGTTATGCTGTGGTGTTATGTTGCCCATCTCATCGATTAACGAATCGTTACTATGGCTATCGTACGATCGCATCTTTTAACGTAGCTGGGGACGGCTATAACCCCAAAGGTTCTCAAACCATCCGCGTCACACAGGAACAACCAGAAGGGGCGCTAGTGTGCTCCGCGCAACACACATATGAAAAGGAGGTTGGTTCATCTAGAACAAAAAGCGTTGATTGAAAAAGAAAACATTAAACGTATTTTTTTGCACTCATTGTCGTCTGCTTACGAAATGTTGTTGGTTGTGATGGTGAAAAATTGATTTCCTCTCATCTCAGTAGGCAAAACTCTTGTTCAGTACCACATTCAAATTCAATCAGATGCTATATGAGGTAACCTCCGTATTAACTCTTCTTGGGTCTTGTTGTTGTTTGACGTCTTCGTACCAAAACAAACTTGTGCGCAGCGCTTAGAAGACTCCATTCGAAAGAATATTTTTGCTTTAACAGCAGAATCATCGTGAAAAGTTAATGTACAGTGTAAAAATGAAGACGATAAAGGTATTTCTCTACACGGAAAATATAAATCATTTGGCAAACTTTGGCACGAGAATTAAAGGTGAATGTAGTTGTTTACATTTCAGTCAAGTTAAAACTGCATTGTGCATTACGGCTCCACTCTTACATCCTGAGCCAGCAGTAAGGAGGCAGTTGGTAAGTTAGATGCAGTTTGATGTTGGTATGGTGCGTAATCAATAAAACCCATAAAAGTCTTATTGCAGGATTGATGAGCTTATCAAAGAAGGTAGCACCGTTACCCTGCTGTTCCAGTTATCGCTGTTTCGACCAGTGACGCGGACAGTGTTTGCGCGTTGGAAACAAGTAAGTGTGACGTAAACCAGAAGAAGAATCAAATTGTGAGGATCACCCCATCACCCGTATTAGCTGACCATCACCCGTATACCGAACGGAATCGTGTCGCTGCCCGGGAAACTCAGGTATAGGTAGAGGTTATGTTGCTGTCCAATTTTATCTTTCTTTTCTCATGCCCATTGATTGATCTTCAGGTAGTGTGAGAGGCTCTGAAATTTCCGGCTCGAAAATTTCCTTACTGCACAAGTTGCCGCAGGCGTCCGGCTTCCGGTAGAACATGCGGCCGGTTGTATATAGACTACATGCGTTGTGTGTATTAAACAGCGCAAGCCTTCATTCCTTTTTGTGTAAGTTACATTTTATGAATAGTGGAATTTTTATTTTTTCACTAATCAAATATTTCTGCCGCTCTCAACATGTTTTATAAATGTAAATAAATAATCTTCACTGACAGCACCTGCTAAGGCGAAGCAACTAAAAGATGGATGAAACCACCAGCTTGCTTATTAACAGCAGTTGAATTAACAAACAATGTAAGTATGCATTTAAATATTTGAAACGTTTGCAATAATAGGGTATTTTATTTTACAGACTTCACAACCTAGAACCATCATGAGAGCAACGTAAATACGTTCAGGACAAATACCGTTCATTTGATGACATAATTTGAAAAAACATGGATGTTGTAATGAAATGAACAAAAAAAAAAAATAAAACCGAAAATTAAACAGTAAATTGGAATTTGGAATATTTAAACCGAAAAAACCGTTTAAATTTAGCGCCTACATGTAGACAACCGCCAGGTCGAAACGTTACGAGAGCGTACAATAAGGCGTTTGTATCTCTTCTAATAAACGCTAAATGTACGCTCTTCTTTTGTATGTTAATGTACGCGATTTGTCGCACGACGCATAAATTAATGCTCCTGGGGATGGAGGTTGGCTGCTCTGTTTTGGCGCGCCATTTTCCGACGAAAAATGATACGGCGATGATTTTCCGGCGAAAAATGATACGGTGGATGCTACCCGGGGCCGGGAGAAATCATATTCTGTTGATTTATGGAGTTGCAATAAAAATAAATTTAATCGGTGCTCCCTTCTTCAGCCCCATTCCCCCCCGGATACTTACTCGCACACCTCGAAGACAACTTGCTGCAGGAGATCGGGAAACTTCTGCACGATCGTGACCGGCTGGCCGGAAGTGAGGCTGACGCCGTACATCGGGGCCGTGGTGTTGTAGCGGGTCTTGCACAGGCGCGACGGCGTGTCCCGGCACTGGCTGCCGTCCAGCGAGCGACCTTCGGGGCAGAAATGGAAATCGAAACGATCGTGGATTAGAAGACGTGCCGGGAAGAATGGATAATGTGCCGACGGTTGATGGTGGTGAGGTTAAAATTGAAAGTTTCCTTCCGTCCGTGGAGTTTCTTTCGCTCATTTTTCTTCAGGTGGCTTAACTCGTTCTAAGTTTAGATCGCCATGGGATTGGGGAACCAGTGGAATACTAACTACATCCCATCACATTGGACTAGCAGGCCCGAGTTTGGCTACAGAATCGTAATAGATGTTTGTTTGAGAGTTTATGCGCCAAGATTATACTATTAGAATTTGGAGTAGGACCTTGTTTAACCAACAACTTCTAACACTGCAAAAAGTTGGGGAAGTTAAAAACTTTAAAATTCAGTTTTTTTTAAACGGGAAAATTTAAACAGCACAAATATACTTCGAATGCAAATTTTTGGGTTCGAGAAAATTTCAACCGAAGTAAAAGATAAAAAAACTGGAAAAAATTATCGTGCTCAAATTCAAGATAAAATGTTATTCGTACTCTTTGAAGACTATTTCTTAAATTCTACAAGTTCAGTTCTTTGTATAAGGTTGGACGGAACAGTTTAAAGTTAGACTGGTGGCAAAACCCAAAGCACAGTATTACACTTGAATTTTCTTGGATTTCGGCCATGACTGCAATTTTATGAAACATGCTGTTTAAAAATGCGCTGTTGTGTGTGATTATGTGCAATATGGTGTGCTTAGGATGGACAGCAGAAAGAGAAGCTACAGCCGATATGCCAACCGTGATGGAAGCGATCGTTCACGCTATGATCGATTTTCGCAGGGAAATCTTGGACAACCTGCAACTGTCGCTTGAGTTCCACACGGAGCAGCTGGAGGAAATAAAGCAACACACGAAGTATATGATAGAAGAACAAGACAAAAAGATGAAAACTGAGATTGAATCAAGGTTTAAAGAACTTCGTGAGGAGCTAAATAGCACATTGGACCGACAACATAATAGCTTATACTTTCAAATACAAAACCTGAATAATCAAAGCACCGAAAAGAACAAAATGCTTCGGGAAGATACAAATAAACTTTGCAATGAAACTTCTCAACAAATCATGAGTATTGAAAAAGCACTAGATGAGATGAGCAGCGTGTTGGTTCCTAGCTCATGTGACCGGATGAAATCTAAGTCCTCAGGAATTTTTTACGTTGGTCCTTATGGAAACATTGCACAAAAATTCTTGGTGTTTTGTAACTTTGAAAACAACTTCAACCTCGGCGGTAACTTCACAGTGTTCCAGCGACGGATTGATGGGTCCGTCGATTTTTTCCGCAACTGGACGATGTACAAGTACGGATTTGGAGACATAAAGGGAGAGCATTGGCTGGGTTTGGAAAAGCTTCATGCTATGACGAGATCGAGAAGACACGAGCTGTTGGTGCTGTTGGAAGATTTCGAAGGAAACTCAACCTATGCGCTTTATGATGAGTTCAAGATTGCGAGCGAGGAGGAAAAGTACAAGCTCACCGTGGGAAAGTATTCGGGTACCGCTGGTGACTCGTTGGAAGTCCATAATGGGAAGAATTTCTCTACATTTGATCAAGATAATGGTGGATCCGATCATAACCTTGCTAGAATCTTAGAAGGAGCATGGTGGTTTAGAAACGATTGGGACTCGTATGTATACCACATGTAAAACATAGCCACACATATCGTGTCTCAACACATACAAATTTTGTTTTCTTTTCTTTATATTGCAGTCATTTGAACGGCCCATATCGACCATATAGACATAACGGTGATCATAAGCATTATGGATTGGATTGGGACTCATTTCGACATTTGTACTCGTTGAAATCAGCAACAATGATGTTTCGCAGTCGTCCCTCTAACTAGCTCTCGGATGCCCTTGGCCAATCGTAGGATTTGCAATGAATTTTTGATAGAATATCCCCCTCAACAGATGTATCAAAGCTATGAAATTGCATTGAAATTGTTATCATAATCAAAAAGGCTTCTTTTAGTATAACCAAAATATCGTCTTAACGTTAAATGAAAGTGTCTTGCAAAATGTTTATTTCTATATTTCTACATTTTTAAATAAATTTGGTGAGAAAAAATGATGCGTAAACATTTTTTTTCTCTGTTTTGACGTGTTGAAAATTGTGAAAAGAAACATTAATCGTGGCAATCACATAAAAGAGAGCACTGAGAAATGTCCCGAATACTAACTACATTCCATCACATTGGGCTAGGAAGAGTTTATGGGCCCTCTTGATTTATTAGTGATTTTTCTGGAATAAGTCCTTGTTTGGAATAGGTCCTTGTTTAACCAAACAACTTCTGACACTCCAAATTAAGATTTTTGAAATGGTTAAATTTAAATATCACACATATATTTCGAGTGCAAATTGGTGGGTTCAAGAAACTTTCAACCGAAGCCAGAGATAAGTAATACTGGAAAAATAGCGTGCTAAAGAGTAACACAAACATTTTGAACAAAAGCAATTTGATTCATCATGTCTTGAAATATTTTAAGCAAAAAATACCATGGAACTTTTTCGTAATGTTACCATCGCTGTACTAACAAAAAAAATTAAGTGTTTGTTACCCTGCGTAACGATATCTTGTGACTCATTGAAGACAGTTTTTATTCAACCAAGTTCATGGGCCCGCTTCTAGAACCCCGAGGCGTTGTGTTAATCAAACAGATGGGATGATATTAGCATATTGTCACGTTAACATCTTCCTGCCAGTTCACCTCCCAAGAGGCGTGTGTTTCCGGTTGGTCGATAAGAGTATGTTAAACCAGACGCGCATTGGCAGAACAGTTACTTGAGATCCGTTACAACGATTCGTAGCGGTTCAAAAGAAAGAGTAAAAGCCATCGAAGGAAACGATCTTGCCCGTCTTGAAATCATTCTTAGAATATTTAAACACTTTGAGACCTTCTTGCTCAATGTATTCTGATAAAACATATAATTTTTGACAGCAACATTGTTGGTTCGTTAGAAAACTGTAACTTTTCATTTATCATCTACTTGGAAACACGATCTGAACCTAATACAAGCCTTTACCTTTTAACATAAATTTAAATTGATAACGAAAAATGTGTCGTTAGTTGCCATGGTAATTTTTGTCAGCAACATTGTTGGTTCGTTAGAAAACTGTAAATTGCGAATGCATATTTTTAACTTTTCATTCATCATTTACTTTTAAACACGTTCTGAACCAAATACAAGCACCTTTTAACATAAATTTAAATTGACAACGAAAAATGTGTCGTTAGTTGCCATGGTAATTTGAGACAATACATGATATTGTGATGTTCCGGAAGGCATCTGGCGTTCAGTGAGAGTTGTTATCGTTTAAAATGGGCTTTATATGTTTCGTACACAAAAAATAGCAAATGTTACCCATTTTAATCTCAACATCATTCGTCCGAAATCTTGCCGGTTAACTTCATTAATCGACACTAACAGACCGAACAGCACCTGAACAACAAGCGAGTAGCCTAACAGTGGCGTGCAATTCGCGTTGGTCATTTGTTTTAATCGATGTGAAATTGTGGAAATTTCGCACGCATTCACGCGCACGTACCGCTTGGTGGGTGGAAAAAGAAAAAAAAGGTAGAGTCGTTGCCCTCGTTGGAGCCCTTCGGAAGCCGGGTTTTCGGGTTGCGCTAAATTCCGCACGCCATCGAGCCGGAGAGTGGAAAGCCCATTCCCTCACCGCCCTATTTAGCGCGCACCACGAGACGACCTACTCGGGTCGGACAGTGGCGAAATTAAATCTCACGCCACTTTTGCACCACAACTTTAAGGGTTTTCGAGCCAGTGACAACTTTTACCTTGCAGAACTTCAGCATCTCTCCAAATGGTCACGATTCGGTACGATCGATGTGTCGAGTTTTTCCCACGCCTGGAACGCGAAAACAATCGCTTGCATGCCATACCACCACGACCCTGAACCTTGTGAAGCTTGTGGGCACTTTCGACACTGCCTTGACCATAAAGTGCGCCCCGTTTAGCGGCTCCCGACGTCACCACCCCTAGAGGGAGGGCTGTTGAAAGGTGGAGCGGAAAAAAAGGTGCTAAAGAACCGTGAAAATGGTAGGCCGGCCCGTTAGCTTCGCTTTTCCTGCCCCAGCGCTGGACGAACGGGAAAGTGAGTTTTGCTTCCATCTTCTCCTCCACCCTCCGACGTTCTGTTCGATGCACATCGAAAGCGATTAATTTTTCACATTCACTTCCGGTTTGCGCCACAGCGCAGGTGGCGTGGTTTGTTTTCTTCTTCGAGACTTACATTTTCCATACACCACGCGAGCTTTCGGTTTTCTTGACCACCACGTTGCGGAACGGGTTTCACGTGTTACTAATCTTAGGGAGGGGGGCGAAAGGTATTTTATCTAGCAATTTATCCCAACAGCTAAGAGTCTTATGTACAAAACAAAATTGTAAGGAATTAGGTGTTTAAACACTTAAGCCTAGTATGTTTTACCAGATCGATATTGAGGGGATGTTTTCCTACGTTTGGGAACGTTTTTTTTCCAAGTTCTGCTTACACTAATTGTCTTCAAACCCTCATGTTACGTGTAGAGGACTGGAATTTGTTTAGCAAACGGGGATCAAGTTGTCGACCATGATCATCTCGTAGGAAATGTTTTTAAAGTACTGCCAATTGCTTATCTCCATGTCAAGTGTGATTTCGAGATGACTTTCTAACAAGCTTTCGCAAAACAAACACTTCAAATGCTTCCTATGGCCTTAGCTTGAACGGAATGTCCGGTTTGGGGGAATTTATGCAAAACTCATAAAAATTGTAGCAAAATAACATATGGGCTGTTTTAATCGGCTGCAATATTATAATGTTCAAACTTTTCAAGTGCTGTTCAAAGTTTTTCAAGAACTATTCAAAATTGGAAAAATGAGAAGTCTTTAAGTCTACAAAAAATCGAACACATTCTTATCTCTGTTTGTGCAGGGTTAGGCAATGACTGTACGCTACCGTTTTTTGCGACTGTTGATTTGTACTACTGTGTCCAAAAAGTAAGGTGACTTTGGTACGCAAACTGTGCGCGTCCAAGGTATTGGCGGATTATTATTTTTTTAATGATGAAATATATGTTTTTGGCTTCTTCAGCAAATTTCATGTAAAAATATTCATCAGGATAGGAGATATGATTTTTTTTGTGGCCTACTACACGTATGACCCTCGTTTTTCGTCCCTGGCCACATTTGGGGAGCAAAGAATTTGCTTAAAATTTTGTATGCGTAACTAATTTTTAGCTGCGGATTCGTTGAAATAGCTTTTGGTGATGCAGTAATGTCGAAAAAAAAATGTTTGCTAGGGGTTTAGTGAATTCCAAAATGGCCGCCTGGGCCACAATGGCCAAAAGGGCGTCATGGGACACATTACCCTCAACGATTCCTCATTTGACGAAGCTCACGTTCAAAATATTAGGGAATCAATGTTAAATAATCGTCGATTGATGATAAGAGACTTCACCGATAATAATAAATTATCAAAAGTATCAGTAAATATAATTTTAGAGGTGGTTTTGGGCCTGGAACTCGACTGGTACCAATATCGTTGAATTTTTTTGAAAAAAGGGGTTGCGTTGAAATGAGTGAAACAGCGCTATCCGACTAAATTGACAAGACGAAGTGCATTATTACTCTAGACGAGACTTGTAACTATGCTTCAGACTGTACAACAACCAATCATTCGAATAAATACCGTGCCAGGAATAAGCCAGAACTGAAAAACTAGCCCAACGAGGGTCATACGTGTAGTAGCGCACAAAATAAATCGTATCTCCTATCCGGATGAATATTTTTACATGAAACTTGCTGTAAAAATCAAAAACACATATAGCAAGAATAAAAAAATAACAATCCACCAATACCTTTGACGCACCCCGTTTGAGCACCACAGTCACCTTACTTTTTGGACACAGTAGTATATTAAGTTGAAGTATCGAATTAAAGTAAAGAAAAAACGAAACAAACGATAAATTGCAATAGTTTTGAAACCATGAAACTCAAGTTAAATAAAAAAAACACCTCGATATCAGAACCAGCGGTATTTGAAAATAAAATTTGTTTTTAAATATAATTGTTTCTCGGAATCAATTCCTCTATTTACGTCATGTATTTGAATAAACATGACAAAAATACATAAACATAATTTAATAAAAAATACGATAAAAAATTTATCTAACGTTTAGCTGAAAAAAGAAATGTTTACGTCATAAAGGCACAAGGTTTTTGTAATAACTCATGATTTAAAAAAACTACATAGAAAAGATCTTCGTATAGAAAAGCTGTTTTCGGTTGCCGAATGTTTTAAAATGTCTTTACTATGGCATGGACTTACTGTATCGTGTCCGGGCAGTCTCGAGCGTGGCCGCCTCGTTAGCATCGCCGTAGGCCTGCAGGAGCGCCCTCTGGGTGAGCTTGGGGTCGAGTGTAGGCAGTTGGCTCATCCTTCCGCGCCGCGACGAACCTCCCGGCGCCCAGTTGGAGAATGTCCGCGCGACCAAACTGGCCGGGTACGGGGCGTTGTTGGGCCCGATGCAGTTCGTGCTGTCCGTCAGCGCGTCGCCGGACAGGTACTTCAGGCTGCCACTGCTGGTGCATCGTTCCGGAGCCGCGCCACCATTCGTCGGACCGTCGGACCAAAGCGTGTGTGCCCGGGCGGACGAACTGACCAGCTGTGGACCGTACGCGGGGAGAAGCAGGAATGTGACAAGCTGCCGAATGGGAGAGAAACAAATGGACACGGTTAGGAAAGATAACACAAGCAAATCTGCATTTGATGTGGAAATATTCAATTACTGAGTAACGGTTTGTCTTTTTTCCGGGCATTCGAAATATGTTGCGTTTCTTGGATCACCCACTAACGGAAACCACGAGATCACCTCAACCTAGCTGCACCAATTCACACGTGAGGTTAATTAACCTACCGTGCAACCGTAACAATAAACCATCCCTTGTGGAGGGCTAATGCCTTTGACGATCGGAACATTCAAAATGGCATCAAGCAGCATAATTCCCAACGTCATAAGCATCCCCGGCACGAAGCACCAGGTCTCATGCTAAGGTGTTAACCTAGTATTTTCCCGGCGGTGAATTGGAATTACTGCAAATGGGACTAGCATCAGCTCACGCTTCAGTCCTTCTTTTTCGTGATTTCTTTGTTTGGCATTTCCGGTATAAATTTGAAACTCTAGTGAAGATTCCTCAGCTATGATTTGATCGTTGGCTAAAGGCGAGATCTAAGCTGACTATTCTGACTTCAACGCTGCTTTCGATACCGTTAACATTGCCATCCTGCTGAAGAAACTGACGAAAATGGGAGTGCACTGGGACCTTGTTTGTTGGCTCGAGTCTTACTTGTCTAATCGTTCACTTAGAGTTAAGATTTGCGACAGTTTGTCTGACGCGTTTTCAAATCAGACCGGGGTACCTCAGGGCAGCATTCTTGGACCCCTCTTATTTATTCTATTTATTAATGACGTCACCCTAGCCATAGATCATTGTTCCATGTTATTATACGCTGACGACCTAAAACTGTACTTGACTATTCGCGACACAAGTGACTGCTTTCAACTCCAGAACTGTTTGAATGTCTTTAACTGTTGGTGTTTATCCAACGGTTTGTCACTTAATGTTAGTAAATGTTCTGTCATCTCGTTTACGCGAAAAAAGTCACCGATTACCTTTAACTACAAGCTTTGTGACTCTGATCTTTCTCGCTGTGATGTCATACGTGATCTTGGCGTTTTACTAGACTCTAAGCTTAGCCTTAACGTGCATGTGGATGCTACTATAGTGAAAGCGAACTAAATGCTAGGATTTTTGTTGCGTGCGTGCAAAGATTTCCGTGATCCGATGTGCCTTAAGTCTTTATACTGCAGTTTAGTGTTACCCGTTGTCGAATTTGCGTCTGTGGTTTGGTCACCTGTGCACAGAAATAGGATCGATCGTTTAGAAGCTGTCCAACGCAGGTTTACTCGAGTTGCTCTTGCCCGTCTTCCCTGGTGGAACGGTGCGTCCCTGCCGGACTACCCGACTCGGTGCCTGCTGCTTGGTATTAACACGTTGGAACGCCGGAGGACGATTTCCGAGGTTGTTTTTCTACATAAATTGCTAACTGACCAAATTGATACTCCGTTTATTCTGGCAGAAATCGATTTCTACGCACCAAGTCGAGCCCTCAGATCTAGACCTTTGTTAAGCGTTCCTTTTCGTCGTAATGTTTTTTGTGCTCGTGATCCATTGCTCCGGATGGCCTCCGTGTATAACTTGACGCATTCCTTGGACTTTAATATGACTGCGGATTCGGTTTATCATATTTTACGCTATGCTCGCGCTTAATTGTTAAGTCTAGTCTTAAGATTTATGTAGGCCATAAGGCCAGATAAATTAATTAACGAAAATTGAAAAAATTAAGCTGTATCGTAGTATCTTGGCCCGTCTATTCAACATAATGTTTACCTCTTGATTAACAGATACGTCGAGGCAGATAATTTATCCTAAATTCATTCCTTAATGGGTAGCAAAGAGCATATCTCTGGTAAAGGTTTCTGTGCGAATAAAATTATGCTTTTTCTTTGCCACTTCACTGATATTGAAATCGAACATTTAATAACAATAAGCTCCTTAAAATTTTCAGACTTTCAATTGAGTTTAAAGTAACAAACAGTTAGTGAGAGGTGACTATTATTTTCGCTAAAGTTTTATAATTTGGAAGAAAGTGAAATATGAAAGTTTTGATTCCATGTAAAAGTTTTTGTACATATGTTATGTGACAAACAATCACATTTTCTTTTTTTTCTCTTCTTGGCGTAACGACCTCTTGGTCATGCCTGCCCGTTAAGGGCTTACGAGACTTGTTTCCCTGTTGTCGTACGTGGATAGTCAGTCCTCTCGTACAGGGGAGGGTCCGGTCTCGGTTGGGATTCGAACCCACGCCGTCGTGGTGGTGAGCCCCGACGCTCATGGGCCGATTTTCTAACCGGCGCTACCGCTCGGCTGTCGCGGACCCCCAACAATCACATTAAACCACACAAAAAAAAACATCAGAACACAACGAAAAATCATCCAGTTATAAAAACAAATCTTAAAATGAACCTTCAAATTGTGCCTTAAAAAAATGCCATCGAAGTCATTACTAAGAAAAGTTTTTTATAAAAGTAAAATCAACCGAAGTTAACTATAGGGTACGATCGTTCGTTACTCGAGCAATATTTCTTAAATTTTACAAGTTCGGTTCTTTGTAGAAGGTTGGACGGAACAGTCTAGAGTTAAACTGGTGGCAAAACCCAAAGCACAGTATTAAACTTAGAAGTGTGCTTGGGTTTCGGCCATATACTGCAAGTTTGTGAAACATGCTGTTAAAAAGGGCGTTTTTGTGTGTGATTATGTGTCATTTGGTGCGTATAGGGTGGACAGCAGACGGAGAAGCTACTGCCAATATGCTAACCGTGATGGAAGCGATCGTTCGCATTATGATCGACTTTCGGAAGGAAATATTAGACAATCTACAATTGTCGCTCGAGTTCCACACTGAGCAGCTGGAGAAAATCAAAGTTTACGTGGAACATAAGATGCAAGAACAAGAAAACAGAATGAAGCAGTGAGTTAGTCCTTAGATCATGTGATCGGGTCAAATCTAACTAAGTCAAGCAAATATTCGACAAATTAAAAAGATTAAATTATAAAAATTAATAAAAACATAGGCAAAAAGTACGAGACTCTCGAAAGCCGGAGGAAGCCCCAAGCATATGCTTAGTTTGCTTATAGGCAAACTTTCCAAAAGAGGATCCATTTAAAGGGATCTTGTTATTTTATTTATTCATTTTTGTATTGTAAACTTACACATTGCATTCTCCTGTTTGCTAATTTTTCGGCAACAATTTTCTCCGCAAATGCCGTAATAATTAGCAATGTCGGAAACGCGAGATCGCTCGATCTGCAATTTTGAGATCGGCTTTCGCCATGAGAAGAAAATTTCCTGCCAGTTCTTGGCTTAATTTTCACCGGAGTGTGCAGTGTTCCCAGATGGTAACGATGGATTAGCTTACAGATTGTTTCCACCTTGGAGAAATTGGGCTTCATTACATCACGAAGCTTACTATCGTGCAGTAGCGTAGTCCATCTATGTTTCATTGATCAAAACAGATTACCTGACGCTTCATTATCTTCCGTAACTGTTTCGGGAATGTAACGGGGTTTGACTATTCATCCTTCGATGCACGATTTTAGGCCACATGGATGAACATTTAAACAGCCTCTGCTGAAGCGAACCTGCCACAATTTATCAGATTGCCTGTGATAAAAGTGTCTCTGTCCTAACCTAATGAGCTTCGTGCATCGTGCATGCTGGCACACCGTTGCCCTTCGGGAGCCCTTGTTTGCCAATTATGAAGGAAAATTTTCCTCATAAAGCCAAGAACGTGTCCAGACACGCGATATGATCGTTTGAAGCACTTTCTCTCAAATGTTTGCACGTATCGCTACCCCGGGACAATTTAACGGTAGTTTTGCGGTTGTATTTTAGAAATGAATAATCAAACACAACTTGTTATTGATCATTCATACAAATAGAGACTGGTTTACTAAATACAGGATACAAGAAGTCGAAGGTTTTTTTTTGTCTTGTATCCTAGTGAAAACTATTGAACGAATATCGAAAAGTGAAACCTTCCTTGCCAATGTTCCGGAGAAAGGGAAATGCAAATCGGATATGCTAAGAGACGCCAACCCGCTCTGGTGCAGCAACGGTAAGGAACCGCCAAACGATCGAAAGTTTTCCCCTCCAGTGGGTCCGTCATCATAAGGCCTTTTTGTTTTCCTACCAACCGACAGAAGCATCGACAGCATTTGCATGTGTCGCAGGCGTGAATAGATGAGAAAGGTGGCAAGAAGAAAGCTTTATTGAAAAGATGCTTCAACCCACAAGCGAACGGTGGAACAATGTACAAAAATTGAATTTTTGCATGGCGGCGTTCTCCATAGCCGATGGTTTGGAGAAGTAAACACATAAGCTAGGTCCTTTTTCGACAGGGTGATTCCCAACATGCTTTTTTTACATATCTAAGCATATTTTGAGCATTTTTTTTTATCTGTGAACACTTTCAAGATGATTGTTAGAATAAAAATATATTGTAAAATTTCGATAAAAAGCCGTCGTACGATGAGGAAACTTTGAAGAGAATTAATTTAACAAATATTTGAAAGGTAACATCACCCGATTATTCCAGTATGAATTAAAATAATTATAATGATTAGATGTCTTGGTTATTGAAACTAGTTGTTTCAAAGCAGATCTTTTGAATAAAACCAAGCATATTATTTGTTAGAACATTCATACAAATTAGTGAAAATATATTTAAGAATATGTGTTTTCTACGATTGGAAAAAACAATGTCATTGAAGAGTTCTTGCGACTTTAACTTGAATTATAATCAATGGAAATATATTACCGCTATCTGGTAAATATTTATAAATAAATAAGATTATTAAAAGATTAAAGCAACATAGAAAATCATTAAAGAATTGTTGTATTTGAGATCTCTTAATACCCAATCCAAAATAATCCACCGATGTAGCATTCTTAGTTTTGTATCGATGTTGTGGCAGTTTAAAACAAAGCACTTAATTGTGCTAAGATATGTTTTATATTTACTTGCCCCTTGTAGCATGTAAACAACCGCTTTAAAACAGCTTGATGCACACTGTCTTAAGAACTTGAGCCATGTTTTCCCCTTCAATGTTTCGCACCTGGGAAACATTCCCGGCAAACGGAATGTCCTGATCGTGTCGACGTTTCCGGCTCGCAAACACCTCCCATGGCGTGGTGCACGTTGTTGTCGCCAATCGGTGCCCTGTTGCCCTTTAGCACAACGCAGTACGTTCCACTTCCCAGCAGGGGAAAAACGGTACTTCCCAGGGGCGCTGGGAATGTCACCAGTATCTCACATCCACCGGATGGAAGGTAAAAGTTATCCCAGCAAATCCAACGAAAGGAAAGAGAGACCGTTGGCAATACAAATCGACCGCTTGACACGGAGATACTGCGGTACACGGCTTCTTGTACGCAATCGATTTTCCACCATTTCAGCCCGGGGTAAGTGCGAGGCACACACACACACTTACTTTGAGAAAGAGAGGAAGCGTCTTCACACGTTGTTGACGCGCTGTCTTAGGCCATTACGGTGGCGTGGTGGTGATTATGGTTTTCAATTTCAATGGAAATTCCATCCCCCCGTGGCGACCGACCGTCGGCGGGGAAAATGTTCCATCCCCCTCCCCGCCTCGGCAGTTTTCCGCCCGCCTGATGAGCTTGACCCCGTTTTTCGCCTTTCCACGCCACTTCAATGAAGATGACTCGATCGGTCGATCCTCCGGTGGCTGAAGATGGCCGTTGGCATCGTTGGTAGAAGGTAGAGGGAAGAGGAGGGGAATCTATAAACACACACACACATACACTCCACTCACAGGGAAACACACGTACATTGTCCAGTTAGTGCCGTCTTGTGCCGTTTGATTGCATGCCGAGAGGGAAGTTGAACATTATTGGCATGCTTCCAGGTTTCTCACGGGCATATTTTCTTCCATCTGGCAAGTTTGATCATGGCAAGAACCCCCCCTTCTCCACTCTCCCGCCAGAGTCATATGCAAATCGTGCGGGAAATTCTTTTGCCAGCGACAGATCAAAAGGTTTTCGCTCCCCCTCCCCGGTCAGGCGGAAAACTCGATGGGTGGTTTCGGAAAACGAAAACTTTCGACTTCAACGAGTTGTTTTTACACAGCGCGGTGACGCGGGTGGTGTGTACGAGGAAAGAAAGTTGACACCGTTCGATGAGGGTTTTGCGAGAAGGTTGAGGTTATGGCGAAGGGATCGTGGGGAGCACAAAAATGAAACCTGCCCAGCTGAAAGAAAAGAAAAAACGTAGAGAAAACGTAGGGCTTCGCGGGGCTATTCTATGCAGGCAAATTGCATTCATCGAACCCGTGTGATATGGGACGAATGTGGGGAAATTATGATTTGCAACATAAGGCGGCAGCTGTTTTCTCGCCGGTGGCCGTTAGGTTGCAAATGTTTCTTTTCCGACCATTCACTATTGATTCGATTAGAGGTTCCGCTGGAAATTACCATAGCGTGATTACTTCCTAGCTCAGATTAAAAAAAAACAAATGTAGAGAAAGTGACAAAGTGTTATTTTCCCAGCTCAAAGAAATAAAGGTAAGTGACGATGGAAAATTGATGAGGTTTAACCATGAACTTCAATTAGTTTTACTTTCGGCTTGTTTTTTTTATTTGCACAATAAATGTAAGGCGGTTGTATATTTGTTTTCTATTTTAAAATCTACAACCACCAGCTTACGATTATTATTGTATCAAATGATCATTACAGCAGGCTTGTAAGAACTTTATCATTAAACTAATAGGTGTACAAAATCCAATTAACATGATTTTAATTTCAGCACCTACATTACCACGTGGCAAAATTTTTATCGCAAATTTTTTCTTCAAGCAACTTATATGCAAATTATATCAAATATGGTACAAAGTAAGGCTGGTGTCAGTGCTTTGTCGCACGATGTTTTGTCGGACGACAGGTCCGCCAGTTTTTCTGCAATTTTCAAATTCTAACTCGATTAAATGAATTTTATTATTTTTCTTAAATGAAAACCACAACTCCGAGTTTATAAAGTCCAAATTTGTTGACTGATAAAATTGGATGCGTAATCCCATACATTTTCGCATGTCAAAACCTGACGCGGTAAAGCAATGACACCAGCCTAAGTATTCAAAAACAACAATACAAATTCATGTATTCAGTATTGTTTTATGATTTCAGGGGTAAAAAGTATGCGTATAATGTGAAAACAGTAGAACAATATTTTTTCAACAAAAAAAAAATGAACAAACTTACGAACAAGTTCAGGTACTGTATGAGCAAGAAATGAATACATCTCAACCGTAGCACGATAAATGTAACAGAATGTAATGGAAGAGATAATTCTGAGACGTACAATTGCAACCACGTATTGCTTTCGAAACAAAATTAGAGAGAGAAATAAAACGGGTAACAAATCGCGGACCGTAAAACAAAGTTCCAAAAACAAAAAACCAAAAACTCACACGTTAGTTTCTCCGTGGAAAATTATTCCCCCCCACCGAAAAGATTCTCGATCTATTAACTCATCACTTTCATAACGGTTCCCGAAAGGAGGGAGAACAAAAAAAGCTGTTACACAACATACCATCAATTAGCAGCTGCAGACATCAGACCCCAATGTAAGCCACCGCAAGCAATAAAGAACGGAATCTTACAGCATCGGCCGGAGCGAGAACTAGGCCAACATTGTGACGCACCTGTGTGTGAAACAAATCCCGGTGCATAGGTTTCTATGCTAATGAACCGCCTTTCATGCCCCACTTCCCTTTCCTTGGCGTTGGGGAAAAGGGAAAAGCCCAAAACAAAAAACTCTCCAATCCATTCGGCTCCATTCCAATCGCACGAGCCGATAAGGCCTCCTCTCGCTGCTGCCAATTCAAGATGATCTTCCTTCTTCCCTAATCGATCACCCTATCTTCCAGTCACACGTCGGACCGTGACTTCGTGGCGCGCGGTGGCTGACGAAAACGCGAAGGAAACAATCAAACAGTCGGACGAAACGTAAAGAAAGGAAGCTTACTTTTGTTTCTCCCCAACGGGACGGGAGTTTTCGTTCTTCTCCATTCCGCTCACTGCTTGACCCATTTTCGATGCGTTCCGTGCGTTTCTCCCTACACTCCCTTACCGTCTGCTCGGCTCGCAGCGTTCAACTTTCCAAACCCCACCCCAACGGGCCGAGCGCCAAGGTCCCAAGAATGAATGGGAGGAATAAAATATCACACTTCATATTTGGGTCAGCGACAGAATCCAGCTCCACTGAGGGAAGATAAAATCCCGAGGGATTGGAGCTGTAAGGTGTTTGAAGGGGCGTGTGGAGCTCCGAGGCTGGCAGTAACACGGTTGATTTATGCTTCCTTCCAGCTCGTCCCACGTGCCACAACCCGATTCCGATCTAATCCTATTCAAATCGACCCCATAATCGGGTGTTAAAAACTGTCCAACTGCGTAGGTGTCATCGTTGGGTTGGGATCGTTCCCAAAAAAGGGAACCCACTTAGAGACGTTTGTGCACCGGACCGGGTCATTGACTTACCGGACGAAATTTGCCAGCATCCAAGAAACGGTTACACAGCGAGAAGGGTTGTTTGCGGACGGGCAAACATTAACCACGTAAGTTTGTCACCCTCACAAGCGCACAAGTTTTTACTTCAGTACATTTGCAAGCCCAAAGTCTACGTCCGCGGAAAACCAGTATCGTACCTTCCCTTCCGATCCCTTCCCCTCTTGCCGGAGCTGTTTCGTGTTAACAGTGGAGATAAATTTAACGGTATCCTCGCCTTGCGCCCGCGAACGTTGCCACTTCTCCTGCAGCTGTTCTACAGTTCCGTTTCTCTATGTGATGGCCACATATGCTTAACGGCGCTTCTCGCCAGCCAGATCGCGCCGGTTGAGCCTTTCGCACACTGGGGTAGCGGACGGTGGCTAGGATGGACATTAGGATTGTTTTTTTATTTGGCTTTGGCATTGCAAACCCATCCCACTTGGACCACATGATGTAACCAGTTCTAATGGTTTGAGTGCTCTAGATTCCGTTAGCTCGTTACTTGATGAGGACGTTTGTATTAAATTTTCGATAACGAATTCCAGTTTATGCACATTTAACCTGATCTTATAAGGTCATCGTCTTAGACCTGATTTTTATATCATCGAAAAGCATTTTCTTTTTTTTTAATCTTAGGAGTGATACTTAACTAAATCTTTTACAAAAAAGAAGCACAAGAACGCAAACACAACCCAATCGCACAGCGTTCGAGAAAACGGAAACACTTAACCATTCACGTCGTCAACTCGTGTCCGTCCACCGACAGCAGCTACCGGGGCCAATTACTCTTCTAACCGCCCTTGACTCTTCCCTTATTCTTCAGCTCGATGGAACATGTCGTGGCCGGTGATTTTCCCTCCCGGTTCTAAACCCCATCGAATGTACCGCTTTTCCCAGTTAGCTTGACAAATTATTCTAATAAAAATACGCTAAAGAAAAAAACACACGGTGATGTGTGGTCAAGATAAATCAACCCCAGTTGCTTTCCAATGAGGGAAAACTTTAGACCCGGCATTAAGACGTAAAAGACGTAAGCGACGATGCAGAGTACGAGTAGAATAAAACGGTGATAGGAAGAATTAGACGAGAAATGGTATTGAAGAAACAATCAAACACAAAAAAAAAGAAGATAAATGCGTATAGACCGAATGACAACGTGACAGAATCGGAGGCAAAGCAATTGAGATAACGGGACGCCACGGGTCCGCGTGGGCCAAAACCCCGAGCGCTATCTGCCGGTGTTCGATGATGCGTCGCGATAGATTTTGCTGCCGAAAATTGGTTCGTTAGCGTTTCGAGCGTTGTGGATCTGGTCGGAAAGCAAAGCAAAAAAACGAAGGAAGAAAAAAAAGGATGACCCAAATTCCAACTGCCGTCTGGTGCTAATTATTTTTTCTTTCGTCAATCTTTTTTCAAGGCAAAATGGAGAAGAGACGGTTGGGCAAGGAAAAAAAAGGAGTGACGGTGAAAAAGGCGGTTTCAAAACCCTCCCTCAACAAGCAGTGGCATTTCTCATGGGGTGCCTTTAAAAATGGAAAACAATTAAAACATTCAATAGCCTCCCGCGCACGATTTAAATCAAAAGACTTGCGCGGTAGGAAAGACACGAACCCGCTTGATTATTTCGTTGCGGTAAAATAAATTAAATGCAGCGTTTTGCTAAACGACAAAAACAACTCACCATTAGCAGCTTACATGCTGGCTTATCGCCTTTTCTCTACTCGACTTGTTGCTAGTCCCGACTTTCCTCCGTTTGATTTTCCACCAGTCATGCTTTCAACTCGACACGTCGCGATACGCGCCGTTGCTCCTGCCGCAACCTTGAAATTGCCGCCCGGGTTGTGTGTGGTCCCCTCGTCGGATCGGATCGCTCGAGGGGCCCCAGCGTGCCAGCGGGCACCGTTTGAACTTGACCGTGGGCATTTTTCAACCTTGCGCACCTTGCCGGACGTCGCTTTCCACCACCGTGCCTTCGCCATTGGTTCATCGACGTATCGTAGCAGGTGGAATTGTTTTATGTCTTTATGAAACGATCCTCCATCTAAGCGGTCCATTTTGTACCGGGGAAAAGGTAACCATCAGCAAACGATGATGAGGGCATTTGTGAAGATTAGGGCAATCCATCCATCCATCGGCGATGAGTTTATTCGCCGGTGCGCTTCAACAATATCAATCCGTTGGTGGGCGTGTGTTTGGTTATATAGTTTAGCAATTTCACCAAAATACGTCAGTAGCGTTGTGCGTCGAAAGCTTTCGCAAGAAGCGACGAAATCGGTAGCGAGCAGAAGTGAGGTAGTTAAGAAAGTTAACGATATCATTTCATCCAATTGATGTGCTTTTGTTTGACAGGAAGGTGCAACTGGATGATTTATGGCCATCCTTTGAACATGCGATGGTGAAAACAATCCGCACCGAAGGCTTGTTTTATGCTTGTTGATGCGTACATTTGTGGAACAAGTGCGTTTGAGTGAAAACAATTTTATATCCACTGGTCCAGCCATGATACAATGCAATAAAGGTTACGCTTTTGGTGAAACTTTTTTAAATGTTTTCATTTGGTATTTAATTCGTTTGAATGTTGAAGCTGAGCTGCATTATATTTTACTCAAATTAAAATCCAGTGTTCAAAAATTCTCAATATTACAGTTTTCTCCAGTCTCCTCTACAACAATTTGCCAACAATGCGTCTGCCAACTTAAAAGTATGCTGTCCACGTGTGTCCGACTTCGGCACCAGCTGCAACATAAATTTTGGCTCACAGCTTATGCTTGGAAAAAATTTCACTTTCGCCCACCCTTGCTTGAGCCCTAGAAAAACCTGCCGTCGGTCGGTGCGGCACGAAAAGCGCCACCGAAAAACCGGCCCACCCGCTTCCCATTACCCACCCACCGGCCACCTACGTTCCGACCAAATCGAAAGCAAAAACCGGCCCTCACCGCAACAACCTCCCTGCAGCGCCTCGACTCCGCGCGATCGTACACGTTGTAATCGATTATAAATGTTTAAAACGTGCCAATTCCGCTCGGTTCCTTCTCCTCCCATGATGCTCGGTCGGTGTGGTGTGTTGGTGTACGCCAGATTGGGCCGGGCATTCTGCGGGCGTTTCTTATTCGATTCCACCGATCGATCGATCGATCGATTCGGCTTTCATTTACGCGCCAGGCTTCCTCCGAAGAAGGACCGGACATACACATACACATACACACACACACACAAACGCACCATCTGCCATGCCACCACTCCACCTCTGGGAACAGGTTCCCGGTTCGATCGTGAACCGATTTATATGAAAAGTGAATGCCCCGTCCGAATCAGGGTTTCGATTTGGAAAACCGATGGCCTACTTGGGTCGCCCGATTGTCCTCGATCGAGTGGGTGCATCGTGGACGGACGGGTATTTGTTTCTTCCTTAATTTTTTATTTTATTTGTGAACTGAAAAACTTGTAGTTGGAGATTTTACTCAAAAACTAAAAAGAAAAGTTTTACGTGATGGTATAAGCGACGAACCCTCAACCGGCTTGGTTTGGGTTTTTCGTGTACTTATGTTTATACTCCCTAATGTCTGCCGTATTAACCTTGAATGTGTTCTTTGATTATTCCTTTTTGGCTGTGTTTTTTTTTCTTTTTTCTAAAAAAAAGTGTGACTTGGAACATTTATTACCAGATTAGGTTGTGCGTTTTGTGGCATTTGAATGTCAACTTTGTCGATTAACTATTGAAACAAACTTTGCCGAGGTTAATCATTCTATTGTGGTGATTTTCTAGTTGTAGAGGAGATATTTACTGTACAAAAAAAGGATAAATAGGTTCTTCGACTTTTTATCATATTTTTCAACGAAAATAGATACAATCAGCGTCTAGTACGAGAGGGAAGCATTAGCGAAAAAAGCAGCCATTAAGACAGGCTTTTATGGTCCATCGTAAGGCTAGGTTTGAAACGAACCTCCAAGATATAATGCACACACTTTTCGAAGGTTGCCACCGATACCATCGTCTTGGTCGTCGTCGTCGTCGTCGTCGTTTGCCGGTGCAAAAGCCGTCCGACAACAAATTGCTCCGTTGAGCAGCGCAACCCCTCCACTCTACTCTGAGCTCCTTCTGCTCCCCGTTGAATGTTGGTCCCCGAAAGGGGCAGACCAGTTCGTGGGGCCGCACTTTTTCGCTCAAGATGATCGTGTGCGATCTTGAACTTGAACGGTGTCACGCCGACGAAAAGCGACGACGGCTTGGCGTTGGCTTGTGGCTCGTACTGGCACCAGCAGACCAGTTTTCTCTGCCAGCCGAGAGGGATGATGGGCCAGGCTGGTTGAATTCTGGTCCGCTCGTTTTTGATTTACTTCTTTCGTACGTTTCCAGGTACGCCAGCGTCTACAGTGCGGAGGTTCCTACAGGTCCCCGGGATCAGGGTCATCTGTCACCGGCGGAGGACGCGCGCGCAGGAGAAGCCAACCGACGAAACCCATCCGTCCGCGGTTTTGCTTCCCAGAACAATCGAACGACTGGTCGGGGGGGAGCCCTTTGGGAAGACAATCCACCATAAACACCGCTGCGTGTTGCAGTGTCTCTCCCGCTTCTTTTCATGCGTATTTCCACCCATCTCACCCCACGCGCAGTAACGCTGACGAAATCGTGAAAAGTAACGATTTTTTTGTATGCAAATTGGAGCCCCCAAACGAACCGATCGTTCGTTTGCTCGAGAGGAAAAACATAATGCCGTACGCCCTACGTCAAATGATACACCTCTGTCTATGCCGATGCGGTCGTCTTATGCCGAAATAAAAAAAACACAACAATGGATAGTCGATGTAGGAAAATTATGGTTTCCTTAAACCCCTGCTCGCGCCACACAAGAGAAAGTCCACCCGGGGGCCGATCATCCGGAGTCATTATGACTGTCTGCATGTCTCCGATGCACTACTCATGTGCTTTTGTTCTTATTTCAGTGTTGATGTTGGTTCAATATTCAAAAATTCAGAAATCGACACCAATGGTAATTTTTTTTCCGTGACTGAACGAATAACATCCAAACAATGATTGAAGAAATGTAGCGCAACATATTATTGCTTTAATTTTCAAAAACGATTTTTAAATCTATGAAATATACGTATCTAATCATGACGTGTTTCTCAAGCCGAAGTTAATCAGCATATTCCTAAAACCTTTTTACGAAAAGTAAAACCACATCCGGATTTAACAGAAATACTGGTTTACCATTAAGGCAGATGCAATGCAAATGTTGGTTTCTATTATTATTTTTTATTATGTATGTAAATATTCTTCTACAAAAAATCGTTAGTGTTGGGCAAAGGAAATAGCAATACTCATATCCAAATCTGGGCCATCTTCATTTATTTTCAAGAAAAACATGATAGAGGAGGAACACCAAGGAGTTTTGCACTTTGATAATACAAAAGATTGTCATTTACATAATTTTTACAAAGCATATTTAAAAAAAAGAGAACTCCACCAACGTGTGATTCGTGGTGCCGCATTGATAAAAATTGTGCTCTAGTTAAATTTTCCATAAAAACCAACACTCGTAAAGTAACATTAAGTTTCGAACCGAATTCGACAATTTCGTTCCACTTCAGCAGCGTATTGTTCGGATCCGCGGCACCGAGATCTTCGGTTTCGGAAAACTCGCCGACACTATATGGTACCGCTACCCCCTCTACTACTCCCCCGGCCCAACTCGATTCCCGCTGACTAATTTTGCGACTCAAGCGGTGGAAATTGGTCGGATTTTCCGTGGCGGCGGCGGCGGCGGAGTTTCGCCCGACAGAGAGAAGAGAAAGCTCCCGCAAACGGGGGGCGCATTTCGGTCAACCGAGGGACGAACGGACACACGTTGAATCATCGGTGGGCAAACTCTTCCGCCCCAAAACAGAAGATGAAGTGATCGTGCTTCATCGTGCACGGATAACGAATGATTCACTTCGCTCCCCCACGTGGCTGGAGGGGTGAGGAAAGCGCAATGAAGCTCGGCACACAACATTTGACTAATTGAGGTGACTGTTGGGAATGGCCGCCCCCTGGCAATGGGCGGGTTGTTCCCTAGACGCCAGATCATTGTCTAGGGAAGTACCCGAAAACTGTACCATCGCGTTTTTCATCTTCATAATGAGCATCATGTAGTAGCACCATGGAGATGGGAATGAGGTTCGATGGTAGTGATGGAAGTAGGCTCTGCCTTTTTGGACGGAATCCTACAACACAAGGTCTTTCAAGCGGCTGTGATGGATGATGATTGATCCCCAAAATAGAGTTGAATCGTTTGAACGGGAGCACGAGCTTTACGAGGTTTGCGGCGTTTAGTAGGCTTAGACTGGGCAATTTTATTCTTGACCCGTATTTCGCTGAACAAAAACACTTTAAATTAACAGCATAAGAAACGCAACCAAAAATGGCACACTCGTCCGGGGGGGAAAAAAACTGCACGGTACGAGAAAGTTTTACCACGCCAGGGCCCTCCACGATCCGGATCTGGACGTTTGTTTCTCGCTCGGCGATGATCCCGTTTTTTTTTGTTAAACCCAGCCATGCCCACACCATGCCACCCGGGGGAAGCGAGGGGGATGGCAGTGCAGTGGCCACCGGATTGCCGAATTGTCGGGTAATTGCGGCGAGTGGGAAAACCCATTCGCCCGGAGAATGCCCGGGAATGAGCAGGAAACGAAATTAAAATAAACAAAGGAGAAAAGCAGCTGGCTCGGACACGGAAGCCCCAGAGATTCGTGGCCACGGTTTTTCGAGTGGGCCGGTCTCTGGAGGGAAAATTTGAACTGCTTCTTCTTCGCCCCACAAATGAAACCGGCGGCCAATGGCGGCCGGATGCTTATCTTAAACGCACTTACCTGTGCCAAATAGCAAATCCACCGCTGTTCCATGATGATGATGATGATGATGATGGTGATGCTGCCGCAGCCTACACTACCGATGGTTTTCCTGAAGTGTTTGAGGGCCTGCTTAGATCGATGAAGGGAAACACAAGTCGCGTGTGTGTACGAGCGTCGGTGCGTGTGCGTGTGTGTGTGCCTGTTTGCGTATAATTTCAGCAACAACACATTTCAGGCCAATTAACAAGCGGCAGGTTAACGATCGTCCGCGCGCAATTTTTTTTTCCTCAACCCTGGGTGGTGGGCGCGGGGGTTGGAAGAAGATCTTGGTTGGTCCGGGGTAGGCGGTTTGGAGTTGCCTCCGCCCGACTCGTCACAGACGGACACCGTCGAACACACAAGACGAGGAGCGCACAATCGCCTTCGAACACACACCGACCGGCACTGAATTCTTATTCTCGCTTCGCTCGTATCTTGTGCACTCTTTAGCAGGTCAATTACCCTGCTGCCTTATGCTGTTGATGCTGCTGTTGATGCTGCTGCTGCTGCTACTGCTGCTGCTACTGATGCTGCTCGAGAAGGAATAGGAAGGAGCGTTAAGGAGAAGAAAATAGCACTGAACCACTTTGCCTCTGGCCGAGGGGAATGCGGGACGCTTTTACTTCCGGTTGCCAACTGCTGCTGCTTGCCGAAGAATGGGTGATTTCTGTTAAGATATTCTTGCAACGGTAGCTTCAAAATGTGTACCCTGATTGGCGTTCGTTCCCCGGTTAAAACGTTTAACTTCAGGTTCGTGGATATTTTTCCTTGCGTGAAGATTTTAAAATGTCCTAAAAAAATTAATTTACTTTCGGTTCAATTCATCATCACCGGCAAGGAGTTCTTCTAAGGGATTTTCTTGTTCGCTTTTTAATTAACTGAATGTTTTCTAACGGAAAGGTTCACTCTCTAGCACGGAGGTAAGAAATCCGGTGCTGACGGTGCAGTAAATAGGTTGTTGCCTTTGCGCATCGAACAGGTACCACACGAAAGCAGGCAAAGAGATCGTGGGGTGCTGATCTCGCGGAGGGAAAAACCGAATCTCCGCACCCAACACCGACAGTCACAGGGACACGCATACACTGGTGAAGAGGATCCCTAGCCTCCGAGCAGGATGCACCTTAGCCTGTTCTCTTCAACACAAACACAAACACATACACATACACACGCACTGCACGTGATCCCTGGGCACGGTTCCAAACCCTCCGAAAGGTTCAAAACAATTAAAACACACACTTGCTATCCGCGATTCGGTCCACACCTGGAATCCGGACAGAATGTGACTCGTTCCTTTCGTGTTTCCGTCAGTTTAATGCAAGTGAGTCTTTTTGCCTTCCTCCGTCATCGAATGCGAACCGCTTCCGGGGATGGATGGTATGGTTCAAGTTCCTTGGGGAAGCACCAACCCGGGGGGAAGATCCGGGTCGACCCGGACACACAGCAAAGCACCCAGTAGCAGATTGAGAAAAGAAACGCTAAAGAAAATGCAGAAACCCGTACAAGCTCACTACGCGTACGCAGAAGAAATCCGTCCACACGAGCCGAACGTCGGGGCAGAACTGAGCTGGCGCAAATGAGGCGAACCTCTCAAATTAACACGCCGAGACTGTGGCGCAAAGGAAAAATGCGGTGGTGCCCAAGGGGTTCGGGTTGGTGGTATACCGCGGTACACATGCACGGTGGTGGTTTCCCACAACCACCGCCGGTAGCTTTCTCACCCAATCCTCTTCGGTCGTTCGTCAGTCTTTCTCTCCTTCTTCCGTTCCGGTTCTGGAATGCGCGCGATCATCGCTCGATCAACACGCGACGAGAGCGGAGAAGATGTTCCACTCACCTTTAGCATAAGGTCGAGAAAGCTAAACGCTTGGCGTACGACGCAGCAACATAAGATCCTCTCATATGATCGCGCAGCTCGGCGGATCTCTTGCTCGCTCGATCGCTCTCCAACATTCTCTTCAGCTTTGATGGTCTTCCTGCGCGTGCAGACCAACGGCGTTGAAGCCTGCTGGTAGCGATCATTCAACGCGCCATCCAAATCCGCGAGCTTTAGTGATAATCGTGGCGGTTTGAACATTTCAAATAAATACTCCCTACACTGGCTACATTTTGTACGACTACTTCAGCTCGGTCATCAGTGCGGAGATAAAACCCATAGCTCACCTTTTGCAATCGCATCAAGTTTCCCTTTTCAACGCAAGGCCTCTCCAATTGGCGAAAACAAGCTATTCCTTCGGTCAAGGAGCAATGGGTGGGAAAATCCCGGAAAACGCGCGGTTGGTTCAAGTTCAAGATGCGGGAAGGAAATGATACTCCGCAAAAGGAAAGACTTGAATGATTAAGAAGTCGCCTAACTAATGAATATTAAAGCCAGTTTGAACAATATCGACTTTCATTGAACGTTATTTATCAAATACCCGTTGAACATCAAACCGGCAATTGTTATAACAAAATACCAAATGGGAATACGAGTTTCTTCTTCGTCTTTAATAAGACTTGCTATTGCTCTGATTATTTTTCATTGTATTGTAGTGGATTGGAGTTAAATCGGAACGAATGGTTGAAGCTTAAACGTTGCCTCAAAGTCGCATGCCATGAATGAAAAACCTTTATCTGGCAACTTTAAGTTTAGTGTAACTAAGATGGTTGAATGTAATCAATCGATGAAAGTCGCTACCGTTTAAAATGGACTGAAAATGTTTTTAGGTTTCGGCTTTGCCTAACGCTACATATAAATAATTTCACACATAACAATTGAAATCGCAGATTCTATTGTGTGACAGATTTATTGTACTGTTTATGTATGTTTGTAACTGTTTTATATAATGACACAATAATCGTAGTTCATGTTTACCACTTTAGTTTTCACAATAGCATATTTTGTGATACTTATATACTCATTTATACTCAAGAACAAGATTGTTGTCCTGAATCTACTTCCTGTTTGGGTTGTGTGGTAAATTGATTCAAAACGGTTATAAAGGATAATGTACTCATACAGATAAAAAGTATACACCTGATCTCACTTTTGTCCACTGTCCATTATTTTACCCACAGATAGAGACTCCTCTAATGCAAAGAATGTGACGCTTATAAACTAGTACTGTTTGCACGAAGTACAATTTCTCGTTGAACAAGCATTGAACAATACGACTTCGTTACATATAATGCAGAAACCACTATTCAGACGGTAGCATATTTTTCCTTCTCCCAAACACACGCGCAGCTCCAAGGACCGACTAAACGTGAGACACTGGACAACAAATGAACGGATGATAAAATATACCCAAAAGAAGCGAGTGAATGTGCCAGGCGTTCTCTCCGTTGACGAGCTTGATGGTGCCTATTTTAATTGTCGAATTTGATCGAATTCACCGACGTATCGATCATCCCACCAAAGTATCCGGCGCGCTTCTTTTTCGTCTTCTCGTGGCGGAACATTTTACCCCTTACATTCTTCAGGACCATGTTCGCCTTCTCTCCGTAAGCACCATGGGCGTTTTTCTGGGAAATATAATGAACAAATAAAATTTGAAAACCTACGCCCGCCTATATATTATGCAGGTGACTAAACTATTTACAGTGAGACGTACATTGGAAACATAATTTACGACTAGCGATCATTCCCCGTTGACATTAACGGTTTCAGAGTGGCTTTAGTGCCAAGCATCTGACGCACTTCAGGTTCTTTGAGAAATTCGATTTCTTACAATCTGCACACACCCAATCGCCAGGCCTTCGAATTTTAGCTTGTTTTTTTGCTGCAGCTCTGGCTTCCTCTTCCTTACGCTTTTCTTCCTCTTTCTTACGCTTTTCTTCCTCTTCCTTACGCTTTTCTTCGATTTCCTTTCTTTTGCAATGACAAAAATCAAAGCTAGGCTTATTCCACTGCTGGCACTTCTCACATTGCCAAAAGAGGTTTCTGTTGACAACGCGAGCTATGACGTAGGGGGCATCGGTTTCGCACGTTTTACATTTATCCGACTGTCGGTTTTTCACGTCGTTTGATTCACCACAATTTTTACATTTCCAGCCTTTCCGAGCCAGTCTGCAGTGTGAGCATGCGGTTTGGGTGGTAAAGTTGATACCGGAACAACCGGTGCACTTCCAATCGCCATGGCGTGTGTTCATCTTTCTCGGCTCATTCGTTTGATTAGGATTTGGTTTTTGCTCCAGAAAGCTAATGTTTTTTTTCTAATTGATAGACAGGAGGAAGGTGAAGGATGAAAGAAGTGTGATTTACTTAATTCACTCAAATGGTTCCAAGAGAAGGAAGAAATCATAATCCACAGTTATTTGCATCCCGTATTGGGTTAAAACAATTGAATGGATATTTGGACCATTCGAAGATTTGATCCCAAATTTTACATCCTTTCGTAACCGATGATAATCTGTAATGTTTACCGGTCTATTGCAACTGATTAGGAAAGGGAAAACTAGCACCTGTCGCTAGTGACCAGTTTAGCGAGTATCGTGCTGAACCTAACCTATGAAGATAAGCAATCTTGTAGATTGGCGTGTTGCCCGTTGCTTTGGCCATGACTACCAATCGAGGGCTTTCTGTAGTGTTTTTCTGTCTTAAACACCAGTTTCCGTGCTTTTTTGTTTCGCGAATTGATGTAGCAAACAGGAATGACCAACAATCGTAAATTATGATTACCCCCATGCTCCCAAAACCTATCGTTGAAGCACCACGTTGTTTACTCACTACTTACCTTGGCTTCGTAGGAATTATCCTTCAGCCTTTTGTCGATCTGAATGGCTTCCTCTTTCACTCGGCGAAACCTTTCTACACCACGCTTCTCGTCGCTGTTTGTAAATGATTTCCGTCCACTTCCTCCAAACCCGCTGCTACTGGAGCCGTTCTGTTGATTGATTTTTTTTTTGTTCGGGGGCGTTTCAAACTGCAAACATGATTATTTTGAAAAGAAAAATAATGTTTTTGTAGTTGGTAACAGACAATTTTGGGCGCCAAACTGCAGTACGAAGAAATTTAAGTTACCTTATTGATGGTTCCTTCCTGATCAGCAGCTCGAACAAAGTTGCTGTAGGGTTTCTTTGCTGGTGCATTTACAGCAGGACTATCTTGAGCCTTGCGCTTTTGACCCGCCGCTTGTTTCGTGTCGCCAGAATTTGTCGCCTTTGTTGCGGCCGGTTTCGGTGTTGATGCAGTTAGAGTAGGTTTCTTAGTCGCCGGTTCCTCGTCAGAGCTGTCATCCGAACTTTCTTCGGATTCTTGTTTCCTTTTAGCGGCAGTGGATGATGCTACTGGTTTGGCAACTGAAGCGGCTGTAGGCTTCTTCGCCGTTTCCTTCTCCTCCTCACTGGATGAATCGTCGCTGCTTGATTCCTCCTGCTTTTTCTTCACAACTACCGGCACAACGGCGGGGGCCTTCTTTGCTACTTTCGTGGTAGAGTTCGCCGCGTCCTCATCAGAACTATCGTCCGTGCTGTCGTCCGAAGATTCTTCCTTTTTCTGGGCAGTACCAGCAGATGGTTTTGCCAATGCTTTAGCTGGAACCGCTGGTTTCTTTGCAGTTTCCTCATCACTGGAAGAATCGTCGCTGCTCGATGCTTCTTTTTGCTTAGTAACAGGAGCGGACTTCACCGGAGCCTTGGCCGATTTGTTTGCAGCTCCCTTCGCGGCTGGCTTCGCATCTTCCTCGTCTGAGCTGTCATCCGAACTGTCCGAAGATTCTTGGTTCTTAGCAGCAACTCCTGTTGGTTTTGCTACAACTGCTTTGGCTGGAGCAGCTGGTTTCGTTGCAGATTCCTCTTCGCTTGACGAATCCTCACTGCTCGATTCTTCCTGCTGTTTCTTAGCAACTACAGGAGCGACCTTAGCAGGTGTCTTAGCAGGAGTAGCTTTGACTGGAGCAGCTGGTTTCTTTGCAGTTTCCTCTTCGCTTGACGAATCCTCACTGCTCGATTCTTCCTGCTGTTTCTTAGCAACTACAGGAGCGGCCTTAGCAGGCGTCTTTGCTGGTGTTGCTTTCGCTGGAGCAGCAGGTTGTTTTGCTGGTTCCTCTTCGCTTGATGAATCATCGCTGCTCGATTCTTCCTGCTGTTTCTTAGCAACTACAGGAGCGACCTTAGCAGGTGTCTTTGCTGGTGTTGCTTTCGCTGGAGCAGCAGATGTCTTTGCTGGTGTTGCTTTCACTGGAGCAGCTGGTTTTTTGGCTGTTTCCTCTTCGCTTGATGTATCGTCGCTGCTCGATTCTTCCTGTTGTTTCTTAGCAACTACAGGAGCGACCTTAGCAGGTGTCTTTGCTGGTGTATTTGCCAAAGACTTCGAAGCCGGCTTTGCATCTTCTTCATCAGAGCTATCATCTGAAGATTCTTGCTTCTTTTGAGCAACAGAAGCTGCTGGTTTTGGTACTACTTTTGCTGGAGTAGCTTTCACAGGAGCGGCTGGTTTCTTCGCAGTTTCTTCATCGCTGGACGAATCCTCGCTGCTCGAATCTTCCTGTTGTTTCTTAGCAACTACAGGAGCACCTTTAGCAGGTGCTTTTGCTGGTGTATTTGCCGAAGCTTTCAACGCCGGCTTTGCATCATCTTCATCAGAGCTATCGTCCGAGCTATCATCCGACGATTCCTGCTTCTTTTGGGCAACAGGGGCTGCTGGTTTCGCTACTACTTTAGCTGGAGTAGCTTTCACAAGAGCGACCTTAGCAGGCGTAGCTTTAGCTGGCGCTGCAGTCTTCGCCGCCGGTTTCGGAGTATCTTCCTCTGAGCTATCATCCGAGCTGTCTGAAGATTCTGCCTTCTTGGCAACAACTCCTGGCGATTTTGCTACTACATTAGGAGTAGCCGGTTTCTTGGATTGTTCTTGCGCCTTTCCGTTAAGGACCGGTTTGCCGTTGAGGACCGCTTTACCGTTGGCCGTTTTGTCAGGTTTAGTAGGGACCTACATAAAATAAAATTTGATGATATGAGAAAAAATATGATACGACCGAAAGCAGAACTGGAATAAAAATCAATAAACATATTATTCGCCACCTTTTTGATGAAGAATAATACCACACAGAAATAAAAGCCACTCTATCGATTGTTTTCGGTGTTAAGTGAGATAATTGTAGTTGTATATTTGTATGACAATATAGAAGAGTGTAGTTATAAACACCAGCAATAATACAAACTCTATGTAATGTATTAGTTGCCCGATGCAGTACAATTTTGTTTCTCCTAAACGTCTGGGGCTGTGGAGGGGGTTCAATCCTTATTTTTTTTGTGTTTCAGAACACACAAAACCTTCATCTTAATTCTAGAAAAATCCTTATCTTGTTGATTCGTGAATTATAACATCAACTAGTGACGCATGACATCGGTTTTAACTTGTCTTCTCTTGAATGCCGTTCATGTGCATGTCAATATGCCTCACTTCTGAACGGTTCTGATCTAAAACTTCTATCCTGTAATAAATGCCACGTCTGTCTAATATACAAAAAGCATATCCTTTCAACGCAGGGCTCAAACAAATAGGGAAATGGCCGCTCCTAAACTCGATACCCGAGGTGCTTTGTTGCTTTTAGAAAATGTTGTGTTTGTTTTGCTTAAAAACAAAAAAATACAATCTAAATCCTCTGAACTCAAACATTATAACTAACAGGATATATTGAATTGACCAACTGAATATGGTCACTACTCATCGAAAGTTTTTCTGTTGTTGCCGCCCCCAGCACCTCCTCGATTGAAGCCTCGGCCTCCTCCCCGACCTCCTGCCCCACGTCCACCGGGACCTCCACGTCCCCCACGGCCACCGCCGAATCCACCACCACCTCCACGGCCACCACCAAATCCACCACCACCTCCACGGCCACCACCAAATCCACGACCTCCACGGAATCCCCCGCGGCCGCCGCCACCTCGTCCTCCTCCTTCACCGAAGCTTTTCCGTTCTGGACGGCCGGTATCGTCCGGGTTTTTCGTTTGACACTTGAAACAACTCCAACGGCTTGCAAAATTGGAGAAGCTGCAGCTTGGGCATGCCCAGTTCTCCGCAGGTGGATCCGGATTGGCTTCCTGGCACTTGTAGCAGTTCGCTCGGCTTCGGAAGTTGGACATTCCACAGCTCGGGCAATCCCAATCTCCCGGCCTCTTGTTATTCGACTGGTCACCGTTGTCGTAACCGCCGAACGATTTCCGGTCGTTTTGGTGCTGTCATAATGAATGCGAGAGAATCGAGAAAGAAGAGAAATAGAGAAAAATATTAGCACTTGCGTTCAACATCGTTTGATATAAAATTAAAAAATACCCGTACCGTTATGGCCGTTGTTTGCCACTTTCCACAGCCCACAGTTACACCATAAGGAACAATCTTAGTTTAAACAAATAAGCGGAAAAGCAATCCGAAAAACAACATAGCAGTTGTTGAGATTTTTGTGTTGAACAAAAATGAGATACGGTATGTTTAGTACACGGAAACTAAAACAAACCTGTACAAAAACGACAACGGCAAATAAAATATGAAGTGCACTTTTCTCTATTTCTGTTCTTCCCATCGGTAACTGAAGGGGAAAATAAACCAGCTATTCTGATACTACCAAATACAATTGGAAGAATCGTCGCATGCGCATTACACGGATGAACTGTCCGGAATCTTTGCCAACACAGGAGGGTGGTCAAGGATAAAACCATTCCCAAAGAAAGGCGCGATTCCCTCGTGGTTTTCTGTAGGAGCATCTGATTAAGGGAGTAGAAGTCGTTATTGATCTCTTCTAAGCCCTCCTGAAGAGCTCCAATCAATTGTGTTTCGCCAAGTCCCCCCCCCTCTCTCCACGCCAAGAAGAAACATACACTAACGGCCCTGACAATCCTTACAAGACAGTGACAAGGAATGCCATGGGACTGCGTTTCCATGAGATAAAGCAAAAGTTCGAAATTAATCTCGCCTTTCAATGATTATGGCCACAACTGTGTTTTTGTAGATTGCGTTCAAATTGGTTTATCGTTAACAAACAAAAAACATAAAATTATACTTCACTTACCTTGCCTTGAGGCTGCTGCTGTTTGTTTGCTTTCTTCGCTGGAGGTTTCTGCTCTTCGGCCTCTTCCTCTTCCTCCTCATCCTCATCTTCGTCGTCTTCATCATCCTCCTCTTCGTTGTTCTGCTTTTCGTCGGCCTTGCGTTTTTGTCCCGGCTTAACAAGCGGCAACTGTTTGGGCTTTTCATCTTCCTCCTCATCCTCATCGTCATCATCCTCATCATCATCATCATCGTCGTCATCCTCGTCATCGTCATCCTCTTCCGCCTGCTGTTGCTTGGCCACTACCGGGGACACTTTGTTGACCGGGGCTTTCACTGCTGGCGTATCCTCCTCTTCCTCACTGTCATCTTCCTCCTCCTCCTCATCATCATCGTCATCGTCGTCATCATCATCTTCCTCCTCTTCCTGCGATGCAGCAGCCTTCTTTCCATTGGCAGCCGCATTGCCGTTCGTGGCGGCCTTACCGTTGGCCACGGGTTTTTTCGCCGGCGTTACTGCCGCCTGCTCTTCCTCCTCATCATCATCGGAATCTTCCTCGTCTTCTTCTTCAGACGATTCTTCCTTTGCTCCGGCTTTGCCGGGCAACACAAGCTGTTTCTTGGTGGCCTGATAGTGCTTCACGATCTCACCCAGACGGGGTGAACCTTTGGGGAGTTTCGGCTGCGAATAAATATTGGTAACAAACAAATTATAATTACAGAAACTAACAAACCACTATAAAAAGAATACAAGAGAGTAAACATAAGCTGTTTGGAATCGGTGCCAAAACAAGAATAATAAAAAATTCATTATTCTCTAAGCAAGTCACGATTCCCGCGTGGTTTTATCTAGGAGCATTGGAATGAGGGAAAAGAGTGTGAATTATAACCTCCAACCCTACTGTGCATAGCTCCGGAACCAGGAAGTATTAAAAATTACACCGAATTTCAAGGTCTCCCGCGTCAACCAAAACCACGCGGTCATTGATGAAGCGGACGGATGCATGGATGATCGATGCGGGGGGTAGCCGTGGGGTAGAAAACGCGTGTGCCAGCAATGATAGCTAACACGAGGTATTGAAGACGCCATCTTGATTTTCTACGAAATCATCATAAAAATGCCTAAAAACCACATTTCGGAACAACATTTCACTGTAGTGATGATTTCAACCTGAAAATGCATCTACAGATCTGTCCGATTTTCATTTTTCACTCGAATTAAGCTACTGCGTCACACCTCATGCCAACACGTGTTTTCACAGCAAAAGCCCCCGGCCGGTGCTCCGCATTGAGGTTAAGAGTCGCACTATTGTCGCCTTCTGCCCACTTCAAAGGAACACGCCCAGCACGATGAACCACTTACCGATTTGTACTTTTTCTGGTAAATATCTGCCAAGGTTTTATCTTTTGTCGCCAAATGTTCTAGCACGAGCGCATCGAGGACAGTTTCACTTATTGCAGCCATGATGAACAAATGAAAAGACAGACAATGAACTGCACTGCACGATGTCTGTCACAAGAATGTGCTTCGAACTGGGAAATGCGGAACTGCGACTGTCGTTCGCAAACTGACAGATCAAAACTGTCAGCAGTGTTGCCAGTAGTGATGGGTTCTCGGAACCGCACCCACCGCCCGGAACTACTACCGAACACCTTTAACACGTTGACTGCCATGGCTATCATTTTTGATAGCCAGTGATGTTTCCTGGGGGGCCATGGCTATCATTTTTGATAGCCACCTACCATGATTTTTGAAGTACTATATCTTCTAAATGACAACTCTTACCTACAAATCCTTTGGTAGTTACATAGTTTCATCTCTTGTCTAGCTTAATTTGTGGTTGGTTTTACAATAACTGTGGTATGAAAAAAGTTACAAGCTGTTTTAGTGGAAGGTTTTTGTTTATTGAATCACATGTGAATCGCTTTGTCTCTTTCGCTAAATGTCGTTGCGTGTCTATTGGGTGAACGAGACGGATGCAGTCACGCTGCTAATACGTAAGCCGTTTATTGGAGAAATCTTGAGGCGCTATATATTTAATAATAACGCCAATAGAAATAAACAATAAGGTGTTAAAGGCAAAAAACCAAAAAAATATCAATTGCCGAGCTGTGTGTGTGCGCTTCGAGCACCTGTGCACTTCCCAGCAGGCCATGGCTATCAAAAATGATAGCCAGCGATATTGTATGAAGAAAAAGTTTGGCCTGCCGGGAAACATGACCAAAATAAGCGTGGCAGTCAACGTGTTAAACCGGCTCCGATTCCGGCTTAGGCTAAGAGGTGAAAGAAGCCTCCCGGCTCAAAACCTCTATAAATAATTAAATCATCATCATCCGGCTTAGGCTGGTGTCATTGCTTTACCTTCTTCTTCTTTCGCTATGCGAGTCGGGGTATATCCTCCTACGCTAAGTCGAACGTTTGTTCCCTTACTCGTAATCAGAGGCGTACCGACTCTGTCCGAACTCCTATGAAGGGGCTCGTCCTTTAGGACCGGCTAATAATAGCCATATGTCCACCCGCCGGCCACGGGAGGGATAATTCCTTCCGTTGTCAGGACACAAGAACTCGTGGTCCGCTTGATTGACTCAAACAGAACGAGATGTGCGGCAGCTAGGATTTTTCTGACCTGAGCTCCAGCTCGGGGTGACCACGCGGTCGTGCCGTAACCTTACTTTTCCGCTAACCCTTTCAGGAAACTTGTGCACTGCTAACATCCGCTCTGATGCACTACCGAACTGAAACTCGTGCATTGCTTTACCGCTGTCAACAAACAATCTGTCAACAAACAACTGTCTGTTGTATTCTGTGTGTTATCTGTCAATAAAGTTGGACTTTATAAACTCGGATTTGTGGCTTTCATTTAAGAAAAATAATAAAATTTATTTAATCGTCGTAGAATTTGAAAAAATACAGAAAAATTGGTGGACCTGTCGTCCGACAAAACATCGTGCGATAAAGCACTGACACCAGCCTTAGTAAAACCCACGATTCCTTCCGGAACCGTCCGGAGCCGCTAGTCGGCAGTTGGAGCCGGCTCGGGACGGCTCCGAACGGCTCCAGACGGCTCCGGACGGCTCTGGCTCCGGTCAGTTCCGGACGGCTCCGGATGGTTCCGAGCTCGGAGTATTGCACCTACCCTATGGAGCCGCTTCCGATATTGGTGGATCATTTGGAAGCGGCTCCGATTTTTTGTCGAATCTACCCACCACTAGTTGCCAGGCGATGAACAAGGTTAGTTGAACAAACAGTGCGGTCATAATTTAAAATAACTGCTGAATAACGACAGTAGAACATATTGTCGCGATAATAAAGACCAAAATAGTCATAGAAATAATAGTTCTAAAAAAGTCATAATAGTGTAGGCCAAAATAGTACAAAGTGCTCAAAATATAGTTCAATTTTATCCACAAAATAGAACTTATCGTTTTGCACGCCAGCATGCTTTGCATCTGTCATTTGACCAATAAAAATGGCGCGATTGCAATGAAAGCGCCAACGGCAAATGTCAACCGGCAGAGACGCAATAACATACGATTCCGTGTTATGTTTAGTAAAATGTTGATTATTTCGTCCGCGTCGCGTTTATTCATGAAGTTTTGTAGTTCTGTTTAGTGCTCCGTTTCCTCCAGTTAACCATGGTTTTGGAAAATAGTGTAAGCTTTTTACGCAGGTTTTTGCTGCAGGTAGTTTGATTGCAGGTACAATCTCGATATTAATTTTTTCTCCACCGTTTCAGGTGCGTTTGAACGTTAATGGTGTTAAGCACGTCCTGCGTGGTGGCATTGTCGTAATCGGATCTTCGAAAAATGAACGCTACAATACCTTACTGATCGATGACAAGGTAAGAAAGTTTATTTTATTGCACCTGTTTGATTCATCCATCGAGTTTCATACTTTCAAGCGGATGGAACCGTCGTACCATCGTTGAAATTCAAAATACCCCAAAACGGTTCGTCGCTAAGGAAGTCGGCCGTCACGATGGAACTGTTGGGAAAGCCTATATCTAAATAGCTGATCCTTTCCGCGTCCTTCTGGGCTGCGAGCAGTTGCTTCCCGAATCGGGGCTGTTGTCCGTAAGCGAACGATTCGTACATATCCACAAACTTAGAAGCCATCGTTAGCTCCTCCACTGTGTACGGGGCGTCTTTGCGTAAACTGCTCGGTAAAATTAGCAGGATGTCTTCACCGTGTGGCACACCGAGAAACTTTGCTGATCCTGAAAGGGCTTCGGATAGTCCGTAGGTAGTTTTATATCGGTCGAGGTAGAAGTACACGGAAATGTGAGGCTGCATCAATTTTGCGAGCTCCGTGATACCGGCGAAGAAGAGGCGATTCGAAACCATCTGCAGGAGAGGTGTAATGTAATTGTTAAACTACGGTCCATTTTAGCAACCCGGTTTACCACCCACCCTGACAAAATGATGGAAATTGTGCTCGTGCAAATTTTCCTTTCCCAAATAGCGCATTCTTATAACGTCAGACAGGGCATCTCGCGAGTGAACATCCCGTACGGCGTACTTATAATCCAGGATACTCGGAAGCACATCATTCCAACGTTTGTTTATGTGTTCCAGGTAGCTTGCATTGCCGAAGAACTCCGCCGCTGGGTAGAGACCTTCCGCCTCCGTTACGGAAAGGATTAGTGGCACTTTATTGAACTTTCCGCGACGCGTCAGCTCACGTGGATGTTCCGCAAGGAACGGCTGTGGGTTGTTTTTGCCATGCTTCTCCACAACCACACCCAACGGGGAGAAGGGATTGTAGAGAAAATCTTGCAGTTTTGCCACTTGTCGCACTATTTCCCTTGCCGGTCGCTGGCGTAAGCATTCCACCAACGCTCTACTGTTGTTCGTTGGGCATCCCAAACCGGAAGCGATCAGGTTGGCCTTCTCCGCGGACCGCTCCACCATGACCCAAGGATTAAAGGCGGATCCACTGTGATCGATCGCACTACGAAACAGCCCTCTCGATAGGGGAGAAAGCATGTGCAGATGAACACTGGCACCACCGGCGGAAAACCCGGACAACGTTACCCGGCCTGCGTCCCCACCGAAGTACTTGATGTTTTTCTGCACCCACTGTAGTGCCGTCACTTGATCTTTCAGCCCAAAATTACCCCCGACCACGTCGTCTTCGGTGCTGAGGAACCCGAGCGGTCCCAAACGATAGTTCACCGTCACGAATATCAGTGGCCGCTGGAGTAGGAAATCTGGCCGAAAAAAGCCCCCACCACCGTACATGAAAGCACCACCGTGCAGGTGTACGATCGTCGGGAAAGGATCATCGCTTGGCGTTAGGCTAGGCGTATACACGTTTAGGAACAGGCAATCTTCTTCTCCGTCTATTTTGTCGTCACCCGGCTTGAGATGTGACCACTGCAGGCACACCGGTCCAGTTTGGGTCGTATTTCTTGGCTCGTTCCACCGCTCGTCGAGCAGTTCCGAGGGGGCAAATCGAAGGGAACCGAGTGGTGGCTTCGCGTACGGGATACCCTCGAAGGCGATATGATTCGATCGCTGCTCTCCAACGATTGGACCATTTTTTATGGTCACCTTCACACTGTTTGATGCTGCGCCATCGAAGAAAATTAAAAGGAATGCAACATTTTGCGCCCAAAACAAATATAACCTCGCCGAGAACATGATTTCGTCCTCGAGAGAATGGGCAGAGAGGAAGTGTTGACTGCAGGAGAGAAGAATGAAAACTGACGGAAGCGATAGGGAAATGATGATTAGGCAACTTCTCGATCGACTGGTTCACTTTATTTGACCATGCCCAACCGGACAAATAGATCCGCTTATCAACTTTCGGCTCATTAGGCAGTTTTCCTTTCTCCGTTATCTCGTGCTCGTCTTAAATTTGTTCCACGTGCGCACCCGATTATTGGAATCCGTAAAAGAACTTCAAAGCTCTGTATGTGTCGACGGATTGATAGCGGGTTTCTTTACCGTTGGATCCTCGTTAAAGTTAAGCGTATCCCAAAACTGTTCGTCTCCCACACCGTATGCCACCTTCACCTCACTACAGTCTGCTCCACAAGGCGGTGGAGCTTTCACCTCTAGGAATTGCAGCTTCCCGGTCACATTCTGCAGTGGCAATGCGTCCGGTCCGTACGCTGGTTCCAAACCCCGGGAGAAGCTATCGTACAGGGTGACAAAGTTGGACACAACACGCAGCTCCTTGTCGGTGTACGGATGGTTGTCCCGGATGGAGCTGGGGAAGATGAGTACCGTGTCTTCACCGTGCGCGACGCCGTAGTTTTCTTCCGATCCGGAAAACAATTCACCGATACCGTAGACCGCTTTGAAGTTGAAGTAGTAGAAGTACACGGGAATGTGCGGTTGCAGCAGCTTGGCCGCCCGCGTGGTGCCAGCGAAAAAGAGACGGTTGGAAAGAATCTGACAAAAATCACCGGTTAAAAATGATTCCGGAAGTTTCACAAAGAAAGCACCATCATCCCTAGGGATCTTGATAAGAAATGGGCAGTAGTAGTTCTTTCGAAGAACTTTTCCTAACATGTTTATACTTACCGAGACAAAATCCCGAAAATTGTCCATCGTAAGCTTGCGTTCTTTGCCAAAGTAGTGCTCACTGATCGCATTAGAGAGTTGGTCGCGTTCCTTCGCATCCGGGACAGAAGACTTGTAGTCCAGTATGGCTGGCAGCAGCTCGTTCCAGCGCCTATCGATTTCGGGCAAATACTCCGGTTTGCTAATGAATTCGGCCCCCGGGTACAACCCTTCGTCTTGCGCGACGGACAATATCAACGGCACCTTGGTGAGCTTGCCCTTACGGGAAAGTACGGCTGGATGGTCCACGAGGAACGGTTTCCGGTTGAGCTTACTTTGCCTCTCGATCACAACTCCGAGCGGCGAGAACGGACTGTAGAGATAGTCGAGCAGAAGTGGCACCTGGCGGACGATCGCCTCGGCCGGACGTTCGCGTAGACAGTTTAAAAGCGATTGGCTCCGATCGGTTGGGCAGCCGAGGGAGTGTGCGATCAGGTTCGCTTTCCTGGCGGAATCTTCCGCCATGACCCACGGATTGAGGGCGGTTCCACTGTGGGCGATTCCGTTCTGGAACAACCCGCGCGACATTGGCGAGAAGTAGTGTAGATGAACACTGGCACCGCCGGCGGAGAAGCCCACTATAGTGACCCGCTCGGGGTCGCCACCGAAATGGTGAATGTTTTTCTTTACCCACAGCAGGGCCGTCACTTGATCTTTCAGCCCAAAGTTCCCGGGAATCACATCGTCCTCGGTACTTAGGAACCCGAGCGGACCGACCCGATAGTTGAACGTGACCATAATCATTGGCTTCTGCAGGACGTGTTTCGGTGAGAAGAATCCTCCGCCACCGAACATGAACGCTCCGCCATGGATGTACACTATGGTCGACAGGGTATCCGCCGGCTTTCCCGGTAGCTCCAACGCCGTTGTGTACACATTCGCGTACAGACAGTCTTCTTCGCCGAACAGTTTGTCCTCGCCGGGAATCGTGTGGCTCCACTGCATACAGTACGCGCCCAGCGTGGTGGCGTTCCGTGGTTCATCCCACACAGCGTCGTTTAATTCCGGCGGCGCCAAACGTCGCTCACCGATCGGAGCCTTTGCGTACGGTAGTCCCTCGAAGGCGTAGTAATTATCACGCCGCTCGCCAACGATGGGACCATTGGAGATGGTAACCACGGGGTGGTCCGACTTGGCAAACGCCTGCCAAACGATGCAGCTAATCAGCAAAAGCAATCCGACGAACTTCCTCCCAGGCAGCTTCATTTTGAAATGACACGGGATGAATGTTGTTTCACAGTTTCTGTGAGGCATGGTTGGGTTCTAAAAATACCCTATAATCTTATCAAGTTACCGACGAACGAACATAAGCGGGGGCAACGATTCCGATACGCGAACCGAAGCCTCCGGTAACTCGGTTAGGTATGTTTACCATATGTCAGTACCTGCCGGGTTACGATGCTTGCCAATGGCAATATCAGGTAAGCTTCTGCAGCAAGCACCCGGCAAACAGCTAGCACGCAGCTATCTTATCTGGTACGTCCTTATTCCGTGCGTATGCCTAGGAATCGGTCCATGAATTGAATGCGAATCCGCGCAGCCTATCCGGATTACCGGAGCGTTACCGCTTGGATGTTACATATCGCCTTGTGGGTATTTAATTCGAAGACAATTATTATTTTTCTATCCCAGCCACTCATTGTAGAACCTCGCATTTCATAAGCGCATAATTTATTACCTTAGAAGCTAATTATTCAACATTATGTATTTTATGCGGCGACATTTGTCTCTTCTATTTATTTATTCACTTCTTGCTTAAGTATTTAAGGATTCTGAAGACGCATGCAACCTAAAGCTCGTCATGCGACGGTACAATTTCGTACGGTGCGTCGTTAAAATCGAGACTACTCCAGAATGCTTCATCACTCATTCCGTTCGCTCGTACCGTTTCCCCGGTCGGGTAGTTAAGTTTAAGGAAGGTAATGGTTTCCTGTGAGTCTTGCACTGGCAATGCGTCCGAACCGAACGTGGGTTTCTGCCCGCTGGCAAACGCTTCGTACATGGCCACAAACCGATCGACCACTTCCATTTCCTCCTCCGTGAAGGGTAGCTGCTCCCGGAGGACGCTGGGGAAGATAAGCAACACATCGTCACCATGGGACACCCCCAGAAGGCCGGGTTCATTCCGATGTGACAGGGCTTCCCCGACGCCGTACCGTGCTTTGTAGTGGTCCAGGTAAAGGTAGACCTCCGTGTGGGGTTGCATCAGTTTGGCCGACTCGGTCACTCCCGTGAAGTACAACCGGTTCGAGATGATCTGCAAAAGCCGGTGGACCAACAATTTTAATGTAAAAAAACTGTGTTCTGATACATTAAAGCTCCTAACTAAACTTACCCGTATAAGATCGGAAAAGTTGTCGAGGGATAGTTTGGTTTCCGGTGCGAAATAATGCGCCCGAATGGCTTCCGAGAGACGATCCCGCTGCCGCGGATCGGGGACGGACGTTTTGTAATCCAGAATGCTCGGTAAAAGCTCGTTCCATCTCCGATCGATCGCGTCGAGATGCTTCAGATCGCTGATAAACTCCGCCCCCGGATACAACCCTTCGGCTTCCGTGACCGACAGTATCAGCGGCTCGTGAGTGAACTTCCCCGAGGTCATAAGCGTGCGTGGCGTGTCCGCCAGGAACGGGTGTGGATTCAATTTTCCCTCGCGCTCAACCACCACTCCGAAGGGCGAGAAAGGATTGTACAGGAAGTCGAGGAATCCGGGCACCTGGCGGACAATATCTTCCGCCGGTCGCTTGCGTAGACACTCGAGCATGAGGTCGGTTTTGCGAGTTGGACAGCCAAGGATGGAACTGATGCGGATGGCTTTTTCCAGCGATCGTTCCGCCATAACCCAGGGATTGAGGGCGGTTCCACTGTGACCGATGCCGGAAGCAAACAACCCACTCGATAGCGGTGAAAGGTAGTGAAGATGCACACTGGCCGAGCCGGCCGAATAGCCCACGATTGTAACCCGCTCGGGATCGCCGCCAAAGAGGTGAATGTTTTTCTGCACCCACTGCAGGGCCGTCACTTGATCTTTCATTCCGAAGTTCCCCGGTATCACGTCATCCTCGGTGCTGAGAAACCCGAGCGGACCGAGCCGATAGTTGAACGTGACCAGCACCAGTGGGCGACGCATCACATGATCCGGTTGGTAGAAACTCCCGGTGCCGAACATCAGTGCCCCTCCGTGGATGAACACGATCGTCGGTTGTTTTGCCGACCGGTCGATCGTTCGCGTGTACACATTCAGGAACAGGCAATCTTCCGCGCCGACCAGCTTATCCGTGTCCGGTACGAGATGATCCCACTGCAGACAGACCGGACCGAAGCGGGTAACATTCTTTGGTTCACTCCACCGCTCGTCGTTTAACTCGGACGGTGCGAACCGGAGCTTTCCAACCGGTGGCTTCGCGTATGGAATGCCCTCGAAAGCGAAGTATTCTCCCCTCTGTTCGCCGACTATGGGACCATTCTTGAGGTTCACCAATGTTGCGCTGGCACTTGTGAAAAACACGAGCAACCATAAGCTGGCCGTTACAAAACCTTGCACTAACGTCGTCGTCGTCGTGTATCGTTCCTTCATTGCAAACGCGGAATGCTGGTTAACCTCTGGCGATCGTCACTGCAAGACTATAAGGAGGCTTGCGTCTTATATTTCCCCTTCGCGGGTTCTGAATGTTAACGAGATAAGCTCATAAACACAGGCCCACTCTTATCGCTCCAATGGAACCGAAGCGGAGGCTGCGTTGCTCGGTGTGGGAAATGGGGAAGGGCAAACCGTGGGAGTTCGTATAAACACTGACCATTTAGGGCTATTGTGTTTACTTTATTGAGACCACTCGAATTCTCACCCGGCACACATTTAGAATACAGATTAACTTTCGTTAGGATCGTTATGATAGTTAGTACTAGTTTTTTTATTCGTTTTGCAAAGAAGCTCGGTCCATACGGTTTGATGTTATTGTTTCCGTTTCCTCTATAGTGAACCTGGTTCCGAAGCTGATATCGTTCTTCCATGCTTCATCCTTGTCTATTATTTGTTGCCTAAAAAGTGAGCAGATTAAACTGAAATCCTTCCCACGACACGCGTAGCATAATTAATACATACTGAATCCGGCAATCGGTGTACCACCACATCTTTCTTTGAACCCGCGTGCAGCCGTATCCCGACTCGGTGGATTCCTCGAGTGTGGCCGATTTTGCTTCTACCAGTGTGGTCGAAATCTCGGAATGCTTTCCCACCGAAATGTTGTATTTTTCCGACTCACGTTCAATTTTCAATATAAACTGCACGAGTAGTTCGTGTTGGCCTGACCGCGACGCAGCCTCACCAGTCCTGCCCTCCGACCAATGGTGCCCTCCATCGGAGCCATTTTCGTTGTCCACCGTCCGATCCTCGTATAGCTTGTTGGGCTCGTCGAACTTCCCGCGAAGCACAACCCATCCTTCGCCGATGGTATACTTAACTTCACACTGTACCATAAAAGGATACCTCGAGTTGCCGAACGCATCGATGCAAAACGTGTCGTTGGTAATGGTCGATACAAAGCAGGACCGTCTCTTGTACTTCTTGCCATTCGGTGAGCGCACCGGCTTCAGGCCCTCGGCGTGCCAACTGTGCCTTTTCTTGCCACATTTGATCATTTCCATGCGATCGTTCAGTTGCTTCACCTGGGTTTTCATTTTATCGCACATCTCCTTCTCTTGCTCCTCCGTTGTATCCTCGATGAACAGTATCATCTTCTCCCACTGGTCGGTGTGATGCTCTGGGGCGAGTTTAAGATTTTCCACTACCTCCCGGCGAAAGCCTACCACCGTGCCAATGATCGCTTCCATGACGCTTGAAATACTGCCCTCGGTCACCATCGATGTCCACTCGAAGGCCATTGTGGTGTAGAGTGTGAAATGTTTTACAGTACTTTCCCGACGAACACGTTGCATAAGACTGCAATCCTCCTTTCGGTTACATATTATTTCGCGTATCGTGACGAACGATTTCACGATCATCTCATACTTTGCCACAAAATAAAATCTTATCAAAGTTTTTCTCAAACTTTAAATGGTGAAAAGTTTCCTATCGGGAGGGTGGGAAGGGGTGGGTTCTTTATATTGGTTCTAGTAAACATTTGTGCACGATGTAAAAAGTTATCTAATTTGGCGAACAACAACAACATGTGCATTCGGCCAACTGCGATTAAGTGAAATTACATAAATTTTATCGTGCCTGCCTCGCTTGTTTTTATTCTACAAATTATGCAATCATGCATTCAAAACAAACAAAATCCCCTTTAATGCGCTTTAAAAATAGTAATCGAAATTATTTTTCTTTTATTTTCTTCTCCCTAGAGTATCTGCCCCAAGCATGCCAGCATTCGGTATGATGCCACATCCGCCAGGCTAGAAGTGATGGACCTTTGTTCCATCCGCGGGGTCACTGTAGATCACCGACCTATCGAAGCCCTGACCTGGTGTAAAATTACCTCTCTTAGCAAGATATTGCTCGGAACCGTGCCTGTTTTCGTGGAAGAAAACGTCCCCGCAACCGAGGGTGTACAGGATGAGCGGCCCTTTTTGGTAAACGAAGATTCAAAGGATTTTATTGACTGCAGCTTAGAGGTATGAAATTTAGATGTTGTTTCGGAAAAACGAATTATAACAAGAGTTTTTTTCTGCTTTTGAAGGAAACTCAACTGTTACCGACAACGAAAAGAGCAACCGGAACAACCAGTCGACTGTTGAGTGGATCTCAAACGGTCATCAACTCCCTGAAGCCGCAAACAGGTCGCATAAGCAGCAGTTTCTACGTACCGGCGACACAGCAGCTAGAAGACAGTGCGATCTCTGCGGTAGCGAATGAATCTCTTCCGCCGGTGAAATCTTGCGATATAAGCGTATCTTCGACCTCCGCAAAACCGGTACCGGCGGCCGATGAAGATGTACTTAAAAAGGCCAAAGATGAGCTTGATGACGATGATGAATTTTTTATCATTCCCGAAACTCAACAACCCGTTGAGGACGAGCGTCCATCGCCAACCATTGATCGCATCCCGCCCGTTGTTATTCGCCCGGATCGGGCAGAGCGAACGCAGGCAGAAGAGGACTACTTCCAGATGACGGCTCAGGACGATGACAACAGTAACGATGGACTGTTCAACAATGAGTACATGGCAGAGTCACAGAATCTGCTGCAGAATATGGACGAGTCGTACAGGAGGGTGGACGCAGCCGGGTCAAGAAAGTCTATCCTTCCGGAGCGTTCCGTCGATTCGATATCGTTTCAAGAGCATCGTAATGCGACGCAGGACATGAGTCGACTGGAGTGGAACGAAACTCGGCCGGAGCCGGAGGCGGAGTCGGTGGCGGAGAAAAAGCTATACGCAGCCGAGCAGGTGGAAAAGCCGGTGAAGGAAGATGATCGATCCATTACGCCGGAGCTGCACTTTGACGCTGTGGTGGCGGTGGAAGCACGAGACCGAGCAGGGTCCGTAACACCGGAGGTAGATTTCGACCAGGTTCCTGAGATTAAACCGCCTGCAGGACGATCGGAACTGGAAGACGACGACGATGAGCACGAGATTTCGCTCAATCAAGAAGGTTGCTTCCCAAAGCCGGTTGAGAGAGTTGCGGAAGAAAACGGTAATAAAAAACCGGCTGAAGATGTATACGATATGGAAACGCAATCATTGGACTTCGATTGTTTTAAAAAGCCTTCAACAACAAAGGCCACTAATAGTTTGTCAAAGTCGAAGGATCGATCTAAGGAGAATGGTGTGAGTCCGTATGATATGGAAACGCAAGCTTTAGCTTTCGACGACGATGATCATTCCGACCCCTACGACCTACTGACACAACCAATGGAGCCACCAAAATGGAGCGTTTTCAAGAAACCACCTAAACCATCTGCGTCGCTTGTTGAGCCGAAAGGTCCGGAACCGGAAGATTTCGAAACCCAACCAATGATACCTCCGGCTCCATTGCGGCGAGTTTTCTCGAAAGAAAAATCAACCGAACCGCGTCCTTCTACCTCTTCCGCCCGAACAACGGTACTACTCAATCCTGCCGACATAGAAACGCAACCGATGTCTCCACCAGAGCGATTCAAAAAGAACACTGGTCCACCATCTCCTTCCATCGACCCGGCCGATCTGCTGACGCAACCGATGAGTCCACCCAGGAACCTGCGGGAGGATAGTTGTTCTCCGGTGTTGAAAAAACCCGCATCGAAACTGTTTGACGCGTACGAGCTGGAAACGCAACCCCTCGGAAGGTCGTTCCCTCCGGAAAGGAAGGTTAGCAAATCGTTGGTCGTTTTTGGTTCGAAGACGCCTGTTATTTCATTGGTGGACATAATGAAATGTATTAATTTTTCACAGGAGGACATCGATCCGTATGCGATGCAGACACAACGTATGCAACAGGAAGATGATCATATGGTTAGCTCTTACGATCTTCTGACGCAACCTCTGCAACGCAGCGCACAAGGATCATCCTCCTTTCGAAAAACGGACACGGTTGGACCGGCGACTGCACATGAGATTTCTCACTTTGAACCTATTATAAACAGCACCGTGCGGCACTCGTTGCTGCAAGCGGGTACTCAGATGAAAGACACAAAGCAGGACCTAAAGGGCGAGCAAATTTCTCCCTCATCATCGAACAAGGAGAATCAAACACGCCACGGCGCGGTCGTGTCGAGCAGTGAAGAAGAGTTTGATGAAGAGGAGGACGAAGATCTGGACGATGATGTGTGTCTAGCTGCCACCCTACCTGTGGGTGAGCTTGATAAGGAATCGAAAAAGCGGGGACGGGGAAGACCGCGCAAGATACCGTCGCCCGTCTTTAAGGTACCGTCGGAAACGGCGTTGACCACTCCGAAACCATTACCGACCAAGAGTCGCCGGCAGTCGATAGTGGTGACGGAGTTTCTAACTCCGGAACATCCACTGCTCAGCCTACCGAAACCGGACAGCATCCTGATGGCGTCCGTGCACATGCGTGAACTGTCGGCATCACACTCGCGTGAGGCGGCGGCGCAGGGTGGCCCGAAGTATCACTTCAAAGACGATAGCAGTGACGATGAGGACGAGGATCGGTTGGTGTTCAAAAAGACACATGTTAGTGTTGCACTGGAGCGTGAGCTAGAGAAGGTGAAAGAGGTTTCCAAGCAGAAGCAACTGGAAAAGAAAGAAAAGGCGGGTGGTAAAAAACGGGGCGTAAAAAAGGAGGATCAACACGATGAGGATGAAGAGGAGGGTCCTAAAAAGCGGCGCGTTACGGTTGAGAAGGCTTCCTCTTCCACCGCTTCCGGTACAGGTCACAACGCGGAACAACAGACGCGCGCTAAAGAACCGGGGAAAAAATCCGCCCGTGAAAAGTCGGTGAAAAAAGAGGAGCTGGGTGAAAAAGAATCGAGCCGTGGGAAAGACGGAAAGCGCAAGGAAAAAGCCACTTCGTCAAGCTCATCGCTTCCCAACAAAGAAGAACCTCATCCGATGGTCGCATCGGAGCGTGTTTCCACCCGCAGCCATCGGGAACCGCTTCCAAAGCGAACAATTGATGAATCGGTTGCCTATGAGTCTAGCACGTCCAAGGGAACAGCGGCCACCATGCGGACATCGACACGGACGCGCAAGCCGCGAGAAGTTCCGAGCCCGGAGCGCCGGCAGCAAAATCAACCGGAAGAAAAATCGGAAGCGGATGGCGCGGCGGTTCCAAGACGAGAATCAAAACGGCAAAAAACAACCAACCACAAGTATCGTTCTCATTCGCCGGATCCGGTGAAGAAAAAGGCGATCACAAAGAAGGTAGATGATCCATCTTCTTCAACTGTTTCTGGGTTATTGAGGGGGGGACTAGGTGGTCTTCCATCGGAGAAGCGTAATGATGCGGTTGTGGATATCAGTGTTACTAGCAGCACCGGAAGCGAAGGATCGATAAGGATGGCCCGTGCCAACCGTCCAAAACTGATATTTACACGCATGAGCCCGGAACCCTACCGGAAATGTATCGCTCGCGCTGGTACGTAGCGTTTGTCCCTCGAGTTTGGGGGACAGTTTTTGCTTTGCTGTGGCTTCATTGCTTCATTGCATGTTTTAGATTTATAGATTATAGAAGTAATTAGTAATTTAGTACATTGCCCTATTCATGCTGTTCCCATTTCCATCGATCTCTATTGAAGACATTTATGTATCCACACCTCAAATATTCACTTTACAAAACTAACAAAGCTATATTGACAATTTCATGCGTCCGATCCTATCGTAGTAGCCAACATCGATTAAAAAAACCATCTATCATTGAGTTGTTGCTAGTAACACCGTTATATTGACTATGCACCATTGCAGCTTGTATGTTTCATATTTTTCATTTAAACCATCATTTTTTAGTATCTATCCATCGACTTTAACCAAATGTTTGCGTACACTTACAGGGGGCAAAGTGGTAGACATACCGGAACTGGCGAACGTGCTGGTAACGGATCGCATCTTCCGGACGTACAAATTTCTATGTGCCGTTGCAAAAGGCATTCCCATCGTCGGCCAGTCGTACCTGGATGCACTACAGGCCGCCCAAGAGCACGACGAGCCTGTTGATCCGTGGGAGCACATCCTGTGCGATGAAATCTCGGAGAAGCGTTACAAATTTCGTTTGCGCGATTCGTTGTTAAAGGCGCGCGGTAACAAACTTTTCCAGGATTACACCGTTTTTGTTACCTCCAACACGCAACCTCCACCGTTGGAATTATATTGTGAGTAGTGGTAACAGAACCCGTCCCTTCAATGCTTGCGTAAAATGTTATTTTTATTTATCCAGTAATCTTATCCTGTGCCGGAGCCACACCAATGAAACATCTCAGCCAGCCGGTGAAGCAGAGTGGCAAAATGTTCATCATTTCCGACCCAGCCGATGCAGCATCCTGGCCGAAGTACAGGGAAAAGTATCCCAACATAGATGTGGTATCGACGGAAGGGTTTATGTTATCCATCATGCAGCATTCGATTAGTTTAAAAAAGCATCGCTTGATGTAGAGATTGGCAGCGAAGAACTTGTTGAATTTCGGCGCGTAATGTGCCATTGGTCAGTTTTAATTTTCATGTTGTTAGTATCGTAGTCTCACATAATATTGCATTGAACTGTTTGTCATCTATCTCTTTCTGTTAAATGCGGTTTTTTAATGGAGAAGACCAACAAAATTCGCTCTTTCTCAACTCATCGCAAAATCATCACTGTCGATATGTACATATTCATATTTATCTTTTTTCTATTTTCAAAAATAAAATGCTCTAAAGCTATAAAAAGTACTATTCTTTATCAATAATCGAAAGAATTTAAACCACGACAATTTTTTAAATTTGTCATGAGAAAATTTGATTTTTTTGAACTCCTCAATCGTGTAATAAAAACCGAACAGGTTTCAGATCGATATGTCGTCTTCTCGCGAAAAGAAAACTGTCATTTGTGTTGACGACCGATGCGGCGCACATGTGAGTTCAGTTTTTGAAAAGGTCTACGTGAACATGGAATATATCAACAATACCCCAAACGGGGTATCCGGTTCTGGGACGGTGAATAAAATCCTCTGCTGCGAATGTGGCGTCCCGATCGAGCCGAACGCCACGAACATGTGCGTTCCGTGCCTTCGTTCGCACGTCGACATCACGGAGAACATCCCGAAGCAGGCGGTGATTTTCTTCTGCCGCAACTGCGAACGCTATCTGAATCCACCGAACGAGTGGGTCGCGTGCAGTCTGGAGTCGAAGGAGCTGCTGTCCCTGTGCCTGAAGCGTCTGCAGGGGCTGCGGCAGGTGAAGCTGGTCGATGCCGGTTTTGTGTGGACCGAGCCGCACTCGAAGCGCATCAAGGTGAAGCTGACCGTGCACGGCGAGGTGATGGATGATGTCGTGCTGCAGCAGGTGTTCGTGGTGGAGTTTACGGTCAACAATCAGATGTGCGACGATTGCCATCGGACCGAGGCGAAGGACTTTTGGCGCTGCATGGTGCAGGTGCGCCAGAAGGCGGTTAACAAGAAGACACTGTTCTACCTCGAGCAGATGATTCTGAAGCACAAAGCGCACGATAACACGCTCGGCATCAAGCCGACCCCGGGTGGGTTGGACTTTTTCTATGCCACTGAAGCGCACGCCCGGAAGATGGTCGACTTCCTGCAGGCCGTGCTGCCGGTAAAGGTGACCACCTCGAAGAAGCTGATTTCGCACGACATCCACAGCAACTCGTACAACTACAAGTATTCGTACGCTGTGGACATTGTGCCGATATCGAAGGGAAGTTTGGTTTGCCTGAACAAACGGCTGACTCAGCAGATGGGCCACATAGCACCGGTTTGCTTGGTAGCAAAGGTGGCTAACTCTATCCATCTGATTGATCCACAAACGGCTCAACGTAAGTAAAAACAGACTGGGTTCAGAACAATGTAATCGTTGGCATTAATGAAACTTTATACCTATTTCTAGTTGCCGAAGTGCAGAACATGGCCTTCTGGAAGACGCCGTTCGAGGCCATCTGCAACCCGAAGCAGATGGTCGAGTTTACAGTGATGGACGTGGAGATCATTCGGGGGGGCGAACGAAAGGCGTTCCCGGGACAAGGGGCGGTCTCGTTGCGCCATACGCTTGCCGACGTTTGGGTAGTGAAGTCTTCCGAGCTGGGCATCAACGATAATACGATTCACGTGAAGTCACACTTGGGCAATCTGCTCAAACCGGGTGATTGCGTGCTCGGGTTCGATTTGCGTGACGCGAACGTCAACAACTCGGACTTTGAAAAGCTCAACTCGGACACCGTGCCCGATGTGCTGTTGGTGAAGAAGTCGTACGATAAATCGGTACGCAAGCAGAACCGCAACTGGAAGTTGAAACATCTGGCCGAAGATGTTGCCGTGGACACCGATATCGAGAACGAGTACAACGAATTCCTGGAGGATCTGGAGGAGGATCCGGAGCTGAGGCAGAATGTTAACATTTTCAAGGACAAAAACAAACAGATTCCGGTCGATACGAACGACATGGATGATCCGTCGCTGCCGAGGATTACGCTCGAGGAGATGCTCGACGATTTGGTGCTGGAGGACGAGGAAATGGGTGACGGTTGATTTCACAGTTTTGCAGTACCCGGAGGAAAATATATTGTTTAAAAAGTATATGCTAATAAAAGTTCTACATTTTTTCCACTATACTCCACTGAAGGTGTGTTTCGTTTATTAGTCTTGTCTTCCTTCCCTTTACGACTACAGTACTTAGTACAACAAATAATAGTAGATAGGTGTAGTAGTAGTAGTAGTAGTTCCACGCTATGTCTGTTTCTAACCGGGGGGCCTCCATTCTTCCAAAATGCAACAGAATAGCTCTGAACTTGTGAAGATCGAATAAGAGGCCGGTACTATAGTGGTTGCTTGGAACGATGTGAGCAGTGAGCAAAACACTGATAAAAACTCCGCTGAGTGAAGATATTTTAACGATATATTGCTGATAAACGAAATTCATTCAGAAAGTCGCAATAATTTACGTAAAATACACACCGTTTACATGCGACTTAGCAACGGTCCATGGAAACGCATTTGTTCGTAAATAAGTCCATGAAATGGAATCCCAATTGGCGGTCCTCTGAACCAATCTGATGGCTACCGTTCTCTTCACTATTTGGTTTGTTACTCATTTCCGGAAGCGGGGAAGAAGCGGGGCACTCATAAGGGCGTTCAAAAAGCAAAACATAAACTGAAAGAAACGGCAAACGGCGTAAACGGCACTAAAACACTAACACTGGCTTCGTTCGCTATGCTTAGGTGCGACATTTTATCTGGTCGCAGCCATTGGAGGCATGGCCGGCAGTCCTCCCGGTCCGGCGCCGCCGCCACCAACGGCTGCACCAGGGCCCAGCAGGACCTGCTTCTGTTGCGACTTTTGCATTTCCTCCATTTGGGCACGTTCGACCTCGAACACGACCGGTGCAAACAGAATCATGGAGGTGGTGAAGAAAATCCAGGACGCATTGCAGGTGAGCGAGTACAGGCCCTTGACACTGCGCACCGTCAGTCCGGTGACGGCACCGGAAAACGCACGGACCGGTTCCGGGAACATTTCCGTCAGTCCCCAAAGTCGTTCACCGAGCGATTCATCAGGTTCCTGTGCGGGTACAAAATCGGAACATTTTGGGTAGCTATCAACACCCTGGGCTCTTACAGGTTAGAAACGGTACTTACGTCATCGTAACTATCATCCGCATTTGTGCGTGCCACAGTTTTGGATGTTTGCGAAGTGGAGCCTGAACCAGATGGGCGGGCTGAGGATCCTGAAGGGCCAGAAGGAGCCGCTACCGGAGCTGGAGCGGGAGCAGCTTCAGGGACGGGGGCAGGTTTCACTGGTTCAGGTTGCTTGAGCGGTTCCTCCGGCTAGGGCAGGAACGAAACATAAACAACAGTCAAAAACATGCGTTGAATGAATCCGTATTGCGCAACACTACTACGCACTGGTATGCACGTAGAATGAGGACATTCGTGGAATCAGATGGTTCTCTAAATTAATCCTTAGTTGACGTCGTCGGAAGGATAAACATCCTCAAGAAAACACCAATAGAACATTTCACTTACGGTAGAAGGTTTGCGTTCCGGTGTTTCATCCTTGCTGCCGGTGGCTGATTCCATTCCGCTGTCCTTATCTGTCGAAATTTCGTCCTCTTCGATTTTTTCCACCAGCACCACCTCAGGATCGGAATCCATTCGATCTGTGGTCAGATATTGTCAATCAAACGGAAGGTGTTTTGTTGCGAATGGGTCGCCCGCGATGCGTGCAGCTTGCTGCGATTGTATTTCCCTGTGCGTTTGTGCACTCTGGCACGTATCTTTTTCGGTATCACAATTAAAACCGGCGACCCGAAACGAAAACACAGGAAAAACACATGCAATTCACTTCGACCAAAGTGACAATTCTGTCAGAACTGTCCATCGGACGTAATAAAAAAATCGATATCGCACATGCAAGGATACGTGTAGAGGTGCGTTGTCGGAGTTAGATCGGATGGTTGAGTTCGATTCTTACAAGAAACATTTTAATATAAAGTAAATTAAAGGGCGAAAATCTCTTCATACTACATGTATGAAGGATTCATCGGATATAGGAGGTATGAGGTTGGTCCGAGAGTGAGTGGATTTTTTACATTTATTCTATACGAGAGTATTTTTGATACGGTTCTTTACAATATAAGGGTACGCATTTCAGTGTTAATGATGTAATAATAATTGAAACTTTGAGTCAGTTCAGTGTCCGAAGGTAATGAAAAGATTCACTTCTTTGGTGCGTTGGAGTATAGTGATTGGATCGCTTCAGCGATTCCCACCACTAGTCAGCAGGTTATGTCAACCGGTTTTTAACGGTTATAGAACATTTAACCCTTTGGTGCAAACGAGCATAAACATCAATGGATTCAAACGATTATGATAACGGATATGGTTAGTGTAATAAAATAGTTACTATTTATTTAGTTTCCATCCAACGTCTAATATAGATAAGTTTACTAAAAGTGATTCAATGTGAAGGTATCCACTTACCTATCAAATACAACCCCCACTTTCTCTATTATAATAGTAGTCAGTGAACGTAAAAAGCTTCAATTTCAAAACAACTTTTATTTTTATTTCTTTTACTTTTATCCTCTCCTTAACACTTCATCATTCATGTAACAAAGTCAAGTATTCTTTTATGCTTATCCATAACGTGCAATCTGGCCTTTGTTCAGATTTATCTCTCCCTCCTTGATTTCCTATCCCATCGTTTTATGTCAATTAATTTGTGGGCGCATACATATAAGCTGTACTGTAGAGTAGTGATCAGTTTACTACTTAATCTCTTATCTCATCTTTTTATGTTTTGTTCAGCTGCATTCAAAGGAAGAGTTGTGCTAGCAACTGGAACATGGAACAATAGTTAATAGTTTCCAATAACATAGTTTAATTTAGTCAAAGTTTTGTCATCATGCTGCTGTTTAGCTTACTAAAAGTTCCAAATACTTATCATTTCCCCTACTCATTATCATTTGTGTCTCTCTTCCGGCCCAAAACAGTACCATTCGCAACGTTTCTCGGTAAAATCAGAATATATCTGCTTAACGAATATCAAACATTGTTCACTATGTTTTAAAATCAGTACACTGTTATGTTACTTATTGTAAGTTTCTTAAGATATTAATGCTTCGACCGACGTCTGGTCACTTTCCTGGGACACACGCCAATATGCTTAGACAGTGCTATTCGAAATAGCCCATAGTTTTGCTGTTATACATGTTTTTACCTTATTTTACCATGGCATGATGAAAAGAAATATTTTGCTAATAAAATAATCATTTGATGATAATAAAAAAGCAAAAAAACAATTTGTAAAAACAATCCTACCTAACAGCAACGACAATACAACGGTTATGTAGGTGTAGTGTAAAATGTTGTATTACTTTTTTTTTAAATAACATTTTTATGCGCAAACTTATCTTTCTCCGGTAGTTTGGTTTAATGTTTTTCTCTTTAAATATGCTCGTTATTCTCCCTTCTCCATTGCACCCTTTTTATTGGTTGAATTCATTATGATTTACTTAAAAAGGCCACAATATGAATATATATTTTGTTTTTCGTTTTTATTTTTTTTCATATTTGCTGTTATCTTTTGGCATGGATTTGAAATGATTTTCGGAACGGAAAGGTTCGTTTGCTCGGACGCATTCGATTGGGTTTCTTTCACGGGTGGGTTATTAAGTATGTTTTCATCATTCTAAGGAAGCATATCTGTGGAACTAGGCGTTTGTAGGGCGAATGTTGATGATAAACTTTTATTTATTGTGGGTTGTTTAATCCTTTAGAGTTGAAGTACAAGAGATTGATATTCATAGTTTTCTTTATAGGCTTAGGCGGGAATGAGAAATGAAAAGAGTTTAAATAAACAGTATTTTACGCAAGCATATATACAAAGCTGCATACTTAAAGTTATTTAAAATCCAGGATAACCTTACTGAAGTGATTACATAACTTCGTGATCCCGTAGAACGGACGATTGACTAGAAATCTGCTCATTGCTGCCGGTCTTTTTTATGTGCTCGAAAAAAGACTTGTTATTTTAAATTAAAAGCTAACATTCATGTGTAACAATTGCAAGAGAAAGAAATATTGTAATAAATGAAAGTGCAACTAGAATGCGCAAATAGGAAATAAAATGTATTATTCTGCCGTGAGCGTAATATTTCCCGCTATCTTATAGGGTACTACCGGCTACTTCGGAACTTTCACTTTACAATTCCAGTACAGTATGCTCATACAGTGTAGTAGCTAGTAGTTAATGTATGTTTCTATACTTTAGAACAGCAATGCTTAAGGGGTAATTTTTCAAACGTTGCCGCATCATGTTCATGGGCTCGAAACGGCACGACTATGATAATGAGAATAATTATGTTACGGTAGGTTATAGTTCGCATATAGACGTCAAATAGAAGCATAACGAAAAATCGGTAACGGTTCGATAACCAAACGCACTGCAGACACTGAGAAAGAAACCCGAAGCGGAGGGGTTCGTATTTGAGTGAGTGTGTGGGGGGGGGGGATAGTTTTTTGTTTAAATATTATCACACCCTTTTAACTTCATTACACACTTAAGCAAAAGCAGAAACTATTCGTATTCACTTTCATAGGTTGTTTGCACACTAGCATGCGGTAATTATATAACTTTATTTGTTTCTCTTGTATCTCGTTCCCTTGCTTGCGTCAGCGCTACCGAAGAGCAAGTTTAAAAAAATCTTCCAAAAATAGCTAATTCGCCTGTTGTTTGTTCATTTAAATTCTGATTTTTGATATTTGTTATTATAACGTTATAAATTGCATTTTTTTTCATTGTTTATTCTTGTTTAAACGTTTAACGTTAATGTTGCCTTTTTTTAAATCTCCTCCACGCACTTGCACTCCTTTTTGTGGCCTTTGCAAATTGGGGGGGTTCGGGTGATCAGGATGTGTTGTGGGTTCCTCATTCGCTGCCGGGTAACGGCTCGATCAAAAAACGCAAGAGAAACAGAACCGATTGCCATCACCGTTTGCACCCGACACCATTTCTCATGGAATTCAGAGATCCACCATCCGACCCAGGTGGCGGTTTTTCGTTACAATTTTCCATTTTAACGTTGGTGTTTAACTTTGAAGACCGTCTCTGTTCATTAGCTTATCGTTTACCATTTACGTGCCGTTTTTTTTTACGATTTATTCATTCTATTCACACTCACACATTTTCTACATTCAAAAACAGTTACTCTTTCGTAGGACTACTTTTAGCATAGACACGAACCGCGGCAATGCAGCAGCAACAGCGTGAACATTTATCGAACGTTCGTCAAAGCCAGGGAGGAAAGTTAACGAAAGAACTTTGTCGGGTTGTTGTGCGCTCGTTTTGTGGACTTTGTTTTAAGGAGCATGCAAAGTGGCGGACCGAAATTGCAATTTTACAGTTGAATGGAAGAATTTGGTCGTGGATGTGCGAATTTCGGGCAACATTGTTTTGAGAGAACCCGGGTTTAGGGATCGGGCATTGGGGCAAGTGGCATGAAAAACGTTTAAAATCTTTATCCGCAACCATTTTCGGGTGTCCCTTAAAAGTGGTACCACCACCGGGTTTTTGTTAAAATATTCCTACAAAATCCATTACCTCCCTCCACACGCACCAATAATGTATGCGTCGTCAATTCCCTACCAGTCACCGGTTATCCAGGTTTGTTTTCCAATAACGGATCTTTTTTGTTTATTGTACTCAATTTCTATTTTGTCCGATACCAAAATTGACAACCACTATGAAGCGTTGCATTTTAAATTCATATTTCATCGAAGTGTTGTAAAAATCAGTCGCTTTATGTTTCTGTGTCCTTCAGATATTCGCATCCAGTCCGGTTTGCCTGTTACACCGTATGCCCTCTGTTGCCATTTTTCCTCTTTTTCTCGTCAGTTTGGTAAGTCCTACAAACCGCTCCTGCACTGGCGACATAGTTTCCCTTACGCAGCTAATTTCTTCCTTATGCCAATGCGAAGCACAAAAAAGGCTGACGTTGCTTTGCTAAACTCCTCCAGCTCATTTTTGCGCGAAGTGCCATCCTTGTAGCTTTGCGTTCCTGGCAAAATTATCTCTAGCGTGTACGTGTTTTCACTGTGTAAATGGGTTTAACAATAATTGGTAACAACTGCATAACAATTATACTTTATTCATTTCGGTTCAGTTTTGTCCGACATCGCGGTGCGGTGGCGTACAACCGTACTGTTTTGCTGGCCACCGTAGTCTAGCCGTGTTAGTTGTTCACTTATTGTTTGATTATCTTGCCTGGCAATAGTTTCCTGTGAAAGCGTGTCGATAACTGAGCTAAACATGAGCGTGATTGGTGTAATTTTAACGGTTTTAAAACTAGTCCCCGGTGTAAATCGAATTTAAATTTAATTACCAAACCATACGATATCCTGCGAGTGTGTCTGTGTATGTGTGCGTTTTTACTAGTTAGCCATATGCATGCACATACAATTGTTTTGCTGTGAAAAACACATTTCCCATACATGCATGTATGTTATCCTAGTAACCGATGTTTTCTCTTCTTCTCTCTCGCCAGTAGTTTGTGCTAGTTATGTATAATTATGTTGCTTTGAGTAGGTTTTTAGTGACTTCATTTAATGTTTATATGCTATACTATTTTTTCATTGCAATGCGAACGCATTCGTCGTCGTGTACTCACGAAAATGGGTAACTAAACACGATAGATCACGACTCGGCTCCGTCGCAGCGGAGCCGCAGCACAACAGCTGCTGTATTTTTGTTCTCTTGTTTTAGAAGCGATAAACGTAGATGCTTTTCCCACCTTGGTTTTCATGTTTTTATAACGGTAGTTTTGAGATTTTCACCTCCCCTTTCTTTTCCCTTCCCTCTTTTACGCCTAGTTTAAACTTCAAACACCTTTCACTTTCGTCCCATTTCCCTGGTTTTCAAAAATTTCAAACGCCCGTTTCTCCGTCTTGTTCATCCGTCGTCCGTTCACACCGACATTTCGAAGCACACCATTCAATTTCTCTCTCGACATAGGTTTTTTTGTGTTTTCCTACATTTTTTTATCTAGCCAGGGCAGCAGTACTGCGGCTCGACGATTCGTTCCTTGCAATAAATAACACTCTGTTCCAACTTCGAACGTGCCTCAAACACGAACTGCTGCCCCAAAGCTAGGCTTTTTTGCTTCTCCTCGCTCTCTACTAGTGTTAGTGCTTAGCCAGCTGTAGGGTTTTCTTTATTTTTTGGTTTTAATTTACCTTATAGGATAGGAGCATGAAATTTCAAACATCTAAATTGGATTGTGGGATTATTTTACGAGAGAATGTTTTAGTGGGGCTACGATGAGGAGTGGGTAATGCAACGGTTCAAGTTTACGACAAGAATATTGGTAGTTCGGTAATAGGTTCATTTGTGCCAATTTTCCTTTCGTTTTTTTCCATTGACGCTTTTTATTTTTTTATTTCTCTGTTCGTATTAAGAAGGCTTCTCTACGCCCAACAACAACAATCAAACCAACTGAAATTCGTTCAAATGAAAACGCGAAACTCATCTAAACGTTGTGCAGCTAAAACGTTTAACTTTAATGCTTAATGTTATGCCTCCGTCCACCGATCCGGCCCCGTTTCTGGCCAATTCGTGTCTTTCTACCGCGAAGGTAAGCAATTTAATCGCTTATGAGTTGCTTTTCTACATAAGGGGGAGGGGCTTCGGTTTGCTTTCCCGCAAAATGCTTTGGTAAATTCAGTGGCATTTGAATTGGAAAGGAATGGGAACTGCCGAAGAGAGAAAGAAATGGGTATTTGCGGACGACTTATAATTGTAATCTTTTGTTTGCTTCCAGCAGTGTGCGATCAACTTCAATTCCACACGCATATGATGGGGTCCGGGTTTAGGAAGGAAAAAGGTTTGTTTGACTATCCTTGTTTTTCTTGTGAGCCACAAATGAAAGCTTTAAGTCAGTCAATAATTCGTAGCGGTTTAATCCGGTTGAAGAAAATCTTTGTTTTCTTTCCGCCACGCGTCTTTGTTTTGGAAGCAGGAACTCTTTCTAGCTGGGCTTGATTCCGAACGAGCAGTTGTGGCCCTAGCAGCCAAAGTGGAACAACGGTTTCGTGGAAACTTAGCTAGCGTAACGCAAACGAAATCTCGCAGCACAACGGGAACGTGCCGCCGGTCCAAAACGGGGGGTGGAGGGTCTGTCTATAGAGTAAAAAAGTCCTACACACCGGAGGTCCATTTTATAGCAGCAACCGGGCGAACTCTGGAATGAAAAGCCACGTGGCAAAAGAGAAGAACAAACAACGTATAAACGATATCCTTACGGTTCCATCGTACCAGCGCATTCCATCGGCATTAGTATTGGACTTTGCCATCGCCGGGGCGATGGGTGGAAAGGACAAGGGCGTGTGTGTGTGTATTTGTGTGGACATCGCATCGAAAGTGGACCGGAAAAGCGACCGGTGACAACGTCCGGACATTCGAGAAGATTCTTCGCCAGCAAAGGTCGTTCGATGGTAACCGACTCGTCTTGAGTTGGTTTTGTAGCTTCATTTTCATTTTTACCGCTGTTAAGTTGACCAAATTTACCTTGTTCGATTGTTGGTGTAACGTTTTTTTTTGTCGTGTTTATGATTTTCGTTGATTCTACTGGGGAATTTGAAGCAAGAAGCAAAGAACTTTGTCCATTTGATCGATCATGGGATATTTTCAGTGAAATACTGCTACGAAGGGGTGATAACATAGACAAGCTTCTAAAATAATTGTGATTTAAATCAGAAAAGAAACGCTTCGACGCGCCGTCGAGTTGATCTTCAATCTGCTTCTGGTGCTTTATTTCCAAACAAAAAGTCCTGTACACCTCTTAGCGCCTGGCGATTCAGCGCTCAACTGCTCTTCGGAAGGAAGAGCTGAAGGTGGCACCACTTGTGCTTCACACAGTCAACATGAGTTACACTCATCGTAATACTTCCGTTTGCTTACAACACTATTTTGCACTGAACGGCTACCAGCTTGCCGTCGTTCGTTGCGGGCTTCGCTAACACTAGCTATATGTACTTTCTAGGTAGGAAAAAATATTAAAGTAGGTAGCTAGTAAGGTTTCATTTGCATCCTTCGATAAAATAAAAATACACTTGCACACAAAAACACACGCACAAACAGTTACAAAGAAGAAGTCAACTCCGCTCGAGGCTTCCGATAATTGTTGGGCTCGGGTTCACCATTCCATTTCGTTCGTGGTATTTGTTTTTGCTTCTGCGACTTCATCTACATTCGCTTTGGATGTGCTCTTTGCCAAACCACACCGCACAAGGACGCGGGATACTTTCGCGTTGTCCAAAGGAGCACAGGGGAGGAGGAGGAGGAGGAGGCAACGGAACGGAACTCCCTCTAGCCTCATTTCTTGGGCGGTGGAACTATTGTATCGATATTGTTAAGGAAAAAGTTCTGGAAGTCTGCAAGAAAGAAGAACAATTGTTTCGTTGGAGCTTTAGTTGGGGCCGGTGTGTTTGCTATCGTAGGAACACACACACACACAGATGTTGCGAGACGCGTACAGCTATGATCCGTTGCGACCTTGCTAATTTGTAGCTGCGGCAAAGATGAAAATCGCAACACGGAGCATTCAAAATCTTATGCACAGACAATGTGAGAAAAGTTGTAAACAAAACCAGCACCGACAAAGAATAAACAAACACGAAATGGACAAAAACAGTTACACCAGCTCCATAACCAGGCAATGTAAACAAACGCGCGTTTTATGCGAAACCACGAGGCACTACGATGCCATGCAAAAATCGATCGAAGTGGTCGGTTATATTTTTATTCACAAACTTTTCCTACTGCACAAAGCTCCCAAAAGCTGCTGAGGACAGTGTGCGACAGCAGATTTAGCTTAGCAGTGCTTTAAATGTTTTTTTGCAAAACAAACTCACTCACATGCTTATCGTTCGGAGTGCCATAAGTCATCCTCTAATCTGCTTCAGGTTTTAAGTTTAAAAAATATGTAATTAATGTAAACTGTTTAAACAATTTGAACACATTTCACACATACAAATTATGGCAAATACAAAACAAAATATTCATCACCATGTCTAAGCCACCACCAGCTTCTCATAAACCGTTTGATAACATAGAACAATGCCTTGAAGGTATTTTTCGTTATTGACCGTCTCAAAACGATCTAGAATGGGTCGCTCTGTGTTTATTAATATGTGTGTGTCTGTGTGTTTCGGAACGATTACACGATGTCAATGGACTTTGTGTTTCCGAGGTGCTTCATAATTAAACGATTTAACGAACCAATGACAGCCTACAGTATGATCCTTTGTATGGCCGGGCTCTATCCATGTCTCCGTTTCCGGTTCGATGAACGGCACATTGTGGCCGGCTGGTGGCGGCGTTTTCCAGCAGCGAGGAGATATAAGAACCCCGAAGGACGCTTGGCCTGCGGAAACAGGCAACCACATCGGTTGCAGCAGCTGCGTCCCCTACATTAACTGCGCCGTTTCGCTTTAATGGTTTAATTGGACGACTATTAATTTTAGTGCACAATAAACTTCACACCACCACACGAGCCGTGCCCGGTTCCAAAAAGGTGCCACAAAACCGCACGCAGTGGTTTTTCCGAGCTGGAAAGCATCGGCGAGAAGTCGGACCGGAAGACGGTGCGATCCGACAGGATTCTCGTGCCGTTGGGTTTAATTAAATTAACACAAACTTCCGCTTATCCGGTGTATCGATGGCGCTCTGGCCGGAAGTCCACCGACGCGTTAATGTGTGCGTGTGTTTGATGTGTGCAATCGTGTCCTTCGGCAGGACAAAGGCACTAGCTGGAATGTTGCAATGTCTTCGCATTGAAACGAGGGGTCTCAAGGCCACAGTGCAACCAAAGCTTCGTTCGGTGGTTTCCAACCGGAAACGCCCGGAAACCGGAGTGAAACGAGACACCATCACACGTAAATTCCGGTGTAACCGAGCTTCCCGCGGGCTTATCCGCCGTGGGGCTCTGATTTATTGGCGGCCCGGACGCGATAATGAACACATTAACCGGCGATACACAATTTAGTGGCCGGAAAAGTGACTCGACGCGAATCCGTAAATGTCGGATAATCAACGCGTCGCCACCGGGTGCGAGGGATGGAAGCCGATGCAACGCCGCGGGGCGAGCTGTTTATGGAGTATATTGGAAACCGCTGACATCCCAACCAGTGTGAGACACGCATACACACACACTCGCACGCATACAGTCCGAAAATCGGTGCGTTTTTATGCCCCAAAACGGACATGCAATATAATCGTGATATTTATGATAATGGAGGTTGCCGGAGTCATGCCGAATAGGGTCGATAGTAAATTTTTAATCTTTCCGCTATCTGATGTTTGGGTGTTGAAAACATTGTACCTTGATTATTGCAGAGGGATTCTTTGACAAATACTTTTTTTACAATAAGAATAAAACTTATTATTTACATACAAAAACATATCTTTTGTTGTATTTTAAGATGGAGTGTTTTTAAATACATTTTTTAAATCACATAAACCACACAATTCTTTAGTTTTCTTCATGCCAAACGTTGCTTAAAAGTTTTTTGAGAATTCAAACATTGTCTCTATATAAAGACGCGCATAAACCAAGTCTCGAGCTGTTGAAATTGAAGTTAATTAAAATACCTTATGGTTTGCGGTAGCAATGAGTTGAAAGTATTATGGAATGCAGAATTTAAAAATGTAAAATATGTTGGGATGTAATATTTTGCGGAATAATCAAATCGGTATGTTAGGATGGCTATTTCCAGCTGGCCTTTCGAAGCAGGATGCGGACGTTTGTCAGTACAGGTGAAAAACCGATGGAATGATGAGACGATGTTCCCATTCCCTGTTGAAACCGCCCGCAACTTACCTTCATAATTGATTCGTCCGTCTTTGTCCGCGTCGGCCAGCTCCAGCATCTCGTTCAGCTGATACTCGGTCACGTTCTCGCCGATCATGTCCATGGCGGATTTGAGCTCGTCGCGCGTGATGTACCCGTTGCCATCACGGTCAAACACGCTGCAAAACAGGATGGCATAAAAATTGCAATGCTTCCCTTTAAAGATTTTCTAAGGCTCGCAAAGCTCGTGGCCGGTTTTATGTTGCTATAAGTTTTATCTACGAAATAGTGCTCCCGGTGCGAATCATAACTCGGAGAGGTAAAAAGAATAAAACCGTCTTTTCCTGCGCCGGGTAAAATTACTCACCGAAACGCTGCCACCAGATCCTGCGTCAGATCGTCGTCGGCGGACTGGGCGGGATTATTGCTACTACTACTGCTGCTGCTGGTGTTGCTGTCGTCTTTCAGGGCCTGTATTCTTGCCACCCACTGGAGGAACTCTGTTTCGTCTATCAGTCCGCTGCCTGGAAAATATGTAGTGGAGGGGAAAAAAAGAGGAAACAATGTGATAAAATGCAAAACAAAAAGAGAAAATTAAAATAAGGGAACCATTCGAGTGGATTAGGTTGGATTGAAGTTGGCAACTGTTTGCGTCGGCTTTTATCCCCGTCCTTCCATCGCTACCTTTGCGTGGTGGGATCGGCACAAAATCGGTGGCATTTGCTTGGGACCTGCATACATTACCGTCCCGTGAAAAATAGAGAAAAATAACACCAAAGCAAAAGGCAAATCATAATAGTAATATCCCTCCCCCCCCCCCCCCGGGTGAAAAACGTGGTTCATTAGGCAGTGCTATTTCTTTTTGAAGTACTTTCCGGGGCGCTCGCGAGCCTCAAGCTTTTAAGTCCAAGTTAGCGCCAGTCGGAGCTCGTTCTGTCCCTTGGAAGCCGATTATTCTCCGCTGGCTTAATGACAACGGGAATAAACAAAGAAAATGTTTAATGGAGGCGCCTGGTCGTTGGTACCTGAGCGCTTGGGAAAAGAATTGTCACTTTGAAGGAAGTTCGCTGGAGGAATTATTCGCACAAGAAAAAAGACCCGCAAAAAAAAAAACAATCATTGTTGATGTACAAGGTTTCCCTAGGGTGACGGGTACAATAAATTTGATCCCATCTTAATGCCCCTGGGCAACGCAAACATAAATTATAATTTTTTAACGAGTTCCTCCAAGGCTCTTCGACACTATCACGATCGCAAAACGGATGTCCACCCTGCGCTGGAGCTCTTCGTGGCGGTTTATAAATTTGTCCAAAAACTGGTGCCATTTGCCACCGATCTGACTGTGTCCGCACCACGATACGGAGCAGGTCGCAATTAAAATGACAATTTAGTCAAATCACCTCGAAACAGGGCCACAAAAACTACGCCATCGTCCTCCACCGGCTCTAGGGGACGAAAATCGCGTGTAGCCCAAAGTTCCTCACTGACGAAACCACCACAAAGCTTTAAAACTTGCAACCATTCGAGCCATTGAAAACTGGCAATGTTTTATCGATAAAGGACCGCGGCCCCGACGGAGGAAGTTTCCTGCGGCAGAAAAGGTAGATAAAAGGAGTCAAGCTTTTGCTGGATGCCTTCACTGTCTTTGTTGACCTTTTCCTTATGGTTGCGTGTGTATTTGCGTGGGTTTGTCGCCGGAGTTGAGGACACTTTTGCCTAATTTGTTGTCACCGGGCAGGAAGTGAAAAGTAAAAGTTTCCTTTTACGGCCACGGCATTCCTTCGTTAAGGGAAATAGAAAAACGAATCTTCTCGGTCTACAGCTTTGGCAGTGTTGAGTTCGAATCAGTTGGCCTTCTCGGTCACGGAGGTTCAGCAAATGTTTGCGAAGCCCTGAAGACCCGTTTGAAGAAGGGATCAAACTGACAATAAATTTAATTCCTTGGATAAACAATTTACGGCCGCTGGATGAGTAACTGTCGTTGCGTTGGGTTTAAGCTCGTCCGGGAAAGACCTTTAACCTTTTATTTAGTTTATTAAATGTATAGACACCGTTCTGGCCTATATTAGTACCATAAATACCTTCAAATGTTAGAGTAAAGCAGTCTACACAAAAAATTTTTTTCAGATAATAAAAAATATACATTTTCAAATAATTCAATCCTCCTAGCTTATGACTCAAAATTATAAAATTGTAATGTGAGTTGCTATGTCTACCTTTTCTGTCGTAATAAGTTTTTGACATCTCATGCAGTATCACAGCGAAAGGTGTGTTTATTTTCACTTCACATTCACAGCTCACATTTTGTACCCATGACCATCAATCGTTTTATTCTTCTGTTTACTTCTTTGGTTTCCATACCGTGTAGGTTTATTAGAATATATTCAATGCTTCAGATGAAAGATATTTCTGATTCAGGACAGTAGTCTGAAGCAGAAAACCGGCGCCAATTTGTTTATTGGTTCATGTTCAAATCTTCTATCATGCGTAAAGAACAAAGCACGTTACTATAAACTAATTTCAAACCAATTGCAAACGATCTAAACCGAGGTCGACGAAAACCAGACCCAGTCTGTATTTCATTTTTTCACCTTTCAGAATAAATTCCTTTCACCATTGCGTCTAGTGAGCCATGATTTGGTTTTAGCATCGCAAAACTTTTCTCCGCCACAATTAGTGCGAGACACGCACCTTCATCTGCGACGCACACACACGCGCACGCAATCAAGCTTCGCACCGGAAACACACCGTTGAAGGCTCGATGGTAGGTGCCGGTAGCATTGGGTAATTAGTAGCAATTGATTCCGACGAACGGAGCCTTCCGATTGAGGTGCCAATTTAACGAAACAGAATCGTTTTCCCCTCGAGCTGAGTGTGATAATTGTGGGACAGGAAATAAATTATAGCACTACTAATTGGGAAAACTGATTACCGCACTACAGAAGTTCTTATGGCATCAGGCAGCCAGAGTTGCTGGTAATTTGATTGATCAAGGACTCGTTAGATAGTAATTACCGATAAACCGATTCGCAAAAGGTCACCTACAGACATATTGTTTACATTTTTAAATAAATTTATTTACCCGAAAAACAAGTCGTTTAACAATATAAGAGTGCTGATTTGAAGTATTACATGTTGACTTTCCTTGCGTTACTTTACTTTGCTCTCGCCCTCGTTTTGGCCAACCGGAGAGTCACCTGGTGCGGGACGGAATTGAATTGAAATTTTCCACTTGATATATTACCCTGGGCTTCCGTGGCAGTGTTTCAAAGTTAAAATGAATTCATTGTCCCTTTGGGAACCGATCAGCAGCTCGGTAAACATTTGCCGCACGAGCTTTCCCCGAACTTCAATCGAATTCCGCCACTATAGCGGATCCCTTTGGGCTTGTCATGGTGTTTGTCTGGATCGCTGCTCGAAGCTGGATGTTATCGTTTCTTGTTTATGGCTGTATGGGTCCACCGCTCACTCTCATCTCCTCCCGACCCTTTTCCTATCGTCACATGTTCATATCCTTCGGAAAAAATGGCGTGTTCGCAGCAGTTGTTGCGCAGGACGGTTCGCGTGTCGCGAGTTTATTCAGTTTATCATATTTTTTTTTCATTTTTATCCGCCGGCTGATGTTTCAACCGTCCGTGTCGTCTATCAAAGGTCAATATTGGCGTGGTGGTATTTTTTTTCTATTTTATTTTTTGTTTTTCGTCGAGAATGAGAGAAAAATAAAGGGTAGACGGCAAAACAACATACAATCAACGATGCGCCTCGTGGGAGAGTTGAGAGCGGAGCTAGTGAGGGTGCGGACGCGGTTGGGACCAAACGGATGCATATGCCGAACGCGAGAGGTTTACGGCGTGAAAGCCAATAAATCTTTGATCTAGAATTTATTATTGCTTTTCTTTTACGCCTCGTGATGAATGGGAAATTCTCCCCATTGGGGGGCGGGTCGGGTGGAGAAACAATAATTGCAAAAACCCCGATGGTAAACCGAGGCGAGTGAAAAAGTAAAAACCCAGGGAGGTGGAGAAAAACATCAGCACGTGCAGTATTTTTCATCTTTCCTAACACATTTAAAAAAAAAAAATACACACTTTCGTTTCAAGATAAATATTTTTTGGGTACCTTACTTAGTGAAAGCTTCTAGAAAAAGCTATTAAAGATGGATGTAACAGATGTTTTCAAGCAGCAAACTTTAGTTCTTTTATTTCAAACCGTTAAATCATATATTTTATTATAACGTGATCAATGGTATGTAAAAGGTTGGAATAATTGATACAGAAACGAATCATGAGAAAAAAGAAACTACAAAGGATTGGACGAATCCTAATTCCCTTGAGCATTGGATTTGGTGATTCTTAACAGCATCCAAATACCATCACCAGCTGCCGTGTTTGGTGTGTTTGCAAATATAAATTGATGCTTTTATATTTGTTCAGTTCCGGTTCACTTCAGTTCATCGTGAGTTTCGCCCACCTTCCCCCTTTTTTCGCTCCATTTTCCCTTGAGTATTTCCGTACCGCAAACATCCAAGGATCAAGTTCACCGAACACCGATCGGCGACGACGACGACGAAGACGATTTTTCGCTAAAGCTCGCAAGGCAATCGAAATTCTCCATCAAACGTAATCGTTTCTTGGGCCATCCGGTAGCAATCATCGGAAAAAAGGTTCGCAACACACACACACACACGCGGGCACACGCATCGAGCGGAGGAAACCCCATTTTTCCAGACGTCGGGCATCGCTGAACGAAACCCAAATGGGTCTCAAGACCATTGATTTGATGGCGCGTCCTTTCCCGGTACGGATGGGACCGAAGCGATCGTAATGAAGCATCCCGCAAGGAGCGGTCGGTAGAATGAAAATTTCGGAATGGCCGAGCGAAGTCGTGCCGAAGGTTCGCAAACTGTAACTAACCCTGAAGGTTGGAACAAAGCAAAGGTTCACCACACGCGACTGAAGATGAAGGTAATTCGCAAGAGCAGGACGCCAGGATGGTGGGTAAATTATTCGCGTCTCGGCCATTCGGATAGCGGTTGGGCGACGAACAAAGACTTGGAATGTGATCCGTTTTCGGGTTCAGGTGGCATTCCACCAGGCAGATTAAAGGTAGTTAAGGGCGGAAAATATTTTGTCATTATTTTGACTATCTTTTTGTATGAGAGAAAACTTTTGCTCGATACTTTGTTTGAACCAAGGGAAATAATTACGCTTTTCTAGTTGTGTAAACATGAAAGTAAAATTGATAATTGTAACAAAATGAACATTAATTACCAAATAAATTAACAAATAAAAATAATGAAGCTAAACTTGAATTAATTTAAATAAGCCATAAAACATATTCGAGATGGAGGCGCCCAGTTGCTCATAAAAAAACATCAAATTCAATTAAGCTTAAGCGTGATAGCTCTAGTAATAACGTAAGATTAGCTCCACAAAGCAACACACAAGAATAAGTGAAAGAAATACAACCCTCCAAGCAGCAAAATGTGATACAGACTTGTTACCCTAAGGGTAGAACATAAATTATGCTCGACTACACGACACCCTTCGCGCAAAAGGTGCACCGTTTTGCTTCGTGAACTCCAAACCACTTTTGGAGTCGTTTAGCCGCTGGCTAAGTGTAGCTTCAGCATGCTCCAGCGATAAGTGCCGTGCACGATCCTCCTTTCCCTCTCCCCAGATGGTATCCGGTGAACCGAAAGCAAACCGGATACGATGGGTAGAGGAAGCATGAGGTGAAAGAAAAAGCTTCCTAGTATCTTCCAAACTCAGCCTCGGGGACAGCTGTCGAGTGACATGCAGCCGTGGGATGTATGTTGAGGAATTCATTCCATCGATGGATCGGCATGCGGCAACCTTCATCTCCCTGACTTCGGGCGAACGCGTTAGCACGAGTAAGCTATTCTGGACAAATATTTACCGCGCGTAGCAAATTACTTCATGACCGTTCGGGAAAAGGCGACACCGAGGAAGGAGAAATATTATTTAGCAAAATATCCCAACCTGGATGGGTTTGTGAATGGTCGAGCACTGAAATATATTCTGCTGCCATAGCCAAGCGACTCCGGTTTCGGACGAGCTGAACCGTGATTTTATGCTGAGTGCGGTTAAACATGGCGAGCTTCGCACAGATCGACGTATTTTCCAATCACGTACACAACAGTCCACTAGGGCCAGTGCAATAACTCCTATATAAGTATTTACCACGGTGACAGTGAATGCCACTTATCATGATGGGTTTTACGGACATAAAAATATAGCTCACAGGAAGAATGAAGAAGTTTGAAAGATTGTCAAATGGGACGACCCGGATGATGGCGCGGTCGGTCGATTGGATGGAGAAATAAATAAAAAAGATTTCCACCGGATAAGCTGATGGAGGATGATAGAGGATTCCTTTCGTTGAAGCACATTTAATTGACTTCGAAGCGAATCGGTGTTCAGTGCAGTGGAAAAACTTTGTCGGAGAATTTCTCTCGCCTTTAGCGCTATCGGTCGACGGAAAGGTGGCCTTATCTGGGTTGGGTTTCAATGCGAGGACACTCTCGTTGATGGTGCCCTACGTATCGATCGAAGGTGTCTGCTGACCTTCAACCACTGTTAGAAAATGGGGATGTGAGGAAAAGGACACCAGGGGTGGACGGTGGCGCTGAAGTAAGCTTATGTTACGCCCGACGGCGATGGACGACGACTAGGTGTATGTCGTTTCCGTTAAGAAGCTTTACTTGATGGATTTTACGATGTTGCGTTTATGCGGTTGATTGAAGATAACGTCAGCAGTTGAACGTTGCATTTACAGCTTTAAAGTGCACCCGTTGCCTGGGTATTGGCAAAGTGTAACGTTCAGAAATAACCTTGAGCTTGGTTAAGTATATTATGTGACGAATAGTGCAACTTATTGTATTGGTAACTAAAAAAAGATTGAACACGATAAGGATGCTCCATAATGTCTAATTTTCTCTGCTAATATATTCTTTATTCTATAGAGCACTTTTAATTTTTATTAGTAAAAATAAAAAATAAGATACTGAAAAACTCCACAAGAATCCAGTAAGATTAATTTATTAATCAATTAGTTTTTGAATCATTAATTCTTCCTGGGGTTTATTTTATTGTAAATCCGGATGGACTTCCAAGCGCTTTATTCTTCTTAATATAGACTCTTAATTTTTCACAATGTAACATTTAAAACAAAAATTGAACCAATTCAGCACATTCTCCGTTATTTTCAAACAAGCTTAAAAAGTGCTGACTCCCCCCCTAGGATTGGAAACCCTCGTTCACGTTCGGGAAAATGGCAGCAGCAGATGCAAACAAACCTTTATCATAATAAATTTCCACCCGAACGGACACATCTGGCGAATGGCCAAAGAAAATGGGCGCATTCAGCAGTTGTTTTCAGCTCCACCCGTTGCGGTTCGGTGTAAAATTTGAGGCAGCGTTAAATCAAGCGAGCAAAGTGCATGCAAATGGTGCACCCGAACGGTTCGGTTAAGGTAAAATCATAATCTTTCGTTTCAATTAAAATGAAACGCACATTGGGTTGGGCTTGACCGGGAGGTTTTGAGGCCAGTTAAGAAGTCTTTGTTGTCATATTTTAAGGGAGGAACCTTCGAAAATATCGCTCACTTGTATTCTTTACTAACTACAGATGTGCTACCTTTTGGCTGCCTCATAAGCACATAGTTTGAAGCATTTTCCAGGGTGAGATGCTGGGAAAGGAAAATGTTGTTCAAACTCACTTCAACAAACAACACACTCTAACGCTTCCTTTCGCACGAGTCTGCCAGCAGTTGTTGTTCAGTAAATTTTAAACGTAATGAATATTATGCTGTATGTTATGTGGTAGGGGAAGTAAACTTGTGAAATTTCCCGTACCTCACCCGCCCCTTTCCCGGCTGGCGGTAAAGTGCAAAAAAATTCTCCAAATAGCGCTCGTGCCGTGGGACGTCGTCAAGCAGCTGATCACGTGCCGACGCCGGTTGTTACGACACAGTTTTCCACGGACGGCATCCATGAATGGTGCGCACCATGGGGTTGGTTGGTAACCGCCCGGCCTGCTGCTTGTGGTTTGCAACCGCCAGACGTTGCACGTTTGCCGAACAATTCAGGCCCACGTTCTAAGGCGTGGCTAATCTGCGGATTTCAATGTCCATGCGGATAATTCATAACCTCCCATTAGTAGGCGGTTGATGGAAAGCTTGTTTGCCCAAAAATAATACCCGGCTTCGGTTTCTATTTTATCTGATGACGAGCCCTTTCTTCCTCTTCGTCCCGGACAGAGTATTTTCGCTTTGCTACAACTCTGTTTATTTACACCTCTCAAGTACGCGGTCGGGGTTTTACGCCCACTCACGCAGTCGAAGTAATTTCCATCCCAAAAGGTCATCCGCTGGTCGGTGGTTGGAACATTGGAACGGCAAACGCGTTTGCATGGAAATGCGCCAACTGTGCACGTTTTTGGCACCGGGAAGTTTATTGCCGATTTTCGGCACGTTGTTCATTAGACGATTGCGACGGAATTGAGCGATTGCCAATGGAAAAATGGACGTTCGGGGTTGCCGGAATCTGGACGCCCGGAAAACAAAACGGAACGGAAATGCACGAGCTCGAAGGTTACACGAAGGTGACGGGTAGGTAGGAGGTGTTTTGATGACAGTGTTTTACATAGTTTGTGGCATTTTTGTGGGTGTATGATTTTGCTTTATAGAAATATGAGCAGGATTTTGTTAAATGGATTTTGTTAAAAATTTTCCCCGAAAATGGGTCCAACAACTTTACTAGCGAGGGTAGAAGCTACTAAATCGAAGGATCGAAGCTTCTTGCGGGAGCTCAACGTCCAATCGCTTTCCAACGGCGAAGAAATTGAATATGGTCCATGAAGCTTAACGAGCTGGCCTTGGGGCAAAAGAACCGGAAAAGCACGTCGGGTGCCGCAAACGGACCGGAACGAAAATCTCATTCGTTCACGTGGACCCCTAACGGCAAGGGAGCGGGATTACACTATCTAAACTCCTCGGAAAACATGGAGGCACGTGACCCGCCCGATGGAAGCTTTTGTCCGTTTTTCCGTACGCTCGATTCGGCATGCGTGCGTTGTTTGTGCGACGGCGGTGGGGGCGGTGTGGGGTTTTGTGTGTTGGCAAAGTTAGTCTGAGGTCTGATAAGACGACCGAGCCCGACCGTGGTTCGCTCGATTACACCGGAAAATTATGGCCAGCAGAAAGCAGCACCAACATTTCAACGCGTTTCCGGACGTTTCTGGGTTGGAAAATCTATTGTTTCGGAAGTTTGCTTCTCGGCGCACAATGGAAGTCGTGGAAGCAGAAAGTAGAAAGAAAACAATCTACTGGATTGCAATCGCGGGTGCAAGAAGTTTAATGGAGTTTGTTTTGAAACGAACATCTTGATTAGACCATTAAGTGATAGTATTATCATATATTATTCAAATATAAATCTTGCCAGTTAATTTTATTTGAATATTTAACGATCTTTCCAACTTTCACTTTTGTGTTAATGTTTGAACATCTTAGGGATAAAAGTTTGAGCACAGTCTCTTTCGTACTTACCTGTCCGACTGGCTTCCCGCAGGAGATCGTCGATCAGCTCGTCGCGGACGTGGATGCCGAGGTTTCGCAGCATAAACTGCAGCTCCTCGGGCGTCACGTGCCCATCCTGGTCGCGGTCGAGCAGGTCAAATGCCGTTCGCAGATCTATCGGGAGGCGCAAAGAAAAGAAACCATTAGACAAAACGTCAACGGCAGATGCGGGACGGGACCCTTTTTTTCACTCGGAGTAAACTTTTGGCACTACGTGAGCTACGTTTTCTTGTTCGCCACCCGATTCGATCGGATGCACGTGGCGAAATGGATGGCGTGTGTGGAACGTTCTTCCAATGGTTGACTTTTTCTTTGAATTTGATTCAGCCACAAATATGATGTCGGAAAAATGGATTTAAAATGGCGCAAACAGATTCGAACATCGAACGGAAAAGGTGGAGTCTTCTCTTTACAGAAAAGTTAGGTTAACAAACCAAGGGGCGTGATAGGTTCGGTGTCGTTTCGAATGCATGCTGGATCTTGTGCTAACCCCTTATCTTGGCCGGTTTTCGAGCGCCAGTCGTGAAACTCTTGTACGATCTGAGCGACTTTTCCCTTCGTTCGTTGGTTTGGAAACTTGTCCCGTAAGTAAACCGAAGGTGGGTATTATATCGCGGCCTTTTTACTCCAAACCCCCAAACTACTCAATCCCATCGAAATACCGAAGCCGGTTTTCGAAGTGTCGTGAAAAGAGCTTTTCACTGATACGCTCACCCTACGCTATTTGCATAAGAAAGCTGCTTTTGCCGCTCGCTCGGGAATGGAGAAATCCGGAATGTCGCCCCCAAAATCGTCTGGCACCGCCTGGAATTGGGTGGGTCTTGGGGAGGAAAGTTTTCTGTACGGTTGTGTGTCTTTGACGCTTCCATTTTGGTCTTTACAAGGTTGTTCTCCCTTTTGCCTTTTGTCAACACTTTGCACAAATTCTTCTGGAACGCAATAATCCAGCGTAGCGTGCCGGTTCCATTAAGAAGTGGACCGCTTTTTTGTCGGGTAAAACTGGTCGGGTATTACTTTGCATAATCGACTTCTCTTATCGTTCACGCCTACAGTGTGCATCATGGCATTGGCTGGTGTTTGTAGCAATCCACTTACATTTAATTTACTTGGGGAAATTATTTCGGAACGAATAAACGAATTCTACTTTCAAAGCAGTAGAGAACGTAAAGTTTTTCTTTACAGATATGGAGAAGGAACTTAATTGAACATAGTTTATTTTATCTACGCGCAAGTCAATGCCACGTTCCAAGAAGTTTAAAGTTCATTAAATCTCACCGTACGGATTCAGCGATGTTTCGGGCTGCCGTTTTCCGCTAGGGAAAAGTTCTAGAGAGCTCACTCTAGAAAAAAGCCGTTTGCCATTTACGTGCGAAGCTCGTCGTCATTAATGGGACGACCTTGTGATAAGCGAACCCCCGGGAGCAACCGTTTCCATCGGCACGTTCGTCGCAATCCAACCAACTCCCACCGGTGACCTTCAAACGTGGCGACATCGTCTCGAAATTCGATGCTGGTGGTGAAATCTGGAGGTCGTACCGAACCGGGTGCCGGAAAGGAAAAACCTTCACCAACGTCGCCCCCAAGTGGTCAAGCGTTGAGGTGGGGGTTGTTATGGTACGTTTGTTTTTAACGATCGTTACCCGTAACGTGCCGAAATGGCAAGCAGAACAATCGCTTTTCCGTGCTCCGTGCCGAGGCAAACCCAAACAACACTACGTTGATTAATTGTGCCCAATTAGTGCACTTCGGTACAGTCAACAAACGATCGCCCGTGGAGGGAAAAGGCCCCGGAGACAGGAAGGAAAATTGGAGCTACATGTGTGTCGAATGAGGGTGCGATTTCTTGTGCGTTGGATTCTTTTTTATCATCGAATAGATTTTATCTGCTTGTGTGTTTCCATCGAAGATTTATCTCTTCGTATTTTTTTTTTTGCGTTTCACTTTCATCGAACCACGCAAACTCGTCTTGCAGCTCGTTGCGGAGTGGTTTCACTATAAACAAGCCATATTTTTTCAAAGTCACCATGATTTATGGTGCAGCTTTTGTTTGAACGGTACGTTCCGGTCCGGGGAGAAAACGCAGCCGTTCTTCCGTTGGACATTTCGCTTCGCAGCTGCACCATTGACTAAGAAGCATTGCGACATTCATGTTTTCCTATAATAAATGTGATCAGTTGTGTGCGTTTAGCACAACCCCTTTTTCCTCCTCCCAGCGAACGTCCATGATGATAGTTAATTGAAAACGGAACACACACACGCACACACGCCTCAGCCTGCCGCTTATTCCACCACCTCATGAGGCAAACATAAAAATAAATAATAAATAAATACATGCAAGAATGTTCTATTTTTAGTGAGCAAAAACCCTTTGCGATCTTTCACGACGGTTTTCCCTCCCCCCCCTCCACCAGTTTCTCGGATGGCGCGTGCGGCGAGCAGCTGACGGAAAGTTTATTGAATTTCCTTCGTTCTGATGAGATGAAAATTAAATCAATCAATCATGGCTCGATGCCGCGAGTCGCGTTGCGTTGGCATCGATTGCATCCGAAAGGACCGGCACTGTATGGGAATTGCCACTCTCGTCGACGTTTGATTGGGATCGTTCCGAATGACATATCCGTAATGTGACGACAGCGCATTTGTAATTGAATCGAACTGTACGTGGGACGGCTTAATCAAGGTCTTCATCAGTGTGTGGTAATCATATTGTGTTGTTGAAGTGTTTCAGTCGCTCTGATGAGTAATCGGTATGAGCTCGTGTGAGTAATGAATCTGCGGAGCGCGATGACTGGAAAAAATATTATAACACAATTAAAAAAAACGAAACAAAATTTTACAAACGCTTATCACACAAGAAAACAATTTTTTATGACTCATTATACCGAAAAAAAAACACTTTATGCTTGCTATGAAGTATTTGTCACGATCCATTTACACCGAAAGAGTCATGGTTTACGGTTTCTGCCTCACTCCGGTGCAGGAATAAAAGTAAACAAATGCATTTATTTTTTATGTTGTTATTTTTTCTGGAAGAAAACATTTGTGGTGTTCATCATTTATTAACCACAAGTTATTTCAAACACCACTCGTTTCGAGAAGCTTGACAAACCATCATGAAGACAGACTGACGGTTTTCCACACTGCTTATTAAAAAGTTCCCTTAAAGTTCTCTCCATCCAGAAAACGGCTAAGGGTTTTGTTTTTCTCTACGAATCCAGTCGAAGTCAAGGTAAACACATCTTTATCAACTTTTCCGATTTCAAACTTTTCTCATCGGCACTCATCCCACCTCCCCCGCCCCACTATAGATACTGCCAATAATTATCCGTCAACGTGCTGACAAACCCGGACGGAAGTGTGGATGTGTGTGTATATGTGTGTGTTTGTGTGACATACTTTTATTTTTATAAACAAGGAAGAGAAAGTATCACAACATCGTCGTGCGTGGGGGTATCCGTTCGGACGTGACCCACGGATTCGCCCGTGATGGGTTCGGGCTCGGAAAATGGAGGCACAAGGATGGGCAACTTTTCCCGCGAAGTTCGCGTGGTGATGTGACCGGTTTGCGAGGCGATCCGTCCGGGTGGAAAAAAAGTGATTTATAAATCTCATTTAAAATTCTCATCAACTGTCACGATTGCGCGGAAGCATCTGGCTCGTTCCGTTGATGTATCAACCGCATCTCCGATCCACGCAGCTCGAGTGGCGGGAGGGTCGGGAAAGTGGTCGTGGGTCCCTTATTTGCGTCTTCGAGAGCCTCGGTTGACCTTTTCCGATGGACGTGGTTGATAAACGCAAAGCGCCTTGTCGTCGCCACCGTACTTCGCAACAGTTTTGTCCGCGTAAAACCTTGTTTGTCCCTGCAGCCGTTGGTTGATATTTTTCCATTGTGAAAAGCTTCGAGCTTGCCGGCCTCGAGCTGGCGTAATGCAACAGCTTCGGGGTACCACGGATTTGCTTATCGGGTGGGATTAAATCATATTCTTCCGGGTAACTGTTGCGATGAAATAGAGCATCGAAAAATCTGTTAAGCGTCGCTTATTGGATTTAAATATAGCAGTCTTTTCGCTCGAATGATCCACTTAGCATTTTGCGAGGAAGAATTTAAATGGATTGGGCAAGCCTTAGCATAACAGTTTTTCGGTAATTGTTTTTCCGTACCGGGCCATTAAAGTATTGACAGTACAATGAGTAGAAGGTTCGTTTCCTGAAGAGGGAAGTTAATTTTTATGATGAAACAATCTTGCCTCAAGAAAGTACATCAAATCAGGGTTTATTTTGGTGTTAGCTTTTCTCTTGAAATAACTTTTCATCACAATCAAATTAAATTTAAGATTTAAGAAGATATTCCACAAGTCTGAAATGAATTAGTATATTGTGAAAAAACCTCAACAATATCCCGCATTCAAAATGGAAACCTCCTTCTCGCAGTTCCACCCCTTGGCATACACGAGATACACCTATGGTCATCTGTGCTTTTGAACTAATGCTATGTAACTACCTGTGTTTTCTTAACACTCGACCTTGACCTTGGTCACTGACAAATTAAAAGCAAACATAAAGCTGCTGGAAGAGGTTGAGTGAGTCAAGAACTCAGAGTGTAGAACTCTATATCCTTAAGACATGGTTTTGTGCAAAACTACATCTGAATATCACAATTTTGTATAACTCATTTTTGTTAAGTGAAAGGAACTGCATGTTGTTGTTTAGACAGTTAAAAAAGGGTTGTTTCTCCTTCTACTATATTATTCTACTGTAAAACTGTTGATTTTATTTCCATCTTTCAGCGAAGACGAACCACTTTTAACTTCATGGTTTGGCTAACACCACGAGAATTTTTGCTGTCACTTTAGACACGTGGGTGTGAGTTTTTAAGGTTGTATGTATCCTGACTCCCCGCTCCCCTTCTCTCCTCTCTCCCCCAAGCCACCGGATAGCACAAAAAACGGATGAACCAAAGCCGTACATTCCGCTCCATTTCATTGATCACCGGCGGAGAGTTTAATCTTGTGGAAATGTCAAGGAGCGTTGCGGGAAAAAAAGGATGACATGTTTGCTTGTAGTCTAAAATTAAGCAAATGCGAATCCAGGGTGAGCCGGATTTCTCGTTGCTTGTTGAAAGCACGCTATATGATGGAGCCGAATATTGTTGACAGCGTTTTACTAGCTCGATAAAAATAAATTTCCCGTAGGAGGAACGGATTCACGGAAAGAGGATAAACTTCTAGAATCTTCATCATTTGCTATGTTGCTGATGATACGTTGATGTATGATTTTATACTGAAGCATAAACAACGTAATTTGATGGCTGATTGGATTCCATGGAGTGGTAAATCGATATGATATGTCAGGAAATCTGTTATTCTGTTCTGCAGTTGACTACAGGACGTATGATTTTTTTTTAACATACGGATGAATCCAATCTTTCAAAAATCCGTCAAACTATATTTAAACGCTGCAATTAAAGCAATGTAAAAAATTGCGAATCAATGCAGCTTCAATGCACGGCTGTTGCCATTTGCCGGCGGGCTTTTCTGTGGCAAATTGCACCGATTACGATGCAGAAGGCACGAGCAAAACTCATTCCGAAAGCCGGTGGAGTTCTCCTGTTACGGATATTCCGGGGAAAATTCCAATTATTTGCTTCATTTCCCGTTCAGGTTCGAACAAAGCCAGCGAAATGGTAGGAGAACAGATGAGAAAAAGGTAGGAAGAAATGGATTTCATTCACGATGTCACAAACAGGTGCGCGATACGGAACGTTGGAATCGTTGGCAATCGATGGAAAGCAAACGACGCTCAGTGGCTCATAATCTCAAGGGTTCTCCAGCGAACGGACATGGGCAGAGCCAGAAATCCGATTTCAGGTGGTCGTTTAAATGGAAAATTCTTGTTAAAAACTAAAAATGAAGGAAATTAAATCGCTCTTTCGAGGAAAGACAAAGTGAAGTTGTTTGCTCGGATTTCGGATGGTTTGTGCTTCCCTTTCAGAGCATTCTTCGAGATTAATCTGCCGTCCTTGATGCGATTATCATTTTGTTTTATCCTCCGTGCGATCTCGTTTTTGTCACAAGCGGATTGAAAGTTCATCGATGGCTTTTTCTAGTTTTATAAAAACGATCTTTTCATCCAAATCGTTATCCAAAATTCTGCTAACGGTAAGCAAAAAGAAAATTCCATATAAGAAATGAGCAAAAAAGGACTCTAACCCGAACCTCTAACCACCATTGAAACCGCAACCCATCGAAAAAATTCTCTCAACATGTTGCGTGTTGCCCAACAAAAAACTAAAGCATTTTCAATTAAACTGTCAAAACTCGAGATTGAAGTTAGTTTTTTGTTTCAATTACCCCTAACAAAAGAGAAGGAGAAAAAAAATACGATAAATCTGAAGCCTGAACATGAAACCTTTTGTAAGCCTGGTTTGGCAGATTGAATAATTTTCTATGGCATTTGTTTGCCCTTTCCACGGTGAACTTTTCAAGCGATTTACGTGCTGATGGTTACGACGGAAAAGGGGAAGAAAATACACACGACGAGAACAATATCTACACCCTTTTAGCGACATGCATCACGTACGTTAAGGAGCTTCATTCACTAGCAAAGTATTCGGTACACGGTCTGTCTGTTTCCTCTTAATTTTTGACAGCCAATAAATTCTCTCCACATCGTGTGGGGCCGCCTCCTTTTTCTGCCACCAATCTCATAAGATTCTTCATCTCAGTCCAAAACCCGTAAGCGTGTAATATTTTGTGGTCTTCCTTTGCCAAGACGGCCGACCTTTTTCTTCCGGTGTCCGGGAAATATAGCACCCATTAGTCATGGTGTGGGATCTGTTTCCTCGGTGGATAAAACTCACCGGGACAAACTGTGATTAATAATCGGTGCGTGAATGAGGCGAAAAGATTGCGGCCTTTGTGTGTGTGACCGCTTTGTTGGAAGGTTGTGGTAGGGAATGGGTTCCATAAGTGGTTGGAAAAGCAACGTTTATGCTACTCATGTAGATGCTTACTGTCCCATTTATCCCCTTTTATTGCAGGGTAAATTTATATTCGTTCTTTTTGAAGCTGTTAAGTATACATAACATTATCTCAAAAACGTATAAATACGTGTTTCAACCTTCATCAAAAGTCATATTAAGAGCAAACTGCAACAAAACACGTAATAATTATGAAAATTGTCCCACGACAATATTGTTTCGAAGAAAACTTTCTGTAGCCCCACTGGATGCCGAAATGAATGTTCCACTAAGATGAACGCAAGGAAGAAAATTAAAAACGCACACATTCGCACGGATTTACGACTGCTACTCCGATCGCAAATTATAAATATAAATAAATCGCCACCGTAGAGCTAAGCCGACAATGCTACATGCCGCGATCGTATCCGCCGGTGGCCGGAGGTAAAAATGTGATTTGGTATTTTTCCCAAACGGACGCTTGTTGCCGATCGCAAGCCGTCGGGAAACGACCTCCTCCCAGGGTTGCTGGGGTGATGTTTTTGTCCGGGTCTTTTGCTCGAGCTCATCCGCAAACCGCAAGGTGGTTGTTTCCATCTCACCCCACACACAGGAAATTCACCAGTAAAGACATTTTCCCGTAAGGTGTTCCTTTTTTTCTTGTTTCTTTACATCACCGGCTCGGAAAATTAATCACCTTCAACTTCGTCGGGGGGGAGGGTTCAACGGAAATGAAAACCTCCCGGTTCACCCACGCGGGGCGGAAATACCGATATGTCCACCAGCGAAAGGGAAAATCGGGCTGCAGCGAGGAAGGATGAGGAAAGAAAAAAAAGGCACGAAGGAAACCGACAACGAATTCTAGTCGGAAGTTTACTTTGGCAACCATTTGTGTGATTTTTTTTCCGCCAGAGATGGCCAAGGAAATGGAAAGAAAGGCGGTGGGAGGATCGACGATCATAGGAGGTGAAAAATATTCATTTGCAAAACTTTGCATTCCCATTCTCCACACCACCAATCGTGGCCTGTGTGTCGGTGTCTTTGGACACACACATCGTCGGCCGGGACCTTGTCCGTCTGACCATGGGACAGAACACCCCTGGAACCGCTCGCACAACACCTCCCCCCGCCCCCTGTTGCCGAAGGGCGCAGAACATAATTTATAAACTCCAACCAACCAAGGGGACACGGTCGGGGATGTTTGCGATGTTCTCATTAAGTGACACCGGGCGACACTTTATCACGATCGCCTGTGGCGACCCATAAAAATGCACATACATACACGCACACACAATGGAAAATATATTCCCTTACACTCACACAAACACACACACACACTCCGTTACACTCCATTACACTCGGGTGTAATTATCTGGCGGAAAGGACCATTCCGGTGCACGGCTCGGTGGATTAAAACGAATGTGAAATGTAAATCAGAATCAAAACCACGCACCATTGCGGACGCCGGTCGTCGTTAGGGAAGGACATTTATAATTGAGTTACAGTATCGTCCTAGCAAATAAACATGAATTAAATTCGTAGAAACAAACAAACAACAAGGAGGAGTTTTATTGTTTGCTTCGTAATCCAGTGCATGGAACGCCAGAGAGTCTCAGTTATTTAGAGCATAAAATCTATTTCATTGGTAAAACGTTTTTAAGTTAGTATAAGTATATGGGGGAGATTTGAGAAGAATCGCTTGAGCGAGAAACATTACAAAATTAAACCGATTGTAACCAAACAAATAATTTTATACCTGCTTAACTTAAGCAAAAACAAACGAAGTATACAGTCCTGCTACTATTCATCACAATTACCAGCACTGGACGGCAATTTATGCAAGTAATTTCTGCGCTCAAGAGCAAAGTTCAGCGGACCTCGGTCCGTTCGCAAGCCGTGCGTTCAAAGTAATTTATTTTGATTATAATTTATCATCTTTATTGATCCTGTCACCGGCACGCTAATTTGTCTTTTCTGCGTCTTGCAATTGCTACCGTGGGCCAGCCAGTTTCCTTGCGCGGTTGAAAAAACAACCACGACAAAGTGGTGGAACGAGAAAAGGAAAACATTTACGGTCGCTGCATGCGAGAAAACCATTGCGCAGAGGAAACTAATTCCACCTTTTCTCAAGACCGACGAAGTTGCGATGCCGTGCGAGCTTTTGTAGCACATGGGTTCAACGGAAAGCCACGGTAGCCGATGTCGGGACGGTGTCGGGTTGGGTGGTAAGGGGGCAGGCGAGGCTTTCGACGACGTATTTTGCGTGTATCGAACCGCGCGGGGCAAATGACTAAGCACCGAGAAATGAGATTGCTTTACATGGACCAGTGTGAGGTTCGAAGCGTGAGGACTTCGGAGCTGATCGGCCAAGGATAGTTCCCTGCATGCCGACTGGATCGTCCGTTGCATGTACATCCCGTAAAGGGCCCCATTTCCTCAAACGAACCACCCTTCCTAGCGCCCTTCCCCGTGGTCGATCGATTGAGTGAGAAAGGAGCAAAAAAGGTTGGCGGAAAAACGATGTCGCCATTACGCTTCCAACCGACGATAGCATCCTGCTGTGTGCAGGAGAGAGTCCTGAAGCGTAAAGGTCACCGCGGTCCTGTGGGCGTAATGGTAAACCGATTCGTCGGCACCGAACCGTCCACCTGCCCGCCCGCTCCTTTTGCGGCGTGAAAAGTGTTATATTGGCACATCATAAAGAGATCGTCCCTGTTTTCCCCGGTCGAACTGTTCCTCCTATCCGGTGTCCGTGGCATGCTTCGTGCTCGCTCAGTTCGTTCGAGTACACCCGAGGTCGACTATTTTCCACCTGAGCGTGTACAAGGTGGCAGCTTAATTATGTTTATAGCTTTATTTTCCCGCACTATACAATAAAAAGGGACCATTTTTTTGCCACAACACGACGATGGAAGTTTGGGCCCGGAATAGGGGCTAGAACATAATTTAGTTAGAATGACCGTAAATGTGCTTATAAAAAAATGGTGTGTAAAACAGTTGCTGATACCGTGCTTAGCTTCTACAAACATGGACTTGTACTATACATACACGAGAAACGAATAGCTTATGAATATTTGGTTAACATTCAACTTAAAATCAAAAGGACTGGAAGAAACGTAAAATCAAAAGGAAATCGCACTTTGGGTTTGATTATCAACTGAAACTGGACTCTCCCCTGTAAGAGAGGGCTGATTGTCCACGTTTGCGTAGAGAAAAAGTCTAGTAAGTCCTTAACAACCAGGGAATGAACGAAGACGGTGGTTACGAACATAAACCGGTTGGTTTTTTGTATAGAAATGACGCAAATTCCAGTTTGATTATGATCGTGTGACTAACCCATTTTAGGTGAATAAAAACTAGTAGTTTTTGGAAACAGAAGTATGATTCAAACACTATGGAAGATAAAAGCGAAACAATGTTTAAATATATCCATACCGGCTGTGAACAACAAACAAGTTTTTGAGAGAATAACTTCTTACAAACCCATAGCGAAATTAGCTCATTCTAGGATCATTATCAATGGAAAGTTTTTGTGATTGTTGAAGTAAATGAACGCACCAACGGGTACGATCGTTCATTGCTCCAGCAATAATTTTTCAAAATGCTACGTTCAGTTGTTTGTAGAACCTTTGACGGACTCCACGGAAAATTCTGGAGTGAAGTTTGTGAGAGATGTCGATGAAAATAGCATTTTTGTGTGTGATTGTGTGCAGTTTGGTGCGCTTAGGATGGACAGCAGAAAGAGAAGCTACAGCCGACATGCCAACCGTAATGGAAGCGATCATTCACGCTATGATCGATTTTCGAAAGGAAATGTTGGACAATCTTCAATAGTCGCTTGAGTACCACACGGAGCAGCTGGAGGAAATCAAGGCTTACGTGGAACATAAGATGGAAGAACAAGAGAAACGAATGAAAAACGAAAATGAGTTAAACTTCAAGGAAATGTTATTAAAATTTCAACAACTTGATAAAACACTTGATACAGTTAACCTCAGAACGCTTTACGGCGGTAGCTGGACTGTGTTCCAGCGACGGATTGATGGGTCCGTCGATTTTTACCGCAACTGGACGATGTACAAGCACGGATTCGGAGACGTAAATGGAGAGCACTGGCTTGGTTTGGAGCAGCTTCATGCTATGACCAGTTCAGGAAGACACGAGCTGTTGGTGCTGATGGAGGATTTCGAAGGAAACACAGCCTATGCTCTTTATGATGAATTCAAGATTGCGAGCGAGGAGGAAAAGTACAAGCTCACCGTTGGAAACTTTTCGGGTACCGCTGGTGACTCGTTGAAAGGTCATAATGGAATGAAATTTTCTACATTTGATCAAGATAATGATGCAGATGATGACAGTAACTGCGCGGAAGATTTTCAAGGAGCATGGTGGTTTGAATACTCTTTGGAATCGTATGTATAGCACATATAAAGCGTAGACACACATATCGTGTCCCAACTCATATAAATGTTATTTTCTTCTTTGTTATTGTAGTCATTTGAATGGACCATATAGACATAACGGTGATCACAAACAATATGGATTGGATTGGGACTCATTTCGACATTTGAACTCTATGAAATCAGCAACAATGATGTTTCGCAATCGTGCCTCTAACTAGCTCTCAGATGACGTTAAAAAATCCCAGAAATGTAATCTTCGTTTTTCTTCGCCCACGCTGCTTAAAGTGCAGTGCAGGAGTTATATTCAATTTCATGGTTTTGTAAACTAAACGTATTTATTGGACGAAATAAAATGAAATAAATAGTTATTTCGATTGAAAAAAGTATCTCATAATATTAAAACAATCCCTCTGCGATAAAGAAACATTGCAATGGAGAAACAGCTGAGCAAAACCAAAAACAAATCTACTATGACGTAACGTATGGAAAGAACAAACAAACGGAATGATATAGTTTGGCGTTAATTAATTTTCAAAAATTTACTTGCAACACTTTGTTATACCAAGGATGCCAATTCTATAAGAGCTCAGAAAAACTAATCCAAGTAAAGTTTGTTGGGTTGACTAAATACAAAAAGTGGGTAAATATAGCTGAGCTGCACACCAATTGAAACTGAGCTCTCCCCTGTAAGAGTGGACTGACTGTCCACGTTTACGAAGAGAAAAAGTCTAGTATGTCTTTGAACTTTCTTTAAGAAACCTCTTCTCGCACAGTAGCAGAAAGACATTAAAATCATTACTCATGGAAGAAACGGGTAAGGCAGAATAGAGGAGGTAAAGCAGTCAAAAACTATAAAAAATCTATTAAAACTATCGAATTAGTCAAGTACGTGAACTCCTGGTTTTTTGGTGAACAAACACTAGTAGTTTTTGGAAAGAAAAGTATGATTGAAACGCTATGAAAGATAAGAGCGTAGCAAAATATAAATATATCCGTATCGGCTGCGTACAACAAACAAGTTTTTGAGACAAAATAACCAAATTTACTTATTCTAGGATCATTATCAATGGATAGTTTTTGTGAACGCTGAAGTAAATAAGCGTACCACTTCGATCGTTCATTACTCGAGCAGTAATTCTTCAAAATACCACGTTCAGTTGCTTGTAGAACCTTCGACAAACTCGACGAAAAAATCTGGAGTGAAGTCTGTGAAAGATGTCGTTGAAAAGAACGTTTTTGTGTGTGATTATGTGCAATTTGGTGCGCTTAGGATGGACAGCAGAAGGAGAAGCTACAGCCGACATGCCAACGGTAATGGAAGCGATCATTAACGCTATGATCGATTTTCGCAAGGAAATATTGGACAATCTTCAACTTTCACTTGAGTACCACACGGAGCAACTGGAGGAAATCAAAATATACGTGGAACATAAGATGGAAGAACAAGAAAAACGAATTAAAGAAGTTGGAAAAATAGTCAATGTGACGGCTGATGCGATGGAACATAAGATACAAGAACAAGAAAACAGGATGAAAAATGAAACCAACGAAATTAAAAAAATACTTGGTGCGATGAGCAACGAGCTGCTGCCAAGATCATGTGATCGGGTCAAATCAAACCCTACTGATACTTTTTACATTAATCTTCCTGGAATTATTGAAAATCCTTTCTTGGTGCTTTGTTACTACGATAACAACTTTAACCTCGGCGGCGGCTGGACGGTGTTCCAGCGTCGGATTGACGGATCCGTCGATTTTTACCAGGATTGGACAATGTACAAGCACGGATTCGGAAACAACAACGGAGAGCATTGGCTGGGTTTGGAAAAGCTTCATATCATGACAAAATCGGGAAGACACGAACTGTTGGTGCTGTTAGAAAGTTTTGAAGGAAACTCAATATATGCGCTTTATGATGAGTTCAAGATTGCGAGCGAGGTGGAAAAGTACAAGCTCACCGTGGGAAAGTATTCGGGTACCGCTGGTGACTCGTTGACACACCTCAATGGAATGAAGTTCTCTACATTTGATCAAGATAATGATGAATCCAGTGACAACGATGCGAAAAAATATAAAGGAGCATGGTGGTTTGGAGAGAATTGTGTGTCGTATGTATAGCACATGTAAAACGAATACTCACATATCGTGTCCTAACTCATGCAAATGTGCTATTTTCTTTCTTTTCTATTGCAGTCATTTGAACGGACCATATTTTATAAAAGGTTACCATAAGCAATGGGGAGTGAGTTGGGCTACATTTCGATATTTCTACTCATATAAATCAGCAACAATGATGTTTCGCAGTCATGCCTCTAACTAGCTCTCGGATGATTTTGGCAAATCGCAGGATTCTAATCTTCGTTTTTCTTCGCCTTCGCTGTTTCGTGTTATGTTCAGGTTAAGTTATCTCGCTCGAAAAGAAAAAACATCTTATAATATGATTTTAACAATTCTACGTTAAAGGACACATTGCGATATTATAAAGCACACATTGGAACATTATGGATCAACCAAGGCGTGCAAAATGTTTATTTGTATAATCCTAAATGAATGAATGCATGAATGTTATTGTAGAAAATTATGCAATAGAAAAACAGCTGAGCAAAACCAAAACCAAAAATCCATTTAATTACAAAACTATTTATAAAATCATCCAAATTATTTATAAAATCATCCATCAGATAAAATCATCCAAGTAAAGTTTGCATTAAAAAAAAGACAAATTTCAACGACTTTTCATGCAAAAACGGAAAGCACTAGCAACTTTCAGTTAAAAGCAGTATAAAGAGTAGCAGTTCTTTTTAATTTAGAAAACGTTTGACAGCTGTATCGTTTGCATTGAATCCGCCGTGGCCAAAACATCAAACCACCTACGCTTGATTGTGTGTTAAAACATCCAGTTTTACCGCGAACCACGTGACCCAAGATTATTTGAAGTCAGACGGTGACATGAGGTAAAAAACCCTGGTACTTTATGTTGCTTTTGAAGTTTGTTACAATATATTTAAAATATTTTGAGGTTCCTTATCTCCCATAGAACGTCATATCGTGGCTGAAAACCAACGAGAAGAATTTGCACAAAGTCGCTGTTCTTCCTGTGAAGACTTCCGACGTATGGAAAAGTGTATAGTGTGCAGTGCCTTCCGGAATTAAGCAACTTTATCAGGAAACATCATAAAGAGTACAATTCAGTGGTTTGTACATACCTGACCACAGTAAATCAAGCGCAAAGAAGATCGGAGGAGTTGAAAGGGTCAAATGGATTTGACACACTGCTAACACTATCCATGCCTTTCAACTGCAACCAATCGAAAAAAAAAAAACATTTACAACACTTAAAGGTAGGACCTATTCCAACATTTTAAAATCCAAACGGTTATGAATGCCTCACAATAACTTAAAAACATCCTTACACGATTGGTTTTGTCGGCTATGGCTAAAATTTCGTCCAAGGGCCGTGAGGCCAGCTTACTGGCCGTCGGAATAAAGCACTCAAAAGATGTAACGTTACAATAAAATATATTTAATTCAATTAGCTTGGTTAACTGTTTTCTTATCACCGACGAAAATTTGTCTATTTTGTTTAATGCAAACGTTATAGCTTGTTGGGTAGAAATCATAAAAAGTGAGCAACTATAGCTTAGCTGCGCGCCAACGGAAACTTAACTATCCCCTGTAAGAGAGGGTTGACTGTACACTTTTGCGAAGAGAAAAAGTCTAGTAAGTCCTTAACAGCTAGAGAATGGCTGAAGCCGGTAATTACACCAAAGAATAAGAAAAGATGCCTGAAGAACATTCTTTGAGAAATCACTTTTCGCATCCAGAAAGGCATTAAAATCATTGCTCATGGAAGAAACGAGTTAGGCAGAATAGAGGAGGTAAAACAGTCAAAAACTATAAAAAATCAATTAAAACTGGCGAACTAGTCACGTACGTAAACTCCTGGTTTTTTGTACAGAAATGACGCAAATGGAAATCCAGTTTGATTATGATCGAGTTACTAACACATTTCAGATCAATAAAAAATAGTAGTTTTTGGAAACAAAAGTATGATTCAAATGATATGAAAGATAAGAGCGAAACAATGTATAAATATATCCAAACCGGCTGTGAACAACAATCAAGGTTTTGGGAGAACAACTGCTCACAAACCCATAGCGAAATTAGCTCATTCTAGGATTATTATCAATGGAAAGTTTTTGTGATTGTTGAAGTAAATGAACGCACCAACGGGTACGATCGTTCATTGCTCCAGCAATAATTTTTCAAAATGCTACGTTCAGTTGTTTGTAGAACCTTTGACGGACTCCACGGAAAATTCTGGAGTGAAGTTTGTGAGAGATGTCGATGAAAATAGCATTTTTGTGTGTGATTGTGTGCAGTTTGGTGCGCTTAGGATGGACAGCAGAAAGAGAAGCTACAGCCGACATGCCAACCGTAATGGAAGCGATCATTCACGCTATGATCGATTTTCGAAAGGAAATGTTGGACAATCTTCAATAGTCGCTTGAGTACCACACGGAGCAGCTGGAGGAAATCAAGGCTTACGTGGAACATAAGATGGAAGAACAAGAGAAACGAATGAAAAACGAAAATGAGTTAAACTTCAAGGAAATGTTATTAAAATTTCAACAACTTGATAAAACACTTGATACAGTTAACCTCAGAACGCTTTACGGCGGTAGCTGGACTGTGTTCCAGCGACGGATTGATGGGTCCGTCGATTTTTTCCGCAACTGGACGATGTACAAGCACGGATTCGGAGACGTAAATGGAGAGCACTGGCTTGGTTTGGAGCAGCTTCATATTATGACGAGTTCAGGAAGACACGAGCTGTTGGTGCTGGTGGAAGATTTCGAAGGAAACTCAGCCTATGCGCTTTATGATGAATTCAAGATTGCGAGCGAGGAGGAAAAGTACAAGCTCACCGTGGGAAAGTATTCGGGAACCGTTGGTGACTCGTTGGATTATCATAATGGATCGAAGTTCTCTACATTTGATCAAGATAATGATGCAGATGATGACAATAACTGCGCGAAAGATTTTCAAGGAGCATGGTGGTTTGAATACTCTTTGAAATCGTATGTATACCACATGTAAAACGTTAGCACACATATCGTGTCCCAACTCATACAAATGTTATTTTCTTCTTTGTTATTGTAGTCATTTGAACGGACCATATAGACATAACGGTGATCATAAGCAATATGGATTGGATTGGGACTCATTTCGGCATTTGTACTCGTTGAAATCAGCAACAATGATGTTTCGCAGTCGTTCTTCTGATTAGCTCTCGGATATCGTTTGCAAATCGCTGGATTATATCTTCTTCGCCCTCACTGCTTCTAGTAATGTGCAAGAATTTTATTCAATTCAATTGTTTTGTAAACTAAATGTATTTGCCCGACGAAGTCAAATTTATCAAATACGTTAAAAGAACATTGTAGATTATTTTAAAATAGTAGATTGCATAAATATTATTGCAGACAATTATGTTATTGAAAAACCAGCTGAGCAAAACCAAACAAACAAATCTACAATGACGTAGCGTGTGGAACAAACGAACAAACGGAATGTTATGGATATGCGTAAATTCATTTTCTAATATTTTCAAACATTTACTTGCAAAACTAGTTATAACTTCTCTCTTCTTTTTCTTCTTTAATGGCCCACTCATAGTTGAGCACGTCGTGCTGACATGGTCTGGTTTTTATAACAAGGGCGCCAATTAAATCAAAGCTCAGAAAAGCTTATCCAAAGTAACAGTCGGGGAATGATCGAAGACGGTCATGAATGTCGGGGACATTCTTTGAGAAACCACTTCTCGCCCAGTAGCAGAAAGGCATTAACATCATTACTCATAGAAGAAATGAGTAAGGCGAAAAAGTGGAGATTCAAACATACAAAAACTATAAAAAATATACAATCAAATCTGACGAATGAGTAATTAAACCTCTAATTTTTTGTACAGAAATTACCCAAATGGAAATCTAGATTGATGACGATCGTGTGACAAACTCATTTTAGGTGTACAAAAACTCATTTGTTTTGGAAACAAAAGTATGATTCAAACGCTGTGAAAGATAAGAGCGTAGCAAAATATAAATGTATCCATACCAGTTGTGAACAACAAACAAGTTTTTGCAGGAATAACTGTTCAAAATTCGTAGCAAAATTAGGTCATTCTAGAATCTTTATCAATTGATCGTTTTTGTGAATGTTAAAGTAACTGATCGCACCAATGGGTGCGATCGTTCATTACTCAAGCAATGTTTCTTCAGAATGCTACATTCAGTCGTTTGTAGAATCTTCGACGGACTCCATGTAAAATTCTGGAGAGAAGTTTGTGAAACATGCTGTCAAAAAGTGCGCTGTTGTGTGTGATTCTGTGCAATTTGGTGCGCTTAGGATGGACTGCAGAAGGAGAAGCTACAGCCGACATGCCAACCGTGATGGAAGCAATCATTAACGCTATGATCGATTTTCGGAAGGAAATATTGGACAATCTACAACTGTCACTTGAGTACCACACGGAGCAGCTGGAGGAAATCAAGGCTTACGTGGACAATAAGATGGAAGAACAAGAGAAACGAATAAAAGAATTTGGAAAAATAGTCAATGTGACGGCTAATGCGATGGAACAAACGATGCAAGAAAGACGAATGAAAAACGAAAATGAGTTAACCTTCAAGGAAATGTTATTAAAATTTCAACAATTTGAAAAAACACTTGATACAATTAACCTCAGAACGCTTTACGGCGGTAGCTGGACTGTGTTCCAGCGACGGATTGATGGGTCCGTCGATTTTTTCCGCAACTGGACAATGTACAAGCACGGATTCGGAGACGACAACGGAGAGCATTGGCTGGGTTTGGAGAAGCTTCATGCTATGACCAGATCGGGAAGACACGAGCTGTTGGTGTTGTTGGAAGATTTCGATGGAAACTTCACCTATGCGCTTTATGATGAATTCAAGATTGCGAGCGAGGCGGAAAAGTACAAGCTCACCGTGGGAAAGTATTCAGGAACTGCTGGTGACTCGTTGGAATACCATAATGGATTGAAGTTCTCTATATTTGATCAAGATAATGATGAATCCATTGACAACCTTGCTGAAAAATATAAAGGAGCATGGTGGTTTGGATACACTTGGGTATCGTATGTATACCACATGTGAAACGTAGATAAATATATGATGCTAATACATTTTTCTTTCTTTGTTATTGTAGTCATTTGAACGGACGATATTTTCCAAAAGGTAACCATAACCAATTGGGACTGGCTTGGGTCTCATTTCAATATAACTTCTCGTTGAAATCAGCAACAATGATGTTTCGCAGTCGTTCCTCTAACTAGCTCTCAGATGACGTTAGAAAATCGCAGCATTTTAATCGTCTCTTCTAGTTAAGTGCATGAATTATATTCAATTCAAACCTTTCGTAGACGAAATTTATTTTCCAGACGAAATAAAGTGAAATAAATAGTTATATCGATCGAAGAAAACGTCCCATAATATTATTGAAACAATTCCTCTACGTTAAAGGAACATTATGAGTGAACCATGACCAGCAAAATGATTCATTGTGATTGTAAGTAATTATGCAATAGAAAAACTGGTGAGTAAAACCAACAAAAATCTACTATAACGTAGCGTATGGAACGAATTCAAACAAATGTAATAATATGTTCGTAAATATATGGCGTAAATTAATGTTTTAACATTTTCAAACATTTACTTGCAAAACTATTTATAATAAGGGCGAAAACTATACCAAAGCTAAGAAAAACTAGCAATAAGTAAAGCTTATTGGGTGGAAAGCATAAAAAAGTGAGTAACTATCAAAGTCAATGGAAAAGAGGTCGCAGCATACCATGGAACCAGTGAAAAACCGTGGGAAATTTTTTGACAGTTGGTGGACATTTTGTTTACCTGTCACGAGCAGCCAGAAAAGTGAGGAAAACTGCAAATTTGGTATGTTTCGTCAACAGAGCAAGGAATTCAGGCGTTCAAAATATGCTCTGGAGGAAGGCTGCGTATGAGGCTGACCAACACACTTAATTTCGGCAATCACGGCGAGCAAAAGGATCCATATCCCATGACTTCACACAGAAGAGCAGTTTTTATCCGCGAGACCATGGATACTATGATCTAGAATTACCAATTACCTACTTCGCGAAGATTTTGGCGGAGATCTCCCACAAGTATGCTAGAAATTTTTGTAAACACTTTTTCAACCAACTGTCACAACAATGGCAGAGCAAAAACTAGCTTTGACCCGACCTGTCTTTTGATTGATCTTGGTAACTATAGCTTAGCTGTCCATCACGTTTCAGCACCGTCCCGAACTAAACGGAAAAGGTTTTTCACTTCCGGGAAACCACCTCAAACCATGCCTTTCTTTTGCAAACATTACCAAACAGAGTGCACTACGAGCGATGCTTGCAATGGGTTGTGATGAAACTTTTCATCCGCCCGTACGATCGAACGTGACAAAACGGAAAACCATTGCATTGTTTGTCCCGCCCGATGTTGCTTTGATGTTTGCGGTGCGGCTTTGGGCTTAGCTTTTCTTTTCCTTTCCTTGATGTCGAACGGATCAATATCGTTCGAACGTTCGTATCGCATTCGCTTGCCTTGGCGATCTGCAATCAAGGCTAACGATTCCCCGTAGGAGGATCTCGTTCTATCTCTGTTGTGTTTTTTTTATCTTTCTCTATCTCTCTATATATCTCTCTCTGTGTTACGGCTTGCATTGTTTGGTAGACTTATTTTTCTCCCACGGCCGGGATGTAGGATGCAACTCGATGCATACGCGTAGGCAGGATTTTATTGCCAACCCGCAATTTGTGGAAGTGTACTTCAAACTTCTTCGGTGCCATAACGAGCTAGAATGCCAGATTCCGGTTCCGGTTCGATCGAAGGTTCATGTTGCTCGGGGTGAAATGTGCCTCTCAATGGGTATCGATTGCAATCCACTTTTCGCCAGAAGATGGTTTAGCTATTCGTTGATGCATAAATTTAATGCAATTCGAGATGCAGCAGACGTTTGTGAAGGCATTTCTGATGCATTCCTCAAGAAAACACGTTGACTTCATTAAACATTCAAACCATTTTTCTCAAAAGAAGGAAGCCCGGTTCGACGAGCTGGCGAAATAATCGATCCTTAACCGTAACGGTCGCTGCAAGTGAAACGATTTCCGTTTCACCGCGCGGAGCCGAGAAAGCAAAACAATTTAAAGTAAATTTGCCGTTGCATAATTAATCAAATCAAGCTCTTGTAAACATGCACCACCGCGCCTGCCGGTGCATCGGACACCGCATTTCTTCCCCGCTGGCCTGCGAGCCTCCTTGGAGCCGATCGTGCCGGGTGGAAATTTATTACCACTGCAGCCGCAACGCCGTAGTTGGAGCGCAATAAATTGTGTATGCTAACCGACGCCGATAAATGATCGCACAATTTTCCAGCTTGCGTGCGAGGGAGAAGGGCGAGTAGAGAAAGTAGGCAATAGCAAGCAATTTCTTGCCCAATGAAACGACAGACTCGGTCGAGGGTATTAATTATTGTGATAAATACTTTGCGATGGCTGGTCTTGTAGGGGAATGGAAGGTTTCAAGTTTTAAAACGGAACTTTAAGAAAACGTGCTTTGAATTTATGCAACGAGCTTCTTTTCTCAAGAAAGCCATTTCCCAGTTGCCATCAAACAGGTTTCGCATCGTTACTGTTATCTTAATAGTTCTGTTAAGCAAATTTCACCTTTGAATTGTGTCCATTATCGTTTCAGAAAACCCTGTTGTTACGGTGTTATAATTTGTTATTGCTTCTTCAACTTTCTACATTCGCCGGTGCGATAAGGTTGAACCGTGACATCCCGCGGACATTGTTAGCTGTTTTCCAAGCAGAGCCGGAAGGTGCTTTTGTGCACAAAGTCGTAGCTTTTTGCGTTTGCTTATTGCGATACTGCCCCGGGTTACGATTACGTGCAATTCCGCGCAACCAACTTCGTCGGATGGAAAAGCTCACTCAACCAGCGTGACTAGACTGGCTTTTCCAGGGCGGAAACAGAGTGAAAGGCGGTGGTGAAGCATTGCAAACAGCGTCCCAGCAGCTGCGCAAAAGCATGGCCAACACTGGCGAAAGATTGTCCCGATGTTCGAGGTACACTCCGCTCCCGGAAATTCCCGGCAAAGGGGGAAACAAATTGACCGACGATGGAATGAGAGTGGCTGCTTCTTTTCGGCAGCGGTGTTTGTGTGTCTTTGAGGGAATAGAAGATAGAAACTTTTGCGTGTGCATGCTTCGTCGGGTTCGGGAATGATACTACGACCTTCGTTCTTCTTCGCCTGACAAGAGATAGCACGATCGTTCGCTTCCCACGAGCATTCACAGTCATGGCGAAAAGTTGGCCAGAGTTTTCCATCCGATGGCCTCCGTGCTTCGCTTTGGTTGTGCAGTATACGTATTATTGATGAAATCGGGGCCATCGGGTGTTGCGGAGCTGCATTAGATCCGCTTCCTGCCAACGTTCATTCCGTTGGTCGATCGTTAAGGTTCGATGGTTTTTAATTTTGTTTTAAAAAACTGCCCCAAACTGTTACCGCCAGCACATTTGACTCGCTTCTTTTTGTTGCTTCCGGTTAAAGTTCCGCGAAACGAATTACAAAACGAGGGAAAATCTTCGATCAATTCGAAGCCTCAGGCAAGCGTGTTTGTTTACATGATAAACTTCATTTCTCGTTACACGACGGCACAAATGAAGGAACAAATATCTTCCCACGTGCTCGTGGGGCCCGAACCAATTTGTTACCGCAACATTAGGCTCGCGCGAAGGCTACGTCCGGTGTAATCAGGCCGCCCGAAATGGTGAGGATATAAAAATCGAATTAATATCCCTTCCTGCACGCTGGTCAGAAGGAGTCTTCGTCAAGGACACACTCGCCAACCACCACTGCGTCCTGTGAGTGCCACCAAATAGCGCCGGATCACGCAACACTCCCACGCCGTTTTTCTTTCCCGGCGTGGCGAAACAACGTTTCAGGAGCACGGCCACCCCAAGATTAAGGCGTTTCCACCCACTACGCTATGTCTCGAAAGGAATGGGGGGGGGGGGGGGATACCCGAGACGGAAAACCCTTCATGTAGCCACATTAAAGGATAATTTATGCGTCAGATTGCGCTTCGCCCTGCGGTTCCACATTCAGGCGGTGGTCCGCTGTGCGCTTGTGTTTTTTGCGATAATTTTCGTTCGGTTTTTGCTTTTTCTTTTTCGAACTTGGTAGTCGTGAAAGACCCAAACACAATGACAGACAAGTACCGAACATCTGCTCGTTTCATTATCTGATTTTGTGTGTTAATTTTCCGTGCATTAATTCGGAATTCCCAAAAAGAAATTCGTGCGGCGATTTACATATTGCTACCATTGCGGTAAGTTATTTGACGTAGGTTGGAATCACATTTCGACACGCTAAATATAGATTCTCTTACAAATGACTTTTAACTATGAGAATTCTCATTAAAATTATGATTAGGATAAATCAGCACAAAAATATGAAGCACAAGCATTATTATAAACGTAACTCTAACTGAGTGATCATGGAAATAACATCATTTCACAATTTATATAGTTATTTTTCATACAATTGATTTACTTTTCCTTCCAAATGAGGAAGTTTAATCAGTTATTCTTTCTTTTCGAGTTCTTTCTTTTAAGAAAATTCAACTATGCAGTTGTGACGGTCTTTTTTCACCTTATTTGTGGCCCTTACATAATCACGTATTTCACACGATATTTACGAAAGTACCATACACAAATGGAAGGCAAACATGTCTACGGAGCTGAAGGCAAAAACTGATTACTCTCGCGACGCCGCTCCTCGGATGTGGGCCAATGCATCCCCCGGAAACGGTGCACTCAACTGAACGACCAGGCGCCTCCATCGCCATCAGCCAGGCTGACGCCATCGGGCGTTCCTTCGGGCTAACGTTACGTAACCGTGTTTAAAGGCAGAGTAAGTGGATAACGTTTTCTACGGAGCACGTTTGGTGCGGGGGCAAACAGTGTATTCGACTCAAAAGGGCCTTCCTTTAAGCAACCGTAACCATCGTTGAAGGGGGAAGTGGTGCGGAAACTGTCCACGCGTGGGGGGGAAAAAGCGCAACGGAATCTTGCACGGTCCAGTGCACTGCCCATCGCGATTCGCTTCACTGCCAAGGGGATACGCTTTATCAGCAACCCAATTTCACGTCCATCACGGAATGGAGAGTTGAGAACGGCAAACGTAAAAAGAAAAGGTAGCAACTTTTCCCTACCGGGGTTCGGGAACCATTTTCACACCTTTCACAGCTGTTCACTCCCCCCGCGGTCGTTAGAGGGTTTGAGGCGCGGTTTTTTTTTATACGCTGACAAGAAATGATCTCATCTATCAACACCATGCCGCCGGCATCCGGTGGACGGCGGAAAAGCTGTACCGTGTGAGTGAACCTTTTTGTGAACAAATATTCCATCACCCATCGACGGCGCACGAAAACGAACCATTTTTCCTTCCTACGTTTCCCCCCCCCCCCCATCCCCTCTGCCGTGCTGCATCCTAAATCAACACATCATTTTCACACATTTCCACGCACGCACTCCACGCCTCCGCCTGCCAAACTCACCTCGGATCTCCGAAAGGTTGATGAAATTTTGACTCATTTTCACGCCGCCGCCGTTGGTTGCGAGTTGCCAAGTGTTGGATGTTGCTTGTTTTCGTCTCTTTTGCTTTTCTCTTCTATTCAGCTGCACATGAAACGCTCCAAACCGACCCTCAACCGACGCACACGGGAAACGGACGGATTTTCCGGACGCGGCACGAATCCGTCCCCACCGTATTGTTCCCGGCTGTAGCGTTCGATGGTTCAAAATTTAGGTTTACTGTTCACACAAGGCGATTTTTTCTTGGAGCGTAGTATATGGTTTGATTGAACCAGGGGAACACTTGACTTGCTCTGGGGTTGAGTTTAGGGTTCGAGGGTGAAGGAAAGTACAGAGAAAAAGAGAAATAGAGATACGTTGCAGAGGGTTCGGGAAACGTTATATCCTACACACTCGACGACCGATTAGTGGCATCGGAACCCGCGCGCACTTTTCCGAGGAAGGACGAAGCCGGGCGAAGATGAAAATGAAAAACCTAATAAATAAAAGCGTACACTTTCACATCGGCCACGCTGTCTGGTTTTTCAACTGGTTTCGGTGTTTTTTTTTCGTAAGTATTTTCTTGTTTTTGCATTCACTTTCGTTACATTTTAAAGAAGGAACCAATATCGAATATTGCTAGGGAGGAAACACTGAGGAAGAACAAGATCATATGGCAAGGTTAGTACAAATTGAACTTTTCGTTCAACAAAGAGTCACTTTTTGGGATAACGTGATTAAAACAAGTGGAAACAAAATGTTTTCACTTTGTTTTTTCTTGTGAACTTCACTGTCCGCTTTGTACCAGAAAAACACACTTAAACATCGACAATCTAACCACAATCGGTTGGGTAATCAAAAACAAATAAAAAACAAGGACCTGCCTGTTGGCATGCGACTCTATTCAGCGCTGGAACAAGAAATGCGACGCGCATTCGTCGTACACACACACACACAAAACACAGCCAAAAGGCGATGGAAAAAACTACGCCAGCCGACTGGGCGTGATGGGGCGGATTGTTTTTGTTTTGGAACGGCGTGTAAAACGGCGGGTGTCGGTTTGCTGGGGGAGCGGGGAAAACGTGAAGTGCGCAGTGACCCTTTTCACGTTCGTTCACGTGCCACGCGTGCACACGAGGCGAAAGCGATCGGAAGCTTTTCCGTGGAACACGTGGCCTCGCTGTTGCGCCGTTGCTCCGGTTAGGAGGGGGGAGGGGGGGGGGGGTTTGGAAAGCCAGTGGAAACTGTGAACCGGAAAGCGGTATCAGCTAACAACGCAGGACGGATGAAACTGTTGATCCTCACTTTATCAAGCTGTATATTTATCCACTTCCCATCCCGTGGCGGCGAACTGCTTAGCACTCAACACTTGCTTAATTCTGTGTACACTTCCGCTCGGGCTAAAAGTATGGCAAATGTTTGCGCGAGCCAAAAAACCAATAACTCAAAGCCAACTTCGAGTGAATCTTTTTAATTCGTTTTCCGCTGCGAGCGCACTTCACTTGATAAACATTTGCAACGTGGAGGACAAAGAAAAGCGTTCACGGAACTGCTTCAGGGGCCGCCACGTTTGATACTACTCTTTCGTAACCAGGATTTTCCACAGGAAGCCACCGTACGGGTTGCGCACAGCTGTCAGTTGAACTATTATCCCAAATTGTGCTGCCTTTCGTTGGCGATTATCCAAAAAGCCAAAGCTGGCTCCGTTCGATTGCGTTTCCGAAAGCAAAAGAAACTACAAACAGATATCCGGAGCAATTGGTTGGGTGTTTTTCGGCTTACATATGCAGGCACAGGCACACGCACTACTACTCCGAAGAATCGGCGATGGGTATCGGGTGACCTACATTTGACGAGAGCTAGAGAAAAACTGACGCACCGTTCGCGGCCACGCGCTGGGACGACCTGCCCGAACTGAAATGGTGGAAATGTTTCTACGCTCTCGGGGAAATTTCGAGTAAGAGAAGCGACCTCTCTCGTTTGAAGTAAGGGAAATAAACAGAGAGTGGAAAATGGAAAAAAGAGAGGAACGCACAGAGAAACGGAAAACATGTACTCTACACACCTCCCTCCTGTGGAGTGGAAAGGATGGAAAATTAGAACAAAAGAGCGTGAATGGATGATGGAAAACTTGTTTAAACTCCATTGCAATTGAGCACGAAAGCCCGAGAGAAAGCGAAACAAAATGAAGAAGAAAAGCAATTCGTTACCTTCGTGGCGGGTAGTGGAAAAGAAAATTCAACCACCGGGCAGTCAAAGCAGGCGAACTGAAACATGAATAATGCGCGCCCATCGCTCGCACGCTTGGAGTGAGCAAATGCGCAATAGGACTTTGTTTCGGTTTTGTTTTGTTTTTCCTACTTTTGCCGTTTGTTGAAAGCCGCACGTGAAGTATTACGCGAATGTTGCTGTTGGACCGGTTGGAAATGTTACGTTCGATTCGATATTTGGGAGAAAGGATGCCGCCCGGTGGGAAGGGGGGTCGTAATGTGTTCATTCGTTCCGCGGTTCGCACAAACACATTAGTATTCATCATCTGTTTCGCAGCCGAACCGAAAGAAAGGACGGACGGTTGGATCGGATGTCGCAGCGGAAAAGCGAGTTTTCATTTCGGGTGAATTGAATTTTGATTTATTTTAAGTTCGTTTGTTGCCTATTATTTGGAGGCTAAGAAGAGTATTTTATGCAATCGAGAGGATCATTTGAAAATAATTCAGAGAATAATCATGTAAGATCATAGTTATTCAGATCTACCCCACGAGTAAATCGCTATTGGCAGACTTATTTAATCAATTAAATAGAATAACAATAAATAAAACCTACTACATTTCATCAATTGTGGTGGTTGTTTTTGTACGCTTTCGGTGAAATTAAATCGAATTGAAATCCGTATTGTGGCCGCTGTCAACTGGCGTACACGACAACACCAGACAAACCGACACGCAATCCGCTTTTCTCCGTCGCACCTTTAAACATCGTTTCATTAAAAGCTAATCGTGTTGTAGAACAGCGGAATAAGCGTTACCTAAAATTGTCGTACACGTGAGAGCTCCCTTCACTCCATTTTTCCGTGCTGGTATCTTTTTTTTGTGTGTGTTTTTGCTCGCTTTCCCTCCCCAGTCGCTCGGGTATTATTTTCCATTCCCTTCGCTAAGCTTTCCCCCCCGCTGCGGTGGGTGTTGGGAACGAGGTCACAAAGCAGCTTAGCCGGGCTGAGATTGGCCTACGCCAGCGAAACGCAAGTGAAAGCTAGGGTGGGCAGACAAAACGAAGGGAAAGCAAGGACACGAGAAAAAGCACACCTCGCCGTGGCAGACGAGAAAATCGCACGAAGCGATAAATTGTCGGTAGGCATGGGGAAGCTTTTCCACGCCGGGAAGGTGGTTACCTCGCACTGGAAGAGCACCCACAAATCTCATGTCGTATGTTGGAACCCCGCAGTGGAAGGGGAGGCGAGAAAATGAAGAGGAGATAGAAATAGAAAAAAAAAATAAAAATCGGATTGCGATTGTGCTCGATCGTTAGGAGCGCGGAACGGAAGCCGGTGTCAGGCGCGGAAGTGAAACACGGAAACATGGAACAATAACACCGTAGGGTGAGGGTTCAGACAAGCTTTTCGTCGAACGGAGGAAACGATTCGCGCGGGCAGAAGAAAAATGATAGTAAGCAAGGTGAAAATAATAGAAAGGAAAGCCAACCCACCCGGCCGGATGGTTTTACGCTGCCAGCAAAGGTTAACAAAGGTTCGGGAAAAATAGGGTGGGCTGTTTTCCAAACCTTCACACTCATCGCCAATCGGTGTCGCCTTGCTTTTAAACCCCGTGTTTGGCACATTTTCCGCATTGTTGCCCCCAGGTTCGAACGTAACACAATTTTTTATCCATCTTTACGCCGTCTGGACAAAAGCTGCCCCGCAGGAGGGATGCTACCCCCACTCTACCGCCACAAACCGTAACCCTTATCACACGAATTATCCGGTCGACGTCGGGTTGAAAGCGATCCTAATCGAAACCGATACCCCGGACCAGTGTTTTTTTGTTATGTGCAGGGTGTGTGTCAAACAAAGGTGAAACATCTCGCTAGTTTTCCTTCCCCATCGAGAAAGGGAAAGCACTCGTTTAAATGACTAAAACAATCCATTTCGGAACAACGTTTGATAATGCGTTTGTTTAAATGGGACGGTGTGTAATTACTCACGTAGCCTGCCTTTGTAATTAACCTCCGACACGGATCGTTACTTACCTGGAAAGAAAGAAAGAAAGAAACAATTAAAATGATAAACCCATGTCAATTTGAATTACGAACATAAAAAGCGGGAAAATGGGAAAACATTTGGAAAACAGGAAATATCGAAACAAACGCTTGTACTGATGCAAATCTACAACGTCTTGTCATTAGATAAGTTTCTTTCATACGTCGTAGTATGGTTAAAGTTGCGTCAAATGTTTTGTAGTCTTTTAGAAAAATAAAAATAACTTTATTTGCCATAAATCACCAGGCGTCTCCATTGGTCTACAAATAACGTATCTAATTCCTCCGTTTAGAAACCAGCCAACAAAGAGACATTTGGTTACTGAATCACCACACCATTTTGTCACAGTCTGCGTCGTGTGTTGGCCATCTGCTTATTTCCCTTCCCTGCCTAAGTAGCGAATTGAAATATTTGCTACACGTCCAACGTTCGAGCACCCTCATGGCACCCACCCAGTGTCCAGTCACACAGTTTACCCCCTCCTCTAAAAACATTCCCCGGGGGATTACAAAACCAGAGATTCTCGTTGGAAAAGCGACGACGACGAGTCGAGTCGAGTCGAGCGGCCATTAGAGTTTTATGGCCCCTCGCCAAACCAGAAGACATCGGCGAAAGATCAACTCTAAAATACGTCCACCCTCGGTGCCACTCTGTCACCCTCGGTCCCCCGGTCCACCGTGCCATCGATTGAAGATTGGAATTTTTTCCGATGCTCGAGATGGGGAGGAAAATTATTGTCAACAGCTGTGCGTTCGGCTTAATGTTTGTTTGCTCGAACAATCGGTCATTTCGGGCGAAGGGCGATGCTGACCGATTTGCTGACCGGGGATGCCGAAGCTGTTGCTTCCAGCGTTCGGTTGATTTTGCCACCGGTTGCGATTTGTTTGCGACCGTGAAATGGAATTTTGATTGCTACCGTAAAGTGTATATTCGTGTCGCGGGTCGAATGTGTCACGCTGAAGTTTAACATGTGTGTCTTGTCGGACCTGTGTTTTCCTGTGTTCCCCCGTTTGAGGCGTTTTTGTATTAAAAGGTGGTTTCCATTTCCCTCCCGAAACACGCTCCCAGTTGATGAGCTCATTTAAACACATGTTGGTAAAATAAATGAGAGGTTTGTAGAATTATAAAGAAAATCACTTGGCTTCGAATGCAGTTCTTTTGCGAAAATATTCAATCTTCCAAACAACATCAACATTTAAATCACAAACGAGCAAACGCTTTCTGTTTCCTTCGAATAAAGTGAACATATTAGTATGCAAAGCAAACGACACGATCAATCATGCGTCGTCATAGCAGCGAGCGTTCGAGTGGAAGAAGGTGAATGTGTGGTGCAAAATGAAACGAGCAAGGAAAAACCACTTCCAACAGGCCCTTAATGGCGTGCCTTCTTTACCGGTTAAAGGGAGAATAAATCTTCGGCCTGCCACCGGCAGGCAAACAATGGAGCCCCGAGGTCCAGTTTTACGACCCATGTCCATATCGTACCGCTGGCCGGCCGATGATTGATCGTGTGATCGTGCGGAGGCTCGTTGTTTTTTTGCAGGAGTATTGGACTATGGTGGTGTTATATATTATTGTTTGTACGCACGCGGATTACGATTGATGCTAATTGCGTGGTGGGAAATGTTTTCCTCGCCGCTTAGGCATTGCGTTGTAAGGAATGTATGTTCTTCTGTTGTCCTTGATCGAGGTTAGTATGTTTACTAATATTCAGCTCAAATAAACTCATCGTTTGTAGTGAATATTGTGACCACAAATGTCTGTAGTTGTTGGAATGGAAAAGAATGATTTTAAATTAAGTTTACGCTTCTCAACAGTAAATATCGACCCGTACTTGCCTTCGTGTTAGAGTGGAAAAAGTATTTTCCATAGCTAAGCGACGCTTCCGAGTGTTCGCGTAAAAAAAGGCAATTAAACACCTCAGCGTTCCTGAGCGCCAAGTGGAAAAGCCCCATGGAGTGCCGGAACGTCAACGTCTCGCCTCGTACGCTACGCCTTTTGATGGTAATAAATGATTACGCCGATTATCATTACTGTTATTGTGATTGCCGTCCAGCGGTGACCCCTTTCGTGATGGCACTCCATGAATGTGGCAGGTTTTCCACCCTCACGGTGTGTTTCTGTGAGTGATTGTGCCGGATTTATAGGACACCGTGGGGGTTTCGAGCAAGGTGCAAAAACCAAAACCCAACACGCTGCGCCCGGATTTCCTCCACCCGTGCCGGTCGGGTCAGCAATCGGCACTCTGAAGCCCAACACTCCGTTCGTGGAAAACCGAAACAACCACACCGAGACCCCACCGGCAAACACACGGTGGCATGCGTACACACTTTGTACCCACTTTGTACGGCATGTTTGGTTTGGTCTGGTGCGGAGCGGAGCGGAGGAGTCCCGGTTGCCGCTTCATAAATAATTCATGGCGACCAAAGCTCGGCAAACAGCCGAGTGCGGAAAGTGCTGACACGCTCGGCCCGCAGGACCACGGGACCGGCCGGGTTGCTGCCGGAATGTTCGAAATCGGCTCAATCACGGCGGCGACGAAGTGATGTGACCGGTTCACACAAAACACCCCGTATGTAGTGGTGAGTGGTTGATAAACTAGTTGGCGATGGAACACGGGCAAAAGGGAAAACAAAACCATCGCATCCACCGGGTCCGGGGAGGGAACGTAATTTTCCGGCTTTTCCGGCTCGGTGTTTCGCTGGGTCGAAAACCGAGCTGGGAAACCCTCGGAACCCACGTTCAACCTCCACTAATGGGCGAGTATGAATTATTAAAGCGATGTTTGGGAAAAGTCACCGAAATTAACCACCCTCCCAGGTGTTCCGCGACTCGTTCCACACAGACTGTCGGAAGGCTGTTCCCCGAAGGTCTGCAAGTGTTGATAATTTGGTGTGCGTGCGCTGGGGGAATAATAACGCATTACCTCACCTTGGTTTATTGTTTTCCCTCCGGTAAGGCCGCATGAAGAAGCGGAACTATGAAGCTTTCATAGTTTTGTGAGTTCGCCTCTCGAACTGACCATGTTTAAAAACATGCAAATCAGTTAATTTTTTTCATAGAAAAAAAAAAGTTTCTTTGTTTAGCTGATTTAAATAATTAATTATACCGCAGTCGTTTCATAAAAATCGACCATTTCTGGTAGATATTTGTTTAGTTCTTACCTAACTAGAATTGCCTATTTAAATTTGAGAACAATAAACAAACTTTTTTCGATAAGTAAACCATTTAAAGGCTATGAACTAAATAAAATAACGAATCAAATAATGTAGAAAATTATAAATATTTAAAAACTTAGGCATGTTGGTCTGAAACATGGAGCAGCAATGCATTATTGAACGGAACAAATGTAAAATTGAATAATAAATCAATTGGTTGTGTAGTTTCTCTTCTCAGGAGTAATTTAACCACATGTCTTTTCTGTTGGAACTATCTTAGCATCCAAACTCTCATTGAATGCTCAGAATGGCGAAGATTAATGTTTTGTGGTTATCTAAAAAATAATTACATTTATATATGTAATGTATATATCTGTTTTTAATATTTGTTTAAACCTAAATAACGTAACTTCCTTTCCAAATTCAAGTAAATCTTTTCGGTTTGATTTCTCAAATAGATTGGTAAATTTAATGCTTCCATATGTAAAACAGGAATAGCCCTAAACATATAAACTGCACGAATTTATAACAGATTAGTGCCTTCGGTAAAAGTAAATCAAATGCACTAAATTGCAGAGAATAAAGAAACCTCTACGCTAAAAAAAGTGTACTGTTTCCCTCTCTCAAATATCAATTCAAATGGAAGTAATCGACGCAAAACTGGTGCTTGGTAAGTGTTTTCTCCGCCCCAAAGAGTGGTTATTATTTTCACACCCTCACACACACACACCCACAAAACAAAACCAACTGTCGTGGAACGCCGAGGTAATAAAGATATCGCGATTCGCTCGCCGATTCGAATCGGTTAATTGATTAGCGCAACTAATGAAGTGAGCCGGCGATAGAACACGAAGCCCGATCGATGGTGATTATCAAACCAATGTTTCGTTGTTATCGAGTAAACCACGTCCCTCTCCCTCCCCGAAAGCTTTCCCCCGTGTATTGTGTTTGATTCGAACACGGAAAAAAGCAGTACATTCCGTCTGCAAACGCAATTTAACTTCGTCGTCGTTGTCGTCGTCGTTGTTGTCGTTTAAGTACTCGGTACAGCGGCGTATCTTATCGCGTTCGTCCGTCGGTTGTTTGCCCGAAGTGTCGTTGTCGCCGTCATCTTTATAGCGCCGTTGATCACCACCATCGTCGTCCCCATCATCATCATCATCAACAGCATCAACGATGGCGCTTAAAATCTGTGTCCGAAACTTGTCATAGTTTTTGCTTGTTCCGTTTTTCTTTTCACTCTATCCCTCCCTCTATCTTTCGAAAGAGGTCTTATTTGTCGAGCTCAAGTTGGAGGGTTTTTTTTTGTTTGTCTCATGCATAGTTGCACCACACTCGATGATGACGATGTCCTCGTTCAAGTGGTCTCGCCTGTCGACTCCTCGCTTTTTAGTCTCGCTAACGCCATGGGTTTTCCGGTCGAAGGTCAAGGTTTCCATTTGTTTTCTTTCAACGCCGCGTTGAGTTTCCTTTTGTCTTTGGGGACCGTCCTCACACACATTTGCACACGTATTTACAGTACCAGTCGGGGTCGTGAACAGAGACACATGAACGGAAAAGCAATCATGATCACTCACAGAACTTTTCGTCCTTTTTCTTCATCTTCTTGACGACCCGCCGAACCTTGACGATGCGCCGGATGACCTTCTTCTTCGGTTGACCTTCACTGGTGCCGCTTCCACTAGCGCCGACACTTTCACTACCACCACCCACTTCGGCACCCTCTCGGGGTGGGACACGCGGTGGTACGCCTAGCTCGATCTGTGCATCCGCCCGCGGTGGCGTTCCTTCACGTGCCGCGCGCGCAGTCAGGAAATTACTATCCACCGGCTTGGCGGGCTCACCGGGTGCCTTCTCCGCTGGTAACGACAACGACGTCGACGAATGTGCTGGATCCGTGTACACCGTCGCCACCGATGTGTGATTGCCCCCGTCGCCCACGGCCGTCGAGTTTCTTCCCGCCGTTCCCATCCTGCTCGAACTACTCATATCTTGCCTCTCGCTGGCTCCGATTTCTATCGTCCTCCCTCCAGGCGGATCCCTCCCCACGTCCCCGGGCGCGCTCGACAACCACTCAAATCGTTCACGCTGAGATGTGGTCGGGGTTTCTTATCTCGTTGATTAATATGATTTTAGAGCCGGCAGCGAATGAAAACACGGGCGCACGAAGAAGAGCGCAAGAAGCGACATATGTTTTCCCGTCCGGGTGGAAAACGACAATGTAGCCGACCTTTGCCTGATGAGACCATGCAATCACCCTCTAGAGATGACAACGCTGGGCGGTTGCATTCCTCCCGGAGGAAATCTTTCCATTGAGCTATTCGCGTTTCAGCTCCGTAGCACGTCAACTGGGAATCCGATGATACACCACGTTCGAGCTAATGGGGCCACTTCAGCCGCTAGTTGTGCCATTCATCTCCGGAGTATCTTATCGCATCACAACGGAACAGCCGTTAAGGGACAACATCGGGGGGGGGCTTTGATAAGCTGGGGCATGTACCGGTTCACCTTCGCGCGCAGCAGTTGCTATCATGCTACACGTTCTTGGCCCACCGTCGGTCGTTACTCCTGTCGACTCAAGGGCTGATTTTTCGATAAAATATCACCACGATCGGTATCGTTTCGAGATTTAATTTTCTTGTTCTGATTTCGAACCGAATTATTTCGCGACAACAAAGGCAATAAAAAACAATCACAATCTGTTTCTTGTTCGCATGTAGTTTGCTGCTTAATTGGTGAAACTGACGGACACTTCAGTGCTTATCACAGTCAACAACGGCCACTCGAAAAGGCTCCCCCTTAAACTAACCTAAAAAACCATTAGGGAGAACAAAAAAGAAAGGAAGAGAAAAGGAGAAAGAACGAGAGGCAAGGATAAAGGAAACGAAAGTGAGAAAACTACTATTTAACCGGTTGAACTACAAAACGTGTCGAACAAGGGGGGGGAGGGGGGGGGGGTGTAACAGGTGGAAATCGAAGAATGCCATGTTCCGGATGGTGTTGCGGTTCGAACGAAACGGACGGGGGGTTGCTTGCACGTGGCTTCGAGCCCCCTACTCTTCCTCTTCACCATCAGTTTGTTGATAATTGTTATTTTACCTCAACACGGCATACATAAAACTTTTCACTTGCGATGTACACAGAGGGGAAGGTGACTCGATGGGGGGGGAGAGAGTGAACGGAAACCGGGTGGATTGTTGACTCGTGCCCAATGTCACGCAAAACATGCGATCAAAACTGTTCGATGCTGGACCTTTGACCTTTGTCGTTGTGGGAAAACATGGGAAAGTATGTAATATAATTTTAATTGTAACCAATACTGAGCTCCAATACATCGAAAACCTCTTGTTCGTGTTTGTAATTAATCTACAACAGTTTGTAAAAACTAAGAAATAATAATTTAGCAAATATTAAATGGAAGTGAACACAATAAATTATACAGTCATTTTATTACATGATAAACATGAAACCTGAGCAAGTGGGCGTGAAACTTCTTCAAAAACAGGGAGTTATCGATTGAGCTACAATTTTTATGCGCTACTCTAATTGAAATAAATAGAGCTTGTTGCAATCCGAGCAGACTTTGTTTGCCTTGTAAAATAAAAAATTCGGTAGCATTTTAATGCTAGTGCACATACCTTTTTTAGCTTAAACTGAAGCAAATAGTCTTATTCTTGAGCCTTCCTTAATTTTAAAGAAAAATAAAACATTAATCAAATTCAATTAAGTATTTGAGCATATAGAGATCAATCTGTATTTTGATTTGATTTTGCGTGTTATTTTCGTTTAGTTTCAACAGCTGTTGTGAGCCAATAAAAGAACAATAAACTTGCCAAATTTGCAATCACTCACATGGGGGTCTGCCCTTTTGAAACGATGAAGACAATTTGCATCTCAAACGGCAAGTTTGACTACCAGACATCCGTTGGCAGCAAAACGGTCTCGAAAGGAATCGGTGGGTAATTTTTTCTCTTCCGTATTGTTTTCCTCCCCAGGACGTATCAATTCTGGTGCGCAAATGAAAATCGCTTGCCGTTCCTCCGACCACCCCGCATATCGAATACAACGACCTTTTGTCGAGCAATAAATGTTTCATTCTATCCTTCAGCACAATCATTAGGAGACCGACCCGAAAGCGAATATGATTAATATTCTTCGCGCTTGTCGGCGAGCGGAAGTGGGCGAGTCCCGAGCGATCGTACTGTCATATGGTCGCACTGCTTGCAGGGAGCTGCTAGGCGAGAAAAATACACTACTAACCACACATCCGATGCAACTCGAGGTTGCGGTACTCGCCCAAACCGTTCGACCAAGCCAAGAGGAGGCTCATAAATATCAAATCAAATCAGAATCCATAAATCACTCTGATAAATGGTGCACGCGTCATGGCGAGCGGCGAAATACCGCGGCCTTGTCCCTGGTGGCTCCCGTGTCTGCCCACAACCGGTAGGCGAAGCTAGGGGAAGGAATGGAGGGGAGAGAAGAGACGACGAAATGAAATCTTTGCGGCTCGTGACAATTCGTTTGAATTCGGATTGTTCTTTTATTTTCGCCACCTCCAAGTAGGCTTTGTGTTGGCATGCGCTTCAACAAAACAACGAACGACCTTCAAGAGTTGGAAATTGCGAAAAAAGCATAGGAAAAATCATCAGGTATGAACCATTAAGATGGTCATGGTTTTCCTCCGTTGCCTTCCGGTTGCATTCGTTAACACCGTGAGATATTTTTCAAAGAACGCCAACAAGTGGAATTTTCCGCAGTTGGCATGACAACTGCCTAGCACTGTAAATAAATTATACGCATCAGGAAAATGAAATGTTGTTTTGTTAAAAACAAAGGTCCTATTTAAATTTATCAAGTATGAATATGTTTAAGTATCAAGTATGAGTATGTTTAAGTTTAAGTTTAAGTATGAGCCAATTTAATAAACTCAATAAAGTTGATTTTATTTTCATACGTCGAAAAGAGTGGTGTCTTGAGAGAAATAAGAATACGATTCGAGGTAACTAATTTTATTTATTGAGTTTATATGTTTAATGCTTGGATAGAAGTACGTCTTCATACGGTAAACATGAATTAGATATCTTATTTGACAAAAGATATCAAAATACTAAATAAGCTTCTTATTCATTGTTAAAAGCGAATAAAAGTTATATTGATCATTTTTATGTCCATCAGATATTACCAATGAATTTACCAATTTTTTTATATGTTGGTCAAATGGAAAAACCTCTCCAGGCGAGCTGTGCGATTCTTTCCGCTCAGAACAATATTGTTACGCCGATACGATAAAATCTCCTTCCGTATCCTTTGAGCGTGCACGCAGTAGCAGCCTTTTTATGGCACTTGTTCTACTTAGGCGCATACACACCGTAAACGGCAGTCAATAAAGACTAGATTCTCGTGTCGTAAAACTCCCTATAACCGAATCTCCCTAATGGACATCGGCAAAACGGTCGCCATTTGCCGAACGGGTGTTTCGCCTCCTCCCAAATATGGTTTGCACAATTCGCACCAGGTTTGAGGCTTCGATATGTGACGCGGCCGAGCCGGACGGAGCAGGAGGGGCTTCCAAACGGAACCGTACACATGCAGTACCACTTGAGGGAACCGATGAAGCCGGTGCTTGGTGTGCAGACAAGAGGTTCTCCGGGGGCGGTAAAAGTCATAAAGGTCAAGAGCAATCATGCGTTGAACCTTTTGGCTCCCGGACGCCCGAGAGAACGATGTGTTGATTTACTCGATGAGATCCTTTTTCCGCTTTTCTGGGCGCATTTTTTTTTTCTTGCCGGCTCCATTGAGCTTGGCGCTCGCAACACGTTTCTTCATAAATCAAAACGTGAGTAAAAAACGAAAAAAGCTAACAAAAAAACCAACAATCACATCAGCTGTCCCCATTTGGCGCACGATACGATGGTAGGTCTCCGCCTCCGTGGAGAAGATTGAGTTTGGAAAATTGGAATCGAAATTTTTGCCATACGAAGAGCACGCCCGATTCGTTGGCATCCGTTTCCATCGGGCGAGATTATCGTTTTACGACCGGCTTTGGATGGGTTTCTTCGCATCGCTTCAGGACAAACGATTTCCCGCCTTCCGACACGACACGCACAACACTTTATCATGCGGCTGAGTGTCTAAGTACGCCCTGGGAAATGCTAGCCCTAGCCCTAGCCCTACGTGATTCAATTCTCTTGCTTGAGCTGCCGGATTCTGTCGCTTTGCCGACTGGGACGTGTTGGAATACGTGTGATCCGGATCGGTCCGAAGGATGAAGCTCGCCAAAGTGGTATATAACACGCTGGATAAACATTTTGCATAAGGTAAACATGGGTGGCTTGTAAATGTATAGATATTATAATTTTCCACTCAATGAAACCCTTTGAGATGTAATGTTGGAGAGTAAACAATCGTATTGAAAGAAAAGAGCAGTATAAGCCTTTGTATTTTTTTAAAAACATTCTTCTGTGAATCTAGGAATAAAATTCATAAAAAAGTTAGCAGAATATATATTAGATTACACCTAGTATTTCAAACTGATTTCCTCTGAAAGTAACAATTTATATACACTTTCTTTTTTGACAAGGGACAAGACAACCATTCAAAACAAAATTAAAAGTAAATCTTTTGCTTGCCGTAAACTTACCAAACTAAACGCGTTCAAAATCGCACTGATTTTCATATTTTCTCCGACATTTTCCCTCAGAGTGCCTCGAACCGTACCAAACTCGATAAAATAATTTGCAACCAATTTCTGGCTCCCCGTTTTCCTACATGCGACATCGACACCCACACACCCATATATGACCGGAAGCAAAGGGGCAAAAGGGCAACAAACTGTCGTGGCCAATTTTCCTCCACTATGGTCTGCCGAGTGCCGAAAACCGGATGCCCGGGTCGACAACATGTCGCGTCTCGGATGAAAACGTGCGGAAGAGCGTAATTATTATTGCATGAAGCAATAAACATTTGATTCACTCACGGTTCATGAATAAGTTAATGCGTTTTCTGGTGGGTAGGTATTTGTGCATCGGAAAGGGCGTTCTATTCAATGTTTGAAGGATTGAACTACGGTCGAGATTTTACCCATAGTTTTTAATTCGATTTGAAGTAATTTTACACCTTGTGAATTTGGCTTTGTAAAACATATTTAATCTATTAAAATAGACCATCACCCTTTAGAAGTCCGCAACAAAACACCTGGGATGAATGTTGATTTGGGCTACTGTTGATTTAAATTATGCAGCCCAGACCTTGGGACTAATTGAATTTCAATCGTAGATTTCCACACGCAGCGCAGAAGAAATTACCATAGGAATGGCGTCGAATGTCGAAGTCAACAGATTATCAATTAGCTCGGCAGGGCAAAACAAGCGGCATCGCATCGTCACCATGTCGCTGTCATGTGCTGATGAAAGGGATCGAATTCGGTTCGGTTTCGTGTGATGGATGGCTTTCGGCATGGTCCACTTCTCACCGAACGCCTCCGCGTTCGGAATCTGGCGGTCTTACAAGCCGAAAGCCGATTGCAAATGAGTGTGATTCCTTTTCGTCCTACCGTTTCTCCCTACCCCCCCCCCCTCCCCCACCCCTCCACACCGCTTTCCAAGGAGAAGAGAAAGAGAAGTCGCAAGCCAAACAAATGCTAATGCTAATTAATCAGTTTCGCTCGGGCGAGCGTAATTCATTCCGCTTGTTGTCGTCGTCGTCGTCGCCGGAGACTCGTTGAAATGGCAGCCGGTTGGCTTTTCCTCACCTGGCTCTGGCCACGGACCGGGTGTCGCACGAAAAGTCGCCATGCCCGTTGGCCGTGAAATATGAACAGCGTACAAAAATCCACCACTTCCCGCTACTTCCATCTCTTGCATGGCCCGGAAATGGACGAGCAAAGTAGCTTGCACATTTCAAATGGCAAAAAACCCCGGGGTTTGGTTTCTGCCAGCGGAAGGAAATGGGTCTTTGCTCAGCCATCCGGAACATTGTGCCGGTCTAAGGGGCGATTCGTTTTGTCAACCTAAACAAGCCTGTTGCAGCTGCACCCGAGAGAGGGGGTGGATGCACATCACTGGGCGGATGTTTTCTTTTTCGGTTTGTACCTTAAAGGTGGCCAATTTTGAGCTCGTGCTCGTTTAAGTTGTTTTCCCTCCCATGGGCAATGATTTCATAACCTGTCTGCAGAAGAGTAAGAGGTTGCCAAAAGTGTGAAGTGGATGCAAAATGGATTCTTTTTTTGTAATAAAAAATGGTGTGAAATGAGGTATGAAATAGGTTTTACCTATTTGTTGCTCGGAGGATTAATTTAATCGTTTTGTCAGCAAAACTTTGTTTTGCGAAAAAAATTCAAAAGTTTACCTTAAAATTGGTTCTTTTTGAGTAGCTTTTGAATCCTATCAGCTTTGAGTGATTTATTTCAAAGTTTTCAGATTCGTTTGTATTAATTTTTCTTGGAACTACTACGCTTATGTTAAAGTAAAGTTAATGATTGCGAATATCAAAAAACATGCCATGTGCAAACGTTGCACGCTCGGCTTGTTTTTCCCTTCGTCAAAAACAGCATCTTCGGTAACCTTGACCGACGCAGGTCACTTGACCGTCGGACCTCGGTTCGGACTAGCCAACAACGATGTGATTGACAATCACCATGTTGTTGGGTGTTGAGTTTCTGCTGCCATGAGTATGTGTCACACCAGACAGCTCATTGCCATGTTTTGTTTTTTCTTTGCCCCGATCATCCAAGTCAGTCGGACAATGGATGTTTTGCTCGGTCTTTGCAAACTTTTGGGGTCATTGGATGGTCGGTGGGTACCTTAAATGAACTGTAAAGGGAAAAGTTTACCAATCCTTGTCTCGTGGGTTTGCGAGCGTTTGTCGAAGGCTTTCTTATTTTTCCTTTTTTATTTTATGTTTGCCAAATACTGGTAGTATGATGTCCATTTTTGACCAATTGGATGAGTTCGAGCTTTTTTTTCATTTTCAAACAAGAATGTTTACTGAAGATTTCATTTTAAACAAAACCACCATATGAGTTGTTTTGTATATTTAAAGACCCGTTTGACAACCTTACAAAACATTAAATAATAAGCTATAAAATCTAAGCGCATTACATCTTTTAACAAACTATATAAGAAAACATTTCTTCTTTTTTAGTTTTCGACAAATAAACTAGCGTACATCAACACAATGTCTACGGCACACAATGTACGGAAGGTAGTTTATCTTTTTACATTTATTTTTCATACGTTCCCTTTTACTTTTGCAACATAGACGACAACAAAAAACATTAGCAAAATCCATTCACATGATGACAATACAATGGCAAATGAGAGTAAGTAGAGAGACAGACAAAGGGGAGGTAACAGTGGAGAAGAGAACGCCATGACTGCTCTCGGAATGGCGTTTGAAATCGATCCAACGAATCGAAGTGGTTTCCGTTTTCACTTACCCTTGATTTCCTCCTCGGTGAGCGTTTTCCCTTTGGCAACCGAGCTCTGCGCGATCGACGGCAATCAACGAACAGGAGAATGAGAAGAAAGAGCAAAAAAAAGGAAATGTAACAACGCCGTACATTGTTGCTCGCTATGTATGTTGATGGGTCGCCTTTGACCGACGATAATGGGGTGAGAAAAATGGTACAACTAGTGATGATGATGATGATGGTGGTTCTCCTCGGGTTATCAGAGGTAGAGAAGGAGGGAACCATACTTACTTTGCGGCGTCCTATGAGTGCAGCACCCAACATCTACGAAAGGAAAAGAAAGAAAAGCATTCAGTGTGAGGGAAGTAAATTCTGCACTTAAGCTGGCGTACACTTCTCGAAGCAAAATGAGAGTTTAATTTGTTGAACTAATGTTGATTTTCATAGAATGAAATAAATGATAACGTGTACAGCGTGTAAATATTTTAGTTAATATAACTATTGTTTATGATAAAAATGAATTATTTATTTCATATAATCAATACAACTTCATTGCATGTGAAAGTAAAAGACATTTTTTAACTGTTTCTGCCGCAACAGGAACCGACACTCGTTCATTATTAATCAACTCAAATGGGATGCCCTTTTGCTGCCTCTCTCGCTCTCTCGTTTACATCCTTGATCTTAACCATCGAACCACCATGAGGTCGGGGTTGGTTTCTCGCAATTACCCTGCAGTGATCAGGCGGTATGCAAAGCTCGACGGAAGGCGTAATAGTTTAATCGTATTTCATTATTAACCGGCATGATTAGACTTCATTCCACCGAGGGGAAACATGAAGCGTTGCTGTATGATACGGGAGTCGGTATGAAGGATGTGGTTGGTAATTAGTTTCCCGAAGTTCTCCGACCAGGTACAACCCACTCGATCATAGCTTTTTGGCGATGACAAACCACTGCAATGGATGGAGGCGCCCAGTGCCATGATGGAGGCGCCTGGTGCCGCACGATATTATGCACGACATCCGGTTCGTGGCGGCTCGTTGTTCGCTACGTTTCCGGGATTTTCCTCGCTAGCGTATCCGAGTAAAACCAGATAACAAGCAGCAGCGCCCTAACCAACTGGCAACTGGTCCTGGCGTTGGGTTATTTACGACTTCCTTGAACTTAAAGCACTTATGCAATTAACCTTCCCCGCGGCTTACAGCAGACGACCGCCAGCGATGAAAGTAAACTGCAAGTCCGGTGAAGTAGTTACGTGCGTTCACCTTTTTTTTCTCTTGACCCCGGAGCAAGGCCGTCCTTCACGAATTGCATTCAAAGTGGTGAAGGTTCACGTCGGGGAAAGTGCAGCAAAAACCAGAAGGTTGTAGGAGGTGTGTTTTGTCTTAAAAGTCAAACTCCTACATGTTGTGCAAGTTTACTGTCTCTGCAACCCGTTAACGATGTAAATCGGACCCCAACATAGTGATTCATCTTCATAATTCTACCCGGAAGGCAAACCACTTAAACAAGAAAGTCCTCAACCGATACTTGACCATTTTCTCGGAGGCAATGAAAATGCAATTTGCTTCCAACTTAAAGCCAACCATCGTAGCCTGCGTTTCACGAGCATGCAGTTCAAAAACCACGTGACGGTTGCTGGTGAAACGTAATTGCTTGTCTCGAAGGGAGGAAATGGTTGTATGCAGAGGGCTTAAGTGGGCTTTCGATAACTCCGGCGGAAGATGAGGAAAAACAGATTGCCCGAGCGGAACACTTGATCCGCCCGGTGAAAGCTGAGGGCAAAGAGAAGCAGGAGTATTTCATCGGAACACGTGGGGTCAGAACTGCTGCGAAACTCGAAGTCGAAACTTTGGTTCAGTGCACTTCATTTTGAAAGGATTAAAAGCCCAAGAAACCCTTCGTAAAACCAATTAAATTTTAATTTCGTACAGACCATTTTGTTGACAAGAGAAACACGTTCCAAATTAGATTTTTCACTACACACAGGAATCACCTCCTCAATCGCAATAGCAATCGCATTACAAATATAGTTGACACTCAAAGAAGCACAATTTCATATGCTCACCTTCGCTGCGTCTTCTAGCTCGCTTAAATCACTCATAACGACCGCGGAACGAAAATAAGTTTTAAAATAAAAAAGATGATGATTTAATTCCACCACAAGCGGCAGCGGTCTATCCCCCTCGGTCACTCACGGACACGCGACTCCGTATAAATAAAAATATATAAACTCCGCGGTTGTACCGAAAAAAGTACGCCACTTGAAATCAACGAAATGAGAAGCGGGCAAAGCGAACACAAATCAGAACCATGCGATCAAAAATCGATTATCGCGCTCGGGTGGAAAGAATGGCACTGTCAGCTGAACGGACGTGTGTGACACGATCGCACGATCGCGCCCGCTCGAAAGGTGACACTGGTTTTGCGACCCCTAAGCCCGGCCCCGCAAACAAGGCGCCCGGGACGCCGAGCCGAGCATCGGGAGGAATGCATTGCATTGCTCGTTGCATCCGCACGAGGACGCGGCGGCATGATTCGTGCCACTTTCGGGCGCTCGGTGCGATGATCTAATAATGTTGCTCGCACTCACTCGACGTCGTTCTACCCCTTCGGCACTGGCACGGCACAAACACACGTGCACACACACACACAAGGGCCGGCCTCGTGAGGCGAGGGGGTGACGGGACGCACTGGTAGACACAGAGATTGTGGTGCGCCCAAAAATAGCGTTCGAAAGGGAGCGGATGGCAAAGTGGTCCTACTGTTTCATTTTCACTCCGCTCGAGAATGAAAATGAAATTTTCTTACAGTGCAGTTAGGAGATAGGCGCGCAAGTTCGGGCAACGAGAACGGGGAGGGGAGGGGGGGGGGACTGCGTTGGCGCCTGCTGTTTGCATTCTACCACCAGGCTTTGGACAGCTTGACACTGTGATTCACATTTTGTCACCAGATTTTTTAAATTTCTATTTAAAAATGCTTGCTTTTAGTTTGATGTTGAAAAAATTTGTGTTGATTTTTAAAATTTTTCTTTTTTTACAAATATTTTACATTTTCCTGAATTGAAAAGGATTGTGAACATATCCAAGGTTTCCTCGGGGGCTATTTTATGTTGAGCCAACTATAAAGATGTGGTTTTTACATTGTTAAGTTCTTTACTTCTTAGTTTGTAATAAAATATTGGATACATTGTTCTTACAACAATATTTGTAATTACTTTAAAAAAATCTCTCACAAAAAAGAAACCGGAAAGGCGACACACTTAAAAGCTATCATTATTTATATGAATTGAATAATGGAGGAAAACAACGAAGTAACAAAATATTGTACCACCCTGTTGCAGTTTCCATCGCCTGCTGATCATAAAGATATTTTTGAAAAGCATACTCGTGCATCGCTCGTGGTGAATGCAAACCCGTCCAAATGTTGCCATATCGTTCTCCACGTGCATTTGTTGCAGTTGCATCTGCAACTCGCGCTAAGCTCCGGCCCGTCACCACTCAACACACACACACGAGTAGAGACACATTGATAGGAGGCACCAAAAGAACAACATTCTGAGACACAAACGATCGGATTGAGGAAGTGAAGCAACCTGATCGTACGGCGTGTTTTCTCTTCAGGGTGGGCACAAACTGACACACAAACACACACACGCACACGAGCCGGCTTGCCTCGAGGAAGGGTGTAAACTATGTTAATGCTAATAATAGGTAGGTCGTGTATATCTTTAGCACACCAGCCGGTCGCTTTATTCATCTTCCGTCTTGTGGTGGTGTGGATTGTTTACAGCTGATCGGGCCGACAAAAAGCGCGGATCGGGATCAGCGGGACCGAATTCGTTCCCTTCCACTTTTGAATTGTTTTATTTTCTGTAGCTTTTCAGTTGCGCTTGGGGGAGAAACGGAGCGTAAGAGTGCCAAAACCGGTTGAAGGCACAGGAGGAGAAAGGACACAGTTTTCCGATGCGGCATCATTTAATTTTCTCCTTTGTTGATCTGTGCCGCGCAATCGCCATCTTGTGCGAGTGTGATTGTTCAAAGAGATGATCATCATTTGTGAACTGGGCCCCTTTGAACGTCAGGTGTGGTCCAGAGGAGGAGAAATGATCGAGTTTTTGCGCACCAGCTTTGTGGGTTAATAGTGTAGTGATTGTTTAACAAATGTTAGTCAGTGTGCGAATTGTGCGAAATACTAAATAAATGAAAGTAAATTGGTTCAAACAAGTATGGAAAGATACAGTTTTATGATTCTAATTGATGTGTTTTTTTTAAATAAGCAAGTTTTTTACCATACAAAAATATACTATTGTGATGGATAAATTACCTTTAACAAAAAAATTATTTAAAACGATTTTTTACATTCTTTTAACCTGCAGATTAATTAGTATTTTTTCACCGATTTATTTTCTATATTGTTGTTGAGGATAAAAATAAAAGCTATCTAAATTTTTTTATCAAGAAATGACAGAAGAAATAAGAAGGAAAAAAAAAGAAAGAAAATGACAGAAGAAAAACGGCATAGTAAAACAGGTGCTCAAAAACGTGTTGGAAAATTTTTCACATGAAAATGTTGAGAGCGAAGATTAATGGACGATATCAACATTAATAAAATTTAATGGCAATCCAGACTGCACGCTTACAGATAACAAAAATAAAATGAATCTTTCCCATTTGTGTGCGGCAATTCGCCTAACGCTAAACGTGCTTTTGGTACCTTTATATGACTGTAGAATCCACTCATCCGCGTAATGTGCAGGCAAGCTGCTTGTTATGGCAAAATATAGCTAAGTTAGTTTAAATTAGTCAATATGTTTTTCACTAAGATTTTCACAAGGTTTGTTTCACTTCAAACTATACCCTTTTTTCCTAAGCTATGATCACATTTATTTCTTATCCCACCGGTAAAACATTCTATCTCCTGTCCCGTGTCTGATTTGTTAACCTTGTTTTCACATGAGATTTAAACTTGGGAAGTTTTGCTAAGATAAACCAACGCACGAGTATTTATCAAACGTTGGGATGTGATGAACACGATTTTTAAATAAACGATCACCGATTAAACATTTCCTCATCACTCTTTCACTTGGTTTTCCACAAGATTTTGATCAAAAATATGTCGCGACATTCACTAGCATACGGTAACGTTGCAAACTCACAATACTTTCATGATACAATACCACCTATTATTTCCCTCACTGATTAAAAGGAGAGCACTTTCTTTTTAGCACTATCCTATTCAAGGCTTTCAGCTGCACTGCAGCGTTTTCCCGTTCCCATGCGAGCCTTCAGAATATCCACCCGAGTCACGACAGTTTCACGCACGAACTAACGCCACGAGCCGACCGAAAGTAGGTACTGCACTAAGGGAACCAGAGAAAAAAAACCAACAGTGATCCACCGTCATCTGTTACTTGATCGCGCACTTTTCCGCCGGATCCTCGATGAAACGGGTTTGGCTCGGTTTTAATCAGACTAGATTGAGATTTTCCGCCTCTCGGAGGGTTTTTTTTTTCCACCGAGTGTCACCGACTTTTCGGTTCTCTTTGGTATGCAAAAAGCGTTGAATCAGATGTTGTTGCTGTTATTTTTCATCCGTGCTCATTATTTCCTCCCGGTTGGCCCAGATGCCAAACTTCACGCAATCGTTTATGTCACATTTGTCACCGGGAGATGTTGTATTTATCTCTTTCCGTGTGTACAGTTTCACTTTGTAGCTCGCGGACAAAACACTCGGCCCGAAATAAAAGTGAAAAACCGGATCACAAGATCACTGATCTACCGTTTCGGAATCGCACAGGACGCCAGGCCAGGGCGAAGCAGGTACGCATAGTAATGGCACGCGCGACTTGAAGTTTTCCTCTGCCTAGCGTTGGGAAATGGGGTATGTTTTCCCTGGTGCTGCTGTTTGGTGACAGGTGAAGGTGTGACCGCTGACTTCCCGAGGGATGCTGTACGCTTCAGGAGTCGTGAACACACATACACACTTAGACGCAACATTACTTTAACCTGGGTGCTTAGTTCCGCCTCCTTCCACTTCCTCCCCGTGCCTTTGACTTTGCTTTCCGCGACCTGCTAAGAATAACCGTTCGGAGCAAGTCTTGGGAAGGTTAACGGTGGCTTACTTTTGTTGACTCAAACCTACACTGAAGAAGAGGAAGATAGATTTTGATGTATGTGAGCGAACTAGGGACGACCAATTTCGCAAGAAACGGTGTAGACCATCTAGATAAAGCAGGTATTTACAAACGTATTTGTATACCAGAACCAACACCATCAACACGTTACGATTTACTTGCCAACGATTGGTCACTCTACATATCTGATCTAATGTTTTAGATCGTCAAAGAAAACCTGTTGCTAGGAAACGCGAAGCTTCTCACACGCAACCATCCTCCTAGCACGTGCTAACATGAACCGAGTTTCTTTGAAGGAAGGCTGCAATGAACTATAACGTTCTAAATTTAATCCTTATCTTGGAAGTCTTCAGCGAAACACAAAAACTGGTGGCCTCGTGACAAAGTACACTTCGGTATCCGACCGGTAATTGGCCACATCCTTTCCGATATGTCCTTTCAATGACTCATCTTGAGACTGGTGTTTTGTGGAGAAATAAAACGAAAATGTTTGGAATACCGTTCGAAGGTTCATATCCGCAAAGGGACATCCGGTGCGAACGGAATTATGGAGGACGTTGGAAAGGAAATATTTTCCTCTTATTTACTTTATTTTTACTTATTTATTTACATCTTGAGACGGGCCAAACTGAGGTCTGTCAATATTATTATTTTTATTATATTATCATTGGGGCTAAAATAAAATAAAACGCTTTTGTTCTTCGTGCTGTTAGCAAAGCATTCTAGCGCATTTAATTTGTTTCAGTCGTGAAGCATTTACTAAGAAAGCATACAAATAGGGGATTACACAAATGAACAATTCAAAACAAAACATATACATACATCATCAAACGAACTAAAACATCAACAATCGAACTAAAAGATATCCGAAACCAAACACAAACACTCGTGGGGAATATTTCAACAAATTGGTCTATTGACTGTAATGTAATTGTTATAGGAGAAACTGTCAAGACAATCACTGGTGGCTTTACATTAGGAAGCTCCGCGAGATCCTCACATTTTCTCTATCGACCAAGTTGGTGTATCAACACGGGAGAATTGAAAATTGTTTCTGAAACGGCTGGTTAATCCGATGGCCACGCGGAAGCCGCAACAAACACTGTATGTGCACGGTCCTTTCGAAATCAACTGATTCTTCCAAAACCGATGCCCGAAACAACCGAACCGTTTGAGGATGTACGGAATTTTCCCTAAGTGTGTATTTTTGTGGCTGTGTTTGTGCACCATTGTTGAGGAAAGTCATGAAAAACGAGCAAGGTCGGTTAGGGTTGCTGTCCCCGGGAGGACAGCTCGAGCGTTTTGTTTTCATGCGACGTTGACACACGCCAAATTCCACCCAGCTTTTCAAGCGGTCATGGATGCCGCTCGATGTTGTATTCGATTTTCGGTGGTGAACGGTTGCGAAAGAAGGCAGGATTTTTGTGACAACTTCGACACGATCAGCCCGATGGCGGTGGAGTGTTGGGCTACAGGAATCAACAAAAATCGAAAACTAAGCAAACCAACACTCGTGACCGTATGACGTTGCCGACAGTCGTCACAAACCTCGTGTCGCAAAAATGTACCGGGACACCAAAACAGCACGATCGCGACAAATAATGGCAGAACATACTCGCCTTGTCGAGCGAGAGGGAGCAGGAAAAAAGCTAATGATAAATAAAAAAAGATGATCATTGCTATTATAATCCATTTTAGTTTCCCACCTGCCCACGGTATCCTTTCTGTTGTGATGTTCACTCAGTCTTCTTACCTAACAAGCATGTCTTACTGCCTTTTCTCGCAAAATTACCAACACGTTCTGCGATCAATTACGTCCGAAGAAGATCAATCGATTGTGCACTTCGTACCGATCATGGTCGTAGTGAAAACAAAAGCAGTCTAACTCGTAAAAGGCGCCACTAGCAAGGATTGTTGTTTGCAACACATTCTACACTTTCGCTGCCAACGATTATGGCGACAGTTTTGAGTCTCGTTTTGGGAGATTTCCCAACACGGCTGAAGCCAGAAAATGCACGGGGTGGTAAAGCATTTACTTTCGGTTCGATTATCGCTACGCTTCCTGGCAGCTTGTGCCAAATCTCAACCCAATATGGTGAGACAGAAAATTCTCATTTTTTTACTAATGACCGATTCTCTCAAAAGTACAAGAAATGTAATTCAATAGTACTGTCTCTAAATTCAACTTGGTTCTATTTTAAGAGTTTAATAATTAATTTGTTGTTCAAAATCCTTTCCCCACATGGCATGCATTAACGATCATTCATTTTTCCTCGGGCTCAATATTTTATATGATCTTCATTTTACTTCCCTCCCCAGTGGGAGTGGGCGCTGTGTTTGGCTACATTCCTGAAAATCTCTTGTACCCTCCAAATGCTTCGACCACCTTTTCAACACGCTGCAAATGAAAAATTCCCGCTCGCTTCGTTTTAATCACTTGCAAACAAAACAACGCATAAACGAACGGCTTAAATTTATTAAGTCGCAAAACACCGTACTTTACGAGGAGTGGAGCCATGCGGCTGTAAAATTGAAACGCACCCCGGTCTTTTTGGGTAACCGTCGGGGCCGGAATGTTGCCCCATCGTTCCCGAAGGCCAAGGGTTCCGGTTGAACGATCGAGAAGATTGTCGTCGTCGTCGTCGTCGTAAACAAATGTTTTCTTTTTTCAAACCCACACCTGGACGAACCGCTTACCGTTGGTACAAGGCCGACAAAACTTTTGGAAAAAGTCTGTTCGGTTAGTTCTCAGCAATGACACAGTCTTCCTTTTCCTGTGTAAGCAGTTAGTATCTTAGGGATCGATTTTAAATCGTTCGCCGCATGATGTGTGGGATAAAAGAATCGAACATGATCGTGTTCCATCCGAACATGATCGTGCAGCCAAAAGATCCAGAAGAGATCGTCGCTTACATTTTGCAATAACGAAATTGAATGAATGAAATTGTGCAAGGGATGGTAGATTTTAGTGTCCGCTGACCGTCGGCAACTATTTTTAGTCCGTCAACAAGCTGACCATCGATTGCAGCGTGTTTATTTTTGGTCGACGACTAGACGAGCGGGAAAAGTAAAGGAGAAGTACAACAGGCAGGAATAGAATAATGGCTGAATAGATAAATGCAGCAAATGACTTATTAAACCAAACCGCGGAGAAAATAGATCAAAAAGCCTTTTGAAAATTGTAGATGTAAAAGAAAAAACTTTTAGACAATACCATGGGATACACTAACAATTTAACAATTATTTTGTAAAGAACAAAAAGGAATGAGAAACAATATGAAAAATGTTCGCTACAAGCAAAACTATGCAAGTTTCTTATCGCTATTATGCGGTCTTAAATTAGCATACATTTTCTAGCGTGATTCTGCACTAATGAAACATTTTTAAACGAACCCAACGACCAGAGGTAGCAGAGAACTATTTTATCGAACAAGTAAAGTTTATTTTAAAAAGTTAGTAATGAAAATAATTTTGAAAACGATGAGTTTTTAGTACAAATAAGGTTTATGTATCTTTGTATATACCTTGGTTAGTTTGACAGTCTTAGCCAAGATCTATGGTAGAAGGAGGATAGTATATGCGGTAGACCAGAAAGAATAATTTTGACAGTACTGTCAGAAATTGTTTACTGTTTTGAAGTTCTTCACTTCTTCGAAGTCAGAAAAAAGTGCACTCGGTTTCGAATGGTTTTTAATTTTTCTGTAATTTTGAAGCATGTAGCATTATGTTTGGTATGCCTTATTGGCGATAAACTTAGTGATGCCGTGGAGAAACCACCACTTTTGCGTGCTTGTATCGACAACTGTACCCACGTCTTGATAGGGTTGATTGCATCCGAAATCTTCCTAAACGGTTCAACCTACAACACTGCAAAGCATGAATACCTTTTACTCCTTTGTGAAGCCGCCGTAGTTTCTTCACTCATAGATTTGGATCATTTCATTGAGGCTAGATCTTTCAGACTCCAGGTACAGTAAAATCCGATCGCCATTTGCATAATATTCATTGTATTAACATAATCTTGTGTGTTTCAGGATGCAACAAACCTCGATCGGCGACCATTCCTTCACAATTCGGTCTTTTGTATATTGATTTTTTTGTTGTTGATCATCGTAAAACCATTCGGAACTAGCAATTTTCGTTTGTCTACTGCTGTTGCTTTTATAGCGTTCAGTACACACCACATGCGTGATGCAACAAGGAGAGGAATATGGATCAAAAGTCCGTTTCAAGACGATAGCAGCAGACCAATTCCATACGTAGGATACCTTGTATTTACAAACATCTTACCACACGTGATGACTATTCTAGTACGATCGCGACGCCTGGAGGCAGTGAAGGACCAATTTATGGAACTTGTTTAAATAAACACAATAAAATTAACTTAATTTAACTAAAATAACAATAGAAATTCTAAAAACTGTTTTCATTGCAAGCAAGGTGAATAGGCGTCAACAATTTAATTTATAGACCTTGGCTGAAAGAAATGTCAAACCTGTTTGACAGTCGTGATTCGCTTTTTTGTTGCAAAACTTTATCAAAAACAGAAATCATCGAACGAACTAAAAAATATCACAAATCGGTGAAAATTTTCGTGTTTTCATTGTTACGGTGGAGTATATAGATAAGAGGTGGCACATAGATTGCTACGGTATTTGTGGTTGGCGAAGTTTGGTGGAAACAAATAACTCAGCATGTCTATAACGGAGAGAATTCGACAAAGCTATTGGTTCGAAAACATTTCAAGGAAAACCATTGTTGCTACATTGGTAGCATCGTTGCTGGTAGGATGATTGTTGGCGCAAGCTTCACTAATTAGATTTATACTAATACATATTTTCCATAATCTTCTATCGTAATGGCTGCCGTGTGGCGAACAGTTCTTTACAGGATGGTGGATTATCATCGACACGGCGTCGGTGTACCCGAGTGCGTTTAACTTTTCGTACTACATTTGTGGCATTCTTGCTACCATTAGCTTTATAATGGTGAATGCAATTTCTAACGAAATGGTGCGTATCATATGCGGGACTCTCCCTTTGATGTAAAGATCGGTACCCTAATCCGTTTCATTTTCACTCATTTTCGTAGCTTCACGGAAGCGCAGGTTTTACCGGGGGCATTCTTGGTGAAAGTGGCATCAAGGTGTTCCTGTTCGCTGGCTTCGTGCTTGGATTTACTGCCATCATAGCGGCCATATGGATCATGATTGCCGATTTCGCCGTCAACGAATCTCGAACCGACAAGTATCCCGGTTACGCACTGCTCATGCATAACGTATTTATTTTCTTCTCGATGATCATCTACAAGTTCGGGCGTCATAGTGAATCTGATTATTTGGGTGGCTACTAAACACTACGCTTCACATTACGCCTACATACCAACCGCTTATCAACGTATCATAGTTTCATTTTAAAATTTTCACACTCATTCTTATCCTTATGTGATGTATTCCAAGAAATTGGTCCGAAATATCCAATCTACATCATGAAAGATAGATTCAACAGTTATCCTTATACTCAGTTTTTCACATAAAACAACATCCTAGTAGAGAAAGAGAGCCAGGGCAGGTACTTCTTTGATGGCAAAAAAGTGAACAGCTTATCCATCGCTTTCGGGAACGCATATGAGAATACATAATTGAAAAACTAAGAAGTATATGAAAATATTAACCAGCGATCCAGAAGAATTAGATGTAAACAATAAACAATTAACTTTTATTTATATACTCAAACATTGTTCTTTTGTTTACTGAGGAAATGATCAATAAATGGCGTCACGTAGGGAAGTAACTTGTTCGAATGGAAGGTATTAGTTTGTAATATTTACGTCTCCGTTCTGGTGCATGGCTGTCTATGTACGACCGGCGTCACCTCCGATCGGACAGTTGCCCTCGTTCTGCAGACACCATTTCGGCTGCAGACTGTTTGCCGCAATTCCTTCCTCTACCAAGCGCTCCCGGTGAACGAGCATTCGTGCTTCGGCTGCCTGCCAGCCGGTGCGTGGATTGCTCCAAAGCCGCTCAGCGTGGGCACTGAGTCGCGGCCAGAGACGATTATCCAGCGTGTAGCTGTCGGATTGTTCCGTCCACAAAGCAGCCTCACCACCGAGGATCTGCCGGGCGTACGGGCCACCAATGGCCATCAGATCGTTATTGTACACCTTCTGCCAGCCAATGTACGGGGCGCACCAATTGCTGCCGTCAGTAACCCATCCGGCGAACCCACAGTCCAGGTAGAGTGCGTCGTAGTTGGAAATTATAAGCCGATAGCCCTTTTGGAGCAGGTTCGTTACCTTGCTATCGTTTCCGGTCGTCCACACCTGGATGAGGTAGCGATCCTTGTCTAGATACTGCTCCAGATAGGGCGATTCCGTCAGCTTGCTCGTCCACATAAGAATGGGACGTTTCTCTCCACCCGCAGGCAGTGTGCTGTCCAGCCGGCGAAGTGCTTCCGTTTGGAAGTAGTTCCAGAGTTTCATAAAGTCAACCTCCTGAACGCCCCACTCTTGCTGTTTCATCCACGTTTTGATCGAATCCGTAGCGTTCCAGCAGCGAATCGACACTTCATCACCACCCATGTGGAACAGATCGGACCGATTAAACATGGCGTTCATCTCACGGTACACATCCTCCAGAATGTCGTACACGGCGTCCTTCGTTGGATCGAGCTGTCCACAGGGTGGTTCGACGCAATAGTTTTCCCACGGTTGATAGTTGAAGCAGCTGGTCACACCTAGCTTTTCCCATCCTTCACCCACGTGTGCCGGTGCATCCAGCTCGGGAATAATTCGTACACCACGCTCGAGTGCATATTGCACCAACGCACGTACATCCTCCGCCGTGTACACCTCCCTTTGGCTGTACGCACCGTACTTGTGTAGCGTGGGTCGGGACTTGATCACTAGTGGGAAACTTTGCGAGTCAGTGATATGCCAGTGGAATACGTTCAACTTTACCATAGCCATTCCATCGATCGTCCGCCGAAGGGATTCCAGATCGATAAAGTTACGGGACGTATCCAACGCCAATCCACGATGCGCATAAACGGGCGCATCGGAAAGACTCAGCGAGGCAACCATTTGTAATTCCGACCGAAGGTCATCGTACTGCACAAACTGCGCCAGCGTCTCCAGTCCGTGTCGGCCGCCAAAGAACGTTTTGGCGGTGATCGTGGCAAGAAGCTCTCCACTGCCTCGGGGCTTAACGGTGAGTTGATAGCTTTCGTCCGTACCATAGTTTAGCGTGAGCGAGTCGTCCTGGACTTCCAACTTTATGCGCACACTTCGGCCTCCCGTTTTCAACTGAACACCTTGATATTTTTTCTTCAACTGATTCCGGAAACGCTCCTTGTTTGCCTCCCAAAGGGAAGCCAATTGGCGCAAGTCCTCGTCCCACTCGAACCATACCTGCTCTGGGTCGATGTGTGCGAGCTCGTTTCCTACCTCGATCGAACCGGTCGGTTGTGGCCACAGGAGACCCGTACCTGGGCCGCAGAATAGACGACAAGCCGGTAGACTGATGGCCCTGCCCAGCGGGTTCGATGCTTCTGAAATGGCCGTTTTTACACAACGATCATTGACGCACTGGTAGCTCCAAACTGGGTCGCTGTTAATACCAAAGGAAAGAGAAAATTGAAATTAAAAAAGGTGTCAAAGAGTACTTCGAGTCCTTTTTCAAATTTTATCGTCTTTCCTTGTGGCCAACCTTTCGGATGCTTGTCCCACATTCGGTAACACCAAACAGACGGATACAATCACGGCAACAGCCACCAGGAGGCTCGCAATTAAAAACCATTTCTGTGTCCAAATCATATCTTCCCGATCGTACGTGGAATCGACACTATCTATCAGAGTACACTATCAGAGGTACTCATGGGGCACAAAATGCAAACAATTGAATCCCTTGACGAATGGAGGCAACAGATGTTTGCCAAACACTTATTCTTATCTTTTACACACATGAACGGTACATGAAAACCCTATACTTTACAGTTTATAATCCCTCTAATCATATTATGTGGTTTGCTTGACCAAACGAGTTCAGTGGCGTTGGCTGAAAGAAGGAAACTACTTACCCATCAGTGTCGACTGCGATAGTGTAGTAGAACGTGCCCACCAGAATGGCTGCTAAGAACCATTTGCCATTCATATTTCCGATAAGAGTTGCAATCTACAAATAGAAGGAAACGAACGAAAGTGTATTTGAAGAAGTTATCAGCAGACGAGTGTCGGATATACTGGCAACAAATTAGCAAGCGTAGGCCTTGAAGTCGACTCGGAAAGGGGAGAACTACGGCGATACTTTCACTTCTGATACCACTCCCTCTTTTCGTGATTTACACTGGAATCTACCCTTCCTATGGTTTCTGTACCACAGCGGATCAGTAAAAACACAACTTACAAACACTGTACGATACCTGTACGAACTATCTTGCCACTGCAAATGGAGCGTATCGACAGAGCGAGTTTTATTGAAAATGTTTTCTTTTTAGTTTTACTCCGTGTTGACCATCCTGCTTCTTTTGCGCTGGACTGCAAAGATGACCGGGCAATGTTCTTATTTCGATTTTTTTTTTTGCGTTCTCCTGTCTTTCGGCATAAGCAAACCGGTTTTCTTCGCTCGGGGGCCAATGTCCTGTGAATTTTTTACCATTTTTATGAACATGATCCCCATAACTTACATCAGAATCCAGAGGAAAAAGCACAACAAAACAAACACCCGTTACTTTGTTTTTGTTTATCAAGGAAATCAGCTGAGATTGATGCACACAAGCAGGATCTTAAATCAAAAATCAAAACTGAAAGGATAATTATTTGATTGTTACGATTTAAAATTTAAATAATGTTTCGATCTTGGGTTTATATGATGTTGTAGTGTTTTATGGATCGATGAAGATAAAAATATACTGGTTTTTAAATTTTGTAAAATTGGTTATTTCATGCACCATTTTTAAATGACGACCAAGGTGTTTCAAGCTCAATGTAAGGAATGTTGAGGACGATAAGGACCGGCAACACTGCTGTCAGGCTCTATCTATTTTGTTTACGTTTGCAGAAAGTTTTGTGCAGGTTCCCAAGAAAATAAGTATTTTTACGTTTAAAATACTCCGGCAGTAGTGTGATTTCTCGTTTACTTTCCGAGTGAAGAGGAACAATAGCCATTAACCATGGATCCAGCACTTTTACGCGAGCGGGAAGCCTTCAAGCGGCGGGCGATGGCCACGCCAACGTAAGTCTTTGTAGACTGATATCGCATAAGGGGATGGAAGTACCTTAACTTTATTCTTGTTACAGCGTCGAGAAAAAGGCTAAAACGGAATCCTCGTTTGCCCCGCCAAAGGATGTTAAAAAATCGAGGCCGGTTAGCGCGGCACCGAAAATCGATGCCTCAAAGTAAGCAAATCAGGTTGGTTCCTTGGAGCCAGAGCGTTCTCTAATATGTTTGCCATTACCTACAGCTACAAAACTATGACCGGAAGCTCACAATACAGATTCGGTGTACTTGCCAAGATAGTGAAACATATGCGTACACGTCACCAAGAAGGAGATGACCATCCTTTGACGCTGGACGAAATCCTAGATGAAACTAATCAGCTGGACATAGGCTCTTCGGTGAAAGCGGTAAGTAACGGACAAACGTTTGGCCATGTTGAAGTTCTATTAACTAAACCGGTCTTTTTCCCCTTTCCAATCGATAGTGGCTTCAAGCAGAAGCACTACGGAACAACCCCAAAATAGAGCATACGCCAGACGGACGGTATCTGTTTAAATCGGTGTTCAAAATCAAGGACGGCAAAAGCCTGATGCGGTTGCTCAAGCAGCACGATCTCAAGGGTCTTGGCGGCGTGCTACTAGACGATGTTCAGGAGTCATTGCCCCATTGCGACAAAGTGCTCAAGAATCGTGCATCGGAAATCATTTTCATCACACGGCCGAACGATAAGAAGAAAATTCTCTTTTACAACGATCGCACGGCCAACTTCCAGGTAGATGAAGATTTCCAGAAGCTCTGGCGTTCGGTGACGGTCGACGCGATGGACGACGCGAAGATCGACGAGTATCTCGAAAAGCAGGGCATTCGTTCGATGCAGGACCATGGACCAAAGAAACCATTGCTGCCTAAGCGTAAGAAGCTGGCGAATAAGAAACGGCAGTTCAAGAAACCGCGTGACAACGAGCATTTGGCGGACGTGCTGGAAACCTACGAAGATAATACGCTGACGCAGTCGAACGCTGTGCAAGAGATAAAACAGAATAATTGATTCGTCCGTGCCCGTTGATTGTGATACACCAACTGTTGGCACAATATGCCTGGTATACTATGTAATATATTGAATAAATAACGACTTTTTACATTGTCATTTTTCCTCTAAAACCCTAGATTCGCTTTATAGAGCCTTTTTAAATATTAAAATTAATTTAATTTTATTTTATTAGCAATGATTCGATATTCGATGACCAATTTATAAATACCCCATTTGGTACGTAACTGCACGTGCCTCAATCTAGATTGAACTTCCGAAAGCTGCCGACCACTTCAGTTAAAAAAAAACCAGTTTGGTAATTAACTGCACGCGTCCTAATCAAGATTCAACTTCCGAAAGCTGCCGACCACACCAGTATCGAGATCTGCTCGGTTACATGGATGGTGGGACGCTGTCGCACGTTTCTCGTCCACCTTCATAGCATCCAGCCCGACGATGATGTGCCTGTTGCGGTCAAGCATGTCCCGCAAGTTTTGTTTAAGCTTCGCTGCATCCTGTTTGCCACCGTATGCCGTCGGCAACATTGCCTTCAGATCGGTTTTCCGTACGAAGTCGTCCACCGAGGGGTAACACTGCGAAACAAATCGATATTGAGAGAGTGAGGGGGAACAGTTCAATGCCGTCCGGTTGGGGCTGGAAGCGTAAAGTTCTCAACCTTGAGGCGACTGCGCAGCTTCTCGCTGCAACAACTCATGACCCATTCTCCGACGGTTGCACCGAACAGCGGAAGGTTCATCACATGCACCTCCTTCATGCGAATCGGATGCGATTTTGTAACGCAATCTATGTAGTTCCTAATCTCGGTCAGAGACCACTGGGCGAAGGCCTTCATCGGCACATGCGAGTGGTCGGAGAACAGCACGAGTCCGCCAATACTGCACAGCGCATCTTCGAACAGACACTCGAATACCATCGTAAAGAAGCGTATCTGTCGAACCACGTCGTGCTGATCGATGTCCAGATTGGCGTATCGCATCAGGAACACGGTGCGACCTTTGTCGTCCCGACCCAGTGGTAGCAAAAATTCACTATCGATCACATCCTGCACCCATGGTTCCGAGGGGTCCAGGTTACCGTACCACGCCGGGAACCGTTGGCGCATTATCAGGAAACGTTCGAGCGTGTCGCAAGCGGCCACGTGGGAGAACTTGCGGACGCGCAAAAAGCGCAGCAAGAACGAGGCATCGGTGCGGGAGGCCAAGATGCTCGGGTTCTTAGCAATCCATTCGCGCATCTGGCGTAGGGCCTGTTCGACAATGGCCGGTTCCTCATGCAGTTCATCGCGAGCAATCTGTCGGTGCAGTGCTGAATCTACCGGACGGTACGAGTCGTACTCAACCGGACACTTGTTAACCTCTGGCGCACTAGGCATGGTAATCGCGGTATGCACTTCGAACGTACCGACGCCAACCGAATCAACTTTACGCAACGAGCTGCAATTAGCTACTGCAGCTCTGGCATCATGCGAATTACTTAGACGGCCCAGCTGGTTGCTGCGTAGTTTTAACGCCATGCAAGAAAATTGATCGTTCTAGATCGTCAGCTCTGCAATTGCTTCGAGATCTCTCTGGAATTACAGACAGATTTTAATATTTGACTTCTGCTACTTACAATAATCCATGTTCAGCAACAACAACTCGTCGACTTAATGTTAATGGAAAACATAAAACACCCCGCCAAGACAATTAACAGATTTCCATGCATGTTATATCAAAAGAGCTTCTGTTAGCTGTAGATAACTGTCTCAAGAACATACATTGAAAAATTAAATAATAATGAAAAAAAATTAATGTTTTTGTTTGCTTTGGATGCCTTTTCAGTTAGGGACATGTAGTGTAGTATGTTTTATGACATGTAGTGTAATGTTTTATAAACATAATTAATGTTTTGTTTGAATGCATTTTTATTTACATTTATTCTTCAAGCTCGCTAAACGCCGGTCACAGAATTGTTCTCAGAATGGTTTTTATCGTTCAAATTTAGCAGACTTTTTCCATGCAGTTCCAAAACAGTTTACCAACCTTCTTGAAAACCGATCAATTTATTTCCAAACGCTTGAAAATAGCTCCGGCCGCTACTGCATCCGGTTCTGCCCCCATCTTGTTCCAAACGGATGCATAATAGTCGATGTCAATTTCCATCTGGTCGAGCCCCAGAGTGATTTCACGCTGCTCCTCCACGCGCTTCCGGAAGGCTCGGTTCAACGCGTGCAAATCCTGCGTGCCACCATATTCCTTCGGTTTCATGTTCGGCTCAAATTGCTGACCGAATTCGGTGATGGAGGACAGGCACTGCAAATAAAGGAAAATAAAATGGTCATATTAAATGAGACCGTTGCTAAAACGAAGCTCCTGTGCATCGCCTACGGTGATTTTCTCCCGCATTTTGGGATTCGCAAATGAGACAAACGTGTCCATCGTTGGTTCGCCAAATTTGGGCAGTTTCGCCGAAAAGATATCACCGTAGCGCAGCGGGTACGTGTGACCGAACGCATCCATCATGATTCTCAGATCGGTTGTGTTCCACTTCTCCAGGTTGTTCACGGAGATGCCTTGCCAATCCATAAACACCTGGCAGCCTCCGATCTGCGTTTCTTCCCACTCGAGCAGCGTCTCCATAACGATGGCCATGTACTTGCCATCTTCGAAGGGCTGATGCTTCTGATCGTGATAGCGGGCAAATCGACACAGTCCCACCATGCGACCGGCACTATCAAATCCGAGCACACTGAAAGGTACATTGTCGAATATTTCCATCATGGTCGGATCGTTGCTGTCGAGGTGCTTAAACCAGCTGGGATACAGCTCGCGCACAACCAAGTATCGCTCGAGCGCTTCACAGGCCATCGGGACGGAGAACCTCCGAAAGCGAAGGAATCTCAGCAGGAACTTGGCGTCCGTTCGACACTTCCGGATGTGCGGATTGTTCACGATCCATTGCCGCATTTCGGTCAATGATTGCTCCCGAACCAAGTCATCTTCACCGAGTTCTTCCATAGCAATTCGACGATACAACTCCGGTAGCTCAAACTTGTACCCATCGTAGACCGAAGGGTTCTTTTCCACGGAATATGGAGAGAAGCACGGAGCCATGCTAATCAAATGGTTTTATTACATCCAGTGCGCCAATGCGACTGATCAGAGTCGCTGTTTTCGAACTTGACTTGACCGTAGCCTTACTGTGGCCAATTTATTATCATTTTCGGTGAAATTTTGACCTGCGGCTCTACTTCACCTTTTCCAAGATAATGCCATCACCAGAGATGCACTTGTAAATGATCGATTTTGATTCTTTTTTTATATTTTAAGAACAGATTTCACTTGCACTTTCTTATCGGTCAGTGTTCGGACCAGCAATGTAACATGACGAAAATAAAGACGGATGTTGCAAAATAGATTTCAGACAGTTCGGATTCAAACCGTTTCAAATTATCGTTCGAGGCTAAGGATTAAACAATCTCATTAAGAAATATTATAAGCATTTTATCAGCTATAATTTTACGATTGACGCAAAAAGACGAAAATGAACAACTCATGGATATATGGTGTTTGGGTAATTTATTTCGAATAGCTTTCAACTGAAACTGTTCACTGTTCACATTCAAACAACACAAGTTATTCGATGTTCAACGGGTTAAATACCACACTAGCCTCCTCCACGGACAACGGCTCTTTCTCCTCCCAGACAGATGCGTAGTGCTCGACATCAATTTCCATTTGATCGAGTCCCAGGGTGATCTCTCGTTGTTCCTCGATTCGCTTGCGGAAAGCTTGGTTCAGCTGACTCAAATCAACTGCGCCACCGTATTCCTTCGGCTTCATCGTAGGCTCGATGTACTTCTCAAGCCCGGTCACCGATGAATGGCACTGAAACAGAAAGACGGTTCCGTTGTAGACCAAGTTTAGGTTTTTAGGTTAGCATAGGTTTTAACGAAACTATGTTTACCTTTATTTTGTCCCGCATCTTAGGATTACCAAAGGTGAGAAGCGTTTCGGCTGCTGGAACTCCAAACTTCGGCAACCCGAAGGCATGAATTTCACCGTAGCGCAATGGGTACGAACAGCTGCAGAGGTCCATTACAAGTTTAAGCTCCGAAGAGCTCCATTTTTCGAAACTGGACACCGTGCAACCTTCATACTCTATCAGCACCTGGCATCCACCGATCTGCACTTCTTCCCACTCAAGGATGGTCTCCATCAGCATCACGGTGTAGCGACTGTCTTGTAGAGCCGTATGGTTTTCGGCGTGGAAGCGACCGAACCGGATGAGCATCACCATGCGGCCAGCGCTATCCTGCCCAAGGTACGTGAATGGATCGTACTCAAGTATCTCTTTCATCGACTTATCGTTACAATCCAGCTGCTTAAACCAGGTTGGATGCAGCTCCCTAATCGATAGGTAACGCTCGAGCGCCTCACAAGCCATCGGGACGGAGAACTTCTGGAAGCGAAGGAAGCGCAGCAGAAACTTGGCGTCCGTTCGACACTTCCGGATATGCGGATTATTCGCGATCCATTGTCGCATTTCGATCAAGGAACTCTCCCGGACCGTATCATCCTCACGCAGTTCTTCCTTTGCGATTTGACGGTACAACTCCGGCAGCTCAAAGGAATACTCTTCGTAAGCTGGAGGGTTCTTTTCGACAGAGTACTGTGTAAAGAAAGGAGCCATGTTTAAAGATGCACTTTTCGACCAGGGACAGAGCAGAGCACACAAGCAACTGATTTCATGTGATTTCGGGGAGCTCCGAGATGCACCAAACTTGGACTCATGGTTGGTCAGCTATCATGATTGGCGCAGGGCTGACCTTTTTACATATTGTTTGATACACTTTTTGTATGATAACTTTGCTGAAGTATTTCACCTTTGCGTGCACGATAAGAAACAGTGAATGACCTCGTTTATTTTCTTAAATAAATGGACTTTGGAAGCAACTACATTTCCAATTTCCTCAAGTGTTCAATCAATGTAAGAAGATGTAGCCCTTATTATTTGCTTTTTTAAGCTTTTGAAAAATATGTACAATAAAATTAAGATAATCTGAAAAATTTCAGTAATACTTTTATTCTTAAGATTTTTAAAGCATTTTTATCTCAACTGATCCGGTGTCTTCACATGTTTAGCTGTTTGAAAACGGCCCCAGTACCCGCGTCCGCCGGGAGTGGTTCCTCGGAATCCCATACCGATGCGTAGTGTTCGACATCAATTTCCATTCGATCGAGTCCCAGAGTGATCTCTCGTTGTTCCTCGATTCGCTTACGGAAAGCGTGGTTCAGCTGACTTAAATCAACTGCGCCACCGTATTCTTTCGGCTTCATCGATGGCTCGATGTACTTCTCAAGTTCAGCGATTGACGAGTAGCACTGGAAAAAAATCACATGAAAGGGTTTGGTTTTGGTTCACAATTCGGACGGAATGCTTTTAAGTACGTACATTAATTTTTTCGCGCATTTTCGAATGAGCAAACGAGATAAACGTCTCAACAACAGGGCGGCCAAATTTTTGTAACCCGGCAGCATGCATTTCATGGTAACGGAACGGAAACGAGCGACTATACGCGTCCATGATGATTTTCAGCTCAGACGTGCTCCACTTTTCGAAATTATTCACCATGCAGCCATCGTACACTACCAGCACTTGACATCCTCCGATTTGTGTTTCTTCCCACTCGAGCACGGTCTCCATCATTAGCGCCATGTATCGCCCGTCTTGGAGAGCCGTATGCTTCTCAGTATGGAAGCGCCCGAACCGGATGAGCATCACCATGCGGCCAGCGCTATCCTGCCCAAGGTAGGTGAAGGGGGCGTATCCACAGATCTCCTTCATCAACGTATCGTTACAATCCAGCTGCTTAAACCAGCTAGGGTACAGCTCCCTGACGGATAGGTAACGCTCGAGCGCCTCACAGGCCATCGGGACGGAGAACTTCTGGAAGCGAAGGAATCTCAGCAGAAACTTGCCATCCGTTCGACACTTCCGGATGTGCGGATTGTTCGCGATCCATTGTCGCATTTCTGTCAACGAGCGCTCCCGGACCGAGTCGTCTTCACCGAGTTCTTCCTTGGCAATTCGACGATAGAACTCCGGCAGCTCAAACTCGTACTCATCGTACACCGAAGGGCTCTTTTCGACGGAGTACGGGAGACTTTTCACCGACATTTTCAATCTCGTACTTTGTCACAAGTCTGCGCTGTCCGAAAAAAAATTTAAAAAATCATATTATCAGCTGTGCCTGGGCAAAAAATAAATGAAAGAGCAAATGCTTCTTGTTACAATAACCTTAACAAGTGCTTGTCAGCTTATCTGAAAATAACTTAGACTGTCTCAGTATGAAGGCGTGTGTAGGTGAGCACTCCATGGATGCCGTATTGCAACTGAAATGCATTTTTCAGAATTGCTTCGTTTTTTGTGTGTATAAAAACTTCGCTGGCACCGCCCACATAGGGTAGTTTTCATTAACTACAGGTAAATTCTTCTCCGTCCCTCGGTACCTGAGGCAATAATAGATTATAGGCAATAGGATAAACTTTCCAGGAGTGCTATAAAACTACGGATTATTGTCAAAATAGTTCTCAAATAACTTACGTTTTGGTTCTGAACCCCTAGCTTTAGTTATGGAAGGTTAGCAATTAAGCCATTACTCATGTTGACCTTAAGCATACATCGAGGAACTTCCTACACCATGCTTTCAACAGACAATGAAAAAGGAAAATAAAAAAAACCATAAGTCGCGCAAAAGGATATTTATTTACGTGCAACAAACATATTTTTTAAGCACATTTGTAGCACAGTTTTTCAATGTTTTCAAGGATTTCTCTAGTCGATGGATAACTTTTTGAATTCCTTCGCTTCAGCCATGTCCGGATTTTGCTTGCTCCACACCGAAGTATAGTGATCCAAGTCAATATCAAACTTGTCCAATCCCAGCGCATAATTTTCGTTTTGTAGCTCGAATCGTTCCCAGAATTTCTTGGTCAGCTCATGTGCATCGACCGTTCCTCCGTAGATTTGCGGCGTCATGGATGGATCCAGCTGCTCCTTCAATTTGTCGACCGTGGCGTGACACTGAAAGTGAACGTGAGAGGAAACACACTCATGTTCAACACCTTCTTTATAAGAATCTCACATCATTTAAGAATACTCACGTGAATCAACTCCCTAAACTTCGATGGCGCAAAGGTTAGCATATACTCGACAAACGAAACAGCAACTTTGGGCAGCTTGGCTGCATGTATTTCATGATATCGTACCGGGGTGAAGCGGGTGAATGCGTCCAATCCGATTTTCAACTCCGTCGCACCCCAGCCTTCAAATAAGTCCATGCTTATGCCGGTATAGTCAACTAGCAACTGAATACCACCAATCTGTACCTCCTCAAATTCGAGCAGTGCTTCGAGCAGCAAAAATAAAAACCGTCCTTCCGGCAACGGCATAAATCGCTCTTTTTCGAGCTGGACGATTTCCATCAGTAGCACCGTTCGTCCAGCGGAATCTTGTCCCAGCACGTACACTCCACCCGACTCCTGAATGCGTCGCATTTCTGGATCGCTGGCGTCGAGCTTCTTGAACCAACTCGGATACATTTCACGCACCGTCAGATACTGCTCCAGTGCTTCGCAGGCCAGCGGAACCGAAAACTTTCGGAAGCGCAAAAAGCGCAACAGGAACGGCGCATCCACGCGACACTTGCGGATGTGCGGATTGCTCACGATCCATTCGCGCATCTGCGTCAGGGCCTGCTCACGCACCACATCGTCCTCACGCAGTTCTTCCTGGGCGATTTTCCGGTACAACTCTGGCAGCGTAAACTTGTAGCTTTCCTCCACTTTGCGATTTTTATCGAAAGAGTACTCTACGCGATTCGACATTGCAGGGCGATGGTACCAACCAGTTTGATTCAGTGCTAACGACTCACTGCCGGTGACGATGCAAACTCGAGCTACTTTTATTCCTCGAAAACATTCAATTGATCTCCGGTTTGAGGCGGTACACGGCTGCAATTTAAAGCGCATAGTCGAGTCTTGGTTACTATCAAATGTTGTTATCAAAATGCAACGTTTAGTACTTCGTCTGTTGTTGTTCAGTGTATGTTCTGGATCATGGTATACGATGCATTGATTAAAAATATAAAAACTTCGACGGCAACCGTAAACAGATAATGGTCGCTGTTGAAAAATTGCTTGCATTTATGTCTTTGGAATTTCTGAATTCCTGAAAACTTTCGATATTTGATATATGACCTTTGGGGCATCCTTTTTATATTTCCTTTGGGGCATCCTAACCGTACTTGATAAATGGGGCATCCTACCTACTCTTGAAATGTGTTATTGATTAGGCTTCGGCTTAAAAAAAACGGTGTCAATTACAATTATAAGATGGGTAGTTTGCGCAGCAGACCTTATTAAAGACTAAAAGGTGACTATTCACACTTTAATTTACAATCGATGAAATTTGAATTCAGCTTCACCGTAACAGCTGGATGATAAGAATTTGAATTATTTTGGCTACTCTTACATACTTTACCAAACAACGATTACCACATTGCAGCGCGATGCGCCTACAACGATCTTTCTTTTTCCACATGATTGGACTCTTAACGGAACCTGTGAGACCAAAAAATAGAATGAATAATAATAATAACAAAAAAACATGAGTTCGTAGAAATCAGCATATGATAAGGACAAAGACCAATGCCCCCGAAGGAAGCATCGAGTGTAGCGGATCATAAAAAATCTTCTTTAAATCACGGGGCCTTCAGCATACGTTATAAGTTATAATGCATATTGCAAGGCGCACCGTCGCCGTTTATATGAGGTAAAATTTTGTCTACGATTCAGTCCCATTCGTAGCAGCGCCCGCGGTACGTCAGAAGCAGTGTGATCTCCCTTTCGTGAAATGGCGAAATTAGCCGCGTTCAGTGTTGACAAAAAATCTCAGGAGTACGACGAGTATCAGTTCACGCTACCCGAGTTATTCCGTGACATTGCCAAGAAAGAGCTGCGTGAAGATGACTCGGTCCGGGAACAATCGTTGACGGAAATGCGCCAGTGGATCGCGAACAATGAGAACATCTGGAAGTGTCGCACGGACGCCAAGTTCCTGCTACGGTTTCTTCGCTTCCAGAAGTTTTCCGTCCCGATGGCCTGTGAGGCACTAGAACGCTATCTGATGATGCGTGAGACCTACCCGAGCTGGTTCCAGAATCTCGATAGCTACGATACTGCGATAAAGGAGCTCTACTTGGACGGTTCTACGTCTATTCTTGGGCAGGATAGTGCAGGGCGTACGGTAATATTCTTCCGTGTCGCCCGCTTCGTGGCGGAAAAGATGGTCCCACCTAAGGGTGCTCAATTTTTAGCACTCCTGCTGGAAGCGATGCTCGAGTGGGAAGAGGTGCAAATCGGAGGACTGAAGCTGATGGTCGACTACAGCGATATGGATTTGGCGATTTACGAAAAGTGGAGTGCATCGGAGCTACGGCTTGTCATGAATGCCTACAGCCGGCTGTACCCACTGCGCTACAACGATGTACACGCTGCCAAGCTGTCGAAAAAAGCAGTCCCAATCATCGAGAAGCTGCTGTCGTTCACCGATCCCAAAATACGGGAGCGAATTAATGTTGGTAGCCACGTGGCTAAAGCGCAAGCTTATAACTGATGCGTTTGGTCCGTTTACTTATTTTCATTGCAGTGCTATGCCTCTGTGGCCGAGATGCAGAAACATTTCGAACCAGCCATGGTTCCGAACGTTTACGGTGGGCAGGTCGATCTGGATATCCTCAATCAGTCCGTCTGGTCTCGCATCGAGCAGCAGCGGGATGTCGTGCTGGGAATGGACAATATGGAAATCAATCTCGACCATTACGCACCAATCTGGGACGAGATGAATGTTGCCACTTTGCCCGCTGACGTTTCCTCCGCTTAATGAAGCATCTGCGCCTGCCCTCGTCATTAATTAATTTCACGATCATCTGTATGCAATGGCCGACGGATTGGTGATGCCCAGTTTTTTTTTTTATAAAATATCGTTTATTGTACGTGTTACATAAATATACTTACATTTCTATTTTTAAACCAATTTTTACATGCAACAGTCAACGACGTTTATGTCAATCACAGCATCGCTGTTTCCAATGTGGAAGCCTGTCTTCCAGCGGATTGCTGGCGTCAATTGGACTATTTTGGGGTCAGGACTTATCATCATCCGACGGAGTGATCGGATAGACATCTTCCTTCTGGTGTCAGCGGCGGTATAGACGAGCTATTGAATAACAGTCCGGAGACAAGGGTACATCGATGGTACTGCTGCGATATTGGGCGGGTTTCCCACAACCGCGATGTGCTGCGAACCAATACGCAGGTATCCCTGCTCCGCGACGTATCTGTTAATCAACAGGGCGAGTGAGGTGATGCTTGGGATGTGCATGTTCTGCCCACCTCGGTCCCTTGGTAGAGCTAGATGAAGCAGAGGTATCCGGATTCCTCCAGAGCGATTCCATAGCAATGACCCTATGATGCTCGAGACCTTTGCCACATCCAGTTGTCGTGGCCCGCAAACCGATGCTACGGCGTTGCAAATCCGCTTGAGTTCGGACATAATCAGCCTAGCCACCTCATCTATGCGGTCCCACGTCTCCTGGCGTCTCGTCGATGTCCGGGTAGGCCGGGGATCGAGTGAACTCCCTGGAGCACAAGTACTGACAGAAAAATTCATGCCCCGTCAGCACCTGGGACAAGTGGAAGTTCACCCGTCTATGTTTCCGGGCTAGCCACCGCTCCACGTCCGGGATCATCTGATGGCTCCTACCAACGAATCTACTCGAGCGTCGCTAATTGCCAGTAGATGCACACCTTATTAAAGACGGTATTGTGACTATTCACACTTTAATTTACAATAGATGAAAGCTAGCTGAAATTTCAATTCAGCTTCACCGTAACAGCTGCATGATAAGAATTTGAATTATGTTGACTACTCTTACATACTTTACCAAACAACGCTTATCACATTGCAGCTCGATGCACCTAGAACGATCTTTCTTTTACCACATGATTGGACGGAATTTGCTCGACCAAAAATAGAATGAATAATAATAATAACAAAAAAACATGAGTTCGTAGAAATCAGCAACTGATAAGGACAAAGACCAATGCCCCCGAAGGAAGCATCGTGTGAAGCGGACCATAAAAAATCTTCTTTAAATCACGGGGGCAGACGGTGCCGTTTAGCATATGCTATAATGCATATTGCAAGGTGCACCGTTGCCGTTTATATGAGGTGAAATTTTGTCTACGATTCAGTCCCATTCGTAGCAGCGCTCGCGGTACGTCAGAAGCAGTGTGAGCTCCATTTGGTGAAATGTCGAAACTAGCCGCGTACAGTGTTGACAAAAAATCTCAGGAGTACGACGAGTATCAGTTCACGCTACCCGAGTTATTCCGAGACATTGCCAAGGAGGAGCTGCGTGAAGATGACTCGGTCCGGGAACAATCGTTGACGGAAATGCGCCAGTGGATCGCGAACAATGAGAACATCTGGAAGTGTCGCACGGACGCCAAGTTCCTGCTGCGATTTCTTCGCTTCCAGAAGTTTTCCGTCCCGATGGCCTGTGAGGCACTAGAACGCTATCTGATGATGCGTGAGACCTACCCGAGCTGGTTCCAGAATCTCGATAGCTACGATGCTGCGATGAAGGAGCTCTACTTGGACGGTTCTACGTCTATTCTTGGGCAGGATAGTGCAGGGCGTACGGTAATATTCTTCCGTGTCGCCCGCTTCGTGGCGGAAAAGGTGGTCCCACCTAAGGGTGGTAAATTTATAGCACTTCTGCTGGAAGCGATGCTCGAGTGGGAAGAGGTGCAAATCGGAGGACTGCAGTTGATGGTCGACTACAGCGATATGGATTTGGCGATCTTTGAAAAGTGGAGCACATCGGAGCTGCGGCTTATCATGGATGCCTACAGCCGGCTGTACCCACTGCGCTTCAATGATGTACACGCTGCCAAGCTGCCGAAAAAAGCAGTCCCTATCGTCGAAATGCTGCTGTCGTTCACCGATCCCAAAATACGGGAGCGAATTAATGTTGGTAGCCACGTGGCTAAAGCGCAAGCTTATAACTGATGCGTTTGGTCCGTTTACTTATTTTCATTGCAGTGCTATGCCTCTGTGGCCGAGATGCAGAAACATTTCGAACCAGCCATGGTTCCGAACGTTTACGGTGGGCAGGTCGATCTGGATATCCTCAATCAGTCCGTCTGGTCTCGCATCGAGCAGCAGCGGGATGTCGTGCTGGGAATGGACAATATGGAAATCAATCTCGACCATTACGCACCAATTTGGGACGAGATGAATGTTGCCACTTTGCCCGCCGACGTTTCCTCCGCCTAACGAAGCATCTGCGCCTGCCCTCGTCATTAATTAATTTCACGATCATGTGTATGCGATGGCCGGCGGATGGGTGATGTGCAGTCGTTGAACGAAATCGCTCGTTGTTGTCTCACGGTTGCCAGTGGTAACCGGTCTGTGACGTAATAAATGTGATCGAGGGTTGAAAACGGCCTTTGCAGTGTGATAAGGTGTGTTTTTGCACGACGCTGAGGTAAGCAGCTGCTTCGTCCGGGTTTACTCTTGCATAAGCGAATCTGATGGATGCACTTGATCGTCGATTCCTCTTGTTTTTATGTGGTTGAATTTTTTTTCCATTTTTATCTAGCACGGAGGTCACTGTTTAATCTTCAGACTGCCCTTTTCAATTCTTACGAACGGTGAAGCAGAATGATGACACAGAAATAATTGTTTATACTTTAGAATATTTTATTATTTTTCATTGAGCTCATTCAACATTTAAGATTCATCGACAAATATAATACGTCACCAGTTTTAAGAGCAAGTTTGACCTTCAGGCTGCCCTTTTCAATTCTTATGAAGGATTAACCAGAATTATGACACAGAAATATTTATTTATACTTTAGAATAATTTCTTATTGCACACTGAGCTCATTCAAGATTCAAGATAAGAGACGTCCCTACTTTTAAGAACAAGAATCAGCACATCTTTCGCTAACGGGGCGTCCAACAAACGATATTTAAATGTGTTAGGAGATCCTGAAATAAAGCTCAAACTAAACCCTTTCATGGTTCCTAAATGGTTGAACCGCGCCTGAAAAAACGTTGATGATAACTACCAAATTAATTGCAACCATTCCGAAGAATGCTTCCCCATTTTCAATTTGACCTATTTGTAAACTTAAGTGATTCGGCAATGCTGTGCAGTGCATTTCATCAAGATGTTTGGGGAATTTTTATAGTTGCAACTATATCGAAATAAATCGTGATAAGGATATCAGGTGAAAGATTTTCATAACAAGTGGTTATCAGTGAAGAAACCTCTCCCACAGTCGCTAATGAATATAGACAATGTAAATCAAGAAATATACAACGAAAAACCTTTTCTGTTAAATTTTGTTCGTTCTTAAATTTAATAAAATTGTCTCCTCTATCCTTCTGTAGTTGCTTTTACAATACTTTAATATCTATATTTTTAGCTTTTTCTTTGCGAAACCAACCACCTTTTAGTCTTAGTAAACATCTATCATGTCACAAATATTTCTAGCACTCGTGAAAAACTGTGAGCAACTGAAGATTAAATGGTATTATTACATTTCACCAAGCACAATTGCTTACCTTTCCGATTGTTCAATTAATCCACGGTCAGCTTTCGAAAGCTTCCCGTCACCCCACATTCAATTTCACCATTTTGTGAACCGGTTTGATTCCACAACGAAGAGTAGCTCTCCTTATCGATGCTCATTTCGTCCAGAGCCAGAATAACGTCACGACGGCTTTCAAGGTGTTTGAGGAATCGTTTCTTCAGCTGCTCCAGGTCGCACTTTCCCCCGTACTCGGTCAGTAGCAAGGAATCGTCAAACTCTTTCACCATCTCCTTCACCGTGTTGTGACACTAGAATTTAATTGCCTCATATTAAGAAAGCCCTATAGAAGTGGTTAAACGACTATTAACTACTCACAATAATGCGTTTCTTCAGTTTGGGACTCGCGAACGACAGCAGCACGTTTACGATCGGGATGGCAAACTTGGGGAACCTTGCGCCATGAATTTCCCGTATCCGCATCGGATACGACCGGCTGATGGCTTCCATGAAGACTTTCATGTCCGTCACACCCCATATGCCGTAGTGCTTGAGAACTGAGTCGGTGTAGTCCACCAGCACTCGAAATCCACCAATCTGCAGTTCCTCCCACTCAAGCAGTGTCTCGATAAGGAGCGCCGCGAATCGTCCCTCCTGCATTGGACCAAACTTTTCCACGTTGAACCGTGCGAACTTGAAGAAGATCACCATACGCCCATTATCGTCTTGGCCCATGTGCGCGAACACTCCGTCGTCGATCATTTCCCGCATGGCCGGCTCGTTGCAGTCGAGATTTTTGAACCAATCGGGAAACGTTTCCCGCATCGCCAGGTAGCGCTCCAGCGCCTCGCACGCCGTTGGAACGGAGAACTTTCGAAAGCGGAGGAACCTTAACAAGAATGACGCATCCGTACGGCACTTTCGGATGTAGGGATGTTTCGCGATCCACTCGCGCATCTGCGCCAACGATTGCTCACGAATCACGTCATCTTCCCGCAATTCCTCTAGGGCCAGCTTCCGGTACTGCTCCGGTAGCGTAAACTCATACTTATCGTAGCTTTCCGGTCGCTTGTCGACCGTAAAACCCTTGGAAGATTGCATTACGGTCTCGAAGGTGGTTTCGCCTCAAAAGCACAACTAAGACTACTGCTCGCGGTTCTCGCGCGTACCTTCGCAGGGCTATTTTTTCCTAAGGTAGGCTCTCGCGTTTTTATTCGCAGAAGCTTGTCTAGACGAGACACAATCGTCTGGGTTAGCTTAAAATGAATAAATTTATCTCACGCATAAATTACGTATACGCGGGAAGGGGAAACGTTTGTTCGAGTAGAAACGAAGACGATCACGAAAGAAACAATTTCAAAAGGAACGAGAATAAAAAAGATTGATCTTAGCTCCGTAGCTGATGATTTTTGTACAATGAAAAAATACAGTTGTCTACGTTTTTTAGTTAGTTACTAGAGCAAACTCTAGTATGCAGATGCAACCTAAAAGAACTATACAAACGCGCATCAGAATTAGTAAATTATGGAATGTACATTTTATGGTTACACTAGACACATCACGGTGCGTTCTTGAAACAAATATGTGTAGAAAAAGCAATTAATTAAACCTCCGACCCATCAGCTGCGAACCTGTGACCTGTTTTTACGCATTTTATCTTCATCTTCGTCAGGCTTCTTTCTGCTACATCTAGTGGTTACACCATTAAAAAATAAATTTCGTTAGTTCGTCCAACCTTATTTAAAGCCAAGCAGACATACGTAAAACGACTCTCAAATTAAAAAATCATACAAGCTTATCGCTTATAAGCTGTAAGCAGACAGGTTTTACGACGCTCAGAAGAAAGACGTTGACGTAGATCGACCATGCTGGGTGGAAGAACAAGGTACGCAGCATTGGACTGTTTGTACAGTGCTTTAGTTTCTTTTACTTTGCGTGTAATGCAGGAATATTTAAAGCATGTTAAAAAATTTATGCTATATGTAACTAACGACAGATAGAGGGTATAAACTTTGGACAACACGAACTGTATATTAACTAAATTCAAAAGTAGTACGGAAACAATCTGTCTAACGTGCAGACAACTTGTTTATTAATTATCATCTTTTTAAAGTGGGATAAAGAAATCGTAAAATCAACCACTACATTGTAAAGAGTGTCAAAAAAAATGGACGAAGGTTAGTGGAGCATCTATCGTACGGTGGGAGAAGGTAAAACAATCAAGCGGACATTTCAATCTTTTTAAGAATTTTTTGTCATTTTTTAATGTTTTTTAAGCAAAACTTAATCAAAATCTTGATAATATTTTTTTATTTAAATTTAATAAAAATATCTTTTTTGTCAATTTGAACCATTATTTATAATTCCATTATTTATAATTCGCCATTGGGAAACCAGATGGCACCATTTTAGTATGAACAAGGTTTCTTACTAGAAATATATGCATTCAAGTGACGTAATGCAATAACTTAAAGCCATGCTTGAATAATCGATGTCTCTTACTGCATTAGATTGATTCGAACCATTGCTTTTAGAGTATACTTTCTATTCGATCTTTACTTCGATCGATCGATTCGATCTTACTTGATATCTTTCGGTCATGCAATATTCCAATACACGAGCGGTGGTAGTATCTTTACTTAAAAAGTTGTACTTCAAAGACGCGCCATATATAGCTGAATTTTTCAGAACTTTCTATCTATATTCCATGTATATTCTTATGCAGTAAAATTTTCCCATGTCCTTTTTGAGGCCTTTTTTATTCATTACCAAAGTTTGAAAACCTTGTGTCTGCATCATTTGCTTACAAAAAAGCATGTTATTACAATGCTTGTAACTGTTAACAAGAGAAAGTATTTATATTGTATGGAATTGTATTTACATCCTTAAAATGTATCTGTTCAAAATGCTGAATTTCAATGAAAAATTCGAATTAACTTTATATTGACTAGACCACACGTATTTCTAAATTACGTTAACATCAACATAAAAAATATTTTTAAAATGGCACGTTTTTCACTTTGGTATAGCACAGATAGAACCTGACTAACATTTAAGCTTTTTACTATCAACATACAAAAACTCCCAGTGCTTTTTAATGTCCTTCTCTTATCCCACCGTGTACGCGAATAAACTGGTTACCGTGTCAAAGGCAGACCGAGTCGATTAACATTCATTTATTCATTCATAATGTATCGCTTTTATCTTACCTGTGAACCCAGCGAAGAGTGTAAATATAAAATGGAATGGTGACCCAAAATTCTACTATTCAAACTTCAAAGATAAACGCATTAATTGTCATCATTATCATCGTCTTCATATCAGCCTTACTATAAGAAACACTAAAAACGACTTATATTTCAAACAATCACCTTAAGCTTCGACGCAATTGAATCCTTGGTGCACAACACCTTCCAAAAGTTTAATCCACGTTCAACTTTCGGAAACTACCGGCCACACCACCTTCGACTTCATTCTCCACCAGGTTCGACTGGTTCCAGAGGGATGAATATTTTGCTGTATCAATGTCCATGTCGTCCAGCGCCAGTATCACATTGCGCCGGTCTTCGAGATGCTTGCGGAACTTGCGGCCCAGATCATCCGTGTCGAGTTCACCATCGTACTCCTTTGGAAGTAGTTCTGGGTCGATCTTTGACTTGTACTCCATCATGGTCTTGTGGCACTGAGAAGAGTGAGAATGGCATTAACTTTCACTTCGAACACTTTACTTTCATGCCGATCACCTTACCACAATTCTTTCCTTCAGTTTTGGACTGGCGAATGTTAGCAGGAGATTAAGGATGGAAACGGCGAACTTTGGGAATTTCACACCATTCACCTCACGGATTCGAATCGGGTACGAACGGTTCACGGCATCCATGAAGATCTTCATATCGGTCACTCCCCACGAACCGTACAGCTTCATAACGGTGTCGGTAAAATCGCACCACACCTGAAATCCACCAATCTGCAGCTCTTCCCATTCGAGCATGGTCTCGATCAGCAGGGCCATCAAGCGACCCTGGTGCATCGGAAGAAACTTGTCCGGATTCAACCGTTTCACATTGAACATTATCACCGTGCGACCGTCCTTATTCTGTCCGAGCTTCGTAAACACACCATCTTCGAGTATCTCTTTCATAATCGGCTCACTGCAGTCGAGATTTTTGAACCAATCGGGAAACGTTTCCCGCATCGCCAGGTAGCGCTCCAGCGCCTCGCACGCCGTTGGAACGGAGAACTTTCGAAAACGGAGGAACCGTAACAAGAATGATGCATCCGTACGGCACTTTCGGATGTAGGGATGTTTGGCGATCCACTCGCGCATCTGCGCCAACGATTGCTCGCGAATCTCGTCATCTTCCCGCAGTTCCTCTAGGGCGAGCTTCCGGTACTGCTCCGGTAGCGTAAACTCATACTTCTCGTAGCTTTCCGGACGCTTGTCGAGCGGAAAAGCTGTACAATTAGTTGACGCCATGTCGGGAGCCGATACGCGCACACTGGTGGGTGAAAAGTAACTGATCACAGCATCGCTAGAGCTGAGTATAAAACCTCAATGTAGTCTCAAGTGCGCGATCGTGCGCGAACGTTACTTCTCACCGCTCGAACCCTTTAGTTTGAGGTCGTGAGAGCAGTGGCAGATTGTAAGAGTGTCGCTCACCTTCGAGGCGAACGATAAGGAAAGTTAAGAAAATGATCGCAGATGACATCAAATCATAACGAAAGGGGGAATGCATGAATAGGATTGCTAGTCGCTGGATTATGAATTGCATGATTTTTCAATTCCATTTTTTTATAAAGCCCCCCATAATCCACTGTTTTACTTCTTCCAGCAAAGATGGTCAAACATTTTATTGGTGTTTAAAATAATACGGTCAATCGACGTTCAATTTCCGAAAACTTCCCATCACACCGCCCTCGACCTCGTTCTGCACAAGGTTCGGTCGGGTCCAGAGAGATGAATAACGTTCGACGTCAATGTCCATCTCGTCTAATGCCAGCATCACACTCCGACGGTCCTCGAGACGCTTGCGAAAATGCCGCAGCAGATCCACTTGGTCTAGGCTGCCGCCATAGTCGGTTATGAGCAGCTCGGGATCGAATCGTGCCTTGAACTCCTCCTCCGTCTTGAAACACTGCCGATGAATAGGGTAAATAAGCAATTATTGAAAGACTATCGCTTCATGGTTGGTTTTATGTGGTTTGTAATGGCAACTTAACTTACAACCACCCGCTGCTTTAGCTTTGCGGAGGCAAACGAGAGGAGCGCGTTTATCATGGCCACACCGAACTTTGGGAACTTCACCCCATTCACCTCCCGGATCCGTATCGGGAAGGAGTGACTCACGGCGTCCATAAAGATCATCATATCGGTCACTCCCCATGAGGTATACAGCTTCAGAACGGTATCGCTGAAGTCGATGAGCACGTGGAAGCCACCGATCTGCAGCTCCTCCCATTCGAGCATGGCCTCGATCAGGAGGGCGATCATACGACCCTGGTGGATCGGGAGATACTTGTTCGGGTCCATCACTCTAGGTTTGAAAAGTATCACCATGCGGCCTTCGCGATTCACTCCAAGCTTTGTAAATAGCCCATCCTGGAGTATCCCTTTCATCATGGGCTCGTCGCAGTCGAGATTTTTGAACCACTCCGGAAAAGTGCTGCGCATCGCCAGGTAGCGCTCCAGCGCCTCGCACGCCGTCGGGACGGAGAACTTTCGAAAGCGGAGGAACCGTAGAAGAAATGGCGCATCCGTACGGCACTTTCGGATGTAGGGATGTTTGGCGATCCACTCGCGCATCTGCGCCAACGAGTGCTCCCGAATTTCGTCGTCCTCACGGAGTTCTTCCTTAGCCATCTTACGGTACTGCTCCGGTAGCGAAAACTCATACTTATCGTAGCTCTCTGGCCTTTTCTCGATAGAATAATTCATTCCGTTTGCTGGTGACACCATGGTTGCAGTGGTTGCTCTTTGTCCACACGTTATACTTCTTCGGCGTTCGCAACAAGACTGACTTTGCTTGCCGAAAACCGGTTCCAGATTTTAAGCAATTTTAGGTCACAAAGCATACGCACTCCGCAGTCCCACTCGTTATCCACCGGTATTACCGCTAGTCGTCAGCGCGTGCAATAAAATTTCAAAAAACCGATTAAAAACAAACCCAAAAAAGGCATATAGCGTTGGTCAGACCGAGAAAAAGACGCCGCCACGTAGAGATGCGTAGAGTCAGGATAGACTCGCTAGCTTTTAAATTGTAGGAATACATGAAGTTAGACACTGTTGCGGCGTGAGATTGTGAAATGTCTTTGCCATAGAGGGACGACTAGTTGGGTCATTAAAACGATCGTTTGATTAAATGTGCATCAGATTAGTCGACTACTCTTTGTACGTTCTAATGACACAAACATACCAACCTATAAGATTCTACCCACTTCTGTATCATTGTATATGTCTTATTTATTTGTTTACATAATGCCTGTGTTGCAGACAGGAGATGCGATACAAGAGAAACTTGGTTCCTGGTTGTTTGAGCAACTGATGTTTCGTTGACTTGAGTGCAGTACAAGGTACGAAATACGGCTCATTCCATCAAATGTAATATACATTTTTCAGACGGAACGAGTAAAGTTATGGCTCTAATCCGTTTATATAATATAATTTAATTGTTAAGTATATTTTTTAAACGCATGCTTAAAAACTATAAATGAAAAAATGGTAAATTGTTCTTCATTTTGCCTCTAAAATTACTTTACTACCAGGACAGCAATTGGAAGTGTGGTAAAATAAGAGGAATACAACCATGGATTTCTCATGGTGCAACCCAAAACAAACCCCTGTGCATTTAAAAAAGAAAACGTGCCTCGTAAAATGATGTTAAATAATAAAAAAAAATGCATTGCTAGAAGGTAGATTCCAACAGGGAAGTTCCTCTTTGCTACATAGATACTTTAAAATATGTTTCGTCAACTCTCACAATCTTTTCTCAAAACAAAACAGGCTAAATGAAGTGATTCTCGAAATAAAAAGTTGAAGAAGATTATCGCTCCGTACGCAGACCGGTTTTACAAAGCACAAATGTGGTACGCTGGTTTCATTTACCTTCGTCACCTGGTCGGTGTTAGTGACATTAACTTTTTTACGCCCATGTTGGCGTACGTTGTGCGTTAACGAGCTGGGCGTTCATTGTCAACCGTTTTGGCCAGAAAGTTTTAAAGCATGTACGAAATGGTTGTCATCTTACGAGAAACATTTGTATCAATTTTGGAACCACAAATAAAGCTCCACGGAAATTGTTGCAAACGTATCAATGGTTCACTTGATTTGTTGATTACGATCATTTGTTTGCAAAAAACTTGATTAACCAAAATGTTGTCCGTACCGATCTTTGTTCGATCAGCTATAAAACAGGCCAACAACAAAGTATTGTGGAAAATACATAATACGTAAAGACTATACATAAGGTAGATCCTACAGCAAGTGATGATGAAATTAAAAATGTAAGACATATAGATGAAAACAGCATTCTATCAGTGATTTAAGTATCAACACATAGTTACAAAAAACGTAATTAAGTTAAACGTATTTATTTGCATATTAAACTGAATACCAACAATTGCTATTATTCTCGTCCACTGCATATCAACGTTTTCAAACAAAACTAAAAATGACTAATATTTTAAACAATCACCCTGACTAAATTCAGTTTTTTGAGGCTCAATTTTCTCGATAACATTAATCCACGTTCAACTTACGGAAACTACCGGCCACACCGCCTTCAACCTCATTCTCCACCAGGTTCGACTGGTTCCAGAGGGAAGAATAGTGCGCCGTGTCAATGTCCATCTCGTCTAGGGCCAATATCACATTGCGCCGGTCTTCTAGATGCTCGCGGAACTTGCGTCGCAGATCTTCCATGTCCAGTTCACCGTCGTACTCCTTTGGAAGCAGTTCCGGGTCGATCTTCGCCTTGTACTCCATCGTGGTCTTGTGACACTGGAAACGATGGACAATCCCGAAAATATTCACTTCAAACACTTTTCGTTTATGCAGTTCACCTTACCACAATTCTTTCCTTCAGTTTTGGGCTGGCAAATGTTAGCAGGAGATTAAGGATGGAAACGGCGAACTTTGGGAACTTCAGACCATTTATCTCCCGGATTCGAATCGGGTACGAACGGTTCACGGCATCCATGAAGATCTTCATATCGGTCACTCCCCACGAACCGTACAGCTTCATAACGGTGTCGGTAAAATCGAGCATCGCCTGAAATCCACCGATCTGCACTTCCTCCCATTCGAGCATGGTCTCGATCAGTAGGGCCATTGCACGGCCCTGGTGAATCGGCAGAACCTTATCCGGATCCATTATTTTCATACAGAACATTATCACCGTGCGACCGTCCTTATTCTGTCCGAGCTTCGTAAACACACCATTTTCGAGAATCTCTCTAATAATCGGTTCGTTGCAGTCGAGATTTTTGAACCACTCCGGAAAAGTGTTGCGCATCGCCAGGTAGCGCTCCAGCGCCTCGCACGCTGTCGGGACGGAGAACTTTCGGAAGCGCAAAAACCGTAGAAGAAATGATGCATCGGTACGGCACTTTCGGATGTAGGGATGTTTGGCGATCCACTCGCGCATCTGCGCCAACGAGTGCTCCCGAATCTCGTCGTCCTCACGGAGTTCTTCCTTAGCCATCTTCCGATAATGCTCGGGTAGCGTAAACTCGTACTTATCATAGCTCTCTGGCCTTTTCTCGATAGAATAATTCATTCCGTTTGCTGGTGACACCATCATTGCATTGGTTGCTCTTTGTCCACACGTTATACTTCTTCGCCGTTCGCAACAAGACTGACACTGCGACGGTGCATCACTGCACAAAAATTTCAAACAATAAACAATAAACCCAAAAGAACTCATTTCTTAGCTCGAAACAGAAACCGCCAAGCGAAGACCGAATGCAGTTGATGCATTTGGGTGGTAAGTGATCGTTTTTTGCACGGAATACGGAGGAGTCATTTCGCGAGTTTTAACGATCGTTTGATCATACGTCCGATTAAGAGTTTACATTACGTAAGTTCTAGTGACCACCAATGCCATTTTAGCCTTTTGCAATATACTTGTGTACACACGAGCAAACACTCGCAAACCGTCGGGTCGGAGAACTTTCGGATGCGGAGGAACCGTAGAAGAAATGATGCATCCGTACAGCATTTTCGGATGTAGGGATGTTTGGCGATCCACTCGCGCATCTGCGCCAACGAGTGCTCCCGAATTTCGTCGTCCTCACGGAGTTCTTCCTTAGCCATCTTACGGTACTGCTCCAGAAGCGAAAACTCATGCATATCGTAACTCTCTGGCCTTTTCTCGATAGAATAATGGATTCCATTTGCTGGTGACACCATCGCTGCACTACTTTATTATCCACACGTTATACTTCTTCGGCGCTCACAACAAAACTGAAATTGCTTGCTAAAGGTTCAAATTTAAGCATTTTCAGCTGGCAAAGCATACCTACCAAGTAACGCCAGTGACATGCGGGAGCTATACTATTTCGAAAACAATTAAAATGCAAATCCAAAGAACAAATGTATGTACAGCCTAGCTTTAATCGAGAAAAAGACGATGCCACGCGGAGAAAGATGTTGTTGCCCCAAAGTCTCACATAATATTTGTTTTGAAGGCAGTATCGGTATGTAAATTAGTTCTCCCAATGAAAAAAACAAAACTTTTCGAATTTGGCAGCGAAAAATTGAGATACCACCTGGAACAGCTACAAGATAAATGAAATAATGCAAGGAAAACCACCTCTAGGTTCGAAGATATGTATTGATCATAATTCATTCATTTTAAGGCATGTTAAGCGGCAATACAGCTTACTTCCTAACCTCTCACTCTCAACTCTAAACCTACGTACAGCAAAGAGTTTATTGCATGACTTACGATAGAAGTCCGTAGACATGAGATAATGCATCGTTTGAACATATACGACTGCGATGTTCACGACTGCGTTCGCACAAGGCGAAGCTAGCATCGGCGCTCGTGCCGAACGTGGAGGCTGCTGCATCGTGTGCATAGATAGCCTTGCCCTTGTGCGTGCATTTGACGAGACGCTGTTCAAGTGATCGTTGGATAATGTACAAGTACACACATGTGAAACGTCAAATTCTAGGACAAGCCCTGGAGCGGGTTCGTTCGGTCGGTCGGTTCTAGTGTTATATAGAAGACAAAATCAACTGCATCGGTTGTTTTTTCTACAGAGACTTGTTTTTTTCGGGCACGGAACGATCGGTTAGGAACGGTAGGTGCTGCAAAGCACTTGTATTGCAAGGAAAAAGGTGAACCTCGAGAAGATGCAGTACGGGGAAAAACCACACCGCCCCGTATTTGCACAACTGAACGTACTCGGGAGATGTTTCTGTGTGGAACATAAGGGTGGTTCATTGTACATCGATCCGATCTGTTCGATCGATGTAGCAATGCATAATTTAAAATTCTTTTTTCTCCATTTTAAATCAAATTCTCACCGTTTGTTCTCCATTTATTTTGACATATTCATCGGCTATACACATTTTTCTATACAATTTACCGACTCTCAGTACATACCACGTAATAGATTGAATCAAACACCGGCATTGACCTTAACACTGGGTGCCAGTATGATCGGCTGAGTAGCTACCTACGTTTAACGATAATTGTTGCTCACTTTATCTTCGCCAAGCCGGATAAACTAGTCCCACGTTAATTCATTGCCCAGTTGCCGCCATGCTTTATGCTAATTAGAATGGCGTACACGAGCAAGTTAGGTAATCAATCATTGCAAATGGCGCACTGGTTGAATTGGGGGAGATCTGGGTGCATGGTCGAAGTACGATTAAATATATTCACTTTTAAATTATGTGCATTAGGCACTTTGTTGAAGATAAAAGTGACTGGAAGCTGGGTAGCTTTTCAATCGATCTCCATCCCAAACTCGACGTCGCCCTCGGTGGTTTGGCGCCAAAAGTGAGCGTAGGGCTCGGTGTCGATCTCCAGCTGGTCCAGCAGCAGCAGCCTGTCCCGTTGGGTCGCCAGTCGATGCCGTAGGTCTTTGGTAATTGCTTCGGGGTCCGATTTCCCACCGTACTCGACCGGCAGTAGGTCCCGATCGACGTACGCCAGCACGCCATCCATGCTGCTGTGAAACTGAGGGACCACCGTCCCGAGGAGAAAGTGTGACGATAAGTACAGGAAAAGGGTCATTCGGCCGGAGCCGTTCGGTTTAGGGTTTCGCTGTGCGTGCGTGCGTCGCTCGCGGTACTCACGAAGATCCGTCGTCGAAGTTCGTCGGCTGCAAAGCTTAGCACCAGATTGCCCAAGGCTTGACCGATGCGCGGCAACCGGACGATGTGGACCTCCTGCACGCGCACCGGCAATGCGTGGCTGAGGCAATCGAGGAAGTTCCGGATGTCGGCCAGCTTGAAGCACACGAAGTGTCCCATCGTGGCCGCCTCGCAGTCGATGATCGCGACCCCGCCACCCACCTGCACCGCCACATCGTCGAAGTATGCCTCGAACAGCATGTGCTGGAACCGACCCAGGTGATAGCAGGTGAAGCGCGTTACGTCGAAGCTGCGGACACGCACCAGCGCCACCATTCGCCCCGCCCGATCCACCCCCAGCGGAAGGCACCCGCGGACGTCCTCCACCAGCTCGCGCATATAGCGGTCGGTTGGGTCGAGATTCTCGTACCAAATGCGGAACACCTGGCGCATCGTGAGGTACCGCTCGAGGGTTAGCCGGGCCGCTTCCTGGTCGAAGGCGCGCGCCCGCAGAAACCGCAACAGGAACAGGGCGTCGGTGCGGCACCGGCGAATGTGCGGATGGGACGCGATCCACTGGCGCATCGAGCGCAGTGACTCCTCCCTCCGCTCCTCGGTTTCGCCCAGCTGCTGGATTGCGATAGTCCGATGCAGTTCCGACAGGGCCACGGTGGAGTCGTTTGCCTCGTACCGAGAAGGACACTTGTCAACCGAGAGCGACGTGGGACGCGTCGAACCTGAAGCCATCGCGACTTCGTACCGACGAAGGTTCACACTAAACTGCCCTCATAGTGGACGATACCTGAAGCGATATGGTGTGAAATTTCGCTAGCGCCACCGCTTTCACTTTCTATTGCAAAACCAAACGTGTTCACCTACACCAGAGCGCACGTCTAAATGTGGTTCATTGCATTTTTCTCAGCCATGCATGACCGCAGGTTTTGCTGGGGGTTTGCTTGCTGTGCTCAATACCGCAGTTCATTGCCATGCCAGACAGAACACCTTACGATGCTCGACGTCTTAAAACCGGTTCTAGCGTTGCTTTAAAGAGAGCTTCGACCATGAAACATCTATTGCTTTCCGTGATTTTTTGCTGCCATTGATTAGAGAGAGCTATACACATTAGTGATCTATATTTGTCGAGGCATTCGTACTATTTTAGACTTGTCTCCATGAAACAATCTGGAGCGTGGAGGAATTCATGTTTGATTCTGATGTTTCATAATTCGGCGGTAGCTACATTCGCAATCCGCAATGAAAACTAACATAGATATTAAGAACACTTTTTAATGCACTGTTTTTATATTTCGCATCAAAATGCCATCGTAAGCTGTCACAAAAGATCGCTTTGTTTGTTGAATTTTTGTTTAATTAAAGCATTCTTTGTTCTTAGAATAACCTTAAAGACAGAACGTATATCTTATTCTTATGAAAACGTATTTCACAAAACGAGCTATCTTGGTTCAAACTACATGGAGTATATTTCTTCTTGATGCACACTTATGCAATTTGACTAGCCTTTCTAGTTTTTATTTGCCACTAACTTATTATAACTATCACTTGATCAGTATTGTATATTCAGATAAGAATATTATTTTTTATGTGTTTTTAAAATGGTAAATAAGATCAAACTTTCACAAATGAAAAACTAATGACGTTTGTATGATAAAAAAAACTTTTGTACAAGCTTTATTACCACCGTGTTGATTGTAATCATAAAGCAATTTTAGGAAATAGAGCACGTTTACTTCTTTAGAATGTTTTTCGTGACTGTTCACAAACACATAATTTCGATATGGTGTCAGCAAATGAACTTAAACTCTTTTTATTTTTCTGAGAAAAAAATGTTCAAGTTATTGGTTGAGGATAATATTATTCAAATCTATCTTCTATCGTATTGATATTCCTAGTTTCCACAGTTCCAACTACTACAATGGACAAACGTGAAATAAATTGGTATTTTTGATTAATTGATTTTTAGCGAAATGTGTACTCTCTGTCATGATTCCATCTTACAATTACAATGATGTTCGTAATCAAGAAAAGAGCAGCATTAGGGAAACAGGGAATGAAATATACACCGGTTGTCTTGTGTTGTACCAGAAGTACATTTTTATTACATTTATATATAAAATTGTTGTCATTTTTATCATAAAAACTTATACCTAACAGTCCTATTGATTTTTTAAAACTATAAAGGGTCATTAAAATAAACCGTATACCTATAATGTTATTGCATCGATCCCAGCCACTGAACATTCACCCTTAGGTGACGTCGTTAAAATGTACTTACTTCTATATGTCTGCACCTTTTCGATCAGCTTTCAGAACTCTACTAGCTACACATAAATTCGCGCTTGAAAATTGTCTCCATAATTATAGAATATTAAAATATAAAAAATAAATTAAAGGCAAAGTCTACCCCTCATCACTTATCTGCTTAACTAAACTAACTGTCTGCTACACTGATACATCGTTGCTGCACAAGTGATACAAGCCTTACTCCTTATCATCAGACTAGAACATTCTCGTCCTTTTTGTTGTGTGTTGTAAGATGTTATCGAACAATAAAATCTATCAATAACTTAATCCACCTGCATTTGGCAAGGCTTACTAATAGGCTTCAAAACAACCCTTTGTCGTGTAGGGGACAGCCGGAAGTACTAACGATAGCGTGGGCATGTGCTATGAAATAAACGAAACCGATTCTTTGGCTAGCTTAGCTGTACGGATAAGGATGCGCACTGATACTGTACAGGTGCAAAATGGCGCGAAATGAATTATGCAAGTACTAAGGAACATATTATAGAAAGTGATTGAAAAAACACTATCCTACCTTAACCTACGAATGAAATGTAACGCCTTCAACCTCTTTGTATGTAAGCTTAAAGTAAAGTTAGATGCAAATGCCGACCATCATCACCCCCCCCCCCCCCACACACACACACACACACACACACAGACCCACAGTCACAGTCGAAGTCCCGATGAATCGAATTGTACAAATGGAAAGCAGGGAAATACTTCGTTTCACAAGGAGATCATCGTCGATCACGGGCACCTATCCGGAACCCACTCCAGCCTGATGCACACAGCCCTACGCAATGACGGCGTAGTTTTCCGGATAGTCAGTGGAAGGATTGCCACTGGCGCTCTGGATCGTTTGAGGTCGCTGATCCGGTGCAGCAAAGGAAGCCGAGGAAGGACCAGCAATGCGTATCACACTGATTCGATTGTCTGGAACAGGCGTGGTCGGTGGTTGTCCACTCGTTTGATTGGTGGTGGTGGCGATGGTAGCGGTTGTGTTTGTGGCAGCGGCAGCTGCTGCGGCTTTCTTACAGTTGTCCTCCACCACCTCCCGTATCTTCGCCCGCACCACGTCCCGTACGTTCCGCGGGAAAGCAGGCGAAACCGGCTGACCTGTGGATGCATCCGTTTCCATGTTTGTCGTGGGTTGTACCGTACCTGGTGACATTGAGCGGTGGGTTCCATCGGTTGTTGCCGTCACCGTGGCCGGTCGATCCTTTGGCGCCTTTCGGCGCGACTTTCCAGCCACGGGAGGCCTTGGCGCTTTCGCTGGACGTTCGTTCTTCAGGCAGGACGAATCCTCGTGCTTGTACAGGTAGGACTTGAGCGCGAACGACTTACCACAGCGGCTGCACGCGTGTGGCTTGGTGTTGGAGTGGGTCTGCACGTGCGCCCGCAGGTTCGACTTGTCGGCAAACGCCTTGTGGCAAACGGTGCATTGGAATGGTTTTTCGCCTGCCGGACAAAGAATGAGATAGAGAAGTTAAATAATGTTATCGTCAGCGATTAAATTTCCTCCAGAATATCGGGATTCTTCGGAAAGCTCCATAGCTCTAGCTAATGATTTCCGAAGAACCCAGTTTTCGGTCTAACTACTAACAATATTTAGAAACATTTACATCTTGAACCAATACTTAGAGATTGTTCATTAAAATTATTTATTTTCGCCTTACTTGTAGAAAATCTCAAAAGAAACAGATATTTTTGGTGAGAAATTAGAACTTACCGGTATGTGTGCGAATGTGTCCCTGAAGTAGCCACGGTCTGGAGAAACATTTACCACACGTCGGACACTCGCAGCCCTGGTTGTGTGTGCGCACGTGCATCGAGTACGCCGGCATCGACACGTACACCTTCGAGCAGAATGGACATTTTCGGGCTTTCTTGTCCTCCAGGGAGCTACAAGAGAAAACCAACGTTTAGGACAAGGGTCATTTCAATTAAGGTTTTCCCTTGGGAGAGCTTAGTGAATACTTACCGATGGGTTTGACGATGTCTGGCCAGGTTGGAGGAGGTCGAGTAGCGCTTATTACACTCCGGACATACGTGCACATCCAAGCCGGATCCGGGTCCGTTCTCATCGCTGGTATTTCCCCCCGGACCACCGGGTGGATCGGCCTCGACGTGCCCGGAATCGTTGGTGGCGTCCCGGGAGCGATCCAGCTCACTGTTAATCGCCGGTTCAACATCCTCCTCTACGATCATGCGATCCTGGGAGGATCCATCGGTGGCCAACAGCGTCCCTCCACCGATACTGACGCTACTCGCACACGAAACCGTCCGGATTTTGCGGGCCTTCTTCCGATCGAACACCTTGTGCGAATAGTAGCACTCCACCACCGCCGAATCCTGCGATTCCTCCGATGCCGACACACCACCACCGAACCGACCGACCACCGGATCCTGGACGGGCGATGTGGCCGGTCGGTCGGTTCCAAAACCACTGACCACTTCCTGCCGCTCGTGGCACTCTATTATAGTGAACATCTGCGCGTCCTTATCGCTTCCGACCTTATCGGGACTGATGGTTGGCGCGTACAGGATCAAGCTGGATCGCTCGCTATCGCGGCTACCATCGGCACACGGCGATAGTGAGGCCGATCCCGGCGACAAGTTCAACACTTCGACCGGCTTCCGGTCCGGACTCTGGATTATCTCCCACTTCTTCGTCCATTTCTTCTTCGTCGCCTCGGCCATCGTGACCGTGTGCGGACCGTCTTGCATGACCACTATCCGGCCGTCGTCGGCGTGAGTCAGGCTGACGGGTGCATAGTACTCGCCGGCCGGCGCTAGGTTGATCATATCGGCCGACGGATCGTAGTACGGCACGGTCTGGTGTTTGGAGTACGGCATCGGGTCTTGGGAGAGCCGCTGCAGGTAGTCCTTCTCGTGCGCGGTGCGTGCGCGCGTATCCTCTGTGCTGAGCTTCGGCGCTGAGTACGACACGTACGCCAGCTGGGTCAGATTGTATAGTTCTTCCGGGATGTCCGAGGGAATTTCCTGCACCATGGTGAGCCGGTCGCAAGCTGTTGGCGAGGGAAAGAGAAGACCATCCGATAAAGACCGGCAACCAGATGTTATGACTCATGCGTGAAATTTCGCTCTCGAGACGAATAATCTCTGCCCGATAACGCCGATCGTGCTTGACGTGGTTAAAACATGCTACAGAGAGTTTCTGACAAGCCACCTTGGAATGAAATGAAACCTCGCATTTGAGTACTACAGGTTCATATCCACCCATACTGAACAATTGATTCCCCTACAGATTCAGAAATTGTATAAAAACAATTGTGATAAACAAGTGGCGGGTTTTGGGATACCCTCACTAAAAGTTGCTGCCTCGAAACTATGAATCACAACTGCCGACTGCTTATACCCTGCATTTCTATGTTATCTTAGTTTTTTTACCACCTACACGACAGCTGTGTCGATAGGGAAACATAAACAATCAAGCCCAACTAATATTTATTTCCCTTTTAAGACACGTAACTGCAAGGAGAAGCTGTTTCTCTTCAAGTTTTTTTCCTATCTGCTTCGTTCTTTACTTGCTTACAGGATCAGCTTCCAGTTCGTTCATGGCCAGATTTTATGGGCAAAAATTATCAACTACAATTTATGGCGTTCATATGTGCGTTCTGACGGTACAATGGAGGTATATGATCTTCCGGAACAGCCTGATTTACGATAGTGCGGTGAGTGGGTGTTTAAAATTAGCCTCCAAACATTTTTTACTCCCTGTTAATATTTTGTGTGTATTTTTAATGTGAGATATTTGAGCAGGAGATTAAAAATGAAAAATAATGTCATCTTCATAGAAAAAATTGAATAGAACTTGAAATTATGTACCTTTAAACATTGCAAACTAGCTGATTAACCCGATTTCATCCGGGTAGAAAAACAATTCCAAACGAAAGAGTATTTTCATTCAGTGTCTTGAGTTTTACAATGTTAAGAATGTTGGACGTTTCACACTTGAAAATTGGCTTTCTTATTAGTATGTTGGGTGTAAATCGAATCGATTTTGTGTGATTGAGAATATTTGTAGCAGAAGATAAAAGAAGTCTGAGATGAGATTGAACACTCAAATTCGATTCCATTCGATTTAGTGACCCCAAAAAAACTACGAAAATGATACCCATATTGCTTTTAAACCATTGTTGAGACATAGAGGTAAGATGGTAGCCCCTCTTATCCTTTCCTGTACATGGATGAAATTTTATTAGATGATGGCTACATATTTAAGAAGTACGTGTACCAAATTTTGTAAAACTCCCATCCCATAATTGTTGAATTATTATTATTTTTCTTCATTTTAGGTGTTCGGTGTTCGGGGATAGGGAAAAGTTTTCGGTTCGGGAAAGGGACGGAGGATATTCGAAATCATAAAAAATTAGCTACACTCCAGCCTAGTTTGGTTAAGGTAGACTTATTAGATTTTGCCTTGAATACATATGATCAGAATTGACGTTTTTTGTTCTGAGAATTGCTATTGTTTTGCTGTAGAGGAAGACGGTAGTGGGAGTCTTAGCTAAGATTGAACATTAAGAGTGAGGCCATTCGATTTAGAAACCACAAATACTGCGAAATTGGTACCCATATTGCATTTTTACTATTTTTAGGGTAGGGGGTAATTTGAGAGCCCCCTTTTTCCCTTGCCTTAGGAGGTTGAAATTTTAATCAAAGCTATGTCTCTTTGTAAGCAGTATGTGTACCAAGTTTGTGACAATCTGTTCAATAATCGTAGAGCTTTAATTGGTTTTCCTTATTTTTGAACGGTTGTTATCCGGGAGGGGTAGGGAGGTATGGGGATATCAACAAACGAAGTCTAAATAATTCATCCTTGTAAAATTAGCTAATATCCAGTCAAGTTTGGCACAAATCGGTCCGTTAGAATTTGCGTAATGCTGTTGAATACATGATAAGAAATAACCCTCTTCGTTTTGAGAATTGCTATTGTTATGCTGAAGAAGAGGAGGATAGAGGGAGTCTGGGCTAAAATTGAACATTAAGAGTAAGGCCATTCGATTTAGAGATCATAAATCTTGCGAAATTGATATCCATATTGCATTTTTACCATTTTTGAGGTAGGGGGTAGTATGAGAGCCCCTCTTTCCCCTTCCCATAGATCGATGAAATTTTAAACCATGCTATGTCCTTACGAAAGCAGCATGTTATTCAATTTTTATGTAAATCCAATCAGTAATGGTTGAGCTTTAATTGTTTTTCATTAATTTTAGAGGGTAGGTGTTCGGGAGGGGTTGGGAGGATTGAAGATATCAACAAACGAAGTTCAGATCATTCAACCATGGAAAATTAGCTACCTTCCTGCCAAGTTTGGTGTAAATCGGCCCGGTAGATTTTGCGTGATGCGAGTGCATACATATATATATATATACAGACAACGGTGACTTTTATATATATAGATAATGTTTGAAAATTAAATTTTATTGTGTTTACCTTTAACAATCTATGTTATAACCCAGCAACGATATGCACAAAGAAATCTATTGAAAATGACGCACATTGTGTGTACTTTTAATCACAAATCAGAGATCGAGTTTCTGCCAATATTCTCAGTATACGCGATGGCGGTATCCTTGTACTAAAACGTATGCCAACCTTCTCGGCGCCGAGTGAACTCTCCACATGATCTGAGTGAACGGTATTTGTTTGTTTTGAAAATTAGACCATTGATCTCCGTAACGGACACTTTTCTCACTCGCACGGTTGCATTCGCTCTCGCTCGCCCGTCTTGGAAGGCAGGCGAACCAAATCCACACCATCCGTCTACTACGCACCGCTTACTACGATGGAAGAAAAACAAAACGTCAAGGAAAACTGCACCCACTACGATCGATCGGTTTTTCACCAGTTTTGTTTTCATTCTACCGTTCGCCGCTGCAGTTGGTCGATGTTGATTTTATGGGATAACGGTTTCATCGCGTCGCTTCATGGATGGGGTTTTCCTCTACGAAACGCGGAGAGATTTTCGCTCGTGGCGTTTCCTTGACTTTACTCAATGGCGTAGGAAATCGGGTCGAGGTGAACGTACTTCGATGTAATTGATTTGTGCCCAGCTCTGGCCAGCGTCAACTGTCAAATGGGAGTTTGAAAAACTCTTTCAACCTCCGTCGGTTTTCGTATGCAGACGTTTGAGTAATTAAGATTTATCACTCAAAATTTATCTCGAAGGAAAATCGAACCGCAAGCAAATGGCAGGCGTAAAGGGCGCTTCCACTGCTCCAATCGATTGCGTCAATAACGCATCACCGCCATTGGGTCGATTGGGAAATCTAGCTACTACCGATTTGCAGGTGGACTTCGCGCACGGTGGACAATTATAGCTTAATTAGCACCCGCCCCAAAACCGACACCTTTTCCAGTCCATTCAACCTCCAACCGGCTGCATCGGCTTGGTTCGCTGGTGCTCGTTTGGATAACCCATCGATCAAGGTGATCACCACCTCAAACGGGCTGCGAGTCTGGCGTCTCTCACTTTGTACACACAGCAACAGTTTCACCGGACATGTTCCGTTCAGCCAGGGTGGACGTTAAAGTGCACCACAAACACACACACACACCCGGCTCACGGGTGTCCTGATGGACGATGTTCTTGGAAAACGTCCAAAGCGTGGTAAACATTTCGTCGCGGCCGGTAAGTGTACGGCGAATTTTCCTCTGCCGCAGGTGGCCCTATTTTGTGCCATCGCGTTCGGCGTGAAAATGCGTCTCAAACGGTCCGGGTGGAAAGCAATGGAAATGAAGGAAAAAAGGCGCATTGCAAGAAAGGAAAGACACACGGAAGTTTCCGCATCATTCCTTGCTTTATCCAAAAGTGCACAGTGGTCAAGTGAGTGGAGATTTGGTTGGAACATTTAAAAATAAAAATGGACAAACTATAAACATTTTACGATCTTATTCTACAACCAAAAGCGTTTGTCTCGACACTCGCTACTATCACCTTCGCCGGTCGGTGGCGCGCATATTTACGCTAGACTACGCCGCAACTGCTCGCTACGTAAGTGTTAAGCGTCCAGTGGCCGCAACGCGCCAGAAAACGACCAAACACACGTGCCATTTTCTTCCGGCATCCGTCCGCGCGGTACGCGGAAAAGTAAAAATACTGGCCCTCCCGAATGACGCATTTCGGCGGCCGGTAAGGTTACGTGCGAAAATGGATCCACTCGCTCCGACGGTTCCTCTCAGCCCCAGCGACCGGGACACGCTGATGGACACTGGCTGACGGTGCAGTTTTTCATCGGCGTGCTTGCGTCGGCCGGAGCGCGGCCCGAGAAGTAAACATTAGAAGTGCGAATGGAAAACCCTTGCCAAACGGTTCGGCGTCCGTAGCAGCCGCAGCAGCAGCAGGTTGTTTCACCTTTTTCCCAATTTCTGGCCAAGGATAGCGGTCTGGTCCGACTAGCCAACAAACGCGGAATACTTTGCAGCGCGACCACCGTGAGATTTCCATCCAGCCCCGAGGGACTAGCTCGAGTGGTGCGTATTAGATCATCCACTTGTTGAAGATGTTTCTACCTTTTTCACCTCTCTCCCCCTCTCTTTTCTTTCCTATTTTTTGTTTACTCCCGCTCACTTCCTTGTTCCTTGTTACTCGCAGCCGCTGGGAAATGGTCATTTTTTAATCACTTCCAAAATGGGTTCGACTTCAGAATCGGCTTGACCGTGCCATCGTCGGCACCGAACTCCCGTTCGATCGATGATTGATCATGGCAATGGCTACAATCTTTTCTACTTGTTTTCATTGCCTTTCCCCGACGGTGTGTATGATTGATGGAAGAAAATAGATGCGGTCAGCTGTTGAGTGGCGGGGTGGCCGGATGTGGAATTTAAATTTATCACCATTTCCCCCCCCCCCCCCCCCCCTTTTTCCCATACTCCCTTTGAATAAAGTTTATGCGTATACGTGCGCTAGGGTTAATATTTTTAATTGATATTTTCACAATTTCACCACCTACTCCTGGCCCTTCGGTTCCTCGTGTCTACTCCCACTGTGCCGAGCAGCTGTTATTATGACGCGTTATGTTTGGGGTGCGTGCGCAATAAATAGATATTTATATTTAAATCCGAAGCAAAAAGAATCCCACCCATTGACGCCAATATTTCGTTTTGGGGGCACATACACACACACACACACACACACACACCCACAAGCACGCCATTATCTAGCCACGATATGTGCGAATGTCGATCACTGTCGTAAAGCATTTAGCGGTTCCGTACGTAACTCATCCACCCCCGAATCCGAATGGCCGACCGTGAGACGTTACAGCGTTTGGTCAAGTGTAAGCATCAATTAAACGGAAAACGGGAAAACGTTTTACCAAAGTCAATACAAGGATGGACCGGGTGATTTTCGTTTGAACTTTGGCGCGCATTTACGCGTTTCCGGATTGATGATCGTAAACAGCGCGATGGGATTGCACGGTACAATTGCGGGTTTCATTACCAAATCTAAAGAGAGTTGTTTTGATTTTTTTAAATTCTGAAGTAATGATTCTTTGCTTGGGTTAATAAGAGTGGTACTTTCTAGCTACATTTCAGTTATAAAAAAATAGAAATCAAAGCCCTTGTATTTTAGTATAATTTTTGAAAAAGAGGGAAGAAATGTATTTTTCTTATAGCAATCTATTTTCACACCTTATTTAAGATTGTCTGGGCCGCAATTGAGGCATACAAGGAATGAACATGATCCTAGCTGAACGCTGCGCAATTGAAGTGAACCGTGCCCTTTCGCACGCGGTTCTATCATTGAAAACGACTCTTGGTTTGTGATCTGTTGAAATTGTACTTGGTGCTGGCGATCTTTGTGGAGTTGTATGCGAACGAATTATCGTTGCGTCCAACAAAATCAAAGAAAAATAATCAGGACACAAGGGCCGTCTTTTCAGTGCGAGCAGCATCGAGGACCCCGATCCACTTTCGGAAGTGGCCGTTGAGTGCATTCCAGACGGCCGATACCGTTATTGGTGGATGTGGATTCTCCGCGATTGCGCCACCGCTCGCCGGGCCACTTACCAGGCCGCACACAAGGACTACCTATGAGGGGAGGGGTGGGAAAAGTAGGGACCCTACCTTGGATTAAGTGCTTACGTCCATCGACCATCGGTACAGCTGGAAGGGACCGGATGGGAACGTCGTTGGAACGCAGCGGTTTACTATTTTTAGTACAACCCATCACGGCGAACCATGCGGAGGGGTGGGAAAAATGGTCGGACGTCCTGGCGGCAGTATCGACATTCGATATTATTGCTGCCGATCGCAACCACCGGTGAGAGGCCGATGCCGTCGGCCAAGATCATCTGGTCTCGCAAGTCGCGGCTTTTCCCACACCGTGATTTTCCCCGTCCGGCGCACACCTTCGTTCAACTTCGTTTGACGTAGTATTTTAATGATCAGTTTTCCACCCGGACGCGTTCGTTTAGGGTGCAAGTCGACAAAGGTTAGAACATTGTACAATTTCAATACAAAGATGCTTGATTTGGGGATGCCTTTTTGCGTCCAAAGACCAAAGATTCATTGCGGCTTAAAATAGAACCTTTGTAAGGCAAACTTGACAAGATTGTAACATTGGATTGAGTCAAACTGTTTCAATTTTGATAGTGTTTACAAACAGTAGGAAAATTTTGTGGTTTTCAAACATGGAATAATTCATGTACTCAACTCACCTACAAGTTAATCTTATCGAGAAAAGTTACAATATAAAAAGGGACACGAGGAACAAGTAGATTGAAACATCGATCTGTAGATTTTAACTCACAAAAGTTCGGAGTCAACCCAATTTTAAATAGAAATGTAAAGGATCTAAAATTAGGTAAACTTTAAATTTACCAACTTTGCATACTGAAAAACGGAAACGAAATACTTCAACAAAACGTTCGAATCACTATTTCTTCATCGAACATACATTTGGGGAGAAAGGAAGGAGTGTCAAAAATATGGGCCTATTTTTCACTTGCGTTTTTCACAGCCCACCCCACCCAACACCAGACCGGACGGTAACGTAAATCAATAGCCCATTAAGTCACCTGGTGGCCCGCGGTGCGACACCAGCCCGTCCTCGAGGTGCTTGTCAGATGTCAACTAATTTGTTGAAATGAAAAACATTCCACCTCCCCCCCCGCACTTACCGTCTCGATGCCGCAAACCACCATCCAAATGCCGCCGGGAAAAAGAGACGCCGGAAAACTGAAGACACTTAAAAAGAAAACTAAAACCGCCGGTCAGATCAACGCACGCAGAAACGGTGGACGAATTTCCCACGGCGCGCTTGACGGCAATGGACGAATTTTCCTACTTCACAAACGAACACACTTTTCGCTACTGGCCTCCCCGATGTATGAATGTGGCGGAAAAACACCGATTCGGTGTGAAAATTCCGTCCCGGCTGGGGCACAAGGAAAATTAACGTCGTCCTCCACGGACCGGACACTGCTATTCCGTATTCCGCTTTTCACGGCCCAATGGCTGCACAACAAATTTCCACCGATTTGTCTCCGCGTGGACGAAATGTTTCGCCGGTTTTTCTTCTCGCCGGCCTATGTTGGCGCCACGTGTGGTTTAACGATTTGAATTATGCTGAATCCAAGGCAATTTATCTAAAGAACACTTCACAATATCTTCACCTCACTTGTTTGATTTCGGTGTTTCTGATAGAGAAAATCCTCAGAATAGTTTCCATCCGGTCGGCATTAAACTCACGGGATTTATTGGGTGGAAAATCAAACCTACCGACGCACAAACTGTATCAACGATTTAGCAAACGATACTGTACACAAAATCACCACTATTATACCGTTTTTGTTTATTTGGAAGAGTTTCCTCCCCCAAACCGCGCGATACGATTTTCCACCATAAAATCACCACACCGTCACAATGATCTTCGATCGAGTTAATTAAAATCGCCAGTCGTAAAACCGCACTCCCGAACGGCTCCAATCCGTCAATCCGAAAGATCGCCAAAGAAGTAATTTCGTGAAAATGTGCTTTTCCACACACTCGCGCGCGCGGCAGAACACCGCTTTTCCACTACTTCACGATCGCGATCGAACACACTGTTCCGGGGCCACTGAAAACCTAACTCGAACCGACTCCGGGCGCTGCTGGTACGCTTCTGGCCGGCGACGTCCTGAAAACGCCGGTAGTGATCCGACTCGGCACGCCAAGGAGCGCACACGAAGCCGACGATCGTTCGGCGTGGTAAATAACAACTAACAAATGTGTGCTCTAGCTCTCCCATCGTTGGTCCTGTACAGTTATGCCAGAACGCTACCAATACGAACAGACACACACACACACCACTATGAGCACGTGCGCAGCCAGAACCGAATGTAAACAGCGCATAAGTGGAAAATCATTTCCCCTCCCGGCCAGAGTCCCGACGGGTGAAGGAAAATGAGAAAAAGACCGACAGAAAGAGACCAAGAGAGCAGAAAGGAAGACGACGGGATGGAACTTCGGAGCGCGATCAGCTATGTGGGGTGTGGGATAGAAAAACGCGAGAGAAGCATATGATCGCGTGCAGCTCCAACACATAAGCATTGACGCGACAGGCTCCGCGATGCACAAATGCACATATGCACCGTGGATGCTGCATCTGCTCCTTTTGCTTGCCGCGCGTGCGGTACGGTGTATGCGTTCGGTGGGGATGGAACGGAAAAGAAAATGAAATGAAACAAAAAAAAAAGACGCGACCGGGAAAATAAACAACATCGCGTCGTAAACATAAGGAAGCACGGGCGCGTCTTTACGAGCGTTACGGCGGTTATGTGGGATCGACGTCTTTCGGGAAAAAGGGATTGTAGAACAAATGTTGGAGAAGGAGGCGGTGGGACATAAGGGATAATAGAATGGGGTAGAACAAATTCAATTGTGCATTAGTGTCAATCATAAGCTTTATCTGATGGATGCGATTGAATGGTTTATGAATCTATTTTACGTAGAAAAAAAATGGAAAGTTTAGTTTAGCATAAAAATAGGTACAAAAACTGTTTGAATAGAATAAAAATATAAAAAACTAATATAACGATATGTAAATGGGTTAACCCTGAACCAAACACAAAGCAAATAAAATAAAACGTGTTGTTTCATGTTCTTTGAATTCATTGAATAATGTTTTCTTTTTTTTCCCTACAATTTATTATTTTAAACCACATCAAAGTTTGTGTGCTCACCGTGCTTTGAAGCGGTACAGTTTCCAACATATTTTGTTACGTGTGTAAGAGGCTGGCAAACTGGTAAAACAAACCAAAAACAACAACCACGACCAGCCAGTTCGACACGAGGCGGGCGATCTTAACATTCTGAACCGAGCGCGTGCGCAACATTGCGAAGATCGAAGATGAGTTTTCGGTAACCGTACCGAACATTACTCGTCACATATGCTGAAGAGAAATTTCCGTTCCGAAGCAGTAAAAAAAAAAACAGCATGAGTCAAGGAGAGCAAAGCGACAATAACAACAACAAAAACACAAAGGCAACATAACCATGAGCAAAGTGTACATCAAACAAACGTCTGCATGTGCGCGACCCCTTCAGCGAAACGGCGCGCATTGGAGACGTCTCGGGATGGTAGAAATGGGCAGATGCTGTGTGTTCTCCCCCGGCGAGGATCTTCGATGGATTCCCCGAACGGGGCTGGGATGAGTGAGCTGGCGGGCGGGAGGGAGGGGGGAGAGGTCGGGCGAAGTTCTTCGGGGAGGTGCACCAGCTATGTTGCCACGATGATGACGATGATGATGATGGTGATGCTGCAAACCGTACGCCTGGCCGGCGCATAGGCTTTTTTCTTCCTTTTCGTTCATTTTCCACAAAGAAAAAAACTCCCCTGTGCCGTGCACATTGTGGAAATATTTGCAATATATTCACACCTCACGCAGAACCATATGCAGCCGGGTTGCATTTTGTTGTTTACGGAACGGGACCGACGTGGGGAGGCTACAGATGGGACGCGGTGTGGGAAAACGGCAATTAAACCCCGAAGCGCCGATTAAACGGGACCACAAAGGAGGCTCTGGTGGAGGTCGAGAATAACCGGTGGGAACAAGATTTTCCAGCCCAACCACGGCTCCTGCGGGTCACATCATTAACCAATATAGATCGTCATGTTGTTCTTAGATTAAAATATTTGCGTGGTAATAAAATCTATTTCTTGGCGTCTCTTCAAAGTCATTTTTTGATGACATCAAAGAAGGAAGATATAACCAAAAATTAAATAAATAAAAAGTGTTTCATTCAGTCTAATAAAAGTATATAAAAGACTGCTTATGATTGCTCATTTGCTCATTTTAAATCACACCAAAGAAGAAAGATATAAACAAACATTAAATAAATAAGAAGTGTAGTTTTATATTCAGCCCAATAAAAGTATTTAAAAGATTGCTTATGATTGAATAAATGATGAATACATTTGCCAGGCCTTATTGGATTCTAAAGTCACTGCTCAGTTTCGCTAATCTTATATTTTATTGAATCATTTTACCATCATGTTTGCCTGGAGAACTTAGTTTTTGTAACTCAACCCTATTTTTTAAGTCTTTTCCCGATCGAAATCGTACTAATAATGTTCTCACGTTTACCCAGTTTGATTGACTCATCAACACGTTTAACGACTCAATCGAACAACCTAATCGGTGCTTAGCTCAGGCCATTTCGCAACAGAGCCGGAGCTGTTTCAACTCCTCCGCCAACCCGCCCCCCATTCTACTTCTCCATCCCTTCCTGTGTCTTTTTCTTCTTACATGTCGATCACCGAAACGACTTCCCCGAACCTGGGATGAGTGGCCACCGTTGGCCGAACAGGTCGATGACTGGGCGTCCGCTTTCGGGGAAATTCCACCAAACCCAAACCCGATGTCAATGTTTTCCGACAAAACAGAAAAGAGCGCGCCAGAAAAGAGCGAGAAACTAAAACAGGCAACACAATTTCACGCGGAAAAACGGATGATGAAACCGGAAGACCGAACCGTGGCCCGGCTGGGAGGCACATCAAACTGACCGCATCGAAGTGGGCGATGGTCGGCCAGAAAAACCACTGGCTAGCGGATCTTCGGTAAAGGAAGGTAAAGGAAAAGTGTGATCGGGTGCACAACGACAGCAAATCAACAAACAAACAAACCCATGAGAGATGCCCGCATGGGAAGACGAAAGTCGTTCTCGGCGGTCAGCAACACGTTGCCGAATTTTCCAACCAGTTGGTGCGTTGGGCAGGCGGGGGTGCATTGGGGGCGGGGTAGACGGACCGAATGACAACTACCATGTCCACCAACACCGTTTCTAATTTTCCCTCACGTGCCACGGCGTGGCAACGAAAGCCATCACTCATAACTGGCGGTAGAAAAAAAACGTATTGGGAAAATGGTGTGAAAAGTCAGCCTCGGACAGTCACCACCACGGACACTTCCTCGTCTCTCTTCCGGATCGTTGCCCTTCGGCACAGCGGGCGCTTAGAATTACTTAAAATATAGATATTTTAGCAAAATCGAGACGAACCACGCCACACATCGTTCGGCATGAGTTATCTTTCTCGGTGCGGTATCGTATGTATGTGTGTGCGCGCTCACGATATTCTTTTTCCCAACGAAGCGTGAGGCGTCACGTATAAATAAATCAAAAGCATGTTGGATGGCTTCACGTAAGATCACTGCTCGGTTGGCCCTCCCGGTTGGGTTTTTCACGATCACCAGAAAAGCACTCTGGCCGCAAGTGCTACAAAGAAGAGTACCTAAAAGAAACAAAAAAAAATGAAAAAATACAAACTACCTCGGGACGTGATATCAATGCGTTAGAGAAGGAGAACCACGCAAACCAAAACTAGAAGGAAGAAAAACCCCCGAAAGTAGGATAATCGACCACCGCTTGGATCTGATTACCAACGCGGCCGTTCGAGTTTGGAAAGGAAAAATGAAGTTGTGGATTTCGAGGGACCAAGCGCGCCGAAGGGAGAACACGTGCGCACGGGACGCATCATATGTTCCGCAGGCATGTTAGAATACGGAAAGCAACAAAACGAAAAAAAGGGTACAGGAAAATCTAAAAAAGTAAGATCGACCACCAGCCGCGAGGCGAGGCGTTTTTTGGCAACTCGCAACCGGCTCGCACACCTGTTACTACCTAGTTGCGAACTATTGCTCGGGCGGTTGTGTGTATGTTTGTGTGTGTGTCCAGTTAACTCCCACCTTCCTTCTTCCGAGAAAAACCACCCTGCACAGGGAAAACCCGACTGCTGCTTACGTGGGAAAAGCTGTTCTTGACCGTCAAAAAAAAGCATCCCAATTTCGCGATGGGAAAATGTAGAGGGATTATTGAGGGGTTTTTTTTCCCGAATGATGTCAACCCTATGCCGGTCAGTGTGTGTGTGTGAGTGTGTGTGCTGAGTGCGCAGGTTCGTTTAGCTCGCCACTCGGCCAGCCAGTTGGTCGACAGGGGTTTTTCTCCGCTAACAAAACCTTACCGTCAATGTTTTGGGAAAAATGTTTTCCCACCCCGTCTGATGCAGGTGGAAAGTTGCTCTACCAGAAAGAGGAGACAGAGGGTGAGGGAGATGTGCACTGGGAATTTATGACTGATTTATGGCACGCTATAAAACGCGCTCGATTAAGTGCGCAGCCGGGAAAACGGGTTGCCGAGAATTTCTGGCAAGTGGCTTGCGGCGGTCGATTGCGAGTCTCGGCGTTGACTGACTATTTGGGGAACGATGACCACCATGGGCTGCAGGCTAGACGTGGCCCCTTCCTTCCCCCCACCCCCCTCTTCGGGGGAGGTTTCTTTTCTCGCCTTAGGGACCGAGAGGCCGTGCGCCGCGCATCGTGGTCACTTCCGTCAACAGTTGGTACCAGCTGGCTGACGGCATCGTGTTCGCGATTTGACGCTCAGTGGTTGAGCTGATTTTGAAGCGAAAAAAAAAACACAAAAAGTGTTAAATAAAATAAATAAATTATCATTTCGAGCGGTTGATCGGGTGATCCTCGCCGTCGACCTTCGCCATGCCTTCCGCGATCACGAGTGGAATACCAATTGGATCGGGCCTGTGGTACATTGTTACGGTGCGAAAATTAACATTCCACAAACCCCGGAGATCCCCGCGTTTGGTAGCGACGCTGAACTGTGTTAAACACTCAAATTAATTTCCCTGTCGATCGTAAACAATCGGCCTGATGCGGCGAGGCGGAAGGTGGGATAATAAATGAAGTAATAATAAACGATTTTTCACTCATCGTTTTGCAATAGCTGGAGGTCTCTTTCCCTCCGGCGCCGGTGGGAAAACCGGAACGCAAGTGGTTCATTATTATCCCCATTTTCCCTTTCGACAAAATCCCCAAGCTCGCCAGAATCCCATCTGAACTACATAACTCACAATGGAAGCTCTATTTTAGGGGTGGAGATTTTCAATTCTCCCACTTACACGCCCGGTCCAGAAACGTGTCGCAAAACGGAGGGACGTCGTAGCTCTTGCCGGTTTCGGAGAAAACCATTAATTTTTACGATGAAACTATTAATCCTTTCCCGTACTGACAGTTGCGTCTTTTAAATTGAGCACAACAAGGGACGCGTAGATGATTAATGAAATAGCGTGTCGCCGTTTTGGGGAAGTTCGGGAAAAAATCTCTGCTGTGGAAGGAAAGACAACGTTTTGACCCACAGCCGGTTGCAATTTGGAGAAAATAATGTTTCTTCATTATGAAAGCAGCATTTTGCTGCCCCGGAAATAATTAACAGTGGTTTTTTGATTGTCACAACTTTGTTATATTTTTATATTTTCCTATTTCAATTCAAATACAGTTATTTTAGATTGTCAGTACAAAACATTAAAAACAAGTTGTTCAAACATAAAAAAAGAATATTTTAGTTCAACATGAAAATACGATCAAAATGCGAGATGAAATAATTATGAAAAGAAATCTAGTGACAACCACATGTTCCGTCTGGCGCGGAGTGATTCACGGCGGAAATACGGGAAGCAGAAAAAGAAGCATTGCCAAACCGGCATGACTTTCGTTTTCGCCACCGACGATTGGCCTCGTTTCGGCATTTGTTTTTGTTTTATTATTTTTGTTGCTCCTCCACGGAATGTTGGACCATGTGTGATACTTTTTTTCCCTCCCCGAATGAGTACGGTTCTATGGCACGTTCCGCAAGCCAGCGCGCGAAATCGTTCCGTTACTTTATCCTGCAACCACTTAATCCCTTATGGGTGTTTCTTCAGCTGCCTCGGAATGTACCCGCTGGAATCAACCGAACAGCTGTTCACGGGGGGGGAGGAGCATGAAATCGTCCACGCTCGTCGCCCGGACGGTCCTTGGTGCGCACGTCCAACTCGCGCCCAACAAAGGACACTAAATCATTTGGTCGAATGGGTATCGCGAGCCGAAAACTCGATCGCCATTCGTCCGACAAGTCGCGAGTTGGCGCAGAATTATGCACCCACCAAGCTCGAATGACGCCCGGTCGACAGGTGGATTCCGGTTGCATTCGCCCGCGTCCTGTGCCCGTCCGGAGAAAAGCAAAACGAACAAAGAAAACGTCCCGAACGAAGGCGGCGTGATTGCGATGTCACAACTTCCGATTTAACTTTTCTTGGTGCTGTTTTCCATTTTCTTCACCGGTTTGGTCCCATATGGTGTTCTACTTTTCTTTCTGCGCACCCAAAACACCCAAGCTGTCGATTGGGAACGACGGTGGAAAACCACTTTTGGACCACCATCGCTGACTGTGGAAAATCTCTTTGTTCCCGACCGTGCCAATCGCACCGTTTGGCCAACGTGGGTTTAAAGAAGCATGAAAAACACGACCCTCCAACCGAATGAAAATGAATCCCGACGACCGGCTACCACGGGACAGATAGCGTTTTCCACCAGATGCGCCGTGGCGGCTCCCTGGTGGTCTGGCTTGAAAGTCACTGTTTTGCTTGGAAATAAATCACAACAGGTCCGATTGAGTAGCCGCAAGCAGGAAGCAACACTTACAGGCCGGTGCTGGTGCTGGCGTGAAGAAAGCAGCGCACGTAACAACATACAAAAGACGGCTTCGAACGAGCGAAAGAAAGAAAGAAAGTACGTCGTCGTGGGCGTTTCGAGTGAAGTTATCCTTCGTCTCTTCTTTTTGAAAGGTGAAGTACCAGGCGCATGCTTTGTCAGTTTGACGTTGGAAAAATGTCTTTTGCGATGGCTGCAAATTGTAATATTAACATTCCATTTATAACCAAAATAAAGATGGATCGTTTAGTGTTGGTCAAAAGCAGCCACACTTGCGAGTTGAGAAAATAAAACTAATGTAATTTCGTTGAGAATATTGTGTGACAAAATGCATAATTTGTATGATTTTGTTCTTGTATTTAAACAAACGAGAAAAAATAAAAAATATTTAAATTTAAAATACATCAAAGGAGCCAATTTCGTAAGCGAAATGTTTAAAAAGTAATCACATGACCAACTATTTGATTTCAGCATAAAGTTCATTCTAAAATCAATGTTGTCGATCTGCGATCGCTTCTTGTTCATTGATGAAAATCATACCACCAAACAACGGGTCGGATCGAAGAAAAAATGAATGGAAAAAATGAGTGCACACGATCGCCCAGAAGGCAGATGTGACACGGTATCCCGACGATACACGCACACTTGCACCCCACCTCCTTCCGGGCACAATGTGGCCACAATGCACCCAATCCATCCTACCGTGGCCACCTCCACATCTCAAACGGGGACTCGCCCGAGAAGCGTTGTTTATAAATCATCCCCCAATTCTTTCCTCTGCCGCCATTTCGTTGCTTTCTTTCTTCTTTCTTTCGAGCGTGTCACAAAACACCCGCACACGCTGAGGACGCGCACGCGACTTCGCGTTTCGTATCTTTCGAAAAACCCATCGCCACCCGGTCCGGTATGTTTTACATTTTAATTCTTTGTTTTGAATGCGACACTTCAAATGGCGATGAAAAGTGTGAAGCGAATCACAACAAAACGTAAATCATCGCAACAAACGAGTGGTGAGGTTGGTGGTGGTTAGGCAGGACCTAATGGGATAAGGATTGGTAGCGGGAGGAAGGAAATTACTGTCATGTCCAGTGTAACGAATGGCTGGGCGGATTATCGGGGACGGAATGTGCTTCATTTTGCCGCTTTAATGATGACATTGAATTGTTTCGTGGTCCATTTTTCTGTCCCGCCGCGTGTCAGTGGACAGGAAGTGACAGTTACTACGTCGGGTAGTACGTTTGTCTGCGTCGTAATAAACTTGTTTCTGGGAGGAGCATAAATTCAACACCGCCTGCCCATTGCTAATTGTTTGATTCATTGCCACGGCGATAGCATCGAGAAAAACTAACTACAGTTTTGCTAGAAGATTCTTTAGTTTGTGTTGCAAGAAGTCACTCGACGAAAGTGAGGTTCTCTATAACTTAAGAGTTATATCCTTTTTATCTGCGCAAGAATAGTTTTTATGTCACGAAAACCGGTGTTTATCTTGCTATGTTTTTAAATTAATAATCAAAGTCTAACACGGACGGACTCTTGTCGTGAAAAATGATCAGTTGAACAAACAGAAAATCAATCTTTCTTTTAGTCCCAAAAAATATAAGAAAGGAGTACCAAAGATGATGCAGTATATTTCATTAGGAACTTCTTTCAGTGAAACAAATTTAAATCTAATAATTGATATTTTATTTATACTATTTGCTAATATAACATTTTAAACAGCAAATATACGACAGGGAAAGTACAGAATGAACCGTCAATCAGCCCCGCAACCGCACTAAACACCTCTGGACGGAATAAAGCTATCAACACGCGGACACGCTGTCGGCGAAGGAACGCGCATTTGCAATTCGCAACAATTTCACCAAAACTATGTAAGACATCCCGAGCACCGATGTTGCGGTGGACCGAACCCGATTCGGTCGAAGGGAGCAGATTCCAAGGGCCGAGAAACCACTTCTCGGGTGACAGTTGCGTTGCGTTCGAACACGATAGTTTCGTCAAGAGCCAAGACGTAGCGGGACGTAGTTCGGTTCATTGAACTCTAGGGTGCTCTGGCCGATCCCGCACGGAGTAACTCCACAGGTTTTGGCCGGTGGTGAAAGCATCGGCACCAGCAACTAAACACCGCGGAACGCAGACGAAGGAGCCAGGGGGGGGTTCTGTATTTATAGAACCCCGAGTTCGAAGCGCACTCCAAAAGGTTGCCACGAGGTTACCCGCGCCGCATGTTCCAATGAACCGTAACTAGCGAGCAACTGGCTTGCGTAAGTAGCCGATTGCTGTTATGCTCGCGTCGCTGGATAGTGGCAGCGATGCCCGAAGCAGGAGGATACCGTCCGCCGTCGGCCATCGATCCGATCAGCTCGCAATAAGTCACAAATTTTCCTACGGCCCGGGCGTGTCTTGGAGCAACCACCTCTTTACCACCGACCGGGCCGGAGAGGAAGAAGAAGTAGAAACAAAAACACACACTTTCCCGACTCCTTGTGGAGGGAAAATATAAATAAGTTAAACATAACAGGAGAAAAAAGGGTTTTCCCCCAACCGCCGGAGTATCGCAATTCGATCGTTTCCCCCCACCCCCCTTCCCCTTCCCTTTTGTTTCTTTTCTTCAGCGAAAGTCAACAAATTCCTGCGAGTGAATGGAGTGCGAGTTATCCACCGCAAGCCCGGATGGAGTGCGTGGAAAAGTCGATCTTACGTCGCTTTGCACTGATCGTTTGGGTTCCTTTTCTTTCCAATTTCCTCTGAGCGAATCCTTTCCATGGCCTGCGTTTGATCGGAAAAAAAGGTTCGGGAGCCCTGAAATATCCACCGCTAATGAACTGGTGTTGCCACGGTATGGCAAATAAACAGATGAAAAGCTACAAAGATCGAAGGAGCGGAGCAAAGCGATCAACAAACTATACATCAGCCGCAGAACAGTGGACCGCTTTTGGTCTGGCGCGTCTCCGGCACGAACTGCACGGCGACGGTTCATTGCACCGGCCTAAGACATAGCTCACGCCCAACCAATGGCTACCCGTTTGGTGGAAAACCTAAAGGGAAAATGGTACCGGTTTGGAGTGGATCGGTCGGTGCATCGAAACACACGTGGCATTCGTGGTGTGGTCTGTTTTTTTTTAATTCCTCCTCATCATCCCTAAACAGTATCCCCGTATTTGTTTAGATTATCAAACCAATTCCAGGATGGAATCGGAGCCGGCGGAGGGCAGATAGACACAAGCTGGATGCATTCCCCGCATGGCTCTCGTGGCGGAAAATCTCCTGCTGGAGAAGAAAAAACAGCAACCGACCGATTCGGGGAAGGGAAAACCGAGACCGGGAAAAGAACAGCCACTCGGCGCACCGTGGAGTCAGTGGCCCCCGGAGGAGTTGTTCATAGGCCCGTGTTGTGGGCCAAAAATAGTGGCCGTCGAAGTAGTTTCCAACTTTCTCCTCGTGTGCATCCGCCCGGAAATGCAACCGTCGGTGGGGAGCGAAATATTGAACATGCCCCGGGGGAGGAAAAGACACCTTAAACCACCGTGTGCCACGGACTGCGCCGTGCGGTGGTGGCATAGGAGCAACTTGAACGATTTGCGTCCAAAAATAGATACGCGCACTATCTTCCCCCTTCCCGCGCTGGGGAGGGAGCTTCCGGGAGTGTCGGGACCATCGACCGGCTGGTGATCGATAGTGCGTTCCAGTGGCGTCCGGAGAACGTCCGCCCCTACGACAAGCACACACGCGCCAATCGGTGCCGGTTTCGGTCTCCGGTCTCCCAGAACCCAGGAAACATTCCTCCCGCGCTCGAAGCCGTGTTTCGTGTGTGCCGTCAAAATGAGCAAGGTCAAAAACCTGCACGCACCATATAAGCGAGAGCGGGGAAAGGCGGTCCGAACTAGGGAGGACGATGACGGGTAAACCACACCCGACGGCACACCTTCAATCAAGCTCGACGGCCACGGCTCGAGTACGTGCGACGGGACACTCGTGCCGTCAGTTTCTTACGCGAAGCCATCTCCGGTTGTACTTATTTTTAGGATCCCTCGTACTTGTCATATTTTATCTATCACCTCTCGGGGAGGCGAGTCTTCTTGCGGACGAGGGTACTCCTTCCTACCGGTGCGCTCCTAACTTTCACTATCGATCACGAACGTGGTTGTCGGATCCTTCGAGAACTCGACGCACGCCAGGCTAGACCCACTTGCCAGGGAAATTAGCCGCAGGCCTCTAAGACTCTAGAATGCTCTCTAGCGGACCGGAGTCAGAAACCCCTCGGAGTTGAGCGGCGGTTTACGGTTTTACGAGTTCATTACCTGGCGCGGCACACACGACAAATGGCACCAGAACCACCGGATGACACTGATCCATGCGCCAGTCCAGGGCTGTGCGCCACCGCACCAACAGCTGTTGTCCGGGAGGGAGGGCAGACACCCCACCTTGGAGTGTAAACTCCGTGCCGGGGATGTTTATAAGCGCGACGACTTTTACCATTTATTTTACAACTTCAAGGAGGGGAATAAATTCTTGATTATTTCTTCGGCATAAAGGAAATACGTCTTATGTTGACAGCTCTAAGGAAGACTACTATTTAAATATAGAGTTGAGTGGTAACTAAATCTTACGATACCGATATTAGTATAGCTATATCGAGTGTTTCAAATGGCACTTGAAAATAAGATTAAAATGTTTGGTTGTGGTTATGTGCACAAGACATGTACTAAAAGTGTACTCAAATTTGGTAAATACTTAGATCTAAAAAGTGACTACACAGTTCCAAGTCTCTGATTCCTGAAGCACTGTGTAGTAAGTTCTATTGCAAATCTAGGAAAATAACTCACACATCACATTTCTCAAACTTGTAACAAATTGCTGTTCAATTTGATAAAAACATTGTCATATTCAACAAGTTATATCAGACTTTTGAATATATCTTTGATACCACATGAAACATTGTTTGAATTGTTTGTTCGATTAGTTTTAGGGTAAATATTTGTTTATATGAAATTATAACGGAATGCACGATGACTTAAGGTCTTTTGTCATGTATTTAAAACAGATGGACTATCATAACCTAGCATTACTCAATGTGTACATTCATGACATAAAACATAAAATATTATATTTGTTTTGTTTTTCACGACTGAACCAACTTCACGATCAACTGTTTCTGTTTATCAGAATACTGCAGAATCTTTCTATATTTTTTATTATACAACTCGATTCCAGTTTTGTTGACTTTTTCAAGTTTTAATCCTTTGTACTCGAAGAGGAGATTTAAAGATTTTTAAAAGCAGCCAAATGAAAGACGGCATTGGGCTGCAATTCTTTTTCGTTTTGTTCAATAATTAATCCCCCATCCATTAAACCGTTTATTACTTTTCCCTCGGGTGCGTACGCTTTCCCTGGGACTGCTGGCGTACGTGGACCGTCCGGCCCCTTTACATTTCCACCGACCGCGAGGCGACTTTCCCTGGTGGTGGAAAAAGAAGTCCAATCCATCGGAACACGGCCACCGTGCGGGATCGTTTACATTGTCGCTTGTTTTCTAGCCAAACACCATAAACCATCCGGCGGCGGTCCGTACCGCCCGAGCGATGAAAGGCAACACTTGTAAAAGCTGTCCATTAGCAAACGGCCGCGACTTTGGCGACGGCGACGCGCGATGGTTTTTCCGGAAGTTTCGTATTACATCTCGTTCGGCGTTCTCATTAAAAATTGTTGACATATTGGAAAATCTTGTCAACGACCGGCAGCAAAATCAATCATGATGGCTACTCGGCCTGATGAGCAACTCTTTGCGCAGGGATGCGTGAAATTTGAATATTCTATCCATTCTTCGGTCGCTCGGACAAAGCCACAGTGGTGGTGTAGGTGTGTGTGCGTTTGTGTGTAGGAAAAATAGCATGAAAAGTATGCCAGCGTGTTGATTTGTTGAAGGAAAATACAAACGAGCTACTTTGATGCACTTTTTCTGCTGCACCGATCCCGGAAAGAGGAAAACAAAAATGCTGACTGCGTCATTTCATTAGAACGCCATTTACTTTCCTGCCTTTGCATCAACACTTTCCCAGTTTTGTAAGAACAGAACGCGAAAAAAGGGATTTTCCAACCCCTTCGACGGAAAACAGATTCGATGTCGATCGGGGGCAAAGTGGCTGTCCTGTTCCGCGCGGGATGCAATGAAAATGGGTTTTGTACCGGTACCGTTGAAGCAATTTGTCAGTATCCGTTCAACTTAACGGCCACAAATAAAGCAACACGGAACAGCAACGGCTACCGGTTGTCATCAATCATAACCGGGCACACAACATCACCTTAAGCGCACTTTCCGGTTGGCGGCAGCAAACTGGGAAAAACGTATTGTCGATCACTTTTTCCACGCGTAAGGTTGTGGATTCCGACAAAACTGTCCCGAGGGCGGTGGTGACGATTGCCATCCCGATGGATGATGAGCTCAACCCTTTTCCTTTTAACTTTCCTTGAACCGGATGCGCCAGATGCAGCGATGACATTGTTGTAACCAGTAGAAAGGCTGTCAACGGACGGACAGACGGCTCGAAAGGACTGAATGAACTATCGGATTTAACTAAATAAAACTACTACGTTCCCCTTTGGACAGCGTTCAATCCATCGAACACCGGTAACAAAGGAAAATCGACATGTTTTCCACACGAATGTAGACGAATCATCTAAACGTGGATCGTATCAACACATCATTCTGAGTCATCTCCACTCCAATTAAGGAGGTTATTTACGGTGAATAAAACAGTGACGTTCCGCTTTATTCACGACCCGGCGCGTTGGCTATGGTTTCCATTCCAATCGGAAAACTCACCCTCCTCTGTTTGACCTTTAGAATTCTCGACTCCCGCCGATCGTTTCCCACTCGACGACGACCATTTTCGGCAAAACACCAAAATTAGAAACACTTTCAATGGAGTTTTGGGACGGTTTCCGTGGAGTATCCGTGGCGGAATGCTGCCCCCCCCCCTCCCTCCTTCCTCCTCTGAGAAGCATCGGGAAAAATTCCAGCATCCTCTAAGACAAAAAAAAGCAACCCCCAGACAGGACTAATTCCGTACCCAAAATAATCTTCGAGCCGTCGAAAAATCGGGGAATCCACGTTCGTCGTTCCCTTCCGACAATGTTATCCCCGAAAACGGTGTGTGTGTGTGTCTCGGGGCAATAAGCGCCTCACCTTGAGAGCCGTGGACGACGGAGACGATGACGATTCGACCTCCCGGTTCGGTCACGAGCAAACCGTTCCTTGGCGTTCGGAGGTTTTGAAGGCCAACTCGAAGATAAATCTGTAAAGACGATGGTGATGCTGCATTCTGCTGCTGAGACGGTGGTTCGCGCATCTGGAAGCAGCGCGGTGGGAAAATGCTGATGTGACTCGCTGCTGGAGATGCTGGCGAACACCGACTACATCTCTGTCGACACTGTCTGGTTGGCGGGATTTGGTTGCCTGCATACGCTGACCCTCCCCGGAGTGAAGGATGTGCAGGCACTCCAACGAAGTTACACAATGGTTGGATCGATGGCGCTGGAAGTTTGAAAAAAAGAGAGGAGAAAATCAAGCTTGAGAATAAACTGAACCACGGAACGACTCCCGTCTGAGGGAACCGGTGATAAACGGGTGGTAAAGGCACTTGTTTGGAACATGTGCTTCGATGCAGAACTCCCGCTGAAGAGAAAAGAAATCACAGTTGCGTTGCATACCTACACATCTTTTTAGTCTTATGCTATGTGCAGCGAAGGTTGCTGTTTGTTTGTTACCAAACAAAATAAAAACAAGATTTTTCAAAAAAAAAACAAGAAGAGATATTAGGACACAATAACCTCTAGGGAATAAGAAGTACCCAAAATCTGGAACATCAGAATAGAAAACCTATTGCTCCTTCATTCCAATGCTGCACAAAACTGTAAAACTTATCAGCCCCATTTTCCCGATCGGGGTTCTCAAATAAATCATTCCACTGCCCATTCCAGCTGACATTGATGGATGGGACTGTTTCGTAAGGTTTGGTTCGTGCTCTCGTAACAATTTCCTTCTGTTTCATGATTTTATTTTAAGTCCAGTCCAGTGTTTCGTCGACGCCTCAATCAGATCTTTTCAAGAATTGATTCCGCGAAGCACGCGGTGGCATATGGAGGTTTTCTTTGGGAGTAGTAAAAAAATCAACAAAAGGCAGCCACGTTCGAGGACATTGGAATGTTGGTTCTTTGCTGGTTGTTAGGGAACGGAAAAATCGCAAAGCGTGCGACAGACACGGCTATCGCGTTAATGATGCGAATAGGTCGGGCAAGTGGGTTGCTTCTGCTGCTGTTGCTACTGATGACAAAACTCTACCCCAACGCCAGGGATCAGTTCCCCCTATGTGGAAGCGGTTCCGGAGAGCGATGTGCGCTGCCGCTGGCTATAAATTTAGGCCTCTCCAAATCTCGGTGACTAGGATGGTCGGTGACGGGTGAGGTTACTTTTATTTTAGGGATTCGTTCGCGCCCGAAGCGAACAACAACTGGATGCACAATGCACGATCGTTTTGGGAGCCGAGACCACTGACTCACGAGGAATGACGACGGGGAATGCCGAAACGAGCGTCTGGCACCCGCTGACTACGCAGCATCCGTACGGGAAACATGTGGAAGTGAACGGAAATTAACCAACCATAAAATAGATTATCTTCCAGCCAGTTCCTGCACGCGCGATACCCGGAAAAACAGCTGGCAGTGCGTTGTGACGCGTGCCGGCGACACATTTTCCGAGCTGGAACAAAAAAAAGCCTGGTTCTCCCAAGTTTTTTTGGGAGTTTCTTATGAGTCGCGGTTCCTGATTAGGAAACCAGTAAGAGCTGAAGAGATTCGGTCTTCACTTATGAGGCTTCTGTTCCCTACGACATAAGATATAAAACATGGATAAACTGCTTTACTTGGTGCTCGGGAGAAGTTTGTCGTAAACCTACATAAACAATCTTGAAGTACATGTAAGCATTTTAGATTTTGTGCATTTGTAACGACCAAATATTTGTCGGACGTGCCCTACAATCAGTTCATTTAATAACCTCATTTTATTGGTGTCTGGATCTGGTAGGGTATAAAATTCTATGTGCATAAAATTACACTTCCGACAATGGAAGACAAAGAAACAAATCAATTAAAACAAGAAATTTTATTGACATTGAGGAAATAAAAATCCTCTCCAGTAAATATGCTGTACGGTGAATAAGTATCGTGTTTAGAAAATGCTCACTTAATGACTTGAAAAACAGAAACGAAGAGCTCTTGAAACGAGAACCTTCAAATGTCCCGAGCCTGGAGTGACAACCTTCACACCAATCCCTCAGAACGGTGGCAGATTTGTCACGCATAAATCAGAATGCTTCCCAAACTACGATGTTGATGATGACGATAGTTCCTCGAATCTACTTGCAGCGTGTGTGGCCTACAACGGTTCCACCCACCTACTAATTGACGGTAAGCCGCAGAAGGACTTCAAGTGGTACTATTCACCGTCCCAAAGCGATCGTCAACCTGGCAGGGCCACCTTTCCCGACCTTTAATGCGTCGACTGACAGTTGGCAGAAATGGATCAAAATTGGACGTCCTTCACTTTCCCCGAGTCCGGTCGGAAAATCTCGGCAGCGAATGCGGTGGAATAGTTTGCGCCTCATCAGCAAGAGAAATTATCGTTTTTATGGGATGCAAACGACCTCTTCATTGCCATTCCGGAGCCGGAGTTTAGCCGGAGTGAAGGGATCATCGTTCGCGATCGTTAGTGTGCACTGCTTATGCTTCCAAAGAACGCATAAATCATGTGCAAGTGCGTCTCGCGCAATCCCGTATGGTTGACGCATGCAGGGCACGATTGTGCATCGTCAGTAACGCTAGGCAATTGCTGATCCGATCTCATCTCGTGGTTTTGAAGAACGATTCGTTGGCGCACTGTCGACTGTGTGATGTATTTGATTCTAGCTCAAGTACGATGAAATGCATTTTCGGAGGTCGAATACCTACGCAGATCAATGGCATCTTAGCTACGGTACACTTAAATAATAAGTAATAATTTATTTCTATACCAGATTTTTGATTTAGCGCGTTTAAAATTATACCCAATATAAAATTAAAAAAGGGATTTATTGAAACTTGAATTACATGTTTTCTACAAGATACAACTTTGGTCGTCAGAAGTTTTAACAGTTTTTCGTAGTAGGCTTTTATCTTTTCCCGATAGTTTACATCGACGTTATATCTATTTATATTCCTCTTATTTCCCTGCACCGGTCCCATTCGTTGTTGCTCATTTATATTTCCTTACTTGCTTAGTATGGAAATGATTGCATTGCAATGCTTAGAAACAGTAATTTTGAAACAGTTTTGCCAACATTTTTCAGAGGTATGAAACCATGGTTACCAAAAAGTAAAAAGTAAAAACCAAAAGTGAGGAAAAACCCTTCCTGGGGTTCAAGTGGGAAAAAGTACCGTTAGACCCCAACGGTTCTGCTCGTTTGTGCACCTGCAAACCGACAAAAGCAACACAAGTTCACAATGTTTCACCCATTCCTCAGCGTCACGTACCATGGTCCTTTAAACCTGGTGTATTGTGGTGCAACTCTGGGCGGTTTGTTTCATCTTCCGAGTATATGGTCTCTTTGAAAAGAGTGTAGAAAAACTGTAGCTTTAAAAAACACTCATATAGAAAACGCACTTCAGCAGACTTGCATGGAAGGAAGCTTCGCTCTTCACTTTTTTATCTTTTCCCGAACAGGATGTTGGCACGTTCTACCGCTATCCCTTCTGCGACGTGCCGATTTTCTTTTAAAACCAAATGTCAAGGTGCAAAAGAAAAAGTATCGTTTGAGGTTGACCGATCGATGCAGAAAAAATACTCTTTCTTCGAATTCTACTGAGCATATTTGGAGCTGCAGAGTTTTGCCTCTTGTTGCCGCAATTTTTGGTAAAATTTAAAAAAAGTGGCAGTGAGGCAAAAAAAGAGAAGAGTGAGCTGAAACGTTAGTTACGGTAAATGGAAAACTTTGGCACATGCCAGACCAACGTTTTTCCAAAGACTTCACCTGCTATGTCGCTATAGACAACCAATCTTCAAAGGAAACCTTCGTTATTTTAGTTTTGGCGATCGTAAAAGGCTGCACCGTTTTTGCACAAAACAAATTCTTTAAAAAACGGTACTTTATACTTAAGTCACCCGACAACGAGTTCTTTTTGATCTTTGCCCACAAATTATGTACCTCTGACAAACGTTATCGACAGGACCGTTTTTCAAGAGAAAAACAGGGAAGTAGAAAAAAACCTTGCTTTTCTTCGGCATCTTTTTCTTCCGCCTCCAAAGGACGACCGAAACGCACTCGATGGAACTTTCTCAATTTGTCTTTTTCCGTTCAACTTGACACCTTACGGTAAACACGGTACACCGTTCCGAAAGGGTGCGTCGTCTTCTGCGTCTGGTGCATCTGCTTAGGATGCTTTAGCGTAAACACCCCAACAACAGCATCAGCTCACGGTTCCCGCTCCATTCCACCATTTTCCGATGCGCGTGCCCTTTTCCCGCTTGCCCCTTTTTTCCACACCGCACGCGCTTGTCGCAGAGTCACCGCTTTCCATCTGGGTGGCACAGGATCGCCCGTGCCTTTCTTGTACTTGCTCTGAAGACCGGAAACGAGTCGCTGATCCTGGCGACGATCGTCGTGCGGTACATATGTACATGCATTTTGAGCGATCGCGAGTTCGTAGGGTAGGATTTTCTTTTTCTTGCTTCCCTCATCAGCTCGTTCGTTTGTCCGCGGAAGTGTGGAAAATAAGAGGCAAGATTAATCGTGCAACTGGAAGATGCGGCAAGGAAAGGCTGTAGCTGGCTTCACTCTTCATCATTGCAATGGATTATGCCCTTCGAAACGACCCTTGATGATGGAAAAGATCCGGATAACACTCGAAGATTGTGGAAAATTATATCTTTTCCTGTCTCTCATGATTAGATTTATAAATAAAAAGTTCCTTCCATGTATGAGAGGGTCATAATTTTAACAACTTAAAAAAAATTATAACAAGCAAGATGTACTTATTAAAAGTTAACTCTTCATCCCGCAAAGATCTAAATTGATGCAACAATGAAATGTGAACTTAATAAAGAGATTTATGAAAGCGGATGCTGTAGATAAAGAGAAACACTAATTAAAGTAAATCCTTTTTCGTTGTAGACATGTGCAAGAGGGGTAAAAAACATAAAAGGCGCGTGCCGTTTGGTTCGGTGGCAATTTTTACCAAATGAGCAACCTAATGCATCCGCTATGCTCCCTTTTTCCCTGTTTGTTCTTTTCCCGGTACTTGTGCAAGAAGGCAAGCTACGTTGAAAAGTCACTTGTTGAAGAAGTGTTGCGTTGATTGCAGTTTCGATCGTGTTGTTTGTGCTGTTGCATTTTTTCCGCCTTTGCAAAGACATGCTCTTTTCATTAAATTGTGTTTCCTGCCGGTCGCGTTCCTCCTTCATGGTTTCATTTTTTATTGTTCTCTTTTTCGAGAAAATGTTAAATTCATCGAAGCAGAAAGAGTGTTCCGGCTGTCGCTGCGGGGCGGTTTGGTTTAGCTTCGCTGGTACATGTGTTTTCAGTTTCCGCTTCGGATGACATTTGACGATGGCTGGGAGCGAGGAATTGATTTCGAGGGAGGGTGTTGTTCCGGTACAGGTTAGTGAACCGTGCTTCTTCCTCGAACTGCGGCAAAAGGACCCTCTGCTAGACAGCCACGACTGTGTGGCGTTGGGTCCCGAAAGTGGTTTCATCCGTCCCTTCCAAATTGATCGTACCGGGAATCCGGGGAGGAACAGTTTGTTGCCCCTTCTCCGGTGCTGGGCCGTCTGCCGGCGGGACGTAGGATGGTGGTTGATGGTGAGAGATGAGATTTTGTTTGTTTTCAAATCCGGGCCCTGGAAAACACGAGTTTTTCCTCCCACCGGCGCCGCACGAACTATAACAGGCGTGACCGGATTTGTCTTGATTGTTGTTAGGTGGTTACGGATTTGTCGGATATTTTCGGTACCGATCAACCAGAGGAAAATCTCAGTCAAGTCCTACGTCCATGGATACGGTTATGGATGCAGGCTGGAGGAGTATAACATAACCCTGACACCAATAGAATGGTTGAACAGCGCTTACTAACTCCTTAGACAAAATACTATCACTAAAGAGGTCTTATAAACGTCATTAAATCGTGAATGAAATGTTGGTCGTTTTAACGTATTGATAAGAAGGAATGCAAGTTTCCATTAGTGAGGGTTATCAAGCAGGCTTAAACCCAGAGATATTCAGAAAGCAGCACATATTGTTAGAAATGATTATTTTCGAATACAGTAAGCAGTTCTTTATGCTTAGTTATGGTGAACTATCGTGGAATGGAAATGTATCTCTCAAAAGCAATATTTACCATTTACAAAACGAAAATTTGTTTTAGTTTATAGGTCCATTTGGCAGAAGATCAATAGTTTCATTTTAAAACGTTTTGAGATTCTTATATTGTGTTCTAGGAATGCCTTAGAAGCCGTATGTTTTTTGCTGTTAAACCTATTCGACCCATCAACCTAGATGTTTTATAAATATTTTAAAGAAAAAATGTTGGTTTTAATCCTGAAATCTACTCAATGCATATTCACTAAACAAACAAAAAAATAAATAATTTAGGGTTAACCTCTAATTTACTAAATTACTAAAATCACAATCTGATAATGCTTATTTCATGGACTTACATCAGGTCAACAATTTGTAAGATTTTATAAAGTTCTTTATTAAAGTTAGCAACATAAACCATTTACTGATGCTTAGTAAGACCAAACCAACATTTGGAAAACTGATTCACTGAAACCGAAAAATGATTCAACGATTAATTCCCAGAGATTGTTGCTTTATAATAGGAAAAAGCTGTAAATTTCTCAGTTCTGGTAGATTGTACAGTCTGTTCTGTTCAGAACATAGCTTAGATGAGTTTGAATTTGTTAGGCTTTAGTAAACGCATGAGGAAGGTTATTTTTACTTCAGTCCATTCAATAGTTGTTACCTAATCACGTCCATGTTCCATCCAGCAAATTTTAGAATTGAAAGCAGCAAAACACCATGCACCGAACCGATCGGTGAAGTTGTCGCCGAGCACGTTGCAAAAACTTCCCGGCCTCTGTTCATCTGTCACAAACGTGCTAAATATGGTTTCCTCAAGAATGGCACCGACAGCTGCTCTCGCTGTACATTCCCGGCAAACCCTTCCAGCTCTTGCGACCTGTCGCCAAAAACACCAAAGAAAGATTCAACCGGGCACGAGTCGGATCTGTCCTTGATAGTTTAATGCATCCCCAGAAACCGACACACACACACACGGTTGATGAGATCCGTCCAGTTTGCCACCGACTCGGTGTCCCTGCTCCACACGGTACAGGAGCAAGAACCCTTGTTGTGTGCCTTTTGCCCGGAGCCCAGCGTACGGTTGTTGGTTTGCAATTTGCACCGAAATGCATTGCTCATTAAAATGGTTTAATAATAAACCAGCCAACAACGGGACGCCCAGCCACCAGCCCTCGATTCGCCGGTCGGTAGTCGAGCTGGTTGACGCCACGGTGCAGCAGAATCGCATCGACAGCGTGGCCAAAGCTGTCTTCTGGAGTACTCGGCACAAGTGACAAAGACAAAGCGAAACGGGACGAGTTCCGTCCCCACTGCATGTAGGAACCCGACCCCTCCTCGACAGTTGGTTGATGAAGATCATTTGCTCATACTAAATCTCTTACATAGCATAGGAGTCTTGAGGACGCAAAGAGAACTGGAGTGCAGTACCGGCAAGAGGAGATGGGCTATTGGAGTGCTGGTAATGCCGTTTACGATTGCGACTGGTGCCACACTGGTGCCGATGCTTAATGTGCACCACATCCGCCCATCCGTGCGGAAACACTTGCGCACGGGACCTAAGAGATCGCCGTCTAATACCATGGCCCATGTGTCACAATGTAGCCTTTTTGCATTTGCCATATTATCAATGCTCTCCCAAGTGCTCGTGCTAGTGGTGCCTCAGTCGGCACGGGCAATGGACCGCATCTTGTGACATCGATTAACGCTACCCTTGCCTTGGGTTTTCTACGTTTCGAAGGATCAACCACTTCCTCCAGAACTTCACCTTGCCTCACATTCACCTTTTAACTCACCTTGCCACTTCGGTCGGCAACATACATTCCCGGTGACGGACGACGGTGAAGGTTAAAATTAAACATCCAACATCAAATGAGTCGCCCCAAACGCATTGTTACGGTTGAGGGACAATCTCGGTAGTGTCTTGCGTGACTTCTTTGGGATGAAACTAGGACCAGTGTTGGGGTTTTGGGCCACCGCGTGCACTATTCTTAGATTTCCCTGTGCCATTCGGCCTTTGGTCATAGTTCTGCCCAAACTAACAGGTTCCTTGTGGCCTGGCTGGTTTTGCTAGGAGAGGACCTAGAATTTCCTGACACCATTTCTACATTTGGGCCAAGTTTAGCTCAGAAATTCATCTGTTTGCAGTAACAAAACTTCCGGGGTATGGGGAATAGCTTATCAGTAGCTCCTCAGATACAATTTGGCAAAATTCAGGATACCTACGCTGTGTCAAATTTTCATTCATTGCAAAGAATTACAAATGAACATAAAAATATGAGTAAAACAGTAACAGGCACATTTTCTGATGATTAACGAGGAAATTAATCATGGAAACCGTCTAAAACTAAAAACTACAAATTATTATTATATCAAGTTATTTTGTATAGAAATAATGAAATGTAGCACCTTCGGTATTTGGATTTATTTCACTCCATTTATGTACAAATAAGTTCGAAGGGGAAATAGTACATGTTGGACAAGCAAATCAAATATTAACGGGTTTTTAAATGTCTCAATTTTCCAATGTGTTTACAATAGTCACCTGGCTCGAGTTTGGATTAGGAATATTTCACGAATTATTTCATTTTAAACAAGGTTGGTTGAAACCGATAAATTTCCACCAAGGATTCCTAATCACTTTCCTGTACAATTATTTTTTTCAATAACTAAGAAGTATGGAAGAACTTTAAACATTCGATTTCAAAGACCTTTTATTTGAGGTACCACATGATACAAAGCGAGTTTGAAACTAAAAAGTGATTAACAAATTGACCATGATTTTGGTGCAACTAACCTTGGTCGTAAAGTAAGGTTTTTGTAGTTTAGGCAACACTGCTGTTCCCGCTAGTGATGGGAAAATCAAATCCGCGTAGGGAATTCCGAAACGGAATCACCATTCCATCGTGTTTTACGTGCACATCCTCCTTCTTGATTATTTATATCATTTTTTGAATTCATTGATTTATTTGCATAAGAAATTAATTTCATCCACAGCAGAAAAATTCAAATGGGATTAAACCGAATTGAATCCATCGAGGGATTGAGTCTTCGAATCTTTCGAATCCCGATTGTACCAACTCTACTTCAGTGATTGACTTTTTAGTCGGTTGCCGAGAAAAAATAGCTGAGGCGTTTGTTTGCGATTCCTGCAAATTCCACATATTGTCCGGAGGGACATGGGACGTGGTGTGTTTCGTTTGGCCGAGAATACGAAATACGAAACGTACAATCGAATCCTTCTCGAAAGGAATCCACGTCCCGTGCAAAAGTGTGCCGTCGCGAAACTGCGTGTGCAAGAAGTGCCTACGCAAAGCAACACGGTTCCATTCTGCGTACCATATGACGACAATTGCACCTTCGAGCGTTTCCAATCAGTGTAGTATTGTAGATGCGTATATTAACTAACGCAAGGAGCGGAGGATAGTTTCGAACGGATAGCGAACTAAAAAGGTACGACCATGGCTCCGCAACCACTTGAGCAGGGAGGAGCGGTGACAAGCTTCATCCCGACGGGACAGGAAATGGTGCAGCGTCAGAATCTGATCCCGTTGAATCGGCTGATTGATTTCATCATCCAACGGACGTACCATGAGCTAACAGTCCTTGCTGAGTTGTAAGTATTGCTCTGGATATCGCGAAACGCTGCGTTTTGTTGTCCACAACCAAACCTTCCCTTCGTTTGTAGGTTACCACGTAAAACCGATATGGATCGAAAGATCGAGATCTACAACTTCTCCGCCAGCACTCGACAGTTGTTTATCCGGCTGCTGGCGCTCGTGAAATGGGCCAACTCGGCCTCCAAGGTGGACAAATCGTCCAAAATTATGGGATTTCTCGACAAGCAGTCGATGCTGTTCATCGATACCGCCGATATGCTGTCCCGTGTGGCTCGCGAAACACTCGTGCATGCCCGTTTGCCCAACTTCCACATACCGGCCGCGGTCGAAATCCTCACCACGGGCAGCTACTCGCGACTTCCATCGGTCATCCGGGAGCGCATCGTTCCGCCCGACCCAATCACACCGGCCGAGAAACGGCAAACGCTGCAGCGCTTGAATCAGGTCATCCAGCACCGGTTGGTCACGGGCAATCTGCTTCCTCAGCTGCGCAAATTTCGTATCGAAAACGGGCGCGTCACGTTCAAGGTGGACCACGAGTTCGAGGTGTCGCTGACGGTGATGGGAGACGCACCGACCGTTCCGTGGCGCTTGCTCGATATCGATTTCCTGGTCGAGGATAAGGAGACGGGCGATGGGAAGGCGCTTGTTCACCCACTACAGGTTAACTATATCCACCAGCTGATCCAAGGGCGTATCGTGGACTGTACCGATGCGTTGGCGGAAGTGTACACCTGTCTGCATTACTTCTGCCAGTCGCTTCAGCTCGAGGTGCTGTACACGCAAACGCTCCGTTTGATACGCGACCGCCTGGATGATCATATCCATGTTGATGAGTACATTGTCGGATCGAAACTGACCGTTTCGTACTGGCGCGAGCTAACTAACAAGGATCCGAAATCGGAGCTCGGCTACCGGCTAACGATCCAGACCGATCCGAACGATGCCGCAAAGCAGCTCGCTATCCTGCACGTTCCCTCGATCGGCAACAAGGAAGCCGACATCGCCGACCGTGCCGTACGCTCCGATTTGCTGTCCATGGAACGGTTGCTCGTGCACACCGTGTACGTACGATCCCTGGCACGACTCAACGACGTGAAAGCCGAACTGCAGCTATTCCTCAAGGATGTCGACTACCACATCCAGGGCACTCCGGCCATGCTGACCGTGCCGGTACTGAATCCTTGTTTGCGCGCCGAACACATCTACATCACGGTCGACACGCATACGGGTATGCTGCGGTGTCACGTGCCGAAGCATCTGGACTGCCCGATCATGCCGGAGATGCAACACGCTCTAAACAACGACTGGTCGAAGCTACAGCACCTGATATCGGAACTACGGTACTGGATTACCCAGCGTAGGTGTGAGAAAACACTGCAGCATCTGCCGGCCACTACGCAGGACCGATTGCCGTTGGTGTTGCCACCGAATCATCCAATTACTCGGATGGGACCACACAAGGTCTTCATACAACTGTACCGCCACGCTAATGTTATCTTGGTAAGTATTAAGTAACTTGCTTATCAAAACATGAGCAATTTCTCGTTTAAAGGAAATAACCTCATTTATCCTAATAACGATATTCATGTCCTATAGAAAGTAAAATAGTTTAATTCAATACCGGATCTTGAAACCTCCACGATTCTGTCGATACTTTTCAATTGCTATACATTTTCAGTTACAAAGCCTACTGCTCGATTTGGTAGTAAGTAATGTTATTTTCTTTCTCCCTTCCTACTAGATCGTTGAATTGAAGGAAAAGAAAACATGCCCGAACGAGATGACGTACACATTCTACCTGGTACTGGTGAAGCCGTCCTCCGTCGAGGAAGGACAATCACCCGACGGATCACCCAACGTCGCCAGCGCACAAGCCTCATCGTCCGGATCGCAACCCGGCAATGACACGGCAGCAACAATGCCAAAAATGTATCTCCGTGTGCTCTCCATGATAGAGTTCGACACTTTCGTGGCAACGCACGGTCCCGGCACGATAATTGACGATCCGATAGCGGGCTGCAGCAAGCGCAAGCTTTCCACCGTCGAGAGCACATCCGTTGCCTGCCTTGGCCCGGCAATGAAGCAGCAAAAAACCATCTATCCCGCCTACTTCATCCCGGAGCTGGCGCACGTCGTGGCCATGTGCGACGAGAAGCTACCGTTCGTGGCCCTGGCAAAGGAGTTCTCCCACAGACGCATTCCGCACGGTGGTCTGCAGGTGGAGGCTAATGCGACATCGCTCGTATTGAAGCTACTGACGCTTCCACAGCCAAAACCACCACAAATTCCTCCCGCCCCACAGCAGCAAGGACAACAGGGCGGCCAGCAGCAGCAGCAACAGCAACAACAACAGCAACAGCAGGGTCCATCGAATGCCAACGCCGATGCAAAGGCGGCCGCTTCAAACGAACCGAAAACGGTACACGTCCCACCGCTCGACAAGCAGGTTTGGAATGCGCTGCTCAAGCGGCTCCTGTCCGTTTCCGTTCGGGCGCAAGTAAACAAAAGCAACCAAACACGGCTCTGGACGATGGAGCTTGTGTTCTACGGCTCACCACTACCGAGTCTCCACCACAAGGAGCAGGGTATGCGGCGGGCCGTCTACCTTCAGTATGAGATGCTTCCGGTCGAGTCGGTCGGCAAGGTGGTGGATCAGCTGCTGAATGACTGGTCGAAGATCGTCTACCTATACACGCTGGTGCACGAGTTCCGCGAGCAGCTGCAGAACGAAAAGTACAACCTGCAGAATATGGTCGCAATCCGGTCGTACAACTACACCAGTCTCCTGCTGGCGTACGGCCCTAACAAGGAGGTGAGCGTGAGCATCTGCTGGGATACGGACGCGAAAGAATTCCGGCTGGTGTTCGCCGGTGGAAACAGTGCGATCAACGCGCACTCGATGATGCGCGATCAGCTACAGGCGCACCTGAACCATAACTACAGCTTGGCGCAGATCGTGCACATCCTGCACGAAACGTACCAACCGCTCAGTTCGATCGCGAAGCTACCGATCATACCGCACCTAGCGATCCTGCAGTCACCGAAGATCCCCGTCCTGTCGTTCTGCATTGTCCCGCAGTCACCGAACCTGCTGCGTATCTCCTTCCAGGGTGTGTACTGTCTCGAAGTACGGTTCCGCGGGGGTGGACTATGTACGATCCGCGACGGTGCCTACAGTCGCTTCGATCGTAGCCACGTGGTGGAAGAGTTTACTCCGACGCAGGGTCTGAAGGGGTTCCTTTCCAAGTATGTCGACGAAACAGCCGTCTTCCGTAGACGCTCGCAGTCGGAAGATGACAACCCACCGTCTCCGGTGACGATGGAGGACCCGTCGGGTCACGGCGGTGGTGGTGCCGGTGGCGGAGGTGGCGGTGGTGGTCAAGGACCCGGTTCTGTAGGCTCGAACACATTCCTTGGTGGCGCGAGCGGAATGCGTGGTCCACAAAGTCCACGCGATCCAGGACTACGCTTTGCCGCCCCTCTGACCCCTCCGAGCGGATCAAACCCCCACACACCCGCCAGTCCGCACCCAATCGGTGGTGGAGGTGGCGCTGGTGGAGCTGGTGGTGGTGGTGGAGGCCAAGGGCAAGGTGGCCAAGGAGGGCAGCAGGGTCATATGAACAACTTCAACATGACTTCCCCGCCGGCCTCCCACATGCCACATCCGTCGCCGAGCGGAGGTCTGATGCCGTCCTCGCCACTGAACGCACAGCCGAGCCCGATGGCGGCTCACTCGCCCGGTCCCAGCAACCTAGCGTACATGCAGAACCACACCGACGGAAGCCCATTCGCCGCGCTCTCGCCGGCCGCATCGAATTGGCCCGGTTCGCCCGGTATGCCACGACCATCGCCCCGTCCCGGACAGAGTCCGGAGCATAAAGTACAAAGTAAGCATCACATCACCCACCAACATTGGCCATTGCTTTTCTCTTTTACTCATGCATTCTCTTCATTGCAGCTCATTATACATCGCGTGTTTTACCGGCACGCTCGTGGGCTGGAGCAATACCGACGCTTCTGACATACGAAGCCCTCGATACGCTGTGCCGTGCCACATCTCATCCGCAGAAGGAAGTTCCAGGCCCGGAGTTGAGCCCGCTGGAGCGATTCCTTGGCTCGGTGTTTATGCGCCGTCAACTGCAGCGTATCATCCATCAGGAGGATAGTGTAAGTATTTCAATGCAATCCAGCGCAGAGCAATGGTTGAAAATTGCTTCCAAACTAGCACATAAGAATCATAATTCTTAGAGATTTAAATCAGGCTGTACATTACTCACGATGAATCGAATCTTTCACTTACGTTTTTGTGAATTCAAACGTGAAAAATGAGTTATTAGTCGCCATGGGGGGTTTGAATCCAGAATATGAGAGGATGAGTGAGTGAAAGAATTGCAAATCGCCACAGAGATTTGACTCCGTAACAAAGAATCGAAACCCAATCCAATACAAAAACATCATTAAAACACTAGTCCATGTTTGAGATTCGAATCCCTCATTTAGATTTGAATCATTGATAAGGATTAGTAATTGGGATTCGCTTCCTTCGACCAGAAACTCACTCTTGGGATTCGTATCCCTTCTTCGGAATTGAACCTTTCTTTGGGCTTCGCTGTGGGAACTCTTTTGCTTGTTCCCCATTCACTCTTTGGGGATTCGAATCTCAGTGAATCTATGGAAGAAGAGTTACAAAAAACTATCATTCATTATTCAGTACGTACATACATTACTAATCCAAACAGATTCTGTTAAGACACTCTTTTAATCATGAATTTGCGTTCATTGCTTTTTTCCCAGCTGATGGCCATCACATCGAACGAACCAGGTGTGGTGGTGTTTAAGGCGGACTGCCTGCAATATCAGGTCTTCCTCAATCCGAACCACATGCAGTCGCTCCACCTGAAGGTCGCTCAGCTCCCGATGGGCCCGATGATGGACGGCAAGCCACCGTACCAGTGGGCGGCCGAGGATCTGCAGATTCTGGAACAGTTCTTCGATCAGCGTGTAGCCGCTCCGCCCTACCGGCCGTCCGTAATGACCAGCTTCACCCGCATGCTCAACCTGCCGGCGAAGGTGCTGATGGACTTTATCCAAATCATGCGTCTCGATCTGATGCCCGAGCTCGGCCAGGGCAACAAGTGGAACGTGCAGTTCGTGCTGCGCATGCCCCCATCGGCCACACCGATCGTGCCGGTCGGAACGACTACCATTCTGTCGCACCGGCAGAAGATTCTGTTCTTCATCCAAATCACGCGCGTTCCGTACCTGCCGAACATGGAGTGGAAGGACGCGGTCACGATGCTCCTACCGATGGTGTACGATATGAACATGAACCACACGACGTTGGCCGAGCGGCGCGAACCGATGCCACCCCAGCTGACCAGTGCGGTCAGCGCACATTTGCGTCGATTCTCCGAATGTTCGGTGCTGCTGCCGGACGAATGCTCGCTGTTCCCAGCTGTACGCGACCTGCTGCTTACACTGACCCTTCCGAACGAGCCTCCAGCACCGGGACAGCTTCAAATGCAGGTACCTGTCGTCAGCCGAAATGTTTCACAGTGCTTTCGAGATGCTTAGGGTTTGAGCTTTAATCGTCTGGTCTCTTTCAGCTCGGCGGTGTAATGCAACCGGGTGGTGGCCCCGGTGGTCCCGGTGGACCAATGGGTGGCCAGATCGCTGGTCCTACGCCACAAATAGCGCCCCAGGTTGGCTCCAGCCCCGGCCCAATGATGCACTCTCCGATGCAACAGCAAATGCAGCAACCGGGTAGCTATGGTGGTATGGTCGGTGGGGCTGGTGGAGGCCCCCAAGCCGGTGGCCCGGGTGGTGTTGGACCAGGCGGTCCGAATTGAGTGAATCCAAGGGACGGCGGAGCGTGAAATGTGTATGAATCAAAACGTAATACCATAACCAGAGAGGGGATAAACTTTATAACTCAAACTATTTAATTGATACAATTCATATGTAAAATATAGTAAACATTTGCTATTTAAAATCCTGGTGAATGTTATTTTAAGTGTCGAAATGTTATAGTCCGAACAACGAAACAACCGCTTCTCATATGTTTATTTTTCATTTTATTTCATTTCATTTTATTCACCCGTCAATACTCATATTTTACAGCCTTACTCGTAGTGAAATGGTTAATAGTCAATGTGGTCAAACACTGCTTACAATCTAATCAAATATCACCAGTGATAGAATGCACTTATCTTCCACAGGTCCCAGCGCGGGATTCCCCAAAACACAACCGTTTCGATAAGTGATTGTAAGAAGGAAGCTAATGTCGGAGCATACCGCTTGTATGTGAATAAAAAAAATAGTGCTGTAAGGAAAGTTTTCCGAAATGGGTAAGAAAACATCTTTGGTTCTAGATGAAAAAGTTAGTAGTTTTACTGAAAAAAAAAAGTTTGGTCCCAATTTGCAATCAAAAAATGCCGATTACAATCGTCAAGATGAGGCGATAACCTATCAATCGTGTGCATGGATCGTGTCCCCGTTGCACGATCCCCTGTGCTGCCAAATTGAATGGCGACCCCCATTTTTAACGTATCATTTTAGCTTTGCTATTGTTGAACAGAACGCAGCAAATTGGTGTCAATCGTTTCCTCTTTCGCCCGGAAAGGGAAACAAACAACACGTTAAAGTCTATACACATTCTAACTGTAACGATCCTAAAGAATATACATATGTATGAAAACCAACCCTCTACTACCCCGGCTTAAGTACGAAACTCCGTATGACTAATCGGAGACGCGGGTTTTGAAGCGCGGCGCGTTCAATCTTCACCGCCGGCTTCCGTTTCCGGTACCAGCTCTTCCGTTACCGCAACCGGAGCCATCGTTTGCTCGACATCGCTCAGGGGCGCCGTCATGAGCACCGAGTAGCGTATCTTCTTCGTCTTGAAGTACGAGTACGAGTTGTCGAACAGAACGTGATCTGCGGTGAAGGATGGAACAAACAATAGAAGAAAAGGTATTTTAGTCACCGAATTTACGTGAAATATTTATTTACGTACAGGTGCATCCCGGCTGGCAGGTGATGAAACCGGACTCGTCCACTTGGTGGGAGGACACCCGCTTCAGGGGCACCTCGATGATCGCTTCGTCCGTCTTCTTGTTGACACACTTGACACCGAACTTGATGTCACTGTCGTACGTACGGAATTCCCATCTGGAGGAATGGAAAAAACACGGGATGTGTTAATCATGCGAAAGTAAACCAGACCGTAAATTAATAATACAATCAATTGTCAGTGGTTCTCAAAACCGATGTTTTAACGTTTAACTTACTTCAAAAAGCAGCCCGCATCCTCGCAGTCAAAGGTCAGCTTCAGCTTGCTACCCTTCCGGATCTCCGTCTCGGTGAACGACAGATTGTTGTTGAAGCTGTCCTCCTTCGAGGTGTACAGCTCCTTCGGCACCTTACCACCCCAGCAGATCTTCTTCTCGCACCGCACATTGCCATCCGGATCGGTCTGCGTACCGCCAAAGTACGCCGGAATCTGGTCCGCGTCGCACCGCTCCAGAATCGCCGGCAGCCACTTGCTCCGGTCCGGCTTGTAGATCCGGATCTTGTCGATCGTGTACTCGCCCAGGAACTTCTTCACCATGTTGTACGCGAACGCGAACACCTTCGGTGCGTTGATGATGTAGCAGCACTTGAGGATCTCCGGATAGTTCGCCTCGTACATTTTGATCAGCGAAATCACGACCTCGCTCGCCGGCCGCCAGATGTACTGCTTCAGGTTGAAGTTGTCCATATCGAACACGACCACAAACTGCCGGCTGGCCGGATCGTTCGTCTTGCGGCTCTGCTCGTACGCCAGCTGCATGTAGCCCTCGAGCGCCTGCATCGTCATGCGGATGATGTCGGCCCGGGACACGCTGTGCAGCAGGCCCCAGATGTCAAACCCGGCGAACGGGATGATGATGATCGGCGAACCCTCCTTGTCGTAGCCGGACACACCGTGCGGGCTGTAGTCGCGCAGGATCTGCGGCGTCGGCCACTTGGCGATCTCATCTGTATTCCAGCGCTCGCGGAATTTCATCGAGTCGCGCAGCATCTTCTCCGCTGCATCCGGATTCCACTGGCGTGCTGAAAAGAAAATGCAAAACTCTTTATTAATGGTCCAGTTTTCCTGCTAGTAGTAAATAGGTTATGCTATTTCACCCCTTAAGTAAACAACATAAACTTTTGTCAGTGCAATCAAAACTAAACCTATAATTTTCAATTTTTGCTTCTTTGACATCGCCTACTATGTAATAATAATATTAACGCAAATCAAACATATCAGGATGTTACTAAAACCAAGGTTTTGAAAAACAATTTTTTTCCACGTGAAACTGAAAATGGGGCGAAATGGTTCGGACCGTGGGGCAAAACGCACCCCGATAATATTCAACCAGCTTTGATGTATTTAAAAAAATCTCACACAGTTGATCATTCAAAGAAATTAAATTGAATTTGTGGACAATTCAATTTGTGTAATGAATTTTTCATCAAATATTTGAAAATATTTTCTTATGCACAATTTATTTAGTTTAAAAGGGGTCACATTCAAATTAACTTTGTAAGACTTGAAACTGTTTTGTCTCACATTTCAACCTATACATTCTGCCCCACGTAAGTCGCTGCTACTCACCGGAAATATCCACTTCTTATGTTTTCTTTTCTTTTCAGTTTACGTTAAATAATATTTTAAAATATTTTTACAAATCTATGCTTGATTGTAATAACCGATTTTAAAACCTCATATACCTCAATCTGTTTTCATCTCAGTTTCTTAAAGCTTGACGTCAAAGTTCTGAAATTTTGCTAGAATGTTAAAGTGCATATGCTATTACTTTACATTACATAATTCAGCCTCAAACTATTATTTTATTCCAAAAAATTAAAAACTGCACTTTAACGATACACAAAAACAGTTATGTTCCTTTATAATTTTATATTTTTGTAGCTACACTCAAAATGTAAACTTATTTTTTTCGGTTTTAAACATTTGTCTCGATAACTAATTTTTAAAATTGCTGAACATTTCGCGGTTGAATTCTTTTGACATAATACTTCCGTAACTAGTCAACACCAACTGGAATGTTTGTGCGTTGTGGGAAAAATATTATCCCAACAAAAAATGAAACCGTTTTCAAACCGAAACGAAAAAAAACCCTCCATTCTTCGCATCGTTTCGCTAGCTTTAACGATGGCAATCGTCGCATTTTTTTTTTTGCCAATGTCGCAGCTTTCGCATTGTTCATTCGCTTCCAAACTCATTCGACGGGATTTGTTGCACAATCTCAACCTTCCGAGATGGAAATCGGCGTTCTCAAGACGGCTACGAGCGTGTCGTCGAGTGTAATTATCGTTCTAGAGGCCACGTGCCCTCTCTTGCATGTGCCACGCATTCTTTTTTTCGCAGCACTTGCAGCTATTCCGTTGACAATGCACTAAAGTACCGGTTCCAAATTGCTGTATAAATGCCACGCAGAGCAGTAGGTTGGGGTGGTGTGTGCAGTTAGTTCAAATATTTACTTCTTCACGCGACGACTAATTATTTGCAACCAAACAACCAGCCCACACCGATAAACTGAAGCACTGGAAAGTGTGCAGTGGTTGTTATTGCAGATCGGCGAACCGGTTCCGGTGCCCTCGCTTACCTCGCAGCCAGCGTAGTAGATAGTAATCATCGTGCTCCGGTTTTAGTATGTCAGCCATCTGGCGCCGAAACTGTAACGAAAAAGTGAAGGAGGGAGATTGGAGTGAGATACGGTAGTAGATCGAAACGTCATCATCAGTTGGCGTACGATAGGCGACGAGATGCTGCGTGATCGCCGTACAAGGAATGAACGCCAATCGCCTGAGGTTAGTCTTATCCCAATTCAGCGCAAATCGCACCGGACAATGTGAAGGTCACTGGTGACAACGGGTTGTGGACGTTCTCAGGCCATATCTCGCTGACCATCAGCAAGCACGTGGTATTTAGTTCAATATCAACCCAGCAGACACTCCATCCGAAAGGAAAGAGGCAAGAAGGAAAGGCGACTTTCCTCACCGTCACGTGATGGTCATTCCATGAACGCCCGTGTTCTTGATCTGCGAACCGTGAGACATTTCTTACTGCTTCCCTTCCACCAGTATTCCTTCCCAACCACTGAGGCACTGACGTCACTGTTAACACGCGACGGACGCGACGAGCATGTCACCGGTCTTTCCAGGTCCAGGATACCAATGTCGAGGTCGGCAATTAAATCACGCCAAACACGGGTTGCCGTCAACGTTATTAATCTTGCGCGTGGCGCGATGCGAATGGCTAGAGAAGATTAAATTAGACAACAAAACTCGCTGCCCTAATGACCCTTTCCGTCGGTTTGCACATTTGTTCTGTGTCGTTCAGAAAAAAGGTAAGATGTGTGCGATGACACATGGTCGGTGTGCTTGACCTTACCCGACGCGTAGCATCCAGTGTCAGGTTTGGCGGTCAAACGGAGCCACCCCCGATTGTTGGAAGCCTTCTACACTAAGGGGGCCTCTGACTGTAATCTTACCTACGCCTGAAGGCTTAAAAAATCAATTGCCATGGGGCGAAAGTTAAAGGTGAGAAATAAATTAACGATAGCTTGGTTCAACCGTAGATCGACCGCGATCGTAGTCTGGCCGTCCGACTGTTGTGTTGGTGCATAATCGTTAATTACTTAGAATAGCAAAATGAATCGCGGGGCTCATGGTAGTTAAAGTGCGGTAGATCGAGGGAGAGATCAAGGAGAGAAGTGAATGGATAATTAAAATGGAAAGTTAACTGCACTTGAACCTCGGCTCGGCTCGAGCGGGTTGCTGGGAAGCTGATTTCAATCGTAACTCATCCTTCATGATGGAAGCTTGGGACCGAAACCGGGCCAATAAAGCTGCATCTCGATGCGGTAGCAATATTTACACAGCTGAAGTGCCAACTCCCGGAAAGGGTGTGAACAGTCGCCACGACAAGCAATGAAATCAATGTACCATAACAGAGAACAGGATACCCGATTGCATCCAATATCAATACCACAAATTACGTGTTAAAATCTCCTTTACATCCAACGTTCACAACAAATGATTCCGAAGCAGTTCTTCCATTTTTTTTAAAGCTTCGCGCTCGATGTCCTTCCTGTGGACTGAAACTGAAATCTTTTCGTTTTTCATTTCTACTTCCGACAATATTGAACCCCCCATAACCCAATGCCCGAAGGGATCAAAGAACGGGTGACCTTATAATTAAGCGCTGGTACGGCAGTTGGCACCTACGCCATAATCGAGCCAACCTTAAGCGAAGGACAGCACTATGTTGGACTTTGAAGACTGGCTGCTAGTTGGGGAAATATTGATTTAAAATAATAAAAGTAAAAGGAATCATCAATACTTCATTGAAGTCGAGGATCTTATAAGGGTATTTTGGATACGATTTGCATAAATTTTCAAAATCATGTTAATCACGATAAATTATGGATATACTTTATGAAAACCATCAGCTTTTAGGTCCAGAAAAGATCACTTTAGAAAAATTTGTTTTAGCTTTTCTTTTTGTTCAAACGTGGTTTTGTTGAAAAACCCGATTAAGTTTAGAAAATAATTTTTGAGTTATAGAATTGTTGATACAATTTATAAAAACAGCTTCGATGACTTGCAGCAAGGTCAAATCAAGGTGTCGAATAAAGACCCATTACCCGATTGCGTAAAAAAGTCTCAATTGTTTCTCCATACGAACCATACACTGGGCCACCCGGTCGGTCGGTCAGTAAACCGGTGCGGACCAAAAATTGATGTGACGCCTTCAAGGTAAAGGTCTCTGATATTTCAAGCCGAGAAAAAAAAGCTTCTTCACCTTTTCGGAACCACCTAGCCCTAATACCGTTACCGAGTTGGCCATACCCGACATCATAAAGGCAAAACGATAGGCAAACCGCCCGTCGAGAGCTGAAAAATGTTGTCCATTCCAATGGTCAGTGTCAACAGTGACGAATTATCATCATCATGGTCCTCGGACTCCGGCTCCCTAAAGACGGTGAGCAACAGCGGTGTGTTTGTGCGCACGTACAAGCTGCAACACCGACACCATATTTACCTTGGCAAGTGCTGGCATTGGCCTACGCAATTGCCTAGCTAGATCAGGCCTGGCCATTGCGCACCGCATCAGGTCGGTGGTTGGCTGGCCGGCGTTACGCAACTTGGCGCCGATTTGCGCCGAACTCATGGAACGCGAATGCAATCGACCAAAGTAATCGGTGGCCATCAAAATCCCCTAAAATCGCACCGTGAGTTTTTTCGGGGAATGGAGATACTTGAATGAATAAAAAATGCCAAAAATTAAGCCTCTTCTTTTGTTGCTGTTGATACGCAAAATTATATCATACAAATATAAAAGATGAAAGTAACAGAAACAATGGTGAACCTTCAGCGCCATCAGGTGAAGGGCATTGATTTTCGGCATGTTCGGGGAGTGAATGTTAATTAAGAAAAGTATCCGATGTTAACAGGAGAGAGTGATATTACGTCCCAATAACATAAATTGGGTTAAGAGGACCTCGGGGTCTTCGTTGTCGCGGAGAGAAAGAGGAAAGTAATAACATGTCAATGCTTGGATATAAAGGGTATTTTTACATAATTTTTATTTTTTTCTTCATCTTTGAAATCTTCATAACACTATCATTGCTTTCAACCAGGGTTTATTTTTAATATCCTATAAGCCTTTTATTCATATTCTTTTTCACTACGTACGATGAAGTGATAAAAATGATTCGAACATAGAAAATAACTCTTTCCCTATCGACAACATTATTGCACAAATGTTGTAGATCAATGTTGTCCATTTACAATCCATTTTTCACCTTAATAACTCACTCCGTTTGTTCACTTTTGCGCATCAGGCAAAAACCGAACGAATGCAGAAAAAGCGCATTAGAATTGCAACAGCACCACAAACCCCCGCTTGCCATGCATCACGCACTTCGCAACTGTTGCAGGCCATAAGGCAAAAAGGAAAAAAAAACCCGAAACATCTTCCAACTCGCACAATTTATTTGTGCGCATTTGCGCGAAGGGTTGCTACTTTTTGTTTTGTTCTCTCCGACTTTTCCCCGCATTTCCAGCGCCATCATCCATCATTGTGGGCTGGCAAAAATTGCACCAAAACGAAACTCACACTTCAAGCCAACCATTCCGCCACCACCTTTTTCCATGTGCCCACACCTGAAGAAACGATGCTTTGGCATAGATTCCGCGTGCCGTTTGTCGGACACACCGGGTGTGATTTCGCGGGTCATTCCGAGAAGCCGGTACGATCGCCGGGTGGATGCACAAATGGGGAACGGAGGGTTGTGTGAACGGAAAGACTACAGAGTCAATAATCTACGTACCATCTGTGTTTAGTGTCGGCAAAGTGCAAACTCACCGGCACAAATTCAATCCTCCCTCCCTCCCCATGGTCGCCAGAAGGGAACGTGGCGTTCGCATTCGGTTTGACGAGTTGACGTTAAGTGTGATGCTTCTTTTGTGGTCCTTACGATCCTCTCCTCCACCTCAAGGCAAATGTTAACCAACATCTTACCTACAAGCTGAACTGCAGCACATCGATTAACATTGCACAGGTTGCTGCAAAACACTTTTGATTTATTTTCATCGACAAAAAAGAGCTGCGCCGAAGAAAGGGCCATTTCTTTCGAAACGTTTCAAATCGCGACATAGAAAGCATAGATTTCTCTAGCACCTGTGGAACCATTCATAGAGCGGACCCATTTCCTTGTACCATGGACAAGCTTCATCGATTGTGTAATGTAAAAATGATAAATGACATGAAAGTAGCTAATGTTCATTTGTAGTGTGTTTCGCTTTGATTTGCGGAAGGACCAAATTACGATGCACGGTATCGAAAGATTTGATGGATATGAAGGTGGTATTAAATATATTGTTCAGATATAAAATTTTCTAGCATTGTAAATGTTTTCGACTTTGTTTCTTTAACGAAAAAGTGAGTAAAGTTAACAAATTATTGATTAAAAAGAGGATCAAATGAAAATTAAAAGAACACAAATAAACTTTCATGTTCGGTAGTGCCTTTGTGTACCATCAAGGGTTTTGAATCGTAAACTCATCAGACCAAAAACAATAAATGCATAAATTGATTTACAACCACCTATAAACAAACATTGATATTATTACTTGCGTTACCGGCAAAGGGGAAAGCTAATGATGATTAGAAAATGGCTTACTTTACTGTCGGATGAATGCCATATCGGCAAAGGAAAAGAATTCACACTGAATAGTTTCATCGCGTTACATCCGGGCATAAAATACATGTATAAGCTGTAGAGAAACTTCCGGCTCGAGGTGGACAGCTTGGACAAGGAGGGCAGCATTTGCGTACTGGGAACCCCAATTGGGCTTTGTCATCCCGATCGGAAAGACGTTCATTAGTAATGCATCTCAGCAGCGCCGGGACGCACGTGCTCCGGAGGAGTTGATCATTCGAAACGGTGACATTCACGATCGTCAGCTATTGACAGATAATTTTTAGTCGTTACGTGCATCTTTTCCCTCAGCGGGGTTCAAATCAAGGTGATGCATACAATGGCGATCTTTGTAAGTCAATTCCACACGCTTGTGGAAGCGAAACTATCTGACTCAACAATTTTATGCGCTATAAATCATGTCGGTTTGCAAAGCAGTTGCGAATGTAAAAATGTTAAAGTACTTAAGCTATTTATACGATATAGAAAAATTTAGCCTCCTAACATGCATGTTTAAAATAGAAACGAAAATCATATTTAAACGCAATGTAACATAGAGAAACGCAAGACATTTAAAAATGATTATAGTTTCCTTCCCAACCAGTAACACACAGACATTTTGACCGAAACGTAAGAGGTCAACGGTATGCAAATTAGGCGTCGTTAGTTAACCATAAGTCGCCGCAGAAAGGTTTTAACATTTTCACGAAAACTTGCTTTCAAACCATTATACAACCGGCCCGTGGTAAGTTTTTTTTTTCCTCCACCCCGCCGAAGTTCAAACACTTCTCTCAAGCGACCGACCTTGATGCGATGCGTTTCAAAAAAATATGAACCTAACGGGAGAGTCTCCGTGCCGCGGTCGAAAATGCACCGAAGTGGTTTTGTCTTGCACCAACTCGACGCGACGGCTTGCCGGGAAAAACAAGTCAGCCCTAAGCCATGCCACGGGAATATGCATATGCGGGGCCGCGATGGAAGGGCCGAAGGCAACATGCCGCGGTGCGGAAAACTGCATCTGAAGGTGAGCAACTTTTTCTAAACACCTACCCCTCGTGCGAGTGGAGGCTGTGGAGTTGGGATCGCGCAACAGTCGAGGCGAGGGGCCACAAGTCGAACACCATGACCGATTATTGACTCCCTGCCAGCCGCCCGGTCGGGCAACCATTTGCTTTGGCCGATGCCGAAGGGTTGAAATGGGGGAAAACCTGTTCACATCTTCGGCTAGACATTTCTGAGGCAAAAGTGCATGGTCAAATCCACTTTAGTCCGGGCGAAAAGAAAATCATTTAAAATCACATTCCAATCATAATAATCTAAGGAGAAAAAATACCTCCATGTGGATGGACGTTCACAAACTTGCAAAAACTTAGCCCCACTGCACTGTTCCATTGTCCCATAGTGCACACGCCGGACAACCCACTCTAGACCCTGGCACCAGATGAACCGGTAAACAGCTGCTCGTTCGCTGTGAATGCATTATTGAGAGGGGAAAAAACCGACCACCCCATTGGCACAGTGACTGACCGGTCCGGTCTGCCAAGGGTATGCAGATTGCTAATCCATTTTTTCACTCTTCGCTTCCCTTCCTTTCGACGTTGTCGAGCTCCCGCGAAATAGGCGGGCAAAAGAGTAGATTAATCGCCAGTGTGTGGCCGGACTCAATTACTCAAGACAGTTTAAGCGGTCGGTCATCGGCCAAGAATGGCACGACATTTCGGTTCCGATGCGCTTGACTAATGTTACCCGAGGCTAGAAGTATCGCAATGCAGTTTGATCACACGTTCGAGTTCATGATCGCTGTTCTTGCGAGGTTCTAAATCTTCGTGGCAAATGTTACAATGTGTGACCCCGAAATGCTATATCTTTATAAATAAAAATTAAATCAATTCAGACTGCGTCATTGAATAAATTAATTTTATTAATTTGTTGTACGTTCTAAAACGTTTATGCGAAATAATGGCGACTTTGTTGGTCACTTAAATTGACAGCTGAATGTAGGAAATACTTCGGATAGCGGTTGTAAAATTATAAATATTTATTAAACAGACACTTTTCTTACCAAACTCCAGCGGTCGGTAGGTTTCCGTGTCATCCAAACATGGTAGTTTTACTGACTACTGATAGCCCGCTTCCGGATCGTCATTAACGCCACCATTCGAATGCGTCGAACGCCCGGAATGGACCAATCAACCGATGTGGACGATGATGTGGAAATAATTACCAGCCACACTGTTATAATTTGCAACGGAGTTAAACAACAACTTCAGCAACAACGAGCAGAATGAATTCTCTTTTCTAAAAGTTGCCCTTACCAGCGGTCTCAAGTGCAATGGGGATGCTGACGGTGCGAAAACCCCTACACCTTGTAAACGCGTAGTGTATTGCGGGAATTAAATGTTCGAAATCACACACCTATCGGACAAAAATGCTCAATCATTTGCGAAGACATTGGATTGGTTGTGTATTTTTGAATAGTGTCTAAAGCGATCATTTAAATACAATGAACAGCAAATAAACACTCTTATCGAACGCATTTCAAGGCTTCTAAGTGCGTCATAAGCGTTTATTAAACGTAATTTGCAGTGTTCTACATCGGTATCGGTAGAGTAATTATTTTACATTCCTGTATCGGTTAGATTCGATTCGACCAGTAAACCGCTTCGCTGAAAACTATCGTCGAAGGGTTCGTCGCTTTTACGATCGAAAGACTTCAACGGAGCTACTTCAACTATTTTGCGTTATTCGCTTAATCTGTTGATCGTTTTGAATTTTTATGATGATATTGGATCTCTTTCTTCTTTCTGTATGTTTTCTTTCTAATTTTCAAAATAATATAACATACTTTTGAGCAAGGATTAGGTGATATTAAGGAATATTTAATGCGGGTTTCAACGAATGTAGAAGAATGTAAAACCTGCATAAAATTAGTTCACACTATCTGCGGAATGCTCGAACTATCGTGATATTTTTCTATCCTCCATGAATCACATCACAAGTGGATTCCAACAAAACACACACACACAAACTCGTCTTCGAAGCAGACGTCCGTGGCCGACGTCAAGGTTACGGAAGGAAGTGAATGTAGCTGCTTTTGGTGCGTGAACCAAATATGAAATGAAAGCCATAAAGTCGAAAAAAGGAACAATAAAAAATTAGACAAAGTCATAAACAGCTCGCGATACGCAGCTACAGTTGTTGGTTGGTTTCTTTGGCCGCATTCGCACACTTCCGTATACGCCACGTGTGGCGGCGTTCAGCCGGTAGCGAGTTGGAATCGCTTTCGATCGAACCGAATCGGGCCACACATTTTTCGAACTGCGCATCCACCCTTGGCCCGCCACGCTGAAGGCTGTGGCCGTCGAAGGGAGGAAAGGCTAAAACGTACCCAAAAGGTCGACAAAAACATGCTTCGAACCGTGTTCTAACGCCACGGGGAATCTTAAGTTATTCAGAAAAGAGCGTCTAGCGGATGATCCGCGCTCGAATGCATAACAGAACGGAAGGAGTGGTTGCGATTGTGCTGTGTCAAGGTTGGGGCTTTCTGTTTTTTTTCTATTTTTCCACGAAAATGGTATCGGCATTGAAAACAAGTTCGAAAATCCACCAAAAAAAATATCATTCCTAATGAAAAAGAGCCGCTCGGTCTCTAATCAGTAAAATTATACCACCGTTATCGCGATTAGAGCAGTAAAAGTATTTTGAGATAAGATAGCAATTGCGTGCACAAATAAACTGTGCAAGTCATCTCACAGTTTTCGATCGGTGGAACACAATTACAATTCAAATTGGCAAATTGTCCGATTGCTTATTTATTGGTATGATACGAGTAACAATAATCGATAGGCTTTGTTTTTACTCAGGCCTAAGCAACAAGCTATCTTCCTGAGTAAGTTTAAAGCACACGGTGGTAGGAAAAATCTATAAAACAATTGGACAAGAATGATGTTTTGCATTGAAATAGAATAGAGTGATGGAAAATATTATCATAAAAATCTCATCACTTTCCACAATGACATAAATCCCCTCGTGTTTTTTTTAACAAGATACAAAACTACATACTTTTCAGTTCAATGTTCATAGCTTATCTTGTCATTCGGATCAACTAATTACCGCGACTAAAATTCTCCCTAAAGCACACTTTAATGCTCAACAATTGTAGCATGTCAAACTCGATGCGGAACGTTATCGATGGTTGCCAGAAAATCGCACCCGGATGTGCGTCCAATCGACGGTCGTATCGAGCACCATTAATCGAGGCACTAATTTTACACGCTTGGTAAAACGAGGTACTGTTTTTTTTGCCCTCCACCCCATACACCCTCCATGAGCTGGAGTAAGTTTTCCCAGTGCCGTCAGTGGTGGAAACCATTTTTCTAATTGTACGAGACACGATCGCGCGATCGGTGGCCTGCTGGCGGAACGGACGACCGGAGGACGGTGCGAAAAGGGTTTTACATTTCTTTTTACGTGGCGTTGCATGAAATTGCACCCAAAGTGCACTAAATGCTATTAATCGGATGCGTACAAACTCTGATTGTTCGATACTACTATAAACTTAGTTGAGTTATGAGCAAGTTTACTCGAATGTGACTTTTATCGAGGCTTAGAAACATTTTTTTACATTGTTTACCGGTTTTAGGATTACGTGAAAGTATGCTTATAACTTTTTAGAATAAATTCTATTACTGGCATCAAAGTTTTTAAGCGACAAGCATTCCACCATGTAAAAAAATATCAAAAAATCCAGAATGGTAATGTTTACTAAATCCCTTTAGCTATGCAAAATAAAATCCGCAGATAAATTTGTCACAAAATACGTCAACATTTGCAACAACAACAAAAATAAAAAAAGCGGGTACGTGACCCCTTTTGGGGCGGCAAACATTATGCGGCAGAAACGTGTTATCTTATCACGGGCCGGGCGTATCGAACACCTGTACTGGATCATTCCAACACTCACCTTCATCAGCGCAAAACGCTCGTCATCCTGTAGGGACGGTAGTTTCGTTGACATTGTGCTGTCAGTCAATCGGTGTTCCGAAGGTATTCTTTCCAACTGTGGTGCAATCTGCAGCCGTGGATGGTTTTTTCCTGTTGTTTTTGGTCGTGCACTGTATCGTTATTGCAATCACTTTAAAGAATTCGATGTATGGTAAACAAAAAGATGTGCTATTCTGTCCTATTTCAAGAAACTTGCTGGAAAAAGTAAACTTTTAAAAAATCTGAAATTTTATTTATCAATTGTTTGTCAAACACGTGTTGGTGCCCTCGTGCCGCACTCGTGCATTACATTATTTTAAATTTAAAAGTGTAAACAAGAAAGTACAAACATTAATTTACGAGTTTAATTAATTCCTGAACTTTTGTAGTAATTTCGAAAAAATCATCTTTAATGTTGAGGTCTCGACACTAGAAAAAGCTCTGTTTATGAAGTTATAAGTAAACCACAAAGTGTACAAGTAAATGCAGAGCAGAAAAATAGAGCAACGTGGTGGGCACACGTACGAAAATGCAACCACACATACACAGACACACTAGTACGGAAAAGAACAGTGCTTTGGGCAAATCATTTGCACGCTTCACCGCAACACGGGCGCATCATGTTGAACGCGTTCTGCTGATTCGACGCACGACGGTAAAATAAAAAAAACACACAGTTCCAAAACAGACCGAAGCCACATCAAAGAAAAACAACACGCAACGGTGCGAGGTTCGCGCATAAAATTAATAAATAAACTCGCGCAAGCTAGACGCCGACCGGTGGCATGACCGGGAAGCTAATGTTGTTCGTCTTTCTCCTTCACGCTCTTCTCGAATATCGAAACCGTTAGAACCGCGACGAGAAGGGTTAAAAAGTTTAGTTTTGCATTGGGAAAATCACTAAACACCACGTGCCAACATGCCACCGGGCCGGGGGCCGCGCAAACTAACCTACAACTCGGGGAGGTCGGGGTCGGACTGGGAAATCCCACGTAGTCTTAAGGTAAAAACAGGTGTGCTACGATCGCACGTCTATCGCGTACGGCGGTTCGTCGAAGACTGCAATCGTGAAACGTGAACATCGGTCGCGCTGTTTGTATTTCGACAAGCACACCCCTTCTACTTAAAAACTCAACGAAGCAGGCTGTCAGTGCGCTTTTCGCTCGGGAAAAATATCGTCCCCGTCATCGAGATTGCGTGCAAGATTGTGTACCGGCCGACTTCAAACTTAACGTGTTGGAAAAATAAATTTTCAATAATTATGCTCAAACCAATACTATCGACCACTGAAACAAACAGTTCGGAAATAAAAAAAAACCGATGAACAACCGCGCTGTCTTCAGTTTCCTCGTTTATTTTACTTAACAGCCTAAAGGACACTAAACATAACTAACTTATACCATATACTTTATAAACGATTAAGAAACAACTCAGGATTCTAAGTATTCTAATCAAGAACTGAATTACTAACCCATGCAAGTTCTTTGCTACATACGCACTTGCCGCACTTAAACCTAATAAATATACACTATAAATAAGGATGGTTTTTTATTTTGTTTTTATTTTTATGTCCTGTTTTTTTTCTGTTTGTTTTCCATAGGTTTATAAATCTCCCTCCCTTATCGCCGTATAGCATCGATTCTGGGCATCGACCCATCCAATATTCTTATCATCACCTCTCGCAGCGGGGCATTTCGCGTTCTTTTCTATTGCCATTTCTTTTGGATTGTTGGCGTTCTGCTGCGCTGGCAGCGGAAAAAGCGAAACGTTGCGAAAGAATATTTCCATTTTTCCATCAATAACGGTTGCAACCAGTGCAACTGATCAATTTTCTACACTTTGGCGCACTTTTTCCCGCTTTCGAGCTTCGATGCGTTTCGTTTGCTGCACTTCTTTTAACATAAAGGTAAACGTAAAGCTTGGTTAAGGTAATGACAAAAGGCTGAAACATATTATTCAATCCAGCCAACGTAAGAAACGTGCACACCAAAGTGCATTTCTCGTCGGAGGATTGGCCACAAAACGGAAGTTAACCATTACGCGTTCTCTTAGTTGCACAGGGATTGCGGAAGGATGGGTTTTTTTTGCGTTTAGTTAATTGTGTTGTGGGTATTTCTTTTTTTTTAACAAGATATTTCATACGTTTAATTTTTGTTTTATTCCTCTTTTTTAATTTGTCCCATTTTCTTCACCCTCGTGAGTATAGTGGTTTTCTACGCCCTCCTGTACCCGGTTTGCTCTCACTCGCTTGGACTAACTATCGCTTTCGGTTTTCGCGATCTGTTTACGCATCCATTTCTCTACTACGGTTTATGTGTTTCCATCTAATTCAGACTTATCAGTTCAAATGTGTTTTGTTCTGTGTATAGCTTTGTTAAACTGTACGCTGTGGGCTTTTTTTTGTAGTGTTTATAATAGTTATGCTTTAGGTTTTAGTGTCGCCTTTCCGGTTACCCCATCCCTTCTAAGGGTGGGAGGAACTTTCTACGACAATCTTCAGTTAAGTTGAGTTTATTGTGATTACTCTCTCAGCAATTGTCTATATTCAATGAGTTTCTGTGGTTAGATAGTTGTCAAATGGTTACCTTTACTCGGCTTCATAGCGTTCGTTTTGTTTTGCAACTCTTCCTCTATCTTCTGTTACTTTCTTTTGCATCGTATCATACTTTCTATATGCATAAATTTCCCATATCTACCTCGTAGTTGCCACTAGTAGTTGGTTTGGTTATAACTATTGCTTCTCCTGCAGCCTGCAGTTAAGTTTTAGTACACTCTCATTAACGAAGAGCAGATTGTGTGTACTCAAAAGTGTACAAATCAGACGTTTCGCATTCCGCGTATATACCATTTGGTTATTTGTTTTTCCCCTCTCATCTTTAAGCAAATGTGTGATATCGGTACCATTTAGAGTTTACACTGTATTAGCCGTTAGCAGAGTATAGTATGAAGTAATGTATGCATGAGAAGAGTATGCAGCAGCCGAAAGATGTAGTAAATGGTAAATGAATACACACCAATCTCACGTTTTCAGCACGACAACAGAGCGCAGCGATGGCGCCTCCAATCGCATTGTATCTTTTTATTCCGTCACATTCACAGTCAGACTCGGCGCGGCCATCCTCTCCTATCGCCTTTGGTACACACAATACATTTCCCAGCGGACGGTGCGGCTAGCAAGACGAGTACAGACCCGACCCTGTGGTGCAGTCGTCTAATATTGCCAAGTTAGATATAGTTAGCGTCCGGTTGGTTTTTTTTTCGGCCATGATAAACAGGCTTTACCGTCGTTCAATTTATCTTCGCACTATGGTAGGATTGTGGGTGTATTTTTCAGCTGTTTTAATTCCTTTTTCTAATTATCAATGTTTATGTGTTTTTCGTGCTCCTTTTTTATCGATGCACCATACGAGAGCGAAACAAATAGTACACTTCTAGGAAGTGTGGCGCACAATGTATGTTTACCCTTTCGTTGCAAACTACTACTTCCCTTCTTTCGTTAAAGATAATTGTCCAAAGATGTTCTACTTAAATTATAACTTCAATGTTTAATTATTAATATTTTTTGTTGCTTTTGTTTTTGAAGAGCAATTAAGTTCCCATAACACTTTACACACCACAGAACAGCGTGTTTTTAGGTTGTTTTTTTTTTGTTGCTTTTATCAATTATCCTCACAACGTCACATTGAGACAGAGCGTAAATTCCTGACCCGGCAACACTGAGAAGTTCGTGTCGTGTTCCGGTTCTTTCTTCAGTTATTAAATCCAATCCGCTGTTTTGTAATAGCATTCAACAAGTCACTGAAGACACTGAACCAGCTGGGTCTATGTGTTAAGCATACTGCACAAGAGCTAGGAATCAGTTTGTTTGTTTTTTTTTTATCAACGTACGATGAAAACAGCTTCACGAAGGAAACACTTGCCTATCGATAGAAGTTCATCACGTTTATATATTCTATCAAACAGTTGTTTTTTTTTTTTACATACCCATCGGAGTGCTACCACCACTCGTCCTACCTACTGTTCGCAAGTTCTAACAGCCGCTAGACCGCATTATAGTGCCTATCGAAAATGTGCATGCAATTCTTCACGTTGCCTTACGTTTGCGCAACAATTCATCCGATGCAGTCGTGTAGCTTTTCTCTTTTTTCTTTGTTTTCATAACCATTGTCGTTTTACGAGCAACAGCAACAGCAGTGCATTCGTTCAAAGTAATAAACGCGAGCAAAAACTTAAAACTAAATTGTTACAGTAAAGGCTATCAGAGCAGCAAAAAAAAAACGTTGTTGTTTTAACATCAATATTATCATCATCAACAAAAGTAAGTTTCGTTGAGCGATTACCGTTTTAAAATCATCCAATCAATTTGATATCGCTTGCGACTTGCTCCACCGTAACCGTTGTATTGTAAATTTTCGAAAACTTGCCAAACGCTTTGTCGTAACATATTGTAAAAGAAAAAATATTGAGCACGAACTGGCGACAGTAAAAAAAAAGGAAGTTTTGTTATTGAAATATAGCATTAATAATAGAGCAAATATAAAAAAAATGTTTGAAAAGTAAATCTTATTGTTCCGATCAGCGAACAGTTGATCACTACACACAAGGGCTTGTGCATACAGAATTGAAGAGAAAAATAAAACTACCTACTAACAAGTAGTTTAAAACGTACCACCGGCCGCAGTAGCGTGTCAAGTGTGGTCTTACTTTTTCATTCCCCCACCAGCGTTATTGCTTCCCGCTCCTCCTCCCGCGCCAGACGACCCGTAGTAGTACGGCGGAAGCGAGGACGATTGCATGCCCGTACCCGGCTGTCCGGGAAGCTTACCAATCATTCCTGCGCCGCCACCGCCCCCGACGGCGTTCATCATCATCGCGCCGGTAGCGGCTGCCGCCATCTGTTGCTGGTACTGCTGCTGGGATTGCTGCTGGCCGTACTGCTGGCCATATTGGGAGTAATATTGTTGCTGCTGCTGCTGTTGCTGCTGTTGTAGCACTGCGGCCGACTGCTGCTGTTGCTGCTGAAGGTAGTCGAATCCACTGTGGTAACCGTGCATTCCGGATACCATACCTGCTGCGGCCAATGCGTTGGCCGTTGCCGCCGCCGCCGCCGCCGATTGGTTTGCATTGTACATGCCATATTGCTGCTGTTGCTGCTGCTGAACATTCGATAGACCCTGCAATAACGAATGGGAGTTGATCAGTGTCAGTATTTCATTTATGAATGTATGTGCCATTTAACATTAACCGCGTACAGAACACGAAAAAGACGAGGAGGAACATTAAAGTCACTACAATCAGTTGTTTTTGCAGTACTAAGAGTTCGGAAACAGTCCTTCTTCGTACCAGTACTGTGTACCTAGCCTATTGATTAAAACCACTTCTTCTTCTTTCACTATGCGAGTCGGGGTATATCCTCCTACGTTAAGTCGAACGTTTGTTCCCTTACTCGTATTCAGAGGCATACCGACTCTGTCACGAGCTCCTATGCAGAGGCTCGTGCTGTAGGACCGACTGTGACAGCCATATGTCCAAGATTAAAACCACAACAAACTGTGAAAACCAAAACAAACTATGTTTGTTTACAATACCGATAGAGCTATTCCAACATATAAAAAAAAACCTTGCGCGATGTCGCGCGAATCGCGCTAGGTTTTTTTTGCATGGAGTTCAGCGCCTGTCAGGCGACGTCGCGTTACGCGACGGTGCAGTCTGGAAAGCGTGTAAAAGGTTTTTTTAGGAGACTTATCCATACTTCACACAAATGACCATTGGTAAAAAAAACCAAACGTTCTGAAATTAGAAAAACGAAAAATAAAAAAGCTATTCATGCCTGAAGAGATCAATGTCGAAATTAACACTCAAGTCAAGCATCGTCCACCAAACGATGTTTGGCGACAAAAACCAAAACGACAATGGAATGCCAATAGCGTTGTTAACCAGCGTAACGCCGGGTCTCGGCTGTCACGGTATATCTTAACACTAGTACAAGTTTTCTATGAACAGGGTAAAACTTACCTTATTGGAAGATTTGCTACTACTGTTTCCAGTAACATTGCTGCTACCCGTGGTCATGGCCATCCCACTGCCGTTCTGCCGTCCGCCATGGTCGGCACCCGACTTTGATTTGCCCTTTTCCCGATCCTTGTCACGATCTTTGTCTTTCTTCTTACTACTACTGCTGCTGCTGCTGCTGCTGCTAGCGCCAACGGGTGGCCCACCTGCCATCGTCATCTGTGCCCCGGTAGCCGTTCCCATCATCATCGATCCACCGGCAGAAATATTGCCGGCTACGGTTCCACCGTACGAAGCTTGCGACATGCCACCAGCTCCGTTCGGATCACTCGTAGCGCTGATGTTGTAATGCTCAATTTTGTCCTTGGAAATTTTCAACTTCAAGGAAGAAGAACCGGTACCGGTGGAGCTGGCGTGAGCATTTGGATGTGCCGAACCACCTCCGCCGTTGCCTGCTGTTGGTAAGGAGGACGAACCGGACAACCGATCCTTTGGAATTTTGATCTTCAGTCCATCATTCGCCGCACTATTGCTATGTGTGCCGTGTGATCCCGCACCGCCCGCGCTCGCACCCCCAGTGTCCATCACCGGTGGGATGATCGCTCGGTTGAGCTTGATTTTGATCGGCCCCGGTGGCGGTTGATCTTGCTGCTGTGAACCATGGGAACCGGTTGCGGCGCCACTACTACTACCGTCACCTCCCGTTGAGTGCTGCTGATCACCCTTTTCCCGATGGTGGTCCCGATCGCGGTGTTTGTCCTTGTCTTTTTTGTGCTTCTTCTTCTCCTCCCGGTCACGGTCCTTCGATTTGTCCTTCTCCTTGTGCTTGTGCTTTTCCTTCTTCTTTTTCTTCTCCGATTTCGAGCGATGTCCACCCTGGTCCGTATCGGGATCTGAGGCTGCTGAAGCCGACGTTGTTGTCATCATGTCTCCGGTGGAACTACCCGCTGCCGCTGAAGGAAGCGCTGATTGTATCGGAGGCGCACCCGTATTGTTCGTGCTGTCGCCGGTAAGATTGGCATTGCCTCCGACCCACGGGTAGGAAGGCGGGGCTCCACTTCCAGCCACCAACTGCTGTTGCTGCTGATCACCGGTCGACGCGTGTGGCGGTGGCTGTGCCGTCGTTGCTGGTTGCAGTAAACTACCCACCAGCGGAAGCGACGGTTTGATATCCATTGGTGAAGTTTTTGTATCGCCCAAGGAAGGTTTTATGTCGATCGGCGATGGTTTGACGTCGAGCACCGTAGGTTTCGCGTCGATCGGCGAAGGTTTCATTTCGGGCAACGATGGTTTTATGTCCATCGTATCGATCGGCTTCGTCGTGTCGGTCGTGTCCGTTGTGCCCGTGCCCGATCCCAAAGTCGTGCTGCAAAGCGACCCAAATTTGGGCGTTTCGTTGAACAAGCTTTCCTCCAGCAGGCTGCGCACGAATGCCGCATTCGTTTCGATGCCATTGATGGTGTTGCCGAAGAGAGCGCCGCTCTTGGCCAGCGTCGACGGTTTCGAGTCGCTGAGCAACTGCTGCGGTAGCTGCGTGCCCGGATCGTTGAAGTCAAACATCGACGACGAGTCGTCCATCTTGTCGAACGTGCTGGCTGCATCGAACGACGAATTGAACAGTTTGTCCGAAGGCGACCCAGATAGGAAGGAGGACGTATGGCTGATGCCCGATTCAAACTTGCGCACCTTCTGCTCTCGGAAGTCGGTCCCGTCCTCCTGGCGGATCTGCTCGTTGCTTGGGTGCGGTCGTTTGAACTGCGACGGTACCATATTAGCCGCCCCGTTCCCGGCAGGCATATCGTTTCCGCTGGACGATAGTGGCGTATGTAGAAGCGTACCGTCAAGGGCTCGCTTCAGAGAGTTATTAGGATTGGCAGCTCCAGCCATCGGCAGCGACGCACCGGACGGTGGTGGTACCAACGGTTTCTTTTCGTGTCCCATCGATGGTTGATGTTTACTCTGCTGCGATTGCTGATTGTGACGCTCTTTCTTCGGTGTTTCCGTTCGCGATCCTCCCTGAGATCCGGCAGCAATGGCCTGGGAAGAACCATGATGTTGTTGCTTCTTCCCGCCAGGACTTCCCTTCATTTGCTTCACCATACGGTCACCTCCAACACCACCGCTGGTCGCGCTTCCTCCATGGTGACCACTCGATCGTGATTTCCCCGAGGGGAGCGCACTTTGTGGCGGTGGTGGCGGAAGGGTCGTATCGTGCTGGGAATCCTTCCAGTCCGGACTAAAGATCGACGATGGTTTGCTTTGCTTCGGTGGCGTACACATCTGCATCGGATCTGCCACCGGTTTGCCGAAGGATTCGTCCAACAGGCGGAACGATGAAGACTCCGATGGACCTTGGGAGTGGCCCTTCGACGACGACGACGACGACGACGACAACGGGTTGCCTCCCGAATGGTTAGCGGTCCCGGAGAGTGCCTGTTGCGGGTCTGTGACTGATTGAAGATTCGTTGTTCCACCAGCGGAGCGGCCACTGACCGATTGGTTGTAGCTCGGTGGATGAGAAAACAGCGACGAAGATTGCTGCTGTTGCTGCTGCTTAACACTATACATGGCCCCCGACGAGCCGGACGAAGATGAAGATTGTGGTTTGCTAATGGGAACACCTTTCTGACCGCCGCTGTTGCTGCTACTGTGCCGATCCACTTTCATCTGATTGTACCCGGAATGCATGGACGATGAAGAGCCGGAATTGCCCGACGATTGTAACGTTGGTGCTCCGGACGTTCCTCCTCCTCCTCCTCCCGCCGTTGGATTCATGATCCCTGAGGATGACGATTGGCGATTTTTGCTACCGTCATGCACATTGTACCCTGAACCCGATCGCTGCGATGATTGGGAAGAGGAATTCGACGAACCTTGCGGTGCCGAAGATTGCCGGTGCGATTGCATCGAAGTAGGCGGTGCCTTGCTACTATTGCTACCAATGTTACTACTAGCATTATTACTACTACTTTTACTGCTTCCGTAGTGCTGTGACGGTTGCTGTGGACCGCCGGAGCTACCACTCGAGGACGATTGTTGGGGGCGGGATCGTGAGCCGGAACTCGATGACGAAGAGGAAGGAATTTTCTGGTGGCTGCCGGATGACGACATCCCATGTGGTTTGATCAACTGATCGGCTGTACAGAAATTATAAAACATTAAAACCACTTCATGCTAGATATTTATGATCGCATGCTTACGATTAGCGCTCTGCTTGGGACGATGATGACTAGAAGTCGACGAAGAAGAGCCACCTTCATCGGCGCCGCGCGAGGAAGAAGATGATGACGGAACAGCCATCAGGCTGCTGCTGCCACTACCGCCACTACTTCCACCACGTCGATTGGCTTCGTCCTGCGATTGGAAGGGAGCAGAAATTAAACGGGGGTTTTCATACACAAAAAACTTTCCAACCCTTACCAAACACTGATCGGCCCGTATCGATTTCATTTTGCTTTTCAATCGTGTCGGGCAACGGTCGAAGATGTGCAGGAACTCGTCCGTCAACTGGTCCAGCAAGTCCGGTGTGACCGTTTTGTCCACATAGTGAAACCAGTGGCGTCCTTCGTTCGACTGCGGGATCTGTTTGTCACACCCGACCCCGACCGAGCGTAGCATAGTAATGGGGAGAATTTGAGAATCAAAATAACCATCAGTATCAGTATTTGAATTGCTTTCACTACGCGGCCAGGAACGCACCTCCCAACGGGACCATTTGCAAGCCAGATGGATGCAGAAGCAGGCCACTACCGTCGGTTTGTACTGTAGGCACATGGTTGTAAGGTGTAAGCTGCAAGTGTCGAATTCGAAAAGCGATTAGTATCCAGAAAAGCATTCGCGCTTCAATTAACTCACCTATTGGATGCCATGAAGTAGGATGTTTGCGCCAAATCTTTGGAAGCTAGAGAGTTAACCCAAGATCGATGGTGTTGCAGGAAGAAAGAGGACGGAACAAACAGAAAAATTGGGCGTAATACCGGGGAAAATGTTTGGGCAAAATTCGCAGCGTGTGCGAGATTTACCTTTTACCAGATGACAGGTTTTCACCACATGCGTGTGCGGGTGGTCGATAGCCACGTCGAAGCCGAGCGTCTGCAGCAGCACATTCTCGTTGAACACCAGATCCTGCGCCTGCTCGGCGTAGCTTTCGCGCAGCGGGTCCGGCGCTTCCAGCCCCAGGCAGATGTGTACCACCTTGATGATGTGCTCTAGTTTGCGCGGTTGCTCTTCGACCTGGAGAATGCACAAAGGAAAGTGTTGCAGGAATATGCCCCATAGTCGGCCCTGTCTTCATGTCCATTTTCCAACGTTCCACATACCTTTGCCGCGAGGAAAAGTGCGGCCGCAGCTATACTGTTTCGATGGAAATTGGTGAAGGAGTGAAATGCGTAGAACCGGTGCATGTAAACGATGGCTGTGTTGATGCATAGTTGAGAGCTAAAATGAAAATTTACGAAAAGTTAGATTGTTATGTACATATCTTACGAATTAGAACATGAAAAAGGAATGCAAGAGTGTCTACGAGAACAAGTGGTTGGGTAAATGTAGAAAACATCAGAACGCTTTGTAGAAAATTTGTATCACGTAAATGTAGGCAATATCACATATTTTTTACAATGTTTTTATCCAAAAAGCAATATATTACTATCGTTGAATGTAATTGAATAAAAATAATAAAAATAAAGTATAAAATAGGCAAAATAAATTAAGGTTAACCTACATTCATACCGAATTTGAATTTAATAATAATAATTAATCCTACGTTAGGTTAAAAAAAACAGCAGGCTTTGAAAGGGTTTGAGGCAGTTGGCGTTGCAAAGTATTTTTGGAAAAAGGTGAAAAGAACAGATGAGGAACGGAATACAAAATCTTACACTTGCAACCGTTGACCCATGTCTTGTATTAGGTTGGCTGCCCGCTGTCTGTACATGAGTTCCTGGTCCGCATCCATGCCGCCTTTGCGGCTTGGCGAGCTGGCGAGCTGCTCGGCCGTGAAGTACCATTTGGAGTCATCGTTCTTGCTCGTCGTTCCGGTCGTTCCGCTTCCACCGGCAGCCGTCGGTGGCTGTTCGTGGGAACCGGGTTTACCTTCCTTCCGACCACTGGCCGCCCTCGCCTCCGGCAGTGTTGACATGGTGCTAGCCAGTGTAAGACCGTCGAGCCGCAAGCGGCCAATGGAACTAACAGGAACTGACGCTGCTGCGGTGTAGTGACACAGGTCGTGAAGATAACTTCAATGCCTTCGCTAGTGACGTCAGTAGTTTCACTTTCTGTGATTCACGCTTCCGTTCGCCATCTCTCGGGCAACAGCACTGTTTTGTTTATCACGAATCGTCGTAGGTTACTTGATGTTGTGCACGGATACGTTACTATAAGAAGAGCATAAACACTGTCAGCTGAGCTAGATAACCTGGAAGGCTAGTATATGTTGGCTTTGTTTATATTTTTCTCAATATCCAAAGGATCTGCCTTTTGCGGGGAAGGTGACGTTTTGCGGGAAATACACAAGCCGCTGCGCTATGTTCCCCCGTTCCTCGCTTCACCCGACCAACCCACAAACAAGCCTTTTCACACTCGCTTACGCACACACCTTCGAGAGGTTCCCATACACACACCACACACATTCACAACTGGCGCGTACTTGTTCACACTGGAAACTACCAACCACTTGACGGGGACGGCACGGGGAAAAAAATAAAAGTAGCACAGCCTCACGACGATTTACCTGCACTCGAGGACGATGCACGTTACTTTCGATCGAAGAAAACGCTCTACATATTACCGTTAAACGCGCGCTAACGCACACACACACGACCATGGGTCACGTACCCAAGAATTTTTCTACGCACATAGCTCGCTTACAAACGGAAGTATGGCGAGCACTGTGGAGACAGCGTGATTTGTTGTGTTTCGCCTGCCACTACGAGGCTTCGGCAAAGGACGTGCTCGCAACGTCTGCTACGACACGCGTGAACAGTTTTACGCTACGGTCCACGAGCCAGTAGTGGGCATCCGACTTCCGACTCCCATTAGTCATAAGGAGCCCGCACACACGCACTCTCGGGTACGCGGCACACGTTGTGTTGGCTGCGAACAAGCGCGCTTCCCCCGGGAGGAACGGGACATTCAATGCGGATGGAAGGATTTCATCATTTCATTGCAGCCAGTTGGTCGCACCATTTCCGAGACGCCATTCGTCTCGAGGCAAATGGTGTAACGCGAAGGCAAAGAAGAGAGGGAACGAGACGGGGGCAGAAGAGAGTATAGGGCCTTCTTACGTCGTGTCGTGCCGTTTTCTTAGCTTTTTTTTTGGTTGACTTGGTTGGCTTGGCCCCGGTGTGAAAATGTGTCGTGCACTCGCTGGGTTGCTTTGGCTGCGCTAAAAAACTATCCTAAACGATGAACCGCATGTTCAGGATCGTAAGTTCAGCGGTTCCAGCTGATGGTATGTGAGTTGGATGGTATTATTTTGTTGTAGAAAAATGCACTACACGAATATGTTTTTCACTCCGTAATGGCCGACCTGACAACGAGCTGCTCGCTGACGTTTGCTGTCAAACTGTTCGTTGCACGCGCACACCAACACATGTGCAACTGCATTCCAGACCACAAGATGCTACATTTAATGTTGAATTAATTTCATGTTATCAATTAAACATGACGATTCTTCAACTTAAATAAATTTTTAAAACTGCTCTTTTTTACCTGGCAAACCGTAAACAATCGAGTTTTTGTTCTAAGAATCTTGATCGCTGACCGATTACCGATTGAACAACCTTGACCCGATGTGTGAAGCGGTTACTACCGTTACCTACGTCGCGGCAGTATCAAAACAAATCTGTTTAGTTTTGCGAGGTGCGTCATCCTGGGAAGATAAAATTATTAAAACACACAATGAGCGGACTAGAAAATACGCTTCAAATTGAGTTAAAACTAGAAAAGGTAAACAAGAGCATTGTTGGTTATGCTTGTACGAAGTCATTTGAATTTTACCAATTGTTTTTAGGAGAAAACAAATCAAGCCTTGCTGAAAGATCATGTAGAGAAGTACTCCGAGCTAACGCAGTCGATGTCCAAAATACTGAACTCGTTCGAGCAGCGGTTGGGCAAACTGGAACACACGATTTTGCCCGTCTATAATATAACCAAGAACCTGCAAAAGCAGCAGCAAAGTAAGAAAAGTCAGCAAGCTAAAAAAATAATCTTCCGCTATAATCTGCCTATTCCCGTTCCTTCAGACCTCGACAGTACACTCCAGTGCATGGAACAGGTGCTTTCGCACTATGATGCCTCCCAAGATGTGTGCAATCTAATCCATCAGGGACCATCCGAGGGAAATATTGGTTCCTTCTTGGACGGATTGAACAAGCTGAAAAAAGCGAAAGACTACTTCCTGAACAACAATCCACAGAGCGTTGAGCTGGAGAACGTGACCAGTTTGTTCAACAATGGCTGCGAAACATTGAATAATCACTTTAAATCGCTGTTAAAGAAACACAACACCCCACTGAAGCCGGTCGATTTACTCGATATGATCTACATTGAGGAAGATTCTTCAAACGAGGATTGCCCTTCAATTAAACAAGTACCACCGAGCGCTAGGGAAGAGCTGAATGTGATCGCCCAATGGTTGGATAATAATCTGCGCCGGGAGTATGTGCAAATCTTTGGTGACGAACGATCGGAAGTGATCATGCGATCGTTGCAAAATTTGAAAGACCATCAAAAGAGTGGCAGCTGGGGTAATGAACCGCTCAAATCAAGGCACGCGTATGGACGGACGACCGATGCTGGAGTAAAGAAAACAACTTCCGCTCGCTTACAGCAAATGTGAGTATTGCAGTAGTGTTTTTCGTATTTAGTTTGAAACCCGTACTCTTATGTTCTGCTTTTGTTTTCCACTTTAGATTCGAACGCAAAGCCAACAAAATGTTTATGAAAGCATCCCAGACACTCGGCCAATCGGCCGGATTGGCGATGAAAAAGAACTCTTCGTTTGGTGATATTCTTGCTGCGGAAGAGTATGGGAACGATAACGACCAGGAGCTGGAAAAGTATCTCGTTTTGCTGCTCGGTCTGCAGAAATTGCTCGTTTGGGAACGACAGCTGCTGAACGACATCATACCGCCATCCCGCCACAATGAAGTATTCTCGCGTTTATCGCAACAGTCGATCGAAATGGTGGTCCGCGATGCCGAGCAGATCACGTCCAAAGTGATGAGAAGTATCTCCCGCAAGGAGTGGTCGGCTGCTCTTGGCATATTTTCCGCATTGAAACACGTTCAAATTCTTCAACCCGATATCGATCGAATTTGTGACGCTACGCAAAAGCAACAATTGTCGGGGGTGCTTAATCGTCTGCAACAGACGGCTTCCAAGGGGTTGGAGCTGTTCATCGAGTCCGTACGGAATGATGCCGGAGGTGGCGGTATGGTCAGCATGACCTCAAGCACAATCAGTTACGGTGGTGGTTCGAACGTTCCGAGAGATGCGACCGTCTATGAGCTGACATCGAATACGATTTGGTTTCTAGAACAGCTGCAGGAGCATTGCGACACCATCGGAGGGCTGCTGCAAACGGAAGCACTTTACACAAACGATCTTGACCGTATCGCCACACATAAGGCGGTTTCGATCGAGCAGAAAAATAAAGCACTCCTCGGGATTTATGTGCGTAAGTATCGTAGCTGGTAGAAAAGAAGTAGTATCGTAAATCCAAATTGAAACCTCATTTTTTTCTTTTATAGGCAAAGTGTTGGCAGAGTTGAACTACACCATCGCCACCAAATCAGAGCAGTACAGCGATGCGGCCACAAAACAGCTCTTCAAACTCAACAACACACATTACATTCTTAAATCACTGCAACGTTCAGCCCTGATCGACATTGTCGCACTGACCGAGCACGATTGCGAGCGACGGTACCAGAAAATGATTCAAGATTTGAAAAAGGCATATCTGAGCTCGTGGGCGAAGCTGGTTTCCTTCATTCATCCACTGGACGACATGCCGAGACCGATCAATAGCAAGGTGAAGGATAAGGAACGAGCTACAATCAAGGATCGGTTTTCCAACTTCAACAAAGAGCTGGAAGACGCTGTGAAGATACAGCGCGCAGTTTCTGTGCCGGACGTGCTGTTGCGCGAGGGCATTAAGCGAGATAACACCGAGCACATAGTGCCGAAGTACAATGCGTTCTTTGAAGTGTAAGTACACAATTGTATCGGTCATTGTCGCTTATTACTAATCTTCTTAATGATTCTTGCAGATATTCCGATGTACAGTTCAGCAAAAACATTGACAAGTACGTTAAATATCGCCCTTCTGATGTAACAACCATGCTGAACAGATTTTTTGATGATACAGTTTAAAATTGTCATCCAGTGACGGAACTCGCTAAACTATAATTTATACAATGCCTTCTTCATATAACAATACAAAGCTATGAATTATCAATAAAATATTTATCAACAAGTAAAACTTTTCGATGTTTAAGAAAAGGAAAGAAATTGAATTTGTTCCAACTGGCAATTTAATTGATGTGGGATATTTGAAATGAGTTAGAATTGTCATCCGACCCACGTGCTCGATCATTAAAACTTGAGTATAAACAGAAATGAAAAAATAGCAAGGTAAATACAATATAAAGCATGTTGTATGCACCTTGCATTAGTCATTCTGCGAAATCGTCTGATTCCTGCAGCTTGTTTCAAGCAGGACTGACAATTTTAGACAAACAAATCGATATACCAAGTGCAAAAAGTGTTACTTCGTGAGGCCAAGCCATCGAGTCCATAAACGGAAACAGTGATTATATTATAAACTCTTTATAATCATTCTATGAGCGTTTATATATCTAGTGATCAATTTACAAGTTAACATATATACTAGCACAAACGAACCTCGGTGCGTGCCTAGCAAGGGCTTTCGCTGGTGGTGCAACGAATATACAAACAAAACAAACGTAAAACTTATCATGAACAACAAAGGAGCTAATGGTGAGTCCTTGACGAGATATTCTACTCTTCTAGAACATACAAACGTTCCACAAATCTTAGCTAGGATGATGCAAAATGGAAGTTGATCAAACCTTCCGCATCCTGCGTGCCTGCCATCGGAAAAAAATGTAGTTCAATATTCTTCCGCTTCACACGCCATTTTTAAGTATTTTTGACTTTATCTATTTCTCCAAGTGAATCATCCCGTGAAATGAATGATGCTGAAAAGCAATGAACAAATTGTGAAATCGTTATGTAGAAGGGCGAAAGACTCGACCTCGATGATGGTTTCGGCGAAAAAGGTTATCATTTGCGTGCAATTAATTAAAAATCCGCACATGATAGTATTCGTGAATGCAGCCACAAATATTCCACATTTCCATTTCTACACTGTACTGAGTTTTGCGATGGTGTTTTCTAACTCTGGTTCTCTTGTTTTTTTTTTGTTTTGCCTCGTCGGCACACAGGATATCCCTATGATGCTGCTGCTCAGCAAGCTGCATATCAGCAATATATGAATGGACAGGTGAGTTGCTCAAATCTCCCAAGGAGGGGGTTAATTGTGTTAACAAACACACCTTACCGTGGCCTTCGTTGCAGATGCCCGCACAAGCACAACTTCCGCCTTCGTACAACTCGGTGATGACTAGTATGGCCCCAACGTACCAGCCATATCCTCCCGGTATGGTGCCACAGCCATTTTACGGTAACGCCAGTTGGAGTGTGAATCCATCCCCGCAAGCACAGTTTGCTCCTCCGCCGCCACCGTACGCGGCCACACCGGGCGCTGTAACGGCCATCCCGGCGCAGACGGTACATCATCAGCCGATGTACCAGTATCAGATTGCTGCCGCTCCTCCGCCGAACCAACCGGCGCAGCTTTATCAAACACCAGTCTATCCAGTTCAGGTAACGAAACATTTGAAAACAATAATGGTTTACCTTGCATCACCTTTAACATTCATTTATTTTTTACTATACTATCATAGGGTGCCATGTTCGATGCTGGTGCACGTTTCGGTAAGTCCGGCGGACAGCCGACGATTCCTCCGCCTCCACCAGGGCTGGCCCCGACCGGCGCACAGCTCGCCAGCATGCAGGGCCAGCAGGTCGTGCTGGCCAAGAAAAAGAGCAGTTTTCTTGGAGGCGGAGGTGGAGCTGGATACACTTTCTGGTGAAGCGTCGCTGTTTTGTTGTAGCCTTCCGGACGAGCTAACCCGACGGGTTGGTGGCGTAATGGCTGTGCCGGAATAAAAAACAAACTTAAAAGAAATTTAAAAAAGGGATCGCTCAGAAGCTTTGAAGATTGAAGACTATGTTGAGATGGACGAGCATGGACCGAATAGAAAAGAACTCAAACCATTCTAGAATCGAACGAAACGAGTGATTTGTTACCAGGTGCAATGTACTTGTACATGTCAGAGAACTAATCGCATGGTCAGTTTCACGTGTGGAAGAATTTATATCTGAATAGAGGGCGTACCAAGAACCTTTTCTTTTTTGCTGACTAGCATTTCATAAAATTCTTTTGTAGCATTTCGACTGAATTATACCCATTGTTGTGTTCGATTGTAGAAACCCAATTTAATTCTAAATTTGTACAACGAACTACGAGACTATTATCAATTATACCTATCAAAGTCGAGATGTTTTTCTTCCAAATAGTTTCCTCCTTATTGATAAAAATTTGCACTAAACCTTCGATCTTGTTTGCGTACAACAAAGCTGGCGCTCTTCCTCGAGCCAACTGCCTACTGCGATACATCCTTATATAGTCATATGTGCAAAATTGCTACAAACAAAAATTTAACTGAAAACATATGTGTTCAACGCTGCAGCGCAGACTAAAAGAAAATATCACCAATGTTCACGATTCGCACAATCGCTCGACGGCAGAGGATGCAAACTTTCGTTCCCCAGTTGCCCACATGACTGCTCAAATGTAGCGAAATTATTAATCATCAAATACTGAAAAGATTTATAACTTCAACAAGAATGTAGCGTGGAATGTTTTTGATGGGACGTCGTCCTGTAGAACATGTAAAACTAGCAAATGGTTAAAGGGAATGAATGATCTTAAATCTAGTTATTGGCATGGTATTTCAACCACCAACCTAAAACAGAAAAAAATCCCCTATTGTTCAATAGGTACGCAAAACAAATCGGATATGTGGGAAACGAAATTCAAACGTAGCACTATGGTATCTAGTGCAGAGGAGTTGAAATTACATAAACACGCAAATACACCGCAATGAGCAATTTTGAAAAGTAAAACACGACTTCGATTTACACGCGGTTAATACGTTTGATCGTAATTCGATGAATAGTGAACGGAGTACGATAATGAGTAAAAATAAACACAATAAAAGTCATGAAACCAAGTGAGCACTACAGAACCAACTAACAACAGCCAAAAGGCTTTTTTTGTGAAACCGAAGCGTTTAAGCGTATAGGAAATGACCAAATCAAATCCAATAATGTTTTGGAAAATGGAAAAAGCAAGAAACATTTAACGATGGCCACAGAATTAAAGGGCACACCAGCAAATAGCAAGGAAAAGCACAAAACCACGAAGAACTGATGGGCAAATTAAGTAACCCGAATGCAATTAGGCATGAACGTAGCAAATGAATCCGACACACAAAGTAATAGTAGTAAAGTGAAAACAGTTTGGCAACAAAACATGAGTAGAGAAAAACAAACAATATGGAAATGATTATAGTTAAAAAAAATCAAGTGATCTAGTTCGGCTGAGAACCTTAATTCCATGAAAGTATATATAGCTATACTTTAAAAATATATATATACATATGGATCCGATATTCAGTGCGGAATTCCTAGAAAAACTCAGACAGCCATCTATTGTTTATTGCACGAGTGAATAAGACGAGGAGACAACTGATAAGTGAAAGCATGGGAGAAATGTGCATCATGTTTAGTGAATTGAATAGTGAAGATTGCTGATATGATAGGAAGATATGAAAATGCCATCTTATGATGCACGGCAATGTGACCATCAGTATATGAAGACGTTGGAGAGAATGCGGAAAAGTTTGAAAGAATGCGATGATAAGACCCGAAATTGACGCGCGAGACTGCATAAAATATCGATTGCAAATTTACGAAGTCACTACAACAAAAGCAATCCCATTGGAGTTATCAGTTCATTATACACAAGTTTTACTACATCTGAGTTTTGTTTTTTGTTTCAAAATTTACAAACTATAACTCAATATATATACATACATATATATATATATACATTATTATTAAACCTTACATAAATTACTACGACATTGTCACACTGTAGTTTTGTTCCTTCGGAGGCGAAAACTGTTGTTTCGCATAGGATTTTTGTGATTGAAGTCAAACGAAGTGAGAAAGGTATTTCAACACGGAATGATATGAATAAAGAAACAAAAAACGGGAAACCTCGGCCTTGGTCCTCTCTTCCTCAACGATGGATAAACAAATCCTGACTCTTCAGGGAACCTTTCGTGTACTCTGTTGAGTAAAAGTTCGGTCAAAAATAGTGAAATTGTCAACGAAGAGGTTGAAATTGTCTAAAAATAAGGGAGAAAACTAAGTTGAATTGACAGGTTATCTTTATTTTGAAAATTAGAAATTTAAAACAGTTCGTATCGTATTCGTAAAAACATGTTGAATTGCAACAAACTGCTATGCTTTTTCCCAGAAAGGTTATTCCTTAAACGCTAGCAGAAAATGTTTTTAGTGTGAAAAGTTTATTTCGGCTGTCGTCGAGATTTTTCCACACCCTTGTTTGCTTTTTCCTGCTTTACCTTGTCTGCTTTTTCCTCGTCAGAAGCTGTGGTACTTTTACCTTCAACTATCGACAAATCCGACGACGGATCGTCAGTATTGGCATGCTCTTTTGTGTCCTTGTTTTTCTCGAGCGATTGCTCTCTAGACTCCAAACCAACCCTCCGTCGCTTGGACGGTTCCGGGGAGCTGTGAGATGTTTTTGTTTCATCTGGTTCGCTCTTTTCCCTAGCGATCGACAGTTTTTCCGTGAGCTTTCCTTTTGCATCTTCTTTTTCGTCTGTAGTCGGATTGACCGGTACTTCTTCTACGGTCTTCTCATCTACTAGTGCCTCCCCCTTTCCATCTGGTTCTGGTTTCTTCTCATCGTCGATTTCCTTGATCGCCTCTTTAGAATCGCCAACTTCGCGGGTTTGTTCTTCCATCGTGGTGGTCGTTGTATCCATCGGTTCCTCCTTGGTATCGCTTTTTTCCACCGTTTCTTCCTCCAGTTTTAGTTTTTTCTTCTGAATGATCGTGACTGGCAGTTGTTCTTCATCTAAAATCGAACACAGCTGGTGATCGTTCTTACCATGCACGGTCATAACATTACCTTCGTCCTTTACGGTAGGATCGATCGTTGGGGGATCCTCTTTTTCCTGCTTTATGGCTGCTGCTCCATCAAGCGTTTCGTGTGTTTTGTCCTGCTGATGGCGACGCCCCAAAGCTGCCCGGGTGGCACGGGTATTCCGTACCCTCGGTTGGGCCGGCGCTTCCTGTTTGAAGCTTTTGCGCTTACTCTCCGACTTTATGGACGGTTTCGATTCCTGTTTGACCGTGCCGTGCCTCACTTTCTTTTTATCGTCTTGCACGACGGGAGTTTTGGGCTCCTTCATAGTTTTCGCGTCATCCACACCGGAAGGGTGGTCTGCTGGGATAGAAAAAGTCCCATCCATAGTAACCGACGGTTCTGCCTCCCCTTCCGATTCCGATTCATACTTCCGCTTGTTGAACGAGCGCTGCGCTGGCAGCTCGAAATGCAGCGGGCAGGTAACGTTCTCGAACAGACCGGCCAGCGGTTCCTGGCACACGATGCCACTCTTCTCGATACCGCACGCCCGAAAGAGGACTTGCTTTTTGTCCTCCAATATGTGCTTGCGGCAGTGCTTACAGCACGGCAGCGTCCGTTCCCCGCACTTTACGCCACCCTCCGTGTAGGAGCACTTCGGCAGTGGAGGCGGTTTCTGCTGCAGTCCCTCCGTCGCCTTGGCACGCTTTTCCAGATACTTGCGCTGCAGGATCGCCTCCACACCGTGCTTCCGATGGTAGCGGTTCAATCCCTTCAGCTTCTCGTACAGTGCCCGCTCGTGGGGCGTTTCATTGATTTGATCGTAAATGCTACAGTGCGTCTCGCGTTCGGCGCGCTGATCGCGCAGGAAATTACGCCTTCGTTCGCGCAGCACATGCTGTAGACGATGGATTTGCTCCACGTAGAGCGACTGGAGGCGTGCTAGCTTCTCCTTGGTGATACGGGTGGTCTCCTCGGCTGTGTAGATACCGGCGTGCTTGAGTGGATCGTCGCACTGGGAGTCGACGCTTTCGTTGTCCGAGTTGTCCATATCCTGGCCCCTCCAGGACGTTCCGTACGTAGGCTGTTGGGTTTCCTCATCTTCCGAGCTGGAATCGGACGCATAGTCCAGGACGATGCGTCCAGAATCGTTGATAGCCGTAACGTCCACATCGACTGGAAGCAGAGAAGGGTTGTTAATTAAACTGGGTTTATTGAATAAAACTCCAACTTTTTTCTTCTACTTTAAAAATTAAAACTATGGAATGGCTTGTATATGGTGGAGCGTCATATGCATCAACGAAGGTTTTCATAGCAGTTTCGATGAAACCATATGAACAATGAGTGCTTTGATGTGAAGCAATGAGAGCTTTGAACCCAGCCTCTTACAGACGTAATGTCTACATAGCAAATTATCAAAGACGGCTGATTGAAAACGAATTTGGAGTGTTTTCAACAAGTGAATGTTGCATCCGGAACTGGAAAGAAAGACGCACTAATATGTCACCGAGGAAATGTGTACAGAGTGTCTATCATTATTTGCGCCACGTTGTAAGCTTCAAAAAATACATCAAACATTTTACTTCTGCCGGTATAAAAAGGGGATGAAATGCCCATTCAAGATCGCAGACTCAAGCAATACTTTAAAAAATGAAAGGACTTGTACTATTGGCGCTTCTTGTCGTTGGTTCGTCCCTGCTAGTCGAGGGTCAGAATACTAACATCATCGTTACGGTCAACTCGGACAACACGTACACGGTATCGACCGCGGATGGCTCCCAGAGTGTAACCCTTTCGGCCACTTCTCCATCTCTGATGGCAGAACTGGTTGCCCTGATCCAAGTGTTAATCGCAAACTCATCGACTACTACAGCTGCGGCCACCACTGCGGGAACGACTGCGGTCGCCACGGCAACGCCCGGAACCGTGGCTGCGACTACGGCCGCAACAGCAGCAACAACCATTGGAACGGTCGCAACAACGGTCGCAACTACCACCACCGTTGCACCTACAACTACGACTGTCCCACCGACGACGACCACTGCCCGGACGTGTGGCAATGGAGGCGGTAGGCCCCTCATCGGTGGAGGCATTGGTATTGGCATTGGCTTCGGGGGAGGTTTGTTTGGTCGTCCCGCTATTGGGGGAGTAGCTGCCCCCGGAATTCTTCCGGGTGCAATCGGTCTTCTTGGAAACGGCGCTGCCAACGTTATCAATGCAGGTGGTAACCTTCTTACAGCGAAAACCAATATGGAAGGACGAGTTATCAACAACGTTGGAACCGGACTGGGAGGATTAGCGCAAGCCGCTGGTGCCGCGGTAGGAAACGTCGCTGCCGGAGTGGGTGGCCTTATTGGCAGTGTCCTCGGAGGTATACCTCGTGTTGGAGTGAATGCTAATGCTGGGTTGGGCTTTAATGCAAATGCTGGATTGGGCATTAATGCTCGCCCCTTTCTAATTGGCTAAGAGGATGTGTTTCACATGAATTGAATTAATTTTCAAGAACGTGATTGTATCCCAATAAAAACAACATTTTCTGCAAATTGACTTAACCGACGAAAACTCACCAAATGGATCAACTGATGGCGTGACGACATCCACATCATTTTCGTCGTCATCCTCGTGTACGGTAATTTTAAGCGGAGTGTTGTTCCCCATGTAGTGCTGTTTGGTTTTGTCCACTTTAACATGGTGCGCCAGGCTATGGAGCAGCGTTTCCGTCGTTTCCACCGGGACCAGCTTGCCGATGGTGGACTTTGTTTTCGATAGCTGTGTCTGCCGGCTGTGCTCGAAGCAGTAGTTCGTCCCGTAGTCCTTCTTCGCATCGTACCGCGGTGAAGGTTCCGGACAACGGCGTCCGTTGGGGTAGAAAAATCCGCACTGCTTGTAGGGTGCTTTCGGGTCTTGAAGGATGTGCCGGATGCAGTAGGCGTACGATTCCACCCGGGGCAGGGAGCACTCGTACAGTGTGTTGGCGCATACCTTTGCCTTGCGCTCGATTTCCTGATGAATTTGGCAGCGAAAACTTTCCTCTTGGTCGCTGGAAGATGCGATGCCCGTGCCTGAGCTTCCACCATGGGCACTTCGATTAATTGGGCGCACTTGCTGTACCGGTCCCATTGCGAACTGTTGATAGTAATCAGAAATGGCAGATATTTCACACGCCTGAAAATGAAACTTTCAGCAGCGAAAAGGAACTTTTCTTTTCACTACAAAACACGCAGCAGATTGTTGTACGATTGACGCTTTATGATTTGTTGAAATGGCTGACAGGATCAAGGTGAATACAGCACTAACTAATCGAGAACAAGATTACTAGAACTGGTAACCTTGATCGAGAGGTGATTTCTTTGCTCACTGTGACCATCACATAGCAAGGTATTGTGAGCACCCTGTGAGTCGTCGAGAAATGTATCAAATACGATGAAGCTTTCTAAGCAAAATATTTTGTTTTCGATGACAAATCAAAACAATCGATGAAACTCAGTTCGCTTGCAACAACAGGGAAAATTGGCATCGTGAAACTATTAGGTACGTAGTTTTACTGTATTTTTTCAGTTTTGAAGTACTTTTCATCACAAACTCCAGACCTTGTGGTGCATTCTATAATAATTCTTACCTATTCTGTTCACTTGAATACGGTGCAGCGTATTGTCGCAACATGAAAGCCCGAGGCCAACATTGATAACGGAATACTGCATTGAAGAAGTACACAAGGTCAATAAGAAAACACCACTAGACGAAATCAATAGTTCCCAGACTGTGACGAGCAGACATTTGTAAAAAAATCTCGTTCGTGTCCAAGAGATAGCGTGTTGTGAGTGTTAATACGTCCCATAAAAACGTGCATTTAATACGGCCCGCGATCCGCTGGCTTGTGCGCCGTAGTTGATGAGTACTATCAAATACTGGTTGTTGGTAGCTTTCCGGCTGTTTACGCATTTTTTCATTTGACAATTTAACCGCATCGGGCAGCTAACGCTCGCTAGTGCCGCAACAGCTACTAGCAGCTCCAGCTTCTCGGCAGTCGTTTCCACCAGCAGTAACGCTCGTGATTGTCCATCGGTGGAGGTGGTTTGCGAATCGCATCATCAATCTCAGCAGCTACAGCACCATCACCATAGCACCAATCACCCGGAGCGGTGCAGAGTGAACTGTGATAAGAGCGCCATTGCAGGAAGTAAAATGCTAGATCTCGATCGTCATCCGCTGCCGGATCAGCTTGGCTATCTGGTTCTGTCCGAAGATGGGTCCGTACACGCTTCGGGCGGCGAGTTGGAGAATGATGAACGTAGTGCAAATATCATCAGCAATTTGCTGACTCTCACCGAGAGGTAAGAATGATTGAGAATGATACCCAACAAAAACTGTACCTCAACGATGTTCCTTTCAGTGTGGATCCAGCCAACTTCAAAGCGCGCTCTTGCCGGAAAATATCAATCGTGTTCACCGACCATAGTTACACCATATGCCTTTCAAACAAGCGTATCTACGTGATCAAGAAGCGAAATCGGGTAGACGCGAATACCAACAACGGCATGGAACCGGATAATCATTCAATTATTGCATAATTCTTTACGCAAATATCGGAATAAAGTAAATGATCGAATGCTTTTGAGGAGATTTACAATCTAATTAACAGTTTGTATTTACTATCGCACTGTCTCAGTGGAACGGTTCATTGCTATGGTAAGTTATAGTAGAAATTGTGCAACACTTTGATAGTATGCTTGTTGTAATTGTTGCTGTAATTCTTTTTGGCTCATCCATTGATATTTTAGCTTACTATCTGCAATATTCCCACTGCCTTGCTTAAGCACGCTGCGGAAAAAGAACACTTTTGCACCAACCGTTTCAGTTCGCGAAGATGATGGATATTTGTACTTGTAGAAGCCGACCGGAGCGTTGCCATAGAAAGTGACCTGAAGTGCATCGCCACAGTGCTCTTTCAGGGTACGCTCTGCTGTTTGTCGCATTGATTCGCCAGCCTTATGCCGGCCTTGGGGCAGCAGGTAATGGCTTTTATTTCCCAGCTTTTGCTCTACCAGCAGAACGAGGGTTTCTTCCAGTTTGCGATCGAGTGAGCGGATATCATTTTTCTTATCAGCTTCCGTCGTCCGGGGAGCTGGATAAAACTTTGCTAATTCATCATTGTAAGCATCTTCAAGATCCTGAGCGGTTTGCTTCAGTGCCTCAGAATCGAGGTCGATTTTGCCGGCTTTGAGCAGTTCCAGCTGACGCTTTTCAGTTTCTTTCCGTAACTCATGATTGGATTTCAAGCTTTTCTCCAATTCGATCTGATCAAGCATAGCCTGCATAGGAAAATAAGGCGGGTTTTAATACAGTCATCCTCCTTCCCAGGATGGTGTCTTTTACCTTAAATTTGGTCTCGAGGGGTTCTAGTGTTTTCGTCACGATCGGTAACCTTTCGACGAGCACTCCTGCATAGAGGTCCCATTTTTGTTCTGATTGTGGGGTTGCCGCGTTGACTTGCGCTGAAAACGATCTACTCACTAGCAACCTTGCAACCTGTGTTGCTACCGGGTTTACCAAAAACCTCATTATATCAGAAAATTTAGTTTTGCTGAAGATCACGTCCAAAATTCTCAATTTTGTCGCAATGTTTTTATCGTAGCTGTCATTGGGTACTGGCCCAGTGCAAAAACATGGAGAAAACTAAGAATTGGCCGTATTTATTTCTGTTCAATAAATCTTAATTTTATAAATTAACTGCTTATGAAAAATATTTGGAATAATTAGCTAGTCAATATAAACGAGCTGCAAAACTATTTTCTTCTAATTAATTCATTAAATTTACTTCAACAAAATCAAAACAAACAGTTTCTGAAGGTCCTGTGAAAAAAATCTGTATATATGAAAAGAAGCACAAATGCAAACGATCTAGTTGTCGTGGAACGCCATTTTGCAGTCGAAAGTAGTGATGGGGAAACTGAATCCCTACAGGGATTCGAATCTTTAGAATCCCTCTAGGGATCGAATCTTCGAATCTTCCGAGTCCCGATTCTGCCAACACTAGTCGAAAACGAGCTAGTTGTCGTGGAACGCCATTTTGCAGTCGAAAGTTAGCTGTTGCGGTGAAAAGATATCACGCTCCCAAAAGTTGCGTAAAAAGTGAAGAAAACGAGAAAAACTAAAGGATAATCTTACATCAAACGCTTGCCAAAGCCGTAAGTAGTGCAATGAGCTGGTGTGAGCGGCTAGAAAATATCTTCTTTTTGCGTTAAAGTTCACCCGTCGCATCGGTACCTCGAAATCGATCCGTACTCCGTACTAGCGAGAAAAAGTAGCGCTTCCCCATCCCCCATCCCATCCCGGTTGATAGAGCAAAGGGGAGGTGAAGAGCGTTTGATGAGATCAGAGGAAAAAAAAGTTCGGAAGCGAAAATGACACACCCAGTCTAAAAAAGCGGAGCCCCTAGGGGTTCGTGGTGTACGAAAAGTCCTCCCCACGATGTGATTGATATATTAGGAGGAAAATAGTATGATTTTCCCGTGATGAAGAAAGTCTGCTAGTCACAAGTCGATAAATTCCATATACGCATCCCCCCGCGTCTCACCGCCGTGACGGGGTGGGTAAAGTGAAAAATCGATACTTTCCTTTGATTCAACTTCCCATTGCGGTTTTGAAGGCACGCATCCGTAAAGCTGCTTGAATGTAGCTGTAATTTTGTTTTTACACATTTTTCTGTTAGTGTTATTTACTTTGTTTATTTGTAACTTTTTTCTTCAATTGTTTATAATCGGGTTGCATGTTGTATTTTAAAGGAACATGTTTCTTTCGAAACGAAAAATGTATGTAAACAGTAACATTCCATGGGGTCGTGCACAGTAGGTTAAAAGTGTCCAAAGGCAGGTTAAAGTAAATGTTGACCCTCGTCCAAGACACTTTACTGCATTGATGCCGTTGATCGCTGGAAGTATACGAACGGCATCGCACGTTTATAAACTAACCAGCTCCGCTGCGTGGATTACGTCACCACTTTTGGGTGGGTTATTTTTAAACATTACGGACTGATGCCATGCAGCAAACCGGCGGCGGGACTCTGCAGAGCTTCGTGTTGTCGAGAACGAGATTCGTTTTCAACGGGGGGATATGATTATTATTCAATTGAACAAAAAAAACATCCACTTTATGCTGTTGGAATCATTGACTGGGATGGGCTGATGAGAACTGGGCCTTGTACATGTGATGCAAGGAAATTCATGAAATGGTGTATGGGGTGATTTTTGCCGCACTATGTCATCGGTAAGATTGACTGGACACCACTCCCTGGCCGAATCGGAAGGAACGTGACGATTCTGTGTGCGGTCTACGGTCTTTTGAGATAAGATAAGCGTTCTCAATTTTTTTTTGCTGGAAAGTAACGTTGCACGGTGAACCTGTCGTGTAGAGGAAAATGGTAACATTTCCACTATACATGCTAGATTAATCTGGTCACAATGTTTGCTTTTTTCGAGTTTCTAACATGAATTCGAACTTTTTATCATTCCAATTATCTAACCAAGGTTGGTAGCGGTCGAATCGATATTGTTGTAAATAGCGCAAGCAGTGGGACGACAAACTGTTTGAACCCTCGTTTGACCGGTTTAAAAATCTACTCACGCATCGGAAGTGCTTCCCCACATTCCAGTGTGCCCTGCTATCGAGTGTCAAAACTGGCAGTTACTAGTGATTGAACATTCCACCCGGAATGGTGGTTCCGTGGCAACATACTGTGGCTTGCTTGGTTATACCAGCTAGAGATTTAAATGAAACATTAGATGATGGAGAACAGAAGAAAAAGAAAGCGAACGAGAGAAAAAGAGAGACATAAAGAGAGAGAAAGAGAGAGAACCCGCGGATACGAGATGTGTGTTGATGTTTGCGGGAAATGTGAAAATCCACGGACGTTTTCAGTTTTGAAAAAGAGATAACCGAGCGAACCGCGGACCAACGGGAAATGGGTACCCAGCTGTACCGCTTCCTTCCGCCCAGCGTACTATAAATGCTCCTCGAGCGGCTTGAGTGGGTATCGATATCGCTGATAGAAATTGCTCTTGTTGGAGGGTACCGTCAGTTTGCTCGTGTCTTTAGGTTATTCTGGGCTGATTGCACGTTACACTGAACATGAAACAGTTGTGTTACTATCTTTTCTTGTTTCTGAAAAAAGAAATCTATCTGTTGGGCACCCCATTTTCATACCCATTCCAATGAATGCTGCGATCATTATTTGCGTGTTTGTGGTATCATGTGACTAGTAACTCGGCAGAGTACTTGATTCTGCAGTCAAATAAACCAGCTGAGCGAAAGGAAGGTTCTTGGTGTAAGAGCTTATCAATTTTTTTTATGTTATATCACTACAGTTATGTTGTAGAACGCAATATAAAGTGGAAGGTTACATACAGCAATTGTTAGATAATGTCCCATTTGCTATTCCTACTGTCCTTGTGATCGCTAAATGAAGGCTCAACGATTACATCTCGTAATGTTCACAAGCAATGAGTAAAACATATTTTTTAGTACGTTTTGTGTAATCTATAACGTTTGACAAATCCCTCTCTCTGTCTTACACACACACACTCTCTCTATTTCTCTCTCTTTCTGCTTTCTTTTCTATTTTTCTCTCGCCCTTTCACTCTCTTCCTCTCTCTGTATTCTCACTTCCCGGTTGGTGAAAAAAATGTGCCAAAATAATAAAAAATGTGGGCCAATTCTTATGTTCTTCTTTCGTGCGCGCGATGTTGTACGCGTTTGTAACGGAATCGAACGTACAACAAAAAAATGTCATTTAAATGAACTGGTGCATTGCAAACGGAATTGTTCCGCAAAATGTAGTAGAGTGCGGCCCGCGGTGTGGTGGTGCACTGGGTGCTGCCCCAGACTTAAAGAGGGCGCCGAAAGAAGAACAAAAGTGAACCGGCTGCGGGGGAGGGAGTGAAGAGCTAACGTCCAAGTAGGCGAACCACCGACACTCCGACGTTCCGATCCGCGATCCCACTGATCAGAAGAGAGAAGAGGAAGGAGAAGAAAGAGAAGAGGCACGTTTCACGGCTAGGAACGGCGGGCATGGCGCAGGCAACGAGCGCGCGGCAGACTTCGGAGGGTGGTAGCGGAAGCGAAGATCCCGTTCCCACGACCCCGACGGACGATGAGAATCTGTTCATCAATCCGACCGACGGTCTGCCGAACGAACATCCGGCCCTGCCGAGTGCGTACGATTCCGACAGCGAGTCGAACCCGGTGGCGGACGACGACCTGCTGGACGATCTGCCCACCTCGATCATCGTGACCAACATCCACTCGGAGGTGTTTGGCGACGACGGGCTGAAGCGCGAGCTGGAGGACCTCTTCCGGACGTTCTCGGAGCAGACCACCTTCCAGTGGCTGAAGAGTTTCCGCCGGTTGCGCGTCAACTACGACAGCGCGCTGGCGGCCGCGAACGCGCGCATCCGGCTGCACCAGTACCCGTTCGGGAAGTCCATCATCAACTGCTATCTGGCGCAGCCGGTGACGCCGGTTTCGAACACGAACCTCAAACCACCGGCACCGGTCAAGCAGTTCCTCATTTCGCCACCCGCATCCCCGCCGGCCGGTTGGGAGCCGGCGGAGGAGGGCGAACCGCTCGTCAACCATGATCTGCTGGCCGCCTTAGCCAGTCTGACGCCTGGCGAGAGCCACGAAATTCACGCCCAATCGGAGCACCATCCGGGCATCATTTTGCACACTGCCGCCGGTCAGCTCGAGGCGGCCGCGGCCGCGGCAGCGGCTGCCGAAGGTGAAGATGAGGAGACGGCGGGCGGTGGCAAGTCGTCCAGCATGGGTAGCAGCTTTGAGGATGACGATCCGGACAAAGAGAACGTCATTGGCTCGAACGTGGTACGCAAGCCACGGATAATGCAGACGCGCTGTCCGGAGCGAAAGAGTTCCGCCTAGGTCCTAGGACCCCAGAACGACGGTGCTTGTGAGGGTCGGGGTACAATTAAAAAAGAAAAAAGAAGTCCTTCCTTCCTTCGCCATATACGAGATGGTTGGAATCAGAAGTAAAACAGAAAATTACTAAAATCACGCGGCAAACGTTCAAATCAATTTAGTTCCACCGTTACACCAGCGCGAAATACGATCGCTTCGGGTTCGTCTTTTTTGGCAACACATAACGTAATCGAGAGACCATGTGGGAGAGAAGTAATAGTTAATTAAAACCACATTATCGGTATCGAAACCGTTATGTTTCGAATTTAACAAAAAAGAGATACAAACAAAACGATATGTTATCTGTTGCGTTTCCTATGGTTAAGTTGATAAGGTTGCGTGTTAGAAGCGTTCTGAGTGTGTACCATTTATTGATCGTATTGTACAAATTGATCGATGCGCGTTGCATCAATCGATATACAATCGGAACTTAAGATTTGTTGGGTAGTTATTATTTTTTGTACACTCTTTATACGGCGGGGAATCGGTGAAACGAACTAAAAAAAGAAAATTATCAAAAAAGGAAGAAAACACATAGGAAAAATAGAAAGAATGAAATCTCAAATCGTAATAAATTCGGGTCTATGTTGAGCGTTAGTAACTAAATTAGTAAGTTATACATTAGTTTGTTCACAGGTTAGAGTTACGGTTTTTAAAAACTAAAACTCTACTTTAAAAACCAATAAACATTATTTACTGTCGTAATGTTGCCTGGTTTCTGTAAGATAAGAAAACAAGGCAACATGAAATCATATAATCTCGCGCGGACTCCGATGCTAATCCCGTTTCATAATCGTAATCGAATCGAGACTCTAGTCCCCACACTCCAGTTAGGACGAATTACGTAACCAACGCCACCATCTACACCCACCCCCCACATGAGGGTGCAAAATCGCACCTCCCCTCCCCTCTCCCTTTACCCACGGGTTTCCGGGCTGATAACATTCCTTTCCATCGGCTAATGTTTTTGCTCAACCTTTCCTCCCGGTGTCGGTTTATCGGTGTGTCCGGCTGTTCACACGTAAAATGGTTGACGGTGTGCGCTTGTGTGTTTATATGTGTGTATTTACTGTATCCCATTTTTGAACTCTAACGATGTTTGTTACCGGAAGATACTGTGTCTTCCTTTCCCATCGTTGTGCTGTTGTAGACCGCCGGGGGGAAAGCCATTTCCCCGTGGTGGTGTCGTCCTAGCTCTAGCCTGGTAAATGTTGACAGAAATACACCGTTGTTGTTCGGTGGTGGTCGGTTAGGTTTTGGAACAGTTTTGTCCATCCATCCATGTTTTACAAGTGTTTTTTATCAACACCCATCACCACCAAGTACGTATCAGCGAATGCGTATCATCGTCTTGGTTATATTGAAGCAAGAAAACCCCAGTAAAACCCATTGGGCACAGAAAAAACGAATGGAGGAAAAAGCAGCTGGGTGTGGCAGAACGTCCTACATGTGCTGCATTTAGTCAAAAAAAAAACAGCAACATATGATTCGTATACCGGGAAGCGTTTAAATGATATTGGACAGCGTAGAGAGACGGTAGCGTGGATCAACATATATAAGAACGTGGGAAAACAAGTAGTAAACGAAATATTACAGATAAACCTAGAGCTAGGATATCGTGAACGTTATAAATATTTAACACTGGAAAAAAAACATGTTTTAGTTTGTTAACTACACGCAAACAACGCGTTGAAATCCCGGGTGGATGTTGAAAAAACACAGCCAAAAGGATCACCTATTTTATCGCAACGGCATGAACAATTATCAACCGACTAACCTGGGGGTTTAGAAAAAAAAAACTGAAAGTATGTAAAGCAGAAGAAACGGTTCCTTTTTTTCCTACATGAATGAACCTGATTTTATCACTGATCTCTAGCGAGAGTGGTTGGTAGGAGGAAGATGATCAAAGAGTCGATCGCCGATGGTGTGAGGTATTATGTGGCCGAGAACGAGCGTATGCGTGTTTGTGTGTGTTTGTATGTCTGTGTGTGCGTGTGGTTCCAAGGATCAGATGTAGTAAACCGTTAAACGAACAGGCTGCTAAAAACTAATAGGACTTACAATAGAAAAACCCAACTGGTTACGCAAGGAGTGAGAATGATCAATAGTGAGTTGTAGGATGCATAGATGCTTTCGAGGGGGTGTGACCCCCACCACGGGGTGGGGGTGGAATATCAGACAAAAGATGGAATGAAATGGATCAATTATTATTGATGGAGCAGAAGAAATATATACATATTATAATTGTCAAAATAAAGTTTGATATAGATTTAAACCATCTAGTGTATAGCGTTTTGGTTCTGGAAAAAGGTTTGGGATTTGGGTTTGGGTTCCCTATACACGGGCGTACGGTTCGATTTGTTTATAATTTTCTCACGTTTTCCCGGTAATTCTATTAACTTTATCTTTTTTTTCCAACCTTCGTACTATTTTCCCTTCTTTTCTATGTTTGATCTTTCCAGAAAAGAAGCAACAGAGAAATTACCGCAGAAAGGAAAGAAAACGGAAAAGAATTCGGCTGTCGAACAAAAATCATCAGAGGTATGTAGCGGAATATAAAAATGAGTGATTGTGAATGTTGAAATGACTGGTACGTTTATTGCAGGCTAACGACAAAGGAGCAGGGAGCTAGTATATTGTTAAATTAGAGTAACACGAAACACAACAGCGAGTATTAACGATGGAACAGTTTACGCCCAAGGAGGTGCGCATCCTCGAGAGCGCCGAGGATATCCAGGAGCGGCGTGACCAGGTGCTGAACCGTTACAGCGAGTTTAAGCTCGAGACGCGCCAGAAGCGTGAAAAGCTAGAGGATTCCCGGCGCTTCCAGTACTTCAAGCGCGACTCGGACGAGCTCGAAAGCTGGATCAACGAGAAGCTGCAGGCGGCGAGTGAGGAGAGCTACCGCGACCCGACCAACCTGCAGGCGAAGATCCAGAAGCACCAGGCGTTCGAGGCGGAAGTGTCGGCGCACAGCAACGCGATCGTGGTGCTGGACAACACCGGCCAGGAGATGATCAACCAGGGCCACTTTGCGTCGGAGACGATCAAGCGGCGGCTGGAAGAGCTGCAGCGCCTGTGGGAGCTGCTGCTGTCCCGGCTGGCCGAGAAGGGCATGAAGCTGCAGCAGGCACTGGTGCTGGTGCAGTTCCTGCGCCACTGCGAGGAGGTGATGTTCTGGATCAAGGACAAGGAGGCGTTCGTGACGGCGGACGAGTTTGGGCAGGACCTGGAGCACGTGGAGGTGCTGCAGCGCAAGTTCGACGAGTTCCAGAAGGACATGGCGTCGCAGGAGTACCGCGTGACGGAGGTGAACGAGCTGGCCGACAAGCTGCTGTTCGGCGGGCACCCGGAGCGGGAAACGATCACGCGCAAGAAGGAGGAACTGAACGAGGCCTGGCAGCGCCTGAAGCAGCTGGCCATACTGCGCCAGGAGAAGCTGTTCGGGGCGCACGAAATCCAACGGTTCAACCGCGATGCGGATGAGACGGTTGCGTGGATCGCTGAGAAGGATGTCGTGCTCTCGTCGGACGACTACGGGCGCGATCTGGCCAGCGTGCAGGCGCTGCAGCGCAAGCACGAGGGTGTCGAGCGTGATCTGGCGGCGCTGGAGGACAAGGTGGCCGCCCTCGGTACGGAGGCGGGCCGCCTCTGCAGCATCCACGCCGATCACAGCGACCAGATTCGTGAGAAGCAGGCCGAGATTGCCGCCTACTGGCAGTCGCTCACGGCCAAGGCGAAGGAGCGCAAGCAGAAGCTCGACGAGTCCTACTTCTTGCACCGTTTCCTGGCCGATTTCCGCGACCTGGTGTCGTGGATCAACGGCATGAAGGCGATCATATCGGCGGACGAGCTGGCGAAGGACGTGGCCGGGGCCGAGGCGCTGCTCGAGCGTCACCAGGAGCACAAGGGCGAGATCGATGCCCGCGTCGACAGTTTCAAGCTAACGACCGAGGCGGGCCGACAGCTGCTCGAACGGGAGCACTATGCGGCGGCCGAGGTACAGGAGAAGCTGGCCGCGTTGGAGAACGACAAGAGCTCGCTGCTGGTGCTGTGGGAGGATCGTCGCATCCTTTACGAGCAGTGCATGGATCTGCAGCTGTTCTACCGCGACACGGAACAGGCCGACACGTGGATGGCGAAGCAGGAAGCCTTCCTGGCGAACGAGGATTTGGGCGATTCGCTCGACTCGGTGGAGGCGCTGATCAAAAAGCACGAAGACTTCGAGAAGAGTCTGGCGGCGCAGGAGGAGAAGATCAAGGCGTTGGACGTATTCGCGACGAAGCTGATCGACGGGCAGCACTACGCGGCGGACGATGTCGCGCAAAGACGCGCGATGTTGTTGGCGCGCCGCTCGGCCCTGCAGGAGAAGTCGTCCGTCCGCCAGCAGCTGCTGGAAGATTCCAACGCCCTGCAGCAGTTCGAGCGCGATTGCGACGAAACGAAGGGTTGGATCAGCGAGAAGCTGAAGTTCGCCACGGACGATAGCTATCTCGATCCGACCAACCTGAACGGCAAGGTGCAGAAGCACACCAACTTCGAGCATGAGCTGACGGCGAACAAGAGCCGCATCGAGGACATCACGGCGACCGGCCAAACGCTGGCCGAAAAGGGTCATTACGCTTCCGATAAGGTGAACGCGCGCATGCAGGAAATCGTGACGCTGTGGGAATCGTTGGTGCGCGCTTCGGACAAGAAGGGCTGCAAGCTGCAGGAGGCCTCGCAGCAGCAACAATTCAACCGCACGGTCGAGGACATCGAGCTGTGGTTGAGCGAGGTCGAGGGTCAGCTGATGTCGGAGGACTACGGCAAGGATCTGACGAGCGTGCAGAATCTGCAGAAGAAGCAGGCCCTGCTGGAGGCCGACGTGATGGCGCACCAGGATCGCATCGAGGGGATCAAGGTGGCGGCAAATAAGTTCGTCGAGAGCGGTCACTTCGATGCGGACAACATCCGCTCGAAGGAGGCAGCCCTGTCGAAGCGATACGCGGCACTGGCGGAACCGATGGCTACGCGCAAGCAACGGCTTCTCGATTCGCTGCAGGTGCAGCAGCTGTTCCGAGATCTGGAGGACGAGGCAGCATGGATCCGTGAGAAGGAACCGGTAGCCGCGTCGACGAACCGTGGTCGCGATCTGATCGGTGTGCAGAATCTGATCAAGAAGCACCAGGCCGTGCTGGCGGAGATCAACAACCACGAGAACCGGTGCGCAGGGGTCATCTCCAACGGGGAGCAGATGCTTGGCGAGCAGCCGACGTCGAGCGAGGAGATTAAGCTACGCCTGGATGCCCTCAAGGATCAGTGGAACTCGCTGAAGGAGAAATCGAACCAGCGCAAGCAAGACTTGGAGGATTCGCTGCAGGCGCACCAGTACTTTGCCGACGCGAACGAGGCCGAATCGTGGATGCGCGAGAAGGAACCGATCGTGTCGAACCAGGACTACGGCAAGGACGAGGATTCGTCCGAGGCGCTGCTGAAGAAGCACGAGGCACTCGTGTCAGACCTGGAGGCGTTCGGTAACACCATTCAGGCGCTGCAGGAGCAGGCGAAGAACTGCCGCCAGCAGGAGACGCCCGTCGTCGACATTACGGGTAAGGAGTGCGTGATGGCGCTGTACGACTACACGGAGAAGTCGCCGCGCGAGGTGTCGATGAAGAAGAACGACGTGCTGACGCTGCTCAACTCGAACAACAAGGACTGGTGGAAGGTGGAGGTGAACGATCGCCAGGGATTCGTGCCGGCCGCGTACATCAAGAAGATCGATCCGGGCCTCAGCGCCAGCCAGCAGAACCTGATCGATGGGCACTCGATTGCGAAGCGCCAGACGCAGATCAATAGCCAGTACGATAACCTGCTCGCGTTGGCCCGCGAGCGTCAGAACAAGCTGAACGAGACGGTCAAGGCGTACGTGCTGGTGCGTGAGGCCGCCGACCTGGCCGCATGGATCAAGGACAAGGAAAGCCACGCGCAGATCAAGGATGTCGGCGAGGACCTGGAGGAGGTGGAGGTGTTGCAGAAGAAGTTCGACGACTTCAACGACGATCTGAAGGCGAACGAGGTGCGTCTGGCGAAGCTGAACGAGATCGCCATTCAGCTGACTTCGCTCGGCCAGACCGAGGCGGCGCTCAAGATCAAGACGCAAATTCAAACGCTCAACGAAGAGTGGGCAACGCTGCAGACGATCACGCAGGAGCGTGCCAGCCAGCTCGGATCGGCGCACGAGGTGCAACGCTTCCACCGGGACGTGGACGAGACGAAGGACTGGATCGCCGAGAAGGAGAATGCTCTGAACAACGACGAGCTCGGCAAGGATCTGCGTGGTGTGCAAACGCTTCAGCGCAAACACGAAGGACTCGAGCGCGATCTGGCCGCCCTGCAGGACAAAATCCGCCAGCTTGATGAGACGGCGAACCGGCTGATGCAGTCGCACCCGGACACGGCCGAGCAGACGTACGCGAAGCAGAAGGAAATCAACGAGGAGTGGCAGCAGGTGGTGACGAAGGCGCAGCAGCGCAAGGAAAAGCTGCTCGATTCGTACGATCTGCAGCGCTTCCTGAGCGACTACCGCGATCTGTCCGCCTGGATCAGCTCCATGATGGGTCTGGTGACGTCGGAAGAACTCGCCAACGATGTGACCGGTGCGGAGGCACTGATCGAGCGTCATCAGGTGAGAAAATCAGGTCCTTCAGGGGGTCTTTTCCGTAAAGGGGAGTTTCAAATCGGCATCAGATAGCCGAACTGTATCGTCTTCCGCTGTGTTACAAGTCAAACGTCCCTATAAAGACAGACTTTGATGGTGCTTTTCAAAAGCAAAGAGAATCCTAGATCTCATTCACCACAAAGAATTGAACGTGAACGACTGTTTCGATCTTTTTCCCTTTCAAAGCCATTCTCTCATTGGAGTGTTCGAATTTTAATTATTTGACCATTCATTATTTGCTTGAAATGGAATACTGTGTGAAATTTTCAATCTCCCATTCCAAGTCCAAGTTTTTTGTGTTACCATTTGTGTCTGTTCCCATTCATGGTCCGTGCATTATCATGTCTTCCGTTTGACCATCGTGAATGTCCCTTAAAAGTGTCCACAGGTCGAGCATCGTTCAAGCACAAAGTTGATATTATTAGCCAAGCTATACGTTTTCATTTATTGCCATCAACTTTTATGAACACACTGATGCAAACAACGAACTATACAATGAGCTATCAAAAATACGAGACACGCACACCTCGCAGTGGACAACATTGTGCCGTCTACGAAAAGCATAAGGAATCGTGTTTTTCTCACCCTAAACCAGCACTTCATTGAGGCTTGCCGTTTAATGTGCACAAATATTAGACCGGTCAATTTTATTCATTTATTTGTGTGTTTAAGTTTCCGTTTGATTGGAAACCCAATTCGTCCCCGGATGAAGTATTTGGACCATTTTGGAAATTATTGGCAGCACGAAAGCAAAAAACAATTATTGTACAAACAAAAAACCCGTTTTGTAAGAAACTTTCTTCCACCTTATTTACCATTTTGGACAGACAAAATTTAAACGTACTAAAATGATATGTTATTCTTTCTCCAAATTTGTGACCTTTTCTTAATTACTTTTTTTTCATAGAATCATCGTGCCGAAATAGATTTTCGTTGCGGTATCCCGCAGGTACAGCCCCACAGCAGCAAAAAGCAGCCTTTATCTTCGTTTCATTTTAGTTTTTTTTACTCTAAACCCAATTTTATCTAAAACAAATTGCAATAGCGCCCGCGCATTTTCGCCTTTTTCGCATTTTAAAAGCAAACTTTACCCACACACTCACTGTTGTTAATCGCCTTTTGCGTACGCTTTAATCGTTTTTGTACTTGTAACGTAAGATTATTGTGGTTTTAATACTTTGTACCTTTAATTTAAAATGTTTCTGTTTCAATAGTAACTTCGGCATTCTAATTTGGCGACACTTTATGTTTTTGTTTGATGTAATTAACTCTGGAACAAATATGGATATATTTATATTTTGGCTGATAGTTTTCTGTGGTTCTTTTTTTTGTCTGTCATAATTTTGCGGTCTATGCTGTAATATGGTACACACATCATTAATAATGTGATATGTTGTTTATGGTCCGTTTATTTACATCACTGTATTTTTTTCTTCACCCCTTTCACATGATAAACATTTATAGCGCTGCTTACCTGAATTGCTGTAATGGTTTTGTCAAGCGCTAAAGCTAACATAAGTTTTGATCGTGTTCACGATCGCGATCGCGCCAGGAGCGAAACAGAACTTGATTCATTTTCTAACGATACAATGGATGGCATAGTTGGTTTCTTAGTTTGGAGCTTCATGAAGTTAATCTACACCTACATAATACAATAATATTAAATGCCATTACATGATTATCATTTTCAATTAATCAGTTCACGAAGTGGAAGTAACAAAAAACCACACACACTTCTCATGCATATTTGGCTCCGGCTTGCCGTGCAATAAGGCTCTCACATATGTGCTATTAATAATATAGTTTTCATTTACGTTCATTCGGTAAATGTGTGAGATATAGTTATTTTATTTTTCCTAATTCCATATTACACCCATTTTTTGATTTCACTTTCACTCTGGCTCAGGGTGGTAGCTCACATCATTCAAAAACATTATTTTACCGTCTTAGTGAATTATTTAATGACATTGTTTTATTTTCCTTTCGTTCGGTTGATCGATTTTCCGTACACAGGAGCATCGTACGGAGGTAGATGCACGCGCCGGTACGTTCTCCGCGTTCGAGCAGTTCGGTAACGAGCTGCTGCAGGCGAACCACTATGCCGCTCCGGAGATTCAAGAGAAGATCGAGAATCTGGCCAAGGCACGGGAAGAGCTGGAGCGTGCTTGGACGGCGCGTCGGCTGCAGCTCGACCAGAACCTCGACCTGCAGCTGTACCTGCGTGACTGCGAGCAGGCCGAGAACTGGATGAGCGCCCGCGAAGCCTTCCTGAACGCGGAGGAGGTCGACTCGAAGGGTGACAACGTGGAGGCGCTGATCAAGAAGCACGAGGACTTCGACAAGGCGATCAATGGGCATGAGGAGAAGATCGGCGCGCTGCAGGTGCTGGCCGATCAGCTGATCCAGCAGGAGCACTACGCTGGCAAGCTGATCGACGACAAGCGCCAGGAGGTGCTGGACCGCTGGCGGCATCTGAAGGAGGACCTGATCGAGAAGCGATCGCGGCTGGGAGATGAGCAGACGCTGCAGCAGTTCTCGCGTGACGCGGACGAGATCGAGAACTGGATCGCGGAGAAGCTGCAGCTGGCGACGGAGGAAAGCTACAAGGATCCGGCCAACATCCAGTCGAAGCATCAGAAGCATCAGGCGTTCGAGGCGGAACTGGCGGCCAATGCGGATCGTATCCAGAGCGTGCTGGCGATGGGAAGCAATCTGATCGATCGCAACCAGTGCAGTGGCTCGGAGGAGGCGGTCCAGAAGCGCCTGACGCAGATCGCCGACCAGTGGGAGTACCTGACGCAGAAGACGACGGAGAAGTCGCTGAAGCTGAAGGAGGCGAACAAGCAGCGCACTTACATTGCGGCCGTGAAGGATCTGGACTTTTGGCTCGGCGAGGTTGAGAGTCTGCTGACGTCGGAGGACGCCGGTAAGGATCTGGCGTCGGTGCAGAATCTGATGAAGAAACATCAACTGGTCGAGGCGGATATCCACGCGCATGAGGATCGCATCAAGGACATGAACAGCCAGGCGGATTCGTTGGTTGAGAGCGGTCAGTTCGATAGTGCCGGCATCCAGGAGAAGCGTCAGTCGATCAACGAGCGGTACGAGCGCATCCGCAACCTGGCTGCGCACCGCCAGGCCCGCCTGAACGAGGCGAACACGCTGCACCAGTTCTTCCGCGATATCGCCGATGAGGAGAGCTGGATCAAGGAGAAGAAGCTGCTGGTCGGATCGGACGATTACGGCCGCGATCTGACCGGTGTACAGAACCTCAAGAAGAAGCACAAGCGCTTGGAAGCGGAATTGGCTTCGCACGAGCCGGCCATCCAGGCGGTGCAGGAAGCGGGCGAGAAGCTGATGGACGTTTCGAACCTGGGCGTGCCGGAGATCGAACAGCGACTGAAGGCTCTCAATCAGGCGTGGACCGAATTGAAGGGCCTTGCGGCAACCCGTGGTCAGAAGCTCGATGAGTCGCTCATCTACCAGCAGTTCTTGGCGAAGGTCGAAGAGGAGGAAGCCTGGATCACCGAGAAACAACAGCTGTTGTCCGTGGAAGACTATGGCGATTCGATGGCGGCCGTGCAGGGTCTGATGAAGAAGCACGATGCATTCGAGACGGACTTTGCGGCCCATCGTGAGCGTTGTGCCGATATCCGTGACCACGGTCAGACGCTGGTGACGAACAATAACCATCACGGAGAGAGCATCTCGCAGCGTTGCGTGCAGCTCGACAAGAAGCTGGAGAACCTACAAGCGTTGGCCAACCGACGCAAGACGGCACTGCTCGATAACTTCGCCTATCTGCAGTTCATGTGGAAGGCGGACGTGGTCGAGAGCTGGATCGCGGACAAGGAGAACCACGTGAAGTCCGAGGAGTTTGGTCGCGATTTGTCCACCGTTCAAACGTTGTTGACGAAGCAGGAGACATTCGATGCTGGTAAGTTATTCAACGAAAGGCCAAACATACAGTTTCCCGTTGCTAATGTTTCCCCTCATGGTCATCATTTCACAGGTCTCTCGGCGTTTGAACATGAGGGCATTCATAACATTACCGCGCTGAAGGATCAGCTGATCAACGCCAACCATGCCCAGTCGGCCGCCATCCTCAAGCGTCACGAGGACGTGCTGACTCGTTGGCAGAAGCTCCGGGCCGATTCGGAAGCCCGCAAGTATCGCCTGCTCAACATGCAGGATCAGTTCCGCCAGATCGAGGATTTGTATCTGACGTTCGCAAAGAAGGCGTCCGCGTTCAACTCGTGGTTTGAGAACGCCGAGGAGGATCTGACCGATCCGGTGCGTTGCAATTCGATCGAGGAGATTAAGGCACTGCGGGAGGCACATGCCGCCTTCCAGGCTTCGCTGTCGTCGGCACAGGTCGACTTCCAGGCGCTGGCCGCGTTGGATCAGAAGATCAAGAGCTTCAACGTCGGTCCGAACCCGTACACCTGGTTCACGATGGAGGCGCTCGAGGATACCTGGCGCAATCTGCAGAAGATCATCGAGGAGCGTGACGCCGAGCTGGCCAAGGAGGTGCACCGCCAGGAGGAGAACGATAAGCTGCGTAAGGAGTTTGCCAAGCACGCCAATCTGTTCCACCAGTGGCTGACGGAAACGAGGTATGTCGATGGGTTGGGCTATGGTGGGGGGTATTTTTCTTCTTCTTTATTTCAGATAATTACATCCACTGCATACCACATCCTTCGAAATCTACTGAGGATTGAAGTGTGGCCCACCCTGTGTGTGTTACGTTTCAAAGATCACAAAAAACAGACACACAAACACGCCCACCACACACAGTATCACTAAATCCACTCTCCTTATGTTCACATCTCTACCCTTCTGTTACCTCCTGCATCGACCGCACACGAACACCGTATCACAACGTACATGTGTGTGTATGTCTGTGTGTGTGTATTACCCAACAATAGATACAACATACTTGGCTGGGACTTGAATGGGTAATGAAAGTTATGTGTGACTGACAAAAACGCCAAAAAAGGGCTGCTTTCCGCAGTGCAAAACTATTTAATTAAGCCGCTAAACAAATGCCATCATTAACCAGAACGCTGAAGCAAGCCAATGCCACGCAATCAGATGTTGCGTTTGCATTGATAAATATTTCTAAATACATAAAATTCGGTTACGGTTCATTATATTGTAGTAAGAGGTACATCTTGCGAAATCGAGAATGTTTATACATTTCGATAATATGATGTACTCTTCTCAAATCGAAGATCGTTTGTTTCAGAACTGTGGTGCATCGCTTTTCATAGAAGCAATTGAATCTAGTTACCATCGATGGATGTATAGCGCGATGATGAACTGACTGAAAACTATGGCAACTCGATCGGATCGATTCTATGCAAAGGGATCCGCCACAGAGTAAATGATTATTGTTGAATGAGGTATTCTAAAGCGAAAACATAACAATTGCCGCACTTAAAATAACATGATTGTTTACTCATGCTTCATAACCGAATGCCAATATTTGTCACATTTCTTAACCGATGCTGGCAGTGTGAAAATTTTCATTTAATCTTATCGAGTGATAAAAAAGATTGTTTTGGCCTTATAATCATACTTGGTATTTCACCCTTCTACAGAACGTCGCTGATGGACGGATCTGGCTCACTGGAGGAACAATTCGAAGCGCTCTGTCACAAGGCCAACGAAATCCGTGCCCGCCGTGGCGATCTGAAGAAGATCGAAGAGCTCGGTGCGACGCTGGAGGAACATCTTATTTTGGACAACCGCTACACGGAACATTCGACAGTCGGCCTAGCGCAACAGTGGGATCAGCTCGACCAGCTGGCCATGCGCATGCAGCACAACCTAAAGCAGCAGATCCAGGCCCGCAACCAGTCCGGCGTGTCGGAAGACTCGCTCAAGGAGTTCTCGATGATGTTCAAGCACTTCGACAAGGACAAGAGCGGCAAGCTGAACCACCAGGAGTTCAAATCCTGCCTGCGTGCCCTCGGTTACGATCTGCCAATGGTGGAGGAGGGCCAACCCGACCCGGAGTTCGAGGAAATCCTGAACGTGGTCGACCCGAACCGAGACGGCCAGGTGTCGTTGCAGGAGTACATCGCCTTCATGATATCGAAGGAAACGGAGAACGTACAAAGCTTCGAGGAGATCGAGAACGCGTTCCGTGCGATCACCGCCTCCGATCCCCGTCCCCGCCCTTACGTCACGAAGGAGGAACTCTATTCCGTGAGTATTTTGCTAGAACAATTCATATTTTTTTAAATGTTTATTTAACTCTTCGTTTGTTGTATTTCAAAATTACAGAACCTCACCAAAGATATGGCCGACTACTGCGTGCAGCGCATGAAACCATACAACGACCCGAAGACCGGCCATCCGATTACGGGTGCCCTGGACTATGTGGAATTCACGAGAACTTTATTCCAAAACTAAGGACCCACACTTTTTCCTGGCAATTGCTATCGATTGTTTTTTAACGCATTTTGACGATAAGAAAAATCGCGTCTGTCGATCGTCACCTTGGCGGCAAGACGACACATAATATATTTTTACTTTGATTTTATATATTTATATACATTCGAGCATGCAAGCAACATACTGTAGTGTGTGAGTAGTGGTGATAGTAGAACGAGAGCCGAAAAATCCGCCTTCCGCCCGTTTTATTCCTCGTGCGAATCATTGTTAAAACGCTTTATCGCTTTTGTACACGTGTTTAGCAGCTAAAGAAAAAAAATATTATCGAACGACGAGCGCAAAATCGAACCGATCGACCATCAACACCCTCTGGGATTTAGAACGGATAGAGAGATTCTTTTCTGGCCAGTTTCTTGCATACGAAACTGTCTTTGAATGGTGTGTAGGCGTTCAAAAGCAGCTATTTGTGTCCATCTTGGAGCAAAATAAATTAAAAAAAAGGATTACAAAATATTACCGTTGATAAAGCAAAATTTAAATCTAACAATACTGGAAACGACGTTAAAATTGAAAATCCGGCATATTTCCGGTACTCTTAATGCATATGTTGATTGATAGTGAGAGATACGTGAAGTATTTATTTACACCAATATCGAATCCAATATCTCGTTCAATTTCGAGTCTAACGTCGAGGGCGCTTAGCTGTGCGGCGCACATATATGAATAGCGCAATGAAGTCAAATATTCTTGTGAGTGCGTGCGCATCTTTCGGAAGCCGAAAGGAACAGGCACATACAGCAATGCACACAATACACTGCAAATGTATCCTAAACGTAATTCTATTTATCACCTGGCATCACTTCGGGCAGAACGAACGACAAACGTTCTCGAAATATAACTATACCCTCTTGAAATAAATGATTGCATCAAAAATTAATTCAAGTGTTTTTTTTAAATAATTGTATTTGTTGTCATCTATTTTTTGTGGTTTCAAAGAAGGAAAATTTTCTGTTAATGGAATGGTTATCAAAAAGGGTTTATTGCGGTATTGCTTTATTTCAGTTATAAGATTAACTGCAAAACAAATGTCAATAATCAAAATTGATCTAACATATAATCAAGCTATGAAATATACTAGAAAGAATATATAGCACGTCTTGCATTTGATGCAGAGAAAACGGAACATTCCCAAAGGATTGTATTTGCAACGCGTATGTACTTGCTATAACTTCTCGTAAGGATTTTTATAACGCCCCCGACCCTCTCGCATTCTCTAGAAGAAGATACCTTTGATATTTTGATCAAGTATTTTTTTCGTATCCTCCGTCACGTCGATCAGGGTCGAACTTTTGTTGAGAATGATAAAGACGTGCCGCGAGTTGCAGCTGCGCTTTACGATCCAATAGTCGTCGTGTGTCTTAACGATCGTTTCATCCATTACGTTCGAACGGTTACTACGGACGTCATCCAGAAGATCCACTATTAAATTCATTACATCGTTCGGAAGCCCACTGCCCGCGATGGACTGGTACTGCTGCTGACCCAACCGTACCGTCCCTCGGTGTTGCAGGTTCATTTCGTTGAAATAGATAAACTTTGGTGCCGTCGGAGATTCCTCCTTGCTTCCTCCGGAGCACCCGAAACTGTAGCCCGTCTCTCCGCTGGTCTGCAAGTGCTGGCTGATGTCGGACGAAATGCTCGTCAGCTGGGGATTGACGACGGCATTTAGCTCCAGATATAAGGACTGTTCGTTCTGTACCGATTCGTCATCCAGTAGGAGACAAAGGGAAATATTCTGCACCTTGCGGCAGACCATGAGCGAGTATCGTTTGATTTTGCCCTTCTCCGTGACGTACGTCGGGTGTGCCATTTTGTTTTTAGCAAAGTGATCGTACATCGGGCTGTGGAAGTACTCGTACAGCGTGTGCAGATCGGTCGGATTAAGCCCGCTCCACACCACCTGATCGCTGTACAGAAAAATGCAATGCTTGATCGGTGCGAATGTGGCCTCGATCATGTTGATAAAGTTTTGCACCCGCAGGAAGAGCAGCTGATTGAGTGGCAAGTACTGTACGCTCCCGAATGCGTCCACGACGTCGCACTTTTTCATCTGCAGGTGCAGGATGTAGCTCTGGTAGAAGGCTTCAAGTTTCCCGATCAGATTCGCCTGCGCATCCAGATCCTCGTTCGGGCGCAGATTGTCCTGAAACGTTCCGTGGAACATGCGAAACATCCGGTACGACTGACGAAGCACCGACTGGAAGATGGTGTCGTGTATCGTATCGCCATGATATTCGTTGTAGTCGCCCGATTCGCGGGACTTCCGCTCGAACGGAACATTAAGGGTCATGATCATCCAGTATCCCGGCTCGGGTTGGAAGTAAAATTGGCAAGTTTTCTGCGTATGCATGGTCTGCACGCTATCATCTTTGGTGAAGGTGCTGCAAATAAAACAATTACTACACTATATTCCGTCCTTGTGGACTGAGGGCCTGGTTAAACTAACTTGCTGAATTTGATGATCGCTTCACTCAATCCAACGTCCTTTATTTTGGTATCGATGTCTGTATCCTGGGGATGGTAGAATAACACTTTTTTCTCCTCCTGGAATTAGAGCCGAGGGTAAGCATGCAATGTTTTTAGTTCGAGGTATCAGTAAATAAACAAGCAGTACTGACCTCCCCTTCCTTGGGACCAAACACTGAGTTGAAAATGTAAAAACTATGCAGAGAAAGCTCAGCAGATAGTACTTGATTATTCATTTTAGCACTGCGTTATCTATTTCACTAAAAATTGGTGTTTTATGTTTCCGTTTTAGCGGTTGTTGCAGGAAGGGTACCGTGTTTTCTTATCACTTTTTTCACAATTTTCAAGGTTTCTTGTGGCAGCTAGGATGACAAATGTTTTGTTTACAAATATGGCACGCCAGATAGGAATGCTCCATAAAATAAGTGAATATTTTTAATCAACAAAATATACAGATATTGATGATTGTACTGGCCAACGAAGGAGGAAACTAAACAAGTGGGTATATTGAAACAAGAGTTTATAAAGTTGTTTATTTTAAAATAAGCTTTGTTTTTTCCAGGAGTCTTTACAGGACCATTCGCAATAAATCCCATAACTTTCTACAAAACGTCATGTTTGGTCCACGAAGCTGTGACGTTTGCGCAAACTGTCATGTTGCGCATTTCTGTTTCTGTTGACGATTCACGTTGGTTCGTTGCGGAAAGTAGGAAATAATGGAGAAAGTTAACAGAAAATCATCGACCCGACCGTCGGTTAAGCTTGCCGATCTAGACTTCACCCCAGTATTGATCGCATTAGCAGTCGTTCTTCTTACTTTAGGTGAGATCTTCAGCGAAACAGTAATCATCACATTGCTTTCACGCCAACATTCTTCTCCCGTAGTGGTGCTATTCCTGTGGAAGCGGAAGAAAACCGTCCGATCTGCGGTACTTTTCACCGGTCTGTGCGATTCCGGCAAAACATTCCTGTTCTCGAATCTCATTTTGGGAAGTGGGCGGGAAACGTTCACGTCGATCAAGGAAAATGTCGGCTTCTTCAAGACCGAAAAGGGACGCGAGTTGAAGGTGGTGGATGTTCCTGGGCACGAGCGGCTGCGAGGAAAGTTCTTCGATGAATACAAAAACGCCGCGAAGGCGATAGTGTACCTAATCGATAGCGTTACTGTGCAGAAGGACATTCGAGATGTGGCAGAGTAAGTAACTTGAGCGAAGAATAGACAAAAAGTTGAACATAAAATGTAATTTACATGTTTCCCTTTTCAGTTTTCTCTACACTATCTTGGCGGATAAAGCAACTGCCAAAATTCCAGTGATCATACTTTGCAACAAACAAGACGAAACACTCGCCAAAAGTGAGTCTGCCATCAAAAGCATGCTGGAAAAGGAAATGTAAGATTACAAACCAACTGCTACAAAAGGTAAAAAACTAAAATAACTTTTGGTATCGGTTTTGCTTCAGGAATATCGTTCGGCAGACCAGAAGAAGCCAACTTAAATCGGTCGACAACAGCTCATCGTCCGAAGCATTTTTGGGTAAATCCGCCAACGTTGATTTCGAGTTCGATCAGGTCGGACAGCGTATCCGTTTCGTGCCTTGCTCCGCCAAGGAAACACAGTACGACGAGTTGACCGCTTTCTTGGAGTCGCTGTAGGTGGAAGGTCCGTGTGTGCATTTGTTTTTTTTCTTTCTCATATACTTTAAAAGCTAAAATTTGTTTGAAATATGCCTGTTTGTATGAATGAAAAGTCTGCGAACCATCCATCTATCAATTTTGTTATTCCAGTGTTTTATTTACCAAAACATAATTTAAATAATTGCTTTCGCAGCTTGAAAGCTCTGCGCGTGCTCAAAAGCTCCCGACTCGTAAAAAGCCCGTCAGCAATAATGAGTTACCCTCGTGAGTGACTTTTTTCGCTTTTTTAAATTAAAATGGGTCAAAATTCAAGATTGTCTTCCAAACTTACGTGATGAATAGATTAATTAAGATTTAATCTAATTACTAATTTATATTTGCTTAAAAAATAAAATCAAATTGTCAGATACAAGGGTAAACATTAAATAACGCTTGGGTAGACATGGCAGACAGAAAGTTTGTAAGCACATGCATAGATGCGTCCGCTAACGGTTAAGCAGGACCCATCGATAACGATTTCTTTCGCTCTTGCCAAACGGAAGATTTCTTGATGAAGAGACCAGCCTTCCAGCGAGCGCTATAAATTACCGTAATAAATTACCAAGCCGACCCGAAAGTCACATGTAACGATTTGATTCTGGGCCGCAAGATCACTGGCAGGATCCTCCCGGTTCCCCTATGGGCTTCATGAAAGTTTTATTCAGACACAGGAAAGCCCAGTGCCTCCGGGAGGGCTGGCGTTTTAATGCCGATCCCGACTCGAGCCCATAAATATCCGTGAAAGAGCCATCCATCGTGGTAATATGAGTAGATTAGCCTGGCAGCAGCAATGGTGCACGCAAACGGCAGCAACACAGCAGCGTCATCATCTTCCCTGTGGAGGCTGAGGCTTCGGGGTGGCGGTAGCCCGATAGTCGATGGCACACGATCTCCCTTTTATTGCCCAATCGCCCAACGTAGCCCCAAAAAGGCTACGGGAGCTACGGGAGGATCATGATCGCATTCGGGTCGGTCTGGTGCGATTCGAAGGGACGATTAAAATTCTTCGATCGCCTCGCGCCGATAAACGAAAGGATGCTGGCCTGCCGTAGGACGTGGGAAAGCGAACATCTCGTGAAGGGCGGTGAAAAAAGGGCTCCAATTTTCATCCATACCAAGTGGACAGAAATGCCAAGGGACAACAAAAGGGATATGTTAAAATGGGGGGAAAAAAATCCACAAGCGCGATACTTTTAATGGGGCTGATGAAATTTGAATTTCAATAAGTTTCCCGGAAGGTTTATAGTTCTTCTCTGATTTGGTGTCTTCTATTCCACATCTTTTGAGTGTAGGATGTGAAAAATAAATTTACTTTCGCTTTTTTTTGTCTCGTTATCGCCTAAAGGGTGTACCGTTTGATCGGTTTCCGTTTCTCGCCCTTTCGGGCGTTCTGGGAAGAACCGGGTAAAGTTTCACTGACGCCAGCCAGCTTTCGTGTGAGATTTGGTGCTCCAAGCATGGCTGCTAATGGCCCATACCGTTCCGGGCGCCTTCTTTTCGTGGTAGCGCCGGCACACGATACCGTTAGATAATTATCAATTGGTCTAAGAATAAACACCAGTTTCGTTGGACGAAGGAGCATTTTGTCTTAAATCACTAATTCTGTTTAAGGTACGGGACCGTTTGGGTTCTTTTTTTTGCCCCGTGAAAGGGAAAAGTTGAGAAAAATTATACCGTCCTTTTTGATTTGTGGATATTGCCAAAATGCAGCAGTTATGGAAATTATAGGCATTCTCTCCCGGTATAGTCAAAAGGTATAAGAATATATTTAGGATATGAATAAAAAACATAAACCGCCTCCAGCTGTTATTAGAAAGGAAACCCCGAAAAATCGACAATAAAACCGTACAATCGTAAAATACACAACAATTAGGATCCATTTATGGAAACCGGTAACGATTGAGAAGTACCTGAACATCACGTAAAGTATACTCCATATTTCGTTCCTACACACAAACGGATTAATTTGCTCAAACGAATTCCGGACTCCTCATTAGGGATCGTTCGATTAACGAGCGCACCGGCCGCCGAGGAATAAAGGTTACTTATTGTTATTAATTGGCCGCATCCTAAGCGGATCCGATTGCTTAGCCACCGTATGCCCCGCTAATGTTAGCTGCACGATTCCGGTTCCTGGACATTGCACATTCTCAAGCGTGTCCTCGCCGAGAAGCACGAAGGGATAAGAATTGTGGGTTTTTGTGTGCGGTATTTGAGAATTTGGAGGTTTCCCCCACGGTTCAAAGCTACGAGGGCTTGCAAGGAGATTAGCCCCGAAGGCGTAACGTGTTGCAGCGCGTGCACTTTACTCCACCTCAGGTTTTGGGGTTGAAGGCATCGAAACGAAGCGAATCCCTCTGCCAAGCCCTGTCGGTCGTTTAGCGGCCACCAGGAGAGAGCATCTTCCTTCGACGCCGTTTTGATGGGTGTTCAGGTTTGGAATCTTTGCGCGTACGGGAGAAGCAATGGCCACGATGAATGTGTACCTCTGCGGTATGGCAGAGGCTTTAGAACGTAACTCTTAAGCTTAAGCTTAATGTTCGGCAGCTTCTTCATTACCCGGTGCTTCGGCCCTTCGGGCATTGCCATTTAATTTGATTGTGCTCGAGAACGTAACTCGCGACGCCCAGTCGCGCTGTCAACAGCTGCCCGTTTGTGGGGACTCCGTCTGTTCAGGACTTCAAGAACTTGAAGCACTTGTACCCCGGCGTTTACAGATGAATTTTTTTTTTGTTTTGTGAGTGCTTGCAATGTGATTTGTGTGTGTGTGTGTGTGTGTGTGTATTAAGGCTTCTTTCGGTTTGGACGAAGCAAAAGGATTCGTCAAAGGGATGGAGTTCAAATTCCACGGCTCATTCCACAAGAGGCGAACCGTGCGAGGTCCCGAGGAGCATGCAAAAATTATTGAATAATACTAGTTATTTCGTATTTGCTCCGTAATGATAATTGCTGTCAATGCGTGTGCGAATGGTGTCGCCTCCGAAGATGGCCTTCCACCCGAAAGCCTCCTTTTGGTCCCCCCCTCTCCATTTCCACCCCCTGAGGGAAGGTCAGCGAATGCCCTAAGGGTGCGCCTCACCGATGTTGATTTTAGCAATTGGGGTTCGGCAAGCCTGCAAGGAGTTCAACCTGCCTTGCAATGCAGCGGTTGCCTAATTAGTTGGGATTTGTATCCGGGAACACATTTAGTCTCTCAGCGTGTCCTTTCCCTTCTTCTACTTACCGTCTTGACGGCTAGAAGCATCCTGGGACTCCAAAAAGGGCACCAATTAGGAGCCACCAAGTGTCGGTGCCGGTACACGTTTCGTCTTGCGCCAGTTCAGAGTAACTTACACTGGAACCATTGTAATTACAACGCATTCGACAGCTAGAGCTTCATGCGTTCGAGGGTGAGTTAGATCGCGGTCACCTTCGTTGGAACGATCGCCTCCGGGAACGTGAGATTAAACGCTTCGTTTGTGGCAACGGCTTCCCTTCTTTACCTCATTTGTTTCTTTTTTTTTTCTTAAAAATAAGCCTTTAAATGAGTAGAAGAAAATACACCATTCAACCGTAGATGGTTACTAATCTGTCTTTTTAGCTCAGCTTGAGAGCAAGAGGAAAACATCGACGGGAGCCTAATGAGCGGGTTTGGTTAGATAATTTAAAAAATGGAAACGAAATGTTAACCCTCGAGTTTGGGAAGCTCGGACAATCGGTCAATTCTTACACCACCGAGATTAGTTGAGGTTAGCAGTGTCAACCATTAACACCCGAATTTGTTTGCCATTGCGTTGGACCTGGATTTCTTTTACGGCCGTGCGTAACATGGTACTTTTTGGGAGGTGTAAAGTACATTGGGAAAGTGTCAAAACAAACGTTTCAAATGAGATTGTCTACTTTGTAATTTCCACTTTTCCTCTTCACTTGGGAAAGATCCGATAGAATTAGCATCATAAATCCAAGAATGAAAATCATTTTTAAATGGTTTTAAACAATAAGTTGGGGTTTTAAAATGAGTCTTATTGTTCTTTTCTTCTTCTTCTTCTTCTTCTTCTGTTTAGCGTCTTCGTTAGACTTTTCCTATAACAATCAATTATTTTAATATATAAAATCAATTTGCCTGTTCAGTAATTAAAGCAATTCAAAATTTTTGGAGTGCAATTTATTTTATTTCGAACAAATTAAATAGAATTAATAAATTAAATACCACAGTATTAAGTTCTTAAAACTCTCACTATATTTTGTTATGTATTATACATAGTTAATTAAATCATCCTCCCAGAAAACAACAGTCTATCGCTCCAAAGTCTATCCTAAACGTTATATGGAAACCATGCGAAATGAATCAATCATCAACTCTGGTCGTGATTCGCGAATGGCAAACCCAAATATGAGAGGGCATCGCGCCGGCTTTAGCACCTTCCTCATTTGGATTGGCAGAGGAAAAAAATAGCGAAAAAGAAAAATCATTGAAATCCCGGCGCGTGTTTAGAGTTCCTCGCGCAACTCCAGCCTATTGCATGCTACCACTTCGTACTTTTCTTTTACGAGCTGCTTCACGGCAGGTTAGGAAGGATTTCATTCAAATCGAACCAAAACGAGCTGGTCAGTGAGGACAGCGTGCAGGTTTTATTTTTCGTTTTTGATTTGTATTTTTTTTTTGTTGATCAACGTATCGATCTTTACGAGGCGATCGAGAGGGATCGGCAGACGACAGCGGAGGGGCTTTAAAATTTATAATCTCGCCTCGTTTATGACGGATTTTCCCACGAGGCGTTCGCGGTCAGTGTCGCGCTTTGCAGCTACTGCCCCGAAGTCCGTTGGAGCTTTGGGTTGGAGTTTAGTTGTTTTTTCTTCTTGTTCTTCAAAACAGACCCCTTCTGGCCGATGACGACACTGGCGACACTGCGGACGAACCGTGGAGAACATAAATTGTTCTCAACGTGCGGCTTTAAGACCCCGGCGAACCGGAAGCTGCATCGATGAAAGGTTCATTTTGAGCGATTCGTGCATTAGGCAAAGCGGCTTCCGAGCGGTTGGCTTTAGTTGGATGTTGGGTGTTATTTATTTTTCGTCGCTTTATACCGTTCACGATCGAGAGATGGCTTCGTTGAATACTTTTCGGTCTCCAGTTCGGTTCCATTTTCAAACCGAAAACCGGCGCACCGGGAACTGTCGGCGGGACCCTTTTTCGGTGGCAAAAAGTGTCATAAATAAATCGATCCAATTTCGGTTAAGCAGCCGCCGCCACGCGGGTTGGAATTTTGATGGAAAGCCGTCGGTCCCGGCCAGTGCTGCAGGAACTGATTAAGAAATATATCAAAGTCTCCGCGGGATGGTTCGTAAGGTTCGTTCGCTCTTCTTTCCTGGGAACGGGCGCCATAGTATCGGTTGTCGTCTTCGGCTTGGCACATTGAATTGCTAAACTGGAAGTTGTGACTTTTGTTTCGGTTTCTAATTCACTTTTACATTTTAAACCTTTTGGTAACAGATTTTATGTGTTGAAGAGGGTTTTTTATGGTACTAAGAAAATATGGTTCATTAATATTCTAGTGATCTAATGGCTGTGCATTTGGAATGAGTTTTTAAACAACTGTCACTGTGTTTTTATGATCTTTTAAAGAGGACAAGGTGCATCCTGCAGTATCCTGTTCGGCCAGGAGCCAAAACCACATCCGATTGTCCGTTAACGATTCTCCGAATCCATGTATGCTCGCTGTGTAATTGATTTTTATTTTATGAATGGCACACGATTCCCAAACCGCCGCCTGGTACCATAAACCGACTGGGCGCCTGTTCGAAAGGCAGCCGTGAAAGAGTTTCTTCCCACAGCGCGAACTGTACGGAACCCGGACCCCGGGTTCGAATAAAGAATTCTTCAGCTTAAGGAGAAAAGTGATAAAATCCGTACGCAGACAGTGGCCTCTGGAACGGCACGGGAAATGGACATTTACGGAGTGTTACGATATTCGGTAGTGTGGCGTCAGCCAGTTTCGCCGGTGGGAAGATGGGCCCAACACGCCACTTTATGGCCATCCGGCACACCATTGCCCGGGCGGACGCACTTCCAGTTCGGGCAGCACGTCCGTTCTTCCCATTTCGATGCTTAGGGAGCGTTTAAAGACGTTTAATTGAATTCTGTACTACACATTAACACCGGAGAGGAAAACAAAACACCTGAAAAATCGAGAAAAAAAAAACACATAAAACAGCATGACTTGAGCAAAACGATCGGAGCCGTCCGGGCCCGTTCCGTGCGCCCTACGGGCTCATTAAGATGGTGTTAGGAATTCATTAGGAGCTACAGAACCGGACGGACGGCGTCCCCGAAGCTCGCCAGGGTGTTGCGCTTTTTACGGCTTCCGGCGCCGGGACCGATTTGGGAAGTTGTGAAACAAACTGAGAATTGTGCCATCAAAAACCCGCCAATGCCTGGTAATGTTCATTCATGCCGGAGGGGACGTTGTTTGCCTTATCCCCACAATTGTGGGATCACATAAGCGCGTGGGATAAACATTATTTGTTCGCAAAAGTAGCGAATGGTTCTTAAGCAGTTGCTTTAAATGTGCTAAGTACTTAATCGTGTTGTGCCGATTAGATTAATGGTATGTAAACCTATAAACACTTCTTGTTGATCATCAACGATCATCTTACAATGATCATCTTCTAGTGAAATTTACATTAATCATCTTAAAATAGTTTGTTGAATAAACAAACAGAATTAGATAATAGGAAACGATAAATCGAATAACAAATTGACGATGCTATAGTTAAATTATATTTATTTATTTTGGTATTACGGGGGTTGCCATATTGTTAATTCGTTATTATAATATAGTTTAATTCTAGTAAAAAATGTTTTTAATATTTCTTACAAATATTTGGGGCTAGGTGTATGAGTATGAACTAGTTTTCTTCGTCGATATTTTTTGTTTTATCACTTTTACAAAAACTGACTACCAACTGCTGACCCCATTTATAACTACCTAAAGTTACGTCGAGGTAGCGTTGAAAGATTTGTAAATCATCTGTCAAAAGAAAAGTTATGATATTTTCTACAAAAATAAGTTTTACCCGGCCGAACAAAACAGCTGCGCAATTAGTTTTTTGCTCTTCGATGGTGGCGCAATAAAACAAATGCAATCACGAAGGGCTATAATTTTGTACTCGCGACACGCCGGCCCTTTGTGCGTACACTCGTTAGCGTGAACAAACTAAAGATAACGCCTACTGGTTTTTACTTGTTTCGTTAGCTAGAAGCGACGCTTCGAAAGGTCCTTTCGACCCGTTAATTTTCGTAATAATTTTCTTATGCAAATGTGATCGGTTTTTTCGCGCGCACAGGCACGAGCAGCTAACAGCGCAATCGGTGGCTAGTTTTTAACAAATCGCAGCCAGCTTATTAAAGGGTAGGGTTTAAGAGACCACCATTAATGTTCGGACAACCTCTTGCTGGAACAGACGCCTCTTCCAAGGTGGCGACGTGTGTTCCGTTTGCATCCCGGGACCATTTTCCTCACCAGTAAATGTCATTTTTATGACACCGCGAATTGAGTCCTCTGTCTCTTCGAACGTTTATGAAGACTCCTCTACAGAAATGGATTCTTGTTAGGCCTGTTGTACATAGAACACTTAACTAAGTCGTTGCAATATGGAAGGTTAAAATGCTCGTTATGTTTTTGTCATTCTCGTTACTATAATTGCAACTATACGGATTGAAATGGTGGGCTTAATGTGGCAGGAATTTGTCCCGTGTGGTTTTAACCAAGCTCGTGCGTACTGAAGTATGTTTTTGCTAAAAAAAAAACTGCATGTTACTTATTTTAAATAATAATTTAATTGATTCGGGATAGCATGAACTAATAAACATTAAACGTTGCGAGCAGATCTAGCTTTTTTAACAAAGTTGGGCGGGCTACAGTGAACTTGGAGAGTAAAGTTGGTAAAAATGTTGTTCAAACTGGGGTTATTTTACGTGATTCTGTGCGAATTGCAGACCTTAGGGTGGACGGCAAGAAAAGAAGCTATAATTTTCACTTTGGAGGAACTATTGAATAAATTGGATTCATTGGATTGGAATAAATATTGGAAGGAAATATTGGATTATGTTCAACTGTAGCTTGACAATTACATGAAGAAGCTCGAAAAAATAGAATTTTATATGGAAAATAAAATGGTAGAGCAATTACAACGAATGAAAAACAAAAATTCTGCCGCTCAAGATCTGGAAGACACGAGCTGATGCAGCTTTTAAAAGATCTCCGATTTTCCGAGAGAATTAGTTGCAGGATGGTGTAACAGCTTAAAATGTAATTATGCTGTTCTAAAAGTAATACGTATTCCTCCATCTAAAAAGGAGGTATTCAAATGGACTGTATTGTGACTTCCACCTACTTTACCCCCAAGTCATATATGATGTTTCGAAGGCTGCTAAAGCAGCTCGCTAATTTCCTGTAACTGTTGTTTATCGTTTTTACATAATTTTTAAAAAGAAATTCTTATTTATTGTTAGGCTAGGAAAAATTTATATGTTTGTAAACCGATGGCATCAAATTCCTACATTTTTCATTTTCAGGTATTTGCCTGCTCTCGTCTGCTGTTTTTATTTAATGTAATGTCTTTCTCGTCTCACTAGCCAAGAGGATTGTCCTTATTGAAAACCATCCCCGTTCCCGCCTGCCTCCTTTCTGGCTCGAGTCGTAAACCACCCGTGGAAAGACATTAATCGAACACGACTTCATTTCGAGATCTCGGCGCGGGCATACCAAGTCGGTGCAATAAATAATCAATCTGTGTTGCAAATGCAATTAGTTTCACTTAGTTCACTCACTTGCCGGACTGATCCGGCATGCTTTTCCCACTTAGGCTTACCTACCGGAAGATGGGGGAAGGAGTTGCTGTGGGAGTTGTTTCTGGTTTTGGATGCTAGCGGCGCCTCCGTCGGGCGGATAAACGAAGGGAATGATTCTGCAGGATTGAATCTTCCTTAGTGAGTTCCTTCCGCCCGACACGATGAGAATCGACGCCAGGTACATTGCATCAAGCTGGTTCGTTGTTCTACCTACGCAATGTACCAACTTGTAAAACTGAGTCGGAGAAGAAGGAAAATCTGCGTGGAAAGATTATGCATATGCGACATCGTTAAAATGGCTAACGAGACACATTTTTCATCATGCAGTAAAGGTACTCATGTGCACCTGTGGTGGATTTTAAGTATAGTATTTTAGTTTGAGGTTGGTAAAAATTTGAACTTAAAATTATTAGTTTTATATGTTTTTATTAGTTTGGAGTTTTCGTTCCCAAAACAATTTTTTAAAATTTTTATCTACTTTATTTACAAATGAGAAGCTCAGTTGGTTTTCCCTGCTTTTTTTAAGCTACTCACGATTTAGTACAAAAATCGTACCGTCGTTCGAAATGAAAGCGCGATGGTAAGGCGAATATCAAATTGCAGATTGAGGCACGATTGACTGCGATCAGTCGACGAATCGATCGCAAAACATGCGATCCGCTCACAACGTGCACAATGCTCCTTCAGTCCACCTTCACAAATCCTGCAAAGTTCAACTGGAACAAGAGAAGTAGCTCCAGTCGGACGGCTTCCCTTTTTCGGGCGATCGATCCACCGCACGATCTCGGGGTAAAGCAAATCGAATAAATAAATAAGAGATTTATCGGTCGGATGGTGAGTGAACTCCGGAATGATCCGAAAGGGTGTCTGGTCCGGCCGCCTATGCCGTAGAAGGAAAAATGACGTAGGATTGACGAGCACGGAACCTCCTTCAGCTCATTGTGCTGCCCTTTGCGGTGACTGCAGCCTGTAGATGGTACGTCTTGGTGATTGGCTCCAAGGAGGAGATGGGGTTTCGGGATGTTCGTTTAAATTATGACACTCTCTCGGTGGGTTCTCGCGCCAAACGTGAAGTTCGGGAGAGCTTCCCGCAGTCGGGAGGGAAAGATTGAACGCGTGCTGCCCTTGACTTCGACCCGGAGGCCAACGCTAGAAGGGAAACTCCTTCTTCTGGTGGGCGTGTAAGGGCTGTAAAGTTGTGGCTTGAAGCGCCCGGCCTAGACACAACCCTAGCTGCATACCGGCCTCTCCTATTCTCTGCCTCGCTGAGCCGTGTGCCTCCATTAGAGCCTCTACCGTTTTGTTGCACGCGAGCGGTCCGACTCGAAACGCGGAACCATTGCCGAGCCGTGTTTCGTTCCCACGCCACGCGACACATGAATTTGTTTTCCGCCCGTCCGATGCCGAGCATAAGTCCCCCGCCCGCAGCACAAGCCCACGGTTCGGCCGGCGGAGGCTCCTGGCCGGAGCTGGCGGCTGCCAACGGTTGCTTCTTCTGCCCCGAGACGCCCAGCAGGGGTCCTGCCGGAGGTTACGATCGTGATCGTGTAGCGACTCCGTAGGACTCCCGTGTCTGTCTTGACGGTGCGGTGCGTGAAGTGGCCGCCGGTTTGTGTTCGGGGTGTTGTTGGTTTTCCTTTTTCCTTTGTCATTCGCATCGGGTCCTCCCCTAGCCCTTCTCCCGACAGACAAACGGCCCGTGTTTAAACTGTCGAGCCGTGCGCGTTCTCGTCTCGCCGACCCGCTTCTGACCCGTAGATCTTGAACACTGATTTGTCTGTTGCCTGTTGCCTCGCATCTACTCCCCCTTCCTCTAAGCGGGGAAAAAAAAGGCTTACCTTCAAAAAATCCCATCCCAGTGCGAGTCCCATTAGAGATGATCGGCAGGGAGCGGGCCGTGCGTGGCGTTAATTTTCAGACTCGCGTCGCGACCCGATGCGTTTAAACCTGATACCCCTTTGTTTGCACGACGACGATGACGACGATGGCGCGTTGGACGGTATTCGAACCGCTTAAGACCTTTCCCTCATCCCCCCCCTCCCTGGATAGGCTGAATTCGATTCCGTTCGTGATCTTCGAGCTAGCGATCAAGTGGCCCGCCAGGAGGATGGGTCCCTTTTTTCTCGGTTTGTTTGAGGAACAATTTACCCCCGTCGGTCTCCAGATGGACGGATAGGCCAATGGATGGATGGATGGATGGTGCTACCAAGTGCATTGTTTGCGCTAGTGAAGGTGTCTCTGGGAAACGCCCGGGAAAAATGTGGTGGTCCACACAATGGTTTTCGGGGGACAATTTTCGGTCCACTTTTCGGGCACGCTCGGAAGGGGGTTCAGAAAATTGGACAGATCTCCCGACGATGGAAGTGAGCTGGTGCTTTTTCTTCTGCCACCAGAACATTACACAAAGAATTAGAGGTTTCGTGACGAGTGCGGGGTTGGGTTTCGGTTTTTTTTTGTCTAAACATTTTTACGTTAGTTCTCCATTCCAACATCTCAACAGGAAAGAACGACATAGTTTTGCTGACAAGATCTTTCTACTTTTTCCCAAGATATGTTGTTAAAACAGCTTATATAGTTCTGTTTAAGTTTAAAGTTTGTGAATTTACATTCAAAACCAATCTGTTTTATGATCATTCTAACCAGCTATATCATCTTTCATAGTGCAACTTATTTTGTCATTCATCTTGATTCATCTCATTTGTCAGTGATTACGATACAAAATATTAAGAGTATGCAGTTTCGAAGCATGTGAAATATAATCCTCTGAAATATTTATTGCTTAACAACTGCCCTTATTTAAGTGATGGCTTGAAACCTTTATTGAGTTTGACCATATGTTGCGATTATATATTTATGCAACATTAATGCTACAACTCGGAAATTGCAACTGGGGATTTGCATGTAAACAACACGCTTTAGGATTGGGGTTGGTCGTCTTTGCCGTGCGTTATGACCATGTTCTTGTGTTTTTTGTTTTTTTTTTTTATATTACACGACAAGTTGCATGAAATCGTTTATTCGCGTCCATTTAAGCGCTTCTTTACGATACGGAAGCTAGTTGTGATTGGATGCGGAGTTTAATTCCATAGATTTTTTCCATAGATTTTTTCAAACTGGACAAAGATCGTTGCAAAAGGTTGTGCGGTGGAATGAAGATTGTGGGCAACATTACATTGTGTTGTGGATATCTTAGCTACATCTCATATGGGTAATAATGTTTCCTTGCCTGGACACCGTTTAGCTGTTTGACCGCGGAGTCGTTTGCGATCTGCAAGCTTTTGTTCGCAGTTCATCTCGCCTTTGGAGGTTGTGGCGGTCGAATCACAGGAGGTGGCGAGGAAAAAAGTGAAACCTATAAAAATAAGTATGTAAAACATGGCCCACACCGGGGCAGGGGCGTTATTGATCCGTATTAAAATTTTACTAGCATGCAAATCAATTTCATCGCACCCTCGAACGATCCGCGGCTCGGTGTTCGGAACGGTTATGGAGCGCGATCTTGATCTCAGCATTATATCACGACGAAAGTCTCGACGGGCCCGGCAGGTCAGCAGCATGGTGGATAAATGTTCTGCCCATTGGAGTCAGCCAACGTTGGTTCAAGTCACGCGCGATTGCGAACCATTATCCGGTGTGCAAAATGAGAAATTTCCATGCCGACCGATGTCGATTGCTCGATGGGCCATTTGGCCATGTACGGTGGTGCATTGGGGAAGGAAAACGTATGAGATTGCGTTGCTGCAGCTGACCGTGTTTCAGCGGTGAGTTTTTTGTATGTCATTTTTATCAAACGTGGAAACGTTTTTAAACTACAGTTGAACGAAATACGTCATTTGAAAGTTCCAAAACAAGTTCATATTCTGTTCCATCAAGGTGCTTTTTTGGAACTCACATCCAAAGCGTGCCGTATGCGGTTGAAGTCAGAGTGCAAGTGGTAACACATCTCCAGACTAATAAAATACAATCAAGCCGGAGATCCTCAATGCGTCTTCGTAACGCAAGAGCTCAACTTTCGAATCGGGCCCCGTGGGTGAGTCATAAGATTTTTACTTGGTTGGTGCAACTGAAGGATGTCAATAAAATCAATCTGGAAATAAAACAATAAAACATGGAAACAGACGGGCAGCGGCCGGTCTCTTTTGCCGTTCGGTTCCTTTATCGTGAGATAACCGTTCCGGTGGGTTTTGTTTTCATTTTGATTTCTTAAGGAGAGAACGATGCACCTTTGCAGCATGTTTATGTTTTGATTTGAAATCTGAATTGTATTGTTGGTGTAGTTTAGCCATAGAAAACTGGAACTAAAGCTATACTTATTTTAAAGGTTTTTTTAAATTGTTTGTTTTTTTTCGCAGAACATTGAAGTTAAAAAAGTTGTACTCATGAAAAACTGTTCGAAGATATTCAATCATTTTAAGCTTGTAGAAAGCATGGAATATGTGAAAATTCTCAAAATAACGGAATCACTAATGTAGCAACGTCAAAAAGCGGACCACTGTTGAAGATTTCTCAGAAAACATCATATGGAAATCAGAATATTTAAAAAACATTGTTTGTTTTCCGTCTGCACTCTTACGCACCCTTATTTGACTAACGAAACCCATTCATAAAAACATGATTCAAGTCATCCAGATTCTTTCGTTTTTTCAAAATAGATCGTGATGTTATTGTTTTTAAAGCATTCGGGCAATTCTACCGAACAAAAACTCTGGTCACACATGAAGTAAAAAACAAAACATCTGAAACCAAACAATGAAGTGGTAGAAAAATTAGATCATACAAAAAATAAACTTAATCTAATTTTTGATTGAATCATGTGGAATATCATGTTGAAGGATGCAAGCTGAGCTAAGCCTTCAGTTTATTGAAAACAGTTGACTGAACTTCACGGAAATTCTTGAACTAGTGAAAATGTTGTTCAAACGAGCGTTTTTGTGTGTCATTCTGTGCGATTTGGTGCGCTTAGGATGGACAGCAGAAGGAGAAGCTACAGCCGACATGCCAACCGTAATGGAAGCGATCTTTCACACTATGATCGATTTTCGGAAGGAAATCTTGGACAACTTTCAACTGTCGCTTGAGTATCACACGGAGCAGCTTGAGGAAATCAAAGTTCATATGGAATATAAGATGGAAGCACAAGAAAATCGAATGAAAAATGAAATCAACGAAATTAGAAAAACACTTCGCGAGATCAGCAGCGTGTTGGTTCCCAGTTCATGTGACCGGATGAAATCTAAGTCCTCCGGAATGTTTTACATTAGTCCTTATGGAAACATTGCCCAAAAACTCTTGGTCTTTTGTAACTTCGATAACAACTTCAATCTCGGCGGTGGCTGGACGGTATTCCAGCGACGGATTGATGGGTCCGTCGATTTTTTCCGCAACTGGACGATGTACAAACATGGATTCGGAGACATTAGAAGAGAGCATTGGCTGGGTTTGGAGAAACTTCATGTTATGACGAGATCGGGAAGACACGAGCTGTTGGTGCTGTTGGAGGATTTCGAAGGAAGTTCAACCTATGCGCTGTATGATGATTTCAAGATTGCGAGCGAGGTGGAAAAATACAAGCTCACCCTGGGAAAGTATTCGGGTACCGCTGGTGACTCGCTGACACGCCACAATGGAATGAAGTTCTCTACATTCGATGGAGATAATGATAAATCCGATGGCAACCTTGCTGAAGCATTATCTGGAGCATGGTGGTTTGGAATCACTGGGGTATTGTATGTATTCCACATGTAAAATGTAGACGCATACATTCATTCTCAGCTAATACAAATGTTTGTTTCTTTCTTTTCTATTGCAGTCATTTGAACGGACCATATATTTTAAAAGGTAACCATAATCGATATGGAGTGAGTTGGAACTCATTTCGACATCCCTACTCGATGAAATCAGCAACAATGATGTTTCGCAGTCGTGGCTCTAACTAGCTCTCGGATGACTGTGGCCCTCTGCTCTGTGGCCTAGTTAATTTAAATCTATTTCATTGTTTTGTAAACTAAATGTATTTACCGGACGAAATAAAGTGAAATAAATTGTTATCTCGATTGAAAAAAAAACATGTCATAATATTATTGAAACCATCCCTTTGCGATAAAGGAACATTGTGGATCAATCATGGCTTGCAAAAAGTTTATTTGTTTAATCTTGGACTGCATAAATGTTATTGTAGAAAATTATGCACTGGAAAAGCAGCTGAGCAAAATCAAAAACAAAAATCTGCTATGACGTAGCGTATGGCACGAACTAACAAACGGAATGATATGGTTTTGTGTAAATTATTTTTCGAACTTTCCTAAACACTTACTTGCAAACATACGTAGTTTTCCAAGGGCGCCAATTATATCAAAGCTCAGAAAAACTAATCCAAGTAAAACTTCTAGGGTGGAAATCATAAAAAAGTGACTATTTTTCACCTGAGCGTGTACGAGGTGGATGCTTAATTATATGTATAGTCTTATTTTCCCGCACTATACGATAAAAAAGGAATATTTCATTTGCACAACGCGATTGAAGTCCGGGCCTGGAATTTGGGCTAGAATATAATTTAGTTTGAATGATCGTATATGTGTGTATCACATATTTTTTGGCGCACAGTAAATTTCGTTGAGCTTGCGATTGTGTGTGAAAGAATTGCTGCTGTAGTGCTTAGTTTAATAAAAAAAGGATAGCTTCTAGTACACATGACGAAAACAAGAAATGAATAGCATAGGAATGTTTGATTTACATTAAACTTAAAAAAATAATAATAAAAAGGAATTTCTCATTTTTCTTTGCATTCTCAGCTTAAGCTGGCCTCTAAGAGAGGGCTGACTGTCCACGTTTGCGAAGAGAAAAAGTCTAGTAAGTCCTTAACAGGCAGCGAATGAGCGAAGACGGTTATTCACCAAAGAAAAAAAAGAGATACTTCATAAACATTCTTTGAGAATCCAGCAGAAAGGCATTAAAATCATTAGTTATAGAATAAATTAGTATGGGGGAAGAGAGAGGTAAAACATTCAAGAACTATAAAAAATCTACAATGAAATCTGACGAATGAGTAATGTACTTAAACCCCCCTGTATTTTCGTACATAAATGACGCAAATGGCAATCCAGTTTGATTATGATCGTGTGACTAACCCGTTTTAGGTTAACAAACAATCTACTAGCTTTTTGGAAACAAAAGTATAATTCAAACGCGATCGTTCTTTGCTTGAGCATTATTTCTTCAAAATGATACGTTCAGTTGTTTGTAGAATCTTCGACAGACTCCACGGAAAATTGGAATTAGAGTGAAGTTTGTGAAACATGCTGTTAAAAAGTGCACTGTTGAGTGTGATTCTGTGCAATTTGGTCCGCATAGGATGGACAGCAGAAGGAGAAGCTACAGCCGACATGCCAACCGTGATGGAAGCGATCGTTCGGGCTATGATCGATTTTCGGAGGGAAATCTTGGACAACCTGCAACTGTCGCTCGAGTACCACACGGAGCAGTTAGAGGAAATCAAAGTTTTCGTGGAACATAAGATGGAAGAACAAGAAAACAGAATGAAAAACGAAAATGAGTTAAAGTTCAACTCAATTTTATTAAAATTTCAACAATTTGAAAAAACACTTGATGCGATAAACAGCAGGTCGCATTTCGGCGGTGGCTGGACGGTGTTCCAGCGACGGATTGATGGGTCCGTCGATTTTTACCGCAACTGGACGATGTACAAGCACGGATTCGGAGACTTTAGGGGAGAGCATTGGCTGGGTTTGGAAAAGCTTCATGCTATGAAGAGATCGGGAAGACACGAGCTGTTGGTGCTGTTGGAAGATTTCGAAGGAAACTCAGCCTATGCGCTTTATGATGAGTTCAATATTGCGAGCGAGGTGGAAAAATACAAGCTCACCATATCGTATCCTAACTCATACAAGTGTTTGTTTCATTCTTTTCTATTGCAGTCATTTGAACGGGCCATATTTTCTCAAAGGTTACCATGAGCAATGGGGAGTGAGTTGGGCCACATTTAAACATTTCTACTCGCTAAAATCAGCAACGATGATGTTTCGCAGTCGTGCTACTAACTAGCACTCTGGTGACTTTGGCAAATCGCAGGATTATACCTTCGATTTTCTTTGCTTGCGCTGTTCTGTGTTGTAAACTAAATGTAATTACCAGACGAAATAAAGCGAAATAAATAGATATCTTGATGAAAAAAAAACAACTCATAATATAATTGAAACAAGTCTTCTACGTTAAAAGAAAATTGTGGATTATATTTATTTGTATAATGCTAGATTGCATAAATGTTATTGTAAAAAAACTATCACGATGTAGCGTATGGAACGAACAAAAAAAGGAATGATATGGTTTGGCGTAAATTCTTTATCTAATATTTCTAAACAATTGCATGCAAAAATAATCATAACAAGGGTGTCAGTTGAATTAATGCTCAGAACAACTAATACAAGCAAAGCTTTTTGAAAGGAAATAATAAAAAGTGAGTAACTATAGCTTAACTGCACATCATGTTGCAATAGCGTCCCGGATCAAACCAAAAATGTTTTTCATATGGTTTATGCTCGCTCAGTTCGTTCGAGTACACTCGAGGTTGTATATTTTCCATCTGGCCTAGAATAGAGGCTAGAATATAATAAACAAAAGGATTGTCGTTTTTTCTAAAAAGGTTTGTAAGTTCTTAACTGCCAGGATATGACCGAAGACGGTTGTTACATCAAAAAGTAAGAAAAGATACCTGATGAAAAATCTTTGAGAAACCACGCACAGCAACAGAATAATGAAATCATTACTCATGGGAGAAAGAAGTCAGGTGGAGATAAAATCTACAAAAACTATTTAAAAATGTACAATGAAATCTGACCAATGAGTAACATGCGTAAACCCCTGGTATTTTGCATAGATATTACCAAAATGGAAGTCCAGTTTGATTATGATCGTGTGACTAACCCATTTTAGGTTAACAAACACTAGTAGTTTTTGGAAACAATAGTGTGATTCAAACGCTATGAAAAATAAGTACGCAAAAAAAATATAAAAAACATATGTAAAACAAAATATAAAAACAAAATATAAAACAAATATTGGCTGGGAACAACTAACAAGTTTTTAGAATAACTGCATTAAAACCTGTGGCAAAATTAGTTCATTCTAGGATTATAATCAATGGAAAGTTTTTATGAACGTTGAAGTAAATAAACGTACCTAAGGGTTCTTTACTCGATCGTTCTTTACTCGAACAATATTTCTTTAAAATGCTACGTTCAGTTGTTTGTAGACACTTCGATGGACTCGACGGAAAATTCGGGAGTGAAGTTTGTGAAAGATGTCGATGAAAAATGCGCTGTTGTGTGTTATTCTGTGCAATTTGGTGCGTTTAGGATGGACTGCAGAAAGGGAAGCTACAGCCGACATGCCAACCGTCATGGAAGCGATCGTTCACGCTTTGACGATTTTCGGAAGGAAATATTGGACAACCTGCAAATGTCGCTTGAGTATCACACGGAGCAGCTGGATGAAATCAAAGTTCATGTGGAACACAAGATGGAAGAACTAGAAAAACGAATGAAAACTGAGAGTGAATCAAAATTTAAAGAGCTTCGTGAGGAAATAAATAGCACATTGGATCAACAACAAAATAGCTTATCCTTTCAAGTGCAAGACCTGAAAAATCAAAGCATCGCAAACTTCAAAATACTTCAGGAGGATGCAAATAGACTTAGAAATGAAACTTTCCAACAAATCACCAACATTGAAAAAGCACTAGACGAGATGAGCAGTGAGTTGGTCCCTAGTTCATGTGACCGGATAAAATCTAAGTCGTCTGGAACTTTTTACGTTGGTCCTTATGGAAACATTGCCCAGAAATTCTTGGTGTTTTGTAACGTCGACAACAACTTTAATCTTGTCGGTGGCTGGACGGTATTCCAGCGACGGATTGATGGGTCCGTCGAATTTCACCGTAACAGGACGATGTACAAGTACGGATTTGGAGACATAAATGGAGAGCATTGGCTGGGTTTGGAGAAACTTCATGTTATGACGAGATCGGGAAGACACGAGCTGTTGGTGCTGTTGGAAGATTTCGATGGAAATTCAACCTATGCGCTGTATGATGAATTCAAGGTCGCGAGCGAGGTGGAAAAGTACAAGCACACCGTCGGAAAGTATTCGGGAAACGCTGGTGACTCGTTGGAAGACCATAATGGAATGAAGTTCTCTACATTTGATCAAGATAATGATGAATATGAAGGCAATAATTGTGCAAAAGCATATGGAGGGGGCTGGTGGTACATAAAGTGCTATCGCTGGTACGTGTAAAAAGAGTCAAATTTAGTTGCAGTTTCTGTGTTCCATCTCTTAAAATCACTTTTTTTTCTATTGCAGTAATTTGAACGGAAAATATTTTGAAAGGGGTCAGGAGCACGTGAAGGAACAAGGTATTGTATGGGCACGTTTTCGAGGATTTAGTTACTCGTTGAAATCAACCACTATGATGTTCCGAAGCCGTACTTTTGGTTAGCTCTCGAAAGTCGTGTGCATTTATTGTATGTATTGGAACCATATAATTGCAAGATTTATATGTACATGCGTTCGATCAAATTGCTTTCGTGCTACAGTGTTGTGCATCGTTAGTTTGAAATGTCAAAAGCACTTGTTTATGGATTGGCAAACAACAGTTAATGAGTAAAAAATCTCACAGTTGGTTTTATATGGACCGTAACCTTCCCGATATGATGGAAATTAAAAAACTTACTGAATAATGAAAACTTGATCTATCGTCGAGATATTGGAGTAATTGAGTAACAAAAACTCGAGTTATAGTTCAAAAAATATTGAATCGTCTGGATTTATTTCTTTGTATCGCGAAGTGTTCGTTAGTCATGGATATATTTAAGTCGTTCACTTGACAAATACATTTGATATATTCATTAAAACATATTTATTGAAATGGATTCTGGCACTACCTGATGGAGAATAGATGAATATTAAAACTTAATATAATCTTTGTATCATTCACCAGCTTATTTTGATTACTTATCAGAATTGCTATCCTGATCTTCACGCAGAATAGCCCACAACGAGATATTTACATTAACATATCTCAATTCTGCAGTCAACGCGAACGGTGTAGATAAACGATAAGGCAACCTTGGGTGATGCATTTGAGAAACGACTGGCAATACTTTCCATGACCAACAATTACTTCTTTAAGCCCTCAGGTAAAACATTCAAAAACTGTATTAATCTACAATGGAATCTGACGACTGGGTAACTACGTAAACCACGGTAGTTTTGAACAGAAATGACGCCAATGGAAATCCAGTTTGATTATGATCAAGTAATTAACCCGTTTTAGGTTAATAAAAACTAGTATGTTTTGAAAACAAAAGTATGATTCAAACGTCATGAAAAATAACAACGAAACAAAATGTAAAAACATCTATATGTAACGAAGTTTTTGTGAGAACTGCTCAAAACCTTTAGCTAAGTTAACTCATTCTAGGATTATTATCCATGGAATGTTTTTGAGAACGTTGAAGTAAATGACCGCACCAAATGGCACGATCGTTTATGACTCGAGCAATGTTTCTTCGCAATGATACGTTCAGTTGTTTGTAGAACCTTCAACGGACTCCACGGAAAATTCTGCAGTGAAGTTTGTGAAACATGTTGTTAAAAAGAGCGCTGTTGTGTGTGATTCTGTGCAATTTGATGTATTTAGGATGGACAGCAGAAGGAGAAGCTACAGCCGACATGCCAACGGTAATGGGAGCGATCGTTCGGGCTATGATCGATTTTCGGAAGGAAATATTGGACAATCTTCAACTATCGCTCGAGTACCATACGGAGCAGCTGGAGGAAATCAAAGTTCATGTGGAATATAAGATGGAAGAACAAGAAAACCGAATGAAGAATGAAATCAACGAAATTAGAAAAACACTTCGCGAGATTAGCAGCGTGTTGGTTCCTAGTTCATGTGACCGGATGAAATCTAAGTCTACAGGAATTTTCTACATTAGCCCTTATGGCAACATTGACCAGACATTCTTGGTCTTTTGTAACTTCGACAACAACTTTAACCTGGGCGGTGGCTGGACGGTATTCCAGCGACGGATTGATGGGTCCGTCGATTTTTTCCGCAACTGGACGATGTACAAGTACGGATTCGGAGATGTAAATGGAGAGCATTGGCTGGGTTTGGAGAAGCTTCATATTATGACGAGATCGGGAAGACACGAGCTGTTGGTGCTGTTGGAAGATTGCGAAGGAAACTCAGCCTATGTGCTGTATGATGAATTCAAGATTGCGAGCGAGGTGGAAAAGTACAAGCTCACCGTGGGAAATTATTCGGGAACCGCTGGTGACTCACTGGTTCTCCAAAAAGGAATGAATTTCTCTACATTTGATCAAGATAATGATGTACATGAAGGCAATAATTGTGCGAAAGCATATGGAGGGGGCTGGTGGTACAGAGATTGCTTTCGCTGGTTCGTATTGCAAGAGTTAAATTTAATCACGGTTTATGTGTCGCACCTCTTTAGCACCCTTTTTTCTATTGCAGTAATTTGAACGGAAAATATTTTAAATGTCATCAGAACCACTCGAATGCACATGGTATTGTATGGGTAGATTATCGAGGATGGAGTTACTCGTTGAAATCAACCACTATGATGTTCCGAAGCCGTACTTTTGTTTAGTTCTCGAAAGACGTTTGCATTTATTGTATGTATGGAAAAAAGATAATTGTAGGATTTATATGTACATGCGTTCGATCAAATTGCTTTCGTGCAACAATATTATTCATCGTATTGGAGTAACTGAGTAATAAAAACTCGAGCTATAGGTCAAACAATATTGAATAATTTGGATTTATTTCATTGTTTCGCAAAGTGTTGGTTAACCATGGATATATTTCAGCCGTTCACTTTACAAATACATTTGATGTATTCATCTAAAAATATTTATTGAAGTGTATTCTGCCACTACCTGGAGGAGCACAGATAAATATTAAATCTTACATAATCTTTGCATAATCAACCAGCTTATTTTTATTACTTATCAGAATGGCTATCCTGATCTTCACGCAGAATAGCTCGCAACGTGTTCGTTAATGTTACTCTCTATTCAGCAGTAAACGAGAACGGTGTAGATAAACGATAAGGCAACCTTGGGTGATGCATTTGAGAAACGACTGGCAATACTTTCCATGACCAACAATTACTTCTTTAAGCCCTCAGGTAAAACATTCAAAAACTTTATTAATCTACAATGGAATCTGACGACTGGGTAACTACGTAAACCACGGTATTTTTGAACAGAAATGACGCCAATGGAAATCCAGTTTGATTATGATCAAGTAATTAACCCATTTTAGGTTAATAAAAACTAGTATGTTTTGAAAACAAAAGTATGATTCAAACGTCATGAAAAATAACAACGAAACAAAATGTAAAAACATCTATATGTAACGAAGTTTTTGTGAGAACTGCTCAAAACCTTTAGCTAAGTTAACTCATTCTAGGATGATTATCAATGGAATGTTTTTGTGAACGTTGAAGTAAATGACCGCACCAAATGGCACGATCGTTTATGACTCGAGCAATGTTTCTTCGCAATGATACGTTCAGTTGTTTGTAGAACCTTCAACGGACTCCACGGAAAATTTTGGAGTGAAGTTTGTGAAACATGTTGTTAAAAAGAGCGCTGTTGTGTGTTATTGTGTGCAATTTAGTGCGTTTAGGATGGACAGCAGAAGGAGAAGCTACAGCCGACATGCCAACGGTAATGGGAGCGATCGTTCGGGCTATGATCGATTTTCGCAAAGAAATATTGGACAATCTTCAACTGTCGCTCGAGTATCACACGGAGCAGCTGGAGGAAATCAAAGTTCATGTTGAACACAAGATGGCAGCACAAGAAAAACGAATGAAAATCGAGAGTGAGTCAAAGTTTAAACAACTTCTAAAGGAGATAAATATCTCATTGGATCAACAAAAAAGTAGTTTATCCTTTCAAATGCAAGACCTGCAAAATCAAAGCGCCGCAAACATTAAAATGCTCCTGGAAGTGAAATATGAAAGTGAATCAAAATTCAAGGATCTCCGAGACTCGAACAAAATGTTCCGAGAGGAGATGAAACCACTGTTTGATAAAAATAACGCACAAATCCAGGAAATTAGAAAAACACTGAACGCGGTGAATAGCATGTCACATTTTGGCGGTGGCTGGACGATGTTCCAGCGACGGATTGATAGGTCCGTCGATTTTCACCGCAACTGGACGATGTACAAGCACGGATTCGGAAACATTAACGGAGAGCATTGGCTGGGTTTGGAGAAGCTTCATATCATGACGAGTTCAGGAAGACACGAGCTGTTGGTGCTGTTGGAAGATTTCGAAGGAAACTCAGCCTATGCGCTTTATGATGAATTCAAGATTGCGAGTGAGGAGGAAAAGTACAAGCTCACCGTGGGAAAGTATTCAGGAACCGCTGGAGACTCGTTGACATACCATAATGGAATGAAGTTCTCTACATTCGACAAAGATAATGATGGATATGGAAGCACTCATTGTGCGGAAGCATATGAAGGAGGCTGGTGGTACAGAAAGTGCTTTCGCTGGTTCGTATTTCATGAGTTAAATTTAGTCACGGTTTAAGTGTCACACCTCTTTAACAGCCTTTTTTCTATTGCAGTAATTTGAACGGAATATATTTTCACGATGGTATTGAGCATTCGGCCGAACAGGGACTTGTTTGGCAACAATTTCGAGGAATGAATTACTCGTTGAAATCAACCATTATGATGCTTCGAAGTCGTACTTTTGATTAGCTCCCGAAAAACGTTCGCACTTATTGTATGTATTGGTACAATATAATTGCAAGATTTATATGTACATGCGTTCGATCAAATCGCTTTCGTGCGACAATATTAATCGTCGTTAGTTTGAAATGTCAAAAACACTTGTTTAATGATTGGCAAGCAATAGTTTATGTTTAAAAAATCTAACAGTTTTTTTATATGGACCTTTCCGATATGGTGGAAGTTATAAATACGAATTGAATAATGAAAACATCATATATCGAGATATTGGAGTAATTGAGTAATAAAAACTCGAGTTATAGTTCAAAAAACATTGCATCGTTTGGATTTATTGCTTTGTATCGCGAAGTGTTGGTTAGTTATGGATATATTTAAGTCGTTCACTTGACAAATCCATTTGATATATTCATTAAAACATATTTATTGAAATGGATTCTGCCACTACCTGGTGGAGCACAGATAAATATTAAATCTCAAATAATCTTTACGTAATCAACCTTCTTATTTTTATTACTTATTAGAATTGCTATCCCGATCTTCACGCAGAATAGCTCGCAACGTGTTCGTTAATGTTAATCTCTCAATTCGGCAGTCAACGCGAACGGTGTAGATAAACGATAAGGCAACCTTGGGTGATGCATTTGAGAAACAACTGGCAATACTTTCCATGACCAAAAATTACTTCTTTAAGCCCTCAGCGCGAAGGAACGCGATGAAACATTTTTATCAATAATGAGCCCATTCCAATTGCATTCATCCAGTGGCGGGCGAAAAATTCTATCCTCTTGGGATTTACGAGCTTCCGCTTCGGGTGGGTGAGCATCGTTCTGGATTGCTCATTAACTCATCGACTGGCGCTTACGAATTTGTCAGATTAAAATAGATTTTCGTACGGCCCACGTCGAGGTTTGGTACCTACCGGCACTGCAGTCGGCGTGACGACTTGTTGACCTTCGTCACCTTCGCACCGTCCGGTCGATCCTATCGGTCAATCGTATCGTATTTTTCTCTGCCTTTTAAATGCGTTTTATAACGCAACTACAGAGATAGGAAGCACGGAAAGTCACTCTTGGTTGTCCAAATCCGGCATCCATCAATGATTTAACCAGCGGTAGGATCGACAGGCTTTGCGTAAAGGGTGGCTTCGTCTGTTGGGAGTATTCACCGCCGTTGCGCCATGGTTGCCTTATCTTAGCCGCAATGCATCTCAATACGCTAATGTAAATTGATTACAAAATGGAACTACCCGTAGAAGCTGGTCAGGGGGTTTTGCTTTCCGGACGTTTCCCTCGATGGGAGGGAACTCTCCTTACGAAGTGCGTGAGACAAACCCCATCCCGAAGCGGTCCTAAGTTCATACGTAAAGTGGCGCGCGGTGGTGACTGCCGTGGGGCGGAAAAAGAAATAGATTTCTCTATCGTGCCGCACGTTTTACGACCAAGCAAAGGGGAGAAAACTCAGTGGGATTCCTCTTCCTTCCCGGCGCGATCGCTAAACACACTCCATCTCCTTCGTCCATCTAACCCGCGGCCACGGACACGGTGGCAATCCGACGCCTATAAATCATTTGTTGATAACCATCAACTGATTATTATGTTTTACTCCACGCCACGACTCGGCGCGGTCTCGCCGCGTTGGCTCGTGGCCTTCACCCGATGGCGTTCCAGCGCAGAGGATCGAGAGAAGACAGATCGGTGGCTCCCGCCCCCGAACGAAAGCCGCCGGCATTCGGCTGGCGGGCAAGCTAGATTCAATAAAAGCGAAGTTCAGTGCCGGGTCCGTCGACCACGAGTCGGCGCGATTAGAGCCTGATTGAATTTATCAGTCACGATTTTTTCGAGTACCGCCCCAGCGCACGATCGCCGCGAAAGCACGTGTTGCTTCGTGTTGCGGCGGGAGGGTGAAAGGGCGACAGAAACCATCTCGGGGATGGTGGGGGAAGATTATCGAACCGCGAGAAATCGAAAGACGATTATCGAAGACGGGTAAAAAGAGCCGGTGATCGCGGCCCACCCCTCCGAGGGCACACATTCCTTTCGGGTGATCGAAGCGAAGCGTGGCGTGACGCAGTTGCGTGAGAAAGCACGCACGCCCTTGATTATAGATCGGTCGTCCGCGTCGGTTTCGGATGGCCAGAAAAGGCGATTCTAGGATGATCTGATCGATGGTCCTCGGGTGAGTTGAGGAGGCTTCCATTCTTTTTTATTTTTGGTGAAGATTGATTCCCATTCTGAGGAAACGCCTTCGTTATCGCTTTGCGTCGGAAAAACTATTCCCACTTGAGGCGATTAGGCGTCCGCTCGGAGGTGAGTCAAAGCAGAACCAACTATCGGGTAAGCGCATTCGAGGCGATGACGAACGGGTGAAAAAATGGTCGAAGGCGAGAGAAGTAGAAAAAGAAGTTGATTTCATTTCTGGAACTGATGACATAAGCGTTTCCCAAATAATGTATACCGTAGATGTACCATATTTGGCGCAGTTAAGGAAATTCTGCATAACAAGTTGAATAACAAAATCAATGTTCGGTCAAATCATACCATTTTCTGCACAGTGCTAGCCTAACTACCATAGAATATAAGAAAAATAAGTGAGAAACTCTTAAATTGTTATTTCTTCAAGTTTCAGAAACTCTTTGTGTGGCACTTTATGTTCCTAACTTGGCGCATGGTTTTTGCAATGTTCCTTACTTGGCGCGATGTGTTCCTAACTTGGCGCACTTAAAACAAAATGGATGTAGTTCATTGAATTCAATAGCTATATTCAAATGTCAACTTAAAACAATAGAATCACTTTTCAACAGAAATTCAAAAAACAATTTAGCTTTTTTTGCTGCGGACTTTGGCTTCTCTCGTGGAAATAAAACTATCTCATCGCGAACTTTTATAATCTCATTCATCAAAGCCTTCTATGATTCAAAAATATCTAGCAGCGAAACAGGCATATTCTCCACGGTGAATAATTAGAAACACTGTGAGCCAAACTTGGCGCAAAATTGTTCGCTTCAAAATTAGCATAAAAATCTCAAAAAACGCCGAATCTAACCATGCTTCATTGAAAATACTTACTTTTTAACAGTTTCTGATAAATAAAATCCCTAATAATTTTTCCTTTGCGTATTAATTATTGGAAACAGTTGAACCCATTCCTTAGTAGCGTTGCTAACGCGGGTAAAAAATGGCGCACTTGTGAGATGGAATTTTTCATTTAATTATATATACATTCAATAACTAAAAGCCAATAACATGTTTTGATGCGGATGTATTGTACAAACATAAACAAATATTTGACTGCATATTTTAGGCTGAAATGATTTGGAAATAGTCTAATATCGAAGAAAATATTAGAAAGTGCGCCAAGTTTGGACCCGCGCCAAGTATGGTGCTTCTACGGTATAATACGGAAGGTGATTTTACGATGCATATCCAAGTAGAAAATAGCGTTTTCGGTTGTTTTGATTTCGAGTAAGTATAGTTTGATCATTTTCAGTATCAATATGGAGGCTATTTGAATGAAATACAAAATCAATTTATGTCTCAATTCGTACTTATATTAATTTTGACTGAAACAATTTATTGAATTTACGCGTTTTGTTAGTAACGTAAGAAAAATTTAAAATTTAATTATTTAAAACCTTTTTGTGAGATTCAGCGCTAACCAAAAAGCTATCGATGAAAACTAAACGAAAATCATTTGTCGTTTTTATTAGTCTGCATTTTTGGAGGCCCCTCTTTTCCCTCTCCCGTACTTGGGTACTCCTTTGCTATGGCTTGGAGTTTGTTTTCGTACGATCGCTTGTTAGTTTATAGCAACGCCGTGTCGTGTGAATCGTTTAGCATCGTTTTGGCCAGCAACGTCCTTCGGCTAAGCAGCTGCACTTTCAGGACAAGTTTTGAGCCCTACAAGGAAGCTTGAATCGTTCAGCAACGTTTGAGAATTGGACCGGAAAATAAATGGGTCGAAAGAAATGCACCGGGAAGGAGAGAGAGAGAAAGATAAAGGGCGAAAATAAAAAGTGTCTAACCATCAACCAGTTTTAGATGCTATTAGAGACCCGAAATCATAACGGAGCATCGGATGATTTGTGACCCTATCGATGGATAATGATGACACAAATTACAACGTGGTATAATGTGAGAAAAAGCGTTATAATAAAATCAAACATAACTTTATACGGCGATGCGCATTAAAGAGAGGTTTGTTTTTGCCGCTCCTTTGGCTTGCCTATATTCTTTTTACATTTGCAGAGCAAGAGCAAAAACAATCGCTTGGAAAAGATCCTGCCTTTGATTCGATCTTCCGCAATGGCTTTGATGTGTAGGAAAAATATTTGGGAAATTAATGTCATCTCCCGAAACCTGCCGAGATGATTCGCAGCGGCGCATTCCTGTGGTTATAAATTTATGAAATTATGCCAAGCTGTAGCAATATTAGGAGAATGGGGAAAAAAAGTCGGAACCAAAGACGGAGGAAATAAGAAAGGAGGCATAATTTGTACGGAATCTTTCCAGCTTAGAAACAAGAGCAATGGGCAAATAAATTATCATAATGCAGATACAAGAAACAGCATATTTAAGCTTTTTAGAATAAATTTTAAAATGAAACATTGGAGTATAAGGTTTTGCTAACTCAAAATGTATTGCTTTGAAAAATCCCGAGTGTGTTTTCTTCAACACAAAAATATAATAAAAAAGATAATTTAAATATATCTTTACAATGATTTTCACACCACCTGCCGCATGTAGGTCATTTAAAACAAATCTACATTCAGCACCATTGCGTCCTCAATTAGCAATTAACAGGATATAAGGAAACCTTAAAGAAATATGAGTATAATTTGCATGATGTCACCTTGGTGTGGTGGTTTAATTTTTACTGCACCGTTGACATTACAATTAACAAATACGGCCCGAACCGAGGCGACCGGTTTGAGAGTCTCCAAAGCTGCAGCCCCAATGCATATTGCACCGGGGCCAGGTTCGATCCGCCCGATCCCCGAGACGGTGGCCGCCGGGCCGCATTTGGAGACGATTGGTGTTCCGCCCACGCGCGTCCGCGTCGGCCAATAAAACTTTCACTTCAACTAATTCATTAATTAACAAAACCCGGTCCCGGCGTAGCCCGCTACGGGAGGGCTACCGTACCCGGCCAGACTTCGTTTGAAGCACAATAAATATCATCGCCGGACTTCGAAGTCGCCGAAAAAGGGACAGACCGCGACGATGTCGACAACGATGGTCGGATGGATCGATCGGATCCGGGCGTGGGAGTAAAGTCTGTCTGTCGCTGCGTGCCGACGTGCGTTGGGTCGGGGAAACGCTTCAATCATTAGCGCCGGATCTGGTTCTGGTGGTCGTGTTCTACCAGACGCGGGGACGAACGGCCCGTCTGGATCCGGCCGAGGTCAAGCGGGATGGATTACTAAAGTATCCGGCTGATGGTATTTAATTGAAAATTTATTCAACGATTTGCTCGGCCCTGGATGCTTGGCCAACGGTGGCCTTCGATGCCTTTCGGGGTCGAAGGAACGCATCGCATTAATCGGTGCGCGAGTGTTTGATTTTGCTTTAAACTGTTTCTTTTAATTTAATTAGTTGAAGGATTTTAAATCGTCGGTGTTGGAAATATATTATAAGAGAAACACCATTTTCGTTAGAACTTTCGCTTGTTATTTTAAGAATATGTTAATAACATAAAGAACTGTTTATCGATAAAATTTTTCCGGTGTAAATAAACTAAACGTTCTAGAGTTAAAAATAATATAAATTTCGCGTTAGAGTAGCGATCCATCAAATCAATGATGAATTTTGAATTAAGATTTATAATCCTTAAGAAAGTGTGCGTGATATGAAAATATACTATTCGAGTTATGAAAGGATGCATTTTTAAGGAATGGTGTTTTAGTCTATTAGAAGAAGAAACAGACTTTTTGCAAAAAGGGACATTTGCAGTTGATATGTTTTATACAAAAGATAGATACAAACCATGATCATTACATCCTATCGAAGTGCGGGAAAATTTCGATTATTTGTCTCACGCGTTTCCACAAATTTTGTATCATATATTTGTGAGAAAATCTTGATCCTTCCAGGTATCTAAAGTGAGCTATTCTTTCGCAAACATTAGATGCGCCCTTTTGCCTCACCTTACTCTAAGGATATTACCTTACGACATATGCACGTGTGCTGAAACGCGTTAAGGCAAAGCATGGAGGAAGGTTTGATTAAATATCGTCGCCACCTGAACGTAGCAATAAAACCCGACCGAAAACCTCTTTATTAATCATGATTAATCGACTACAATTATGCAAATTACAGCACTCCCTTCCAAGGCCGCTAGGTGGTGTAGGGAAATTAAGCGTGCAAACCGCTCGACCTGACGTGAAAGTAGGCAAGAAAGACGAGAAAAGGTTGCGTGCAGCAACAACTCCGGTAGCCACCATTGGCACGGGTGAATCTTTGCGTCTCCGCTGATAATCAGGTACCTACGTTGCAGCCGTGTCTAGTGTTTCCTGCCGCTATCCCCGAGTTTCACGGGAGGAAGTGAAAAAAAGGATCTCTCACCGGCTGGTGAAGGAAACCGGTTGCCCTTCGGGGTCTTCTCGCGCCCCACACACGGGTTGCGCGGGTAAACAAATCGGGTGCTTAAGTAGCTGGTTTGTGTAAACAAACAAAGTATGTAAACACGGCCAACTAAACGGACGAGGCGAGTGTCTCGCGAAGAAATAATTTATGCAAAATACTTCGCGGTTCATCAATTCTTCGGTCGTTGGGCGACAGCTGGGTGGAATCCAGGGAGGACTCCGCACTCCTAGGATGCAGCTGGTGCCAATTCATTGGTGCATCTTGGGCGGAAATGACGCGGATAATATGGGTCAATTAATCACCTCGGGCCCGTTCCACCGAACCGAACCCACCAGAACGCTGACACTAATGATGTCCTCCGGCTCTCCGGGTCTAAAGCCTATGTCTTCTGGGGGTTTCCAAACCCCCTGCTTGCTATGCAAAATAATATGCAACAGCATTCCGTCCCTGGGTGATTGAATAATTTTCTTTTCTACTCGATCGAGCGCTCCGATTGAATAGTGCAATTCTTTATAAACCCCTTTTTCATACCGCCGATGGTGCTGTTACCGGTTGTGGTTGAGTTTATGTCACATCATTCACTTGTCATTTGTCACACACATCAACGAAAAGGGCTCGTGGGAAAGGGACGCGAGCACGATCCGTCTAATCATCGGCTGGCCGTTAGGGATTGATTATGTGATTCGCGCCGTTTAACCCTTTTTTAACGGTAGGTCAATGGCAAGGTTTTGCATCTGCATTCCCCGAGACGGATCGTGGTTGGTATTAGTTTGCAAAATCAATTCACCTTGATTGGTGCAAGGTGATTTTGCATAAACTTTGAAGCACGTTGATGTGCTGGTTTTTCGGGTTTAATTCGATTTTTTTGCATCAAAATTAATGGTTTTTCTGCTGTGTCGAGTTTAATTTAGAAAAGAAAGAAAATTTGGCGGAGAAATCCATCCTTTGTTCATTCAAAACCGTTACTTTCCATGCATGCTGAGTTGGGCAATGGAACCTTTTCCTTATGCGTTGTGCCTTTGAACATTGATTAGGAAATTTTGCATAAAAAATTCTGACTCATGATGCTAATGATCGAACTTCAATGCAAAATTAGGTTTGATGAAAAAACACCAAAGGGTAAAAATCTAAACATTCGAGACGAATCTGAAATTTACTTCATCGTTGTTTCCTTTCATAAATGATTATTAAAATATAGTTCTACCACATTGGCGCTTTTATAGTATTTTATCAAACTCGTTTGAAGCCAGGCGTTCTCGAATATGTTACTGATAAGAAACTGTTTTTAAAATCACCATTAATTGGTTTTTCAAGGCCAGTGTTCCATAGTTTTACGAAATAAGAAGCAAGGTTAACCAAATTGTACAGAAAAGTTATAGTTTTTTTATCCATTAAATTATCGTTTGGTAGCATTTTCAACACTTGCAAAAACATTACGATTTAATTGCTTTATTTCAGACGATTTTAACCGAATCGAACAACACCACGGACAGCTTTTTGAAACCTGGGGTTCAACTAAAGGTTATTGTTATCCTCATTAGTTCGTGGTGTTGAAAACAACAGTCCACTAATCGTAGATCTACAAATCAGTGTCCCATGTATAGTGCACTTTTTATCGCGGATTGCGTCTCTGTGAATAAATTTATTATAAAATTAATATTTCCGATCTCCGATCGATCCGCGAACACCATGTGTCGCGCACTGTCACGCCGTGAATAAGAATGTGCCAACTGGCAACAAATCATAAATTTTTACTACACGCTGATGATGTTAAGAGACCCCTCCACTCCACCCCACCGGGTTGAATGCCTATAGCCCCACTTTCCCACAAGTCGAAGCGAAAAAAAGGCGCATGCGATCGGTGCATTACGGCCATTTTCCGCTGATTGCCCACACCTCATAAAGCACGACGCCTACTCGTTCGCGCGTTCTCGAGCGTGGAGCTGCTTGCAAAATGGCCGTCGCGGCAGCCGTCCGGCCCGCCGGCGAAGAAGAAGAAGCCGAAGAAGTAATCGGCCGGCGGCTCAGCGGGGGTTTAATTAACGTGCACCGCGCGACCACGGGAGACCGCGCGACCGCCCGACGGCAAGATGCAGATGCTAGGTTGCGTCCGGGTGGCACACGGCACCCCCCGTTTCGGCCGCGAACCCGCAGCACGCAACAAGCAACCGCACAACCGGCCAACGGGATGTACACGCGCGTTGTCGGAAATTTGAAACCAAGATAAGTTCAACACAGGACGACGACGGGCGAGCGAAAGCAAAATCCCCGAACTAAACGACGACGCGGTGATGTGTTCCTCCTTTCTGCCGTGTGCCGGCGGCCGGAGTTGTGTCGTGTGACACCGGTGGGTGTCCTTCGAGTCGAAACCGCGGAACACTTAAAAAGGATGTGTGGGTAGTGAGGTGGAAGCGAAAACAACAAAAAAAGAAAAAAAAAACCGATGCATTCCTTCGACGAAGGGATTCGGTGTCCATCATTAGGGGACCCGCGTGACAGATACGGCCCGGGGGATGGGTATCGTGTTTCGTGCGGTACTGCAGAAGCTGCACATACACACACACACACACACACACACACACACACACACACACACACACACACACACACACACACATGTAAAAATTCCAACAACTCCACCGAGGTCACGAGGAAAGGATTCTGTTACGCAGATACGAAAGGACAGGCAAACAACATTGCACAGTGGACTAAAAGGATATCGAAGGAAACGATTTTGAAACTGCCCACCAAGCGACGAACCCCGATCGGATCCTTCCATGGAATGTACGCCACCGTGTTGCGTTTTTTATTATTATTATTATTATTGTGTCCATCGTTGTTAGTTTTTGAATATGTTTCCATCATCTCCTCCACGGCCACGACGAACGGGTGGTTCGGGATCGGACCACGTCGTCTTACAATGGTGCGGTAATTAATACTTTTCCATCGTTCAGCTGCATCCTGACCGCAGCGGGGGCAGACCATCGGGAGGAATTTCATAATCCTGTCGAAACAACCCCTGTCCTGCCAACCGTTCGATAATCCGCTCCCAACGACGACCACGACGCGTCCATACGATCGTGAGTCATCATCTTAGGCGCACTCGAAGGAGGTTGAGCGTAATTTTCTACGGACCCTTTTTGCTTCCGCGCATAGCATCTTTGAGACCCTGGCAAAAACCGGGTCGTTGTTGGTTTGGATTTTTCGGTCCGGTGCCGTATCGTGCAGGGATCGTCTTTCGCGTGCATCTTTATCTTACAACTAGGGTTATTTCATTTTCTTTGGGGTAATTTTCTCGTTGGCTTACTTCTAGTCCGTCCCGATCTTCGACTCTTCCCCCTTACGCCTTAGCCTCGGTTCGTTGGGCAGGAAATGGTTAGAAATTGTGTGTATTTTGGTGTGCGTTTATCTCGTGCCCGTCGCGCCCGCCATTACGATCCTTTTTTTCTCTTTCGTTTCTCACTCTTTCAACTTTCGTCATTGCGCTTCGAGGTGAGTTTTTGACTCAAACCTTCGTTTTTCGACGTCTTCGAGAGGGTTTTCGCTTCCTTTGCGGGCCGTTTTCCCCTTTGCATCCTTCGTCAAACGAGCGCCCCTTTAGAAGCCGTGTGCTGTTTTGAAAACACAAAATGACATTCGAACACGCGGCGACGTGAGGATCATTTTTCATTCATGCGTTTGACGGGCTGAGCGATACGGTGTTGGTTCTTTCCATTATTTTTTTCTCCCTTTCATTCTTTGTGGGAAAACGGTTTCCGGCGTGCGCTTCTAAGGCGTATTGCTTTCTGATGACATATTGTTACTTTTTTGTGAACTAGTTAAGTATGCTGCTCCGATTTTAACCATTTTAAAATATTGACATAAAATTTAGAATTAATTTTAGTGTTTAATATTCAAATGTTTTTCTTTGATTTTCATGTTAACCTCCACATGCTTATTAGTTAAAATTAGGATACAATGCCATCTCATTAGAAGTTGTTTGCTTAATGCAAATAATATGTCACCTATGGACAATATAAATCGATCTCTGAAGACAAACTTGGGACACCGCAGGGGGTTTATGGCAAGTCCATTTATGTCCTTGGTGTGTCTTCCTTTTTTTCTCCATAGCCGTTCGGCGCCTGGCAGCAATCGCTAGCCAAGCGGCGAACGATAAGAAATGTTTGTAACATTTCTTCTCGCCCGTCTACAAGCGATCGGTAAAAAGGTTGAAACAAAACGCGATGGAAGAAAAATAGTCTGCGCTTAGCCGTGCAGACGTATTCGTCGTGATGGTTTTGGAAATATTTAGTCCCCGCAACTCTCCCTCCCCCCGCAGCGTGCGGTCCCTAGGGGGGGCAGCCATCGATTAGTTTCCTAATCTTTGTGTATGTTTTTTAGGTCCTCCGTTCCGTTCCAGCATCCCGTCTTTTCTACGGCGCTAATGGAACCGGTTGAAGAAGGGACCATTTTCTTTGGGCCACGTGCACCGAACGGTGGAAGCTGCTGGGGAAAAAAGGAGAGCGAACATGATTCCTTTAGGACCTTCGAGAGCAGCAAGTGTAATTAGTCAATGAGCAAACGGATTTTGTTTGTTCAGCCCGAACGGAACGGCTCTTACCACGGAGGAACGTCGGAAGATCGCTGGAGGCAGATTGCGGTTCGATAAGGCTCCGGTGGCTGGCGCTGCACAGCATGCGACTGGCACACGGCTAGACAGACACGCTCGCACGCACGCTCGCCGGAGCCACTGGTCAGTACGCCGGATAATTGGCCCTTCAGGTTCAGACAGGTAAGTGGAGTACTGCGGGCCGTTTCCGGTCCGGGTTCGGACTTGTGAAGTGGTTAAGCATCGACTGGCGATGTTTCAATTTGTACGTCGCCAGCACCCCGCGTCCGGTGCGTTATCCTTTTCTCCGAGGTCTGTCGGTCTTATCTGGCGGTACCGGAGACATGCGATTACCGGGGCCGGGAACTGTTGCGTACCGAGCACGGGTCAGGACATCTTCCCAAGGCATGCTGTTTTTATTCCAACCGGTCATCGGCAAGAACTTATCTTAAAGAAAGAAATCCCGAAAGCATATGAAAAACGATCGAGATCCGGACCGAGCATCCTTTCCTCGAGGCGGCACTCCGACGCCACTCGGACGCTTTGCCGACGCAGGGGGCAAAAAAGATTGCTAATGACCGACTGGCACCAGAAACTCGGAGAAACGATGCGCGATTCCCCAAAGGCAGGTGTGCGAGCCTTGACAAATATGTGATGAACACGGAATGTGGAGCATTTAATTGAATTAAGCATAATTAAGGAGGTAGAGGCCGTGGACGGGCGACCGCGGGATACGAATTCCGGGAGCCAACGAAAATTCTCCTCCCGATGGTGGTGTTTTCCGTACGCGAACCAAGAACCCTCCGGTGAGATAATGCATGTCGCCCTGGCGCGGCTTTGCGTCCTCGGTGGTTGGTGACAATTTTGGCGAATACGTTGACAAATAGATCGGCTCGGTGAGGATGATTCCGAACGCTGTGTGGCATTTGTGGCAAAGCGAACGAGTATTTTTTAATTTAAGTTTTTATTCAACGACTCGATCGATGTTGGAGAATTTCGCTTGTACGGGATGGCGTCGAGTACAAGACTTTTGGAGGCTTGAAACAACGCGTAACAAGGTGCTTGAAACGGTGGTTGAGGCTTAAATGTTATGAAGGCTTAAAAAGGATTAAAGTAACAACAAAAACAGCGATTATCCGTCAAGAATTCAATGCGAATGTATTTCAAAACAATTAGCGGCTTAAGGGTTAAGTTTTAAAAAATTCCAAAGTATTCGTTTTTGTAAGCGGTTTCTTTAATCCGTAAATTGGACACTTCCGATCAAACGATAATTAAGAAAAATTACAATGATTGAAGATTTCACTAAATTAGCAGCAAATTTCTCTACGCATTGGGGAATTAAAAGGCTATTTGTTCATGTGTTTAAAAGTATTCCTTATTGTGTACATACCTAGCTGTATTTTTGTGGTATTTGAACTATTTTCATTGAAGTATTCAAGTTTCTCGCTTTGACGTCAATTGCTTCACATCAAAGTGCGGTTAAACGAAATGGTATTTGTTTGTCGCTCAAAATTTGTAATGTGTTTAGAAATATTCTTTATGTAAAAAATACCTAGTTGTGTTTTTGTGGTGGTTTAATTTTTTTTTTAATTATAAATGTTAATTACCTAGTTGTATTTTTGTGGTATTTTAACTACTTTCATTGAAGTATTCAAGTTTCTCGCTTTGACTTCAATTGCTTTACATCGAAGTGCGGTTAAACGAAATAGTTTTTATTTGTCGCTCAAAATTTGTAATGTGTTTAAAAATATTCCTTATGTGAAAAATACCTAGTTGTATTTTTGGTATTTTAACTATTTTTATTTTGAAGTATAAATGTGAAATACCTAGTTGTTTTTTCGTAATATTTTAACTACTTTCATTGCAGTATTCTAGTTTCTCGCTTTGACGTCAATTGCTTTACATCGAAGTGCGGTTAAACGAAATATTTTGATTTTTCGCTCAAAATTCCTACCTTCTGTGGGGTTTATTATGAGGGAGGCCTATAATTTTCGGAACATATTTATGACACGTCCATCGGACGGTGCTCGCGTGGACCTGCCGCTCCACTGGAAACCGAGGCCGGTGCCCGATGAATATTCATACCAGACTACGATGTGTTCCCTCGGTTTAGGTATACCGATCGCTTCTCGCAGCATGTGTCTCCAAAACGATCGAAAAATGGTAAATAAAAATTTGGCAAGTGCAAGGTTCGTTCCGTTCGTTACCAAAGCCTCACCTCATCATCGTCATCATCATCTTGGGCACGCTGGAAACGGAATTGATCTGTGTGACAATTTTTCGACATCTTTACGATCGCGTTCGATCGGGTTGCGGGTGTTTTCGTTCTGATCCCATCTGATGGGAAGGGAAGGTTCTGGCCACAAGGAAACGTTTTTATTGTCCCCCACAATGGGTTGAAGCGCACGCCGGGAGAGCACGCTGGGAGAGTGTCCCAGTGTCCCGGAATCCCAGCGCCGGCATGCTGAGTCCGTGAGCCGTCACGCTGGACGTGCGGTTTCATGCCGAGATTAAATCATTACTCGCCCCGGACGGACGTGCTTCCCGTGCCCCATGCGGGACACTCATTCCAAATGCGCCGCCGAGAGCCGCGTCTTCGAGGCTGCGGATGAAGATTTACGAATTGTCCCACCCTCCTCCCGCTGCTGCTCCCACCCACATCCACGTGGAACACGCCAACGGGGAATCCGGCGAATTGTAAATTACATTTTATGCGCGACCTAATAGCCGCTGAAATATGATCGTAAAACATGTCACGAGCTGTGCTGCGCGTTTTACGAGTGTTTTGATTTCTGGCGCGATGGTGTGCGCGATCGCGAAGGCGCTAAATGTGGTCCATACTGAGGCGCATTTGCTACCAGCACTCCCGCTGCTTCTGGCTTCGAAAACCGCGGCCAGAAAAATGCTAATGAGCGCACCGTGGCACCACGCGCAGTGTTTCATTTTGGCTTCTTCTTCATTTTTCGGTCAGGGGGGAGGCGATTTTATCCATCCCTGCCCGGACTTCACTCGTTAGGTGACTTTTATGGGTGAATCCTCGCCGTGGTCGGGGTTAATTTGACAGCTTCGCAGTAGGACTTGTCGCTTGCCAATCACGTGTGCACGGATCTCGCACGGTGGAAGTCAAACGTATTTCGGATAGTGCTGGCTGAAATAGATCGTCAACCACAGATTTTATTCTTTGAAAGGGTATAAAAGAATTATTTAAAATAATTTTTACTCAATAAAGAATTCATTTAATGGTGAGTAAAATTGATGCTCTACCTTGTTGTGTATTTTAAGGCAATCGTAAACGACTTGTTATTTAAATTTTTGTTAACAAATTTAAATTTTCCTATACGGTAATATTATTTCACTAAAAGTTATCATGAAATGATTTTTCTATAGCACAAAAAAGACAAAAACGAAACCTACTTTGCGAAGCTTTACTTTTCAAATTTTTAACATCCGCAATGTGTTACTTTATACGCATCTAGTAAATTCCATTCTCTGGCAGCCAAGAACGGATTAGCATTCCCACCGGAGCGTACCACAGACGTGCGAAAACTCATGCCCATGGCACGGAAAACGTGAAACCCGATCGGGCGGGACTGGCTGGCGTTCAACCGCCTCGACACGTATGATCTCGTCACGGTTCTTAATAGACAACGCTATAACGATCACCCGAGGGGCTTGGGGTGGTGGATGGACGGGCAAGAACATGGTACGGGTAACATGCCGCTCGTGACAAACCACCACCCGACTTCGCTCGGACCCAACATGGAAGCGGCGTCGTGCGTTCGCGTGCGCGCGCGCTGGCTTGTAAATTGTCACATTAAACCGGAGCGCGGTCCGGTTGGGGTTTCGCTTTCGGTCCGGCGGTGTCACCAAAAGGATGCCGCACGCCCCATCACCCCCCTCCCCACGCTGGTGGTGGCACATTCCAAAACCGACACCCGTTCGCACCCGGGGCCGATTAAATCCGGGGTGCCGTTAATAATATTATGATAATGTAAATATGTATATCATTTCCATTTTACGACGAGTTGTTATTATCGTGCGCGCATTATCATTCAAATGGCTTCGGCGCGGTGGAAAAGTGACCGACGCGCAATAGGGTTTAACACCGTGCGCCCCGAGATGCAGGTGGACAGGTTCGGGGCCCTCCGAATAAGATGGCGTTCAATTCTTCTTCTTCAAGTCCAGGCCGAATCCAGATGCGGAGGAAATTTTTTCTTACCTTTCCCTCCCGAAAGCTCTCAAATTTCCCGCTTTCCTCCTAGCCCGGACGGTTGCATCGTCGTGTTCGGTATTGGAAATTAGAATATTAATCCCACAAATGGCTCCGAAAAATAAACAAACTTTAATGTGGACGGGTTCGCACCTGGGGTGGATAATTTTCGGTCGAGCCGTTGGAATATGTTTACCATTAGAGGCCGTTCGGTAATTGGGGGACAAGAAAACGGGCTGCCATCTAATCTAACGAGGTTGTTAGGATGACGAAGATGACGTGGTTTGGAGGATAGAGCCAAAATGGTTGAATACGTGATCGGTTAGGATGGAATACAACAATTCGTATGAGCCAACTTGTCGGAACCTTAAGTTCTTTGAGAGCGCATTAAAAAGAGTAAAACGGAATCTTATTGAAAGAAAAAATACCATTGTTCAAGTGTGATAATTTGTTCTGTTATCATGCTGCCGCAATCGAGAGCAATCAAACGTGCGGCAAATTGAGGTATTTGAAGTTTCTTTTGGCCATCCCCATGTGCTCTGCCCATCCCATTTTTTCCCCCTTTTGGGGCGTGTGAAATTCCTTTCCAGTGCCTCGCGAGGCGGGGGTTTTTTCCGCGCAAACAAACGCATTCGATTTGCCAAATCGATAGTTTCCTCAGGAAAAACGGGCATCACCAAAATTTGCCGAACGTTAAAGCGGGAAGCGATAGGTTTTTACGACTGTCATATATTTGGGTGCGCGGATAAATATCTTCATGCCGGACGGACGAAAGCCGATCATGGTGTCATTGCACTCCCGTTGCTACAATTGCAACGTTTTCGTAGGTTTTTGGTTTTGTTTTAGTATTTGTTTCCTTGATCTTGGCCAACGCGTTGTGTTCGAAGTACCCGAAGGCTGAAATTTCCTCACCGTGCAGGCATCGGTGGCCTCAAATTCTGGTGGAGCATTGAAAGTAAAACAATAAAAAAAAAAACAACAACAACGATTTCGGCTCCCCACGAAATCGTCAAAAGCCGCTTGGCACGTTTGCATTCCTGATGCGTTTTTTTTTTGCTTTCCCAAAGGTTCGACTGCAGCACGCACCAAACGGGCCACGTTCGGTATTTATTGTTGCCTTAGAACCATTCCTGCCTTAACGGAATGGAGGCCCGCAGAAACTTACGATGCATCCCGCGACAGCCCCCCCCCCCCCCCCCTCCACCGTGCTCCCAAAATCGCCACTCGGGATACGCGTTTCTTTCGTGGGCCCCTCGGGTCAGTGCTTTACGGCGATTTAGGCGCTGCGTGATGTTCGCATTGGGGCTGATTTTTCTTGCTTTTCTTCACCAAATGCCACCAAATGCCCTTCTCGCCAACGCCACTCCAGCAGAGGCAAGCCGTTTATCTGACGGTTGAAATAATTCGGTGGTTTTATGCTACAATAAAATATCACCAGCCAGCTGCACATGCCTGGCTTCGGGACATTTTGACGGACAAAGACGTGCTGCGCGAGACGTTCGTGTCGTGCACTGTTTCGGTTGAGAATATGTTTGCTACAAGTTTGTTTCTGCAATGGGCTTTGGGGTGACCTGAGTTTTATCGATTGTTTTTATTTTTAAACCATGCCAAAGACATTAAGTTTTGCAAAACTTCTAATTCATTTTAACGTTGTTTAGTTCTTCTGAAGAATGTTTAATATTTACTTAGAAAAGATCTCAGCCGAATTGAAAACATTAGAACAAAAATCCTCAGGCAGTAGAACATTATCGAAAAACCACGAAACGGTTGGCAAGAAATTCCTTTAAAAAATCGACCATTCCCACCGACATCGGGGGTCGTCTAAGAACGTCGCAGAGCCGCGGTACTCGATGGCTGTGATTAATTATCTCCCGCAGGCTCAGCACGGCAGCTAACAAGCTCCCTTCACACCACACTTATTCAATTAAACATTATAGACTCTATTTCCTGTCACACGGTCATCATCCGGGACCCGCGACTAGCAGTAGCGACGGCGGTGGAAACCCGGCGGGGAGACCCATTCATCTTGTAGTGGGAAACGGTTCCAACCTGATGGACCCGCGCCCGGCACGGACGACACTGGAGACACTTATCCATCACCGCGGTTGATAGTGGGATCCGTCTTTACCGTTTGTCGTTCCGTTCCTCAAGCGGATCTGCTCGAAAGCCGGCGTCGGCAGGCGAATCGGTGATTTTTTCTCTCTGTTTTTGTGTATGTGTGTGTGTGTGTGTTTGGAAACTGTAAACCTGGGACCTTCAAGGGCTCCTCGGTGTCGCCGTCAAGACGGGGCAATTTATCCATTATTCAATTTTCGGATAATCCCGATGCGTCCATCAGGTCCGTCGGCTGTGTCGTAGGTCGTTCGAGTAATTTGATTAATGCCGTTTGATTGTACGGAACACGGACACACGAGCATCGTGGTTTTGACACTTGTCACTGGCGTTCTGGGCTTGTGGAAGATCCTCTTCAGCCCGACATACTCTAGGGGCGTGGGTTTGTGTTGATGAAGAGAAGGACTTAACTTTCGATCGAATATTAAACAAGCTACATTAAATATATCGCCATAATAATGGATATGAGTTAGAAATTTGTGAAGAGATTACACAATATAAATCATGTTGCCAAAACTCCCATTTCATTCTGTGCAGATGTTCAAAAATAGATACACGTTGAAGACAACAAAATTAAAATGAAAACCTTCCTGAAAAAGAAAAAAAAATGTATAGAATATTAAACAAGCTCCATGAAATATATCATCATAATAATGGATATGAATTAAAAATTTGTGAAGAGATTACATAAAACAAATCATGCAGCCAAAACTCCTATTAAATTCTGTAGAAATGTTCAAAAATGACGTAGAAGGAAATATAAAACTTGAAAGAAAGATGAAGTGAAAAATTGAAAAAAAAATGTCATCATAATAATGGATATGAATTAAAAATTTGTGAAGAGATTACATAAAACAAATCATGTAGCCAAAACTCCTATTAAATTCTGTAGAAATGTTCAAAAATTACGTAGAAGGAAATATGAAACTTGAAAAAAAGATGAAATGAAAAATTGAAATAAAAATATAAATGAAATAAAAGTTACAATAACGAAATGATACGAAATCAAATAACACTTTTTAAATAAATCAAACAAGCAAAAACATGTTCATGAAAGGTAATTAGCACTGACTAACAAAGATAATGTTAAGTCAAACTTTTTCGCATTTCGTGCAAACACAAATATCGCAACAAAAGCATAATTTTGCAACCATCCTTGCCGCATGCTCGATAGCACGCACTCCATGCAACATAAAACGAAAGGCGCGTAAATAGAAATTATCCACCTTTCGGCTTGCTAAGGTTATGTTTATCATGACGGAGCCTCCCAGGGGAGGCATGCGCTACAAGGTGTTCGCGCGTTGAGCGAAAGGTGCCAAGATCAACATATCCTGCCCCTCCCCCCTTCACCACCCCTCAGGTTGGAGAGTATGGTGCGTGCCGGTGCTGCTGCTGCTGGTGGTGGTTTTGTGGTGTTCTCCCCGGTAGGCTATAATGAGAGCCTATTAAGGTCGCTTTTATAACCGATTATTAAATGTGCCGCGGGTATATTTATTGTCCGGCCATTGATTCCGCGAGCCGTTGGATTGAAGTTTTTCCCTCTCTTTTTTTTCTCTTTTCTCCTGTAACGCACCAAATCAAGGGGTTCGATTAAAAACATCGCTTTGCTTATTTGTACAGGCCGCATATCGTGTCAGTGTTTATCTCCGCTTCGGAAGGTTAATGCGTGGAAGGAAACGGAACTGATTTGTAAATTAAAGATTGGTCGTGGACATTAGCCGAGGGTTCGTGTACAATGGAAATGGAATGAAACGTTGGCTGCGCGAACAGAGGAACATTTTTATTCCAGGTGTTGCTTGGGTTGTGAGTTACGTGAGTTAATAGCACGCCTTTCTTATGTTGTTCAAGAAAACATCCGCACGAAGTTAAACGAAGGTTTGCCAAATAAACAATCGAACTCGAAATGCCTAGAGTCATAAAGGTACACGCTGGAATGCTCTCATCTCGATTTAACATTCCGCAGGCGCTCGAAAGGCAGCAAAGCTCACGACTTCTGAAGTGCTGTTTTTATACAGCTACCGGTTCGGTCGCCCACTTGGCCTCAGCTAGGCTAAAGCACCATCGCCTGAGTCCGATACAGCACGTGGGCTGTCACACTTGGGCCACACGATCCTGTCGAACACATGGCACAAGAATTTTGCACCATGTGCCACGCGCAAAAACAAAAAAAGGGTTTAGCAACAACTCGCTGCAACTTGACGAACACTTCCGTGGGGCGTTTTTCGTGCGGCTCGTGTGGCGAAAGAATTCCAAAAATTTCTCCTTCCCAACCGCCGGCTGAGACAGTCGCCTTCGTTCGCCTGCTGGCGGATAATTGAACACACACTCGTGCGCACTCTTAGGCAATTGACGAGTGATTGGCGAGTCGAACGGTCATGTTCTGCCACCAGCAGGACGGTGTACGGGTTCGTTGTTGAAGTTGATGATGCTCTTCATGTCGATTTTTCTTCCCCGAAGCTCTCCTCGTGTTACCGCTTGGTTGTATACTTTTTTGCATTGTTCAACTTAAGTGTGTTCTGGTGCACGCTAGAAAAGGTCCCGGCAAAACGGTTGGAAGCAAAACGCAACGCTGACCATCGTCGTTTACGAAAATACATTCCCTCGGGGACGGTTTCTTCGCAGGGCGGGGTCCGGTGCGGTCACATTACGTGTAACGAGCATCCGTTTGGGTCCCCGTGCGTACCTGTCCATTCCCACGGATTGTCGAACGGTAGGGTGTTTTAAAAAGAGTTTCTGGTGTCGTTGAAATCGTCCTCGGACGCCGAAGCGAGTGATTGCCGGTGCGAGACGATCGTTAAATGACGACAATGGTCGATGTCTGGCTGCGTCTGTCTGGGAAGGAGAAGGGGGGGAGTAAACACCACCCACCAGCACCGGGATGGGGCCCTACGAGCCGACGGAGGTCGCTCCCAACCGGGTGTCAAGTGTACGTGACATATATGAAGTGGATAGAGGTCTCTATGGGGCAAGCACTCCGTATGGGTGCCACGCAGCGAACAATTACCCTTTTAACGCATGAAAGCTGGAAATGTTTCTTGCGGCAACGCGTTACTTTCTTGGCAGTCGAGTTGCTGAAGGTTTTACAAGTAATTGTATAATTGCTTTAGAACACCAAGTGGCCGTTTGCTCTTAGAATATGTGGCCATTGGCTTGACTCTTGAGGAATAATAATTAATATACTCAACTAAAGTGATGTGCGGATTAGTTAACGATTGAAATTAGTTTTAAAATTATGGAAATAGTTCTTTTAAAATTGAAATAAGTATAGTCTAATCGATCTTGAGGATGACTTGAAAATGAATCTATTCAATACATTCAATAAATTATACATTCAATACATAAAATACAGTGGTACAATTTTGGATTATTTGGGATCGATTTGAAAAGGTGTAAAAATAAAATATTGTTTGTTGTACTTATATGTCACACGTTGGAGTTGATAAAAAATTCGTACTAACATAAATTGAGCAAAACACAATCCAAACTTTACATTCCATTGCAAACGATGAGGTAAATTACTTTCTTTTTTTTACAACAAAAAGTTTCTACAAACATTAAATGGTTTAACCATTACCGATCCGTACCGTGTCGGACTTGTGGGACAGCTGCAGCAACGAATGTCGTGACATCGGCGCACGCACCGGCTGTGTGGACATTCCTGCAGGTTCTGTCCGGGTTCAGGTCGGGCCGCATTCTCATATACGGCTTGTGGCAGATCAAATTGCACCTCATTGCATTGATTATCGCATCACACCTGAACGGGCATGTTTTCTGTTTCTGTTTCGCATTTTTTTTCCGTTTCATTTTAGTTTGGTTTGATGATTACCATTCCAGCAACGCGAGAATGGAAAAGAAAGAAAGGAAAGTGCGAACCGTGCAAAGGGTTCGTTGTCACCACGCGCATCGAAGTCTTTCCGGGGGTTTTGTTCTGGGTGCAAAATCTGAGACTCCTGAGGTCTGCCTGGTGCCATGGTTTCGTGTCGCCAGAACCCCTCGGCCGAATCGTTACGCATCGGCAGCAAATTTCGGCATCATTACGAGGTCATTAGGGGGCTCTATAATATATATAAATTTTTCTCCTTAATTGATGTTACTTAATATAATTAACTTTAAATAATTGTTGTCGACCGTGTTTTGGGACACCGGGCAGCCCGTGGCCCTCGGTTAAGGGGCAGAACAGTTTGGTATGTTTTAGCTCTCGCAGCACAGTTTGTGTTCTGTGTTTGTGGGTCTTTTATTTTCCTTAATTTTATTAGCTTCAACTGCACGCCATCACCGGCTGCGGTTGCTGCAAGGACTATTTTATATCCACCGAGAGTTGTGATGGTTCATGCCATTGGCAAAAAGGGAACGGTTGCGCTCGGTTCTGCCCACACATGTGTTGACAAAGAGACCTTTCAAACGCACGAAAGCGTAATGAGGGCAAAGTGGCAGGTTTGGCAAGTCCGAGTGGTTGATTTTAAATTGGCTACAGTTGTTAAATGAAATTATAAACATTGATTACTGCGTGTTTAATGTAATGTGTTTGTTATATATTTGTTGAGAACAGTAGAAGGGAATTTTATTTACAAAGTGTATTGAAATTTATTTTATAATATTTTATCTATCGATATTTGGACTTTTTTTATTCAATTTGGTCCATTCTACATATTTCTAGAGAAAGAAAATCGGTTTTGTGTTTGTAACATCCATTTGTTTTTGTGCATTAAAAACAAATTTGAGAGTGTGTACTAAATCGTTTGGTATCTTCTCAGAAGAGTGGGATGCCTATTTCCGGAAATGGCGTATCCTCGTGGAACCTTCTCCCCCTTTCTAGGAGACGGCTTCTTTGCTCTTCTTGTCGTCGGATCACGCGGGTTCGAATTCGTCGCGCATCAGCTTTTCGCGCCGACGCCGAAAACAAATGAAGCGCGTCCGCCATTCTCGGGGCGCAAAAATAAAGCACATCTCCGTCGGCGCACAACCCGGGACCGGCGGTCATAACTCAGGCAACCCCTAAAACCAGACGGTTGAAACGGGACAGAAAAAAGGGCAAAAAACGGACGTTCCAAACCCCCAAATGCCTATTCCGGATACCGGCAAGACACATAAACATTTCAACGCGTCCACAGAAACGGCAAAAAAAAAGACCTAAATGTCTACCGACCGACCGGCTTTGGGTGGGAAATCTTTCGCATCCTGACGGACCGCGCATCGCATGCATCGGCATCTTTTCCGTTCGTTTGAACGTGCGCGTGGTTCGCGAAAAGTCCTAAGCCTCGCAAAAAATAACACCGACCCAAAGCCGCGGTGCGCCATCCGCGAACTAGTTTTATAGTTCATAAATAACCGTTTCACCCTGGTCGGGCGAAGCGCGAGCGATGATCGATCGCGCGGACCGTTCCTGGAAGCGGGAACCCGATGCGTGTTCAGCGGATGAGTTGAGTAGTTTGTTTCGCGTTTGAGACCACGATCTGGCCTTTTTTTTTGTTTGTTACCCTTTGCCATAATGTGACGCTGGCTGACCCGAAACCGTGGTCGGTTTTGTAGAATTCAATAGAACTATAATTTTTATCGCCAGCGATCCTAAATCATCCCTTCTTGGCTCCCATTCCTCGGACCGGGAGGTTGTTTCAACGTTTGGGAAACGAAAAAATTCGGATATTACAATACCGATGCTGGCCGCCGCAGCTACTCAAAGGATAATAACTCAGAGCCGGCGGTTTTGGTGCTGCCAGTCCGTCAGTGATCATGAAAAATGACATTCACATCACCGCGATCGACAGGTGGAAGCGACGAACGTGAAGACAAACAATGGTAGCCATTAAATTTCATTTGTAAGCTGACCATCAAATAGATATAACACATTTTCTACTAACAAAAGCTTTTGTTTTCAATCGAAGAGTTAAAATATGAACTAGAAATATTTGTAAAATGTGCATGAGTAAAATAGAGAACAAGTAAAATAAACTAGTAGCTGATAACTTGTGTGCCCGTTTGAAAGTGTTTTGTTAAGTTGAACAAGTTTTTGAAAAGAATTTTGCAAGTACAAAGGAAATGAAACATGATCAAATAGAGTGAAAAATGAAAGTTAAGACAAATTGTGAAGAAACATTTTAAAAATCAATATGGTTAACTTTGTCTGATGAGTAAAATTCTAAAGTGGGCAAAGTTGTGAGCAATAGTCAGAATTGCAATCAAAAGAATGCAGAAAAGAAACAATGAACCTTATGACTGAAATGCGTTTATTTGAACTTTTTGACCGACGTGAAACATCAACACAACGAAAACCAGGTTGGCCAAAGAGCATAAACATCGGTTCTACCATGAGTAGTTCCGCTTACAGTACAAAAATCGAAATTGTGCCCTCACTGCTCGGAGTTAAATCTCTAGAGGGTAGCTTAGGTCCAAAATTTAGCCAAAGCAAAACATGTTCACAATTGATGGCAACTCGTTGCTGTATCTATCTTCCATTAAATTCTCATAGTCCTTAGACATCCTACGCATGTTTCTGACATCCTTGCTCCGTATTGTCCATTATTAATTCGACTTTATTAACGTTAAATTGCATCGTAAAATCGATGCACCGTGGGGTTTCCATTCTTTGCCTCTATCAATCTCTTTCCCATGTTTGCGAGTGCTCGAGTGTACTCGCGTGGTGTTCATCGTTTCCACGGACGGACGGCCAATCAAGGAATCAAGGGCGCTAAGCGTACGCCCATGTGCGCATGGCCGTTCCGTTTTCGCCTTCTGAACTCCGCGACATCAACATCGGTGGTCCGATTACAATTAAAACGTTCCAGCTAACGTTCCAACAGCTCCTTCATGTTCAAGAAGGAGGAGGAAAAAAATCGACAACGTATGCCTGGTTAGCAAGGAGGGCTAGTTTAAGTTTAGCATTGACTGGTCGTTTAATTTTTTCATACCCGACGTCGGACAAGACGATTTTCGAAGTGGAGCCAGCAGCGGGCGGTTTTTTTACCAAACCACGATCTTGGAAAGCCACGATCAACCATCCTCCGGTGCACGCGCGGGCGCGCGCCCATACGTAATTGTTTGTGTGTGTGGTCCATGAAGAGATCCCGACCGCCCGTTACGGGAGATTTTGCGCGGAGTTGCACAAATGAAATGCAATTCAGAAACGAAATAATTAACTCAAATAGTCAATAAAAGATTTATGCTCCCGATAGCGGCAGGTTCTTTGCGGTTTTCCGCCGCCGAGCTCGAGCGCCAATCGATTACCAGGGATGGTAAGCCGGTGTGGTTGGTGGATCCTTCTCTCGTCTTTCCCCTCCTCCGCTCGTTCGTGAGCTGGAGTTCCTGTGGGACTCCTTATGGAAGGTCACCGCACACCGTGAGAGTGCAGCGTCGTGCAGAACATATGGAAGCTGTACAATTGGCGTGGATCAAGCATCGGACTGGAAGATCAGTTGCAAAAAGAGGGACAGAAAAAAAAGACACACATACATAAAACCCTGAACGACAACGACGATCATGATCATGATTATGATAATTTCGTAATTGTATAAGTTTTAATTCGTTTATATTTATGTTTATTTGCTTTTTATGAGATCGATCGGCCGATACGGCGAGCATGGCGGGCCCGTTTAGTGGAAGCCACGATCCGGGAGGCCTCGCGTTTCTCACACGAGAACCGACCAGAACCGGCGAGACTGCCACCGCGGATCCATTCATTTGCCTTACTGTCACCGAGATCCTGCTCGTGATCCTGGGGGAGACCGCGAAGATCTTCGCCGGTGGTACTTTGGCGTGCTCACTGCCAGGTTAAGCCGGGCAATTTTCCGCTACATCGGAGTCACACCGGTCGTCAGTAATATCAGTTAGCTGGTGATACAAATTGATAACCCGTGTTTCCTCGTTGGCGGATTGGAGATCGCACGGGGTGGTCTAGGGTGAGTTGGATTTTAGCGCTGGTGAGGATGGGGAGGATGGATTTGAATTCTGTCTCTTTAAGACATCTGTTAGCAAATCATCCAAAATATGGTGAAGGGAACGATGTAATGGGTGCTCAATCAATTAATGCTTGTATAAAAAATGTCGCACACACTGAAATGATTTATGAAATGGTGGAAAAAAACATAAATTATCTTGAATTAGAACAACCGAAATGCAAAGCTTGCTGAATTTTAAAGAATTATTGAAAACGAAAAACTGAAGACGAATCAAAAGCTCATTTCAAAAGAGACAAGACATCGATAAATTCAGAATTAGTTCAGGAAAAGAGAAAGTAGCTAAAATGTTGATTGATCAAACACATTTGGGAATCGTTGCATAAAGGTGGTGTCACACAGAGGAAAATACAGTCGTTAATAGTTAAAAAACTGCTTCCAGCTAGTGATGCTTGAAGGATAATAAAATGTAAAAAAAAGTAAAAAAATAAAAATGTTGTTTTGTAGGTTATTTGAGTTGAATAAAAATTAATAATTAAATAACTCATAAAAAAGATAGCAAAAGGCTAAGAAGCAAAAATACTTTTTAATGGTATCGTGTTTGTCGCTCCATACGTGCTATTTAAGTGAATAATACACATTTTAAAGCTACGAGATCGATGGATCATAATCTTTATTCTTTTGAAATTAAGTAAATGTAAACGAACACAATAAAATGCTAAATGTAAACTCAGGCAACAGCAAACCTGTAACCCATTTGATTGTTACGAACCGTTGACAGTCGACGCAAACAGATTGAAGTACAATCGTTCAACGATCGTTAAATCGTTTCCCTGTACTACTCAATTTACCGCGAAGGGCAACCGTCAAAATGGAAATAAAATAAGGAAATGTGACAAATTGCGACACAGACCACTGTCAGCCATTTAACAACGCCACGTTTAACCTCCCCGAAAAGGATCTTATCCAGAAAACCGCTCCGAGCGAACGTGACCTACGCAGCTGTGCCCGTTGGATTTGTTTCGATAATCCGGTCCCGGTCATTGATCATCGACGCGAAGGGCTTTCGGGTTTTCACGTCGCCAATACATCGCACTGCACTGTTCTCCCCCCGTACGGAACTACTACCGCGAACGTTAAAATAACGCGACGTTAAATCTTGTTTTCATATTAATTTTTCATGCCGTCTGTCTTGTTTCTTCGTTATTGAATTCGTGTTTCGTTCGAGCCACGTCGTGAGGCTTACCTTCCGCGTCGTTGGTGAAGCTCCTAACGCCCTGACTTATTTCCTCTAGTGAAATCCAATCAGCTTGCAACAAGAACGATGAAGGTGACGCTCGGCTCGACGGTCACTGTGAGGTGAAGGAAAATTTCTTTTTTCCCTTTCGGTGGCACGTGCGAACACGCCAAAGTTTACCACTTTCCCAGGGTCGATCGTGTTGCGGTTGCCGGTGTTATGTCCGGTTGGGAGGAAAAGCGAAAGATTGCAAGCACGCCCTTCTGTGTGGTTTGTTCACCAACAGCCAGGGTCTTGAAATGGGTCAGAAAAACTTGGTTCCAATTTTGTGTGGAAAATGATAGCTACGGATGTCGATGATTATTATGTTCTCTGTTGCAAACCTCAACGCGTTCGGGTATGGCCTTTCTTTCCATGGTTCATCTTAAACTTGCGAAGGAGACGCTCCAGGCACGTTCCGTGACCGCAGCTGAGAGAAAATCAGGAGAGTTTGATTATCCATCAATTTGTTTTTGTTCATTGATTAAAACAGTTGAAATGGATCCTAAAACATCTCACCATTCTTAATATTCATAATGGAAATCGTGAAAATACCATTGTAGTCAGAGGCGGATCTACCTATGAGCGGACTGAGCGGCCGCGGGGGGCCCCGAGCTTAAGGGGGCCCCGTGATGAAAACCCCAGATCTCAAAAGTAACTACCGATTTTATTTATTCTAGCAGTGGTATACATACTTTGATCATAGTTAGTACAGATGTATTTTGATATTGCTTAACCATTGTTAATTTTCACCTAAACCTTGCCAGAATATGTTTTCATGAATCTTCTTTCTCATCTAATAATGACCGTTTGACTTAAAATGCTCTCAATTCACGGTCCATCAGCAAAAGTCTGCATTGTTACCCTTTTAAACTGTTTTCGTCATCGCTGTCAAATTTGATAAAATGATTTGATAATTTGAGAGCGATTTAAAACACCCTATTGTGATTTAGCACACATAAAAAACATCTGTGAACAGTAATCTACATTTGCATTTACTTAAAAAAAGATAAACATGACATTTATCGCAAAAAAATAATAAAATGATTAATTTTCAATAGGTCTGTTTCATTACGGATGAAAACGAAACAGAACGAAAGGAATTGTATTAACTTGTTCAGAATGCTTAATTCAGAGTAATTATTTTCAGATAATGAAGATCTAATATCTGATTTCATAAAATAAGCAAATTTTTCGAAAGGAAATGTAAGTTACCTATCAGATTATATTGTTGAATTTGTTTATTTATTTTAGATAGTTTTAATTAATATTTACTATAAGATATGTGACGAAGTTATGCATAGTAGCGAAAAGATTTGTAGAATTATACCTATCAAAAACCATGGAGGTTATATCCTGAAAATATGTATCAAGGATTGCTAGCTGATGTAAAAAATAAGTCCAATTTTGGCCATAAGTATAGAAACACTTAGAGCAATGGAAATGTCTGGAGGGCCCCGTTTATCCAACCGCTTGGGGCCCCCGAACGGATTGATCCGCTTCTGATTGTAGTAGAAGATGAACCTGTATGTGAAATACATCTATAAAGTATGAAATCAGAAAGATACTATGTTTTATTTATGTTATCAATACTATGTTTACAAAATACGTAAAATATCAACATTGATCTATTTGCTCCAAAAAAGAATCAGTTTTTTAAACATTTTATGACGTTATTGGAAGAGTTTTGAGGGTTTTCTTGTTATTGTTCATTAGTATTTCATTTCATGTTGGTATCATTAAACTTTTATGTAAGGTTTTGACCCTCAAGTAGCCAGATTTTTTCCGCCCCGATCTATAAACCCGACTATGTATCAAAAGCTTTTAATTGCCCATAACAGAAACCGGATACTTTAGGGGTCCTTCGGACCGATATTCGGTGGTTCGTAAGCTAACTGAAATTTATGATGTTTACGATCGAGCCCGGCCTGATGGCTGGACGTAACGCTGTGTTCAATTAAATTAAGCTCCACACAAAAAGCGGAGCTACCGATATGCTGCGTGCCTGGCGAATGTCCGTCCGAATCAAAACCAATCAGTCATGCCGATCGCAACCCTCAAAGGTTGGGGGCCGGAAATCGTTTCTCGTGCACACGACACACCGGCTTTCGGCGGAGGGAGACCCCGGTTCGGGGTGATTTATGGGCCCGCGGGTTGTCGCCGACGAGCGACGGTGCGCCACCGGACGCGAGCTGCGAAATGAAAAGACATCTCCGGGAAGGCCCCCGAAGGCAGGCAAAAAGAAGATCGGTAGGTTCCAATTTCGTTGCGGGTATTGTTTGCTTAGCAAATTGGACCCCGGTACGAAGGGAAGGGCCGTATTTCAACGGGGCTTGGGGGAAAGGAAGGTAAAGGTTTCGTCGGCTGACCCACGGGTCCGTAATTTCGTCCCGCAGCGGATCATCCGTCCCATCCCATGGCTGCCATTAAAGTTTCCCATAAATCATAAAACCCGGTTAAGCATGGATCCGCCGCCTCTCATTTGGAGGTCCCCCTACCTCACCCACTTCTCCCCGCTTCCCATCGAACGGAGGGGTTCCTCCCTTTGACGCTGTTCGATGATCATAGGGTCGAGTGATTTAGCGGGCGTTGGGATGAACAACGCTGGAGATTAGCCTTTCGCCGGCTGAAGCCGAGGCTCCACTTTTGGAGCGAAAAAAGGGGAAAAGCTGTCGGGAAACAATTAGAAAACCCCCCGAGTCCGGCCGAAGGAACGGGCTGCTGGGAACAAGATGACACACCACCATCCGGCGGTTCGATCTCCAGGGTCACCCGGATCCCGTTGCCACGGACCGGAACGGCCGCGGAATGCTAATGAGTATTAAATCATACGTGGTGAAGTCTTTCGCCGTTGTGGGAGGTACCCGCCAGCGAACCGGCCGGAACCGCACGTTTGGCAAGTCTGCTCCGTGTTATTATGGCGGGAGAGATTCAGCCGGGTTCGTCCGACGACGAACTTGTGGTTTTACTGCTACTTTGTGAGCCACCAAAGGTCAACGTCAGCGGGTCAACAAATTACGAGATAGCACCAGGTATTTTGTGACGGTGCAGTCGTGCAGTTTCCAGTCGAGGGTTGTTGCTTAAAATGTAAGTAGAGTCAACCCGTCCACGACCAGTTTAAGACGTTTCGGTTTTTCAGTCGTTGATGAAAAAAACTCATTATGAAGAAGGGTCTCTTTCGTCAAAAAATAGTTGTTTCGTCATTAAAATAATGTGAATACAAAGCAAATATAATTTATTCATCAATACTTGACATTTAAAAACACTACTTCACCGTTTGGATAGGGAATTTTGTAAAATAAAGTGTTGATGATAAAGGGCTTCGAAAACTCTACAATTTTTTTTATAAATAAAGCAAACAGAACTTTGTGAAATCAAACGCAAAATTCTAATTTACAGCAGTGTTGTAGTCCCAGTCCGCTGTCTTGTTGAAAACTTACGTAGAAAGGTACTTAGTATCAGGGGGTTGAATTTAAAGCTTAACATTTTCTCGTGAAGTTAAAAACAGCAATTTTCAGCAAAGCTTTGGAAAAATGAGCAACAATTCAATTAAAAACGCGTTAAAGTTATTTATGAATTGATGTTTATTGTATGAAGCACAATCAAATACAAGTAATATAAAAACATAGCGGTTGGCAACGTGAGCGTATAACCTATAACATTCATTTTTCGTTATTTGTTAATTAAAAATAAGGTGTTTTTAAATGAAATAACCACAAAACAGCCCCACACTTCTGATTATTTTCTCAAAAACAAATAAACGTTGAACAATTTTATAAAATATCAAACAGATTCCTCATTAGCTACTAAAACTTTCCTTTCCTCTCCATTTTCTGGACATTTCCTAAGTACGTCTTCTTTTCCTGGTGGTTTGATTTAGTTAATAATATTTTATTGCCCCCAAACAACGCGCATGAATCGGCACTTTGGCCAGCTGCCGCAACGAATGCAAAATTAATGCTCAATAATTGCTCCCCTTTCGATTGCACCTTTCGGGCTCACTAAAACTACATTATGATAATCTGTACGACACGATCGTTCCAGCCCCATCGAGGCCGGGCTAATAGAGTCATTCCGTTTCGACCGAGACGCAGAAGAGCGAGGAGGGGATACAGAACGTCCGGACAGCTTGTAGGTTGGACAACGTCGTCGCTTAGTACACACTTTGTACCCCGAGCCTAAGGAGGCTGCAGGACGGAATTTAACGACATCCTTTTGAAAAGGAGTGCGTGCGCGTTCGCGAAAGGCGGCGACCATTAGAAGATGTTTGGGAAGACGCTTTTCCAACTCGCCCATCATCCGGATGGGACCCGGGGGCGGTCATTTGAAATGAAAACGATCGGAAGGAAACACCCACTCGGAGGATTGCGACGCTGGACGGACGAGCAAGAGTGAAAGAGCGAGAGTTGATTTGATAATTCTTCGCTCACGGCACGGGTCGCACTGTGTGGGTCACAGGACTTCGGTGATGTTGGTCTCAAAATAAAAAAAAAGCCAAAAGGATAGTTTCATCCCTGGCCCTTCCCCGTTCCCGGTTTCTAATCAAACTGTTCAGCAGAAACACGGTCGGATGGACAAAGTCCATTCGGGTCCCGGTCGCTTCGGTCGACTTTGGGCGTATGTAAATTTGATAATTGCATTCTGCCATCGGAGGTGGTCAGCCGCGTTCTGGCGGACCCATCTTCCAAACAATCCAGACGATGATAATGATCGGTTTTCGGTGTCGGACGATCCAGTGTGCCACCCTGGGGCGACAAACGCATCACGGTGCCGCCATACACTCGATCTCTTGGGGATTTTCGGGTTTGGTTTGATTTTATTCGGCCGATGTGGGTTTCCGTTCGCGATCTTCCGATGGCCTAGTCCCGCGGTAGGTTCGGTTTTTTTTTCTTCGTTTTCATTTGCTCTTATTTGGAAGCACCTCACAGCATGTATTTTCTTAGTTGCAAGTTGGTTTTTTTATGATGCTGCAGTTCTTTCGGATGAATCTCATTACGATCCGGGAGTTTGCATCCTTCCCCGAGAAGACCGCGATCATCCGATGGCATCTGATTACTCTGAACGTTGGTCAATCCAGGCCTCCAAAGGACCTTCAAGAAAGGGAGGTAGAAGTATAAAAAAAGTGCAAGACTAAACAGTCAAATAAAAAGTAAGTCAGAAAATCGCTCCAGGAGGGAATTTGTGTAGTAAAAAGAAAAACACCGAACCTGACCATCGACACCTGCAAATCGCTGAACGCGAATGCCAGAGGGCACAATGCCGAAGGAAGCGGACGGGTCTCAGTGTCCCTGTCGTGCGTCTGTATGTGTCTGAGTCTGTCATTTATGCACGATTCCCCGAGGACGGGGGTTCCTTTGCGGCACCGGAATGCCTCCCGGAAAAGGTATCGGCGCGCACGTTGGTGATTATTGTTATTACGAATGGCAGTTCTATGAGCGGCCGTGTGCTCCGGCGATGCACCTCGCGAACCCACGAGCCCGTTTATAACTCGATCGACATTTCCGTGATGCCTTGTCTCGCGGGCCTCGTTTTCTGGTTGTCGTTTAGAGATTACAAATCGCCACCCCTGGGAGAAGCCGGAAGGGTGGCAGGGTGTCTGCAAAACACCGACTGAACGGGCGCTTAAAAACATATTAAGCCGAAAAATGGGTTACGGGCGGGTTGGGTTCTTGGAAGCCCCACACTACTGACTCACCTCGTGTCTGGAAGAACACTTTTCAACCCGCCATTCGACAGGAGTCTGATTTTTGCGAATCCCGCGAACCTGTTTATTCCTGTTTGCTTAGAAGAGCAGCAGGCTGCGGGTTTAATTGGTTTATTTTTGGGCGGCTGGACCGGCGCGGCTGGAGTTAGAATATGCTCCAGAAACCTAATCCCGTGGGGAGGATGCATTCTTCTTGCGTTAATGTGCGGTCAAGCAGGTGCTAGCATACAAATGTGAACGTTAATTAACTCGTTTTATGGTGAGGTTTTGCGTCGATTTCAATGTGTCTCGATCTTGATTAGACGGTGCATCGGAATGCAACCGGGGCGGACATGTGCAACCGTTGCGGTCCGGGATTTTTCTTCAACTTTTAGCAAATATTGCCTCAAGGTCATGGTTTATAATCATCAACAGATATTTGGAAGATACGGGAGTTGAGGTAATGAAAATCGAAATAAGACGAATTTAAATTGATTTAATGAAGCAAACAGTGAAGTAGACGATAAATGGTTGCAATTTTGATCGATCGATAAGTTACATTCAATAGTCTGAGTGGCATTGGACTAGAAGTTTCTTAACATTGTTTTTCACAACACGAGGTAACGTAATACTTCCTTTACTTTATTTAAATACAACTCAAAAACATTTGTATATAATCAAATTTAATTAGATGACTGAATATTACCAACAAAATGAAAGAGAATACAAAAAAAATGGTTAATAGACTTACGAGTGAATTAAATCGCATGGATTGCTTTGTCGACGTTTATAAACCAAAAGTTGATAAGAAACGTAATAAACCAACCAATGAAACATTTTACTTTAACATGGAAATGGCGTGTAAAAGGCGCTGGTTTGAGGATCTGAAAATATTTGACGAATAACGATATCTGAAAGCTACAATCGTTTGACTCGGCTTTAAGAATTGAAAAATGGACAGTCAATTCTAAATTATTTCTAAGCTGTTGCAACATTCACAAGCTAAGAAGTAATCATAGCCACTTTGTTGATCATTACGGCGATATATTACTGTGCGTATTTCGCGTGTGGAGTCGACATCCTTTATCTTACCGTTCAACCCCGACGGTCAAGTGCCACGAGACTAAGTGTGGGAACATAAATTAAGACACTGATACACACCGACACACGGAGGGAGCGGGGGTGGCACACGGACTCTGCACGGAGGTTAGACGAGCTTCTCCTGCACTTTCCATAAATCAATCAAATCCCATTCCCGATCGATCGTGCGAACGTGGCGTGCGCAACTTCCTCCGCGCCGGCGTTGGCGACCCGACGGTGGGCTCCAATTACCTGCTCTAATGGTGCACTCGGTGCTCTCGATTAATGCACCGCGTGCATCAGGTAAATGCACCTGGGACTTGCGACCGTTTGCGGTGAGAAATAAAATATGGCGATTTATAGTACCCCCTTGCTGCCGGTCGCTCTGCCGTATTTATAGTCACGGTCAGTTCGTCAGTCTGAGGATTCCCAAGGGTCGGGAAGGTGGCGGGGCGGGGGATATAAATGAAATCACGTAATTTATAAATATCTCCCGGCGGGGCCCGAAAGGGGCGGGTGTCTAAATAAGCGTGCACCGGGCTGCCGTCGGCTGCCAGTTTTCCCAGGTTCCTCCCACTTGTTGCCGTGAAGTCACGAACTCTAGGACCTTCGACCAGGCACGACCAGCGATCATCCGGCGTAGGGGCGAGTGTGTCGTCGGGTAGTCTATGCCGGCTCGGTGTGGTAGGGTTGCCGCATGCCGCATGACACACACCATCACTCACCTTCTTCCCAGCGCCATGTTGGTTCGATGGAGGAGCGAAAACAAGGATGGAAGGGAAAGTGCAGCGCAACATCGCAGGGAGGACTTTTACGGACGTCGTACCTCGTGTGCCGTGTCTGAAGCACTTTCGAGAGCTATAAATAATGTTAGTAAGCAATAGGTGTACTGCAATCTGTCGGATTTCATTCCGAGCAGCGTGTTTTACAGCTGGAGCTGTCCGTGTCCTGCTGGGTGAGGGCGAGATCGTGGACAAGTTGCTACAACGCTTGGTACAACATCGTTGGAATGGTTGGCTTCCAAAGTGTTCAATGAAGTGATGCCAAGTATCAGACGATGGTTCCATGGATTTAGGAAGAAGACAGTTCTTGTTCCCTTGTACTTTTATTGAAAAATATTAGGTAACTTTAATAATAACAAATGTTGACATGGGAGGTCTAGAGATTGAAATTATTTGGCTTAGTTGGGTACAAAAGAGAGAAAAAGCAAACAAATAATCTATAACAGCACAAGACACGTCCGTTCACACCAAAAACTGCTCCCGATCACGATCCGAACATCGGTCTTCTTTCAAAAGGGAGCTTCCCGAGACTGCCTCCGAGAGCTGTCAACCGGCCGGTGGCTTCCGGTTGACATGGCGGCCATTATTCAAACGATCCATCGACTTCCATTACGCGTTCCCATAAATATCGATCGGACGGTGGCAACCACAGCCGGACTGCTACGTCATGCCCCGCACAAAAGTGGCTCGCTGAGATGGGTTCCCGATGAGCTGTTCAGCTTGAAACCGTGCATCCCAGGCGTCCATGAGATCCGTGTCGGGAACGCGTCTCGAAGCTCGGTGGCACCGGACGCCCCGGTTGGAAAAGTGGCAAAGTCGGCGGAAATGTGGCACCATTACCCGGTGCTGGGAGGAGGGCAACGTTTTCTCGTCACGCGCCATACGCCCGACACGCCCTCGGTCGAGGTCGTGATGCTCGCGAATAATGGGCCATGACTCGACGCCGACGAAAGCGCTAAGCCCAGTTTCGAGCTGTCACTTGACGCGATTATCTTTCGCCGGTGGTTTTTCCGTCCATTGATTACCCGGGCTTCCCTCCAATTGACGTGACGATTGTGCATCAGCAGCGAATAGTAACGAGCTTTGTGTTGCTTTTGCGATAAAATTAGTGTTTGTACTAAAAAATTCATTATTATTTTCATCATCATTGTTGTTGTGTGTGAAGTTATTTATAAAGGTTTCTGATTATGTTTTTACTTCTGGTTATTCTTATCACTATGTTTTAAAAAACATCAATTTCACACAGGTTTCAAAATTTCTTTTTGTGAGTATAGTTATATACTATATAAAATATTTCTGATTATGTTTCCACTTTAGATTATTTTTACCAATATGTTATTTGAAAAAAAAAAAATGAAATCCAAACAGGTCGGAAGAGTTGTTGTTAGTTTGGTAATTTATAATTTCTATTTCGTTTATTGAAACACATTTTACCGCGATCCATACATCACAGACAAGAACCGCTCGTTATGTCGAGTGCCTTAAAATTAATTTTTCAATTTATGACCTACGCTGCATGATGGGCTTGGCTGGCGTTTCGTCGCAAAGTGGCTTATCAAGCAAACGAGCCAATATCGTTTAAAAGCAATCGCGATTAAACTCAACACCTGCCGCACCCTATGATCACACGCATCCGTCAACAAGCCCATAACGAGCCCGCAAAACTATTAGGTTCGCCTGCAAACGAGCGCAACGCCGAACATGGGAATGGGGAGGCTTTTACGGTTTGCCATTTTTGCACATGCGAGATGCAGGAAACCCTTTCCGTGCCAGCGCAGTCAGCAGTATTGCACGCGGGAACAAATTTGCAGTCGATCAACAACTTCTCGCCGCCAGTTTGTGTGTGTGTGTGTTCGTATGTGCATCGATGCCTGTGTGGGCTATGGGAAACCGGTACGATGCATCCGCTCCGAGATACCGATCGAAGATTTATCGTGATACATATTGAAAATTAAATTCAATTTTCCGCTGATCCAATCCGCGTGATCTTCGTCTTTCTTCTCGTTTGGTTTGACGCGGGCCGAACATGTTTACATAGCCCACCTTCGATCTACAAACCGAGGGGGTGATGGTGGTGGTGGTGGTGGTGGTGGTGGTGGTGGTGGGATATCATAAATTTTGATCCTCGGCAGATGATCCGGCGCGGAACTGCGAACTTGTGAACAGTATAACACCCCGCGGAAGGGAGATAACGCGCACGATGAGAGCATTGCAATTTTGAACATTTTTTCGTGAAGGGAGAAGAATCTCAAGTCGAAGGAAACAGTATTTACGGATATTATGCACCACAACTTCGGACCTTAGGATCGGCTGGGAAACTTCTTCAAAAAGCAAATAAAAATAAGCAAATTAGATCCCGGGGGAAAGATTTATAGATTTTTATTCAATTTATGAAAATTGACTTAAGGCGCCCTAACATAGACACGTTTACCGCAACACCCAACGCCACCCTTTTCCCTTTCAAACACAAACCCCTCGATCCTTAAAGATCTCCCCGGAGACGTTTTCTTCGTTCGTTCGTTTCTTTTTAAATAATATAAAAATTCCGTACCAAAAACAAGAGTGGAATTTTGACGATGTTCAGAAACAAATAATACCTCTCGCAGGCGACTGTTTATTTTGGAGCATTCTTCTTGTTTTTCATCTTCGTTCAAGTTCATCTTCGAAAAAGGGCAAAATTGAATTTTCAAACCCGCGAGCTCGTGAAGGATAAATCAATTTATATGCATGAGAACGGTGGACGGTGTGGCCGGCGGAAAACATATCCGCCATGGTTGCGTTCGTGCTTTTGGGATATCCTTGAAGAGGCAAGGGAAAAAGAAAAGATGAAGCATTCGGGAAGGAGACGATCACGAGCGCTGCGAGCGGAAAGAATTTGATGATGAATTATAATATTAATTAAAATATAATCTACTTTAATAGTTGTAGTCTGGCCCAGGAGGACCACGCAAAAATTCTCCGTGAACTGGGAAAGACAGAATGATAAAGTTGGTTGTGGATAGAGCGAGAGAGGGCAAAAGGACTGGAATATGTTAAGAAATTCGCGCGACTTGCGAACTCGTGGATTCGTAGACGGATTAGCCCTCGGCACGAACAGGCCGAGCACAAATATTTTGGGTGCATGTTCACGCGCCCGGAATCTCTGCGTCCCGACGACGGTGTTCCACGGAACGGAGCACGATTCAGCTGTCCACCAAGTCAAGCCGCCTGTCGCCGCCGGTCGCCCGGCTCGTCATGCGTTTGCTGAGTTTTGTTTTCACTGGCGTGCTTCTCAGCGCGCGAACCATGTCCCATCGAAGCTCCCACCGTATGGCACGAGTGGCTCTGGCGGATGTTGGTGAGGTTTTGGGTCCATTTTAATTTTATTGCACCAAACCGAGCATCCCTTCGGGCGGTCACGAAAATTGTTTATTTTAGCTAAACATGCCACCAGCAAAGGCAGTACGGCACGGGACGGAACTGAAACCCCCGAAGCGCGTCGTGGATGAGGTTTAGATTTCAGTGAACATATTTTGCTAATTTTCATTTCGAGGAATCCCTCCCGCGAACGTCTGGAAGTGAAAATGGATTAGAATGCTTCGCTCGTCCAAACGTTATTCCGTAATCAAATGTTAAGCGTTTGGATGCTGCGCACGGAAGCTTACTGCAAGGACGCTTTTTAAGGCAATAAAGTTCACGGAAAAGAAATTTTTGTTTTTAGTTTCAAAGCAGTTACTTAAAATAAGTTTTTCTCTTAAAGGAGGAAGGAGCCTTCGCGTGGGGCCCTGAGCTCACAAGGGGCGCCGAACCTCCATGGGCCAAGTTTTTAATGCAATAGTAGATAACTTACTGTATAATAATATAATATAAAAATGAATGCTAAGAACCATAACGAACTACTGAATGGATAGTTCAGTATATAATCAGAGTTGAAGAGTAACATAAGAAAAATGTTTTATAGAAAATCAATTGGAACCAAGCATGTATTTCCGTTAAAACAACAAGATTTTGGGATATATCAAGCAAAAGACAACAATTATACAGTTTCATCCAACGCCTATCGAGCAATGCGTTTTTGACAGAAAAAAGTTTTGGCATCCTGAGAGAAAATTGATAAAATCAAACTTCGAGGAATCCCCCTGATTGTAGGATAAAAGTAATTACTAACATTTATTTTGTTGAAAAGGATATAAACAAGACGAAAATTTATCATTTTCATGGTATTTTATAGGGGTCCCGTTCATTTGACCGCTTAGGGCCCCCATGAGCGTAAATCCGCCACTGACGAAAAAGTTGCCAATACCAACAAGTATCAATGTCCTGTTACAACTTTTCCAACGATGAGTGTTTTTTAATGAATGATTGTGAATATGCTGAAATTTAATCTTATCTAATTATTTGTGGAAATAATTCCAAAGTCGGATAAAATTGATCCTTTGTTATATTTTTGTACATTATTTTCCATGTTTTTTTTATAACATTTGTAGCATTTATCATCAGTTCTATCTTTTTTTGGTACCTAAAAAATTATCTTAAATTAACACTTACCGTTTCTAAGATAGTTTGTTTTTTTTTATAACATTTGTAGCATTTATAGCATTTATATTTATTTGCAGCTCTCTCTTTTGTTGGTACATAAAAATGCTCTTATCTTGGCAGTTAACATTTCTAAGACATAATTTTTAATTTTTTTTATACAAATTTCACAGCAAAATACAGCTTTTAGCCTATTAGCTGAACTGTGTAGCTATTTATGGTTTTTGCCCTATTTTTTGGTCAATAAAAATGATCTGCTTGCTCCATGCCATGTTATCTGAGTGATTGAATAAATCAAATTTGAATTTACTACCGGCATCCAAGCCGCTCTGCGCGGTGTATGAATCAAAACAATCTAAATGGTGTTAGGATATCTTCTCTTGAGACTAGTCTTGAGAAAAACCAACCAACCAACAGCCCAATCAAACCCCCTTCGTGGTTCCAGCGACGATTTCCTCCACAAAGCACCGCAAAGGAACGTCGGCACGCAGTTGAATCACGATCGGTGACTCGCGCAGTCTGCATGCCGGCACGTTTTCCCAGCGAGCCGTCCTCGCCCGCAGGCCGCCTCCGTCATTAGCGGGCCGGGACCGCGACCGCGGGCTAATAGATTAAACGATTCGATAGCAATTTATTCGCCGGGCAGCCGGCGCGACCGTTGCACCGTTGGTCGATCGCATGCGACTTGCATGCCGCGTGCTGTGTCGGGCGTTGTGTGGTGGTTTTTCCTGGCTGGAGGACGCGACCACCCGCTGCGTGTGAGCTCGGAGCGCGGGCGGAGGTGCCGGCGGCCGACGTACGTGTCGCTTTTCCGAGACAGATTTATCTATCCGGGCCGGCCAGACACAGGAAGGCGCGACGGGTGCGATCGCAATAAATCACCTCGCTAACGACGCCTAATGATTGCAGATAGGGGAGTGCGATTTAAAATATCACTGTTGGCAGTTAGGTGAAAATTAAAAGGTTATTATGCGGCTATCGGGGCCCCCACGGCGACCCGTCGGCTGGCGCAAAAAAAACCGCACGGTGTTCGCCGGTGGCTTGGCCGATGTTACGCGCCAAGTGTGTCCCGTCGCTGTCGTCGTCCGATGGCCAGCCATCTCGCTACTTGATCACCGAAAGGCACAATCGATCGGATGCATCGTACGTGTGAGGGTCTCGATTTTTCTTCGAAGAAAGAGAGCAAAGAGGTGGCGATCGCGCACGATCGTAGGCGTCATCCGGTACCGCTGCCGGGTGTTTGCATTTATTTATTTTATTTTACTCCATTTTTTTCTCCCATTACCACTACAGGGCCTCGCGGGTCACGAAACGCGAATTTCTGTTCGCACGCTTTCCGAACGAACATCGGAACGTCCGCTATTTGCTTTGGCACGTTTGCGTTTGCAAACTAATTTCGCGATTCGAACCATGTTCGCCTCCGCTAGGCACTGACATATTTTTTTTCCTTTCTTATGCACTCTAAGCATTATGAGTGGACGCCAACGTCACGCTGGTTTTATAATTGGCGGCAAATTGTGATTAATTTGTTGGACGGAATGGAAAATTGCGCTCGATCGATCCAGTGTGCGATTATGCTCGGCGGGGTAAAGAGTGTTTCGATATGGAGCGGTCGTGTCAGAAGGGTGATTATTTTTACAAATTATGCTGTTGTGGGAATTGAGTCGAGCAAATCGATTGAGTAACATTTCTCATCTCGCGCAGGACACACGGTCTAGTCCGACATAAGCTTGACTTCATTGATCACATTTCGTTTTCTTTCTGTTTAAAAGTTATATCTCCTTTTTTTATTCATACATCATTAATATTTTTCCTCAAGAATTTGTTTACTGTTTACCGAAAAAAACGGAAAATAGGTAGAAATAATTATAGTATTTACATAATTGCAGAGTGCTACAATCGTCACCTGCACTGATTCGTAAAAACATTACAACCATACTTGTTCTACCGGTTTTGCTGGCGGAATTGATAATTAACGAACCTTTAGCCAACGGTTTCTCTTAATTTCGATCGGCATCGATTATCCTGAGCCAGCCCCAAAGGCATTGTCGATGTTTAAGCTGCATGCTGCAGGTAATTAAATTTTCAATTTAACCCCAGAGCCATCGTAAACCGTCTCTTCCGTGCAGATTTCGGTCGTTGTAAATGAATAATTGAATTTAAAATCACCTCGCCTCGCGAGCTGGTGGATCGTAAAAGAAAGCGACTTTCTCGAGAACACGCGTGAAACTGGACACGATCGGCGAGCACCTTTCGGCGGGGATATAAAAAAGAAAGAAGCGCCCAGCATGTGCCACCACGCCCAATTACGGAATTACCGTCAGCTTAAGCGGTAAATGAGGCACGAGAGGAAATTTTCTGCCAAATAAGTCTTGCAATGTGCGTGCCCGCAATAAAGCTCTGGTGAGTAATTCCGTTTACGATCTTCGGCGGTCCTGGAGGCAATGATGCTCAGGAGATAAAGTGGTCGTTTGCTTCTATCGTGGTTTATTTAACAACAACCAGCTAGAGGAAATAGTATGGAATATTTTTGTTATGGAATATAATACTATGGAATATTGTCTTTCCTTTTCAGTTTTGAATATTCCTTTTTTCAAGTCGTAGTTCTTTATTGAGTTCTAGAACCTACTAGTATTTTGAAAGTGAAAATCACGAGTTCGAAATCATTTGAGATCCTTGAATAAAACTAAACACTGCATGACAGTTGGGAGAACTTCATGTCCTTGATTCTAAAACATATTTGTATTTTAAAAGTTATAATTATGGGTTTGAAATAATTTCTGATCATTCCGGCTGGAATGGGCTAAAACACCACTTGAAAGTGACAATGAATTCTCAAGCTACTTGTATTTTGAAAGTAAAAATCACGGTTTCGACATCATACCTTGGAGAACACTCAAGATGAAAATCTGAAAAATAATTCTAGTTTGTGAAAGTTTCATGCTTTGAATTGGTTTTGACTGTTTTGAGGGAACAATCGATTATCATTTAATCGGTTCCAACTGTAGCTGTCCTAGCAAGAATTGTTTTTCTTCCGGATCGAAGGAAGCTTTTTGCTTGCGGTAGCCTTGACTACCTTGGTTTCATTGTCGCATCACATCAAAGCTACCTGCCGATACCCGAAATGCAGCTAGCCCGAAGTAGTAGCATATTCTTACAAAAACATTTTGATACATCCTTGATATGATACAGGGCAGCGTACAAGGTTGGATCATGAAAAAAATTATACACGAGAGTAGTAATCCAAACTGGTCCGAAATAATAGCAATTGAATGGTCTTCGTTCCAGAGAACGCAGGAAGGAAAGGAAATGCTGCTGTTCCAGCGTTACACAGGATAATTGATTCTTCAAACATTGCGAATCAATCGGATGTGTTTTTTGTATCTCTTTTGTTGCAAGGAAGTTTGATTGTTGTTTCCAATGCGCACTCGGATTGACTTTTGGGATCTGCGCGTTTCATTTTGATTATCAGGTTTGGTTCGAATGCGGTTCAAATACTAAAGATAACCCTTCATAGCGCAAGCGAAATTGGTTTGCATGTAGTATGGATGATTAAAAAATTTTTAGTTTTTGGTAAAAGAGTAAATGAGGCCCCGGGCTAGATTCTCCTCTTCCTACTTGTTCACATTAAGCGCCTGAAGCTATGCAAAGCGCGACGCATGCATACTTTTCAAATATTTGATCGCTAACGGTTCGCTTAAAAGAACATAACGGTTTAAACTAATCACGCAGTGGAGGGTGAATGCGGGTTAATATACTTTTACATGTTAAGTTACTGTAAGTTACTAGTAACTAAACTATACCACACATGATGGACAGCATGAAACAATGAGTTTAGCCGAAGAAATGATTTGGAAACGGCGGCGCGCCCGCAGCGAGCGAAGCGAGCGGACTGCGCTAGGTCTACTGAAAAAGAGAGTTTGTTATAGTTTTGAGAAATAAGGGGGGCCCGTGGGCCCCCCTCATACCGCACCCTTAGGTTGATTGCGTAGCCGAAATTAACGGTACACACTACGATTCAAATACTCGTAGGTTGAATTTAACAAATTAATGTATCACCAATTGCATACATTCAGTTTAAACGTCCACAAGAGGTGTAGCCACGATCGAAAACATGGCGGCCGGGGCCTCATTTACTCTTTTACCTAGTTTTTTGTTCATTTTTATTATTAAGATGATATTAAGATATTACATGCCAAAAAGTTGAGTAAAACAAACTTGCTTTTTTTAATGTCAAAATAATGGAAGGGTTAGTACGCAGTGAAAGCTCCACGTGTTTTCGCCTCCAAAGCTTCCAATCCGTTCAACAACATAAATTATGGATTCGCGCTCGGCAACTACTGCACTTCTTGAAGTACCGCCTGCATAATCCGGCTATTCGCCCCGTACCTGGTGAGCATAGAAGGACAGTCTAGAAGGACCGGCGTGTTGGCCTGCTGACCGCGGCTCACTTCAAACGGACCGCCCTGGCAATCGTTGCACTTGGCAGTTTACTTTTCGAAGCTGTCATAAATTATGAGCGACGTTCCATTCGGCGGCCGTCAGTGAACCGTTGTGCGGGTTGTGTGTGTGTGTGTGTGTATTGTTGTTTTTTTGGGGTCAATTCGTAAGTAAAGGAAATAATAAAGAAAAAACGATCATTCAACCCTCGATTACGGTTCGTGCGGGTTTAAATTGAACCATCGCTCATAACATCGAAACCTCAGCACTTCAGGTTTGGTTGCAGGTTTACTCGTGCCACCAGTCGGCAACCGTTTATCCGACCCTAGATCTGTTTTTTTTTCTTTCCACTAATCTGGCCCGAGTTACAGGAAGCTGAAAGGAGGTTTGAAAGCGAAAATCGGGTTTATTGATACCGTAAAATAAAGCTCATGTTTGCGGGAAAGTAGCAAAATCATGAAAACAAAGGTTTATTCTAGTGCTGTGCTTAATGAATCTTTTGGCAAGATTCATTCATTTGAATCTTTCACCTAGGATTAATTCCGATGGATTCATGAATCTTTGCGGATTCGAATCTTCAAAGCTTAATGAATCTTTCGAAACCTTAATGAATCTTAATGAATCTTTGTCATGTTAATACGACAAAAAAAAGAGGGCCCCTCAACCCATTTTTGGCTGGTGACTTTTCGTCAGTCGGTGTGTCTTTAGGATTCATGAATCTCTGGACGAAAGATTCATGAATCCCTTATAAGACAGAGATTCATTCATAACCATGAATCTGAATCATATTTACACAACTCTAGTTTATTCCCTTATCATTCCGAGAAGCTTCTCGTTTCGTTGCTGGGCTGTTCAAGTTGTCTAATTAGTTTAGAATAAATTTATTTAAAAAAAAGAGTAATATGCCATCTGCCCCGAGTGAGAATCGAACTCACGACCTTAAGATTATGAGACTTACGCGTTAACCGACTGCGCCATCGAGGCTTGTGTGAGTGCACTGCATTTTTATGCAGCAGCGCATGTTTTGTAAATTAAATCAAATAAAAATAAAAATAACCCTCTAATTTTGTAATAGTTAGTCTGATTCGCATATCTAATGATGAAATATGTCCAAGACTAGTTTTTAGGTAGACGATAAGGTAGATGATAAACCACATAAACAAACATGATGATAATTATTCCTTCTTCTTACTTATTATACCGCAGTGTGTAGATTTTAGGTAAAAGATGAATATTGAAATCAAAATTATCTTCTACAATTGATTAAAATGATGATAATTATTCCTTCTTCTTATTATTATTATACCGCAGTGTGTAGATTTTAGATAAAAGATGAATATTGAAATCAAAATTATCCTTCTACTCACACCGTCGTTAGAGGCTAGTGAGTAGTTTTCCTATAGCAGAACGTAGTTTCGATCTACGGACCTCTGGGTTATGGGCCCAGCACGCTTCCACTGCGCCACTCTGCTTGTTGTCAAGCCTTGCCTTACCGGGCGAAATGATGATTTATTTATAGTTTGTCGAAACATACATTCCTCAGCACATCGGTCGTGCCGTGCAGGCGCACATGCGCAAATTATCTCTTGTCCGGTGCGATAGCTAGACGGTTGAAAAATAGAACATCATGAGTCACTTTGGGGCTGTAGTTTTCTTTTGTTTCTTTCCGGCCCGATGGCTACCACGCTCCCACCGACCGCTTCCAGCTTTATCAGTGCCGAGCGCGAGCAGGCGAAACGTCATGTCAAGTAAAAGTGCCAAAAAGAGCATTAATTTACAAGCGAGCTATCTGATTGAGATAGCCTCAAATGTGCGGAGACGTCTCGCCGAAAGTGTGCCGAAAAGGGTACCTTCTGGAAGAAATGCTGTTACGCTCGCTGCTGTCGGCTGTCGACCGGTCGGAGGGCTATATTTTCTGCCGGAATGCTTTCGACGCATCTGACAACTCGGGCCGGCCTCCGAAATTCTTACGCGACGTCCATCGTGGTCGGAGGCTGGCGGGGTTGCTCTCCCAAGAACATGTCAGTTTCGCGAAAGAAAACGCCCACTCGCGGTGGCTGTGAAAGCCAACCGCGCCGGAAACCTTCTGGTTGCCGAATTTCGCCCCGAACCACGAAACAGTGTTTGTCCATTACGGGGTCCGTCCATTCGACGGGGTCCGTTATCGTAATCTGACTTGCGAAAACCCGTCGGGTAGTTCTGTCCGCCCGGTCGGAGATAAGAAACACTCCCGCCCGTTCCCGTCGCGCGGAAGCGTGACCACGTCGTGTGCCACGGCACTGTGGCTTAGATCACGATGCAAACGTCCTCGGTATCCGCGCGGCAGGGGAAGCTATTTTTCGGCTTCGCTGCATTTATCGGCTGACAAAATCGCCATCGTCGTGCCATGTTTTCTAAGCCTCGCGTAAACTCTCAAGCGGTCGCAGTTTACTGTCCGCGCAAAAAGAAAAGGGAAGAAACCCGCCAGCATCGCGATTCTCGGGCTGCCACCCCGATGACCCGCCTTATTTTTTCGGGGCCAGATCATGACAACGATCGAGCGCGCGATCAGTGGTGCGCACCGATGAAAATGAGTCACGAAATAGAGGTCGAGAATGGGGTTAGGTTTGCGATCCGCTAGTTGAACCGACCGCTTGAGTGCCGGATGAGTGATGTTGTTTGTCCCACGCCCCGAGAAAAAAATGGTGCTGCGGGTTGCCCTCATGATGGACATAAGCAATTGTTAACTCGTCGTCGTTGTTCGTGATGGTCGAAAGGGTTGGAAAAATAGAAACAATCAGGAAAGTTTAGTCGAGTCTAAGCAAAATCATCTTCGGTATAACTATAAAAATAAATTTGTTGCCTAACATAATCTCATAAATAAGAAAAGGACACGGGAACTAGGGTTAACTATTTCTAATAGCTTGACCTTGTAATGTCAAATTGAACAGGTAAACCTTCTCTTTTAAAAACATTATCTACCTTGATCTGTCTTTCCTAAAGATGATTGAATCATGCTGCAATGAAGGTTGAAAAAAATCACTTCCTGCCCCGAGTGAGGATCGAACTCACGACCTTAAGATTATGAGACTTACGCGCTACCGACTGCGCTATCGAGGCATGTGTCTGGGAATGTTGGTTCTCGGAACCGGGTCATGTTTTACTACCGTTCAGAAATGCCGCCAGTTCGATCGATTGCATATTTTCCACCGTTTTGTGTGCGAGTGTGCGACGAGGGCGTGCGGGGGCAGCCTCCAGCATAAACATGCTGCTACCGCCGCCTCAGCTCGTTCCGCTGCCGTTGCTTATAAATTAGATAATAATACGAATAACTTTATAAGCGGGCCCCTAATGGGAATGGGAAGAGGCGAAAGGGAAAAAAAGAAGAATAGAAATAGCGCCACCCTAGAGGTGGTGGTTTGCCTTCTCTATGGTGCGCGCGGTCAATTCCGCGGTTGAACTCGCGCACGCGGCATAGTTCGCGAACGCACGCGTGCCTTCGTGCCCTCATCACCGCCATCAACCGTGACGGAGGGAGAGAGGCGGCCGGGTGGAGGGAGGCAGAGGTCGCGCGCGCGCGCGCCATTCCACGCCATGCCGTCTTACAAGTGGCCGATTGAGGTTGGGGCGCGCGAGTCTGGGAACGCCAAGATTGATCAAGTGAATTGCGCTCCGGTGTGTACCGCTCGACCGCGCGCGTGCCTCTATTTTCGCCTCCAGACATGAGCAGCTACCCACAAACACAACCACACATAGACAACAACATTTGATCCTAGATGTTTCTTGATTGGACGCCAAGGGGGTAGTTTGTAGAGGCATGGTTGACGACCCGACCCTGGGTCAGGGTTGCTGTAATTTCAACTTGCCTTTCGCACGTCTGTTGGAGGCGGCTGAGGTTCCCTGACCCGCACATGTTTGACGCGTTGGATTATCCACCTATGCTGGAACGTTGATCGGTGAGTTCGTAGTCCCAGAGCGTTATCATCTTGGGAGCGGCAAGGACTACAGTATCCGACACAGTTGAGCACAATTTTGTTGTGTTATTTTTCCACGCACTTCTCGAAAATCATAGTAGTTGTTAGTAAATGGTTATAAAGGTTACTCATGTTGTAAGTTTATCATTTATTTTTCGTTTGTTTTCAATTCTAATGAAAATATTTTGTTTTCCAGTATTATGATCTTAGGTATTTATAAAAATGTGTTCAAAATAATAAATTAATATGCGCATAGAAGAACATTTTAGGCTGTCCCCAAGGACAGAGGAGGCGTGGTAGGCCTAAATTGAGGTGGAAGGATGGCGTAGACGAAGCCGCCAATAAAGCCGGGATACGGAATTGGACCAGCGTGGCGAGCGACCGTGAGCGGTTTCGGATGGAGCTTCGTCAGGCCAAGACCGCTCAGCGGTTGTAGCGCCACATAAGTAAGTAAGTAAGAAGAACATTTTATTTATTCGTTAGACTATATTTTGTTAACATGCATAGTTTTTTCTTACTCGGTTTAAGAATGCTACCTAACAAAATCATGTTACTTAATCATTTTAACCCTTTCAGGACCATAAGCTATTGAAGACTAAAATTGCCAATAAAACACAATATTTTGGTTATTTGGGGTGTAAAATAAAAGAATATCATCAGAAAAACCTAGCAGTATGTGTAGTTTTTTTTTATAATTTCATGGGAAATATTTTAACTTATAAACCATAAAAGTAAATAAATGACCAGTATAATTATGATATCGGAGTTTCTTTTAGTTACTTTCCACTAAAAATTACATAGAAAAATTCTAAAAAAAAATCTTAGCCATTTCTTTAAAAAAAAAAATCATCAATTTGCAAATACTAAGTTTTTGTTGTTTGTTGAACGCACGAATGGTTTGGTTTTAAGGCAATGAATTTTAATAGTTCTTTTTTATTTATTCCTTCAGAAAGACATTTGAAGCCTTTGACATATTATTTTCTTAGATGTTTCATTTCAAAAGTATCGTTGTGATAATAGTTGAACAAACAGTAACGAGTTTTGTAGATGGGAAAAATATTTCCTTTGGTCGTGAAAGGGTTAACCGGGTTTTGTTGTTTAAATACAAGGTTACGATGATTACAGTTTCGTCTTCTTAAGTTACCAGGATTTTCGGAAACAATGGTTGTGTTTCGTGTTATAAATGCAACTTAAAGTAAAAGGTGTCGAGTCAATTTTGTTAGATTAACACCCGTCCGTGTTTCGAATTGCACATTGATTTCAGTTAACAAACGATGTGAAGATTTATTTGCGTCCAGCACTGTCAGTGTCTAGTTATCATTTCCACCGAAGCTTCCCTGATTGTTGTGTTCATGACCGCTTCTGACTCATTCCCCGAGCGCTGGATCGCGAGTACTCCACCACGAACTTGCGCATGTTTTCTCAACCGTACGCGGTGGCTTGTGCCTGGATCGTGCCTCGACATTATGCTTGCTGCCGTTATTTTCTTTTTATCACGCGACGGATGAGACGACGGGAGTGGGGTGGAGTTGGCCACTTTTGCGGGGTCCTGCATTCGATATGAAAGCGTGCCTGCGTTCCGTCGCTGCAGCAGGAGCGGTTCGTTGGCAGCAGAACGATCGTCCTTTCCCATTCAATTTGCGTCCGAGTGACGTCGGGAGGGTGGACTCGGGCTGGCAGGGTTGGAACGGCCGGTGGGAGACGAAGGAAATTGTGACCGTAGACACACGTCGTGCCGAGGTTGACCACACCAATGCCACCCTTCGCCCGATTGCACTCTGCCGGCTGCCATTTGCCGCCATCGAAAAGAAAGCAACAAAACCACAGACGACCGTTGGAAGCGTGCGCGTTCGAGCGATCGGCCGGCGGAATTCATTTCGCGCAACGTACAGCAGCAACATAAGACGGTGGGTGTTGCAGGGGGTTGGGGAAGGGAACACTCTCGTCGATCATCGCCTCCCGCAGCCACCGATCAGTCGCTTTTGCGCGTGCACCCACCGCACCCATCGCCCTCTGTCTCGCTTTCGTCGAAGGGCTTCAAATCGTTTCGATCAAAGTTCGAACGGACAAACCCAATGATCCCAAGATGGAGAGTCGGAGGAGGTGGAGGAGGTTGGAAGGGAGAAGAAAAAAAAACGAAGACGCGGGAGCAATTTACGCAAAGGAGCACGAGTCTGGGAACTCGCAAACGCCAAACGTTCTCACGGCCTTTTTCAATAGTTCGCGCGCCGTTCCGCTTCGCTCCGGGCCCCCTGGCCCTTCCGCCATTCCTCCCTTGCAGAAGCGCGCCGATATCTTGCGGATAAAAAGATGAACCCGCGCGGACCCCGGCGTGTGTTTCGCCGGTGCTGCCGTCGACGTCTACTGTCTTCTTTTACCCGGCGTGTCCGCGTGGCTGATGGTTTAGTCGCTACTTTTCGAACTCCCCTTCGGTTAGTTTTTGCTTTTCCTGTCGCCTGCTTGTCCTTTGCTCTCCTTCCGCGGTTTGCGGTGACGCGCTGGAGTGTGCTTTGGATCTTCGTTCCGGCGACTCTTTTTCTCGCGGGTCTGAACGGGATGTGGGGGTTTGCTCTTTCAAGACGTCGTCCGCCCGACGTGTCTTTTGTTGGTTTCTTCCTCTTTCTCCGCGTCCGCCGCTTTGGCACACACACACACGCTCACCGTTGGCGTCGTCTTCGCTGCATGCGCGCTTTTGTCCGCAGCGTCTCGTGTAGGTAGCTGAAAATTCTTTTATTTTCTTCAAACCCCCCCCCTTGCCCCGCCTCGCCACGTCCAGCGTTCAATGCAGTGCGGTGTTGTTGTGCGCTTTCAATTTGCCTTCTGTGATTGTTGTCTTTCGGTGCGCGGTTTCCCCTTTTCGCAGTTCCGACATCATCCTCGCGCGGAGGGCTACCCTTTTTTATTGGCCTCTTCCTTAGGTGCCGCTTCGGTGGACGAATGCTTTCGCATCGTTTCCTGGCACGGGGATAAAATTCGCTCCTTGAAAAGTGTTTAAACTTTTTATTTTTTGACGGTTGTGAACAATTGTGCAAATTTTTGCACAAGACTGCAGTAGCAAACTACCTGTATTTTATCTTTACTTCAACTGTTTAAAATACATCTTTACTTTACTGTTTAAAATAATTTGCATATACTTCATAACTCAACTAATGCAAGTAAAAAATCACCATCCAAAATCAACTTCTCAGTCAAACAGATAAAATTTTTCAACAATTTCCTATTTCATATATTACGCCTGGGAGTATGCAATCCATCATGCCATCGAAATTGCAGTCGGACAAACAAAGAGGTGATAAGGAAGGCAAGCATTGTATTGTTAGAATTGCAAGAGGTTTAAACTGCCAAGGGTCTCTTTAAAAAAAGATGTATCCGAAGGACTCTTCTGTATAGCAGAACGTAGTTTCGATCTACGGACCTCTGGGTTATGGGCCCAGCACGCTTCCACTGCGCCACTCTGCTTCTTGAATCCGTGACTGGCAAGGTCAAACACTAGAAAACACAGGTCCAGCGGATGTTAATCTTTTCAATCGATAAGATATGTTGTTTTGGTTGGAGGTTGAATAAAAGTTTGAAGGCAAGTTACGTTAACTAATTCACTGACTCGACGTTTGGAGAATCTGGTTTAAAAATTTAGTCACAGTATTTCATTTCATATTTTTGCAGTTCATAGCTTAAAAAAAGGAAATAGCCAAAGATTCCCCAAAATACTTTCTAATTTATGTTGGTAACGAGGAACAAATTGTCCGGGCCTTAAACTTGCTATATTGAGTGAGCTGTGGAGTGTTGAAATCAAGCGGTATAGTATAGAACATAGCAACCATCGACGGTTATTTTATTCGTGTAGTTCTAGCGTTCATCTCGAGCCGTTTAGTTCCAGCAAATTGCCTTTCCACGATGAGCACCATCAACGTTCTCGGAACCAAGGGAAGAAAGGTATTTGTAGAGCACGGTGGTCGCGTTTACTCTGCCCCACAGAAGGACATCCAGGAGATGGCGCTGTTGAATGTGAGGCTACCATCCAGTACTTTTGCGGATCAAATATCATATCTATTTTGTTTATTTAACAGGACCAGAATCGCAGATCGTACTACGCTCGCGATGGAGATCGTCAGGAAGAAGAAATGGAGCAGAAATCGAAAAACCATCTACCGAACGGGGACAATATGAGCGTAAAGTCCCGGGAGATCTACAGCTTGTCGAGCGACTCGGATGTGGAAAGCCACAATGGTGCCGAGAACCGTTTCGTGCCGACGATAGTTCCATCGTGCAGTGCCTCCAAAGTGATGACAAAACTGAAGGACGAGGTGATGCGTTTGATTGACGAATCGATCGAGAAAATCGAGCAAGACTGGGCCGAACAGATGGCGAGTACGAAGTGCGAAGAGCAGCCACCTTCAAAGGCGCCGCCTAATACGCCGGCGGAGGAGAAAATAGACCACAGCTTGCCCGGTGAAAATACACTGGCGCTGCATCCGGACGGGGATCAGGGCGAGCTAAATCACAGGGAGCAAAATTTGCTAGTAATGAAGTCGCAACAGTTTGTCGATTCCAAGCGGCGCACACGCATGATGCTGCTGGACGAAATTCACGCTCGAATCGAACGGCTGAAGGATATGGAAACGCTGGAGTAATTTGTGTCAGGTTTTTTTTTTGTTCACTGAGATGATTTTGAGGTGCATTGAAATTTTTTATAGTTTATTTTGTAATAACCGTTTGTACCTTTGAACTATTGGTGATGGTTCAGTTTTGGAATTCCATGATGTCCAAGTGATTGTCAGTTTAGAAACATTCATAAACCCACAACTTGTTTTTTTCTGATCAATAGATAAAAAGGCTTCGGTTTTCTTTGGCTACAAAAAACAAACTGCATTCCTTTCAGATGTTTCAATACAAATCAATTCTCCGTTGATCCACCCAACATTCGGACGCATCTCGCCAGGACGTAACAAAAAAACGTTCTTGTCATCCATTGACAGCCATCGGAGACACGCGGAAGATTATGAGTGGGATTGTGTTTGCTCGGTGACGAAATCGACGGGTTTGTAAACGGATTGCCGGATGAAGTGGTTACAGTCGATGGCGATGGTGATGATGATGATGATGATATGCAGTTTGGACTGAGGACGAGCAATGTTTGGAAGTCTCCGTATCGAAGGCTGGTCCTCCGCAGACGGCAATTGGGTCGCGTTACTGCAGACGACTGCACTTTGTTGTCTCGACTGCCCTCGCGCCAACCGGGTTTACCTATTTGGAGAAGGAGTGATCCGTTCGCTCCCGCGTGGGGATTTGCTTTCGATTCTTGTGTCCACACATCGTTGACATGGCGATTCGAGTACCAGCGGCCTTGGGCGTAGCTGTCGTCTGGCGTAAAACGGGGACGCTTCGGAGGTTACATTTGGTCTGACAGATTATTTGTTTGGTTCGTTTTTTTCGTTCCAATCGCGAAATGCTTGCAGACGGCGTTGTGAAACATTGGTTCATCGTTGAAAAATAGGATGAGTTGATCATCGCTTTGATTGAAGATCAAAGATGATGATCAATATGAGACTACATATCCATTTAATGTTGATTTAAGTAAAAGTATGATATAACGTTCGATAAAGAACGATAAAGAAGACACATTCATGGAGTGTTTCAAAGGTATATCTTCTCCATTCTAAATTTGTTTCTGTTTATTCTTTCGTGTTATAGAGTGTTTTGGAAAGGTCTTTAATTAATTTGATATTTCGTTTCTACTTTCCTCTACTTCCTTTTATTTTCTTCCTTTCACGCATTCTTGTGAAGTCAACATAAATCATTTCCACATTTAACACTGTTTTGGGGTCATAAAATAGCTACTTTCCATTCATGCCGCTATCGTGAACCGAGAGTCAGAGAAAAAAAGGCCCTATCATCCATTAACGACATAAGAAAGCGACCGGCTGGAAACATGCTCTTGGACTTCCCTCCCCCCGCCTTTCTTTATGGAACACCCGAAAGTCACCGAAAACGATGTAATAAAAAGCGCCGCGATATAGTGACCCGTCCTCCCGTTGCCCTTGCGGTCCGGGCTTAAAGCTTTATTGATGATAACGCTAATGCGTAAATTTAAGGCAAGTAAAATTACACCCCAGCGCAAGTGAAACGTGATGAGATGTGGGGCTACGCAGGCCATGAAATTCGCGTGGTGAGTGGCGTAAATGGTTGGCTGGCGTCGTTGGATTAAGCCCAAGCGCGGGTAAAAGGTAATACCTGTCAGAAACGCCGAGGAAAGTCAAAAGCGCGAAAGTCAGGTTGCAAACGAACCTAATCCGGGGTTGGTTTTTTGTTTTGTTGCAGTGGCCAAATCAAAGGGCCCTCGAAACGGCAGCTGGAACCAGCGGTCTGCGATAGCGGACGAGCGAAACCGTTGGCAGATTAGCGGCAATAATCGACCACTCGCAAACGGCGGGCGCGCAACCTGCCCCCGGTCTGGACGAGGCCGCGGCGTTAAAAGCTACCGCCTCGGGGGGGTTATGTTGACATGCATTAAAAGCTCCCAATGCTCACCGTTTGCCACACCGTTCGGTCGCCAAATTGCGCGCTGAAAGGCATGGGAAATCGACCGAGTGGAACGATTACCATGTGTCGGGTTGGACGCGTTGGTAACGAGTCCCCGAGCTGGACAGTCCCGCCAGCCGGGGCGGATTTGTGTCATCGCGTTCCGTTTGGCGGTGTGTCCCGCTCTTATCCGGTTTCCTCCGCATTGAAATGATATCGTCCGGGATGGGGTGAAGATCAAAGTGTACTCCACCCCGGAGTGCGGATTACGAACACCGACCGCGACGCTGTTACGACAGGCGCTCACGATCAAACATGATCGCAAGGTGGCCAATGGCGTACCTGGTTTCGTTCGTTTCAATCGGAGAAACATGTCCCCCGAAAAGCAAACAGACGGAAGCATACATCAAGCCGCTGCAACCGGCCACGAATTTAGCGACATCGGTGTGGCAGGATGTTGCCAAACCTTTTTTCTTCTTCCTCACCCCACACCACCACCCTGGTTCCCTGATTGGGTTCGCAATGCATTTCGAAACCGATCTCGGGTGGGACCTTCTTTTTCTAATTAAAATTTAACTGTCATCTGCCCGCCCCGTGTCCGATGGCTTCTGGTGGTCCTAATTTAGTAATTTGCTAAATTGGTTGAAGGGAGGCCATTTTTTCACAAGCGAAACCCGAACAAAAAATAAAAATTGGCACATTTTCGCGTGTTGGCGTGTATAATATCTTCGTTTTTTTTTATTTTGGGTACAGAATTGGTGCAACTTGAATTTGCTGCAACGCACGCAACGTATGATAAAATTGCTCCCCGGACACGATGAACCTATCAGTCTCTAATGGTTCTCATGGGACGAAAATAATGAATCCAGTTTCGTTCGGCCGTGGAGAGCACCGAATTACGAGATAAATTGGTATGTTTCATTCGGCTCGTTAATTTGTCGCCTGTCATTAACTTGCATTCTGTTCGCTTTGGGAACGTCGTTGAACGATGTTGGAAACAGATTGTTCCCGATAGAAGTAGATAGAGACCGAATTGAAATGTTCTTTGGATGCGTGATTAAATGAAACTGCTCGCATTTCAAAATAATTTTGGTAAATTAAAATGTGTATAGAAACCCCCGTTTTAATGGTTACCAAATGTTGTCTCTCAGTATTTCTAAAGTAATAAAAATTAACACCAAATAGAAACACCTGGCAACCGTCCACCGTTAAGCCTTCGTTAACGTGATATGACACCAATCAGTTTGCCTCAAAACACATATCTTTCAAACGTACCAAAACGCATCAGTGCAACTCCTCAAACGGTTCGGCCCGAAGTCGCCGAGCTCTCGCCAAGCAGCAAATCCTCTTAAGAGAATTATATTTTATCAATTACTTATCTAAATATTTTTCCTCTTTATAGCGCCCGCCAGATCAGCGTTCCCTCCCTTCCTTTCCACCAACCCCCGCGGTGGCAGGTGTGGGATGGAATGGAAATCGTGGCACTTTGCCACCGTCATTCCGGGCCAGAATATGGACGATTTTGATAAGTTTCGACCGGTTTCCCAGCCGACGACGACGCCGCCGCCTGGCAGGCAGTGGATTGTCATATCTACTTGTTGGGCCTGTGTGCGGCAGCTTCTAACGCCGGTCCGCACGGCGAGTGTGGGAAAATCGGAGTTACGACGGACCTGTCCTGGGGCTGCGATGGAATGGAATTCTACAAATTATTGGCAGAGAGGTGGGCGATAAGAACCCAACCGGTAACCGGTAATGGGAAAAACCTGCTGTCCCGATCGAGAGAAACTGATGACGATGGTGATGGTGATGGCGATGGTGATGGTGATGGTGATGATGATGTGTTTAGAGGTTAGGCTTGGGGCTTATGTTTTCGGGAGGATTATCCGACGGGCCGTGTGATACGAGGGTGAGACAGAAGGCACCCTATCGGTGAATGGGAGTGGGGAAGAACTGTTCCTTCTGCTAGATAGGCGGGGTGGAACGAATATTCCCATTCTTTTCCCGCGCCAAGAGAACACATCGAGTGACGGAGTAATTGAAGAGATGGCATTTAAGATTGGTTTCAGTAGGTTGCGTTAATGAGGTGATAGTGGAGGTGCTTGAACTTATCTAACGTTTTCTTTTCTCACTTCGATCATTCGTAAGCGCTGGCTATCTTTATCTCACCGAAAACTGACTGAAGTATTGGAGGAACTTCTTTCGAAAAGCAAGAGACTTTAATTTGGCCAAATTTATATTCTCGTCATATTAGAATGTGTTCTTTAAAAAATTCAAGTTATACAAGTTCTTCCAAAGTAATAACAATTTGCCCGAAGTGATCGATACGTCTTATACCCTTGACATTACGCTGACAAATCGTCCCGGCAAACGGCCCCTTTGGGACGTGAAAATATTGGCCAAACCTTTCGATCGCCGACGTGTTCCGCTCTTCGGTAGAGTTCCGTCACGTTTTCACGCTCATTGGCAGTGCGCAAATAAAATAAAAAGCTCATTTTTCCGCTTCACTCGTTGCTACTTTCTTTCGATCTGGTGATGCCGCATCGGCGGTGTAATTACGTCAGTAGCCTTTATTGCAGCACAATTACCAGGGGGGTTGGAAAAACCGCGACCAAATCGGCAGTGGTTTCGGCCGGCGATGATGTGCCAGGCCCAACGTTATTGACGTGATAGGAGGGCTCGCCCCGTCACTCAGGTGTCGATTACTGGCCCCGTCGCATCTGTCCAAGTTGACGAGAAAGGCTTTCCCACCGTTCGACTCTGTGGTGATGTTTTTGATGTTTTTCGTTTGTTTCTCGTAGGTTGTTGGCAGCAATCGTACTTCTTACCTTTTCCTTAGTTTTTACTGTGCTCTGCAGTTTGCAGTTAACGGGGAAAGGTGGACTTGCGATAATGACTCCAAAACGAACTCCCCAAACGGGGATTAACTCTCGGTGTTTTCGTGGAGCTCTCAAGCTGCATTGGACAAAGAAAAACGGTTTTTGGCACTGTTTTACGAAAGAAATAAAATTTTACCATCAAGTTTAAACTCAAATTAGCTTCGCTTAACCTTTGGGGTCAATGGTCCTGAAGAGGGAAAGGTGTTTGTTGGATGAGATGATTAATTTCTGCAAACACCACCAACGAGTAATTGGCGCTTTTTTCAGGACAAAGCAGGAAAACTGGGCGCCATATGAGTAATTAAAAGATGTTTAAGCAATATTTTAAGATGCGATATGATTTGAGCTTGGAATTTTCTTTTGAAAGCCACCAAAGCATATACGAAAGCATAAATAATTTTAAATTTTGTCATAAAGAAAAACTGTATTTGTGTGTGTATAACAATATACAATTCAGTCCACTAATTAATTACACAAATTAGTTTAATCAATACTACCACCACCGCCGGGCCGGTAAACAATTTCATCGTATTTAACAACAACCTCATTTGATTTGATTTAAACAATAATGTTCACTACATTCTTTTAGCGATCTTTTAAATTCAGGTGGTTCATTTTAGTTGCTGATAATTCTTTAAAATTGTTAACAGCTTTCTTATGTCTCTTTAGTAAGTAAAACGTGTTTCTCGAAATTTCGTTTATTTTAATGAAAATTCGTATATCATCGTTTATTGGAACTGATAAAACTTAAAAATTGGGTAAAAATTGCAATTACCATTTAGAACAAGGTGTATTACCTTTTCATAGAAATGATCCTGTATAAAAAAGGTGATTTTATGTCCACCAAAAACGGCATATGTAACAGTTAAAAGCTGATAAGATATGGCCGCACTTTGTGAACAATTTATAGCCTGCGCAAAACTTTAACTTAATGAGTTTTATTAGGCCTTTTTTATCCCTTGACTAGGTGTTTAAAAATACATGAACAGTTAGTAATTTAAGAACAGTTAACAGCGCTTGCTTTTCCACCTCTTTTTTAATTAAAAATCATTTTTCAATAAGGGGAAAAATCAACTGATTTTTCGAGTATGAAGCATGAAGTAAAGAACACTCTTTTGGCTTAAATTAATCTACCGTTTTCCTTTTACCCGCCGCAAAACAACCGGCTCGGTCGTAATTGCGCTTAAATTATCTGTCATCGATTCAATTACGCGCTCCAACCCCATGATCAACCTCCAACCTGGTGAAGGTCCCGCAATCACACCGGACGAGGCGCCTCATAATTAGCCCGAGCGGCTTCGCATGCGGTGCCGGCGCGAAATTCGATCACGATCGAACCCGCGGCTCATAACTTTCCCGGCTAAAGTCAAGATCAACGGTCAGGTGCCGTCGAGGGAGCGAGTGAAAGAAAGATAAAACGGGGTGGAAAAGGAACTATTTCTTTGCCGGGGGCCGACGAGGGTTGAAAGCGATCCGTGCCGGGGGACCGTTGGGGAGGAACGGTGCTTTATCGGTAGTCTCCACCTTGTCGGCCTTATCGCGGAAACACTCATTTACGCCACACGTCACGTCGGGCGGGCAAAGGCGCACGACAAAGCCCGCCGGTCCCGGTCGGTTAGCGCGTACGTCAGACGATTTTATTAACTCGTCGAGATTATTATTCAAATTGCCTTCCCCGGGTCACCGTCACCGGTTTGGTCTTGCGGTTCGGCCCGGGGGAAGGATCAGGAAGATAAAAGACAAAAATGTCATCCCCAATAGAGAGGGGAGGAAAGCCTACTAAAACAAATCAAACGGAACCCAAAACAGAACCTACCGGTTAAAGATGGCGTGACCACATCGGCGGGTGGTGTCCTGCGAAAGATGCCGCCGAAAAGCGCCGCCACGATCCGAGTCGACATTATTTTTCCCATGCTTAACCGATATCACCGACCGGCGCTTTTGGGGAACGGATTCAAAATGGAACTACTATTCTACTATCTCTCTCTCTCTCTCTCGCTTTAGGCTGTTTCAGGGAAAGCCGAAGCCCATGCGGGGGTGGAAAAACGTGGATCTCCAAATGTTGCGGAAGGCACTTTCCTCAGCGCACGGTTTTCGGGCGATAATAGGCTCCATAATTTACGGGTCGATAATTTGTTTCTTCGCCCGACCCAAGGCGACATTTTACGGTGCGGTCTGTTTTTGTTTCGTTTCTGTTTTTCTTGTCACCCCTTTGGTGCTGGTTGCGGTTTTTCAAAAATGTAAACTTTTAAGGTCGCTCGAGCTTGGCCAAACCTTGGCCCGACTGTTAGATGGCATTTCTATCCTGTTGCTCGAATCTCGAATCGTGAATTATTGTAATGCGCGGCCGGGTTCGGACCGGCTGATGGAAGGCCCATCCGTTATGGCAGTTTATTGGGCGGGAGGACCCGAACGGGAGAATTTCGGGGTGCAACCTCGCGCCGGAGGATCGTTAAGATAGGTGCGGCAAACTAGACCGCACTCGGTCGGGCGGTGAATTTTAAGGTGTAAACCCCAACGGCCACGGTACTGTTTTGGGTTGAGTTTTTGGGAGACAAACAATCTCCTCTTGTCTTTCCCCGATGGCGACGACGCTGGAACACAAGCACACACACACCTAACATAAATCGGGCTGCTTTTCGGCGGCAATGTCACCCGATTACTTTACGCTCGGTTGAGGCACATTAATAGCAAACACGGTGAACCTAAGCATTCGCGTCCGGCAATCCGAGGATCGAAACGCAGCACCGCCTCATTCCGGCAAATGAGATGCGATTTTAAGGCTCGCTGGTAGTTTATGTCCGACGACGACGAGGGGCACACGCGGGTGTAATAAATCGTCGCACACCACTTCGGCCACCAACTGCTCCGGTCAGGCACTGACCAAAGCGGGGGGGTTGCGTTGATCGTTTATGCTGAAGATTTATGTTTGCGATAGTTAAGACGGTGGCGATGGATTTCGTTCAACACTGCTTGCTACATGGGCAGCCGTTTTAGCATTGTTGTCGTTTAGGGGCGGGTGGTTGAGTTTTTGTTGTTGTGGAAGCGATTATGCGCTATGTTTTCGGGTGCCATTATTTATGCCACAGCTATGGTAGCGTGTTAATGTTTTGTAACGGTCCGATAACGATGGTCAGTTAAGTTTGTTTTGTTGTCATTCAAACTGGATTTTTCCTCGAAAGCTCAGTCGATTTGTATAGTTGCGAGTTTTTGCTTAATTTAAATGGATTTAAATGGTTCATGAACTGATTTTGACAAAACAAAGTTCTCTTTTCTAATTTTTACTGATATTTTTATATTTTACTGACAACTAAATTTCTTATCCTAACAATCGTCTATGAAAAAAACAAAATTATAAACATTTTTAAAATATGTAACAAGTCAACGTGTTACATTCAAAGTCATTGCTCAACTTAAATATTATAAAGCAGCTTTAAATGACTCCTTTCTTAGAACTTCACCTCGCAGAAACACTTTCAAGGACTTTGGTTTCACAAATTTTGGCTTTTCGGTTTCTATCATGTTCAAGACCACCATTCTACAGCAATAAAATGAAGGCAATGAAGAATAAAAGACATAGTTGTTATGTTCAAAAAATCTTAAAATTGATGAAATGACATTTATTAAATTTAGTAAATACAGTTGCGTACTCCCTAAAGTATTTAAAAATATCAACCCTTCTCTAATATTTCTCTTGTTTGACTTTGACCTGAGCAGATAAAAAAACAAAAAAAAAAACCGACAAACAAAGTGTTTGATCATTACCGCCCTTACATTTTATAACATAAAGATTGCTACAAATTCTCTCCATCGCCAATAAAAGAGGCTAACTTGAGAAACCTCATCAAGCATCCTCATTGGTTCTCGATGTCCGATGCATGATGATTTTACAGCTGCACCGCCCATACGGAGTCCCACGGATGCGCTTTTCGATGTCAATACGCATGCAAATGATGATCTCATCCTCGTGCACGAAGATCCGCCATGCGGTCGGCTGGAGCGTGGAAACTAGCGAGCGCGTGTTTTTATTTCTCGCGGGTGCAATGAAACTCGTATACAGGTGTTAAGTCGCTAATGACCACTATTGCACCGATGCAGTCAATGCACTTCCCACTTCGCACTCCAGCTCCGGCCAATCCATCAGCGCCGCTCCGATCGAACCGAAGATATACTTCATTCTACACACACACACTCGACCGTTGTTCAACCCGATTTTGTTGGTTCCTTATCGTTCGTCTTCCTCGGAGACCGACGGCACACACCATAAATGCACCGCGGGTCCGTCCCCTAGCGATCGGACCGATAAAACAGGGCTTCCCACCGAACCACACCTTCGACATGCGATGCAATGATAAATTATGTAATTGATTAATGATCGACCGACCCCGCCCGGCCCTACCACTTCTCACTGCTTGCCCACGGTGGATGCAGTTTTCCGTCGTTCTGGTTCTTTTTTTTCAATTTTTGAAACCCTTCACTCACACACACACTTCTTTTCGTTTGGGAAGCGATTTCATTTCGGAAGGTTGTTTTCCAATAATTTCCCAGCCGTGCATGGGCTTTTTTCGGGTCGGCGTGGTTGAAACTATGCTTTCATAAAAGTACCATAAAATCGAGAGTGATGGTACAATTAGCATAAACATGTAAAATGCGGCCGATGAGTTTTTCGTTATCACCGGGCAACGGGTTTCTCGGGCTGTGGAAACACGAACAGGGCACTAAAAATGCAGCAACGCAGCATTCCATAAGGGTGGGCAATGAAAAGTAGCAACTTGGGATCAGGAATCCGGAATAACCGGTGGATAGCCTTGAGAAGGGTAGTTACACTTTTTTTTCGAAAGTTTGTATGTTTTCGAAAGGTATTTCGATTAAAATTTATTACAACTAGATTGTTTGTTCTTTGGTTGAAAAAAGAAAGAGAAACGTATGCCTTACGTGTACTTAACGTGCCTGAAGTGTAAAAACAAAGTTGCGAATGTGGAATGCATCTAGTTTATGGGAAGTCCTCTTTTCCGTAAAGTATCCATACATAATAATGAAAGTTAAAATCGTGGTTCAAAAAATAAGAAATCCGATACAATTGTCGCTTGAAAGTGAGCCACCATTTTAAAAAAAGCGCAACCAGCTCCAACGACATCTTTAGTATTTTAATTTCCATTCAATCACACCGCCACTTATGGTTATTGTCGGGGAAAAAAACATCCAAACAAACACACACACTCACCCCAAATATCCATCGACTTTCCTTCATCGCGCCGCCATTAACGACGCCATTAATGTTGGCAATTTTCGGCGAGCGAATGGTGCATCCCGTGCCACGGAAGGCGTGAAATGAAAAACGCATTACCATTATTTTATGATTCCTTCCCCCGCTGACGACCAGCTTCCCTCACTTCCTTCGGATCGGTCCGCACCACGGAACCGCCGTTAACATTGAGTCGCGCCGAAAATCAATGCCATTTCGCATTTTGCAAACAAAGCCCAGCACCGCCTGCTTGATTCCTGTTTCATTCGCGAAACCTCGCATTCCCGAAAGGTGTTGCGACGCTTATTAACGTGAAATTATTTTGCCATTCAAATGCAACCACCTGCCCCCGACGTGGGCAAATGTCCCAGAGGCTGTCAAATACATTGTTGGATGCACTTTACATTTTAAACTTTCACATGCAACGCACTTCACCGGCACGGAAACAGGCTTTTCGGTGGTCATCGTCACCACGGGAATGGTTCGCTTCTAATGGATGGGGAAATGATGATGCCTTTTTAACCGTTCTGTTCTTCTGTTTTAAGCCCCCATTGGGCGGCCATTGGCTTGAACGTGAAAAATCAATTTCCAGCCCGTTCCGTCCCGGTGATCGGTGCACTCGTTCGCTCGTTAATGAAAATGAAGGTGATAAATTGAATTAGCATGCCCACACCACCGGTTTCACAGCGGCGCGTCAAAGCCAAGCCTGGGTCACTTTCGAGATGTACTCGTGTGATGAAAGTGTCCCGAGCCCTTGGTGAGCGCCGTAGGAAAGCGTAGAGCTCAAACAGCTCGAAAGCTGCTAATTAATTATCATACAAATTGATAAGGCAAACGTGAGAAGCGTCGGTTGCGGGATGAAGCAACAATTTACGAGTGCTGGAAAGTGGTGGAGTTCGTCCTAATGGCGTGTGTTTTGAGCCGCTTGCAATTAATTCGATGTGGCGCGAGAGTGTTTTTTTGTCCACGAGATGGAGGGCAGGGAGAACTAATTATGTGAAACTTTGGCTTGTTAAAATGTTGAGAATCGATCTGGTCACATAAACATGAGAGAATTATGTTCTGCTGTCCGCGTTTAGATGATCGTTTAAGTAAGAAATATTTAGGTTAGAGAAATTTCATATTTTTCATGTTTTTCTAGCTTATTAACTCTAATTTATTTTTGTACATTATTTTTATTTAACGTCTATAAAATATTACAAAAATAGAAAGGAAGAATTGTGCTGGAAAACAAATCTCAATGATTATTCTTTTAGGTATGTTAGGGTCAATAAAAATAATAGAAAAACAAACTAGCAACTGTCTGGAAACTTCGAAGTAACAAACATTCAGCCTCGTGGCACATCTGAACAAACGCGAATCGACCCTTGAGCCTCTCGTGCCGTCTCGCCGCACACTATCGGACATCTCGAGAGCATCGTGTGCCAATAACCGTTTTATCTAGTCGTCAACCCGTTCGCGTCAATGTTGACATACACATTGTCCAACCGGGAAGGGGGCAGGAGTCCATGACATTGTTGATGCCGCCAAACGCGGGAGGGTCCCAGAGGAGGGAAAACGGGATCCGTCGGTAACAACACTTACCAGCAGACGGAGGGTGGCATTAGAACATTTGACGACCCCACAGCTATCGCCCTGCACTTGAGTGGCGGCGCGCGAGTCCAATAAACTTTGCACAAGTGGCTCATCCAGGGTTCCCCGCTTCCTTGCGCTTCATGGAAACCCCATTCACACACGCACACCTACGTTGGGGTAGTAGAAAAAAGGGCTGCGCGTGCACAGCACTTCCTCAAGTGTAATCATCACCTCCGCAAGGTGATACTACACTTCAGTGTTTTCTTCCCTCCTCACCCCCCGAGGAGGTAGCCCGCGAGCCTCTGGAAACATCCGGTCAGCCAACCCCGTCGGATCCGGGTCTCGAAGTACTCGAAGGTGACGCTCTGTCGGATCGAAGGCCGATAATAGGATCACGATTGAAGTGTACCGGGTCCCCCTCGACTCCACCGGTCCCTTCGATTGGCAATTAATGCATCATCAAACAAATGAGCCCAGGGCAGGTTGGATGGCGGCGTGAGGGGGGCAGGTATTGGAGGGCTTCAAGTCGGCGGCGCCACACCGGGATTTTCTACCTTCGTGAGGATGTTTTTCACCCCATGCCATTTTGTTGTTGATCTACGGCAGCTTACTTTGTTGCCTTTGGCGTTGATTGACGATCGGTTTGAGACGTGAAGGGGACGTTTTCTAGCGATGCTAATATGGGTGTGGCAGTTGTTAATGGTTCGCAAATTGGCAGATGACTTTTTTCTGTGAAAGGGTACATATAGATAAATTTTTCTAAGTTTAAAGAGCACCACTGATGCTATAGAGTGTTGTAGTTAAAATAGCTACGATCAATTTGCGTTAATGTTTTTGTTATTTTTGCGATAGGCTTAGGAAACTTTCTGTTTAGCTCATGTTTGAATTGAATTTTGGGGCCCCAAGAAGAGGAACAAGCTGGTCTTCGAATCTTGCAATTGACTAATATTTCTATTGACCATTATAATATTGACCAATATTCTAAAAGAAATCGGAAAGAATCAAACTTCCGGAAAGAATGAAATTTCCGGTCGAAGGATTGTTGCAGCGCTGTGTAGACCTGCAGTCAAGCAAAAAAGTCGAGGAAAAGAAATAAAAGTTATAAACTAAACCAAACTCAAAATTATTTTGCAGTTCCTTTATTACAATGAAATTGTTTACGGGTAACAAAAACATCTTCTGTGCAGCGATTTAAATGTTTATTTAATTTGAATATTTTTAAACACATCAACTCATTTACATTTACATTTACATTTACATTGTTTACATTTACATGGTTACATTACAAAATGATTACATTTTTATCAAACAATTGATCAATACAATAATAAATCTAACTACATCTAACTACAAAAAAATAAAATAAGTAATCCTGCCAAACACCGATCCATGGCAGGCGGCGTCACCCTTCTTCGATTGTTTTTCCTTTGGAGCGTCGATTTCGGAATCCTTTTTGTCCTCCAGGTAATCGTCATTTTCGTAAAACATTTCTGCCTCTTCTTCTTCGATGTCCCCTAGCGAAGGTTGCCAGCCCTGGAAATGAGTGAAAACATCTTTTAATACATGTAAGATTTTATTTTTTCTCTTACTTACCAATACATCTTTTTTTACCCTCGGGTAGCAAACGCCCACATCTGTAACGTTGTCGTCCAGATCGTCGACGTCCAGAACTTCGACGTCCACAACGTCGTCGTCCGGAACGTCGTCGTCATCCAGAACGTCGTCGTCCGGGACATCGGCGTCCGGGACATCGGCGTCCGGGACATCGGCGTCCGGGACATCGGCGTCCGGGACATCGGCGTTCGGGACATCTTCGTTCGGGACATCCTCATCCCGCATTTCGTCAACTGAATCGAATTCTTCATTTACTTCTATTGAGCTCCACAAAACGAATTCTTCCTCTTCCGGCTCCTTTTTGGACCTAAAACAACAAAAGAAATCGATCATACCCATTGTGTTAGTTTTGAGCATCCGTACTCAATCGTTACAAATGCTCAAATAATGAAATGTGTATGCTGCGATTGATTTATAGGCTGTTCGAAGGTAGTAAATTGCATTTCATAGTCTACTAGATGCAATCGGTTTTATTTAAAATTTTAGCAATTTCTTTTTAGATCTCAGTTGGCTGAGATTTAAAATTTTAGATCTTAGTACACACTTATCTGATGTGTATATTTACTACGTGTAAGGTTTTATGTTTTATCCTACTTACCAAAATTTGTTCTTTTTTTCTTGTCCTGTGGCTATTGAATTTGTTGCCTTTGACTCGGCTTGTTGGTGAATTGTTGCCGGTAAGTAAATATTCACCTAGAACAGAATTTACGAAGACCTCGTTGGGAAAATACCAAAAACTGTCAACAACAATGCAATAGGCATCGAGTCTAGAAGCAGCAGTGAAAACATTTGAATGAATTTGGGCTAAGTATACCCAAACACGATGGACGGCATTTCATGAATTTGACAGAATTGGTGAAAAAAAGCATAAATGTTTCTCCATCGGGTAAAAGAGTAAATGAGAGTAAAGAAAGCCACACAAATTATCATTCAAGAATCTATTCGGATATTCAACAAGACGCTACTCTAGCGATGTTCATTTAATGTTCCGATCAGTTGAATATATTTAAATCATGAATTCATGTTTTCTCTGATTTCGGCCATGAACATTTTGAAACAAATCTCCATCGAGGAAGATTTATTGACTAATTTTTTTGTTAACTTAATTATTATATACTGTGGTTACAACAGAAGTTTAGAAATTACGGATAAGTTGTACTTATCGCCTTTTATTGTCTGTTGAATGAATTTAAAAATAGTCTTCTAGCTTTTGTCATTGTTAGTTCAAGAATGAATCTGTTAGTATTTAAGTTACTTATTTAAGTTACTTATTTAAGTTAATAGAACGTGGGTTTTGTTCTATTTTAGTTAATTAAATTCTTTTTATTTCGTCATTGAACAAGTTGTCGTTCATACTTCGCTTATTTACCCTTTTTTACTTAATAAACACAACGAATGATTTGTTTTATAAATGGTTTTAACGTCTTTCGTCTCTTATTGTATGATCTATCATGTGAAAAAAAACAAAGAACACATAAACTAATAAAACGATTCTATTTTCGTGCAAGTTGTGCACTTATCCTACAACATATTAGACACAAAGCAATTATTCAATCAGGAAAACAAAACGATTATCCAAAAGGTTCTTTTTTCTCTTTGTGAAAACAAAACTGAAATGAATTATGAGAAAACTTACAGTCAGCGTACACATAATTGTTGCAACTTTGGAAGTAATTACTATCATCAAACAGATAATGATCAACATAAATTGAACGCTTCACTTACACTTAGGCTTACTGAATTATGATTGGTGGCGTCGCTTAAACCGTTGGCTGGTTCTACTAAGTTCCGACACTTTCCTCGCGCGAGCACACACTCGCTCCTCCAAGACGTACGTGCGCGGTTTACGTTCTACCGGTTTTCCTCATCAACGCGCCGATCGGCGTAATCCTCACTGTCGCTCATTAAGCGCATTAATAAAAGAAAATTTATCTCTTTCACTTGTCTCTAGCATGGGGCTGAGCGGTGTGCTAGTAAATAAAAAAAATACAACCCCCACGTTATGATTGCTCCTCCTCATCATCCTCCTTCTCCTCCGAGGACGGATGCGGCAAAGTGTCTTTTGACGTCCGCGGACCGCGACGCTCGATGATTGATCAGACCGCGCCCCGTGTCTTCCGTCCTTCCTTCCTTCCTTCACCATCGCGTCCGGCGGCATCCCGGGCACGGTAATAAATGGCCGCGCGTTTATAAATCAAATCATCTATTAAATGGACTAACAGGCCATCATTTTTCCTCCACTCGATCGTTTACTGAGCGCCCGCCGGTTTTGACAATCGTTGAATCAACGCTTGGTGGAGTGTAATTTCCGCGTAATGGGAGCAACGCCGAGCATATTGCCGGCAACGGTTTGTTGTGATTGTGGGCCCGCTGTCTTTGCCTGGCGTTTTCTTAGCGATCGAGAATTGTTCTGTTTTTTCGTTTGTGTGCCATGCAATCATAATTATCGTTACTAAATGGGGAATTTTTATGCTGCAACTGAGTAGAGATAGTATACGCGTTTCACTCAATGTACCAATCGAAGGACCTATCAATCAAAGTTTTCTAAAATTAAACTTGTTGCTTACAAACATATAAGGAGTATAAGGGATATAAATATCTATTAGAAGCCTTCACATAAATATTTTCCCGTTAATATTTCACTGCATTTGTTAACTCCGAGTTTGGTGTTTTGCTTTCGTTATATGTTTTTATAAATTTAAAAAATAATTGTTATCTGCTGCTTACAAATATAGGCCGTCTAATAAAAATGAAGAACTTACATGCTAAAACGAAGTTCGGAATATGATTTCTGAGCTGTTACGGTTTGGATGTTAAATAACATTGGTCGACTGTTAATCTTATCTTTTTCTAAAAATACACTTCATGATCCAGCATACACCGATTGGAAGATAGTAAACTTTCTTACCATATACCTGGACGTTAGCACCGACGTAGCAATTATGACAAAAATCTCACCACCATCTGCAGCACCGTGGCCTGAAGCCAAAATCAGTCACTCATGTGCACCGAGTTGCGGCACTATTTAGCCGTAAAATATGAGCTCAACTAAGGGCCCACCAACCACCGGAGGGGTCATATCGCAAATGGACGGAAGCTCGTTCCATCACCACCAACCTGGGGCGGGGTGGGACCTGAACCTCGTGGTAACGGCCCTTGTCCAGCCCTTGGGCAAAACGCATTAAAGGAGGTTAGGGCCGACGCGAAAGGGCTTCCGAAACAACGAGCCATCGCCGTCCGCTTGCAGTGCGCAATTTGTGGCGATCAATCATGTCATTATTCACACCGAGGAGTCTATTTCGTGTCGATTTCTCAGGGGCCCCATCGCATAGATCCCCCTGCTGATGTAGGATAATCCGTGTCGTTACGCAGGAATGGATGTCGTCTCTTGCAAAAGGAATCATAGCTCGCAACGGGTTGGAAAGCTAAGGGACCTCAGGGATCCCGGTTGAGATCGTCATATGGTAAGCTAATTTTATTTCCCCCTTGCCCTAGGTAAAGAAGAATCCATTTCCATGCGCTTCTGAACTGCCGAGGGATGTGTTCCCGAAAGTGTTGAGCACCGGTCAGCTTTTTCTTTAAGTTTCGCTAAATGTGCGCTTTAAGCCATCATTGTCCGTCGACAGTGACATCGTTAGCGCTCGGCATAAAACGGGACTTGTGAAGAAACGCTGCACACTAACTAACCACAAAGTCGTACCTACAACACCTCCGCCCCTGCAGCCAGCGAAGGCCTAAGGACTTAATTGCAACCGAGGGCAGCATCGTTCGTTAAACTTTACGTCGGCGGGAAAGTGTAGCCGATTTTTACAGGTTGCAATTAAAATGGAATAAATTATGCGCTTTTTCCAGCCTTTTTCTTATCGCTTAATATCCCTCGCTATCTCATTCCTTCACGATTTTTCCAATGTTCCCGTGAGGCATTTCTTGGTTTGGAGGAAGTGCTGCATGTTCATGAATTCGTTTCCGGCCGATCGCAGATTACATCTGCACGGATGCTCCCGGATAAATGCGCCGCAATGAGAACATTGTGTTTTTTTTTGAGGGAGTTGAAAAACGGAAAGAACCATTCCTTGGGCAAGCTTTGATAAATGACTCCCTTTCGGAATGGGTTGAAGCCAGCGGTACCGAAACCTCACACAACTAACCGTGTCCGCTTCAGGCAAACTTCAAATCGTCCTCGGTTGGCTTCCGAACGCATTTGGGTGAACTTTTGTGGCGTAAAGGATATTTGTGTCTGCGTGTGTAATGCTTCTAATCGCAACCGATTAAAACACCGCGCATGGATGCCCTCCTCCACTCCCCGAGCCGTTCAGGTTACCCCTCCGGAAGCTGTGTGAAGTGTGAAGATCGGAAATATTTTCTCAAACGAAATCGATTTTTTCGCAGCTTCTGCACCACGCCCCGATTGGGTTTGGTGATTATCCGACGGTGGTGGTGCAAGGATGAAACAGCCCTTAATCGTCCGCCAATTCCTGGAACTCGAACTCTTGGAGTCGTACCTGGCTTAGTCATGATCGAGTTAGCGCGAACGAATTGAGTGCAGGTGCGATTTGATTGGATTAAAGGAGAATTTGAAGTACTCGTGTTCCAAATCCTGCCACAATGAGCCTTATAATCCGATGTTCATATTTTTCATCAAATCAAATGCTGCGTTATCTCAGATGAAGGACGAACACAGTGATTATGGACCCTTCAAATGAAATGCTTTTTGAGGAGGTCCGTAATAATGTTTATGAACATTGCAAGATAAAAATTATCATTAACATGGACCTTTAATGTTGACCAATTCTAATTGCTTCATTTATAAGGCTTCCTCCAATAATAAAAATTATTTAATTTATTATTTCGCTTCAATTGAGTGAAATTAACGCGTAGTGATAATTTGATAAACATCCACCGATCGAAGCGGATAAGTAAAACATTCTCTGTAATCAAGCCAAGCATCTGGAATGTACCATACCCGATCGCCAGGGTCGACCTCATTCCACGCTGTCCCAACGTTGGTGTGACAAACAATGAAGAACAATTGCAAATTCCTACTACTTTCGAAGGAATGAAACCTCGCATGCACCCCGTCCAGGTGTCCTTTCCTGACGGTTGGCGAGACGATTGAACCGGTGCCGGTACAGGTTTTGCGTAAAACAGGAGCTGCAAGCGTGTCGATTAAACGGAAAATCGCTGCTCGTTTGTGAAATATTTCGATCATATGAAAAGTAGATCAAAACCAAAAAAAATCTAGATCACATTCCTTTCGTGTGAACGGACGGAAGTTGGTGCTCGGGTGGTTTTACTATCTTATACAACGTCTGGGGTGCTCGATTACCGGCTCCGGTCGAAGCGCCGGTCCACCACTGTCTGACCGAGTCCCGGCTGACCTTAACGTAACTAACTTTCCCTTCTGTCTGTGCCTGCAATGACCCTTCGACGGAGCGCGAAAAGTGTCCTCGACGCTGCGGAATTTGGGCTTCTCGCCGGCCGAAGGAAATACATATTCAACAGGAAACGCTGGTCCGCAAACAGGAAGCGCGAGACTTGGCGGGCGGATAAGTGGCGTAGTGGTGTGTTTGTGTGTGTGTGTGTGTGTGTTCCGTCCCGTATCGCATGCATTCCTGGTGCGCCAAATTGAGTCGTTCGCCTTCGAATCATCGTCGCGCGATCGCAGGTCCTTCCACTCTCCCGGAGCGCCATCCGTCATATCAGCAGCATTGCGTTGGCGCAGCTTCACGTGAATAATGATCGTCTCAGGAGTTGAGGAGGAATTTTGCCATCTGAGACGGTACAAAAAAATGGGAAGGCAGGAAACCGGCAGCAAACAGACTCATTACTCACAATCACCAAACGTAACGCAACTCCGCTCCTTCGGCTCCATTGTCGAGGGTGGCCCGGCAAGTGCATCGGGTGCATTGTCATGTGTTTGATCGAATGCACGAGCGTGCACTTTCTCGGGTCCCGGGTTCGCAGTCAATCCGCACACGGGGTTGTTTCCACGTCTGCCCTTTTTCGGGCAAGACGGTAACAAGTAAATCTTAATCCCGAAATCGATTTATGGTCCCGATCGTTCGCTCGTTTCGACCCTCCTTCCCGACAGCTCGATATCGATCACTGACATATCGATTGACAGATCGGGCGTGATTCATTACCACTTCGCGGCCGGCAGATCGCGATCGTGCAGCAATGCAGCAGCGGGACGGACGAGTTCAAGCAACGGTCCCAGCTGCCCAACAGTGAGCCGTGATAAATGAAGTACGCGAGTGAGTGAAGGCATGAAGTCGGTTGAATGAAGGGATGAACAAAACCAAAAAGAAAATCATCCACTACCCAAGAACGTTTCACGGGCATCGGGGGGCCTCGTCCTTTTGATAACAATGCATTTTTTCACCCACCAATCAATGGAACAATGAAGGTGTTTTCTTTATAGCTTTTTTTCCTGCGAGTGAACGGAATGCTGGCGATCGGTCGTTGTCATTGAAATTAATAAATCGCAATGAAAGTTTCGAATTCAACCTGTTTTCCTTCGATATGGCACGATTCGCGCGAGGCGAACCAAGCACGCGCTGTAAATTGAGGAATCCTTTTATGTTGGTTCCCCCTGGGGTTGGTTGTTTTTTTGTCCCGTTGGCTTTTGTTTAGCATTCCTTTTTTCCCTTCATTCACTAGAATAGGTGATTTGCATGCAGATACGGCAAGCGGGTGAGCTCGTTTTCCTTGGGCGCGGAATTCTTGGTAATTTTGAGGAAAACTGTCTGTCATTATCCATGGCATTCTTTGCCACCGAAGGAAGATAAATTGTGAATTAATTGTTGAATTCATTTTTACCGATAAGAATCGCGTAGTTTATGACTTAAGAGGAGGAACTGAACACCTTCTTAATTTGTGACACGTTTTGTTGAATCTAAGTTTGATTTTATAATTATTTTAGTCTTTTTAAGAGCATAGGTCAACTAATTGAATTCATATAATTTAAAAAAACCAAACGGAATATTATCAATATTGCATGTTTTACAGTCGTTATTCACGCTTCATATTTTTGCTCTTCGCTTGTTTTGTAGCACGTGACTTCATGTAAATCAGATTACACATTTTTTTCAAATGTTTTAGACATTCTTTTCTAAAATATTTTTTTCTTAAACAATTTGTAATCATTTCATAATTGAAATTGGTTCATGAAGATATCAGGGAAACCATTACCATTTTCATTTTTTAAGGTAGCTTTTTTGAATGAAAAAATACACCAACTAAAGAAGCAAGAATCTACTATATTCACTTATTAAATCGTTGTTGTACTATGGTTAAGATGTTTCTTAATTTTGTTCAAACAAAGTGAGGTTTATCAATCTGTTATTCTTCCATTCCATTCAGGTGATCTAGCACTTTAATTTTTTTATTTTTTCGGCATGGATTCTTTTATATTACAAGTATTTGTTGAGAAATGTGTCGAAAAATCAGAGAATTTACCAGTAAATTCTCAATACTCTGCTTCAAAAAAATTGTATTTTGTTTACTGTATGTTTTATGCCAACTATACATTGGGACCGGTTCATTTTTCCTTCATTCTTGTAGATGTAAATATCGTTTCGCTTATGCCAACAGAAACTGGACGGAAATTTGCATACAGTGAGTTCGTTTATTCACCGTACACCGATAAACATGCGCACTCCCATACTCCCCCTTACGTCCATGCTTCCTAATAATAACTCTTGTTTCAATCTGATTAATGATCAACAAATTTGTTTCCTACCAACCAATGCCGTTTGTTGCGGTTTAGTGAATTTTCAAAAAAATGCACCCCGGACTCGTGGTGAATCTTTTAGTTCGAACGGAAGCCACCGTGCGCCATGGCCATATCGTTGGAGGACAAGAAGAAGGAATAGCAGAAGGAAGGCTACGTTTTAGGTTCCGCCGTGAACTGTGAAACACCGGTGGGCATGATTGAGCGCATTTGTGACCGATAAAGGTAAAGTGCTGGCCAAAACGAGGGGACGAAGAGGGCACGGCAACGGCCCGGGTAGAAATAACTCAGACAATATCTTTCGCGCTTGCCGTGGCTCGATCTCCGATCTGCCTTTGATATCGCTCCCGGCTCCAGGAGCCAACATCTCGACAAACGGTCCGACGGGCAGGACAAAATGAAACATTGAATCGCGCTCCCGGGATTTCCATTCTTCCACCGTCTGCTTTCGCTGCCAACCCGAAACAAACACGCTCCGTTCATGGGAAACAAAGTGTCCGAACCGAGGAAGCCACACGTGCAGCGGACAAGGCATGCCCAATCGGACGCCGATTGGGTGAGTTGAAGGGAAGGGCAGCAAAAACAACCCTTCACCAAAGGGCAGCAGCAGCATCGCGAGTAGCAGCTGCCGTTATTTATTTGTAATTGTAATCATTAAATTACGCGCAACAATCGGCATCGGACGCATCGCGAGCGAGAGATATCAGGGAGCGGCAAATTTTCATTCCAATCGACATATTTCCTGCACGCCCTCGGGGTGGGGAAGACGGGTGGAACGGGAAGGGAACTGGACCGGCACAAACCACACAAACAAAAAACCAAAAAAAAAACCCTAAAAGCAGCAGCGCAGATTGCAGCGACGAGGATTCACTGAAATCGCGGTGTCGTGGTTAAGTGTGTGCTTAAGAGTGTGTGGCTTGTCCTTGTTGTCCCGGGGACAGGACTTTTGCTTCCTGCTGGAGCTCTGCGGGGAGTGACCGCGAGTGAGCTGGCTCGGGAGGAAGAGCGTTGGGTACAGAGCTTTAACATGGCTTTTTATTTCCATTTTCGTATGTCACTTGGGGGCTTCTTTTTTTTATCGACGGTTTGAATATTTCTGCCTGTTTTGGTACGTACAGTGAGCCGTACGATAAGTTAGACACTGAAAAATATATTGGTGATTGATTAATTGTGTATTTAGCAACATGTTTATTTGGAGTAATATGATTTTATAAGAGTACTTCGGAAACACAAAGAAAAGGAAGTAAACCCGTTGATTTTTTTTGCGACGAAATATTCGGAAGACTTAGCACAATTCAAATTAGTATTACTTTGACACAAAAACAACAATTATCTTCGCTAAGATAACAATATGTATTACTGAATAAAATCCTCAATTTATTTATTTTTCAGAAGGAACGGCCTGGCCGTATTGCTAGATCCTCAATTGATTTGCAATTAAATTATGTAAAATGTGTTCATAAATTGCAGTTAAGAAGAAGTAAGCAGCATAAAGGGACAGAAATGTACATATATTTTTCCATTATTCTATTTTATTTATGTGGTACTGTCGCACATGCATAAAAAAACTCTAAAATAAAGCAGTATTTGCCTTAATTTTACCTCAGTTTTACGTAACTATTATGTAAAAATTTGCTTTGGTGACTTACTAACAAAACATGCTTTCTATTGAGCAAATGACCGTTACAATATTTTTTTGTTTATTTCACTATAATATTTCGTTCTACTATTTCTTTCTGATTCAGATTATGAAGGAAGTAATAAAATGAGTTTAGTTTCAATTGCACTGAAAGCACACATATTCAGCACTTCTGTCTGATGTTTCGAGTAACTAACTGTGTTTATCTTATTGTCTTTTTTATTTCCTGACTTACGAAATTTATTTTGTACTTATGACCAACGAGCGATCCCTTTGGGATATCATTTTGTTCTGCATTCGATAAAATTCCTTCATTGGCTCGTTTTACGAGTCGTCGCGGGGAAAAGAAGCAAGGTTTCGGCGGAGTTGGTCGAAAGCGTCAGTTGACCAACAGGTTGACGAGTTCGATTTCCGGAGCATCCCGCAAAGGAATTCAGCGTCTCAGAGGCAAGGTGTTGGTAGGGCTCACGCGGCCCGGTTATGGTCCGCCCTCGAAGTCTGAAGTCGCGCCCGGTAGAGCAGTTCGGCAACGTGTCGCGATTGCTGCGGATTGGCCAGGTGCACGTCCACGGTGCGGTACCGTTCGGCGCTCGCGGCCGACTCCGCGCGCTCCTCGTCCAGCAGCACCTGGCGGACCTCCTCGAGCAGGGCCGGATCCAGCCGGAGACCTTCGGATGTCCGCAGCCCGAGCAGAACCCGTTCGTACCGCCCGTAGCGATCCGCGTCCGACTCGAGGTTGTACGTGCGCGTTCCCTTGAACGGGTTGGCGTGGCACGCGCCCAACAGCCAGCTCGCCGTCATCAGCGTCAGCTGGAAGGACAGAAGAAGGTATGCGCGAGTGTGGAGATGGGTTCCATGTGGGAGACCGGGCGAAGGTCGCGCCGTTGGACTTACGGTCACTATCACTTTCATGCTGCGCTGTTGCGGAGATCACTCGATCGGAACGGCACCGGGACCCGATTGGTCGGGCCCGGCCGCCACTGGCATGCTTTTATAGTGGCCTCCCCCTTCTTGGTACCTTGCGAGGGGGATTTATGTCGCATACGGCGAACAATACACGAGGCCATCGTTACCGTGTGAGTGCATCTCGCCAAATCCGATAATGACTCCCGAACGGAGTGATTGCTTCGAAACAATCTGTCTGCGGTGGCTATTTTGAGGAGGCCTTCCCTGAGACATATTTTTTCCTCTAAACTCCCCCCCCTGAAGAGAAGCCTTTGTCTAACCTAACGAGCATCGTGAGTTCGAGACCCTCGCTGACCCCCGCCCGGTCGTGTTGTTGCGAGACGACTGTAAAACTGTCCACCTTTGGCTGCGACAAAAAGTCTTCAACCGATGATGGAAGATGTTTCTCCAAACCGGTCTCGGCGTGTTCGCGTGTGCCCCCGACACCCCCTCCCTAAGTTGTTCGTCCGTGACCCGCGACCCGCGAGGTCTTCTCCCTCCCTTCTCGACGCGTGTCTAGTTTGGCCATCCCCGATCGATACCGCTCCGGTATCGGGGCTCTCGTTTGGGGCGGCTGCCATTACGAAAACCTATAATTTCCATCTTCCCCTTGCGATCCGATCGGTTTTGGAACGATTTCTGGCAGGCAGCCCCGACGTGCGTGCGACTTCACACTCCGGTGCAGCGCTGAAAATCGTGCCGAAAAAGGGTGAGCGGAATTGTCAGCAGCATTTAACGGCGGGCGCAGACTCGCACGTGAGCCCACGTGACAGTGGGTCGCGCGTCTTCCCGCCGGCGTTTTTTGAACCAAGAGGTAGTAATTTTCGGTTTGAACCTTTTTTTTCCTTTGGCGTCTCTTGGGCTTTGTTCGCTCACTGAGCATCGAACAGGTTTCGTCGATATGTACTATAACCGAGATTCGAAAGCAATCCCACCGCCGCCGTTGTTTCACCTTCCCCTTCGGGCCGTTATGTAGACGCACCGTGATTGAAACCACTCTTCCCCTAGTTGACTGGTCAACTGTCAACGAACGGCTTGTTGATGTTTTCGCCCGCTTTTAAGCTCGCTCAAGGCATGCTTTATTTCACCAGATGTTGTGAAGTGTGTTCCATCTCGTAAGAGAAGCGGAGGGGGGGGGGGGGGGGGGGTTATTTGACACTCGGTTAACTAGACCTCGAAACGACGCGGAGCTCGAGGATCCACCTTTCTTGCGCTGACATGTGAACCCGCGAAAATGAGACGCACCATAAAAGTCGAAAATAAAGCCTGTCGAAAGTTCGATTGTCACCGGGCGCGCGAGGTGCGATCCGCTTGTGCAATGCGTTGCAGTGGTTTTTTGGGAACCTCCCCCTCGCCCCCCCTCTCCACGACAAACGCGATGAAAAGTTGGGGATGGACAGGATCGCGGGTTGAATCAGGATGGAGACAGATCGAAAGCAAAACCCCGAACGGAAAAAGCAAACCCACTCCGTTCAGCGAACCTTATTCACCGGCGTTGATTGTTGTGGCATTGATTGGCAGATGATAGTGTCGTCGAAGCCGGTTGGATGGTTTGATTATTTCGAAATGCGCACCGAGGACAACGGTTTTCGGGGAAGTGATGCACTTGAAAGTTTGGGGGAAAAAACCGGGTATTGAGCTGCAGCTGGCCTTCGACAGCTTGATTGCTTGTGAGAAGTATTAAGGGAAAATCATTTTGTACAATTCAGTCAGTTGACAGTACAGAGATATTTATTTGAATGATGCAAGAAAGATAAAAAATATGTTGTTGAGATTGATTTAAAATTGTGGTGTTGATTTGAAGGAGTAAATGTTTGATAAATAATGGAATAGGTGAAATTTCATTTCATTTAGTTAATTTTTTTAAATAATTTTGAAATCAAGAATTGTTTGCAATGATTTTAAAGAAAAGACTAACTGTTGTATTTTTGTATTTTAGTCATAGAATGAATCCTTCCTTGTTAACATATTAACGATTAATTAAATGGAAATGGAATTAAAATGTTTATAATTTTATTGATTCAATGCTGCTTTGTTTTAGAGTAAAATATAGCTTGTTTGGTTTATAGCCCTAACATTGTAGCCTAATTCACCAGCTTACCGGATTCGTCCCAATTTATCGCTGTTTTTATTCTCCCGACTCTGCCGTATCATTACGCACGCATCGATATCATTGTCGTTGGCTCGTGGTAATTTAGTTAATTTACTCAATAACAGTACCGCCAGTAATGATGGCTCCGGCCGAAAAAGGGCCCCATTTCCCAATACACCCGATAACAAGACACCGGGGTGCGGGTTCGTCGCCGTATCGCTGATTGAATTCTTTTGTTTTTCACTCGGAGGCTCTTTTTCCAGCATTTGCGGTTAATGCTGATGAGTTCGCCGAAATGGGCCCTCCCTTTCGGTAGGGATGTAATAAAAATTTGTGTCACAGAAAAATGTCCCTCCCCTCCCTCACTCCCTGCTTCATTCCAGGTTTCCTCCCTGTAACAAATGGGAAGGTATTAAGGGAGGACATACTTTACCCATTTACTGGCTGTTTTATTTTTTACAATAAACGGTCAGGATTTTCGGGACTACGTTCAGCTTGATGCTGCTGCCCACTTTGCGGTGGCTTCCGTGCAGACATTTTCCGCCGAAGCGCAGCTGAAAGCACGTCGCGGCCGAGGATTCCACGAAATTCGACCTCGAAACTAGGGTGAGAAACCTTCAGGACAACCGCATTACGTGCCGCCGCGGCTTAAATGGCAACCGCCGGTAATGAGTACGATTTATTACTCCACCCACCTGCTGCCGCACATTCCGCACGTGGGCCGCCAACCCACCCCCCTGCTCCCCTGCCTGGTGTCCGAGGCCGGGCGGCGTAACTTTCTACATCAATTAAATCCGGGCACCGCCGGCCGCTTCTGGGCAGCATCCGGACAGATTAACGATCCGGCGTGGATTCTCCGTCAGGACGGTGATGATGATGATGATGGGTGGTGTAATCAGCCTCCAACCCACCCGTTTCCCCACCCTCGTGCGACTGGGTGACCATCCTTTCACTGGCTCCCTGAAAGTCCCTACCCCGACCTTGCTTAGCCGTTCCCTTTCCCCCATTTCCCATTGCTTTGATCGCAAGCGATAAGCGCGGTCCGGTGGCGATCCGGTGGCGGATAATTTATTGCCGCCGAAAATCGAACGGACAGCGGCCGATGGCACGGTGCGATGTTTTCGCACGCCGCACCGATTGGATTGGGTGTTCGGAATTGCGTGCAGCATCGCCGGGCAGATAAGTGGATTATGGTGTAGTACGTAAATTTCGTGCGGCAAACTGTTATTTTTAATGTGAAATTGGCATTTCTTAAAGTTCTTTGGAGGTGGAAAAAATTTAACGATGACTCTGGTTTGGTTACAAATTTAATTTAATTAGCTTTAAAAAAACAATTCTTGTTTTAAAAATACTTGATCTTCGAACTTCATTTGTAGAAAGGAATCGATTCATTTAAAAATAAAACTTCTAATTTAAGAGTAACTCTTGCGGAGATAAAATCAAATGTTTACCAACCAGCCAAAATGAGCTGACCTTCTTCGACCTGTGTTCGACACTGCGACAGCTCGGATCAATCACGTCACCAAACTCCATCCTTTGCCCCGGCGTGTCGTGGATCAGTTTCTATCTTCGATCTTCCAACCGCCAAAAAACGTGACGGTCGTACATTTTTTGGCACATCGCCGCCTGCTTGGGTTTGGCCGCAAAGTTTCGGGCACGTCTGAGGTATCACCACCTGATCTCGCTCCACCGCCAAGGATCATCCGACACTCCTTTTTCCCTGGCCGTGGTCGTGATCATGCAATTGTGATTTATCGTTTCGCCCGCTGAAAGGTGTTCCGGCGAGTCTCGTCTGAGTCTCGGCTGCATTTGCGTGTGCGTGCTGCCGATGACATTCGACGCTCCCGCTAAACAACGGGCCGGCCGATCCGATATCGGCCAAATTCACACGATCGTGATGTCACGTACGGCTCGGATCGTGCGGTGCGTTTATTTTATGTTTCATCCATCGCTTCCTCCACACCCGCCCGGATTTATTGTACGTCGACGTTTTCGCTCGTCCTGATTTCTTTTTTCCACCATCCATGGATCACAGATAAGCCGAAGCGATGTCCTGCTGAGCCTGGTTCACTGGCTGGATGTAGCTGTAATGAAGCTACTGATGTGTGATGGGCGATAAGGTAGGGAAGGTGAATGAAAAAAAAAAGCTATAGGAAACGATGAGCTAAGCTGAAGCCGGTCTTTAACGCGCGAAAGGATAACGCTCCCAGTCGCATGCAAAAAGCTGCTCGTGAACTGATTTATCACGCTCGCGTCGTTTTTTCCCCCCAGCTTTCCAAGTTAGGTGTAAGAGGCAGATCGGATCGGTCGCTCCTTCGGTCAGGACTTTCAGCGACAGGAGCGATAGGATCTTCGCAAACGCGAACCTTTCCCTTCCCGTGGCTTCCGTGGTGTGGCAAGAAAATGAAAATCTTCGTGCCGTAATATCTTAAGCCCTATCAGATAATGATTGGTGCAGCGGCGGCCGTCGGGTCCTTCGGGGTAAATACAAAAAAGAAGGGGAAAATAAAAGGATTGAAGTTTAAGGGACGTCTCAAGTGCGTGCGTAAGTGTGTGCAAGATGGGGAGATTAACATGCACTGGAGTTTGGAGTGTTGAAGCTGCTACTACCTGTGGGAGCTTTAGGCAGTCGATGCCTCCCTAGTGTTAGTGTTCTCAGGCGCATTGAAGGAGAACCATCTAATGAGGAAAATCTCGGAAGTACTCTGGTGCTCCAGTTTACGCCACATTTTCCCCGCTTGGCAGGATTTATGTCCCTCTGCGCCTTGAGTTCTAGATCCATGCAAAGATAGTTTGTGACAGACAATCTTGGCGTGACGTGTACAGATGTTAGGTGTTTCGCATATTAAATTACACGCTCCGGAACGTTATGCGATCGGTGATAAGAACGGCGAAAACTTTGAACGCCGTTGAAGGATGTGTGGAAAGGACAACGGTTTGGTTTGGGGGGTTTGCAACTGGATAAAATTGGTAATAATACCAAATCACCTTCCCATCATCATGCTGCAGCCTTCCAATAACGATAACCGCGTTTGGCAAGGGGTTAGGGTAAACATTATTGCCTTTTTGGTTAAATTTCTTTCTCATTAAACGTAATTCCATCCGAATTATTCGTTTATTAAAACACAACGCATCCAGATTGCAGCGATTATTGTGCAAACAAACAGCTACGGTGCAGCCTTTTTTGCCCAAATTATTACCCGCCTTATCCTGTCTCATCAGTAGCCGCTTGTTTTAATGGCACTGTCCTGATGGCAGCTTGTGCAAACAATTTATTGATATTAATTTCGATTAATAACATCCTTCAGAGCGGTGGCTTTTCCCCCGGTTTTCCTGTGAAAGCAAACAGCGAACTGATCGAGGCCTCGACCAGGTGAAGTCGAAATCTCAACGGATGAAAGTGATTTGAGATTATTGGTATTGATCGGGTTCGAGAAAGAGAATGCAGGGTGAAGTAAAAAAAAAAGCGAACAAGCACAAGCCGGGAACCGTACCGATCGGATTGAAACTCTCCCGAAATTCCCGTGCAGCCGCAGAACCGAAGACAAATTATGAAAAACCCAATTTGGCTCCGGTAGGCCGGCAAAAGTCGAGCCCGTGCCCGTTCGTTCACGAAAATCATAACCATCTTCAATTCGGCCGCTATCGCAGCGCCGGTAAGCGTTATTGGTCCACGAGTGGCCAGCGGATAATCAGCCAGCGGAGCCAAATGGTATCAATTAAGTGTCATTAATTTATGACGTCTTAATGTTTGCCCAACCGGGTGGGGCGTACGGGCGATTCCTTTTCCACCGGGGAGGACGAACCGCAATCAAAAGGGCTTATGCTCATTCCAGAGCTGCCAAATGATGGCGAACGAGATCTCGCTCGTTGCTTGAAGAAAACCCGATCGCAGCCGTTTTTGCGGAGGACGAACGCACGGTAATCTTTTTATTGATCATTACGGGGGAAATTATTTGATGTTTTATTGAACCAGTATCGAGGGAAGGGAGGGGGCTGGCAAGTGGTACGTAGTTTTTCGGTGGAAGAAGATTATTTTTATTGCATCGAGCGTTAAGAACGAGATTTCCCATCAAGAGGGTTCAGCTTCGAAATGGAGTTTTACCTCGTTATGTTGAGCAGGTTTTTTTTCCGTGCTTTATATGCAGTATACATTCACGGCTAATTACAATGATAAAACCAGATTTATGTTGACTAAATCGACCATACAAATTGTGCTAAACGTTGATGATTGTCATATGTTGGTATTAATTTTTGAATACTTTCCCAGCTAAATTGATCCAGAAAAAGATTGTTCAAAGCTATCAAAATGGTTTCATTTAAATGTGAGATGATAAATTTCTAATTATGGTAAGTGTGTATTGTGTCGTTTTGCTCATAATTTTCGAAACGTGTAGCACTTTGAGCCCGCGTAAATTATACGCAAATTAACTGGTCGAATGTGATCGCGTCAGTGGGTTGCAGCATGCAATTTGAGCTGCTGAATTGTAAATGAAACATGTCGATCCCTGCCTCCTGCAACATGCACCGTCGGAACCGGCCTCCCGTTTCATTTCTACCTCCTTTCATCACATGAACACCAGCGACTGCAGCACTTAAATGCAACAGCAACATGTGCCGTCAAAGCGCGGTTTTATGCAGATAAGAAGAAATCTTGTGATATGTAAATTATCTCTTTCTCCTTCAGCTGGTTGGCTTTTTCACGCACACCTTTTCATTCGCGGTCCCCCCCCCGCTTCGTACCGTGTGTGATAATTGCGAGTCGCACCCGCGCGGAATGAAGTGTTGAAAATGGTTTACTTCCATTATCCCCAAGCCAAATTCACTCGCATGCCCATGTCACCCCGATTTCGCCCCCGGTCCGTTGTCGTGTGGGCGCACTCGTTTTTGCGGAAGTTATAAGGGCGACTGGCGCTGGGGAACGGAAGGGAAAAAAGCCGCAACAAGAGAATGCCGCCCCGTTGATAATAAATAAACAAAGGTGAATCCGTTCCCGCGGTGGCGTGGGGCAAAATATGCAAATTTGGGATAAACCAATTTCACCGCGTTGAAGTAGTAATTATGTGTGTCAAGATTTACGAGCCACCGGATGCACTACGCCGTCGTTCGACCCGAGCCGGGGGTGGGTCATCGGGGGTGTGCGAGGTGGAAACGGAAAGTACGCTGCGTGAGTTTCAATAATTAATTTTTACACATTCGACCGGGCAAGCTTCTTGTTCGCTTCGACAGCGGAATGTTTAACGTTCGCACTGTGATTTGTTCGCATGGTATTGGCTCGGGCGTCGAGGGTGACGATTGACGTGCAATTATAGAACGTAAAGGTTACATTCGACATATTGTGTCGGCTGTCTGACAAAAGCTAGTTTTAACTTCAGTCGGAAACGTTACCTATTTTTGGTAAATCGAACATTAACAGTTTACTTCGGAAAGTTACGTTACCTGATGGATACATGGAATGAATTATTTGTTTTTAACCATTGGGTTGACAAAGTGAGTTAGCATTTAAAAATACTTTGCAAGCTACAGCTGATAATATTTTTTTCTTTTGGATCTAGTTTCTTGATTGTGTTTTTGGATAAATAATCACAAAAGTTGAACATTGCACCTTGGTGGTACTGGCACATGCTTTTTGTAGCAAATATATTCAAACAAAACGCAGAATACTTACCTCAGGTTCAACTTAAACCTTAAAGGTCCCCAAACATCAGCATGAAGGCCAAAATTTTTTTTTTTTAATGCATTCATCATTTTAAAATCGTAGAATTCCAACCTAAAATCCTAGTAAATGCGTAGCAAGATTACAGGTTTGTGAAACAAATGTTAATGTTAAAATGAGTTTTTAAAAACTTAAGTAAATATTGTAACATTTTAAGTCAATAGCATCAATGCATCATATCATGGATCATCAACATATTTTGTAATCAAACGGATTGTAATAACCATTCCAAGTGCGATCAACAGTTGATGAAACAGAAATGAACAACAGATAAGAGTGCAGGCTGAAATCGATGCAAAATTGATTAAAAATTGCATTCCCATTCCCAAGCTCTTCACACTCAAGACGGCAGGCGAAGGGCAACATTGTCGTTGATTGTTAATTAGGTTGTCCGTTTAAAGTGGAAAGCGCTTTCCCTTGCGCTTCCCACCGCTTGAATCGTACCAAAAACAGAAACGCGAAAGGAAGAAGGTCACATCTGCCAGGGTTTAATGTGACAAGAACATCCCATCGGCGGGGATAAGAACCGCTGTCCTGGCAATCACACCGACACAAAATCGCCCACTTTCCTTCCCGCTTGGGGTTGAAAGTTTATGCAGTTTAATTAAAAATTAATTACAACAACCATTTTTCTCGTTACCGGCCGCGCAGAAGCTCAACCTGGAACGGGTTCCACGGGATCGGCGATGGGTTTCGCATTTCGCGCGCAAGGCAGCGCGCATTGCTAATTACCATAAGCCATCGCCATCATGGTCCACTTTGTGTGGATTCAAACGCCCACTTTAACGCCCCTCGTGAGGCGGCGATGGAAGGAGACAAAAAAACGAAGACGGTCCACCACATTGCGCTGGGCAAACAACGCGATGACTTTCCTGCAGCTCATCCGCGCATTCCGTGATCCGCATTCTTCGCTCTTCCGCGGGGGTTTGCAGCAACATTTTACCGACCGCGCGGATTTTCGGCGGAAGATCAGAAAAGAATGCCGACCGAGGGAAATGGCCACAAAAAACCGTCATGAAAACACGTGAAACTGCATTGATCCACCTGCGCATCGCGCGCCGGCCTTTGATTTCGGTGCGACGATCGGCGATTATTTTACATCGTTCTTATCACATTCTGCGGCCGGTAATGACGATAATTAGGCCGCCGGTAGCCCTGTACTTGTCGTTTACCGTTTTCGTGGGTAGGGGAAGGGGGTAGGTAGTAGCCAACTGGGGGAGGGAGGGAGAGAGAAAACGTTATAAAAATAAAATCAAAGGACCCGGTGATCAGCGATCGGGAGAGGTACTTTAGGAATGTCAGTTTTTCTTCCCACCCCACCCCGCCCGTTGTCCAGGGTGTCGTCCGAGATGAAGATGTTTTTGTTTTCCCTTTTTTCCCTTTCCCCACTTGAGAGTGCAACTGCATGCGATGATCGGAAAACGAATTCAAAACATTCAAAGCCCCATCGCGTAATAAAGCAAAGCTTTGGACAAAGTCGAGCAGGAAAACGGAGGCGCGAATGAAGGCCGGAAGGTAACGACCGGGCAGGACACGTTTGACAAGGGTTACTGCGTGTGCATGTGTGCGTGTGTGTGTGTGCGATTGCCGTGGTGATGGAAAAAGTGAGATTAAATTAGTATTTAATAGGGGGTCTCATAAATTTAGTTCTTTATTGCATAACACTTTCGCCCGGGTTTCGCACCCGGAAAGCTCTCGGGAAACGCCGAAGGTGTGTGAGTGGGGTAGAATCGAGAATCGTTAGCGCACTTCGAGGATGGTGGGATGGGGCGGGTGGTAACGGGGTGGTAGTACAACATAACCGGACCGATTCGGTCGGTCCGGTAGGTCCATAATTTATCCGTCCGTTTGCAAAAGTGCGTATAATTAGGGCCTGCTCCGGGTTCCTTCAGGTGTGTGTGCGTGTGTGTGTGCAGGCTAATGCATGTCGCAGAAGTTGCTACCGAATGGGAAAGTACTCACGATACTTGTATGCTACCCCGCAACCAACCTCCCTGTCCCTTTGAAATGATCTACCAAACACGATACCGAGGGGAAGGTAGTTGTTGTTTCGTCGTGCCCTTTCCGTTGCCTTACTTTTTCTCGAAGGCTCCCTGTCATGTGGCGTAAAATATTATTTATCACGTTGCCGCTTGATTATCGAGATAATTTACCGTCCCACGGGAGCCTACCGTCGGCGATCTCGCACCGACCAGGGCTCGTTTTCAAACTCACCGAAGGCAAGATTAAAAAGGTGACGATTTGAAGGTCCCATCCCGCTATCGGTTCGACCGTCGTCCCCGTTTCTTCCCGCGGTCACTTCCTAATTCAGCATTCCCCCCATCCCATCCCCGGGGCTCAGCTAACTCCGGCTCCGAAAAAGGGTGCCCTCACCCAATTTGGGGAGCTTTGAGGTGGCGTGAGACTATGTTGCAAATTAGGCTTTCAAGTTTCGGTTGATAGTGCCATAAAAAGCACAATTTAATTACCCTCTACGCAACCAAATTGGGCTGAGGGGGAAGGGGGGAGAGAAAAGGAAGCCTGCATTCTGGTTTTTGCTCGAGATATATGTATATTTCGGCGTCGCCGCACAAACCGACATGCTCTTTGGGTGCTCTTGTGTGTTATCCTTCAGCTCAGCCAGATTGCGGACAAGAGATAATCAGCAGCAGCAGCTCGAAGTAGATGCATGCATGTCATACGAATGGAGCGTGTTTTCGGCCTGTCTTAATGCCGTGTTTGTGGTGTCCCTCGTTGTGGTTGAAACTGTCGCAACGATCTTAACGAAATGGTTTATAAGATAAGTGGCCGGTACTACTGTTTGTACACGGATGTTAATCATGGGTTGGCTTAAAATTGAATTGTAACCGACGTGCCAGTGCGTGTTTGTTTTGCAAATATGAGGTACATTTTAATTGCCCGAACGAGTAATTAAGTCCTTATACTAAGTACGCCAGTTATCGCATCCTATCTTACAAATCTTTTTTAATTAATTTATACATGTTCAGCCACTTCTTTACTCCTAGACCAACTTATTCTATATCAGACAAAACAACAGAACATGCTCAACGCAAGACCAGAAAGCTGTTATGCCCATAAGATAACTATTACATTTTTTAGTTTTTTTTGTATGGAGATTTGTGTACTAAAATCTTGACCAATACTGAACCGACGATTTTCAAACTTTCCACCCATTAGGTTTAAAGATTTGTTTAGAATTTGATTTGATCACAATTTTTCGATAAAATCATACAAACATTACAGTTGAAGTTCGGTATTGCTAACTCAAACAAAATATACCTGTCAAGGTATGTACACCATAGTTATACAACAAGGTTTGTATAGCACGGGGACATCGATGAAATATCGACGATTTTAAATAAATAACGACTTATTTAAAATCAACCATGTATGTAATGCAATGTAACTCAATTAAAATACTACTCTCAAGTAAAGACTTGAACCAATTATTCTTTTCTCAATCCCTTCTTCATGGATCTTCTTATTTTCGACTGCACAGGCAATGGTTTCCTGTTGCATTACCTCTTCCAAGGGTTTACATCTGTGGAGGTGGTAATTGAAAGGCAACATAGGAACATCTGAAAATAAGCTCGCAATGACGCACAATCACGCTGGATTGATGGTTGATGGTGCACGCTTCGTTGGCGTCTTCGAAGAAAAAGATCATTCTTAATCGATCTCGCACGAGCTCGCGCTGGAACAGCTGGTGTCAGTCTGGGTGAAGGTGCGCAAAACGTTTGGCTCAAATGGACGACGGTCGCGGGATCGATCATGTAACTAAGGGGGGAAGGAAATTATCTCAATTTGTCCGCTGTTGGTCGCAAATGGAAACGGCGCACGGTGGCTTTCGTCTTCCGCTAAATGGGCTGTTGCGCCAATAGGTTGTGCAAATTCGGCGGTTTGCGTGTGGCGTTTCTGGACGGATCCGTCCGCCGTTCGTTGTCTGGGATGATCCGTCCGACGAGGGCGCGTGCGTGTGACCCGCGACCCTCCCCCATCCATGGGACCCAAGCATGGACCGTCCTCTCGGTTCGGTCGCCCGCGGTGTGAGTTGTTTTCGATTGAGTAGCAAATGTGTGCGAGGTGTAAATATAATTACCGACTGGATGTCGATCCATCGAGACGACGCCTCGTCCGCGCCTTGGGCTGGGTCGTGTGGATGGAAAATTTCCACTCGACCGTCCCGAATGCGACGCCGCCGGGGATCACCAATCACTGTGTGAGTGTGTATGTTTGGGGTCGATTACAAATATGATCGAACCCGGCGGGCACAAAAGCGGACGTGCGTCCCAGCGTACGTGCCAGTTTACGGGACGCAGCAGACCGTCGGTCAAATATTGACCGTGTCAATTTGCGTCGGTCCACCGATAGGCGGCGCTGCCGTGCGGCCGGCCGATTGACGTCAATCGCGCCCAGATGCGAGGTTTACCGACCGAGTTCGAGCGAGAACCGTCCCCCGGCCGTCCGGCGTGAATCCGGGGTGGGACAATTTTTGTTTTTCTAATCTCGATCGAGTGCGCTCGAAAATATTGACAGGGTGGATGCTTTTTTGCCTTGCGGTGGGAATATTATCACATCTGGTGCGGAGCGCATCCTATCACATAAAAAAAGTGCAAAGCGGATAAAAAGGAAGTTTGATATTCGGTTGTTATCACCTGTTCGAGCACAATATTCGTAGGTTCGAATCTCTTTGTTGACTTGAAATTTTATCTCTGTTTCGCTGATTCAAACCCATTAACGTCAGTGAAATCAATTTGAAACGTAGATCACCAGTTCGCGGATTGATGGATTGAACTAAACTTATGGAGAACTAAACTTTACAAAAGAACTCAAAATTGTATAGGGATAAAAACTCAATTACAGCATCGGTTTAACTTGAGGTTTATCCTTTGGGTGGTTCTTAAAAGTTTGTAAACTATTATTTCGACTATGTTTGTGCCAGCAAAGTTAGTAGCACAACCACTTGCACACTTGCTTTTTTACTAAGGGAAAAATTTTGTAAAATGTGTATAACACATTTTCAAACCAATCAGATCCAATCTTTTTCTCTGTATGTTTTGATTTTTAATTTTACAAACAAGTATGGTTTTTATTTTTTTTATGTTAAGTAATCAAAGAAGCGATTTGTATATTTCTCTAATTTGAAGTTTTCTATTTGGTCGTTGCCATTTGTTTTGTTTTGTATTTATTGTTTTTTTTATATGATTTTAGTTTTTTCTGTGTACATAATATTAAAAACTATTAACTGTAGTTAGTAGTAGAACGCGTTTGTTAAGGATGCTTCTTGTACTTGGAATCTTACATCTTAAAGTGTTTTTGATTTTCTAATATGTACTTAATCTTCGTTTTACAGTGCTTTTTAGTGTTTTGGTCGTGTTTATTGTGGTTTTCGATGTTTTTAATAAATAAAAACAAAACAAATAACAAATATTCTTGTCTTTCCATGTCTTTAGTTTCGACTTCCAAATTATTGAAGGTCCGTTTTATGGATCTTAGAATAAACTTTATTTCTTTTGTTCTAATATTTTCTCTAATGGAACGTATTAAAATTCATATTAAAAGTACGTAAATCTAGTACTATTTCAATGAAATTCTTGGAAGTTAAGCTCCATCACTAAGAATACATTCTTACGCTATCCCAACATTACTCCTCACGTTTCATGTTACTTATGCCTACTTCACTGCCCTGTTCAGCCATGCGGAAAATCGAAAACTCTCCAACTGGCGTGAAAGTAGAAAGAACATAACGCCAGCAAACGAGACGCACCTTTAAGCAATGGCTTAAGTACTACGGACAGCACATTGAGCGGAAAGTTAACGGAACGCTATCGCACGAAACCTCGCTTGACGGCGACAAATGATGGCACGTGAGCCGTACCGTAAAGCCGTTCATTAAAGCGCACCGAAATCCGCGACAGGCCTTGTTTCCCGAGCTTGCACCTGCCCGTTTCGATTGGAACGTTGCATTGGAGTGCGATCAGTTGTGGGTTTTTTACTGCCCTTTACTGCCGTTGCTTTTCCTCCCGGTGCGCCTGAGAGTGTCCTGTCCTCAGCCGGGGTTTGTGGGGGCGGTGCTCTCGAGGGCGAGGGGTCCGGTTTTATTGGCTTGTTTGTTTACTTGTTTACTGGCAGCTTAACGGTTCGGAATTGCTTTTGAATATCGGGACCCCGACGGTTGCGATTTGATGCGCTCAAAATTGTCCTTTGGCCAGCTGGCCTTCGATTGGAGTTTTTATGTCGCCCCCTTCCCCTTCGCCCTTCTCCTCCGTTTCTGGAGTTTCCTTGTGCGAACCGTTTTTAATTAAAGCGCACAAGGTTTGTGTGCAAGAGTTTAATTAATTTCCGTTCATCGACTCGATCCAAACATGGATCGACAAGCTTCTTCCGCCAAGCATCTCGCTTCGTCGGGTTTGGCCTAGTTTTTCCCTGATCTCACCCGGAGGGTACATTGTTTTCGTATCCTTTCAGGCAACGATCATTACGTCTTTCGACCGAAAAAAAACATCGCCCGCTTGCAAAATGCTATAATATCTTCCTCATTTGGACCCTACCGTGGGGTTCACTTGAGCAAAGAGATTTATTGCGCCCAGGATTGTCGCTCCAGACACACTGCCTCGCTGTCATCGTAAATATGATGCTAATGAGGGAGATTTATTGGACCCCGCTTTTCGTGACAGATCGTCCTGGGCTGAAGGACGATGAAGCCGGCAAAGATTTATCGTTGATGGATGGAACGATAAGCGCGGGGGCAAGGGTGTTTCAAGGATTACCGGATAGGATTAATAATGGGCCGATACTCACACGACACTAGAGAGTACTAGGTTGTAAGAATATGGGCCCGAAATAAGTGATCTAAAAAGTAGCTTTATACGTTCTGAAATCCTATCCATAAATGGTATTCATATAGATAAACATTTAATGCTACCTGAATTTGTTTGTAAAAAGCAACCCGTCATTAATTGAAAACCAGATTAAGAATGAGACAGAAAGCTGATTTCCCACCACCGAGTACGATCGCTCATGAAACAATCATCACGTGCAAAAGAAATTTTGAATAAGTTTTTCAAACTCATTCCAGTTCTATCCAAGGCGGTGAGTTTTGGTATTTTGTAACTATCCGAATAAAAGTACTAAACGTACCGTCCCTATTCTTAAGGGAAATGCCATCCAAAACTCGATCGCAAGTTTTTATTACCCATTTTTATGGAAATGTTTTCATTAATGAAGCTCTTGTTTGCGCAAATAAGCCGATCAACGGGACCGACAAAATTCGTGAGTTTGATTAAATCCGGGGTGAGATTATCAGACGGGTATTTTTATTGCCATTTGTCAGTAAGGTCTTCTCGGTGCGCTCACTTTGGTGCTTCGGGTTTTGTAACTTGTTTTGCAGCCCATCACGATCACGACAAAGCGCAGCGTAGGTCCATGCTTGCACCTGGTCCCAGGTTCCCCACACACACACACAGGAAAAAAATTCCGTGCCAAATTGGCAAACCCGAAAGTACGGCAGGCTGGCTGCAAAAAAAAAAAAAGAAAGAACCCTTGGCCGAGGCGGTTGCGCACCGAAATTGGCCGGATCCGTGTCCTGCTTTCCCGCACTCCGGAGTCGCAGTTTTATTTCACTTCCAATCAAGAGTTCGTGAGTTTAAATTGATTGCGTAGGTGTGTGCCGTGCAGGGGTTCCGTAAAACTGGACCAGTGTCCGTCTCCGAAAGGCTCGGATTTCGAACCCAACGTCCGTGGCGACGGTGGCGTGCCGTATACCGATTCCGGCCCGCTTTTTGAATTGATTGTTTTTAAGTCGTTTTTAATGTTTGCACCCCGTGCGGCAGAAAGGGAGGGATCCTTGGGGATGCTGGCCGGTTTGCGGATTCGCAGTTTCTGTCCCGCGGGGTCTTGCGTTCTGATCGCTTTCGCGTGCGCGCCCCGTCCATTCGTATGTGTGCTCGGTGTGTGGGAGCTTACCGAGAATTGGAAAAGGAAAACACGTAGATTCCAGGCGTCGGTCACGAAACGGAACGCGCCCGAGTGATGGTGAGGACCTTAACCGTGAAAGACGGCCAACTGAAAGGTGGTGGTGGAGGTGGTGGTGGGCATCCATACCGGCGTGTCCCGGCGAGCCCTGCCAAAGCCGATTGAGATGCAATCCGCTCAGCCGCTCAAGTGCAGCGCGAAAGTCCAGCAAGTGGGAGCCCAAGGAGGGAAAAGGCCGAACGCCATCTCCGAAAGGAACATAAAAAATGAATTATGAGATTAAACAAAGGAACACTCGACGCGGGATGACCAGCCGGGGGGTGTTGGGTGTCGAATTAAAGCGCGAAGGGGAGCGACGAAGGTAAAATACACACACACACACGCAACCCCCAAAACGGCACTGCACCTGCCTGCATCTGCATTTTTCAGGCTTATGCTCCATCGGGATTGGGTTCGCGTTGGCGTTTTTGGGATGCGAATGCTGCATGCGTATGCAAGCGCGTTCGCGTGTGGGTGGTTGCTGCACTTCAAACTGCTGTGCGCCTGCCGAGATGCAGCCTGCAGAATGGCGAGTCTCCGGAATGTGGCGATGGCGATCACGACCGCAGCCCGAACAACGAGCAGCTGAACCGAGGCCCCCGAGGATAAAGGAATTCAATTTAGGCTATCACGAAGCTGAGATGCCGTTTGTTAACTTCCCTTTTCATTAGCCATTCGGTCGCTCGCAGAGATGTTGATGGTGTTTTTTATTACATTTGCTTGGCGGACTTCAACGAGTAAAACTAATAAAACTTGCATGTTCTAGGTTTTGTAGGTTCTTTTTAATTTTAAAATTTTTAGTTATAGATAAGACAGTAATAGATTAACGAATTTTAAGATATGTTAAGGCTCTATTAAAGGTTCTGGTACTTTACTTGATAACATAGGTACTTAAGTTTATTTGAATTATGTCGAAAATTAAAGTAGAATTCAGTAGACTTTAGCTTATCTGCGCCTTTTATATATTTTCTTCTTCTTTAACTTTCGTATGGTTTTTGTATGGTAGTTTCTTCTAAAACAAATTATTTCAAAGCTTGAAATTGTTCAATAAAATTGTTAGTCTGTTTTCTTTTATGACTATTGATTTTGAATATTGGATTTTGGATTGCTGATATATTTTATACTGATGAAATTATTGATGTGTTTCATACTAAACCATTAATCTAATATCTATGCAACTGCAAACTGTGTAATATAAAATTAAAATTAAGTTGCTTTTAAATATAATCATTTTCTACTTTATAATTTAATTTTTTGGTTGATATTTTATGTCTTTTACCTGTTTTTTTAATCCATTTTAAACAGTTTGCGACTGTGCTGCTTCCTTCAGCGTGTTGTTTGTTTGTTTCTGTTGCAAAAAGCAAACAGGAACAAATATGCTCTTAACATGAATCATTTCAACAAACTCGCCAACACTGGTGTACATTAGTGAGGGATTTGAAAACAAAATCATCACAATCTAAAGCGTTCGACGTCGCAGAGACAGCACGCGGTGTGATGCGTGTGATTGAAGCCGAAATTAATTATGCAAATCGCATCGATTTCCTTCGCTTTTCACACGCTCGGAGAAAATTAACATTAACGGGAACCTCCCCCTCCTCGTCGGGTCGCTCGGGGTAGGAATGGAGCCTTCAGCTAGCGCAGGAGCTTCATTTAAATAAATAAACGATATATTTAGCTCGCTCGCTCGTCGGACGCATGGGTTTGGTCGGTTGGTTGTGCAGTGCTTGACAGAACGAAGCACGTGTTTCGTTTAAATTATTCCAACACAAGCATTTAAATTTCGCGCGTCCCCGCAACTAGCCACGGCACGCGGGCCAGATTGACGGGTTGATCGACGATTTCGATGGTTTTTGCCGTTGTCGTCTTTCGCGTCTTTGTTTTCCCTGGCTACAGGGAACGCAAGAAAGTGCGTGCCACAAGACGGGGCTCGAGGTTCAGCCAGGCTCGGGCGTCTTCGGTGTCTAATTGATAAAGCAAACCTGATCGAGCCCCGGTCCGGGGCCTGTGCATCCTTTCCGCCTCGCGATCGAGATGGAAACGGTCCGATAGCGCTCCTGTTGCTGCAAGGGTGCCTTGGCGTCCGTCGTTCGAAGATTAACGTTCGGGCGATAGTGACGGATAAAGGTGGTTTGTATAAATGACTCGCCACACGTTGTCACACACATCGCCGGGAGACTTCAACTCAAGCCCGAGCGCGACGAAATCCCTCGGCGTGGCTGATGGATCGAGGGTGATATTTTACAGTCCCTACTCGAGGGAGGTAAAACAGGGAACCTTGGGAGAGAGAGTGTGGGGAGGGGACTCCACCAGCCTCCGTGTCAATGGTTGCACATTAGCTGGAAAATAGACGACTCACTACCGTTGACCGCGGACGGTGCGCGGGACGATTGAGTTGAATAAATCAAGCCGCTAATGAAGGCACTAACGGGGCGCGTAATTTTGAAGCCCGGAGCAAGGGATGAGCGAAACGAATCGGCCCCGGCATGCCACTGGCCGTGCTTTCGATGACAACGAACTTGTTTGCAAGCGTCTTGTTCGTAGAAATATTCGAAGCATTCGTCTCGATGGAGGAACACGAATTCCGCGTTGGATGCTTTAAGGAATCTTAGTTTGCTTTCTTTTACTTTGTGTTTGTTGTCAAAATGAGCTTGTTTTTTCCAACATTTCGTGGCAAAACAATCAAAACAGATTTCCTAGAAACCAGCAACTAACGCAGGGGAAAAAAAGCCGTGACAAAGTAGCCTCCATCGAGTCTTGTTTTCCGGTAAACCAAGACACCAGGCAACTGGACCAAACGTGGACCGTGAAAAACAATCACTGCTCCAATTATACGCCTTCAAAACGCAATCGATTTTCGATTGACCTTCGTGGTTCCGCCCGTCCGTACGGAAATTGACCCGCCGTGTGACCGTGGCAAAATGTATGTCAACCCCGCGAGCCACCAAAAGCCATTCCGTTTCCTTCCGCATTGCTCCGCCAGCGCAGGAAGAACGCATTTTTCGAGCAAACACCAACGTATCCGCTGGGGAGCGAAAAGGGGGTGGCATAAAACGGGGAAGACCGGAGTAGGCGTGATGGGCGATGGCCAGTGATGCGACAAACGACGGTCGAAACGATGGCGAACGGATGCGTGGAGATTGCTTGAAGTGCGAATTTATCAATTACGGAAAACGTCCCCGAGGTTAGGTCGATGAAGAGCAAGGTAAAGCATTCGATGTTGACGATATTTGTTATACCATTCACGTATCAAGACGATTTAGTTAAGCAGGAATCTCAGAATGATTGAAAATTAGTGGAATAAGTTAGCCATCTATCAGGAGTAGAGTTGTACAATTCAGATTTAGATTCATGAATCGGAATGTTTCTTGACCTTTTAAGAGATTCATGAATATTTCAATGAGAGATTCATGAAACCCATTAGATTCATCAACTGATGAAAAGTGATCAGCCAAAAATGAGTAGAAGGATAACTTTTTTTTTGTCGCATGAATCACGCCAATGTAAGAATCGTGAAGATTCGTAAAACTTCCATGAAAGATTCATGACGATTCATCAAGGTTTCGAGAGATTCATAAACGTTTCAAGATTCGAATCCCGAAGATTCATGAATCCATCTGAATGAATCCTAGGTGAAAGATTCTTATGAATGAATCTCGCCAAAAGATTCATAAGGCACAACACTAATCAGGAAGCATCGGATTTCGGGAGGGTGAAATTAAATTATTCCATCAAATATCAAAACTAATTGCAGTTCGAATAAATTCTACTGCAACCATTGAAATTGCAAGATGTTGTTAATAATTCATCGATTGATTTAGATTGTGTTCTGTTTTGGATTAGTTTAAAATTCAGTTTAGGAGCTTAAACGTTTGAGTGACTTTTAAAAACTGAAGCAGGTACCACAGATTTGTAATTTTTTTACATTTATATAAATAATTAATGTGGGTAAATACGACTTACCGAAACCCATTCTTGTTAACAGCACACAGCAAAACTTCATTCCTATGTAATATGCAACAGATTAATAGAACATTCCGATTTGTTATTGTTTGTGTACACTGTACGAATCAAAGCTTTGTAAAACTCATTTGTCCCAACGCCAACGCATTCAACCGGAAGCGGGCCGTCATGATTCACCCCGTGCTGTATCTGCACCGTTTTCGTGCTCACGTCGGGGACATCTTGCGCGTCGGTTGGCCGCGCTCTGCCAATCGCGCGCCCGGACGACAGGTGAACAATACAAACGGCTGCCTACTGAGTCGGAACGGGCTGGCGTGAGCCGGCCCGGCGGTCGTGGCCCACCGCCGTCTGCCCCGAAACGCACCCGACGATGACGGTCATGGTCGGTGCCGGATCAAGCGCGCGCCACTCGCCGCGATTTTAATTGCCATCCTGTCGGCTCGCGCGAGATTTGCGCGGGTTCGTGGGGCCGATACTTCGCGTGCTGCGCTTGATTTTTGTTAGATTTGTTTGTTTATTTTGCTAGCTTTTTACTTGGCTGCTAAGCCAAGCCAGACGGAACATTTTGCGCGCCGAGGCACCGACCATGGGCAAAGCGCAAACGTGTTGACCCCGGCTTTGGCACGCCGGTCCAGTGGGCTTCGGTGCGTTGGCGGTTCGCAAGAGCGAAACCGGACCCGCCGGACAGTGACAGGTGACTGATTTGGGTTGCAGTTGAATGAGCTAACGGCAGGTTAGTGCCGAACAGTCGGTCAGTAGACCTGCCGGCTCGAGCGGGAGGCTGACCGGAGGTCAGTTGCTGCACTAACTAGACAGACATGCGCACAAAGTACGAAACAGCACCACGAAGCGCACGAAGCATATCGATGACGCTCAAGGATGCCGTCGGCCACTACCGGTGAACGGCTTCAATGTATTTTTCCGCAGGAAATTGGTTTGCGATTGAGCTCCGAATGTTGATTGCGATCGGGTGTAACATTAGGAATCATTAGAAATACACACTGTCGTTAATAGTTGTTCACATTTGATTGGAAATGGACATTTGATTGGCGCTGCACCGTTGGATTTTTTTTAGCAAAATTAAACGAAATCTGTTATCTCGGAAAATAACGGAATAGTTGTTTTTAGTAGATGTTCAAATGGCAGCTATATTTAACACAATTTCAATCAAACTACATCGATAAACCTCCATCAAGCCTTCGTCAAACCTTTATCAAGCCTTCATCAAACCTTCACTAAGCCTTGATCAAAACTTTACCAACTAAAAAAAATACTATTATTACAACCTCCTCTCTCGAAGTCTTTCTGCAACTAACGTATTTCTTGGCTAAGGTTCTATCTTATTTTACTCAGCCTTCTTTGACAATATGTTTAAACTCTTCTGGCAGCGCTAACAAAATCAAAAGGCCTTAATAGTCACCATTTTATAGCAATGCGCGTTATTGAACAAAATAGCAAACACCGTGGAAAATTACAGAACTCTCAGAACCAGAAATCGCTTGGCGATATTTCAAAACATACGAACGAACATAAGAAACGAATTGGTATCTTTATTATAAAATTTAGCTTTGGTCGTTTTGTAATCGATTGCTGGTTCTTTTTGTGAAAAGAGTGTAATGAGCCTACGTAAAATTAAATGGTTAGCGTAACGGAGGCCGCTGAAGGTTCTTTGTATCGCAAACTTCTTTGAGACGAAAACTCATTCAACTCATTTGCTCCGTTACCGTCCAAGTAAACATTGCGGGAAACCTTCTCAAAAATAAATTAAGGCGATCGAACTGAGATGTCTAGAAATGCTGTGTAGCGTAGTCTAATTTTAGTACATCAAGACGGGTTAAATTATATTAAACTGGCAATCAAAGATAAGAAATCTACATAAGTAGAACTAAGCTTTATTCATGTGACAAAGATATCGTCATTTATGTGACATCGATTCCTTATTTTAGCCTTTTTTATGTATTAAACTTCATACATACACACTAAAAACTCGAAACATCTGAAACTGTCCACAAATTAAGTTTAGGCACTGCAGATGTTGTTGATGATTTGTTTGATCACTAGTATTTATTTGTTTTGACAGTGTACGTCGCAGCTTTAGAATGAGACCTTTTAGAATAAAATAACATTTCTCATGCAATTCTGTAATGTAAAACGTTTCACTTTCAATGAGGTTGTTGAAATCATTCTAAAAATGTTATGAAGCTTCTTGACGTTATTTTAAGCACGTTTAGAAACACAGGAATATTAGTTGATTTGCAGAATTCACTCTAGAAAGAAAATTAGTTGAAGCAAGAAAATTAAATAGCCTTTATTAATATCAACAAAAAAGTGAAGGATATTTCACACTCTTTTAGGTTCAGCTTGCACTACAAAACGAAATGCAGTGAATAATTCACCGTCGATCACCTACCCACCTGATTTCCTGATTTAAAAAGTTCAACTTTCTTTAACGGCATACGATGGCGTTGTCGGCGTGACCGATCGGTTCGGAGCCGTTCCGTTCGGCGTGCGTTGCGGAGAAAACATCTGCGCCACCACTCCTAATACGGACGCGTTACATGCATTCATGCACACCCCCATCGGGCTGATTGTTCGTCGAAACATACCGAAACGAAACCCGTCCGTCCGGGATGCGCGAGCGAGGCGATAACTGCATTCGCTGGCACTGAATGGAAGCGAAAGTCCTACCCGAAAAGCACTCCGCCCGCGATCCCGAGGCCCATGTTTGTGCCCATTCTTCGCCCGCTCGCGATCATCAGCATGGAATACACAATTTTTCCGGCCACCAAGGGTCGCTGGGCGAGCCACGGCCAACCCGTCCGGGCGTGCTGTTTTCGGGTATAATGGGCTCCTTTCTGCCCGTAGAAGGATATATCGGTGTATCGGATGCCGTATCGGAGCCGAACGGGAGGGCGATTCGGCCGATGTCGGTCGTAAACCGCAACGCAAGGGAGAGGTCGATCCGTAAACGGAAATTGCACCTGCGGCTCGCTGGGAAGCCGAGACCGGACCGAAAACTCGGTGCCCTTTTGGGTGACGTCGACGGGATTCGGTTTCATTTGTCGGTACGCATTTGGCATTACGTGGTTGGCCTTTCCCCATTCTTTTTCCTCCTAGCCAGGGCACTCTCCAACCTGAAGTGGACTTTTATTCGCCACATTCGGTGCAACGTGGAGGTCCAACCGTATGCCTTCCTCGACCGCAGGTCCTTCATGCTGACCGAATTAAATTATCCTCTCTCTGTGTGTCTCCTCCACTCCAGAAAACGGACGAACAGGAATGTGGAGCCGATCGAAATGTCCTGGGGCGAGGCAAAACGAATACACAACACGAACGCAACGAGCCGATGCTGATCGCCGGTTCCCAACGGGAACGTAACCCATTAAGGCCACAGTTCGCCTTCGAGAAGGGACGCGATTCGATTTCGGATGGCAATAAAGTTTAGATTCCCCCGCTCCCTTTTGGTCCGTAAATTGGACCATTTATCAGCAGGAACGAGGGGAAGGGTGGGAAGGAGATCAAGGAGCTGAAGCCCAAAGAAAAAGATCTCATCCGGGGCTAATGTTGGTAAATTAGTTACCACATCCTGTCCGCCGGGTTCGTGCGCTTCAATGAAACCGTCCATCCTTTTTCACACTCCTGTTGGCGATCGTTGGAAATAATTTAACTTTTTGGCAGAGTTACCAAAAAAAGAAAAAATTAGAGCGACGAACGAATCGGCACAAGTTTGTGATTCTAAAAATCGATGGTGCAGAAAATTCGGCACAGAAATTCCAACTGACCGAAACGGGTGAAACCGAAGCTCAGCTTCCCCCGAGCGATCGGCAATCGATCATGTCCAGCAGCTTCTTCTGGTCGCACGCCCCGAGGCGCACTTCCATCGTCTGTCGACAACTCCTTCCGACCGTTTGCTACCGGTTAGTCACCACGGTTTCCACCTCGCTTCCGTCGCGATGACCATAAACTGTCTAGCGTCTACCGAAAATCATCACTTTCGAAGCGCAAAGATCCGTCTTCTGTGCCTTAGAAACCTTTTACAAAGCGCAAAGGATCATCACCGAGCCATCGAGCTCGGCCGGAGGGCGAAAAATACGAAATTCTTTTGATGCCGAACAAGGGACGGGCAGAACGGTTGGCGACTCGAGACAAATTGCTTCCGAAACGGCGGCATTAGATGTTCTGCTTCTTTGGCTTTTTTCGTTTCGTCCGCCCTTATCGTCAAATTTACGTCCATAGACAATGCGACGATCGGGACGATCGTAAAACTGGCGATAATATTAGAAAATTATGCCACAGCATCACAGCATCGTTTTATTCCCCCCCTCCTGCCATCCTCCTTCCGCTTGCTTGCTTTAAACGGGAGCATTTCGTCGCACGATCGGTGAAGAAAAGGTGCGGACGGAAAAAGTGATCGTGGAAATTACATTTTAAGTGGCCGAAGTCGAAGAAGCACCTGCGTATGTAAATTGGCATGGAAAGATATGGCACCGAGGGGTTTTACGAGCATTTCTAGCACGTTTTGCAGCCTTCCGGCCAACGAGATGGCCGTCGTTCGGTCGATCGGCAACACATGAATCGCGCACGTATGCTCAAATTCGACGGTTTATTGCATTTTAATGTATGCCGAAATCAACCAAACGACATCAAAGTGTGGCCCGTTTAATGTCCATTTTTTTTTTGTTTTGCATTTATAAACTTTAGTTTTACTGCGTCCATTGATTGGCGATAAAGGCGGTTGAAAACGAGCCTCAACGAAGCTATTTGTTTTTTTTTCTGGCTTCCAAATCCACCGCAAAATGATGCCATAACAGCTCAACATCAAACTATTTTGTAAACACGGGTCCGCAAAATGGTGCGCGCTTCCATTTTACGGCTTCCCGCGGGGGCACGAAAACCTATGTCGTGCTTGAAAGTTACTTGTGCACAGGAAGGATAAATTAATTGCACGATAATCAATAATAATCTCGTGCTTATCTGCAGCCCGGCTTCGAGCTGACGAAACACGGTTTCCCACTCAATGCGTTGTTCCCAAAATTTCAGGGACCTACAAAACAAAATTAAATGAAATTCCTTACCACTTCCCCCCCTTCTCAGCGATGCTTTGTCTCACTGAACTCTTTCGGATGCCGCAGGGTCAACGCGGATGAACGCTAATGATCGATACGCTTCCTTGGATTTTCTGAAGGCTTAAGCCAAACAGGCCGGTACGGTGAAGATTGCTCCCGAATTGGGCTTTTGAGGAGCGGTTTAAGCTGCACCGGGTAATAACTTGGCTGCCGAAAAGTACATCGGTGAAAGGACGGGAGCGTAAAAGTAGAGAAATAAAGCGTAATCAGCTTATAATCAATCATAATATTATTAACGATCGAGCATGAAAAGCTACGCATGTCGATCGCTCGAAATGAATCATTCTTTTGCAACTCGATGACATTTGGAAATTATCTCCTTCGGTTTGAAGGGTGAAAAAGATCCTTAACTGTTGTTAAATTTAAAAATATTTTTGTATTTGGTGAGGCAATTAACTTGAATGAATCATGCGGAACGTGCGTTTCAATTTCGAGCTAAAATTTAACATCGGAAATTCCAAACACAAATTCTCTGCTCCACATATGAGTCAGAGAGGACATGGAGTGGATTCTTTTCACGCATGGTTGATTCTTAAATCCCATGCCAAGACAATGGTCAGAAATGTTGTGCTGGAAAGAACATCATCCTGCAGGTCAACAAGCATCACCATGTTCAATTACGAGGAGGTCCACGACACGAACACGAACCGTAATGAGGGATAACGATGTTACAAAAAAAAAAAAACTCAATCGAAATCCCCAGAAGTCACTGCGTTCAATCGAAACATTAATCATAATCTTTAAATGAGCGAATCCATCGAGAGAACAAAGATCGATAATCACGTTCGGTAGCTACCGCGCTGGGGTGGGAAAAAAAAGCAGAAACAACGCCGCTTCCTTAAACCACAACCACGATCACCGTGATCAGGATAATCTGCTTTTGCCACCGTATTTATCAATCTCTCATCCGAGTGCCAGCTTCCAGTTGGTTCGGGCTTGGAGTTGGAGGACGAATGTTTTTCCGCTTTCATGTCACCATGAAGCTCTGGATGTTGTGGAAGGAGCGCGGGTACGGGAAACGAGTTCGAATACACAAGTTTATGTTGATGCGTAATCAGGCAGGGTCAGATCGATCGATCGACGGTAGCCCGGTGCATCCGTGGTGCACTGTGGTGGACAAAGCAAGGCAAAAGAAAAACACCAAAACCGATCATCGAATCCGCTACCGGCGGCTTATCCACTCGTTATCCCGGATCGGATCGAACCATCCGGCTACCGAAATGGGCTCTTTTCCATGTTATGATGTGTGGTTGATTCGTGAAAAGAGATTGTCCGGAAAGCGGGAGCGGTGGTACGGGGGAGTGGGATGAAGCCCGGAGTCCGCAGGACGATCGGCTTTCTTCTCCGATCCTAAAGATGAATGATGTCGTAAAGATGTTCGATTGACTGATAAATGGCGGCGATTCGTTGATTGGAAGCGAAATTGCGTTGTTTTACCGAAGCGAAGGGATTCAACGGAGGGCTTAAGGTAGGGAAAATTTAAGGAGAGTGGAAAGTTACCTCTCTCAACCAACGGCGTCATCGTCGAATCCGTTCCAACGACGGCAACTGATCGCAAATCGCAACCGGTTTCGGGTTTTATTACGTTTATGAATTGCAAAGCCAAAAACGCATCATAAAATGTAATGAATCCGTAGTTGATTGGGAAATGTCCGTCGGTCAGGACGGAGTCGCAATGATAACTCTATCGTTGTGTGGCAAGCGATTGGTCGAACGATTTCATGAAGATCAAACATTTGATTGGATTTTCTGATTAGTTTAGAGCTAATTGTAGCTGATTAAATCTTTTGAATTACCAATTATTTACATTAAGGGCATGAAGTTACGATATAAGTACAACCTCTGTAGGTCTTTAGTTTTTTTTTGAGCGTGATAAAATTTGCGGGAATTATTAAAAATATGTTACACACACTATTGTTATTTACAAATATTCTGAATCAAATTGTCAGCATAAAAGTAAAATGACTGTATCGTACCTTACTTCTTTTCTTTTTACTTGCAGTGACTCACGCTTTCCCTCTCGTTCAGCTCACCGAAACGCGATGAAACCAAAAGTTAATAAGCCATTTTCCGGTCCACAAAAACCCCCAACGAGCTCGGTCAAATTGCATCCGCAAGAACGGGCTGAAGCGAAATGGGTTTCCTGGGGGAAGATACAATGAAAGCGAAAATGGATGAGTTATTGCAGTGAAATGTGGCGGTTTTACGGTGGGTTAGCAAAAGGCGCATTCTGCATTCCTGTGCAGCATCCAACCCGCTTCGGCCGACCGTGACGGTGGGAACGTAAATGATCGCTTTGCGTAAAACAAGTTTCAGCTGGCGTTTAGTCTAAAACGTAACCCATCACTTTCCCTTCGCAGCGATCGTGTTTCGGTTCGGCCCATCTTTTTTGTGTGGGGGAAAAATAAGGAATTGAGTGCTCCCCTTTATTTACGGTGTGTGCGTGTGTGTGCCTATTCGTTTGATGCGGCCCCAAATCTTGTGACGGTGACCGGTGACGATAAACGATCCCAGACGCAGCAGCTCCTCCCGCCGTTTCCATCATCGGGCGCACATCGATCTTATCGTTATGTTTGGATAACAACAAACAGACACCGCCGGGCGTTCGATTTTGTGCGTTTTCTGGATGATGTACAAAGCCCTCGTGAACCCGAAGCGTTTTGTTTCCAAGACGAGGGTAGATTAAGCCATGCAGCTCGAAATAAAAGCGAAACGAAACAAATGACTTCAACGAGCGTATCGGCGAGGAACGCGTCTTAGTTCTCCCGAAAAGGATATTACTTTTTCTCCCGCTGATGAGCTGAAGAGTGTTGCTAGTGGCAGCTGATAGTCTGTTGAGGTGAAAGAATGAGGTATTCCCTTCCGGTCATTAGGCGAAATCGAAAACCGTCGGTCCGTTTTGGGAGTTAGGTTTCAAGTGAATAATTGGCTTATAGCGAACATTTTTTTATTGTTGTTGATGTCGAAAAGAGTTTTAAAAAATGGGAAGGAATGTTATGATTGTAAATTCTAACGATGATTTTAATGCTAACACTTTCCAGTCAGGTTTGAATGAAAAAATAAATAAACCGCTGAAGGTTAGATTGATGACCACTCATTTCTGACATTGTTTTTAGCCAGCGCTAATAGATTGCCCGTTCCCTCTGGAAAATACAACAACCACCGATGGCAACTAATAACTAACATCAGATATGCATTAAAGAAATTCCTCAGCAACCGGAGAACCGGGGGAAACCTGGGAATGTAAGCCCCGTTTCATTCTTGGGGAACTAAACGAAACCACCAAGCAGCGTGCCACAAAGCGCGCCAACGAGCTGGCAAACAAATCAAACGCCGCCCCGTTATCGTGTCGTTTCGATCAATTATTTTGATTTAATTTTCAGCTTCCTTTCTCGCGCAGGATTATCACCATCGGAGTCGCTGATCAACACCCGGGTGCAACACACACACGCCACGAGCGCGCGATCTTCGTCAGCCGTTCCACCAGCGGCCATCGTTTTCATCGACGGCTTTTCATCTTCTTGAGGGTAGAGATTGTCCAGTTTTTGTTTCGGGGTTTTCTTTTTGTGTTAACGATGTACCGGAAAGTGCACACGGCCTGGGCAGGTCGAGATCGGATCTGTTAGCTGCCGCTTTGGGGACGATCCCGACCCAGCCCGACAGACGCGCACAGTTTCAGCCGAGTGCCGGTGGAGGTAGCATCGATTTTCGAATAATTAACCATTTTTATAGACATCGGCTCTGGTGTCCCACCCCCCTCCCACCCATGTTTGGCTTCCTTTCGGCGTTGCGATGGACCTCGCGATCGCTGGCTGACGATAAGAAATGCGCCTTCCGTCGCGGCCGCCGGGTCAGCCGGTTGCGATTTTGTCCGAATCCAAAAGGTAAACAAGCCGAACATCCCCTTTTCTGGTGGGAGTCGTTGTGCCCGTCCGGGTCGAATCCCGAACCTCCCCCCCCCCACGAACGATCGAATCGGGCCGCGGCAAAGATGATCAAGATGAATCATTTAGGGGACGTGACAGTGACAGAAGATTGATACGTCCGCACCGCGCATAATCAACGCTGGCGGAAAGGGTTTGAGTAGAGAATGTCGCAGGGGTTGGGGGGAGGGCTTTTTATGTCCTTTTTTCTCAAAGCCCTTAAATTCTTCCGATGCTGATGCTGGCTGGGATGAAAAACGGGCAGCTGCCAGACGAGTGCGCTTGCTTGCTTCTACCAAATTTTGCGATAAGATAAATGATCTTCCCGCCACGGGATTAGACATCAATGGTTCAATGTTTTTTGGTTAGGTTGTTTTCATCGGGGGAATGAAGAGAATATCAAAAACTTGGAACAATCAACAACGGGAGGGTTTGGGATTAAAGTTTATCTTTCTTATTTTAGAACATGTTTACAAACAACAAATTCAAAGAATCAAAGCTTCACAACCAATTGTGTATTGAATATCAGCATGAGATTGAAAATCCAAACATGGATTATGGTCTGAAAAAAGAATTCAAATCACAACAATGATTGAAGCAAACACGTTGAACGTTGAAAAAATTTGAAATCTCAGGTGGATTAACCTGTTTTTTTGGAGTTTGAGTTTTGATTATAACAGTTTGTGTGTTAAACTGCAAAAGAGTTAATAAAAGACTTGAATCACCATAATGCTGTGTCTATAGTCCTATCATTCATATTATGCATACTTGAGATTTTAATGTCTTATATCATGCATTGTGCATGAGTTCATTAAGGGTTGCAAAGTGGGTCAACTTTGACATGGTTTCGAAAGGCACCGCGCTCTGCCCACCACTTGTGAAGGACATCTTCGATCGGTCCAGCTGTCAGTCGTGAGATATGGGTGTACCGTTCGACAAAATATCTAATCGGCCTCGAAATGCCGTTGTCAAACGCCAGAGCGCATCAAAGACGCGGCCACCTCAGCAACACCGGTGACTTTATTTGGCGGAAATAGATGAAGTCATTTATAAATCTTCCGGTAAGATTGCCTCTAAGGTTGTGGCTTTTGAGGGTGTGTTGGTCGACAGTCAGCCATCGAAAACTTTGGGCAGAAACAAACAACCGGCTGAAAAGCAAATTCCTCTCTTCGATCGCATCAGTTCGATCGTCACGATTTTCATGGTGGGCTTCAAAGTTTGAACGCACGTAACGTGAAATGATTTATGGTGACCCGCATGATAGGTTTATGTTTCATGCGCTACGACGAGGGGCGAAGTTGAAGGATAAAGCAGGAATTGCCAAATTGGTTATAACTCTGAAAATAAAAATACGCCATCGATTGGAGCGCCGACTCCGATCGGCAATAAGGCGTGCGTTATGTTGCTACCCTCGGCCCAATGGTACGATGTCCGAAAGTAGGTGTATTAAAATGCATATTTCGATCATAAATTCCCACCCAAAACGTCTCCAGCTCGACAGCAAATCAACCAAATAAAGACCTCGACGACGATCGGTGGGCCACTCACTCACGCGGCAGAACCGATCGCGCGTGAGCATTCGCTCGAGCGGAAAGAATGATTTCCATTTCCGACGTCAATTAGCACGCATTAGTCGGCGAGGTTTTTCCGCGCCGACTCCGGCGTCGACCTAGACACTATCATCGTCATCAGCACCGTCATCATCCTGTCGCCTTTCGGAGCACGGGCAGGCAGGCGGACGAGGCGCGCAGGCGGAACGCCAGCAGTGACGTGTCTAATTCGGGGTCTATCTTTCCTCTACGATCGATCACTTCCCGCCGGTGCGATTTGGATGACTGAGCGCCGCGGCGCACATTTAATCGTTCCACATGTTTCAACACGCTTCGAAAATATTATCGACCCGGTTGAAATCAGTTTCGATCTTTAACCTGCTTTTTATATACCACTTTCAAGTTCAAACAATGCCCAGGAATTGAGAATTTAACCTCGCCGAGCGAAATGTTCTCGTTCTTGGTTTGAATTTATTACCATCGGTGTTGCGGGGTTCCGCGGTCGGTAGTGCTTGTTCGCCAGTTATTTATGTCATGTTATGCACATTTCACAAGCCATAAATTTTCGTTTCATTTCAACCGCGTTGCCGAAAACTACATCCTGTACTTTCTTCCTTGTGTTGTACCTTTTCCGCGATTTTTTGTCCATTCTCAACGTTGCGGTAAATAATTTAATGTTTTGTGTCGTGTTTGTTACTCTTTTGAAAAATATGTTTTCCTTTAGATCGTAGTTTTTTTAAAAGAAACATAAAATGCTCGAAAACATAAAGCAGTAAAGTAAAAGGATGGCAAAAGGAAACGCAATACCGAAAATCTAAACACAAAACAATGGATCCAATCAATATTTTCCAACATCGTTCTAATGTCGCCAAAGTCCACCTAATTTCCCTATTAGACCGAACGTGCTCTTGTTCTCGTTTTTGGAACGTATTGGCAAAGTTTCTTATCGTTATGTCCGTCGAACAACACCGTCCTTCGGCTGTCACCCATCTTAAGCGCCGCAAAATAACCGCTAACGAGGCCTCATTTGCGATCGCGCGCCGGTTTTCCACCGAAAGCCGCACCAGCTGCCCACCAACTTCCCAACACAACGGTCGGCGTCTAACGTCTCCTTGGTTACGGCTCGGGATCGAACGGAAATCCACCCCGGCCCGCAAAAGAAGCGTTCGGGGAAGCGGCAATTTACCTATTTAAAACTCGTTTAGAATTCCGCATCTCGCGCAGACAACGCGCGCGCACAGGGCAGTGCAGAGCGCTCATTAGCATAATATAAATTACCGAAAATATTTTGATCTCGGCCACTCGGCGTTTTTTGGCTAGCGAACGGAGTACGTGTGTGACATGGGAGCTCTTGCTGCCTCACCTTCCCTTCATCGATTGGGAAGCGGATGGTTTGTTGGTGCTTTGCTGCCCTCTTCGGTGTGCCGTTTCGCCCGACCCGATCGGTGTGATCAGATGCCCGCTCGCCACGGTCTTGACGGGCTGCATCAGCACCGCGTTGTTCGTGACCGAATTTGCATTAAAACGCAACCATCTATCGCGTGTGGCGGTGTGATCTACCGTTGGCCAGACGTTGTTGGCCACTGGCGGGGTTGGGGAGGGAAGCAGGAGGAGGAGGAGGAGGGCCAAATTTATGTGTCTGCCGCACGACCAAAACGCGACCGATAATGAAGACGATATTGTCCCACCACCGGACCGTGTTTGGTTTTGTTTGCCTCTGTCGAATAAATTAACCAACGAAAGGTTCGGCGATCGTTCGTTCGGAGGAAATCCGCGCGCACACGCGCCCCGAAAAAAGTGTGCGAATGCGCCGGAAATTCGTGACGATCGATGCGCTGCTGGCATTCTCGTGTGCAGCTGTGTGCTTTTGGCCGGGGAGGACTTTGGGCAGGGGTGTGCAAATTGTTCGCTCGCGAGTCCAAATGAGGCCATGTTTTGGCAGCTGTCATCGTGGGATGGTGTACATAAAATGGAGAGAATTCCCATTTCCAGCGCCGCACCGTGTCTACCTTCCGAAGGTGTTCTTGTTCTAACGATCAGCAAGCTTGAGTTGGGGGAACTGGTTCAAGAAGGAATAGCATCCGAAAATAATCCTCGCTCCACGAGAATCGATAGCGAAAGCTCCCATACCGATTTCCACTTTGTCGGTCATCTAGTTGAGAATAAAGAAACTACCACGATCGAAGAAAGAAGAGACACCTAAACCCCTCTTCAGCAAGTATCATCCATTGACACACGAGCCCCGAATCTTCCCTCGATGCGAGTGTTAATTAATCTGACCTTTCGCGCCGATGGCGTCTGGCCCCGTACGCTGTCGGAGATTTTGATGTTTCGTTACCATTTTATTCGACCCGAAAACCCTTCCATTTACCACACCGCGTCGGGTGCGAGAGAGGTTTGTTCGCTTCTGCCTCTACTGCTGCCAACGAATAAAACCCAATGACATGCCCCCGATCGCTAGTTTGGTCGCTCGGTTTGGTTTTTATTTCATTTTCAAATGATCGAGCGGATCGTTACGAACGCGATCACGAAACGGTTTTGGGGCATTTTTTGGCCGCGTGAATTCCAACACTTGTCACGCGACATGATGGATCGTACACCGATCGTCTAATCCGGGCCGCACAACGGAAGAGGAACTACTTGGAGGGTGGTGTGGGGAGGTGGTGGGAAGGGGAACGCAGCGAACACGACACGACGCGATGGATCAAAAATAAATGAAACGAAAAACCGTGTCACTTCGAATTTAATGAAATCATTTCAATCGTGCCGCGGTTGTCACGATTAACCACGGCTGGTAATTACTGCGCCGATCCGTATCGGGTTTCGTGGCGCAGGGCGGTGGAGTGGGTGGATACACTCGCGGCGATGTTCGACTCGGGACAACTTCACTTCCGTTTCGATGCCGACTGTCCGCTGATTAATGGCCGTTCTGCGATCATCATTGAGGGCTCGATCTGTTTCGATGGCACGTTGTTTTAATTGTGCAGATCTCAACACGTAGGCTGTCTAGCGTTACTGTTAGTTACGCAAAGCAATGCTACCGACATTTTGTTGCTTCCTTTTTGTTCACCCCAAAACGTCGAGATGGACAGCATAAGTAAGGTAAGTGAAGGAACTATATTTATGGCAGTACAAAACCAACCACTCAGCCTTTAGTGTTTGTTAGACTTTGATTGATTTTGTCCACAACGACAAAAGACGGCAAGATGTAATCATTTTCTTATAGTCCTAAACCGATTCCAAACAGCGTCAAAACCACCAGGCGCCTCCATCGTATTAGAATAATATCTAGATAACATTAAACTGCTCCTTATTTTGCATGGGAACCAAATTTCTTTCTTTTATTTGACCATAGAATGTTGTAAAATCAGACAAAACATTAATTTCATAAATTTGAATTTAATTTTAACAGTCTATTTTATTTTATTTTAACGTCTTTGTTACACAGTAACTTGTTTTTGTGTATATAACATCGCTATGGCAAAGCAGTTCTCCATTTGTGTCAAAATAACACTTTACCCGTTATGTACAAAATATTCTACGTAGCTACAACTCTTTTCTTTTAAAGATATTTTGAAATTGGAAAATGGGTTAATTTGCTAAACACATTGTTAATTTTGAAAAACACATTGATACGCCTTATCGATGCAAAATGCAGAATAAATGTTGTCATTACTGCTATGACCATCACACATTTAACATAAGTTAGTAGTTGAGCTTGTTAAATTTACAAAATCTTCTTTAGACCCAGCCTTGACCACTCTTTTCAATTAGTACTAACTCTATCTGGCTTGTTAGTGCAGAACAACATTAAATTTTTAACTATGAAATAATAAAGAAAATTTCAAAAAGATAACCTCGACGGAAAACATAAGATTTAGTAAAATGATTGCAAAATTTAGAAAGAAAGAACAATTAGATTTATTCTTGCACTGAAAATGTGTTTGTGAACTTATCTATATGTAGAAGAATTATTAATATATGTAGAAGAATTTGATGTTGTACTGCACAACTAAATAAGGTTGTTTAGACATTTTCGCAAACAATTCAAACCTGCAGTTCAGAAACAGCAAGTGTATGATTCAGCGCAGTTGTTCTTGAAATTCCAGCCCCTTCGGTTCAATAAAACTTTCAGTAAATAAAAAAAAACGATGCGACCAACTTACTGAACAATCGTTTGTTTTCATTGGCAACTTTCGGCACCGCAAACACCATTTATGGATTTACGACTCTTCCGCTATCGTGCGAGTGTGTCTCTAACGCACCCCCTTGCAATCGACCTCTCGGTGTCGGGGACCATCGGTAAAGCCGTTCCGTGTGGTGTCTTCAATGCCGCCCATTTGCCGCCGATGGATTGTCATTGGCTTTGCGTGACGACGCACTTTTTTTCGTGTTGGGACCGCGCCCGTCTTTACCCATTTCTGTCTTCGACGGCGTTTTTCGGCAATTGTGCGGCAAACGCCGGCGGGATCGGGATTGACATGGTGGCCTCGCGAATATTGGACGATTGCGCAAGTGTGCGGCACGCTTCAAACCGAACCGATCCTCCTCGAGTAAGCTTCGTACCCGAGACTTTTCGAATGGGGGGAGAAGCCAACTAAGTCACCGCCCGATCACCCGTTTGCTCCCACGCGTGAGGTGGTTTTTTTTCTGCTTTCGGTTTCGGGTTTTGGTTTTGCGCTACGGACCCCTATGGAAACACGATCAAGTGTTTGCGTCCAGCCCGGCGGCTGCGGTGGCGTTTGATTTCTTTCCGGTGGACCACTTTTCTCACGCCACGCTCTCGGTTCGGACGCGCTTGGGTGCGTTCCGCTTGGCGCTCGGCTGTTTTTTTTTCTCCCAAAGATCGGAAACTTTATAGTGCGCCGAGGTGCGTCTCGTCAAACCCTTGGGGCGTACCGGCGTTAACCGCTGCGCTCGGATGGAACGGAATGAAGCTCGGTTCCGTTAAAGGAAACAAATGGAGACTCCTGGGAGTTTCCGTCGCGGGGTTCCACGATGCTCACGTTTCCATTGAACAATTCCTGCAGAGCTGGAGAGTACAATCTACATTCGGTACAGCTCGGTGAATGCATTATTCATTGCGTGAACTGTCGAACCGAAGTAGATACATCAACAATTTTCAAGAAACATAAAGAGTGTTGCATTTACAGGGACACAGAGTATTCAATTTCGCACCAACAATTTCTCAAATCTTTAAATACCTAGGTGTGTGGTTTGATAGAAAGAATATGTGGAGCAGCCACATAGACTTTTTTTTTTAATGTGGCACGACATCCCCTAGTGGGACAAGGCCTCTCTCCGAAGAGAGTTTGTGTGACCGAAAGACGGTATATTATAGATCGGTGGTCAGCCGTTCGTAATACCGGAGGGTGCCAGACTCGAGATTCGATCCCACACCTGTGGTGTGGTGTTTCTTCGCGCTACCGCTGCGCCATGGGCACCCCCTACATAGCCACATAGACTACCTCGCTCAAAAATGCGCTAAAAGGATCAACTTCCTTCGAACGATCTCGGGGTTCTGGTGGGGGGCACACCCACAAGATCTCCTGAGATTATATAAGACAACTGTACTGTCCGTCTTGGAATATGGGAGCATATGCTTCCACTGGGCGGCCAAGACGCATTTGATCAGACTAGAAAGGATCCAGTACAGATGTCTTAGACTTGCACTAGGGGCTATGAAATCCACTCATACCATGTCCCTAGAAGTGATGTCAGGAGTGATGCCGCTTAAACTTCGCTTCGAGCAACTTTCGCTTCGCCTTCTCATCCGTGCTTCAGTATCGAATCCGTTAGTGATTGACAACTTTAGCCGGCTGCTAGAGATGCGCTCAAAATGTAGGATAACAAAAACTTTTCATGACTACTTATCCCTACAGGTAACCCCTAGTCAATTGTACCAATATCGTGCCAGTCTCCCGGAGTCCTTCAGTTCCTCTTTTATAACTGATTCCTCAATGAAGGAGGAAATGAAGGCTATTCCAGAAAGCCTTCGCTGGACGCAGATTCCCAGCATTTTTATGGAAAAGTATGGCCACCTAGACAACCAGTTCTACACCGATGGCTCCTCATCAGAGGAAGGCACGGGTTTCGGGGTGTACAGTAGTTCCACCGAAATATTCTTTAAGCTAAGGCAACCTTGTACAGTGTACATATCAGAGTTGGCCGCAATATTTTACGCTCTGTTGATTATCAGCGCGAGCCCTGCTGATCACTACCATGTTTTTATGGACAGCCTCGGCGCAGTGGAGGCCCTCAGGTCAGCGAAGGCTGCTAAGAGCCCCGATTATTTCATTAAACAAATATTGGAATTGCTGGGCTCATTGTTTGATAAATCATACAGAGTATCTCTGATTTGGATCCCATCTCATTGCGGCATCACCGGCAACGAGAAAGCGGATGAGTTGGCCAAACGGGGGGCCTTATTCGACCTGTTTTTCGAGAGACCAATTCCCCCTCACGAGTTGCTCCGTGTCCCTCTACAGCTCTGTCTCTCACGATGGCACGGCTTGTGGGATGCGGATGAGCTCGGCAGGTTCTTATATTCGATATCACCGCGGGTTTCCCTGCGACCCTGGTTCAAAGGCTTTTCTGTGGGTCGCTCGTTCATTCGCATGATGTCGAGGCTAATGTCAAACCATTATGCGTTGAATGCGCACCTACAGCGCATAGGAATAACTGATAGTAAAGCATGCAGCTGTGGCAACGGATTCCACGACATAGACCATCTCCTCTGGTCGTACGTGGAGTTTGAAGCCGCCAGACCCGAACTATTTGCCGCAGTCCGAGCGGCAGGAAGAGTCCCTGTGACCCCCATCCGTGACATCTTGGGACAGAGAGATTACAAGTATGCATGGATCATATTCGCTTTCGCCAGGGAGTTTGGAATCACTCTCTGACCTTCTCCTCTTCCTCCCCATATATCCCTTAGCCTCCCACGTCCTATCCATTCCTACTAGTATATGTTAATCCTTGCTCGTAGTCTCGTGTAATTAGTATATCTATGTAGTAAATGTTATACGTCTTGTTCGGCAGGGCGGTTGCCAGGCCAAGTATCGGGCACTGAGCAACCGAGCAAGACAAGCAAGAATGCTGAAGAAGCATTAATACGGCCTGGCCGTTCAAACTAAAATTTAATAATAATAATAATAATTTCTTAAATCTTCTTAAGATGCTTTTAACTAATCTTATACTGAATAATTTCAAAATTAAAATACATGTTTCAAGTATAATCGTTTTTTGTTAAAATTTGTTTACAAAATTTATTAACACGTTGACTGATTATTTAAAGCCCGCTGTTAGTAGTTCTAAAAAGCTTTAACCCCATAAATAGATAAAAAGGCACAGTAAAAGTAACTACAAAACCATACTCATTTGAATACTTTGTTTCTGCTTGGTTTTCAAAAAGCCAATCAGTTCAATAAATGTTGTAAAACAATTTTACTTATTTTTTTATAATTTTATTATTTTAATTTTATTTTTCATCTAAAAAGTTCGAACTAAAACTGGGTGCTAAAAACGCTCGGCAGTTAAACTGTTAACCCCACAGTTTTCTTAAACCAAGCAAAAACAAGGCTTTTTAAAAAATATTTTTTTAAATAATTCTATAGCCTACTTCGATATATGGGGTTGATGAGGAGAAAGGGTTGATGAGGATTGCTGCTGTCTCTCACAATGTGAGTCAACGTGTTTGCCGCAACTAATCCGAAGTTGTCCTATAAAATATTATATAATTTTAGTGTAAAATAGCTTAACCACAATGGCCCAAAATAAAAATCTTTCGCACGAGAATAAATTCAATTGCTTCTGCTGTTCTTGAGAAGTCATTTCCGCCTCTACCAATCAGTTCGTCAGCTGGGTTTTACGACTCTCGGTCTAGTGTTTGGCCCAGTTTTACCCCGAGGGCTGTTTTTACACGCACCCGCCCCAGGCTCGGAGGTCTTTGACAGGGTTGCGGTCGGGCGAACAGGTTGTCAACGTCCTCCCCGGCAGCCCCAGGTGGACCGGCCCAGATCGGACTGGACGGGCACATATTTCACAACGTCGAAAACCCATCGGGGACCCCGGTGGCGATGCGTGGTCGAAGCCTGCACCGTTGGCATTTGGCGATTATTTATCATCGGCGGAGGATTATTCAAATGAAACTTAATCGATGAGTTGGTTCGACGGGCGGAGCGAAGGCGACGGAGCGAGGTGCGGGTTGCCTTCTCCAACGCTCGAGATTTCGAGATTCAGTTTCAGCGCCTCGTGGCCGCTGGTGGACAAACTGGAAAACAACACAAACCCGCCCTCCCCGCCCTCCGTCCCCACCAACCTCTGCACAAACGTAATTCAATCCTTCTCCATTTCCAACCGTTCCCTTTGGCGAGCGAACGAATCGATCCGGAAGGCTGCCACCGCGTTGTCGGTGGGGTGCGAGCGTGAGAAAACTTCTCCGACCCACCCGGCCGGTATTCCGTGTGTTCCGACAAGCCGCTTACCGGCTCCCTAATTGATGTAACCTGTGCGACAAACGACGTTCTACGCCACGAGGTCAGCTGTCGCGTTGGTCGCTGCTCTTTTTCCGTTTGATTATTTTCGTTTCGGTGGACTATTTTTAACGAAGCGTGGGCTTAATGAAAACTGTAAACTCGCACAAAGTTCGGTGCCACCTTCGCCAATGGGGCCCTCAACGCACCTCAAGGTGACACATTTAAGTCAACTCGAGCCTGCTTGAAAGCCGTGATGCGGGGAGGAGGGGGAAGGAAAAAACCAGTTCATTAGAATCTCATTTACGTCGATCGGGGTGAGTTTTGGCCAGTTTTAGGATCGCTTTTGTTTTTCCCTCGCTTTTTCCTCTCGGTAGACACTATAGAGCTTTAAGGAGCTCCAATTAATTTCACAATAGGGGTGTCTTCCTATGAGTTGCCAGTGTGTGTGAGTGTGTGTGTGTAACATATCCCTTTCGATCGAAATTAGTTCTTCATTTTTTTTGTAATTAATTTTCGAGTAGTCGAACCGGACCCCGGTCGTGGCCGAGGCGCTCATTTTCGATTCGTCCCTCGTTCGTTGATTGGATATCACTTTGGAGATGCCAGGTGTGTTTCGGACGAGGGGTGTTATCGGGACGAACTGGCACGGCTTTCGGAAAGTGTGTCCGTTTATCATATTGCGATCCAAAACGATCGGTTACGTATTTTGAAACACACACCACACACACACACGCGTGGTCGGGAGGATGTTTATTGGGTGATTTAATAAATGGCTTATTAGGTGCTAGATGGGATGGGTTCGTTACGTTGCTCGGAGTCGATAATTGACTTGTATTTTTCTCGTCTTCCCAGCCGCCGAGCGGGTGAACATTAGGATGATTTATTCGGTCCACCAGCGTAGGCGAATCGAAGCGTCGATTAAAGCGATCCCCTCGGAGTCGTGGGATTTTGAATTCAATCGGATGACTCCAGTTTCCCGCGGATGGCGCTGCGAGCCATTGGTGAGCCGGCGCACGGAAATGATAATGGACTATTTATCTGGCTAATGAATCATTTGCGACAAATGATGGTGTTTTATTTCGCTCGCAGCGAACTGGTTTGAGTGTGGAAAATAAATATTGGAAGAGTTTGTTTTTAAGTTTGTAGTTCTTTGTTTCTAATAATAGCCTACGCACGAAAATCTAAGGAGAACTTTCTTTATAGAACAGAACGTTTTCAGTTAATAAATGGTTTACCCAAAGTCGTAAAACTAACGTTAGTAATCTTTAGGTCTATAGAAAAGTTTGAAAATGTCTTTACCACATCATTTTAAAATAGTAAAAAAGTGCATTGAATGAGTTTCTTATTTTTAAGATTTGTTCAAAAGTGGTAGAGAATATTTAAAATTCAGTTTGAAATAATAAATCATTACATTTAACGAGCTTCTAGATTTCAAAAATTCTACCCGATATGTTTATAACCCCAAAAATATATACACATTGAACAAAACAAAATGATCAATCACAAACTAAGTGGACACAATTTATGACCTTCGAATTAATCTCGTGAACCTCGAACACATTGCAAAACAAATCACTTTTATGGTTCAAAATAACCCGTCCCAAAACATATGCTTATAATAACTCTCCCCATCCTGATGCATCTAATTTAGCTCCATAAAATCCAGTCAGATTTAGCAGCGTTTGATAACAAAATCGTAACTCCTTGGCAGCTGCAAGAAAAAGCACGATGGTGTCCCGAGATATCATCTCTAATATCTTCTCATCGAGAACGCCTTTTCAACGCAGTCTTACCCGATGATTTGAGGGAAGCAAGCTCGAGTACAAGTTTTATAATGTCCAGCGAAGGATTGAAAACATTTACCGACGCGGGTCCGGTCGATAACGATCGTCATCATTGCCGGAGGTCGTGTTTTTTCAACCGATCAGATTTTTATGATCGACACGGGAGCACCAAACAACCAAGTTCTATAAAATATCGAGTGATCTAAGCATAAGAATCTTTTTTCTTCGCTTAATGTTGCTTTACGTCACACCACGTCATCGTTGCTGAAGCGGACGCTAATGACTTTTATCGAATGCAATTTATTACCTACCGCACGTGCCGGGAGCAGTTTCGGAGGTTTCGATGCTGAAATGATAAAACCTGCAAAGAGAATGATCTTCTGGATCGTTTGTATTGAAATGATCTTCTTCTTCCACAAAGAAACGAACCAAAACAAACGTCCTCATGAAGCTCGATACAATGGTAAAGAAAAATCAAGTTCCTGTTATTTGAACGAATTTATTCTTCCCGTAAACATACACACTCTAATGATTGCGTAAGCTGATCAAACTCAATCAGTGACCACCGGCGACGGAACTGCAGGGACAAGTTTTTCCCCCTTGACGAAGCACAGGGCTGGTAAACCGGAATGGTCCTTCGTTCTTTTTTGCATCTCCAACGGTGGTCCAGCTCGACGGAAAGCCTGGGAATCATACACTTCGCGACGGAATAATTTAAAGTCCCTCCGTTGGGGACCCCCATCGAAGGAGCATGACGTTTCTGCCCGAGACATCTTCGTTGATCGTGACACTTCGAAGTCAACAGCTGTCACGCATGGCTGGAGGTCTTTTTTCGGCCGTGATACCAAACAAAAAAGGAAGAAAATAACCATCGGGGAGGAATTTGAGGATCGGGAAAAATATACAAAAGGGTAAATAAAGCACGTACGCTGGAATTAAAAAGTGAAACACATAAAAAGCTGGAATTAAAGAAACCTCCAAGTAAAAGCGAAAAAAACCCGTGCCGGCCACGAAACATTCTGGGAGGACTAATTCGGTTGTTCTGCCTTCGCTGAGCACCGTAATTATGTATGTAAATTTGTCAAGTACTGGCGTGACGCTGGCAGCGTTATCCTTAGGTTGCATAATTGAATTAAGTTGTTGCTACCGGGAAGGTTCACTTTTTGTGTTGGTTTTTCCACATTTTTTTTTCTGCGAATCTTTGTTTTGTCCTCCGTTTGTGTCTTTCCTGTACGTTCGGAAGCGTTGCAATGGAATTGTTTGCACTCGCTGGTGATTACTTTCTCTTCGGCAGCAAAGGAATCGGTTTCCCTTCGGCAGTACCTCGGGATACCTTTTTAGGGAAGCACGGAAGCAGCTCCCCGAAGATGATAATTTTGTACCTGGAACACCGGGAACTCGTTCGCCACAAGGACATACACTAAAACAAAAACCACGAACTATTCCATCCCACACGAAAAAATAAATAAACAAGAAATCAACCATTTTGGAGCAGAAATCCCAACTCTCAACCGCAATCCGCACGATGGCCTTCGCAAGCTACTCGTCCATTCTACTGACACGACCGGCCTAGCCAATAATGATATGCTTTCCTGGAGTAGCAACATCAGATAATGTCGAAAATGGACAATTTACTTCACTTATCGTGACATGATTTTATTGACTCCGTCCGCCTGAGGACATTATTTTTCGCCTGCGGACAGCGAACGCTGTACGTTTCAATTTTAAATACCGTTCTGCTGCATTACACCAATTGTATCAGTTCATTATGAACTGATCGCCTGTAGAATGGATATTGTGACACGCCGCGTAAAAATACCTACAAATATGGGACGAATGATTTACTTTCCCATTTTCTGCCAAGGAGTTTGGCCAGTTTTTGCCGAAAGATGATCGTCGACCAGATCCATGTGCGATAAGTTTAAGAAAAACGGTTACATCAATCAAGGGAAAAAGCATGATTGCATGTTGTTTTTAATAGCCTATATAATTAAAATAAGAATTTCAGTTGTTTATTTTGGTTTCTTATCATCGATTCCATTACTTTTGCGTTGCATAAGCTGACAAATCCGATGTAAGCTGAAACAAGTAAGAGGTTCAATATAAAACAAGAAATAAAAGTAAAAGTAATTTTTTGATACACGATGTCAGATGTGTTTAAATTTATGTTTTTCTCATACATACATATCTATGTTTAACTTGAACTTTAAATCGTCTACATTTTCTAATACTCTTTCTTTTCTTTGGAGTAGTGTTTCCCATTAAATCATTTATCTTCATATGTTTCTAAGTAGTTATTATTTCCATGATCCGTGCAAAATTATGCATAATAATTCATTCCATAAGCTTAATTATGTTTGAAGACGAACAAGAACACAGTCGGGCTACTTCTTAATTATAGCCTTCCGCTACCGAAACAACCTGGAGCTCGGTAGAAAAGTAAAGAAATTATTCCTGACGATTCTTCTGGTATGGAGCCCAATCCTTAAACACATACACACACGCTATCACGAGCTCTGATTTTGTGGCTCCGATCGGGGCCGGATGAAAATGCAATCAATTTCGCGACTGCACACACTGAGCACGGTAAGTGCATCATTATAATCATTAGTCCCCGATGAACGGTGGGCCGGGCCGCACCGGGTGGCACACGCGGTTCCGCCAGGACGATGGCAGGACACCGGCGATGCATTGATTAGGAATGCAGGGGACAAATTGTTTCAAATGGCGCGGCCACCGGCGGATCGCGGAAGGAACATTCGCTGGCTGGGACTTTCGGTGAATTTACGGTCGTCATTGCTGGAGGGCTGGTTGCAACGTCCGATGTCCGTTTCCGAGCGTCCCTCGAGGGGGGAGAATGGTGCCCGTTCACCCGATGTTCGATGTCGCATAATTACTTAATAAATAAAGCGATCCTGCGGTTGGCATGTTTTGGGATGGGCAAAAAACGAAACGATCGAATAAACGATCGCCAAACTTCGTCGGTGGTGAGACAAGATGGCGGCCGGAAGGGAGAGCGAATCGGTCGTCCTTCGTGACCGCCAAAGATGGACCGCCGGCCAGTCCTCTGCCGCCACTCGTTGCCAGCCATGTTTCGGGAGGGGAATAATGATCGATCGGGAAGATGCGGCGCGCCATGGTGATGCGAATGCGCACATGGCTGCGCGTGGTAGGTAGGAAAGGTAGTAATTGAAAGAAATCATAATTAATGCACGACCGCTATCATTAGATTCTGAAATATGGAGCGAGTCGCTCGCCTGGGGGGTAGTTGGTTTTGGGCCGGCCGCGGAATGCAGGCGGGAACCAGGGCGCCCGAACGTCCCGAAACTATGGTTAAATATTTTATTTGATCAAACTCTAACGGGTGGTGGCCTCTGAAGAGACAGGCACCGAATGCAGCATGGCGCATGCGATCATGCTCGCGTGTGTGGCTCTAATATCCGCCGTAATGGACGCGCAAACTTGTAACTGCGCTAGCGAACATGCATCAATCACCGGTGCGATAATGTGAGATGAAAATGTTCGGAAATTAATACATCGCCATCGACGTAATGCATTGCTGAAGCTAACGGTATTTTACTTTTTTGACATTGACGTATGTATAAAAATCTTTTTCAAACCCCTTGTTTATAAAACCTTTTGTGTTGACCAACATCAACAACAAAACAGACCTTTATGATTAACACTCAAGTGAACTGAAATGTTATTCCTTTATTTCATAGGGCAAGCCTAAGTAAAATCCATGGTTACAGTAAATTCTGCAAATATTATCAAGCATATTAGCTAGACTTTAGCATAGGTCAGGACTTAAGCAATACCAATCAACTTATACCGGTGAAGTGTCAAACCGGATAGAAGCATCTATTTTAAATACGAAACGAAAATACCTGAAGGTTTTGTCTTTTCTAAAGCAAGGTAAATAACAAATAACAAATCAAACATTGGTAGTCGAATTTTTTACCATGTGTAAATACAGCATATTCCTCGTGGGAGTTGAAGCTTACGAAACTGTACTAAATTTAAATCTTTCGTTAATTGATTAAATTGAAATACTGCATCTGTTGTAAGAACTCCTTCAGTTCAATTTAAACATAACATAATTCAAGTAAATAAAATGTACCCGCAAGTGGGTTCTCAGATTTATTTTATAGTAATGTGAGAAACATGGATCCGTAAATCAAACGCTTCAATAAACTACTGAAAAGATATAACCTAACACCTGAAACCGTAAAGCTATTACATTTGAGCATTAAAAAAAAAACAGGCTGCAAATGAATTGAGATACCAAGTACATTAAACTCGATTCGGTTGGAGTAAATCCCCTCACCGCGCATGAGGAACATTTTTCAATGTCCAACATATAGCCGTGAGCCTGCGAGACTCGCAGTGCATGTCGTTGCGCGCGTGCCATAAGAAGATTATGCAAATATTGACCCCGTTGTTGGTGCGCAGTGCAATAAATAAAACTGCGCAATCATTAATATCCATTTGTGCACCGGACTTGCCAGAGGCCGGACTTCGCGCCGTTGGTTTGTTTGTCCACCCTGAGGGGTAGATGGTCGCATAGATCTGTTTTCGGATCTATCCGGACAGATTGGTTTTACGCGCCAATTGGCCGACGCGGCTTGGAGTTTTTGCGAAACGATCCGGCGGTTTCGCGTGGGATGGGTGACAAGTGCAAACACGTCGGCTTTGGGCGGCCAACCGGCGTGATCGACGATTGTACGGCCTGGCTTAATGAGCCTCAAGCCACCCGGCGGGAGTTGTCCCGGTTTGAGACGGCGGGTAGCAATTGATATTTGTCACGAATTTAGCCCGAAAGCCAGCGCGCATCGTTCACGGATCAGTTGGCGCGCGACAGTCATGAACATCGGCCCCTTGGCCTTTGGGGGGGTGAGCGAGGGTAGTTCCGTTCCGTGGTGCGATTTTCACGCGAGCTCACATTTGCGTATCGGTCGCGCACGGCCGCGTCGTGCGTCGTATGGCGTGTGTCACGCTCGCGCGAATGACTGAGCGGACGTAAATACGCTGACCTCAGCTCGGACAACTTCGACTGTGAACCGACTGTTGGCGGCCCCAACGGGCATGGGTGGCGTGATTGGCAACCAGATGCACGATAAACTCCAGCAAGCAGACAAACAAACAAAATCAAAACAGAGACAGCGGCATTTGCATAACGAATCGGAACAGGGAAAAAATAAAAATCCCCAACGCGTGCCAGCGAAATGCAGAAATAATTTCGAACCAATTCGAATCATCTCGGGAAGCTTGTTGTCACGCACTGTTGGCGTTGGGTTAAACGAGTTCCGCAAGTTCCGTGGACTATTGCGACGCACGAAATGCACTAATATTAAACTGAAAATGCGAAAATCAAGAACTGCGAATAATTTCATTGATTGTTTGAAACTAGATGTTTGGTTTCCAAATTAACCAAACTTAATTTTTTGAAATTGTTCTTGAGAATTTCTTGAGGTTGAGAGATTATAAATAAAAAATAAATAAATGAATAAATTTTATTTCTTGAGATTTTTCTCAACCATCTTCATCTTTATGAGGTACGTAAATTACTGTAAATCCATCGATGAATGCTAAAAATTAGGTTGTTTTCAGTTTAAACAAACTATTCAAAATCTAAAGAACTTTGTTGCGCCTAATGTTTTCTTTATTGCACCCAAACGAATCGGACAAAATTCCGTTGACATGCGTTTCGGGCGGCGAAAGTATAATCATTAACGACCGCCCAATAATTATCAGTCATAATGCGTGACGCATCACTCCACGTTCCCCTGCGCCTCGTGATTGATGGTCGCTTTCCAGCGCCTGGATCGCATCATGACAGGAAGATCCGCTCAAAAAATCCCGTGAAAATTGCGGCGGCATCAATCGGACCGTGCGGTGTTCGCACGTAATTGGATTATCGGTAGCTTTCATCGGCCACCGCTGACGGATCAGGCCGGACCGGAAGCGGGCCTCGAGGCCGGCAAAGCAGGGGAGAACATCATGTTGACTTTTTCGAGGGTCAGCTCAAGTCGCCCATAAAGCGGGAAGCGGTGATCGCACCGGTACAAACATGCCGCAAACTTATTAAAAACGGATGAAGCTAGGATCGTAAAACGTGGGGTGTTCTTTACCGGTGTGCCTGTATCGGATGTACCGAACAAATGGAGATTGGCGTGTTTTTGCCGTCGCTTAAGCGATCATTAAATGCGTGTGTAAAAGTCACATAGATCGTGCTTTGATTTGGACCGCTCACGGATTGTTACTATCTCAATCCATTTTTCCCCCGCCGTCTTGTTTACCGACTTTATCATGAGCAGCAGCAGCAAGGTCTTTAGCGGCATTAACGCACAAAAGCTGCTCATTTAAAATCGAAATTATTCAAAATTTACTCGTTAATCCACCGCACAGGCATTTAATTACCCTTATCTGCGCCAGGGTAATCAACCAAACAGGACACGACCGGGCGACACAAACGCACGATCGACACAGATCAAGCTGCCTCCGCCGCTGGCCGAAGCCTAGGGACCACATAAAAGGCGCCACCGTTAAAACCGGGCCGGGGATTTCTACGGAAAGGGTTCCCAGGGGTAATAAAATGATACTCATACTCGCCAAATGGATGTTGAATACGCACGACCAGCAATCAATCCATCCATCCATCTGCCACCTAGAATGTCGTTCGCCACAGGGAAAAGGTGAGCAACATTCGCCACCATTTCGTGCCCACTCCGATAGCGCTGGTCGCCTCTAGGTCGCGCGCCATTACCAATGAAAGGGTCATTACTCAGTAACGAGGCGTGATTTGTTTCCCACTGGGTTTTTGGCAGAGGAAGGGAGTAAAGCGGAGGGGGATAAACATGTCCATGCTACAGGGTTCCACATTTCATATTCATTGGGTGAAGCCTTTTTTATTGCACGCTTCAATCAGAGTAGCTTTTGTTGCCGAGTTGGTTCCAGGCTCGACGTTATGATCAATCTGTATTCACCTGATAAATGTCCAGAAAAGAGATCAAAGAAACGGTCTCTACCGAAAAAAAGCGGACCGTAAAAAGTAGCTGCCGAGTAAAAGCGACGTATAAAATAATTCAATACCGATACCATCCCGATCTCTTAGGTGGTCGCTAACCCACGTGCCAAGATGGGACCTGCCGGTTTCGGGGTGGCATCCCAGGCTCCCACTAATTATTACCATGACGAATCGGCGGATCGTTTGATGCCGGCGTTATTTTCCAACCATTTTCTATCCATTACGGTAGACAAAAAGAATCCACAAAACACATCGGTCATTTCGGAGGGTCACTTTTTCGATAGGATTTTGGGTTCTAACCCACGAGCGACTCTAAATAGTGACCATTGGGTGGTCGAGAGGGGCGGGGCACGGGAACGATCTCCAAACCGTCACAAAAGGATAAGGTTCTTGTCGGGTCGGTAGGATGTAAGGCAGGGAGATTTGCGAAAATCTGGAAAAAGGAGACTAAGAATAAAGATTGATTTCTTAATTACGCCAGGCGTCGGATATCGAATTTACCTGGTTTTAAAACTTTGTTTTAGATCCTTGACGCATTACCACCTTTTCTAGGAATTAGCCTGACGGGTAGGTGGCAAATTGGAAACCACAACCGATCCTTTTTATGGATTCGTTTTCGACGAACGACGCGTGAGGTCAGTCGAATGTTTATTACATCTAAACTGATACGTTTTATTTTTCGATAGGATAAAGAAAAGGAAACATTTTAAGTTCGTCTCTTCAGTCTCTTCAGGATCTAAGACCGGTCCAAAGTTGATGATCAATCACGGAACCTCCGAAACGTGTCCTCCGATAGCCGTGGCACGATTTACATATCGCTCTCTCGCATGCGGTGTAGATTTCGCTAATCGTTACGGTTGTCCGCTTCCTTAATCTGAATAATCTAACCACTCCACGTTAATCTCGCTCCACGGGGCTTTGCTGCGTTTGGTCCTACAAATCGTACTACGGACCCGTCTATTGCTTAATTAGCCGGGAGCGTGATTTATTCGGGTCCGGCTGGAGATGGATTGCCCGAAATGGCGATTTTAATCGACAATCGGCGCAAGATGGGGGATTTTTTTAGGGGTCTTAGCCTTTTCTATTCCTCGAAGCGGGAAACGCCATTTTCAACTTCTACGATCAAGATAGTGTGCCCTTTGACAAACGGGGTGTAAGGTTGAGGCATGGGTTCACCTGCTTGATCGATAGGGGACCAAACCGCCTTTCTGATAGGCGAACAAAATAGGTGACATATTTTGCACCTGATTAAAAGCCGTACGATGGGAAGATAAGAAATGGAAATCTCAGCTAAAGGTGCATGCATAAGTCATGAGAAAGGAGCAGATATTTGTTGAGAATTAATATGTTTTGATAGTAAAACGATATCTGATCTTCAAGACATAAAAGCACGAAAACTAATTTAACCCATGAACGAAATGATGTTCAGAATAAACAATAAAATATAACAAAAATGAAAACATAAGAACTCAACGCTCTCACATAGTTTTGGAAAACGTGACATTTAAATGACAAATCACTGTTTAAACGAGATGAGAACCGATCAGTTTCAAGAAAGCGTAGCAAATAAGGTGTTAATGAGCAACAAACATAGCTATATTTCGATCACGTTCTGAGCATGTAATAAACCCGTTTTACCTAAATCCGGATCTCCCATCGGTCACGCACTCGAGCAGACGTGATCGAACTGTCGAACAATATGTGTCAACAATCCAATCATCACCGCGCGACGTGCCGGCAAGTTGATCGAGAATGGCTAAAAAGGGCTGCTTTATTTACGCAACAAAATGATTCCCGGAAACGCAAACACACGCGCACATTGGAGAAGTGCGGGCATCGCTGAGGAAAAAGATGAAAATCTTCTGCAACCAAAACGGTCGATCGTTGGAAGATAAGTCGCCGACAACCTTAACGCCTCCTTTCGCTGGCGGGATACATCAAAAGAGCCGGATCCTTTCCGCCGCCGCTAACACCATATGGTGTTGCTTCGATTCGGTTGATTGGTAGGACCTTTTACAGGTTCCGTAGGACCGTTAGAACCATTGCCAACGGTTTTGGCAGCATAGCTCTTGGTGTGTGGTTACTTTCTACACCGAGACGCCCGAAAGTTCCGAAGTCGGCGACGCCTCCGCGAACAGCAATAATTATGCCATTTAGCGTTGATTAGCAGCCATAACCTTCCTTTCGGATCCTTTCGGGATTTGGCGGGTCCGCTTTTCAGTAGTTTGCCGCCTTCGGAACAACTGCGGCCTCTGCGAGCTCCGTGTGTGGCGCTTGTAGGCTGCGAGTCGTCAGGAAGTCGCCGGTGTCCTGTTTCCTTTCGCAGCGAAACCGGAGAAGGTTTCGTTCGCAAGGCCAGACCATTCTGCTTTGTGTCGCTTCAAACGATAGTCGATGTAGTACTCCGTTGAAGTCCGCTACCTGCGTTGCGATGCTGTTTGACGTGCCGGACGTGCCGGACACCCCAGACATACGCAATGCTTTACCCAGAAGCCCGATCGGCTCTAACCAGTCCCCTGGAACCCCGTGGACACTTGCAGCGAACCGAACATTCGGACTACCTGTTGTGCGGTGATTGTTTTATTATTGTAATTTAGTCTTCAAACGTATGGTCCCGAGCCGGAGGTGCTCCGGATCTTCGATTCTTGGCAGCCAGCTTTCGCTTCGTCGGCCTTTCCCGAACTCCCGATTCGTTACGCACACGCCCGGCCTGGCCCGGGAGGGAGTCTCTCCCTTTTCTATAGTCCAGGAATGGTCGTAGACCCCTCCCGATCACGGGAAAGAACTAGACATGCGAAGGATTTCGGTTTCTTTTTTTGGCCGACTTACATGTATTTCTTTTCCTTGCATGTGTTTCTTTTTACCGACTCTGATTGTTTCTTCTCCAGCCGGACCCGTTTTCGCATGTCCATTAATAACATCAACTGACCACCGTGACAGTCGAACTCAGGGTTCGCAGTACGTGCGCCTGCTGTCTCGGCTTCCTACAGCGCCACCCGGATCGAATGGCACGCAGCGCTCAGTTCCTTGGGACTGGGACAATCGGGACGGATCTCCTACAGGATGCTCGCTTTGACTCATATGGTACAACTTGCAACATAACGTGTATTCCTTTGACAGCGATTGCGCCATCATTATCCTGCAGCTTGGCTCAACTTCCATATGCCGCACGTCCTACGGACTTCCTGGTGTGTACGGACGCCTTTAGCAAGATCGTTGCTGATTTCATGGTGGCCAAATGGGAAACTAAGACAAAAAAAAAGCTAAAGCATTTCTCAGAAGCACCCAGAAGGAGGTGAAGAGTTTCACCAAACTGAATGGTGGCCACGTGGTCCTGATTGGTGTCTCATTTGCATAAGTACTCCCGTTGGGTCGTTGGGCGTATTACCAATGCAGCCCACACAGCGTCCCGAAGGATGCAGCTCTCTCCGGAAGACTCCCTCCCTATCTCTCTCTATCTGAGGAACCAAAACCCAAAAAAAACAAATCCGAAACTCAACCGGACAGCGCGATTCCACAGTGACGCGATCAACTTGCCCGGACCAACCGCGACGCTCGTTGTGGGCTGATGAATATTTATTTACAATATAAATCCCTCGCCCGAGGGAGTGCGATTCCTTTCCGTTCGCTCGTCGACTTGCATCGCCATGAGACTAGCTTATCAGCGATACGATCAGCAACAAATTGGCATCGGCAGCATCCGCCCGACAATCCGTGCTATGGCCGGCTATCGCGCCACCCTGGACCCTGGAGTTGGACAGGAAGTTCGCCGTACTTGGGTTTGTCGACGGGCGACCAGTTGGGTTTGTTTTTGCTTTATCGGCCACTGGACGTTGCTCGACGCGTGTTGGGAGGTTAGTTATGCACTTCCGATGCAGCCTGATGGCAATCGATCGTACGAGACACTCGAAACACTGTTGAGACGTGGGCCCACCCTTATCGAGCAACGGCCGTTTACGGGTTTCCATGGGAATCGCACGAGCGATAGAGGGAACTCATGAAGTAGAAAAAAAAGTGAAGGCTCACTTCATCGATTGTGACGAAAAATTATGCGACTTTATCGAAAGGATAGCAACTCCTGTTATGCCACCAACGATGCAGCTTTTTTGTCTCCCTCCGAATTTACTTTAGTCCATTAAATGGTCGTAAAACTAGACATTCTACAAAGTGGTATTTACTCTTTTTTATGTAGTTATTTTAATCAACTTAGTACCCTCTCACGATTCTTCAATTGAGCTAGTTTTTTTTATAACCTTGTCAGTAAACTTTGGATTAGACAAACAAGATAAACTAAACTCATGATCTTACTCCAGTTTACCTACGAGTGGATAAATATTAATCTTGTTACACTTTTTCCTGCTTTAAACGACTTTGGTTTCAAGACTTTTGCGTTAAATGCCACCTATTTTTAGCCAGCCCGTTAAACAAATGTACCGAAAAAAAAATTGGTGCTCTTAAGATGGTCACGGTACAAGCACTCCTAGGCTTGACTGGAGCGGGTTGAATACGCCACGCTTTGAAGTCCTTGAACAGCTTAATCTTTTATCGCGTCTTGGGGCGTGTAGATTTTATTTCTGGACACATGTCGTTTAAATTGGAACACGCTCTGGTAGTTGCTCTTGTTTTATGAATCTCATTTGAATCGTGGCAGATAAATTACGCCGGCCTTGGTGTTCAAAAGGAGTAGGTGCTTTTTAACAATCCGATGGTTTGTTGTCAGATAGTGAGAGGCTAGAGTTAATACGCTTGTATATGGAAATGGTTGAAAGCGTGTCAAATATAATCGATGAAGCGGAATACACAACAGGTTATTTTGATTACGGAAGAATCATGATACGGGAGATACGAGAGATTTTATAAAGGAGTCATCACCAAATGATTTATGACTGAATTATAACTCTCGAAGTTGCCAACGGATAGGCCCGGGTCTGAACACTCACATTCATTCATAGAAATTCCCGGAGGTTACTCAAGCCTCAACCGAAGCAGTACTTCCCCGTTCACTTGCCGAGTGGATGCAGTGAATCGCGTTAAATGCGACACGCGCGTGTTCCAAAGACATGTTTTATGATACCCTTAACGAGAGCACGCGCCCGTTCTCGCTGGCGATAAGACACCCGAAGCAACGGACATAGTTTACATCATCACCAAGGTCACTTGTGTAATCGGATCCCGGGAAAGCAGTGACCAGAGCATCGACCCTCGAAAACGGGCTTTGTTCCAAGTGAGCGCGATGGGTGCGACCTACAAACTTTTTTTTTGTGAAGATGAACATGGGCCGATCAAAAGCTATATGCAATAGCGCGCGCGTATTGATGAGATGTAGATTGATTCGCATCGCATGCATAGGAAATAAGACTGGAAGGTTCACAGAATTCTTTCAGAGTCGTATGCCTTGCCATTCTCTTATCCATAAAGTTAAACTCCACAAAAAGTTCTGAGTCTGATCTTTTGGACCTATTTCAGCCTGATGTTTTGGACAGAAGAAGGCGATTCGTGATGATTATTATCTTCCAGGAGTCGATAAGTCTTCGATTGTGCCATATTACCTCCAGTCCAAACAAGTACTCGCCACGGTTTGTCCTTCAACTATATGTCCACAGAAAGTTCCTTGAGGAGTGCGCCACATATACCATCAATTACTCACAAGGCAAAACAATGTATGACCAACCGTAGGCTCCGCGCTTATCTGCTCCATCGAAGGTGCAGGTAAGTCACGCGTCGATGCGGCTCCAGGCGAGGGAATAAAGTCACCTGAATGGCGCTCACCTTCAGATCCGCTGTGTGTGTTGATGTGCTCGCAAAACAACCTCGCACGGCAGAGATAAGATTAAAGCGCACGGAAGGAAGCGGGCGACCATTTGGGGGAAACGGTGAAACAAGAGCGTATTTATAGGCATCCCCTATAGGGTGTGTTTGATGACTGGCAGAAAACCGCTAGGTTCAACTGCAGCAGGGCCGTTATCGGGCCGGATCGGGTTGGCCCGGACGCCCCGGTTAGCCGTCTCGTGATCGTCACGTTCCTCGCGTGTGAACAGCCTGCTGGAGGTGTGAACACACCGCGGCCAGCAATGGAGAATCGCTTCGGTTCCATTGGGGCGACATTCGTACGCCCTTCCGGCTCAGCTAGATTGCGGTTGAGCAGCTTGGAGGTGGGTGCCCTTTTTCATTTTACACCGCTTCGGTATGCGGAGAGCAAAATTTTCCTGAATCAGGATGAGGCGGCACGATTAACGGGTGTTTTTCGGAGTAGCAAGATAACGCGCGCGAGTGCTATAGGCACCTTTGGGGGGAAAAACACGATTCGTACGACATGATAAAACAAACTTGTACCTACGCTTACTATCATAACAAAAACTAAAATCATTAATTTTTCGATACAAACTTTGGATCTTCTTCGTTCTTCAAACATTCGTATCCAAAACTTTGAACTGATGGATTGCAAACTTCAACTTCAAGGTTATGTTTATGTCTGCATTCCTCACAAAATGTATAATTGGACTCATCCTTCATCTAGATAACCTCCCAAGATGAGTAATAAATTATCGATCCGACAAAAGAAAAGAAGTATATTTTTTCTATCCTCTAAAATAAGATCAAATAAAACGTGTTTGGGTTAAAACTGGCCCAAACCGCGAGAAGAAAAACGAATCCATCTCCACCCAGTCGTACCTCATTGCCCTCCACCTTTGCCGCCTTGGAACGCCCATGGTATCTTTCCTGCATCCTTTCCGGTCCAGGACCAAGAGCTCCCGAAGAATAAAACAAGAGCGAAAAGCAAGCCCTAAGAGACGAAGGAAATTATTCAAGGAAGAGGATCAGGTAGGAGGTTTGGTCTAATTGCTCAATTTTGGCGAACCGCCGCCGACTGGACTCCATCGGTGTGGTTCTAGTTTCTTATGTTTTCCTTTTTTGTGGTTGTTTCGTTCTGGCCTAAAATTGGTTCACTTGAAGTCCGCTGCGTTTTGGCGAGGATCGGCCACCCAGCTAGGCCAGCTCCAGCTCCAACGGAGATGGTTCGGTAGGGACGACCCATTCTTCAGCGAACCGACAAACTGCCACCGGCCACGTCGGAGCGCGCACCCCAGAATTAAGACACTTGCCAAAGCAAACCGTGCCCCCCACGGGGATGCAGTTTCACGTGCGCGCGTGTGTTTGTGTGTGATGCCCCAGGACCGGCAGCGAAATGCAACGAAGCATTCGGAAATGAAATCGAGAGTACTCTTGGATGGACAGACGGACCGTTCGGCTTCCCTTCTCGGAGTCTGGTCGGATGCTTTGGCGCAACACACGCGAACTGCTTATGCGCGTGAGCATATTTTCCACCCTCCCACAGCTTCCATCTGCCCTTTCCTGGGGCAAATATCGCCCTCTAGAAGCAAATGGTGGCGCACGTCGGTCCACCTTTGCTCTCGCCAGTACTACATACCTCATTGTTATTATCTAAATTGCACCGTGCGTGCTCGTGACCTGCTCGGGCTTAGGGGTTCTGCCATTTGCATACGTTCCTGTTCGAGTTTCTGCATGTTTATAGTTTTAAATGAATTCGCGTGCTTTGACCAATACCGAAGAAAAGAATACCAAAACACACCGGAACAACTGTCGTCGCCGTCTTGATTGCACCAGACAAAGCACCATCTTTGAGTCTTTCTAAGCACCAGCAACGTTTAAGGGATGCACGTGTTATTTGTTTTAAGGACGCCGGTTTGTTTGAACAAAACTTCACAGCCTACTCACGAAGCAGGAAACCAACCAAAAAATAAAAAAAAACCTACTCCTCCGAGCTCCACCATTATTAGAAAATGTGATTATTCAAATCGACGGAGACGTTTGGAACTCCTTTGGGATTTTACGAAGAGATTCTTTTCGTTACTTTTTGCCCACGCTTGTGAGTGTAATCAAGTTAATTAGGCTGTTGCGGAGTGGAAGAATCAACCCAAACCGTCGGTCCGATTATGCGTAGCTTAGTTCTAACGAAACGAGCCATTTCCAGGCTGGTTCTTAATTTTGGTTAATCAGGCAGCTCGTACATCATAGCTTAAATAAACAAACACCACGCTAATCATAACGATGTGCGACGCTATGGCGGACACAAAAACAACGAGGAGTCGTGCCAAATTATTGCACTTAACAACATTATTTATTTCGCCCAGCGAGCGAGGCTGATCGAGAAATTGCTTTATTCGCTTCACTTACCCGGTTTGACCTTAGCCACAAACCTATCAACTCCAGCTTCAACATCGACTCGGAACCGGGGTGCTTTAGATTGTATCTCGCGTGACACTCGATACAGAACTGGGAGGGCAGTTTCGCTGAATTGCTCTATTTGTATAATTTAATTTTCCCAATCTCCCTTCGGTGATTCGAACTGTCAACGCCGGTTTTTCGATGTTTATCAACCACCGTTACGGGGATTATTTAATTTACTCCCCTTTACCAACTGGTAGCGCCACTTTATGAAAGTCAACGTTTAATTGTGCTTCAATTAAATAGATTGTGCATGGGGGTTGACATACTGCTCCACTCTAATTGGAAGTGCACTGACATTCTCCCGTACTGACCCGTTAAAACCCCTCCCCATGGGGCCGCCACGGGATTCGCAATTCATTTTCCTCCACAGATTGGAGTTTCGAGCGTAATAATTTCCCTTTTAAGGCAACCCGACCCCAAGGGTAGTGCTTCGTTTCATCCGTGTTTCAGGTTGCCGGTAGCACGGAACAAGTGTTTTCCCCCCACTTCCCCGGTAGTGCGCACAATCTAGGCACAATCTCGGTGCGTTCTGGACGGTTTTCGGTTCGGTGATTGAGAGAGAGAGAGAGAGAGGGGCGGAAAAACACCAGAAAGCAGGGCCACGGTAAGAGACGTCAATCAAAAAGTGATAATGTAAACCGTGTGATTCGTATCAGGCAACACGAAATGAATTTCGCATATCGCCCTCCACTCCTCTCCCTCCCACACGGTTTGTGGTGGATCGGGTCGAACATCAACATATTTCATTTCGATTTTCAATTCCAATGCAAACCTTCCTTCCCCGGCCGATAGTGATCGCGCTCGCGCGGGTAAAAACATAACGAAAAATAAGCTCAAGCAAGTTAGTAAATACTACAAGTAGTTCAAGTACGGCACAGTCCCGGTAGTGGTTGTGCCGGACCCTCCCGGGGGTTCACTTTTTGTTTCACCAACGAACCGGCTCAAGGACGGGCGGGTCGTAGCGGGTGTGCTGGGAAATGCTTCTTTTGGGGGTGAAAACAAACAACCAACCCCGCATTGCACGTTCACCGGTAGACAGGTGTTTTCTTCAAGTTTTTTCCCCCTCCCGCTCTTCCTGCTGTTGAAGAAGGGTGATAGAGCGTGTTGCTGCTGCTGAAGGTCGCGCTGGGAGGATCACTTTATGGTGCGAGCATAAAATAATCAAATAAAAGTGCCCCGTGCCGACGCGTTGCGGGTGGATGGCGCACGGACCTCCCCCGCCCCCTCAGATCCGTCGCCGAAAGTTATCGTACCGGGGCCTTGCACTTGATAATAAAAGTAAACACTTCCCTGCCCACCCCCCTGGCCGACACTTAAACGCGATAGATGGAGCGCTTTGCTTAAGCGCTGAAAACCGCGTAAAAACGCACGTACGCAAAGCGGACTCGAGCGTTGTGGGGCGCGAGCACCCTGAAAGCACCACCCTCGCCCAGCACCCTTGGGTGAGGTGCTGTCAACGCCGTTTTCGCACAATTTCACGGTCACCGGAGGTGACACGAACAACTCATTGTTTTCTTTTTCGCTTGGGCAGAGAACAAACACACAATGTTGCACCCACGGCGCAGATTTCGACCGACACACACACACAAGCCATCGTGGACCGGGAAATCTGGAACGTCCGGTGGGAGCTAGGTGGGAGGCAATCACGCCAAAGCTAACACGTCAACGCCGTTCGAACGTCGCAACAGCGGAATTGACGTGCGTCCGAGTCACGCTCCCTTCGATGGCGAGAGGGTAATTTGGAATTCATGGTACTCGTTTTTTTATCTCTCGGCTTCATCCAATAAAAGGATGGGAGTGGACGAGGGGAGGGGTAGAAAAATGCAACCTTCTCCCATCCGCGCGGTACCATCGCTATCAGTTGGCGCGTGCCACGCTCTAAGCCACCATCGTTACATGCTCCAGATTCAAGGGTTAGACGGTGGCGCACACGACCCAAACCGAGGCTGTCCACGAGCCGCACGGGATGCTGATAACGTGGCAAAGGTGGGGAGAGGAGAGAGACGAAGGTTTGATTATGCCTACCACCAGTCGTTACGGTAATTAGACAAGTACGTCCAACACTCAGAATCCAAACACATGTTTTTAAATCATTAACTAAAATAACGCACGTCAATATAATGTAGGTTCATGTTAAAGAAAAAAAACGTGGGCAACAACGTCGCAGTACCCCCATGACATCACCCCAATTTATGCAAGAGCCAAGCTAGCCAATTATTTTGGCATTTCTTGATCTCTTGATCGTTTGACCGCCGTTGGGTGGCGTGAAATCAAAAGCAGCTAGCGATCTCGAAGCTCTAAGTGTTGGATCCTGTTCGTTAGGAGAAGGATCGTTTTACGCATTCGTTTGTTTTTTTTTTTCTTCTGGTGGTGGTTTGGGTGTCGAGTGGTGATAGCGGCAAAATCATTAGGGGCGTTGTTGTCGGTCGTCCCTGATACGGTGGAATACACTGCCTGATACGGTGGTGCATCGAAACGAGCGGAAAGAAAGCACCCAATTACAGCACAGGAAATTTTAATTGAATGACGTGCAGGCAGACGATTGTTTAGAATATTCGAACAGTGTTGATGGTCGGTGTCCACAGCCTCCTCCCCAAAGATGGCATCCTTCAAAAGCAGCGTATTTACATTGAGCACCCGGCAGCCCGCGATCTATCGTTTGCTTTGTTAATCCCTGCGAGTTGGACTTTAAAAAACACTCATTAAAAATGTTTGTTTGCCTCCATTTATCATTTACCTTTAATGAGCCGAAATCGAACAGACCTATCATTTTTTTAGCCTGGAGTTTTAGTGAACGTTCCCTTTGATTTGATTCACTTACATTGTGTTGTTCTTCTGCTGAAAAGTGGCACAAAGTATGGTTACAGTACTCTGCAAAACGAACAACTAAAACGTGCTGATATCAACCTGAAACCACAGCGTTGCCTTGAAACATACTGGAACCTTGAGCACCTTTGACCCCATTAAACGATCCACGTACACACCAACTTCTCCAAAGGTAGCTTCGGTGGAAGAAAAGCGAAAGCAAACCCATAAATCCTTCCTAGAAGAAATGGGTCCCTTTCGGAGTGGAGAAGTGCGCGGGGCCGAAACAATGCCAATCACGAGACAGGCACGAGCCATCCTCGTGCCGTCGAGGGTGTCAGCAGACTTAAGCGCTTATCCGTGTCGGGGGAGCAGGGGAACCGCCTTGTGATAACGCGCCTGTACTACTTAAGCTCACTCCGCCCACTTCGGAGGTACGCTCGTACGCCAGTGCGGAGATTAAGTCGCGCCAACGCAAGACGGTGTGTTAGATTTGGGTGGAACGTGCGTGTTACTTCGCTTTCGTGCCGGTATCACATGCCTGCCGGCAATCGGCTGATAAAACCGGCAAACGTTGTCACGTTTGAATCGTTTCGAAACGTCGAGCGATTGGTGCGAAGATTTGTTCCGTTGAGATAGCATTTATTTTTGGAGCATGAAAGGTAATTTTTGTTTTGGTTCAGTTTGGATTATGAAGGATTGGAGTCCAAGGATAAATTTTAAACTACTTTAAAGGATGACGTAAATCTGTTCTTTGAAAAAAGAAGACCAAATTTGTTTAAAAGATACAGAATCCGAGGGCGTGACAACAAATTATATTTTAATTTTCTTGATGTTGAAGATTTCAATTGTCTTTGTCTGAAAGTCATATACAAAAGTAATATAATAGATGCACACATTTGTTAATAGGAGTATTTCTTCTTTATACTTATCTTCTTATTGCTCTGATACCATAAATTGTAATTCAAATACATTTCGTTTATGATACATCATCTCCACATGTTTGTTCTCCAGAAAATGAACAAAAATCGTTGGCAAAAAATTTTCCTTCGTATGAAACATTTTTTTGTTCTGAGTAGAAACTGTTAGTTTGTCATTCCAAAATTGTATAAAAATTCCTGAATTGTTTAGTCAAAGATTTCTTGCGCAAATAATCAAGAAAATCTTCATAGATGGTTGAAAACATGTGAAACCGAACAGTACGTAGCAGACCCGAACGAGGCGAATCTTCGTTATTACATTTGATACTTTGAGAACGAGAAAAGAACATGGAAAGAAAATCCACCCCGGTCACGCACTGTGTGTCGGAATTTTCATCCATAGCTCACGCCTGGTGCACCGAAACCCTAAACCCGGTCGCGATCCGAACCGTCAATTGTCGTCCTGATTGCGAGTGTCGCATTTCCCGGTTCGAAGCCACTCCCAGGCAAAGGGGGGAACGTCGTGTTGGGTTGGTAATCCGAGCCGGAAGATTGGAGGCAGCCAGCGTAACGTCGTCTCGAAGCCCGAAGCCAGACGACACACACGCAAGTGATCCCAGTGGTGGCCGCTAACAGGACAATTATCTTAGCCATTAGCATTGACGATGGCGGTGATGGTTGGCGCAAGCTTGTCCGGCGCATTCCAGCACCGGAAGTCAGGATTCGGGAAGTTTTCGAAAGGATTTTTCCCGAAACAGAAAAACGAGTAGGGGGCGTGCGGGAAGGAATAAAATATGACACCGGCCAACGTCCACTTCGATGACATTTTCTGAACATGCAGCCCCTTGAGGGTAGGGCAGGTTCCCAAGGGCAAAACCCTTGTGTGCAGGGCGTAATTAATTCCCGACCGTGTATCCTCACCGATTCAAGCTTCCCCTGGGACGATCGGGACGGGAAAAGCTTCCCATAAAGTAACGACCCACCCGAGGGCCCGAAAATCGATCCCAAACGGCCGCCCGGGAAGACTTATCTGATCGCGCTGAAGCGAACACGAACGGAACCGGGACTCGTAAAGCCTTTCGACCATTCTTGCATTGGGAAGGCGTTTGCGCGATCGTACCCTTCGAGGTCTAGCGTGGGTCTCCGCTTGCTCTACGAACACCTGCCCTTTGGGATTGTCCAGGGAGACTTCGAGGCGGTCCCGGGTTGTCCCATGTGTGTCCACCCGGTTTGCGTCAGATCCCAGGAACTGACCAACGAACGGCTTGTCGAAGGGTCAAACATGGCTGCAGGTTTATCGGGTTTAGATACGGCGCGGGAAGGATGGAAGGATTTATTTGGCAGGTTTTTCCTAGGTTCCTAGCTATAAAGTAGATAACGGAGGGGTTTTGGACAAGTTTCCCGGACGATAATCAACGAATGAAACCGGTGTTTGTTAAATAAAATTTTAGCTGCTGATTTTATTTGTTTCGGTTGATACGCTGATGGTTCGGTTGATAGGCCATTAAGGATTTTATTCCTGGAATATCTCGAAGTACCCTCGGTTAGTTGTTGCATTGTGGCATTTAACATTTAATGCTTATATTTTCACAAGAAGGGTTCATTTAATTTTTTGTGTTTAAAGATGAATAATTTTTCTGAATGTCTAAAGTAATATCACATTATCATCATCCGTCTGTCGTGGGACACATTTTCATTCCAAAAAGCTGAAACTACACAGTATTTTTTTTATTTTTGATATCAAAGCAAACTAGAAAGCTGTCTATAAAAGAAGCATACCTCTGAACATATCAGTTAGTCTTTGAGCAACCAGTCAATCTGAAGGATATATGTAATAAACCAGTTTCACTATTTACAAGAATTTTGTTCAAAAATAATGCAACACGGTTGTGGAAACGTTGAAAAAACATAAATTAACACAGACAAATATTTATCGTCGGGACGCCCTCGACAGGCCCTTCGTTTTGTTCGGTGCGCCCGCGGGTCAACCCGATACGACGTAATCGAACTTTTGGCGCTGCCTTGGTCCAACTTTGGCGTGCTGTCGCATTTCGCTCGAGCGGGCCAATAAAAACCGCGCGGGCCATCCAAACCCAAAAATGCCTCCCGGCGGCGACAAGCCTCCCTATTTGGGGTCTGAGACGCGTCCTGCCAGCCGACGACGGCGAGAAACTTCGCACACACCGTCCGGCCAGATGTCGAAACTAACGTGACGCGACAGGCGCTCGCGCGCGATGAGGCTGCGGGACGGCGAGTACCAATAATAATGGAAGCGAACCTTATTTATGAAGGTAATAAAGAAAAAGATCAATACATTCGCGAGTGGCACGGTTTCGTGGGCGAAATTGGTCACCAGCGGTTTCGGGTCATGCCCGGCATCGCCCCGTTACCCCGAGGGTATCCTTCCCTGGACGGCAGGATCTGGACACGCGGCTCCCTGGAATATGTCACGACTTGGTTGGTGCGTGTACTGGTGTGTGCGGGCACACGCTGGCGGGTATTATGGAGTGCGAAATAAATCCAATAAGAACGAACATAATTTACACGGCACTTCAAGAGAAACAAATCGAAAAAATAAACGGTTTTCAGGTGTGTGAAAGAAAAAGAAATTGAATGGTTTTTCTTGTCGGATGATTTACTCTCAAGCATCAATTTTAGGTAAATTAAAGGTAAGGTAAAATTAATTCAACTTCAAATGTGTCATTTCTGACATTATTCAAAAATATTTAATTTGAAGTTTTAAAATAATAACTGATGATGTTTTTGTCAACAAATGACCAAAACTGAATTTGCTTTCAAATGTCCGGTTTTTTGGTTATAAAATAGTTTGTTCCCTTACGGATATCGATGTCTTGCAGCTTTAAATAGTATAAATTGTTTTCCGGTTTTCTCTCCAGAGTTCTGTAACGCGCATCGAATTGAATCCTTTTAAACTTTTCCCTTCGTCTTGCACGTAAAGGGTCTTCTTCAGTGATTTGCTTTCTTCTCTTCCCATAGAGATCCTATTTGCCAATCTTCCTATATGTCGAATTCCTTATTCCGTTGTTCCTTTCAGACGGGTTTTCTTCTAGCCTCCATTTCTTCTCTCCTAGCGTTTTACGAACTGCAGTCACCCGCTGGTGCAACGGAAAAGAAATAACTTACCGGTGCAACACTCGTGTTTCCCTCGGTTTTTGTTCTTCCGTCATGCACCGTCATGACGATGAGTCAGTGCGGCACCGGAAATGACCGCTCGATTAGAGACAATGCGATGCACCCTCTTGACGTGACCTGACCCCATATAGGGCACTCGAAAACAAGACTGTGGGCTCGCTTTCGTTGGAAATCACTGGCAAGGGAAGCTCCACCGTGTGAGAATAAAGAATGGCGAGGATGTTTTCCCTGCAAACAGCACTCCATTGAGCGGGGGATTCCTGGCGGTCGGCCCGCCATGGGAGTAATAAGGCACATCCGGTGCATTGTAGTGTGGACCACGCGCATCGAGGTATCCTGCAGTGGACGCTGGGTGCTCTCGTGCTGCGCTTCTTGAGGTACTTTTAAAAGACGGTCATGTTTAGGAATAATGGCAAACGGTGCGAGCTTGGGAAATGGATACATCGTGAAGCTAATTCACGAGATGATAAAAGCTACGGCTCAAGGTCGGTAATGTTAAGTGGTCTTTATGAATGTGGGGTTACTTGAATGCCCAGCAGATGTTTTTGCAAAGCAGCATAATCTTCGACACAGGTGCTTTGCAAAAGGAGTCACAAGAAAGCATGAATTATAATCTAAACATTTCTAAAGAAACATACATAAAATGAGATCTTCGAAGATCATTACAAAAAACGCTAATTAACTTAAAAGTTTACTAATTCAAAAATTTTCTCGAATGTTGTTTAAACTTATCCGAAGAGGTAAACGATAGTTTAACTAAAAGTAATTAATATTTCTTATAGGGGCAAAATAATAATTAAAATTCAAAACAAGATTTCTTTCTTTTCGATCAACAATTCAATTGCTTTGGAAACAATGTCAAGAAAATGTTAGTAATTTGAATAAAACCAGGAACCAGCCATATAAAATATCAAAAATGCATGCTGCATTTCCGTAACTTTTTTAGAAACTTTGCTTCAACATGCAATTGAGAATACTTTGCCAAAAGTCGGTAATGGTCTTCTGCTTCTGGTATGAAAAATAAAACAAAAAATCAATACGTCCAAGAACATTCGTTTGTAAAGCTCGCGGATCGCTCGATTCCCGGAACGATCGTGACGAGACTATTTTCCCACCCGGTGTGAAGTGACGTTTTTGCTTTCATGACTAATCTGCGATCGCTCGAGCAGTCCGCAACGGCCGGGTTCGTCATGATCCCGTTCGTCTGTAAGTGACCAAAAACGGGAAACGCGCTGCATTCGCTGGAAGCAGGTCTTTGAAATTCTTACCGTTGCCCATTATTATGTGACATCGCGACTGCGTTTTCGTGACCGATAGGATCGCTTACCCGGATCGCATCCTCACCGAGCACCTCTCCCCGGAATTGATGGTTTTTTGCAAAAATTTCGCGAAACGGTGCGCGAAGAAACCGAAGCAAACGTGTGAGTAAGTCGCCGGTTTTCCCCCAGCCGAGTGTGTTCCGGCAACATTGTATGAAAACATCGCGCACATGTCTTCTGCTTCCCATGAGCACCGCACGTCCTAAGCCTTGGGCAGAACTGGATGACAAATGACCTCATCCCCTTTCCACCATCCCGTCGAGTCGTTCCGATACCCACGCACCCAACCGTCGACCGCGCTAATGATTTTCCACCGGCGTAACTTGATGCACCGTTTCCGGGCCTCGACAAACCGAAAACCCCGTGTGTCCGTCGCAATCATCGTTCGGGGTCGAATATTTCACCAGCAATTAGTGTTGAGATTGGTTCGATTTTCCACTCCCGTGCTTCCGTCGCTCCCGGTGTCAACATTGTGTCGAACGGTGCCGAACACACGCGCGCACCCGTTTCGGCTTGTCATTTCCGAAAAATGCATTTGTCAGCTCGTCCGGTAACCCACATTTTCACCGGGCGCGAGATATTTACTTTTCCCCTCCCCCACCGCCACCGCTTCCTGCAAAACATCCCGTTGGCTTGCACTTTCGATGCACTTTCGCGTGCAAATGACAAATGACGTTTCGTGTTTGTGTGCGGTCAGCGTGCATTAACCTCGCGTCTTGTGTGGATGTTTATTTGTCCGATGCCGGCGAGCAAACACTCGCCCCGGATCAGCTCCGGAACGCGAAGAATCGAGCGCTGTGTGCGACCAACGTTTAGAACGACCGGAAAGAATGTTCGAAAAGAAGCAGCATAATTTCGCTCCCCAAGAGCAGCATTACCATAGGCAAACAAAACAACGCGGTGTGGACGGCAAAAACTGACGCACATCCCGATCGGCATAAGTAAATATCGTCCGGCGATCGTCCGCAACGTGATTTGCTTTTCGGCTTCGCGCGTTAACTGTTTTTTTCCGCAATATGCCACCAACGCCGCCGAAGCCGCCGAAGGGAACGTGCGATTTGGAAAGGGCGTTGCTGAATTTTCTCCAAACAATCCATATCCTACCGGGGGGAGAAAAAAAAAACAGGAACGAGCCCACCGTCATGGATTTCCTTGCCGTCCACCTTGAAATCCCTGGACCTCTCCAACTCGCACCCCCCGGGGAGGAGGTTGTGTTGAAATTATTATTTATTTAATATAGCTGCCGCCCTGCAACAAAAAGCAGAACGTTTACATTTAGCAGCATATTTTGGTAATGTCCGGGAGCCTTTTGGTCGGTTTTATGTTTGGTGCTTTACTTTCGATGGTGGCGAGAAGTATTGTACATTCCCCCAAAGAAAAATGCGTACATAAAGAAACGTTACAGTTGTGAGAAGTCAAATTGGGAGACAATGTACTCTTTATGTTTTCTACACAATTAGCTATCACTAGTTTAAATAAATAAATACTCTTCAACTAAAAATTCTTTAGCTCCTGATAGTTTTGGGTTTCTGTACCGAATTTTTATCAATATTTTATCTTTTCTTTTATTGTATTAAATTTTCTTTGAACTGTTATATAAATTGAATACCATCCAGATATTGAATCTAAGCCATCCCACAAAAAAATGGTTTGGGAAAATAATTTCAGTTTGCATGATTATCAATTTATTGAAATTCACGAACCTTCCAAAACGGCCCAAATATTAACAAACTATCGTACAGCATCGATTTCCATCAAAATGAGATACAAACAACACCCGAGCCTTTTGGAGCTGGGAAGATCATCTGGCACAAAGCGTTAAACCGAAAATATACACCCTCGGGATCACGAATCTCGGTTCACGAGTTCAGCCCGCCCGGCCGGTGAGGAGAACACCCATAGCCGGTCGGGATCCTCCACCGGTACCCAAAAAGGGGAACATAAAATATCCTGTCGGAAAACCAAAGCAAAACACCAACAGCCCCCAAAAACCACACACGCGGTCAGCAAATTCGCTCGATTTGGAAATGCTGGCCAGCCTGAGGAGGAGCAGGAGGTTAAAAGGAGTCGGTTCCATCGGTTCCAAGGGAAGAAGTTTGGCCCCGGCCACCGTTGTCGGCCGTTGTAGGTGGTCCAACATAACCCCGGGAGCATAAGGAACAGTGCAAACAAAAGGTACTCCCCGCGCAGCACCCAACCGTGCGCCACCGGATGCCGTCCGCGAACGTGGAGGAGGTTTTCGTTTAAACTGCCCCAAGAGATGGTTTATGCAGGTGGAGGAAAAGGTCGGTTTTACATTTTGTAGGTTTTTTTTAGTTTTTTAATGCCCACAAACCATAATTCACCGCTTCGTTTAGTAGAGAAAGGGAGCCAGGTTGAAGAAGTAGGCGTCGGTTACACTTTCATGCATATCCATGTAGTCGTGTCGAATTTGTTACGAGTTTGTTTCCCCTGGAATGGTTCGTTTTGAACGTTTTTTTAGGAATGCTGGAAGGATTAAATTCCTTTAAGTACTCCTGTCTCCTTGGCCTCGCCTTTTACGAGCGTGTTAAAATTTTATAAGAGTTGATCTTTGGTCTTAAACCTAATGTTGCTTTGGGACTCGTTCAAATAAAAACCGGTAAAAATTTATTACTTTCAAAAACACTTGCTCACCAATATTTGTAGCCTACATTGGCAGTTTTCGCTTTCAACAACATCCCCGGAAAGATGAGCGGAAAACGGTTGGTTTTTTTTTCGCTCAATTTTCGGTTACGGTTTATCAAACCATTGCACCGGTTTCTGCACCTGAACCGTTTGCCGAAGTCCCGGTCCCGATTGATGCGACGAGATGCGCAAACAGGAAACGCATTCAATTTCTATCCTTCCATTGTTCCCCTCAACAACAACAACTCAAAAATCCAAACCCCTCCACGGGAGACGCGCAGAATCCGTAACGACCGTAACGGACGGAAAGCACAGTCCCGAAATGTTCGATATGTTTACCACGTTCCTTATGCTGTCCGTCGGACTACTTCCCCGACTTTCCCACACTTTAAATCCAACCTTGTTCGAGTGTGTGCTTTTCTTTCGGCCTCCTTTTCATCCACAAAGTTCACCTGCATGAAATAGGAAACATCTATCGGCCTTTTATTTTCGTTAGGGACGCATTTTGGGTAATGTTCCGAGCACCGGCGCATTTCCTGTTCGATTTTCTGGACAACCCGGTCCGGTTGCGGGATGTCCCACATGTGTAATCCACCGGCATATCCTTGCGTGTGCGTGTGTGTGTGTGTGTGTCTATGCCCGGTGGATTTATTTATTCCCGGGGCCATTTACCTGTTTCGTTCGATTCGTATTATTCTTTTGTTTTGTTCTTCACCCTTGAATCCATCCTTATCCCGTTCGTCACATTTCATCCTTTATCTATCACTCACCCTTCCCGTTCGATCGATCGTCCGGGTTTCCCTCTCAGCATCCGTTTTCGTCTATTCGATCACAATAATCACAGCAGAAGCGAAACCGTCCCGAGGAAGATTAGAAAATATGTGTAACACACATCAACGTCCAACGGTGGAAGGTGGAATGAAATGAAAGATCCATCATCCAATATTATTCGAAAAGAAAGATCAGTCACCGCACGAGGACTTGGAGGAGGGGAGAAAAGAAAACGGAGAAAAGGAACCCATATACCCGCCCGATTCGTTCCAGTTTTTCCAAACGGCAGGTCGGACGGAATGCGCCTTATGCCTCCGTTTTTGTTCGGAAAACCGGTTCGCATATGTATGCAACCGCGCCGGACGAAGTTTCGGTTTCGTCCCAGGCGCGGACGAGCATAAATCATAAGCGTCCTCATCCGCGCTTGGGCCATACCGTGGGGTCGTATGGAGCGCAGGAGCAGGGCGCAACCCGAGCGGCAGGTGCAATCGTGCCGTTCGGAGCGTTATTAAGTTTCGTTCGATGGAAAAGCGAAGGAAAAAGGATGGAAGGATGGGAACGTTTGGAAGAAAATCCTTCCACTTTACTTGCGCTGCGTGAAACCGATCAAGATCTTTTTCTTTCGCTCTTTTTGAAATATTTTTTTCTTTTTTGTGGCCCATCATTCGTCATCATCCGTACGGTTCCGATCGCGTTTCGTGCACCGATTTTTCGGGGTCCGGTACGTTTCGATGCCACCCTTCCACTTCCAACATTTTTGTTTCTTCTCTCCACCAAAGGGATTAACGCCAACCGTGGAAGGATAATAATAATGGGACTAAAAAAAATTCCTCCAAAAAATAAGCGGGTGCCCGTTGGCTTGGGACACGCGCTTCCCGCTTTCGTGCTCGCGTCACGCCTGTCAAACGGGCTCCGGAATCGATATAATTACCAGCCCATTGTGCGCCGAAGCGTACGTCCCGTGAAGCTTCCTTCCTCTTCGGCTCGTGATTACGGCCGCCCTTGGCCGGTGAAGCGCTACTACCGAGCTTGAGTTCTTGATGGCATCCGAAAGCTCGCTCACTCTCTTCCTGGCACTCGCGGGTAAGAAACACCACTGACCACCTTCGGGGCGCGATTGTCACGCGCGGAAACCGCAAATGGCGACGCGGAAACCGGAACCAATCGAAAAACAATCGGCAGGATAATTGATTTCTGTAATCAAGGACGGAAATAGGCGGCCGCCTCCAATTAAATCCTCTATCCGCCGCGGGTTGATTGATTGAGTCCGTAGGTGGTATTTTCAATGCATCCTGAAACGGATTAGTTCGTTTTTTTCTCGCTACCACGAAGAAGCCGAAAAATGTTAACCTTGATTCATCAAAGTTTAAGATAATTAAAATACATGCTACTTATGGTACATGTTAGTCACAATATAAAATTAGTCACAAATATAAAATGACTATGATTTATGGATAGGAATTTGGAAACAAAAGGTGTTGTTGTTACTCATTTTAATAAAAACATTATGTTGGTTAAATGTAAAACAAAATATTAAAAAATATATTTATTACTTTAAAAACTTACATAAAACTTTCTGTTTTAGTGATTCGAGTAAATAAAAATGAAAAAAAATGTTTGAAAAATCTACAAGCTTCCCCGATTGGCACAGCCTATGATTGTTTCCCTCCAATAAATTTTAATTCTAATTCTAACTAATTCTCTATTGATTGTCACTTTTATTCAAATAAACAAAGTGCTACATTTTACTAATCTTCTATTTATTAGTATTTCTCATCAATTTCTTAGAGTTTTAAGTTATTTTGATTTCCCAATCATAAAGGCTGCACTTTCACTTCATCTTACGTAGTACAATCTACTATATAGTTTTTTTGTATGAAACTTTGTGTACACAAAAAACTCGACCAATACTAAACCATCGAATCTGAAAAATTCCACACATAAAGTTGATGGTGATTTTTTTGGTCACTAATTTTCAGTAAAACGCAACTTTTTCTCAGTTTTACTAACATAAATAATGTACACATTCTATACTACTTGACAAGAAAACAACTCATCATTAAAATACACAACATCTTTTTTTGTGTTGTACGATTGTCTACAACTTTAATTAATATAAACCTAAAACAAATTTCAAATAATAAATAAATATATTGTAGAGGAACTAAAAAAAACATTAAAGTAAATTGAATGTACATAGATTGTTTGAAAAAAGGCTGATGAAGTTATGTTTTTGGTTTCCTACTTCATACCACGCTGCACGATCAGCAAACACGTGGTGAACGATTCCGGACACGATATCGCCCGGGAAACACGTCCACACATAGAAATGTTCCTTTCCCCCGGGAGAGAGAGGGGTGCCCGGGGATTGGCGGTGCCGTTGATTGGTGCGGCTAGAACACGCACCGCAAACCGCAACGCCTTATCGGCAACCGAATGGTGCGCAAAGTGTGTCGGACCCGTCACCGGAACATGCCGCCGTACGAGGCGGCATGTACGAGCAGCGCGTCAACCTGACAGCGAACAGCGTTCCTAATCGAAATCGGCCGGTGCGGCGAGATAAAATGCACACCGCGAGCGCTCTTATCGCTCCCGGCCGTTGCGCAACGGTCCCTGCTTTCGGGGGCACAGGAAGTTTGCCCTCGCCGCCGCCGGTGGGGAGGGCTGGAGGGAGAAGGTTTGGCTTTGGGTCGGCAGAAGGAGTGGCCCAGTCAGGTGAACGCAATGAAGTGGTGCTCGGGTTTGGGTTGGTTTGTTAGCGTTTGGATCGGTGGAATTTATAGCCCGATTACACGTAACCGAGATCAAAGTAGGTGCGTTTGCCAGGGAACATTTCCATAAAAAAGTCTTAACAAAAATAATGCGCAAATCAGTGCACATTAGAAAAATAAAAATAAGAAATATCTTAGAAAAGAAAGTAAAATGAAGTAGCGTAGTTCCTTAAAATTCTTTTTAAAATGGATCACAAAAAAACTCCATTGGTTCCCAAAATGTCGTTAGAAAATAATATTAGTTTTTCAAATCGGAAAGAAAATGTTCCTCTTTATTGTTTTCCCCCAAACGCTCGGTGGATGAAAACACCGTGGTGTGTTTACTTCTTGAAAGATGTCTTATCTAAAACCTACATCCCGTTTCGGAAACCTCCCAACGAGCCGTCACACTTGGTCGTGACCCGATAAACATGCCTCCGCAAACACATCCTTCCTCTTGAGGGCACAACAAAACACACGTCAAGTGTCACAATTCGTACGCTGCCGTAACAACGAACAAAGCAAACAGAATCCTTCGTACGATAAAATACGATCCCAGCGCATGAGTTTTTACGATTGAGTCCTCGAATCGCTGGTCCCCGAAATCCGCCATCTCCGGAGACGTGCATTTCCTCCGGAGATGCTGGAAGCGTACCGGTGCGTGACGCGAAACCATAATTCATCGGCGTGACATACAGACCCGAGGGCCGCGCGGGGCCGGGGGAGCGGTGGAAAACAATAATAAAATGGTTCGATAAAACATCCGTCAAACGTCGGCGGATGATGCCGGGTGGATCGTTAAAAGTTGTTACAGTAAATTAAACCATAATACTCCACGGCCACAGATAGTGTGCCCGCACACAAATACGTCCCGTTGGTGGGCAGGCTCGGCGCGTTTCGAGAGTGGTCGTATCGTTTTTCCTTTTAAATCGTAAAATAAAAACTATTTAAATGCGCATCTCAACCGTCCGCTCTCAAGCTTACAGCCTTTTACGATGGATAGCATAAGTTGAAACGCGTTGAACGCCTTTGTAAACTCCGTTATCGCGTCTGGAAACCGGAATATGACATCTTGCAATCCTTCATCGCGTTTGTCACCTTCATTAATGATTCTTTAAACTCGAATATGATATTTGTAAACTTCATTATCGCCCTGTCAGATTGGAGGCCGGTTTGTTTTGGGTTTCATAGATGCAAATTGTGTACACATACATATATAGTCAACCATTCGAAAAAGACGTTACTGTTCACAAATTGTATCCACGCTGTGAATCAATTATTTTAAACGATTGAACGGTTCTATTGAATATCTGTTATGGAAATGGTATATTGTGGTATACACAAATCATAGGAGGGCCCATAGAAACGGAAATGTAAGATTTATATTTACCAATCTAGTAAGCTTAGATGTGCTGCGGTGAAGGTAATTGCAAGTGAGAATTTCAGATTCCGTGATAAACAAGCTCAGCGAAGGAGAAACAGGATTAATTTGCCCACTGAGGAGTAGTGAATTGGCCTTTTATTCACCATTGAAACTGGAAAAGAATGACACGTTGGAGGCACTGGTCCTGCTGGGTGCATATGTGAAAACAAGCATGGTGTCAGCTCAAGACGATGAACAGCAACTTTCACTGCAACGACGGCATTTGATGAAATCAACAAGCAACGAACAAACCTACCGCTTTCTGAATGAGCCCTCATTGTTCGAAGACGAGTCTAAGAAAGCTTTCGTCCGCTAGAGATACCGGATGATCCTGGATGTAGAGCGGTGGATGGCCCGGAAACACGGACGGGTAAACTTCTACCTGTCCCAGATGCTGACGGGGCACGGCTTTTTCCGCCAGTATCTCGCAGCCAAAAAGTTTACCCAATCCCCGGGCAGTCCGGCCTGCCCTGACGCCGAGGAGTTGCCGGAACACGTGCTGTTCCAGTGCTCCCGTTTCGCCGGGGTGCGCGAGCGGCTCCTGTCTGGACATGGGCTGGCAACCGTTACCGCCGACAACATGCACGAACACCTGCTCTATAGCACGGAGGCCTGGGTTCGACTGGAGGAGGCAGCAAGAATCATCTGTTCCGAGCTCCAGCGGCTCTGGACCACCGAGAGGGAAGCCATCGCTGAGCGGCAGACGGCAGCGGCCAGGCGGCGAGCAACGGAACAAGCAGCGGTACGGGCAGCGGCCCAAGATCGAGCGAGAACGAGCAGGTTCGGTCGTGACCCCACTAGGCTAGGATCCAGGCCATGGACCCGGACACGCGGTTGGCCTTCCGGCGTAGAGCAAGGCAGCTTTTGGACAGCAGGCTACTCCGACGACGCCAACAGCGGATGCCAACCGGGGTTTACGCCAGCACCATGCAACGCAACCTGGCGCGTCTGCGGCTTCATGACGCAACCCCATAGCACCAGGACGCGGCGCAAGTGGCTCTAGACGACGCCGAGGGAAGCCTGCGAGAGGCAAGACACCTCCACAGAAATGCACGCCAGCGCCAGGCATCCCGAGCGAGAGAACGATCCCAGCGCGAGAATGCTTAAACAAAAAAACGGAAACGAGGCCCAATAGGGGCTAGATAAGTAGAACCACGGCTCGATAGCCAGACGCCCGCCCCCATGTAGCACTACGTGTAGGTGTATGCTGTGTGGGGACACCAAAGGGCAAGAGCAGGGACTAGGGCGTTTATTTTGAGAAATCTGTGATACCCCATCTAGTCTAAGAAAGCTATTTATATTTTATTCATTTTTGTGGTGATCTATGTATAAATTCCTACAACCCACGCTAAAATGTTGCATACCATGCAAATAATCATGCAGGGCCTAGATTTAAAACATTTTCATACACAGTTCAAAACATTTTCAGAGGATCAGTTTATTTCAAGCCACTGAAAACCATTGTTGTTTGCTATTTCGACCAAACTATAGTTTTTATTATATTCTGCAAGGATTCAAAGGATGATTTGATAAATCACTGGTCATTTACAGGAACTAGTTGCATATCACATTTACATTTAAATTTAAAGGCTACATAGGATCATCTCGATATTGTAAAAGTTTCGATATGCGAGTTTGGCATAAACGTGAGCCAACACTTCTTTTCCAGTTTCAATGGGGAATAAAAGGCCAATTCACTACTCCTCAGTGGGCAAATTAATCCTGTTTCTCCTTCGCTGAGCTTGTTTATCACGGAATCTGAAATTCTCACTTGCAATTACCTTCACCGCAGCACATCTAAGCTTACTAGATTGGTAAGAATAAATCTTACATTTCCGTTTCTATGGGCCCTCCTATGATTTGTGTATACCACAATATACCATTTCCATAACAGATATTCAATAGAACCGTTCAATCGTTTAAAATAATTGATTCACAGCGTGGATACAATTTGTGAACAGTAACGTCTTTTTCGAATGGTTGACTATATATGTATGTGTACACAATTTGCATCTATGAAACCCAAAACAAGCCGGCCTCCAATCTGACAGGGCGATAATGAAGTTTACAAATATCATATTCGAGTTTAAAGAATCATTAATGAAGGTGACAAACGCGATGAAGGATTGCAAGATGTCATATTCCGGTTTCCAGACGCGATAACGGAGTTTACAAAGGCGTTCAACGCGTTTCAACTTATGCTATCCATCGTAAAAGGCTGTATCGTTCCACGGAGGCTCTCGCGAGACGTCCCGAAAACGGTGCATCCTTTCCGTCACGTCATCGCAAGGGGCATCATTCCGGGAATACCGTTCGCGAACGGGCCCCGTCTAGCGCTGGCGGGCGGGTGGGTATGTCGAGTGGCACGAAAAATAAATAAAGCAAGAGGGAAAAACAAATCCCCGCTCGAGTGGCATCCCTCGATCCGGCGCGTCGTCAAGCTCGACGGTCCTAAGAAAATAACACGTCCCAGCGTCACCGTCACGAGTGTGTGTGTGTGTAATCCTCCTTCGAGCCTACGAGATAGGGTGAAGGCAGGCCCGTGGGTGATCGTCCTTTTTGCTTCCTTCTCAAGACACACTTGTCATCGTCATCGTGGTGGGTTTCGTTTCTGAAGCGTTCCGGGAAGCGGACGCAAGGTGCAGCTCGGGGTTCTTCTCGGTCTCCTTCTTTGTAAGGGTTCGTCCCGGATGCCGAGTGCAATATGGTCAACTGCAACTTCACGGTTGGTTATTCAGAAATAATTTAAAGTTACCAAGAGATCTTGTATAGGATTTTCTTTACCTAATTTTGATGCCATTAGCAGTAAACAGGTTAAAAAACATTGAATCTTAGGTTTTCTCTTCATAAAAAAGAAACATTTGGTCGACTTCCTCAATCTCCAAACAACGGTAATTTTTTGGCATAATTTATGTTAAATTTCAGACTTTTGTTATTAATTTTTCATTGAGACATGTGACTCCAAACATAACCTTCAAAATGGGTGATTCCTTTGTGCCGCATTTCAAAAGCACACGTCACACTCGATCCCATTATGATCACGTCGCGGACGCGGGTTGGCAGGCCAGGTTTGGCTCCCCCTGGGGAGAAGGCAAGGCCAGACAAAACATTGCCATTTCCACGCGGCCACGCGGCGCTTCGCTTTTCTTTGCGCGCCATTTCCGTGCACGAGCTTGTCGTCCGTGCGTCGTCTTCGCTTTACGACGACGTCGTCGGCACGCAAAAGATAACACCATCGTCGAGCATTTCCCCCTCCACATCACCCCCTACCTTCAGTCCGTTTCTTGGTATAACCGCACGCCTAACTTCCCACATCCGCCGTCGATTCCGGACGGTGAATGCGCGGCCATGTTTGTTGTTTTATTTGCGTGACCCATTGACGAGCCAACTCTCTCGGGGACCAGTGGAAGACAAGAGTCTGCGGACGCGAGCACGCGCGCTTGTGTGTGTATGGTGCTTCGATGCAACCTCGCGAGGCCTCTGATAAGGCGCCCGGAATCCCGGTCCGGGCGTCACGTTCGGTTTCGTCTGCGGCAGAAGGCAGGGAGGCCGGACGACGAAGCATGCCGGATGTGCAGGATGCGGTTTGTGGGCTGCAGTTGATAAATTGTCTACCGGACGGGGCCGAGCGACGGTATCTGGCCGCACAACAGTGCATACCATTTACGAGCACTGATTGTGGCGAAAATGTCAGCGATTCACCAACCGAGCGGCTGGAAGCGGCGTTTATGAGTCCAATTTGTTATCATTCTTTGTTTTCAGTCGGTAGTTGTTTTAATGTTTTTTTTTAACATTCATAACATTTTTTAGTCACTGCAGCTGTTGAAAAACCGCTTATATTTTACTTTTTTACATTAAAATGCCTTTTACCGATTTCAAATAAGTTTTATAAAATACTTTAACGACCTAAATTTTAAGTAGAATAATACTCAATTCTTCATAAAATACATGGTTTTTTACCAAAACACTGAACATTACAACATTTTAGGACAAGTTTTTAATGTGTTCGATGAGATAGAATATTGATTGGAATAAAATCGCTCATTTATTTATTTATTAAACATAATTGTATTTTTAATGACATAATAAAACAACGAATTAACGACATAACAAACAACAAATTATAGAAACCGTTTTCAACTTCTAATTAGAAAATTAGTTGTTAATTAAATGCTATTTCACAAACGTCTTTAGAAATGACTTTTCAATAAACAAAAAGAAGGTTCACAAGAAACAAAGAACACCTTAGCCTTACAACATAAGAAACAAATACAGTCCAAATAAAAGGCATCTTTGAACCAATTACTAAACGTATTTATTCTGCGTCAGGTAAACTATCCTTTTAATTTGATGAGGACGAAAGCAGGCAAACAAACAGTTTAAAAATTACGCAATCAATGTGTGTCATCTGGGGATCAGAACTTATTTATTGCTTTTAACCAGCCCAACCTGATCTTTGTCATCAGCTTTATTCTTCGGAGCGAGCCCCGAAAATCACACCGACCGAGTTGGCAAAGTCCGCACCAGCCCTCGATTTTCCTCTCGGTAGATATGCTTCGTCCGATAATCATCCGCTCGATTTTATGTGTTCTGTTCCTTAATTTCGTGCTGCCCTCGGTCGATCGTGACCGATCGATCAACGATCCCTTTTGTCGAGGGCACTAATCAACGATCTAATTTGAAGCCGAACGTCGTTAGTGTGGGTTTCTCGATAGAAAGGTACCAACACGAGAGCGTGATGCAAACGCAGGTAATTTCAACACCCTTGTCAGCCGGTGACACGTTGGAGTGTCCTCGAAATAGGAGGTGATCCTACCCCGACGATCCTAGACCGTCCTCCCAGCGCCGGCCGGACGCTTCGAACAATGGACATTCGGGTGGAAAAGCGCCAGACGCGCACGCCAGTCGAGGGCCGTGGCGAATTCTCGGACCGTTAAACCCAGCAGGACATCGAAAGGAAATCCCACGAGCTCACCGTTCCCATGGTTCCCCTTAACCCGCCGGCCACATTTCGGGACACATTTGACACGCAGCTTTGTCACTCTTGGGCTGTTTTTCCCCCTGACCAGCCCTTCGTCGTTGCTACGTGGGCGTGGAAATTCCCGGTAAAACCAACCGCTGTGCGACCATTGCAACCTGTCAACCTTGCGCCACACCGTTTACGCATCGGATCGATCGATCGAGATCGCTTATCGTACGCCCGGTTTTGATTTCCCAAAAACTCGAAATCGCCGATTGCGTCGGCAGGTGATCGGAAGGTCCGAGGCATCTGAAGTGGCAAACAAAAGGACATAAAACACACGCACACGGGATACGGAGGGTCACCCGCATATGTCCATGGCTTCTTCGGATGCGATCGAACCCGATTAAGGACCTCCCCGGTGAGAATTGAGCTTCTCGAGGCCAAAGTTTCGAAGGGCTTCTGTCGTGAAAGGGACAATCTTTTACTTCTCGTAAACCAGGGTGCAGGTCGAAGGAATCCATCGATAGCTGTTACACGGGTCATGTTACGCCATAAGGCATTAGTGTGATCGACTGCATTTAATTTCCCTTTTTACGATCGTTTTCCGGCGTGTTTATCCTAAACCAAGCGAGTTTGGTTGCGTCTGATTTGTGCAGCGATAATCAATTCCACGCCAATGCGCAAATGCCTTTAAACGCGTCAAGGACTGATCTTCAGAGATGAAGGGAAGTAAAAACCTCGTACCGTTTCCAAGTCGAACAAGCGAGAAAAAAGAGGAAAAACACATCTCAATAGTAACGGAAGGTTCGTGGTTTCGAGGCGGTGCCCTTCTTTGTTGGCGTTTCCGTTACCGTTTTTACTGGGAATTTGTTTCCCTCCTTCCACTCCGGGTCTCTGGCCACACGTGAGATCTATGGCACATGCAGTGTGTGCAGTTTTACGAGCGCTCGTCACCAGCGAACGGGCTCATCATGAGCTCATCAGCATCTGCAGCATCTCCTAATGTGCGCATAATGTTCGCCGTTCAGTGACTCGTTGGCTCATTAAAAGCGACACGCCAACCGCGTCACCGTGCGTCTTGTACGGGTCTTGATGGCACCGGAAAGTCACCACCAAGGATCGACCAGCGTCAGACACTTCAAGGCCACGACCGGCAGCTGCACGTTTCGTTCCAAGCGAATCTTACCACCAGAGAGAGGCTCAGCTCAAGAGGATGTCCAACCCCTCGCTGCCGAGGAAAATCTGCCTTCTTTTCCCAGTTTTTTTTTCCTCGGGACGATGTGTGTGTCTGCGATAGGGAGGCGTTCGAGGTGCACCCAAGCATGACAGGCAAATTTTCACATAGTCTTCTCTTGCAGCCTCGCATTGTCCCTACGTGTGATGTTGGGTTGACTTTCTGTTTTCAACGACCATTTTGTAGATAAAGACTTCTTAAATAAAAAATAAGACACAAGGGTTTTTTTGTAGTTTACCGTTTTTTCCACAAGTTTTTCTTGGAAAAAACTAACCCTATATTACAGAGGAAACATGGTTTTCTCAAATGAGGGTTTTCAACCAGCCCATTGGCAAGTGGATTTGACTTTTTGAAAACACAAGATTTTATTCTCATGATCAATTATTTTAGACACATATTTACTTTATTTCTGTATGCCCGAAATAATAATTTATGAAAGAACATCGTCCAGAAATCCTCCTTCATGTGGTGTCGAGATAATCCTGGATCCGGCTCATAATTTATCTAGACACTGGTTCCATTTTGACAAATCTTCGAAACAAAAGTACAAGAATTTTTTAGAGTCCAGTTTTTGTTGTTTACTTTTTGAACGGCCGCTTGTGTTGTGATCTTGTAAATAATACAGAAGGTGGGATTAAAAGTAAATCCAAATAAATAATACAACAGCTAGTAATTAGAAAATGGAACAGTCTCAATAACTAACTAACACTATTATTTTGAAGCTCTGGCTCTGGCTGTACTTAGCTGATCCACTTTGTTTGTAAACAGTAGTTGACAGTTGCATAGACGAGATGTGCCTTGGCAATCAAAATGGTGGACAGCAAATACCGATTTTAAACAACCATGTTCAATCAACTGTGATACGGCTCTTGAACACTCTTGAACGGCCGAATTGGTGATCAAAACCGATTCGATAGAAAATCAGAGATCGCACCTCATATCTCCCAGAAGCTTCACCAAAAAACAATATATAAAGCAGAGAACGGCAAAAAAAGCTAAATAGTATTCCTAAAACTATTCTTCTAGTTTCTGACTAAAGCAATTTCTTGGCAGACTCCTACCTGAAGTTGAAAACAAGTTTTATCATCCATGCTTATGTTCGCATCTCAGCACTTCTCCTTCTTACTTCTCTACATGTTTTCCCTCGACCTATTTCGTGAACGATGGACAATTTGTCATCTACTACCAACGCCACGTCGTGTTTCCTGATCCAAATCGTTCGACAAACAAACTTTATCCGAACCGATAACGACCAGACACCTAATGGAGCCGGTGTTGCACCAGCAAACCTGCAACCTGATGAGGCAATATCGATCGTTTTGGGAGTTCAATCTGTCCATCTTTCCATGGCTCCCCGGGGGACCATGCCCGTTCCGATGTCCAGCGCTCCAGGTGTGATCCTCCGTTTGTCCACCGCACGCACAAACCTTATGCCACACCTTCCGCGACACATTGGCCCTTCCGCACGGGGTGGTCCCCAGCGTGCCGAGCTTTGGGCATTCGAATATCATGTGAAAAGTAAACATCGTCGCCAGCGAGGCTCGCGTTTGCGCACCGCAAACACCGGACTGCCGGTTTACCGCCCGACCGACTGGCGGAGAAAGCCACGGACACTGGGCTGGTGGGTCATACCCCACGACTCACACGCTGTCATCTCGAGGGGGACGGTGGAAAACCGTGCCAACACACATTCAGGCATCTGGAAGAGACCAGCCGCGTGGTGCGGGATCACACCCAGCACTACAAATCTATGTTATCTGTAGCGATGATAAAGTCAACAAAACAGCCGGCCACAACCATCGGCAGCATGGTCCAGCTAATGGCGTGAATAAATACGCGTGAGCGCACCGAACGCGCCCCAAAGTGGACCGACTTGCGTGGACCGGCGACCGGCTGACCCGCGCCGGACCACAACCTACTCGATGTGATTTGCCCGCACTAAGGACCAAGAGGAAGGCCTTCACTCTTTTTCCCGGGGAATTCCAAACGAAACCTATGGTTGCTGTGCATTTTCTCAGTTGTTTTTCCAAAACATCAGAAGTAAAAAATATATAAATTGTTGTAACTCTATGCTTAGTTACGACAAAATCGAAGCATTAGTAAAAATTATTTTAAATTAAAGTCTAACCTAGAAAACCTAGAAAAATAGGTGGAAATGGAAAACGAAGAAGTTAAACCGATGCAAAAGACCGTAGAATTGTTTTTCGAAAAACAGAAAAATCATTGCGTTGTCCATCGTGTCCACCCGCCCCTGTTCCCACTGTGCGGCGGTGCCACGGAAAAGCACCTCGCCCTCGGAGTTCATCGTCGTCGGTAAGCGCTGTTCAAACATTGGACCGACCGTGCCGGGCGTCGTCCTACCCGACATTCCAGCGTCGGAAGCACGCCACCGGTGGGTTGTCAAGTTGCTGTTGTTTTCCCACCTGCACCCTTTCCCGTGCCCAAACTTTCCGCTGGGAACGGAAGCACGCGGGGTCAGTGGCAACAAGATACGCCAACGGACGGGCCATTCCTTCCGTGGCGGCCCAGTTGGTTGGTTATCGGTGGGAAAATAAAACAAGTACCCAACCTGTTTGCGTGTGTGTGTGTATCGGTCACACGCACGCGGTGACTAGGGATGGATTACGGAACAACCCGGACAGGAGTAAAGTCGCGTTGGTCGAGCATGGGGAACACCTTATCATAACATTTACTTCGATGTCTGCTTGAGCTGCAGAATTTATGGAAAAAAAGAAAATTTTACTCAAAAGTTAAAAAAAATGCAACAAGTTGAGTTTGGGAAATTTGTAATACGAAAAATATGTTGAGTATAAAGCAGTAACACAATCAATCAGGAAACCCAGACATTTTGTTTTGTTCTATTAATTAAATTGCATGGCTCTTGTAAATCATGCCTTTCCCATTACGAGACAGAAATTAATTATTTTACTAACGTAACCGAAAAAACAGTACAATTATTTTTGAATCCAGCCTGAATAGCTTGTTAAAAAAGAGAATGATTTAATTCAAATCAATAAATAATTTGATTAATCATTTCAATCATGCATCAAAAGTATGTCAGCGTTATGGTATGGTTCTATAAAAACAGTTGCATCAACTGAATTAAATGTATGGTGTTTTTTTTTGTTTTTTTTAATTCAATCATTTTCTTGAAATTATGTTTACAAATAATGCCGCACCGCTTACCACGAGATTGGAGCTTATCAAACGGACGCCAGAATAACCGCTCCAATATCAACCTGCAGCACATTACTTCCGCTCAAGGGTTATTTAGAACTGCTTGTAGTAAGCCTCAAGCGTGCAATGGGATGTTAGCTTCTCGTTGTTTCCGTCGTTTTTAATTTAACTTTACGCGAACCGCGATTTGTTATACTCATGCCATGTGCGTTGATTTTTTTTTAACGTCCCATTTAAACCGTACACGTGCCGCACAAATCCTCGAGCTGCCCTTCAGAAAATAACGCGCTCCGAAAATAAAACGAGTAAAACCGGCGGGCGTTTAAAAATAGCGACTCATTGTCGACAGCGTGAAGCCATCATTAGCGTGAAGCCCATGCGTAAGGCTAATACGGCGGATTAGTAACGATCGAGCGAATTCCGTTAGCGTGGCTGCAAAACTGGTCCCCAGGGTGGTTACTTCTTCTGCGCGCATTCCGTCCCGCGTCGGCCGTTGGCCAGGGATCGTTGTCCACGTGGAGCGCGAGATATTCAATCGATCATCCATTACGCGACATTGGAACACTCTCGGCGAGGCCACCCGGCAACTATCCTTTACGTGAAAATTAATGATAGGACAGCCCAAACACGGCGTCGCTGCGTCAGGAGCAAGGCGTCCATTGATACATGCAACGGGAGCCACGCACGTGGCGCGAACGGCATGTGCGTGTGTGTGTGTGACTCGGACCGGCGACATTGGGCCGTGATTAGGATCGTGCAGCCATCGTGACTGCGTGGACTGATCGATTGGATTGGTTCATTGTCTAATTTTGGCTTCCAGTAGTGGGCCACGCGCGCCCGAAAAGCAAAGGACTACCGCAAGAGGCTAATGCACTCCCGTGTTGGATCGCCTTTAATCTCGTTCGCGATCTTCTAAGGACTGGAATTTGGGCAGAGAGATAGACAAAGAGACGAGAGAGAGGGTGAGAGAACAGCAAGACAAATCCGAAGGGAGATAAATTACAAACCATTGCGATGTGACGGGGCCGACGTTTTGGAAGCCCATGATGGTCTACGACCCAAAGCATGAAGTAAACAGGCAAAACCTGATTTTCCACGGCTTTCAGGTGGCTTAGCAGGCAGGAATGTCTGTTTGTCCAGTTGCAAACTATTGTGAAATTCGTCACTAGTAGTAAATAATTACGCAATGAGTGGAAATGCAGCTGTTGATCGTCAATTCGTTGCCTAATTGCTCAATACTTGAACAAGCTTTAAAACACATCAATACATATGTAGCGGCAGCTCATTACGCCGCCTGAACTTACATTAATTACAATAAGCCACAGTCATTATCTCGGAAAAATAATAGTGAAGGTTAGTGATGCTACTGTTTGTTTCTTTTTACGGATGAATTAAAAAGTGGCAGTTTCGGGAGTGTCTGATTACGCGGCAATTTCTAGCAAAAAACTGGCACAACTGAGGACACTACAGCTCCATACTGCTCTGTCAGTATACTGAACCCTTTAAACAACTTCGTTTTTTTAGGTATGTCCTGTTTAGCCTTTTTCTATTTGTATCGTACAAGGAATAAGTTGGCTTTAGCACAATCATCGTTACTCACGTATCATAATGTATTTCTTTCAGGATAACATTCTTTTTTTGCGTGACTGGATTCCCAATGTGATAACCCCTCTTTGTGGAAATCATGTTAGTATGCTAATATGTTAACTTCTAACTATAGTAGACTTCTAGAGAAGAAAATGTTACAAACATCAACAAAGTAATTTAAATCAAAATTTGTTAAAGTTTATTCTAAAAAACAAATAGTGGCATAGTTTTAAGTTTATTTTGAACTTTTAATCAGCAATCAGGTTGTGATTTTCAGATAGTAAAGTAATTTTTTCACAGATAGCATTCGATGATAAATCAAACTACATTGCGGTACATGATCCTCATAACTGAGTGAATATATTAGAAGGAGATAATACAAAACATATGATAAAACACCTAGTGCGATAGTAGATAATCCGCAAAGCAGATAATCCAACCTTACATTTCAGCAATTTTATAGTGTAACGATGACTATGCAACTTTTCAAGGGGTTAAATGTTAGAAAAAACGCATCGAACGATTGCTTCAGGTTTTTGTTATTTCGTTATATTATCGTAAAGACTGGAGTTGCACAACTACCGTAATTCCTTATTGGCTTAACTGATTTAAAAATGTCCTTCAACCGAACAACAACCTGAACACTCACATCGACATGCAATACCATTTGAATCCTCTCAAACTGCTCGAAAAACTACCCGAAAATCGGTCGCCGCGGGTTTGGCGCGAGGCCGCCCGGAACACTGCCGGAACAGCGTTCTGAAGATTAATCAATGCCTTCCGCTCTCTGCGTTCCCCCCAGTTCCGTCGTTCCTAGCATTTCCTAAGGCGGGACGGGGCTTGTAATTCGAATTCGGTGCCCGAACGCGGTGTGACGGTGGCCATATGATCTTTATTTTGATCGCGCTCCGTCCGCACCGGCTACAATCGACTGTCCCAAGTCCAGCTCGGTTGCCGGGGGTTTCGGCATCGTCATTAAATATGCCAATTAGACAAAAATATGAACCACCACCGAACCCTCGGTACCGCTCCCCTTTTCCGGGTGGATTTCCCTCGAGCCGCCACACGCGCACAATCGCCTCGGCCGGCCTTATCGCGACGAAACCGACGCGAAACAATCAGCCGGGATGCTGAGAGTGGCCAACAGAAGGGGGAAAAAACACCAAACAAAACAAAGTAAAACAACCCCCGCCAGCAACGGAAGGCCGAGCGTCGAGCTGGATTGTTTCTTCTTCTTCTCGAGTCCTTCGAAACATCGACTAACGATCGGGTTTATGGGCAAGATTGTAGCAGAAATGGTAAACGAGCGCGCGCGCCCGCTCTCGGAATCGAAGACGGCAGAAGAAGAATGCCAAAGCGGCACAATAGAAGAGGCGAACTGACAAAAGCCGAAACCCACCTCACCGAAAAAACAAACCGCCCGACTCGATTATTAACGCTGATATGGAAGGTTTAGACTTTCAACAAAAACCCACTTAGGTAGGTCAGTTCTGCGATCCGCGCCACGGTTCACTGGCTGCTCGAATTGGGAATGTTGTTTGTGCCTCGAGCTCGGTGGTTTTAGATGTTTGGCTTAGGTTGTTTTCTTGTGGGTCTTGTCTTGTCCTGTCTTATTTGCAGCCTACGTTTCTCGCTCGTTGTCTAGTATTATTCAGCTGCTCCCTTGCGATCATTCTTCCTTGCGTCAAAATCGCGAGCACGCGTTTGCTGCACGCGGACATTGGACAATGCGCAAAAACAGGAGTAGCCTCCCAAAAAAAAAAAAAAATCCCCCGCAGCAAATTCCACCCCACGGGCTTTTGTGTTTCGGGTGGCGGAAAGTAGTGCTTCGACTTCGACGGCGGTCAGGCAGCAGCACTTTAGCACACAGGTGCTACCCGAGTAGCAAAGGCAGGTATTTGCAATTTGCAACGAATTAATTTGTTTGCCGTTGGACTTTTAATTTCGAATGTTGTTGTTGTTGTTATTGGTTGGGGCTTGCTACGGTTGGGCTGCCGAGGCGGTTTGTTAGTTTTTGCTGACTCCAATCATAACCTAACCTTTCGAACGTTTCAAAATGTGCCAATGTTTTCGAGCAGGTCGATCAATTTTAGTCATGACTTTTTTGTTCCGTTTTCCCGTTTGTCGTTGCCACGTTTCTCGGAACGCCGCACGCAAAACGGACCTTACTCACTACCGTCGAACCGTCGCAACGGAACCTGCTTGCCAAAAGAACAAGCAACCACCACCAGGCAGCAAAAAATAAACTAGCTCCGAAACCCGTGTTGTTGCCCTTCTCCCTGTTGGCAAGGAAGTGGCCAGTCTCCGGCTCACAGCGAATACGCTTGGCGCAGGTCAGGCGTTTGCGATGGCCGTCCTGGTCGGACAGGTTCAACCAATTAAGTGTTGGCAGGTCGCTTCCCTTCCCCAACCGGCGTAACGTCGTGGCAGCACACGCGCGCAAAAAAAACCGCCACAACCAAAATGACAACTAGGCGAACATTAGACCGTAAAGGAAAAGGAAAAGGAACGGTGGCACGTGGCGACTGGCCTATAGAGAGTGAACACGAGTGAGGGGGGGGGGGGGGGGGGGGGGGGGGGGGGGGGGGGGGTTTCCAAGGACGTGCCAATCGACTCGGATACAATAAAATGGAGTGAATTTATCTAATGGGTCACTTGAGTTTATGATGGGGAACATTAATCAAACAGCCAAATGCTAAGCGGAGACAGAAGCTACTAAAGTAATGTCCTTATAAATCAAAATAACAAATTGCTTTAATAGGGCTCGTTTCTGAAGGATCTTTAACTAACACTCTATTCGAATAAATTGATTTTGCCTAGTAGTAATAAAAGAGAGGTGTTTAAAGTCATATCAAATTCAACCATACATTAAACTTCTGTCAACCAAACAGTACGTTTCACTCACTTAAAAAGCAAAGATTTACTTTCAAAAACAATGTAAGGCTATGGCACATCTGAGCTTGATAAAATTTACCTAATTTAAATGTAACCCAGTTTTAATCTACTTTAAAGGAATAAATTCAAAATTTTAACTCATTGTCACTTCATTCAAACAACGATCGAATAATAATAATAGCAAAGTAGTATTTATTTCCAGTTCTGTTCCTTTTCTTTCAACGCTTATTACTAATAGAATTCGTAAGTTAACTAATTGTAACGCAAGGATGTTTAAAATAGGTACTTCTATCGATAGGCTAGGTATAGACAATAAATCCAAAAAGTGTTCATTTCAACGGCTTAGATAAATGAAATAGTGACAAAAAAACAGAGGGGTTTCATATTTACTTAAAGAATAACTCGACTTGAGGGTAGCAAGAATGTTTGATGCGTGTTTGAAATACGAATTAAATAGAAAAGGAAGAACTGGTTGATAGTTTTCAAAAGTATAACAATAAATTCTATTACCGGTTTTATTGCTAATTGAGCAATTGAGCAGCAGTTTTACTCTTTCGAATTAATTTATTATAAGCGCATTGTATCATTTTCTAGTTTTCAAAATAGAAGCTGGTTTGTCCTTCCGTCAGCGGGAGTTTGCAGAATTGGAAATTATGAAACCCAACACGCATCACGCAATGACGGAACCCGGCTTGACGTGACTATTTGTCGAGTGACAGAAAGCTTTAAAGGGAACATGATTCCCTTTGCGGTCGGATTGTTTGATCAGCGGGCGTCGAATTTCTCGCACCTAATCAACGTGCCCAAAGCGGCTGCTGGCGGTTTTCGTGGTCCCCGCAACGTGATCGGTACCACGACGGTACGAGTGTTGGGCGCGAAAATGTGACCACTCGCGCGCTAGACGAGTATTCAAATTGCAGCCCATTTTTGCAACATTGTGCACAGTTGTGCACGCCTCTCGTTTGCGGTCCGATTGGAGATCATTAAAAGTACATCAATCAGTTCCTGACCAACGGAACTATTGCCCCGTTGTGGTGTGCAGCAAAACCGCATGCCATATGTGTGCCCGCCCGGTGCGAACATGGTGCGGGGGGTTTCACGAGATTATTTATCAATTCGCGCCACCGACCAACCCCGAGCGCTACCGGACGGGGAGACACTTGACTTGATGTATTCATTAGACCCACCGCTGAGCGCCGGAGTTCTACCGACGATGGCGCCCCGTTAGCGCTGGTTAGATCCCGCGAGCGAGAGCACGCCGAAAGGTGTCAACTGGAGGTTATCCTTCAGCTCGGAAACAAGCTGTTCCAGCTGCCAATTTGCATCGGCCAAGGCCGTCGACGACCACTGGCACACTGGTGGCCACATTCATTTCGTCCAGAAAGATCGCCTACGGCCTCGCGCCACCTATCAACACCCGTGCGGAGTGAGTGGCGGTGATTGCGATTGCCAAATCAGTCCCTATCGCTGGGTTAACCGCGAAATAGAAATTTCATAAAAAGGGCACCGACAAGGAAAAACGTTTTTCAAAAACCCGGACCTCGACAAAAACTCCACGTAATGAGTAGCGAGTCTTTGAAGCCTCTAATTGACAGACACAGCTTCCAGAGGCGTTCAAGGAATCGGTTCCTCCCGACGGCGTCCACTCGCCAGATGCCCTTCGACCTCGCGACAGATAAAGCGCATCAAGCGGACCGCCACCGACGGCGATAAGACGTTCCCGCTTGGAAAAGGTCATGGAATGCTGGATCTGGTAAGGCCTGCCTCAAGCAAATGATTGTTGGTGGTCGACGAGTGACGCGGTTTTTCCTTATTGAAAACGCGCACGGGCCATAGTTCCGAGGCCAGACTCGTATCAGCAGCCAGACGTCTGGGAGGAAAGCAACTGCTAACATAAAAACAGCTTCGTCTAAGTACATCTAATCAATTCGTGTACGTGTAGTTTTTACCCACCAAACGTAAACCCAAAGCCTTGTGACTAAGCGGTTCCTCGGGCGTTCGTGCGCTACAAAAACAGCTAATTTTGATAACAACATAGAGTAATGAGCACTGTTCTTGTGTTGAAGTACTTTTAGCTGGTTTTAATTGCTAGACACAACACTTTTTGGAATGTTTGTCGTTTCCCATAGCGCATGGTGGTTGCTAGGGAACCGATGGTTACCACGCCAATCAACTCAGAACGCAGCAATATCGGAGCTGCAAAGTTCTCAGAATGTCTAAATCCTAGCAGTCACAGACCTAGATACTTCCTTGAACTAAGCAAACTCCTCATCAGTTTAGAACCAAAAATCCAACATGTCGGAGGGCAAAATCAAGCGGAGGAACTTCTCGAAAACATTGCTCGAGGCAGCCGACGGGCCCCTGATTGAGGAAGGGCAACCGCCAGCCGAGCTGTACGACAGTGCCCAATCATTGGCCAACGATGCCTTGCTGAAGACAACGATCGACGGGCAGGAGTGTCACCTCCCGTTCGAGGTCCTGGAAGAGATCCCCGCCGTGGTGCCTCATCTCGATGAAAGCGGAATCTCCCGGATGCCGTTCCGGTGCCCCGTAGGTGGTTGCACCCACACGTGCAGTTTGCTCTTGTTTTCCATGCACATTTCCTACGACCATACGAATGTGCTGCTGGAGAACCTCTGGCCGAGCGAAACGAATACCGTTCTCGTCGATCCAAGCGTACCGGACGACTCCCCGGGCCTTCCCCAGTGTCACAAGCTATATCTGGTCAGCGGCAAGATCCGGTACAGTTGGAACTAGCAATTTGTTTTTAAGAGTATTTCTTTTTTTGGAAGTAATGTCACTGGTACAAATTTGTGCTGATTCCAGAGGTTTCGGTGACGGGAAACACCGCGATAAGCTGCCGTTCGCATTGATGTCCGCCAAGTTTAGTCTGCACGGTACGGAGCGTATGGTACTGTGGATCACCGGTCCGGATGCCGGCGTTGATCGACGCCAGCGTTACACCATGGAAGCGGGTCGCAACGACCCGAAGCGGCTGCTCCCGTACGCCGTAGCCTTCAGTGGCGAAATCGTGTCCTTGCATAGCTCCCAGGATGGTGAAGAAATTCATCGTTCCGGGGCCGGGCTCGTCATACCGAGACAGCAGATCGACTCCCTCGTCGACCGCCGGACGAAGCTGCTGGAAGTGTGCATCCATTTCCACTGAAGTACCTTCCCCCGAGTTCCTCCTTCAACGTCTCGAAAAGCGAAGCTACAAAGCGAAAAGGTGAGAAGAGTGCTGGCCTCATTCGGCTGGCAGAAGAATTATTCATCGGAACGCCCCCGAGAACATCGGCCTTTGCAGAGCCAGAGGTCTTTGCCTAGAGGTGAGCGATCGGGTGAACATTTTTGCAAATCGAAATCGAAAAGCGTAAGAAAGTTCTGCAATGTCAGTTAGCAACTGAAGGATGAATAATTTGAAAGCACGAGTTCGAAGGTATGTCCGGCCACTGCTTTTATGAATCGTGACATTCAAATCGTTGTTAAAAACGTGACCCTACCGTTTTTGGGATTTAAATGATTCAGCTCAGTCCTGTGCCGATGGATTTAATAGGATGCGAATATGTTGAAAAGGGTGCTGATATCCTGCATTACTTTTTCTTCAGTTTTCTGACTACATTCTCTCGTGGAAGTTGTTCTTTTCAAAACCAAATTCAAGCTCAACAGTGCCTTTGCACGGACGTAAACGATATTTTCCGCACAGTAGCAAATCAGTTTGAAACGTGTCACACGGTTTAGAATCTTACGAGGCGTAAAATAATTGCGGCCAGCGCACGTACTCGACAGTGAGATAAACGATCTCTAGATTCGCACCGTGTTTGGGTTGCACCGCAGCGCGTGCGAAACGTTTGCTGGTGGTGACGCTGGCTTCCTAAAATTCTTCCGCTGACACACGCCACGTTTCACCGTTCGCCAAAGCAGAACCGCGAGCAAGACAATGTATAACAAACTAACAGTGCAACCTCCCAGCGCGACGGGTTTTCTTTCTGGTTTATTTTCCTGCTCATCTTCAGTCATCCGCCAACAGCTACAGTCGGTGGCCGTCGCCACTGTTTAGATTACGGCGCGGTTCATCCCCGTGCCCCATGACAAGTGCCCAGCAGTGTGTGCCAAAAGAGAGATCATTATTTTCTACTGGTATTTAAATTGAAGGTTGATCTAAAATAACTTGATACATGACATTTTTATAGTTATTACACACATGATGGATTTTTTTGAATAATAGTAAATGTAATTTTAAAAAAATATACAAAAACCAATCTCCTGAAACAGAACGATCTGCAGTGAGCAGACGATCCGATGCACCGAAAGCTTTCACCCATTTCTCATAGATGGCAGCACTGGAGCAAGGATCACAGATGTGCAGTTTTCAAGGGCGTTCCTTGCAATTTAAAGTCGAACACGTGGTCAAGAATTACGAAGCCATATTTTATGATCGTATTATTAATTTGTGCTATTTCTTCCACTGAAGGATAAATTTATTAATCATAGTTTATTTATGTTGTTTGAAAAAGTTCATCGAAAAATGTATCGAACCGGTTAAACGTTATTTCGTTGCGCTGTTTTTCTGCGCCACTTTGTTGCCACACTGTACCGTGGCCACCGAGATGGGACAAATAGTAGTACTGGCGGTAGAGTAAATATCCCACCCCTCCACTTCACCCACTTCCAAGCCCCTTCCACATGCTGTAAGCTGTTGACGACCGCGGGGTCTCGACTCAGCGCGAAGGATGGCAATCGCGATATCAACAACGAGCGCTAGCGGTGCAAGAAAAGCAAACGGGGTGTGTGTGTCGTGTAAGAGAAGAAGAGGGGAAGGGAGGGGGTAGGTTGCCTGAAAGGGCGCAAAAACGGAATGTGACACAGCGGATGTTTGCGCGATGCCGCTGCCTCGTGGCGCACTTTCGAATCGCGCACACGAGCGCGGACTCCCGGTTCAATTAAAGCAAATTATTTATAAACTCATTTACATTGTTATAATTTCCACGGCCCCCAATGTGATGTGGTTGGCGCGATTTTCCCACTCTCTGTCATTCTACCCAGGCGCAGAGAAGACCCGGCAGTGCTAGGGCGGGTTCGGAAAGGGTAAGCGGCGCGAAATAAAAGCAAATCCGACCACCGTGTGGAAACCGATCGTCGCGGCACACGCGCCTCGCTGGTGGGTTTGTTATTCTAATGATCACACAAACAGACACACACACGCGCGCACGCGGTACTTAGGGCGAGACAATTGGTGTGTGTTGGTCGCGAGCCGTAAGTAGCACCCCATGGACGTCTTCGACCGACTAATCGGGAACCTGAGAACCTTCCGCGTACATCGTCTGGAGTTGGAAGTGGTTGGTGGGTGCGGAGGAGTACGAGGTCAACGGAGGTTAGACACGATGGACGCTCTGACCGGACATCGAGGCGTAGCGTGCGTCGCATGGGTTATTGGTTGTGTCGACCGCGTCTGCCCAGTTACCCTCGGAGACCTGTGGACTCAGCAAACTCAGGACCTGCTCGTTGAACTGGCCTCGTTCGCCCGTCCCTCTAGAGAGCTTGTGCACGTTGCATAACCGTAAAGTTGTGAAGAGTAGATGTCGAATTTCACTGCCACTTCGTGCTGAAAGCATTCCAATCGAGTTACACGAACCTTGGCCTCGATCGTTGGTTCGACGGAAATCCGATGCACTTCAAGCCCGATGCATATTCATCGGCTTCAGAAAGTCTTATAGAAAAATCGATCCATCGGAATGTCCGGTTAACTCGGCAACGGTGAGGTAAGGAAGAAAGGCGATGAGTCCTCCCGCTTGAAAACCGGGAAGTAACTGTCAACCATCGGTCAGAACTTGAATATCGATGCTCGGAAGCTAATCTGCATCGATCGCTTTGTCAGAACGCCGCTTACATAAGTGTCTCTGGACAGCCTCCCCAGATGTCCGGTCCATTGTCGAACCCGTCCTCCTCCGAAGAAAAGAAAATTCATTTGAATCGCAAATCGCAGGACAGGAGAACTAATAACGTTGTGATCCCGAGAACCGTAGGCCAAGTCTTAAGTTCATCGAGGCATCACATATACGAACCGAAGGGTCATTCCGCAGGCTACTTTACAATTCAAAATCGCTTCCAATCGAGGGGTATTGACGTTCTTGAAGTACGTCTGGCGTGGTCACAAGACAAGAGTCAATGTGGTAGCAGTTCGAAGACTTTATTTTAGACCGCTTCACTTTCCCTTTCTCCACCGGAATAGAGAGACTTCCAGGTCGCAGGTTCTTGCTCAAGTTTACTACAACTCGACGACGGAGAAATCCGCCATCATGCACGTAGTCTCACCCTTCGAGGTGACCTCGAAGAACGCCTTCCATTCGCCGATAAAGTCCGGCGGTATCTCAAACCCAAAGCCGCTGACCGGTAGCATGTTGAACATTTCTTCGTGCTGAAGGAATAAAGGAACAGAATAGCACCGGTTACTTCCAACGGAACTACCCACGTCATGAGGTACGGCGGTCTCACCCCGGCCGGAAAAGGACACTCCTTGGTAGCCATCATGCTGGTGATGACGAACCATGGTTCCGTGCTAACCTGCAGCAGCGGGCAGATGTCCAGGACCTTACGACCCAAGACGGCGTCGTTCCATTCACCCTGCTCTAACCGTTTGGTGTAGACGTTGACCTGCGGAAATCGGGTAGAGCAGTATCCCGACCGAATGTTCCAATCCAAGGGGGGTCCTATATTCACTTACCTCCACGGGACTTTCGAGCGACTTGGTCAGCTTCACCTTGCCGTTGATCAGCATACTATCGTTGTCATCTCGGAGGGCTTGCATGTCCGAGAGGTCCAGCAGCATCATTTGATTCGGTCCATCGCCGCACGGCTTGAACGTGTCACCGAACTGCACTGCGATATCACCAGCCTATGTGAAGATGAAGCGAAAGAGTCGTATAATCAACAACGCATTTAGTTGAGACATCCAGCTGTGATTGAAACCTTTGCTAAAGCGAAGCACAACACCGCAATGAGCGAAGGGATTGATTGGTGGACCATCGTAGCTTTTAACTCCGCTGCAAAAATGGGACTTTTGTAGAACACTGGTATTCATCCACTATAGGATATTCTGAAACGATGATATTTATATTAAAACATGTCGTCTGTTCAACGAGCAGATCAATTGATCTTCTGCTTTTGTGTAACATCAAAATGGACATGTTCTGGATATCAAACGGTTCATCAAACATCGTTTTGGCGTGTCTGGAAACAGGAAGCTTGGACGGAAAAATATACCATCCTGAAGCAAATACTGGACCTATTATCGTGGCCTGTGATTTATGATAAATCTTGTCGGTTCTGGGACGTGTATCCGGTACACTGTTCGGCACGAAGTGTACTACTGGAAAGTTTATAATATTCCTCTATAAAACTAAAGCTACTTATTTTATAGGAAATTTGAATCTGCAACGGATTTGATCATCTCTGTACCATTTGTTGAATGTTCAAAGTGATCGTTCCTGCTGATAATTTTCAAATATGTCATTTTTCTGCTGTAAAACCAACGACACTGGCTATGATTAATTAACTATTCAAACCACAACCGATGGCAAAAAAAAGGAGAACTGGATCCATTCGAAATGCATACGATCGGTTTGACTCATTGAAAAACAAAACCAACAACCAGCAAACTTCAACAACTATCGGCCATCAATCAATCTTCTAACTGCGTTCGGGGCCACTGCATCGATAGCCTGGCGTCTTCCGACGCGCTAGAGCAAACCGTTCGTTTGTGCAACGAACGAAAGGGTGGTGGCAAGAGGAGCCATAATATAACAACAGCAACATGTCCACTAATTGCATTAGATCACCATCAGTTTGCACACGCCCGGCACCGTCCGTCGACCGGACAATCTTTAATCAAATGGTCGGGCTAGGCAAAAACCTGAAACCCCCTGAAAGGTGCACGGAAGAAGACAAATATTGGGCGGAGGAAAAACGGTCAACGCGTGCCGACGTGTTTGAGGTCGGAATTGGTCGGAAAAAATTGCATCTTGAAATTACAAACTATTTGAAAATATACTTAAATCATAAATAATACGAGAATGTGGCAATATGTCAATTAGAATGAAATATCATGTCTATGAAATTTATTGCCACGAGCGAAAGTAAAACCATTTCAAACTAGACCTGAATGATCAAAATCGATCAAAATTAAATAAACAAAAAAGCGGGTTTCCGTTGCACGCCCGGCCTGCGTACGTCAGCTCCGTTCCCCACAAACATCCATACACACACACGTACTCTCACCCCCAACAGTGCACCCCCGGCCGGGCGGGTGACGGGTGGCATGAAAAATTATCTCGGAATCAACCATCGCACGTTTGCACGCGCCTGCCGGACCTGCCATAATTACTACAAAGTTGCCGTGTACTTGTCGTGTTGTCTGCCACGGTGGTGGTCGCGTTCTTTTATCGTACCGGGGAGGGTTGTTGGATGGTTGCCCGTCGGCATGGGGTGGGTTTTCCCCCGTTTCACCCACGAGCCGGAGGGTCGTTCTCGAGCCGCGAGTCATCATCGCCGGTGGTCATTTGCCGGGCGGTGGGAGAAGCCGCACATGGGGTGTGTGCATGGGGTGGCACACTCGACGCACAGGGTAGTACAATGTTACAAAAAACACACACACACACACACACACAAACGCAGGGGAGGGTAAATAAATGCTTAGAAAGACGTGAGGATAAAAAAAAAGTTTATTACGCCGGGCGATCCGCGCGAAGACGCGCGACACAAATAAGCGTGTGCCCGTGTGTGCGCATGTGTGCCCCCTTTTGAAGGGCATGGTGGGTGGGGGATAGTGGTGGTGGCGCATGCCATTATTCGCCTTACGTGTGTTGGGCTGAGGTGTGGGTACTTGGGGGCGCACGTCTGCTCAGGTGCAGAAGGCGAGCAAACATTCTACGCCAAATCGGCATTTGGAGCTGCAGACAAGCCGGATGCAATTGCACTTGGGCGGCACGCGGCGATCTTGTCACTTGAATCGATCGCTTCGATTATACACGTCGCTAGGAAAGGAAAGGAAATTAAATAAGCTATTATCAGGGAAGTGAAGGGAAATTGATCAATTTAGCTAGTAAATTTAGATAGTAAATAGCCCACATCTAATACGATTATTTCTAGGAGTTTGTTCTGTATAAACTGTTAAGTTGTTGTAGGGGGTGGAAAATGTACTATTTTAAAGTTTGTCTTGAAACACTTGAAATACTGCATAATTTATTAAACTGATTTTGCGAATAATTTCAACATTTCAACTATGCAAAATTTTCTAATGTAGTCTCCGTTCTTTTAATTCTCAAAGAGTTTTTTTTAATGTTTTCAAATGAAAACAATTTAGTTGATTGGTTATTTGCTTTATTTATACTTATAAAAGCAGTCATTAAAATATGAGCATGTGTATTCCAACACGGTGCTTTCATTTCATCAAATGCATGTAATATTACATGGATATATTTTCCAAGGATAATAACCTTTAAGTGCTTTGTGCGATACTTTTAGTGAATTGTACATTTCACTTAAAAAAAACAAAAGTTGTATTTTTTCAAACCCATGATAAATCGCTTTTGGAAAACTTCTAAAATTCTCTAAGCATATTTACTTTACCGTTGAAGCTTCAGTTTCCCAATAACGCTGATTTAAACTACTGATTATCTTGACCCTATGTACCATACATTTGAGTGTGTTTTAATAAACCTCTTGTCAAATGATGATTTTGTTAATCTGTTAAACATTTTGCTGATCTCCTGAGATTAGAGCTGTGTAATTCCGTTTCAGATTCGGGAATGTGACTGATTCTTTGCGTCGTTTTAGAGATTCGTAAATTTTTGAAAGAGAGATTCATGAATCCTAAAGATTCATCAATGTTAAAAGAACAGAAAACTAAAGGTAGATAGACCCCTTTTTTTGTCGCATTATCCACGCCAATGAACGAATCGTGAAGCTTCGTGAAAGATTCATGAAAGATTCAAGAAGATTCTTGAACGTTTCGAAAGATTCATCAACGTTTGAAGATTCGAATCCCAAAAGATCCATGAGCCAATCTGAATGAATCTTGGGTGAAAGACGATATGAATGAATCTCGCCCAAAGATTCATAAAGCCATATCACTACCCGAGATGCCACTCTTTAGCGCGAATGATCGTGAGTCTACTGTATTCGGTACTTATGACACTCTTCTTGGATAAAATTTATCTTTGAAGCGAGAAATAAACGAAACCAAATCGGAAATCTTTCCAACTTCAACAATACCATTTCTGTTATACTCGTCAGGTGCAAATGGATGAATGTTTTTTAGTTAATCTGCGTTTTTAGTGCATGTTTGATCGCTCGCACAGATAGCGTTCCAGACATTGGCATGTTTTGCTATTGCTCGAAACGCAGAACATGGCTGCACATTTCACATCGTTCACCTCAAGGTTGTCTGTCTGCTAAGGCGAGATGCTATCGACGGACGGAGCAGTTGCATCGCAGCTATCAGTGTCGGGGTTGGAGTTCATCATTCTATGCGCCACCGGAAACATCGAAACGAATGCACTTACAATCATCACTAGTTTCCTCATTTCCACCCCGGTTTCTCGCGGCCCGGCTGGGAAGAAAACTCCAATCCCCCATGGGTTACGACCCTTCGCTCCATTCCCTCCACCCTCCCGGGTGGTTGCGATCGCGCCGTACGGGCACATTCATCATCATCATCACCATCACCATCGCCGTCATCCATCGCGCCAAGGAAAACTATCCGCACGAGCCGCCGTTCGGGGAAGAAGCTGGCCCGCAGGTGGCGGGACGACAGGTTCCCGGTTGGCGGATGCGCAATCGATCAGACACACATACGGCACATGTGTGTATGTTTGTGTGTGTATGTGTATTGCGCGGATTCCGCGTGGCGCGACACCAAACAAAGTGCTACAAAGTAGTGAGCCACCGTTGCGGCGTAACGAAACGAAATGAAGCGAAACGCTGCGCTGCGCGTCCCCCACCCCATCTCTGTACGCCCTCCCTCCCGACCCGTCCAAGTGGCCCTTGCGACCACCCCTTTACCCCCCTCCCCCACCCACCGAAACACCCTAATGATGCCTCGCGAGCACGCGCGCACGCGCAACTTCGAGCCACGGGCGCGAACCGTTTCGACTTTCGAGCCGTTCCCACGTTTTGACCAAAACCAACGCCATCACCTCCCCACCCGACCTACTGTGGGATGGGCAGGGAAGGGAGGGGGGGGGGGAAGGGGTAGGTATCGGTTCGTTTTTGTTTAAGTTTTTTTTTCTTCCTCTTCTTCTCCTCCTTGCCTTACTTGTTCCTGCCAACCACCGTGTCTGTCGTCCTGTCAAAGTCAAATCGAAGCGTGAAACGATAATCTCCACCGACCGACCGACCGACCGACCGGTGGCAACTTACCACCCAACCCTCCCCCCAACGAGGGGTTGGTGTTGGGGTGGCAGCACGAACTGCTAAGCGTGCTGAGATTTTACTGCACCCTCGTGTCTCGAGAGACGTCGACGACGACGACGTCAAAGCAATCGATGGTCTTTCGACACCTTCGCGGGCCAGGGAGGAACCTGTTGCTGCGGGGGGAGGGGACGCGGGCCGTACCCAAGGGTCGGTCGCACACAAATACGCCACTAGAGCACATGTTCGGGCTTTTCTTCCCCCAAACGCTCCCGTTTCCGGAACGCTTCGATTTGCCGGAAACCCTCTCGATGGCTTTGGAAAGCAAAAATGTGCATCGAATGGTAATAAATATTTTACGACAAATTTAGGCGGCACTAGTTGCACTTAAAACCACTCAAGTTTGGCCTCGTTCGCGCAACTGGCCAGCCGATTTTACGACCCCCCTTGACATTTTTCCACGGGCAACCACTTGCGGCCGATCGGGAAGATTTTTGGCGACGGGTTTTATTCATTTTTTATTAAACCACTTTTCACAATGCGGTCGTTGAGAAGTTTACGACAAATAAATGATTCATTTACTTGCATTTGCGTGCGAAGGTGCAGTACCGCACGCGCTCACTTCTTCCATATTTGACCTTAACGGCGCCAGGATTTACCGAAAAGGACCGCTCTTGATTACGTTGATATTAATTACAGCGGGTTCGGGGCGGAGAGGGTTTCATCAACCTAACCGGGGGGTTGACATTAACAGTAAGGGAACTGCTCAAGATTTTACAGCCTGGTAATTGAATCGGTCATCTTGTTTTCTTCTAGGCTACCGTGCGCCGTCTGTCATTTGGCGCAATGGCAATTTAAAATCCGACCGATCCGTGCCGATCCTTGGTGGCGTGCGGCCACCAAACCGGTCGCGGATAGTTGCAACGCTGGTTTGGACCGGGTATGTATCTTGTGCGGCGCAACCAGATCGATTACCAAACCGGGCTGCCGTTTCAAATTAAGTTATTTTTTTGTCAATGAAAAATAAATCAAATGTGCATATAATGCGATAATTACACGGTAGGACCGGATCGTTTTCGTAATTCAAATGTGAAAAGAGAACTGCATGCACATTGTCAACATCGGCGGCGATTTTGATGCATTTCTTCGAATGTAAACAGGCGAATACAATTCACCGGATTGATTTAAAAATGGTTTGTTTTGTCTACAAATTATGTTAACATATTTGTAGATAAGAACAAATTATTGAAATGAGCTCATTTGCCGAAGAACGAATCGATTTGCTTCATTTGCTTGTCACAAAGGGACATAAATAATGGTGTGACACAGAAAAAGTTCGCCTGTGCCTTGCACGTGGAGACCTTTTGCCTTTGCCTTCCGCTTACCACCGTGTGAAATATGGCTGCAGGCAGTGTGTGCAAACGCGCAGCCTCAGCTTGGAAATTCGATTCGCCGTTGCCCCCGGTCGGCGGCGGTGCTCGATCATTAAATTTAATCTTATTTTTCGCTCCACGCGCCAACGGCTACCGTTTACCGTTTGACGTTTCATGACAGCCAAAGGGGAGCTGAATGAGGAGCGCAAGAGAGGACCCTGAGGTCGCCTTCCCTTCCTCCACCCGGTGAGCTTCGAAGTTAGTTCCGGGACCGTTTATGAGATGAGCGCCCCGCTCGAGTTTGGCGGTTTTAGTCAAACGAAACCGACAGACAACCGTCGCCATTTGCGCCGTTTTATGAAGAACCGTCTAGGATGCATTTCTGCCCGATGGAGGAGGGGAAACTGTGGGACGCAGATGAGGGAGGGCCAGTCATGGCACGAAAGTGAGTCTCGTGAGGCATTTATGTATGCGTCAATGTGCGCGAGTCACTCCAATCTGCAGGCGGGCTACCGGAGCTGACTCCCTCGGATGACCTGCCAAACGAGGAGAGGTCGCGATCTCTATTCGGTCCGTTTACGGCGCGTGCTTCGCGGGCACTTTCCGCGCCTGTGTTTACCATTAAATGGACAAAGTTTTCAACAGGCACCGAACGTTACTACGATAAGCAATGCGCCATCGGCTAACAAACAACATTTCGGGTGAGAGGAGGGATTGAAAAATATAGAACGATCATCGGAGCATAAGCCGGTCTAGACATAATAAATATCTGCGAACCGGGAGGTCAAACAAATAGAGGGGAAACTGTTTGCGAAAACAGATTCAGACTATCAATAAAGCAAGCACGAATTGATTTCGTCATGATTATTTCATTTTTATAAAAATTGATGAAAAAAAAAACAGAAAAGAGAAAACTAAAAAAACAAATCAACGGACAGAAATAGAACTGTTTGCGAATAGAGATTAAAAGTATCAATAAAGCAAGCAAGAATTGATTCCATCTTACTACGTGCCCTGTAACATGATAATTTCATGTTTACAAAAATTGATCAAAGAATCATAAAAGAGTAAAGAAAAAGAACAAATTAACAAATAGAAATTGAACTGTTTCTAAATACAGATTGAAAGTACCAATAAAGCAGGTAATAATTGATTTCTTCCTACAATGTCTTCTGTCGTATGATTTCATTTTTAGAAAAATCATCAGAAAAACAGAAAAGAGAATAGCAAAAGTATTTAATAAACGAAAAACAGAACCGTTAATTAGGGAACTTTCCTACTGCGAAGCATAAACATGACAAGCGGTTTTGAAACTTTTTGTGTTTATGTTTTGCTTGCAACGGTCAAAGCGTGCATGGAATTGTTTTTTTTTTATTTTTAACGATGCAACTGATGGCTTTTATTTATTCTACTTTCTAGATTAGCTGTACTTCTTTGCCCTCATTTTTTTGTCTGTGGTTATAATTTAAGTTTTTTTTTTGGTTGTTTAATGTTCTGGTAACGTGGTTAAATTGTTTATTTAAATGATTGGTTTTTTAAGCCTAAACTAAAAATTTTGAAAACTGTCTGCTTATGGAATTCGTTCAAGTCTTCGCAATTATTCAACATTAGATAAATGGCCAAATAAACAAGACAATTATAGCAGAAGATGTAAGTTGTCGTCTGATGGATACAGCTTTTTGCTTGCTGTTCATTGACTTACTTCTTTCTAGAACATTGAGATATTGTCCTCAATTTCAAAGCCCAGTGTTATGTTAACTTGAAATAGTTTCATATTCAAAATCTCCTCCTCCCCATCCGGTGATCTCAAGATGGAGATGGACTTCCTTCCCTTTGTGTTTTTTATTCCATGGCACGTGAGTCTCCCGTTCGGGGTGCCGTCCCGGTGCCGGTGGTCATTAGGTTTGCAAATTGGCGAGGACTTTTGGGTCGCGATTCACGCATTACATGGAACGCAATAGACGTGCGACGTCTGGCGTACGCCGTGGCCTGGTCCTGTTAGGCGCGAAAGGGTATTCGTCTCGTGTGCAAAGGGTTCGTTGATCTGGAGGATGGCAAAATCGTGCCCCGAACGTGTCTCATACGTTTACTTTCTATGTCCCATGGAAGAAAGCCGCCGTGGTCAATCAACCTCCTCCGGAGTGTGTTGAAATTTGGTCGCCTGTGTTTGACGAAGGACTCACGATCACGTGTTGTAAAATTCCGCTACAACCGAAACCAACCGCTGAAGAAAACCGAATGTTCCATTTGGAAGTCCAATCGATCGCGATCGGAAGGGGGCAGAAGTCTCGTGCTGCTTAAGTGGGTCGTCTGCTGCTTGCCAGATGACCGGCGACATCTCGTGGGCTTGATTCGAATAACGATTCGGACTCCGTCACGTGATGCACTCTCGTGAATCGGTATGAACACAGGTTGCAGGTATGTGTTTCGCAAAGCAACTTAGCCAAACGGAAATGTTGTGCCGAACAAAACAACCTTCTCATATTTATTCCGTGGCCTGTTTTGCAAGTTGCAGTCTGTTTTTGCTATCCTGCAGTCTCAGCAGTCCGGTTCTAGTTCGTTTTAGCGTCACGCGACTTCTTACCAGGGTGCCGGACAGTTTGGGCGGGTTAAGGGTTGCAATCACGTGACTAAAGAAAACGTTCAATGGCAAAAGAGTTACGATTGTTTACGTGGCATCTGGAAAACATTATGCGGGGCGAATTATCCAGACGTCCACATATTTGCATGTTTAACAGTCTTGAGAGATACGGTACAGAGATGCAATTCAACTGATTCTAAGTAAGGAATATATTAAGATTAACACTCTCACATACTCTTTAAGATTTGATCAAAGGATTGCTTTAATGTACACGAATTTAATAACCAGATCGCTCTTCAGGTCTTTATCAAACAAACGAATGCCATTAGCAAACTTCAAAGGGGAAATCGGTAGTAATAAGCTATAATTTTCAACGTGTTTATGAAATATGCTGCGCGTAAGCCAAGTGGCCGCATTTTAATGAACGTATGGCTTACTTTTGATGTGAATAAAATAAAACTTCCCCCAACCGGATGTTGGCCGTGCTTCTGATAACGAGTGTTTTTACGTCCCGCATTTGTTCGTGTAAATACACACGGGTGATGATTGAATGGGGAAAATATTTTTTCTTAATTTCATTAGTTCCGACCGTGTTGGTTAATGGTCAAGTCAAGTTTTTGTATGACATTTAAAATGTTACCAGGTCGAAGAATCACGACGGCACGTGGTAGAGAGGTGGTCTGGGAAGAAACGCACACCTGTCGATTCCTTGTTGTTCAGTGCTTTTTTTCTCCATCTTGTTTTGGCAAGCAAAATCCATCTTGCGCTTGAGCTTTATCCCCTTCAGGTATGAAAGTCACCCCCCGGGAGGATGAAAAAAAAGCTAACCAAACAAACAGATTTGCAAAAACTTCCAACATTCCGTGTGTGCGTATTTGGGGGGAGGCTAAACCAGAACGAAAAAAAAGCCCGATTGTTCCAACCGAATCGGCACATCACGGATTGACGTCAGCGGCGAAACGCCATCATCGTGTCACGCATGGACGATCGACGGTGGTGGCCCCGTGCAGTGGGAAGGGGGAGGTCCATTTCCCCACCACCTTGTGGGAAGCGACACGCAGTTTCAGCGGGAAAAACTCACCGCTTTTTTTTTTGTTCCATACCTGTGCGCACGTCCGCCAATAATCTGCCATTTAATGGTGACACTTGCGTGATGGAGGATATGCTGAATTTTGTTCTTTTTTGCTGTTGCTTCCTGTGCTCATGCTTTTCGACTCCGGGACGGAAACGGTGCGTTCCGAGGCGAACTTTTAACGACCGATTAACCTTGACCGACGATAAAGTTGAGCTTCAGCTCTTTCTCCCCTCAAATGGAGTTCGAATTTCGGATTCAAATCGCAGGATTCAAAAGAAGTACGCCGGAAGTAGTTTTCTTTTTAAATTGTATCATCTTTTGAGGTATGATTTTGTTTATATTTTCATCTGATTTGCGCACCACGCCTTTGGTGGCGGGTGCTAGGATTGGTTTTGTTTTTTAATATATAATAAAATTACTCGCTGTTTTTACATAGGATGGTTCGTACTTATCACTAGCTAGGGGGCAACTCCCGGTTCCATTGTTAGGAGCAAACATAATAATATACATCTATTCAATAGTGTTTTAAAAAACGTAGCTCTCTGGTCTGATACCGTAAAAATAATGCGCGCTCGCTCTCACAATTGCTACAACATGATTGCTTGAAGATATTGTCTCACTCGCCGTTGCACACTACCACCTAAGCAGCTACGCGGGGTTCTGGCCTTGAAGTTATACTGAGGAAGCGGAAACCGGCACACGCCAGCTCCATCTAAATCCTACACCGCTACCTTAGGCTTCCTTCACATAAGAGAGAACTTTTCACATCGATTTTCGCTGCGCCTTTTTTTGGCGAATTTAGTTTTTCCATATCTTTTGGCTCCTGTACGCATAGCGTACACTTCGTTTAACCGTGCCTTATGTGGGTGTGTATTTGTATCTTCCTTACATAAAAAAAAGCTACCGTGAGGAAATCCCGAGGATTAGGAAATAGCCTTGCAAATAAGTTAAATAAAACATCAATCTAGGAGAATTAAATTTAAGACCAAAATGATAAGCCTAGTGAACCGAAACATTAAAAAATTAAAGAAATTGAATGTACACACACAAAATATGCTATCCGAACGGAAAAACAACTGTGGCAGGCCACAGTTTCCGACGAATTTCTAGGAAGACCTATATGCACTTTCTGGAAGACGTTTGTGATTTTTGTCGCTACGTTCTCATTGGAAGAATCAAATGGATAAGCAATCAAAATGAACGTTGGGAACGAAAAAAAAGACATAAAACGTTGCAATCTAACCTGACATCACACATTAATCCAAAACTATGGCCGTGGGAAACCTCTACCTCCTATCCCTGTTTTTTCCCCCCGTTCTCCGTTCGTACTCACTAAATCAATAAAGCTTTTCTGCCGATGATCCTTATTTTCGCGCTATCTACAGAGGTTTTCCCTATCAGGCAAACACCATTCACACCAAGTTCTCTCGCACACAAACGTACACACTACTCACTCTCTTCCTTCCGCTGCCCGTTTGCACAAAATACGCCCTTACTACACTAGCCCTGCAAAAGTGTTTGTTTGTTTGTTTCTTAAAAGTTATTCACAGCATCACATTTTTCGTCGCCTACTTCCTGCCGCCCGTCGACACTTGGACGATCACCCAGCAAGCACATCAAACACAGGCAGGCACAGCACGGTTTCCGCCCACCACTTCCAGCAGCCCACTGAGATGCATAATTTTCCCATCCGGTGGAAAACCGTATGACTAGTGGGCGTGTGTGTGTGGGTGGATGGGTGGGTGGTTTCGTGCACCATTTTCGATGTCGTCCGGAGAAGGAAATGGCAAACGGGTTTTCACTGCACTTGCACTTGCACTTGTTGCTCGCGTGTGAACGGCGGACGGGAAATGTTTTTCGTTGGTGGGTGGGCGGCTCCACTGCACTGCAGCTTTCACACACACACGCACACACACGCGAGAACGCATTCACGCCACACATTAGGTACTGTTGTGTTTATGACTCCATGGCGGGTGGTGGTAGTGGTGGGGGGGGGGGGGGGGGGGGGGGGAATTTACCACGGACGCCACGGTTTGCCATCTTCGTCGTGCTTCATCTCCTGGTCCTCGTCCTCGTCGTGGTACGGCTTCTTCATCACGAGCGAGAGGGGGCTGTCGGGGCTTCCGCCATTGCTCGAGGACGACGACGACGAGGAGGAGGAGGATGAGGAGGAGGTGCTGTTGAAGGAGTGCTGCTGCTGCTGGTGGTGGAGGTGGTGGAACTGCTGGGGGGAGGTGACCGAGTGGCACTCCATCGGCTCGTACGTGGAGTTGGCGGGGCTGGGCGGGGCGTGGTAGGGCGAGGTGGTGTGCTCGCGGGGAACCCGCTCGTACAGCGAGGAGGCGCCCGAGTGGCTCGACGAAGCGGATCCGGTCGAGGCGGTGCGCGTCGGGATCGGAACCAGCATGGGGAGGGGCGCGACGGGGGAGACGGCGGCGGCGACGGCGGACTGCGGGTTGGCCAGGCCGGGTTGGCCGGGGAGCACGAACGCGATGCTACCGTTGGCGAGCTTGGTCGGGATGAGCTGGACGCTCGAGCCGGACACGCCGTTGGCCATGAAGACGCTTCCGTTTCCACTCTGGATGGCGCTGAGGGGCGCGAGCGGGTGCTGGAGGTGCTGGAGGTGCGAGGCCAGCTGGTGGTGCTGCAGCTCCTGGTGCTGCTGCTCGGGCGAGCTCGGAGGCGAGGGAAGGATGTGCACTTGCTGTTGCTGCTGTTGCTGCTGGCGCTTCGGGAGCTCCGTCTTCACGCCGTTGATGCAGTTGCTGAGATGCTGCATCAGGCGCCGCTTGACGACGGGTTCGATCTCCGGGAAGCGGCCCACCTCCTGGGCGCACTCGTTGAAGCCCGCCTTGAACTTGTTCATCACGCTCGGATCGGTCGCCTGCGACATGGCGCTCTGCTGGCGCTGCAGGTTCTCCAGATGCTTCACCGTCATCTCGAGGATGTCCGCCTTTTCCAGCTTCGAGTGGCGGGCGGGCTGCACAGAGGGAGAGGGGAGAGAAAAAAAACACGTGAATAATTAGTCACCGACCATCAAAAGAGCAGGCGAGGCGCACAAATGTTCACCGGGAAAAAAAACACCAAAGTCTGGTGATTTTTTCGTTCGCAAACAAAAAGCCTTTTTTTCTTCTTCAAACAGCACGTTTCCGATCGGATGAGAAGATACTTACGTCTTTCTTCATGGCGTCGAGGATCAGCGTCTTCAGCTCGTTCAGGCAGTTGTTGATGCGAGCACGTCGCCGTTTTTCCATGATCGGTTTGTTGCTCTGAAAAAGGGAGAAAAAACACAACGAACTATTAATTAAACGGTTCCGGGTTGATAGTCATGCTACATGTCTTCTTTTTCGCGCGCCCCGCAGCTTCACCATCGCTGATAAGATTAACCCTTGAATAATGACTGCGAGGAAGAAAAAATCTAACTTGTCGTACGCACGGACTACTTTGTTACAAGTGGCCGAGTCGGGTAGCGCTAAATTATTTATGTCTATGTTTTCATTTCGACACCAACAGATAGCGGCAAAAAAAGAGCCCAACTAAGAAAAAATCGATGCTTAATTACTCAAAATAGACATAACCATTTTTAATGGCGGCTTTGTGTCGAGTAACCGGACCGACTTTTCGACGGCCCTCGGGGTAATCTCTTTGCTCTTGACACTGAGACCAGGACGAACGAGTGGCATCCTGTTTTTTTTCGAACTCGAACTGGTACAGAATTCAACACCAGTAACCCCGTGACCTATTCTTTTCTTGTTTTGTTCTCTTACGGTGAGCTCGTACTATAACGTTGTTTTGGGAAAACTTACCCGACGATTATCGCTGGAGCGTTTGACCGGCTCGGCCGGGGGAATCTGTGTGGTGGCCGGCGTACCGGCGACCTGTTGCTGCGCGGTTGCTCCGATTCCTGTCACCATCTTGACGGCTGTGTGTTGCTTTTAGTTTTCGGGTAACAACTCCGTTCTCCTAGGCACTTCGGGTGTTTTTTTTTTGTTTTATTGTCAGGTTCCTTTCTCACGAACCTTAGTTTTTAGCCAATGGCTCACTTGTTTATTTCTTATAAGTTGTGCTTTTTCTTGCCACCTTTCACAAAACACAAGTTCACAACTTCAAATATCGTTCACTTAAAACTCATCACCGCTGCTACTGGAAGTCTGCACACTTTAATCCAGCTTTTAATCCAAGGCACTTTCTTGTTACTCGAACGTAATCCACTTGTTGATCATTGATGCTGCTTTGCTTTGGTCACTTCGATTTTATTTGTCACTCGTCTCGTTCCGCTCGGTTGGTGGTTGCTTGGGACCACGTCTGCTCACGTCGATCCGCTCTGGTCAAGCTCCGAAACGCGACTGACTCGGCTCGGTAATTGCGAGCAGCGTCGACGAGCGCGAACAGAAACGTAAAGAACAAGGAGAAAAAAAACGGAAAAGCGAAACGCGATACGAAACACACGATTTTGTTGCTGAGAACGGTGTTGAACAATCTTGTCCCGTGTTTGATTTCCGCGAGAAGCGCGTCCTGCTTCGCCGAGTGCTCGAACGAATCTGATTTCCAACACGGTCCTGCCGGTCACTAGATGCGTTTTTCTCCAAAGCCCGCCGGGCATTGCACGTTCGCGCCTCTGACGTACGCGCGAGAGAGAAAAAATCGCGACTCTCCGCTCGCTCTCTCGGCGCAAAAGGGCCACCGAAGTTACCGCTACCTGCTCGCATCGAGCGAGAGGGGGCTTACCGAGCGGGGAAGGCGCGTCGGAGCGGTGCGGCACTAGCGCGCGAAGGGTCGGGTGCAGAGCAAAGGACGAAAGTCCCGTGTATCCTTCGGAATTTTCGGGACTCGATGGAGGGGATGAGATTTTTTCCTCGCCTCGCATGCAACCCTCACGGTGTGTTGGTGGCTCGGTGACGATGTGTGTGTGCGCCAGGGCTTTAATTCGCTGTCAACGCGCGCAGGCTGAACAGCGGACGCAGCATCCCGTGAACTGTCAGCAGCCTTTTTCGGGATATTTGTCATATCGCCCTTTCACTCGCTCTTTCTCTCTCTCCCTCGCTCATCGTCCACGACTTCCCTAATCTTGTCACGACAAATCAAAGCATATCGTTCGTGCCTTTCTGTTGTCCCTTTTGCACACTTTTGGAATGATTTTTTCGTTTGGTAAAAAAGATCCCAATTCGAAAGATCACTGTTTTCACATGGACTTCACATTTTCTCCACCTCACGGGTACATCTCCTTCAGGAGTAACCGTTGAAAATTCCATCCCGCTCTCTTCCGTCACCTTCAACCTCCTTTGTAGCAGGTAGAAACGGTACCTTTTCCTCGCTAGCCCTTCTCCCTCACTCGCTTTCTCACTCTCTCACTTGCACTCACCTCATCCAAGCTTCGCAGGACGCAAGGGCATATTAATGGGTTCCTCTTTCTTCTACCGCCTAAAACACTAATGTTTTTACAGCCCCGAAACATGAGCAGGCTATGAAACCAAAAGGACAACGATCTGTACTCGGAGCCTTGCAACCTCCGGTCAAGCACGAGTTTTGTCCTCGTTCAGGATGCGATAACGATCGCTGGCAGTAGTTCAGTGGTTCTGCCAATAGATGGCGACACCGGTATCGAAAACGTTAAATCTCGAGCTCAAAAGAAGGACTTAGCGAATTTGAACACGAATGCAATTTCTTTCAGGATATTTTACGTAACCATTATCTACTGAAGTAACATTAGAAGCTGTATTGGATTCCAATGAATGGTTCCTACATTATAGACATACATAACATCCACACGCGATTAACGTCGATCATATTTACAAAACCTTGACGCGTCTTAATCAAACCATTTGTAACAAGCTTACGCCTTGCGCGTGAAGTAAATTTTCCAATAATCTTGATCCAACAAAAAAAGCATTAGAGAACTAAAGATCAGATCGTTTCACTCGAGATCGCTTCGTTTGGTCGGGGCCGAGATCTGAACCTTTTTGATTGCGGTAGAACCTTTACCTACCACGACGTTTGGGATGGGTTTCGCTAGAAGAGGATCATCAAGGGTAGGAACAAAAAACAAAACAAAAAAACCCTAAAAGCTGATATGTAACTAGGCTGACACGTCACGGAAGTGAGAATTGAACGAGTCGTGTGCCAGAAATGTGCGCGTAGAAATAAAACTAACCCAAAGATGCGAACAACTTCGTATTTAATAGCATTATTTAAAATACACACTCTGTACAATAATCTGGCATACATCTGATAACGTGAATAGCAAAAAAACCAGACAATATGACTTCTAATACTGGCCTATTTAATCAACCATTTACGTGTGTTACAAGTCAAACTAAATTTTTATTTTTAGTAACCAATTCTCTCCAAAAGTTATACGACAGTAGCAAAGTTTATGGACAAATTTCTTCACCACCCTTGTCGGGAGAAATTGAGAATTAAGAATGAATCACGGTGGCAAAAAAACGTCCGAATGAAAAATGCCAACCAAAAAAAAAGATGCACGAAAAAAAAACAGAAATTGTGTGCAGAGAAAAGTCCTTCCGCGACACGAGCGCGAAAGGGCGCAGGACACGAGAAAAAAAGGAACGGGAGATAAAAAAAAGGAATCACAAAAGAACGTGACCGAAAAGGAGACCGAAAGTAAAAATGAATGAGCTTCGCGATCGGGCTTTTGATAGGGATAGGGGTGGATGGGGTAATACGCACCCCTTAAGGAAAACTATAAAATTTTCTATCAACTTGGTTCTTGATTGTTGATTTTATCACTGAATAGGATTCATAAAGGTTTAAACTAGTTACCAGTTCAGGAATGTTTGCTTTTTTCGCTAAGAAAAACGTAATTTTTTCAGTTTTGAAAAACTTCAATTTTTGATCGATCAGTATCTGGTTGAGGCAAAACGCACCTTTGCTAGGGGTAATACGCACCACAACATAGGGGCAATACGCACCACAACAAAGGGGCAATACGCACCACAACAAAGAGGCAATACGCACCACAACAAAGAGGCAACATCTACTGTCAAATGAAGATAGTTTGTTTACAAACTGGTGCATTTTACCCCGACATACTGGGTGCATATTGCCCCCATTCATAGTTGAACACATTTTCAACTAAAATATGAGTAAATCTGCATACTTCCCGAAATTTTCATGAACAGTCTCAAGCACTGATTCTCAATTCACTAAATTTCGTATTCCTCGTGGGCAAATATCGGTTTTTGCACTTAATATTCCTTAGCGGAATGGTACGTCACATTATAACAAAAACTGTCTGAGCTGAGAATGATTTTGTTTTGCGTTTATTTCGCGTTTCTGTTGATGTAGAGGTATCAAACTCACAGGGTGACCATATTTTAGTTTGATCTTACAGGGTGACTACTTTTTACGCGTCCAAAACTCGTTTTTCAAGGGAAATTTGAAAGGGTGCGTATTGCCCCAGGGGTGCGTATTACCCCAGCCACCCCTATAAGGTTTTTTTTTTCAGGTTCGCTTTGTTCCATTCTCCATTTCTCGAATTGGTCCGTGTACCATCGCCGCGCGAGCCGCGTGTGCTGCCCCGGCCACGAGCCGCGCATGCAGGACGAATCGAACGGGCCGGAACACACAAACAGGGAGCGATGAAAATGGTGCACAAAAGGAAACGCGCGGAGTGCGCTCGACGCGTTCCACTGGCGCAGCGCCACCGCCGTGCGAACGATGGGGGTAAGGGGAAGGGGAAAACCCAAAGGGAATGATCGCGAGAAAAAGGAGTAAATCAGAGTCCGCGCGGACGTGCGCAGCGGTAGCGAAGACGATGACCATCATCATCATCATCATCGGGCTTGAGGGAGCTTTGTAAGAAAATGGGAAAAACAAAACCCCTTGACGGGGTGGGAGCTTTTTTCTCCTCCGCGGCGGCGGGCGCCATCGAGAGGGGAGGGGGACACACGCGCCGTGCTCCAGGCGCGACGTGAGTGAGACGACTATAGCGACCACAGCACGCGCGCTCTCTCGTGGCGCTCGCAGGTTTGCTCTCGCGATCGCGAAGGGGAAGCACGGGTTCGGGATCCACGCGTCGTCGACACGCACACGCGCCGCGCTGGGGAAGGTGTCGCGGCCCCAAACAATAGCACGCGCGATGCGAGCCCGTGGCGCGCGTGGAGCCGATCGCGGTTGCTCGATCAGCAGCTCGAAGAGTCGTAAAATTCGAGTAGCTCGAACGCGCGCGCGCGCCCGAGAGAGTCGCTCTCTCGGAGAGTCGTTTTAATCTCTCACCACCACCGGCTCTCCCACTCTCTCTCTCGCTCGTTTTTCGCGGTGCGTTAAGGGCTCGCGTGAGAACAGGTAGCGTGCAGGGGAGCCACAAACAGCAGAAGCCGCAGCCACTTGTTCGGCCCCCGCGATACTCCGGGATGCTGCGGAATGGAGCTTGGGACGAACACGGCTGAAGGGGTACGGCGGCATGAGCCGGTGCACACGCGCGCGAGCGTTTCTGTGTGTGTGTGTGTCTGTGTGTCCCTTCGTCGCGGAACACAGCGTGAGAAAAGAATTTCTCGTCCGTTGCGATCGTGCGCGCGGCTTCGGCAATAACGCCAACGGAACGCGCGCGCCTCTTAGCTCACGATCACGCGCTCTTCCTGTCTCGCTTTTCCACGCTCCAACACCCTCCTCCCGCACCCTCGCACCCTTGTCACCTCCTCAACTGTCAACTGACGAAGGCGGTAAAATGAGACGTGCCGCTGCATTCGGCGACCGATCTCTGATTGCATTCTTCCGCGGCCGGGGCTTACCGGGCTGCAATGGACGGGCGATTTTTTTCGGTTTCGTTTTCCAGCGTTTTCGCCTTCGCCAAACCCGACACCGGCGGGCGGCATTTTCTCGCTTGGTGGGAAGGTTTTTGGGGATCGGATTTGATGTTGGCTGCTTCATGCCATCGGTGTTTGTCGATGTATTTTTTTTTTTTCTAGCAGAACACCGTCCGTGGCGGATTGCGACTTTACCGACGATTCTTCGACCGTGCGTTGGTGTTGACGCGATCATGAGCGATCGTGCGGGATCAGGAAACGGTCCATTTCGTGGGATGGATGGGTGACGATGGATCATGTGTTCCGGTGGAATGATGTTTAAAATCGACAGTTTTGACAAATAGTACAATTTAAAACAAAATTAAAATGAAATGGTTCAACGTGTCATATCTTTACTAGCTTATTTATATGTTCAGATATTTTTCGTTTCTATGCATCCAGGTTCATAAAATATGCATTTGGGAGTGTACATTATAAAACATTTTGTAGTGATCAAAATAAACACTTACAAATAAAGATTTTCCAAGGGTTAAGAAAAAAATAATAAAGATATAATTATAAAAAATATTAAATTATAAAATATAAAATCAAACCGCAAGAACCAATGACTTAAAAAAGATAAATATTTCTGGCCAACGTAATGTCAATACACGATGGATCGTTGAACAGTTTCAACATTGTCATAAAACGGTAAAGAAACAAACTGGGAAAAAGTTATCTTAAAATACCGATACTTGATACATTTTTTTCGTCTTTCTTCGCATAAAGACTTGAGCAAACTTTAATGTTTTCGTTAGAAGATGATTTTTGCTGCTAGTATAAACGTTTACCCCGTCGAATAGCAATTACCGGAGGTGCCTTCGATTTTATTCTGGACACTCCTTCGTAGGTGTGAAGGTCTGCGAAGAAGGCTACCTTAAAATCCCTAAGCCAACGTCCGTTCGCATGACTGCACGTCGGCGCAGACGAGCCGGTGGAAAAAACAACAAAACCTCAAACCGGAAACCGTCTGCCAAACCGTTGACCCTAATCTCTACTGTAAACAAGCGGGTCCAAACCGTTGCGTTTGCTGGGCAGGAAGATGGGCAGGAAGAACGTTTTCTCAATGAAAATTCTCGTCCTTACATGCTCGACAGCCCTTCGTCGCCAGCGAAACATATCGGAGCGGAAGGTTTGGCATTCTAATCGCCAATGAAAACAAATCATCCATCATCATCCGACCGGCTAATCCCTTTCCCGGAGGCCAACGGTCGGACGTCGTCGGTGCGGAAAACTTATCGCCTTTTTCACCCGGTCCCTCGAACGCGGTGGTCCGAGGATGGCTCCAGAGTACCAGGGAACAGGTTGCCATTTCCTAGCAAAGAGTGTCCGCCCGGAGTACAGTGAAAGGCAAATATTTGACCATTTGGCACTCATTACTACTTGCGTCGACTTGCGGCGGAGGTACGAGGGTGTACGATGGGCAGGAGGGAGAGAAACGTGCGCAGACTTCTTAAATCAAGTTAAAACAACATCCTGTGGCAGGGATTTGCGGTGGACGGATTTTGTGAATGAAACAGGTCTTCAGGAATCTCCCTTCGGGGATCTCTTTTTTTACCCCTTCGCGCGACACGGAAACTACCCGAAAGGATCTTAATGGTAGCAGTCTGCACACAAGGAGTACACCAAAAAAAAAAAAAAAAAAAACCTGACCGCAAACTTTTCCTCACGGAGGAAATGTTTTTCTTTCGCCTTACGTCTAAGCTTCCAGCAAACCGTGGATGGTAATACATTCGTGGGCGTCACGAAGGAATGTTTTTCTTTCCTCTGGATCTAACCGTGGGTCATGGTCGCTGGAAAAACAGACGTCCGTGCTGTTAGTGGAGGAAATGAACCTTGAATGCAAGGACATGCTAGGCACGATTAATGGAGGCGCAACATCGATTGCAAAAGTTTGTTTATTTTCGAACCAGTTTCGGAAGACTTTTCCCCGACTGAGCCGGTCTGAGCCGGGGTGGGGGCCGGGATTAGGGTGCGGTTGATCCAACGTCAGACACCTCGGGAAGGACGACGACTTTGCAAAGTCTTTGCAACGACGGTCGATCGTCGTAACGACGACCAAAAGTTAGATCACTCCCTAGAAAATTCATCGAAACATTCATGGTTCAGTATTTTGAAACCAAAGGTTTACCAACTCAAAATCTGACATATATACTTCGAAAGATAAGCCGGTGTTGCTGTGGTGTGTTTCATGTCGCCAAACATCGTGGATGATGCTGTTGGCCGGAATTTCGGGGAAGACATTTCGCCACGGTCGTCACACCAAAAGGCCCGCCGTGCCATGAAGTGTGGGAACCAAAAGGTTTCGCTCGATGGACTTTATTTTCCGCCTCCCTCTTCGCTGCAGATTCCCTCTTTTCTCAATTACATCCGTTCCAAAGCGCACCCCGGAGACACGGGGCGAGTGGGAGGGCCGGGGATCGTGGCGACTTCCGCGCACGAACCGATTCGCGACGGATCTCGCGGATGATCGCGAGACGGTCGTCTTTGTGGCGCACGACCCATGAAGCTGCGGGCGCGACTTGCGATAATTACTTCTTCGTTTTTTTACCCCCGGGGGGTGGCGTGTGAGTTGGTAGGCGAGGGTGGATGCATTGGGAGATTGCTTTCTGACCGGTGGGAAACGTTTGGAGCCGTTTCTGGCTCGTTTCGGATCTCGTAAAGCTTGGAATGAGCCGTAGGAAATGAGCAATCAATTTGAAAGCATTTTCATGCGATGAGTCAATTTTTAGACAACTGATTCTTGCTAGGAAGTCTAACAAAAGAACGAAAAATTATATCTGAATACTCATGGCGATAAAGTAAATGATAGAAATTGGGTTAAAACTTACAATTAAAGAAAATGCTTATGTTTTAATCAATAATGGAATTTGTGTTACGATAACATCAACTACCTCAAAAATAAAATTTAACCATATGCAATGACTGAAATGGAAAATATCGAAGTTTTGGATGTAAAACACCACATTCGTATCAAACAACCAGCTTCGGAAACCCTGTTCCCAGTTTCGAAAGAATTCTTTTTTTCAATTTTTCCTTAAATAAATTGTTTTTATTCACATCTATTATAGTTCATGTCAGTTTTAACGTAATATCAGTCTTTTTAATGTAGTCCAGAATTTTACAAAACCTTGTTAAGTTTCATCGATATTTTGATTCCACAGTTACAAATGCACATTCTTTAAAATTACTTGCTAACTTGTTTTTAAATTGCTGGGAAAATATTGCATTTCAGTTGTGAAGAGAAAAGTTCTTGTTATTTCAAATAAAAGTAAACCCTGTTCGATAGAATGCATTTCAAATAATGGGAATGCATAAATTAATTATATAATAAGAAACAACATAATAAGCATAAGAAAACAACAGTAAAATGATTAAAATATGGTATTTCATTTTTAAATAGAAGACTCAGGGTAGCAACATAATATTTATAATATGCATGTACTGCCCTTATTAGTCACCATTGTAAATTGTACATTGATTTGATTTATTTTAGGTATTAAAAGGGTGGGTATTTTAGTTTGCAACACTTATGAAAGTATGTGAAAGCCCATTTTTAACGCCTCGTTTAAACCCACCGAACTGACCAAAGGATGCACTTAAGGGTTAAAAGCCGGCGTACGCCTGACTCACACCGGCCTGCCCAGAAATGCCGTCCGGAGGGCTTGGCCCGCTTCCGGTCCTTCACCACCACCACCACCACCACCATTTCCCATGCTCAAGCTGATACTTGACTGTCATCACGTAGGTCTCCGCTGGGTTCATGAATCCATAAACACACATACTACACTCCCTGTTTTCTTTCTTTCATTTTTTCCCCCATCAAGTTGCTCGCGATAATGTGAAGTGGCGCAAAGTAAAACCTTCGCCGTTTCGCGGCAAAGATGGCAACAAAACCCCCTGCCCGGGAGCGGGCTTATCGTGCCGAGCGGTGCGGCTTCGGCTTGAATCACCGGGCGGCAACGAACCGGGCGCCATAAGGCCAGCCCGCCGGCTAGAACGTGCAACTAGTGGTTACGCGGCGGAAGACGGCGGATAGTAGTGTTGACCGAGAAAGGAAGGAAGCAGCTCTCGGTAGTTCGTAGAACCCGGCGATTGCACCGGCATCGAGATTCCAGCCCGTTTCAAGAAGGTGATGATGAACACGTGCACACGGGGCGATTAGCGTACGTCTCGTTTTGCGCCAACATCCACATGCACACACACTTACTCTGGGCATGGCGACAAACGTGCACGCCCGCGGAAAAGGTGGATGCCTTCGAACGCCCACCTTAGGGCCGAAGTCGAGTCGCCAGCAGCGCCACGCCGTTGTTATGGCTCTCCGCTTACACCGATTCATGTGCGCAAACATGTGCCCCACAGATCGCGGGGCGGGTATCGGTCGGGCGCGAAATTCCATCCACGATTAGCGTGGGCTTTACGCCACACCACCCCGCAGTTCGCCGATAAGCATCAACACCCCAAGGGTACCACAATTCGGCACGGTACGAGCAATTATTTTCCCATTCGTTACTCTTGTTCACCTGGGCATCAACGCCGGCTTGTGGCACCGGTTTGTTAGGAGCACGGCGCGAACATAGGGCTCCCGAACGGCAACATGTGCGCCGGTTGCACGGTTCTATTTGTTTTACTTTTTCCCGCTTCCTTATCGCTCCGCATCAACCGATCACGCTTTACTGAGGCTGACCTAGAAGTCAAATGTAGGTTTATGGTGGGTTTTCTAACGTCAATGAATGCATCGTCGTTTGATGAAATACGAGGTAAACGTGACAACGTGTTTGAAAACTTATTCCGAGTGGAATGGAAGAAAGATTACAAAAGAAAGTTATACTTCATTGAGGAAATTGAAAATTTTCTTTGATTAAAAATCGGACTTCGAAGACGAAAACCTGGTTTCTTGCAATATATTTAAATTCACTCCGAATACAGTTATTCTACATTGGAAAATAATCTGCTAACAGTAGGTTACTTATTCTTCGATGGAAAATTGTCACCAAGCGAAATGTTCAATATTCAGTTGACCAATACAAATATATCAACAAGAGCTAAATTTCTCCTATCAAGACATGAATTGATTCGTAACTTAATTTCATAAATAAATAAACTAGTTTAAGATTAATATAAGTAGCAATAAATTGGTATGTAAAGTGTTTCAAGCTTTAAAGCAACAACCAGTTCATAAGAGATGTAACTAAACTCTTAGTAGCTGCCATCATGTGAAGGAAAAACTCTACACATGTAAATATTTTTTATATAATAAAGCTTCAATTTCCTTTCAAAAAAAAAACAAACGAATGGTTAAATCCAGTTTAGGCTTTATTCATGATCATTTCTATGTAAATATTTCGTTTCAATTCCTTGATTTTGAGGACGCAACTTGTTTGAATGTCGGTTTATTCTTTTTGAAAGCCGGTTTGAAACAGTATGTACAAAAGATTTCACTTTCAATCAAAACATAAAAAGAAAATAAAATACCTTGCCGTCGGTAGGAATTTTAAAATGTACTTTTCATAGGAACGGTATTTATTTACCGTAAGTTTAATTATTCAGTTATATTTAGTTATAGGGTTTCTTTCGTTCCAATTAAGGGTTTGTTTCGTTCCGATTAATTCCATCATTCATTACTTACGTCTAAAAGTCTATTTAAACATGTTTGCAAATTGTCAAATGATCTTTTCGAGTTTAGGGCTTCTTTCGTTCCGCTTGATTCCATTATTTATAAATTCTGTCTCAAAGTCTACTTAAACATTTTTGCAAATTATCAAATGAAGTTTAAACTAAAAACTTTTGGTTTTTGTGTATTTTCAAAAAGAATTATTAGTTAAATTTAACGAAAGATTGATACGTTTTCGATTCATTTGGAACACAATCTACTAGCACAAGTCCCAGTTGCACTAGCCTTGCATTAGTATTCGCGATCCATAAGCATAGCAGCATGGTGCTAAAACGTGCCCCTGGTCTTTATTTTCGCTAAGAGAAAAACCCTGATGGAACACCCTGAAAAATCACGTACCTCTTGACAATTAGAAACAAATAGAACTGTAGGTAAGAAGAGAAAGAACACCTACTTTCCCATTAACGTCAAGTAGAACAAGGAAAATTACACTTCGCTCCCGTTTTCCTAGATTTCCAACCCACCCTCGCACCACTCGTGTATGTGTGTGTGTGTGTGTGTGCATGTCATCGACGTCCGAAATCGCGAGGCACACATCATCGGCAACAATCAGCTCGACGGATGATGGTAATTGTTAGCAGCACGTTCCGCGGCGGGAACCTCAAGCGACGGTTTTCAAAACACTACAAAATAACCAATTAATTACCGAAGGCAAGTCGAAGGACCGTGCCACCTAACACTTGCTCTCCACCCCGTCGTCGGGCACGTTTTGTTTTGGTTTGTTTTTTTTCCCACTTCTCCCTGGGAGGTCACAGGCAGAAAGAAGGTGGCCCGACTTGGTTGTCGTGGTCGTCCGGGACCAACGCGGAGGAAAGTAAGAAAAGTAAAACACACTCCCACCGAATCTCGACGTGATGTCTCGCCGACGACGGCTGTACCCGTCTCCCACGCTTGGCAACGGGTCTTGGACAACGGTCGGATCGAACGCTGCATGTTTCTTTTTATTTTCTTGGCGGGAGTCCTAATCCAGTGTGGCGGATGATCGCCGTGCGGGAAGCGATTATTCTTTTCTGGCTTCAAGCGCCATCAAGCCGAGCTGTCGTCTCGGAAGAAGGACATGGGCGAGGTTTGGGGTTTCGGTTTCGGTGGGTGAAAAATTAGATGGAATTTGGAGCAATTTTTCTTTCCATACCGAACCCCGACCGCCGGGTGTGGGTGGCGATCGTTTGTTTTGCGACCCCGAGAGCGTGAGTAGGTTGGAAAGGGGAATGGGTGAGGTGAGGGGGGTTTAGAAAACAGTTGTTTTTATAACAAATGTCTTTCGACGAGCTTGCTCGAGTGCTTAAGTTGACGGGTGGGCAATATAACACGTGATAATAGGGTTAGCTCGCTCCTAAGGAAGTTCAATCAATTAAAGAGAGTGATATGGTTTTGCATACAAATATTGCGATCATTTTTTGAATGAAGGAATTTTTCCTTAAATTTACTAAAAATTTCCGTCATTATGCTATTTTTAAATTTCTAAAATAAATTGCATTAACATTCTTAATTTTATACATGATCGCCAAAATTAAATTTACCCTCAATAATTTTCCCTTTTTTCGCAAACCGCATCAAACGGATCGACGCTGCCAAACACGGACGATTGAGCAAATTTTATGGCGCTACGCTTCGATGGCGGCTTCCGATGGATAACCTTTCGGCTAGCTCGTCCGCGGGAAAAACCCCAGCCACGCCAGCGGGTGGAAAACCTTTAAAAAATGCATCGACGCCATCGAGCGGCGGAAGCCATTTGGGAAGAAATAAATTTGCCGCACCGAAAGGAAAGCGAACATCTCATCGTCGCCTGTCGATTGCAATCAGCTGTGCACATCTGCATCTGCCCGGTGGGAGTGCATTCCGGTCACCCTCTTCCCCAATCCTTCCCCCCTGTGTGTGTTGCAGAATGCAGTTTAATTGGAGGGTGTTAATCTTTTAACCCCTCTCTCTTGCCCTTCTCGGGTGACGCACCCGGTTCGGTTGTCGATCGTAAAAATCAACGCGTGGTGAATCTCCAGGCAAAACGGTCGGATTCAGGTTGCGAAAAACAGGAAGCTTACGTCAGCGACCACGCTTTTCGAGCGGGAGGCGAAAAATTGACTCGTAAACCGCGCCCCGATTAATATGGTCGTCGGTGCGATTTACGAGACCGCTCACCTACGGTTGGCGTAGTGTTGGGAAAATGGGAAACCTCTGGGTACCGGTGAGTTAATTTAGTGATTGTTGAAAGGGCAACGGGGAGGGATTAACATTTTCGCAAAATGGGGCAGCTCTTAAAAGGGAAGTTCCATTGATGATCACATGGACTCGAAAATAATCCCTGAGTCAAGACGGAAGGTAGGTTTAATTTAAAGCAACGTAATTGAATTTATTTTCCCGAGTAAAATGAATAAAAATTAAAGCATTCAATTCTTTTGATTTTAATATTTTTGAATGGGAAAAATGAATGCCACCAGTTACTTCCAACTGACTTCGATTCTCTCGCATTAACACCAAAAAGTGCGTGACAAAATGCACCCCTTGGAAGAAAACTCACTGCTCGGGTGCATTCTCCACATTCCTGGGCACGATTAGCATTTCAACGTGAGCAACTCAATCGAAACTCGTAAGGTTTAGGGCCGGTTCACGTCCAACACGAAAAACCTTAAAATCCCCGTTGGAAACCGATACCGTCCGGAGGGGAAAATTATCATAAACCCCGATTCAAAATCAACGGCACAGACCCGGACCCTAACCCGATCCCTCCGGAGGGCCCCTGATATCCTTTAATGGCTTACGAGGAACCTTCGGCCGACCATTTCCGACCGCCCGGATGAATACTAAACAAACCACACGATCGTTTCTTAAGCGCTCCCACTCCCCCGCGCGGATCGCCAGGGAACCATTAACCCGTTGGCGTGAGGTAGGCCCGGGCTTTGATAACTTCATTAGAATTATTTTCCCTCCTCTTAGCTTCTACGCCCAAGACCAAGTGGAAACGATTTTCCTCCTCACCGGGGATGAAGGGTTGGGCGAGGAAATTTATTCCAAACGGAACGATAAAAATGTCACTACGTAAGGCGGGCGGGCAACCGTCCGCCGAAGACGCCGGTAACGAACGCTAGGCAATGTGTAAACAAGCATAAACATAAATAATTTAAATCCTACCCGGAATGCATGGCCACGGACGTCTCCGGACGATGGCGATGTACCACCGAGTGGTTTCCGTTGGAAATCCTCCAACCAAACGTAATCGAACGAACCGGGCCATGGATGAAGGATGCCCGAGGAAGGGCGAAGTAACGCCACGCACAAGATTAGATACCGATCTCGGGAAGCTGAGACCTTTTCGATTTTATTCATTCGTTGCGTGTTTGGTACGGGGCTTCGTTGCCGTGTCGAAGCCGGTTCTCGTTCGCAAACCGATCGAGGATCGAGACATTATCGATCAGCGGGAAGGTCGAATGTGCGTAAATCAGGGAATTTTCGATGTTTCCCGGGACTGTCATTGTTGTTGCCCGTCTCGGTTGTTCGAAAAGGTGCGCAAGATAAGATAACGTCGTAGAAGACAAACGATCGTGAGGAAAAGTACGTACGTACTTTCGAGGGAGCGGAAAAGTGTTCTACCTCGTTTCGTTAATTTTAAATGAATTCAAGAATGGTGCATCGTCGAGCGGGGGGTTGGGGGGGGGAGGTTGAGGGGCGGACGCAATGTCGTGATGCCCTGTCGACAGCCTCCGGAAGTGATGCCGGTGTCGAACTCTTCGCTGTTCGTCCTTCCCCCAACTGATTGCGTCTTTACTTCAGGGACTTACCATTTTCGAGTCCGTGTTTATTCTCTCCCTCTCTGTCTCTCTCTCGGGGGAGTGTGTTTTATTTTTCGAGTTGCCAAAAACGGAGAATATGCAGTCAGAGACCTCTGGGAGCCTGCACTGTTTTACACAACAACCACGACGGTATTTATCGATAATAATCGCATGAAAATCCCGAGGGAAAATCGACGTTTGCCAAATCGCCGAAAGAGGTGAACGAAAAAAAATAAATAAAGAAAGCGGTACGCCAAATGGAGAAAAACGCCGAAAAGGGTAACGATCCAAATCCTGAACGATGGCCCAGGACAGCTGCCGACGCGAACGACCGACGTGATTCGATAATGGCCGCCGGCAAATTATGACCAATTATGTGAATTCCCGTTATGCACGCGTGAATTTGCCAACTTTTCCCCCTTTTTTTCGGGCTGTAAATCCGGGCAAACGGGAACCAAGAAGTTCGTCCAATGGAAATTCATTTGAAATAATGCATCCAAATATTAATAAATGCATGCTTTTGCAGACAGAAACGCAACATAACCTCGGTGGTGGTCTCCCGTTTCCGGATCTCGGTTCGATCAACGGATGCTCGACACTCGTTGGCGGATGTTTATGCTAATAATAATAATGGCGGCCCAACACCCTTTCCCCACCCCGGGGGAGGAGAAGGAACGCGAACGCAGAATAACGGTTTGTTTACCAACACAAACATACACACACACACATATGGTTTGGCGTAAATAATATTAAAATAAATCTCTCTCTCGCTTTTCTCGGATGTTGAATTAAGTCGTACGGGACGAACGCGATCGCATCATAATGTCTTGAAGAGGGCACTTGCTTGCAAGACAAGCGAATCGGAGACATTGAAATGGTTGGAAGGAAGAGACAGGGAAAGCAGGGTGGGATCATCGGATCACTTTACACATGTAACGTTGACAAACAGCTTGTGAGACAAATTAACTGCATCCTCGTTCGGCTTCCAGTTGAACAACTTTGCTGATGAGCCGACAACGAGTGGATTTGAAGCGTACGGCTTATTATTCTTGTACGGAGGCATGTTTGCAATACAAAACAGCAGGCTGAAGAACATGTAGGCTTCTTTTTAGAACAATTCAAACACATATTCTTTCCTATACCGAGTGACGAGTAGTATATGAAGTTCATTCACTCTGACGAACGGTACGCCTCTTTCTTCGGCAAGTGCCAACTTTCCATGAATGACCACAGCGCGCCCGGCCGGAGTTTCCATTCATGAAAACAGAATCCACACGGTTTCCCCCGGACGTAATCCAATCCGACTTGGGGTGGGAATATTTTCACACGCTTCCCGCAAAGTCGTCGCCAGTTGAGACGGGAGAAACGACTTGGAAAAAAGAGTCACTATCATTAGTCAGCAACTGCCGCTCGAGAATCGAGAGTAATGCTACGTTCTTGGCCGGAAAACCGGAACTTCCAGACGAGGTGATACTCTGGAGGTGGCTCGCAATTGCCCCCCCGCCTACCATCGCTTCTCCAAAGTCTGGCGTGACGAATGAATTCGTCCCCGAATGGGACAGGGGGTGAAGGTGTCGTTGAATGAAGCGTCTTTTCCGATCGCCTCGCCGGCGAGGCGAGCCGGTACATCCGTGGGTGGAGGTGGTTTTCCGTCGGGTTCCCGGTGGAATGTAATTAGATCAAAAGACTACTTCCCGACGGACGGACGAACGAACGCGTGGGAAGAATGTTTCGTGGGTTGGCGTATGGCGGGAAAAGTGGGTAAGAAATTTGATCGTCAGTCTTCCCAAAAGCGACTTCGACACGCCCGGCCTTCCGACGGCACGGAGACGTTATGCAAAGCCAACCCGTTGCCTTCATCCCTTGCCCTCCATCCCGTGGGAGCCAATCACGTCAGCAAAAAACGGTCTTTCCGACGCTCGCTCCGAGAACACGAGATTTACGTGGCCCGTTACGGGCGGTGTCGCTTCTGAGTTTTCCACGAGCCACCGGACGAAAGCAGACGACACGCCATTCGACACGGGCTGGGAGGGGGGGGGGGGGGGGAGGGGGGGGGGGAGGGGGGGGGGGCGGGGGCCATTATACCTGGGGCCCGCACATCGGCACATCGGAAAAAGCCGCACTCGCGCTAATTAATGCCGTAATTAATCCATCTGCTAAATGCTAAGTGATTGCATAATTTTCCCACCACACCGACCGGCCCGGACGGGAGGGCGATGTTGTCTGCCGGTGTCTGGTCACTTAATTTTCCAATTTCACCTTTTGGCCACGCGGATCCGATGCGAAGGGGTCCAAGAATTCACTCCAGAAGATGTGGTAAACGTGTCTCTCGCCGTCTCGTGTGTCTTGTGCAATGTTTTTTCCGATTGCCACTTTTCGTCACCTGTACACAAGCGGAACGTCGCGGGAAAGGGCGGGGGCAGTTCTGTACGTCGAATGTTAGCTTTGCTACTTCAATTTTCACATCACCCCTCACTCCACCCTCCCTCCTCCCATCGTACCGTTCTTGTACTTTCTTTCCGTCTGGTGGTGGAAAATATTATTTTTAGCGTGACATTTACACCACTTTCAGCGGCTTCCAACGAGTCTCGCGTTACGAGGTCACTCGATGGCAGATATTCCGGGTTTGCCGGCCAAATAGTTCCACCCCAACCCTCCGCTAAAGATTGGTATATAGGTGAGAAAACGCGGTCGAATCGTATCGGGTTGATCACATCGAGCGCGGGGCGAAAAAAAGGTGCGAGCTCGCACGGAGGAGATCCTTCGGGGTAAAAATTCTGGGAAATATGTAGTATAAAAAATAGTTTGGCAGAAACACCCTTCTCGGTAGCATAGCTGGAGGCGAGAGACTTAATTTTATTGAAGAATTGTTAACCCTGTAAACAGATCAACTTATCACTTTTTTTAAGACAAAGTTATCTGTTTCTTTTGCATGTAGCACGTTTTTAAGCTTTTTTACCACGTTGACTGCCATATCTTTATTTTTTTATAGCCAGCTGACATTAACTCTAAAAAGATTTTCCCCCTTAAAAAAATAAAACTGCAATTAAAGACAATAATAATTATAATGACTAATTCTTTGGAACGCTTAGTCTTTGCTTGTTTTTTTTTTTCAAAAAAAGATGATAAGCATTTTATAAACAAATTTTATCTGGAATTTTTGTACTAAAAAGGTGTACTAAAAACGCTCGACAGTATACGTAGTTAATGCAGTAAATTGTTCCTCTTTGTTTTGTGTTTACATTTCTGATCTAATATTAATTTATGTTTATGCACGATCCTTCAAAAACAACACAAGAACAGTATAGATATTTTTCAACACATTAAAAATATAAAAGTACCCACCTTTTGCATGGTTTTAGAACTTAATGCGCCCTTCAAGGGTTACCCAACCGAAGACCGAATAATCCTTAAGCGCCCTAATGGCTTCACATTCTTCAGGACGTAGCTTATTCTTTGCTGTAATTATATGGTAGCCACACGAAGCGAAGGATCTCTTTCAACCCCCGGCCCGGAGCGATGAACTAAACGATGGCCTTAAAGCACGGGTCCCGTTAGTATGCACCTCGGGGTCCATTTTCTAATCGTTCCTGCGGTCCGAAAATCGGTGGTTTCTTAATCAAGGATAACATTCGCTTTGCGTGGCCACGATTTCTTCGTATTTCGCTGGTAGCCTGTTGTTAGCGTGATATCCTTGATCAACGGCATAAAGCATCGCAGGAGAGGCCTTGTGCGCGGCTTCCCACGATGGTACAGTTTTGGCGACTCCAAGGTGTTCTAAGAAGTGATCCCGTGTTTCTTTTCCTTTGCGTGTTTTTTGACCCCCAGCCTGGAAGAAGCTGCTTCGAAGCAAAAACCAACCGCACCAACTAGCCGTGGAACGAGGAAGAATTGCGTCCACTTTTTCCCGGACCGGTGGATTTCTCGCGTGCAGACAAGATCAACCACGATCGGCAAACCGCAGCAGCAAGTAATCACCTGCGCCGTGGAAGGCTCCATTTGCTAGAGCGGACGTGTTTTCTTAATGCCCCCCGTGTGTCGTAGTAGCCTACGCTTCGCCTTCTCACGAAATCTACGCCTGCTTGCGGACGAAAGACGAACGGCTCTCGCTTCCATATTGCGCACGGATTGCTGCGATCCTGCACGTACCGGATTTGGCGTAGAATCCGTGCAGAAGGCCCGCACTGCCCCGTAATTACAGTGTAAACAGATAAAATGAGAAAATCGATTTCGCAGCTTTCGTGTTAAAATATTAATCCGCACCGCCGGCAAGCGGTCGCGTACGGATTCGTGTACGTTGCATCAGGATTGGATTGGACAGTGGGAGAAATTTCATTTCCACAAGTTCTTGGCTTAAAGCAAGTAAAATAAGTTTGAAAATGTTTAAAAAAAAAGGAAACATTCAAAATTGATAGATATTTTTAAAAAATATATACTTAGAACAAATAAATATTGATTTTATCATACAATAAACCCAGTGTGAAGAAAAGAGTGTTAAGAAAACAATCTCATGAAAAAGATTGAGCGATTGCAGCTGTGAAAAACTGAGAAAATTCCGCTGCAAAGTAGAACCAAGGTATAGCGTGGATTGCTTCTGATCCTATCCAACAACCAACGCATGCTTAAGCCAATTTTGTAAGCCCACCTTTACAGTTTCCATACTAGGTCTTGGAGGTGGAAGCTGCCTTCTTCAGAAGCATTTTCAACTCCACCATTTGGCAAGCCACCGATTGAGGATAGTTGAATGTATAAAAAAAAAAGTTCGCTACCTAACCAAGTCTCCCTAGAAGACCAAAATCTCGAAGACATGTTTCTTAAAGGGATTGTAGAGTCTGTTGTTTCATTCATATGAAAAAAAAAGTTATGCAGGGAGAAAGAAGAATTCTCCAAAGCACCCACAGGGCATGCCAAAATGGAAGGGGTTTAGGTGAGGCGGAAACCCGGACCAGAACTTCTTCACACCCACAATCGAGGGTCGAGGGCGCACCAAGCTGATGAAAATATTTATGCCAAATGACCGTGTTGCGAAAGGGAACCGTCATCTTGTGTGCAGTTTTATTACGCCTTCAGGATCACGAAACGCAACGAGGGGGTCCTGTCGGGATCCCTGCCAGCAGGGTCTTAGCCATTTGGGCCGCGTGGAAGTCCCACTGCGAGTGGCCAGCACTCCGGGGCAGCAGGGGTCTCGAGAAAAATACAATATCCCCGCCGCCGGGCGTTTCACAGAGACGAACCGGGAAGAAAAAACATCGTCGTCGGGTGAGCTGTGAAGAGGGTTTTTTGGGTGAAGATTTTATTCGCAACAATCGATCGCCCGCGGGTCACGGAGCGTCGCGTTGGAGGTTGGAGATAAATAATAAATCGAAATAAATACCATTAATAGGTTTCGGGCCGGGAACACCACGCAGGGAACGTTTGCTCATAATATTTGAGGATCGATCGGCGGGCGGCCAACGGAACGGGTTGGTTCGTGATCGTCTGTCGGTCCGCTGGCTCGGAGTGTTTGCTCTCCGGGTTGAACGGTTCCGGCGGACTCGGCTGGCGCAAGCCTGGCCGTCCCGATGTTTACTGTCCGATCGTGCGCAACGTACCGGATAAATTATGAGCCAAATTGGAGTGCAATAAAATAAAATACGAAAAGCAATGGTGCCCCGATTTGGCACAACGAGTGGAGTAAAGGGAAGCTCGAGCACACGTTGGTCTCGGCCAACGGAACACGGGCGGCAATAGTTGAATCGATACTGCCAGTGTTTCACTTTTTCCCTTTTTCGCGCCCTCGTCGAAGTGCGCTTTATTTCCTCTCGTGTTTTTTTTAACCGACGATCCTCGAAGTGACGCGTTTTTTGTTTTGCAACACCGTAAAAGCAGAAGTATGCTGCCAGCATCCTGGAGCAGCTGAAGTGGATGACTTTTTGCTCGCGAAAAGGATCGCTTGATTGCATCCCCTGAAGGGGTTCCGAAGTCATACCCGAGTGTCGAGTGTCGGAGAGCCCTTGGGAGATTAATGTAGGATTTTGGAATTTATTGCACGTTCGCAAGCAATTGCAAATGGCGATCGGGGCTGGAAGTGTGGATCCGGGCATTCGTCAGTCGTTTGCCGCCGAATAATCTGTCGATGCCAAAACGCACTCCCGATACTATTCTTCTACTTCTTGAGTTGGTTTTGGTTCTTAAAGTGCCTGCACCAGCTTGAAATTGCAATCACGTATCGGCACAATCAATAAATGACACTACCTTGATGGCTCGTTTCTGCAAATGCAATCGTGACTCAGGTGGTTTAATGGTATCACTTGATTGCGGGCAATTTTTTCGCGTTTTCGACGAATAAAAAACCAGAGGTTTACGATCAACAACACCTTCGTTCGATCTGATCAAGTTAGGGAAGTTTTATCTTAATTGGAAGAGTGTTGCCATTATTGTTTTGAAGTAGCGTTAGTACGGGGTTTTGGTTTATGCATGTAATTTTGGGAGCGATTGTATCAATATTATCGATTTATAATATCAAGAAAATTGTTAAAATCTTCGAAACAGTCCCTTTTTCCACAAAATCATGCTGTAAGCAGATAGTTCAATCAATTTTAATTTAGATGTAACAATAGATGCAAGGAAATCTGGTTTCGACTGAAACAAAAATTGTATGCATTCTAACACTGACAACTGATTGTCATAAATTTTCTAAACGAAAATCCGATCATCTTGCAAAAAAGTGGATATTAAAATATCAAATCAAACATTTAATCTCCCCCTTTTTGATTGATTTTTCAGTAAAAACGTAAAATAAACTAAAAAATTCGAATTTTAGTGTATTTTTAGAGAGCTTTTCTACATTACCATACCAAGTTTATCGTTCAATGAGTGCAACGATTTCTTTCGTGGGGACCCTTCTCTAAGTGGGCCAAAGTAGATACTTTTACCCTATATTTTTAGCACTTGTCTATTTTAAATTTTCTAGATAAATATGCAGAATGTACGATAAGTTTGGAACGATAATTTGGTCGATAATTGTGTTTGTATTTTTAGAAATATTTTTAAGATATTTTCGATTTTCAAACCTGTTCAACATATTTAAACTTTCGCTGCTAATTTCCAAATAGTATGTTCAACTTATTTTCCCCATTCAATACACTTCTTAAGATCCTTTTCCAAAACAATTTTAACGATCGTGTGATCGCGTTTCGGTTTTACGTACGCTTGACCACCGGCGAACGTCACCGATGCCGTCATCGGACCTGCCAACAAATCGTCGCACGCAAATGAACCGAAAACAGCCAAATTTAGTGCCCTGGACGTTGGTGGCGGCGAGGCCGGGCGGTCAGTAATCTTTCGGTGGGACCACGACCAATCGTTCACGGATCGTTCACGGCAGAAATTCCGCGTGCCAAATTGACGCGTTCGAGTGGCGGAGTTGAAGAAAAAAGAATTGAAAAAAATACACCCCCTAAAATCCACATACCGATCACTCTTCTTTGACAGACGCAATCTGTTGAAAAGCGGCCCAGCAGGGTGGCAGTGGTGAGGGTGCGGGAAAAAGAACACAGAAAAATGCATTACTCACGCAGAACGAGGCGGCGTCTTTAAGAGACCTATACCGAAGCCGATCATCGCTCTAGGGAGGGGAGGGGAGGTGCTACAATTGTCACCGCAACAAAGACCCGCCAAGAGGCAAGAGTTAACGATTTGTTAGGTCCGGGGTCATCCGAGACATTCCTTGCAAATGGAAACATCCTTTCCCTGGCCCCGACCAGCCCGTCTGCCTTCTTGTTTCAAAACGGTAAAACGGTGATCAGCTGCTGAGTGACAGGCAGCAGTTTTGGCAAACGTACTCGGAATAACAACGCGTCGCCGGAATGTGGCGGATCGCTGTTGGCGCATAGAGCAAAAGGCAGACAAAACTCGACCAGAGAAAAAAAATCTATAACAAACCACCCGAACGATTTTGATCCGCAAGAACCAAGACGGGGATTTGTTCGGGAGGCAAAAAGAAGAGGAAGAAAAAAAAACCAGAGACACCCATCAAACGACATACGGCGCACGTGCGCACTGGCAGGCGTAGGCGAAGAACGCCTTCATTGGAATGCGCCGGGAGACGTCGGTCGGGTTTTTTTTTCCCACCCCGAAACATCACGGGACGACGATGGGGCGAGAGTAGAAATTTGTGAATTCAAATAAACACATCTCTCTGAGAGGACGCACAGGGGTGGGGTTGGGGGGAATGGGGCCATGCAACTTGAAACATTCCATATATTCGTCATGTTGACAGCGCTTTGCGTGCGCTCCGTTCCGAATGACGCTCGTGCGCCACGAGTTAGCGCCAGGGTCCGTTAGAAGGAAGAAATTCGGAGTAAAAATGGTGCTTCCAACGCTTCAGGTGTACTGGTAGGAGGGGAGGGAGGAACCGTGGGGTCAGGTCAGCAAGGGTAACATCCACTTATGCTATCTCCCATTTTATTTATCCTTTTCTAAAGTACTTTATGTGAAACCTTCAGAAAACTCTGTTAGAGCAATACATTATTAATAAATGTTAACACGTTGACTGCAGGCCGTTTTTAGCACACTTTTTTAATTAAATTCTTTTTTAACATTTATTAAACTAACGGTTTTTGAAGGCTAAGCAAAAACTTAGCTTCTCAAAAAATTGATGTTAAATATTACTATAATTTTTATGTTGCATTTTCATTTATTTATGCGGCAAAAACATTTTAGAACTAATGACAGCTAGCTATCAAAAATGATAGCAATAGCAGTGAACGTGTTAATAAAATGTGTTTATTATTGTGTTTAATATTACTATAATATTTTAGGACTAATGACAACTGGCTATCAAAAATGATAGCAATGGCAGCCAACGTGTTAAACGAGTAACTTTTTACTTGCTTCTAATATAGTGCATTTATAATTCTAAGTGAATAATTGCACTACATCAAAACACAATGGGAAAAAATGTAGTTTTTCGTGTTGATTGAAAATTCTAGCTTGTACGTAAGGACTTATTTTGAAGCATTGTCACAAACATTTCAAATGCGGAATAAGTTATCAACCATCGACCAGAACAAAAAATCTAGGGCTAAGACTAAGCTTAAAATTGCATGACGTTTAAAATCAACATTAATGTTTCCAAAAGTTATGGTAACCACTTATTTTTTATAGAATGCTGAATGAAGATACATTAAAATGTGTGACAATATTATCGCATATTGATTTTTGTTTGTTTTTCGAGCATAAATAAATTGGCCTACTAAGTACTATTTTAACAAGATATTTTTCTACATTAATTGTAGCGAAATACGTCAGGATAAGCATTTTTTTAAAAGTTGTTAATGCTATTAAAAGTGGTTGAGTTTTCATTTTTATATACCAATTTTTGAAACAAAGTTGTAGCGAAATAGTTGAAGTAATGAACAGATCATTGAATTTATGTTAATTTCATCATCGCAACTTGTAAAATAAATCTATCGACCCATTTCTCGCAATGTAACTGAAGCATGTAATTAAAATGCGTCCACTTTTATCTGCCGCAACGTTCGGATGTAAACTCTCGGCATGCAACATGTTTAATTTGAGTGCACTTTGATCTAACGTTAGTGGACCGTTTCGGTTCGTACTGCACCCTTTCCCCCGTGCGCCATCCAAAATCACCTTCATCCCTCATCCATCATCGGCTCGTGGTGAAGTTGGTGGAGTTCCTCCGTGGTGGTTACGGAAATTTCGCAGCACTTAAACCAAACCAAGGCCACCCGCTGTCGTTCGTCGATCGCTTTACATGTCTTTCGATCACACGTTGATCGGACGGAGGAGAGAGCAAGGTGGGAAAAAAGCGATAAACCAAGGCGAACCATTTTCTCCACATTCGCCTCATGCATTTCCTTCCCATTCGCGACGTGTGCGTGTTGTTTTTTGCTACCTCCCAGGGTGTCTGTCATAATCGTGCGTCGGTTCTAAATTTACAACGACCTTGCCGTGGCACGTGTGGGCGACCAACGGTGGAGTGTTCTAATTCTGGACACGATTTTATTTTTGACTCCAAGGATGTGTGTGACCGTATTTTTCTTTTCCATTTTTGCGATCCAAAAAACCTCCTGCCCGGAACCGCCTCGGTCCCGGTGTGACGGATTCATTTTTGGAGCCCCAAAATTAGATCATCCATGCCGCATTTTTCCTTGTTCCACCACCTGCATCCCACCTTTCGCTCGGCTCGACTTTGCCGGGATGAAGATGATGAGTAATGCTTTTAATAACCGAAAGCGCGCGTTTAATATTAATTCCTTCAACTCTCCGTTTTTCATCCATCTGTCTCGACGGTCGGAAAGGTTTTGGCGGGCGAGCATCATGATTTGTTTGTTTTCTCTCCGCCCGCCACCTCTTCTGCCGCGACAGACGGCGGTGGCGTCAAAGGCAAAAACCCAGACCACGGCCGGACAGAAGACAGAGAGAAAAGAGAAAAGAAAATGCCGCCACCCGGTGGTGGTCGCCGGAAAAGGTCGTCGGCGGGATGGACGTGTGACCTGCGTGTCGGAACCATATCGCACCCCATCAGCATCAACATCCCAACTTATCGTGGGACTCCCGCGCAACGCGTTGGTGTGCCGCCAAACATGGCGGACGGTGGGGGGGGCCGATCGAGGAAACGTTTACCGAAAACAAAAATACGGTGGCGCGACAGCGCGCGTGTTGTTTCGAGCGACTTTCGCGCGATTAATAATCGCTCCGTTTAACCGATGGGGGAGAGGCGGGGAGGGAGGCTAGCCCGGTGGATTAAGACAACGGGACGGGGGTCGGTGCCGGTCGGTTTGCGTTGGCGTCTTTATCTCACGATCGCGATGCGCCGGACGGCGCCTGGGGGAGACACTGGATCTGGCCGGACTTCGGCCGGGGAAACCCGCACGGGCCGACGTTCCCGGTATGCTAATTTATTGCTAATTTCATTCAGAATGCGCCGCACCGGGTTTGCAGTAAACGACCGTGTTGTCGGGGTTGTCGGGCGGGAGAAAAATTAGCTGATTTAAATACAACCACTCGTTGAGGCGAGGGGCCGGAGTGTCCGCAAGGGCTTCCTCCGATGAGTCACTTCGGGTTGGTGAAGCTGCGTGATGTGCTCGAGCTTGGGGTGCGCTTCCGAGAATACGATCACGGGCTTAATGGTTTCGATTACACAACGGTCGCCTTCAACGACATTGTGAGTAACTGGTACGAAATTATTGAATTTCTAAGTGCTTTTAATAATTAGTGACCAACGTGATAGGAAGTGGAAAATTAAAAACGATGGAATATATAAACCGTACAGGTTTATTGATTGAGGTTAGCGATAGAATATTCCTTATTCATAATGTTTGAGTCATAGAAACAGATGCTATTTGAAGTTGGAATATACCAACAAATAAATGGAAAAGGACTTGTTCTTTCTTCAGGACGAATAAAAAACTTATCAATAAGAGTTTGTCTCACCAGACTTTGAAATAGCTCATCAACTTCTGCTTCTTACGCATCTGTGTTTGACTCTTACTCATCAGTTTTTATCTCTTCTATATCAATTGTTTAGTTTTTATCTCCTGTTTATCTATTTTGTCGTCTAATTTCAATGAACATGGAGATTATTGAATTCAATTTGAATTAAAAATTATATTACAATGCCTGCTACGAAAAGAAAATCATCCGAAATGAGAAACAAGGTAAACGTTTGACACTGACAAAAAATTAAATAAGGCAAATGGCATTTAGTTCAAGATATTCAGATACCTAAAAGTAGATAACGACGAGGAAATTAGTGATGCGTTAGAGACATACTGTTTCTAAAACAGGCTTCGAAGAAATAACATTTGTCAAGCTACTTGAAAAATAGTGTTTGTATCAAAGTTTAGTGTGAGCTTGACAAAATCAAACATAATCTATTAAGATCCTGTTTGGGGAACAACATTATTATTCGCTTCTTCCGGATCAAAGGTAATTTAAAGTTTAACTGCAACTAAAACAGACACTCGCTGTCAATCCTTCACAGCATCATAACTTTCTACTCATCCAGCGGTTGCTCGATCGCGATCGATCGAATAAAAATAAGTACCCAAGACCTATTGTCGAGTGGTTTGGAAGAAGACCAAAAGTCTCAAATCCGGTCCACGCAACGGTGTGTCACCACGCGCGCCGTCGAATCGAACAAAACGCAACCCCCGGTGTTCCGCTTAGTCCGGCAAGGCCAAAAACGAGCTGACGATGATCTCGTTCCGTCCGGATGATGCAAAATAAAAAAATAAAAAACAGAAGCGACAAAACCACCGGATAATCCACCGAACCGAGCGTGCCGCGGTGATCCCGGCGCAGGGTTAGGGGATTGAATTTCAAATATCGTTTAAAAGCAATAAATTTTCGGCACTTCTAGTTTCGGCCGAAAATAAATTAAATCCACTCCGTGGTGCCGGCCCGGGTTGTGTTGGATTGCGTTGGCCAGTTTCGTTCGCACCAGCGACCTTTCCCGTTTGTCGGAGTCGGCCAAGGCGCGCTCGGGGTGGGTTCCGTGGGATGGTGGTGCGCGTTTGTCGGTGAGTTTGGGGATTTTTTTTTTCTCTCGACACTCGCGCGGCACATGTCGATGCCGATCGATGCCGATCGCTACCGCAACGGGAAGTAGAGACAAATAGTACTATAGGGGCGGAAAAAGAACGAAGGACTGACCGACCGACCGACCGTTCAGCGATGGTTTATTTAAATATTGGTTCCCGACGACGCCACCGCCATTTTCCCCGTCACATTAAACATGCCCGCCGCCCCAGGGACCCCCCCCCCCCCTCTCGATCGGCCTATAAATAGTCTATAAAATCTAAATTTGACGAAATGGTTTCATAAATTAGACACCCGCCGCGATTCGGTGGACGACGCACCGGGGAGAGGGAAACGAAGTGGCGCGACGTCGACGGAGTCAGCTTCGAGATGGATCGCATTTTTCGATCGCACACGCCAGCCATGCCCGCCGCACTGGCCAGAATTGGTCACTTTCCCGTGGCGGGGTTTTTTTTCTTGCGGAGCAAATGTGGCAACTCGTGAGCGCAAACTCGTGTGTCTGCGTGCCACATGCCGGGAGGTTTTTCGCCCGACAAACAAACATCTATGTGCAATCGAAGCCAACGGGAAAACAAACAGGAACGGAAAAAAAATAAAACCCTCCCCAATGATGCCTGCAAATTGAGGACGAGCGCGCGCGCAACAAATAAAAAAACAAACCGAAAGGGAAAACGCCGGCCCGGGCGTGGAGACGGGAATTAAGTTGATCCAACAAATCAACGACGGCTCACCGGGCAGTGGACAGCCCAGTGGAAAAATAAATGGGTAGACCGAAGACTCATCGCGGGAAAACATGCATGATGTTTGCAGGTGATACGATAAATAACTTTTTTTTCCACATTAGTGTTATTGCTGCTAGGTTTTCGTGTGTTTAGCGTTTTGATCGACGGAGAAGATGACCAGATATGATCGGTGTTAGACCATTGAGTTGAGTGGTTGTTAATCTGGCTTTGTAGAGCATGTGAATTTTTTAAAAGTTATTGCATGTTGTGGAAAAGTAAATTTTGTCAAGGCTTGCTTTGATTTTAAATAAAAATTGTGTTTAGATTTGTAAAGTGTAACTCCCTACGAATATAAATATATGAGGATCATCAATATTTTTGAAACCCCTTGATGTTTTTGTTAACAAAATTGAAAAGTTTCTTTTTTATCTTACATTAAATAGCTCGATTAAAACCCCCTTTTTAGGCATCGTCGATGAAAATGCAAATTCTTAGAATGTTTTTCCATTCGATTGTCTATTATTATGAACGAAAGGGGATCCCTAACTCGTGCCGCAAACGTAGTTACAAAATAAATTCAAATGGGTTTCGATGACGTTACACGTTCAATATTCTCAGAAGCAAACGTAACAGATATGAACTGGTTTTAAAGCTATTCGTGTCGAAAAGGAAGTGAAGGTTGGTTCGAGGGAATATGAAAAACAGCGTGCGACCACTTAACCCTCTCCCCGGTCGGGGTGGTAGAGAATGAATTAAAAACATAAAATCAACTCGTGCCGTTCGCCATGCGTCAAAAAGGCGCGCAAATTCACTTCAATCGACTCTCGCGTGTACTAAACACCTCGTGGTTTATCCCTCTTTAAAAAAAAACAACAAACGCGTGGTCGAGGGAAGTGGAACGGGAGCTGGGGCTTAGTAATTGACGTGCTTACGTGCACGCTGTCCGAGTGGCCCGGGATCGTGATGACAGATTGATATCCGAGACCCTGAGAGATGTGCGCACCGGGTGATGGAAATGACCGGTTCGCGTAAGTGCGGCACAGCAGCCTGCCACCCTTTTGGGTCCCGGGGTCCGGCTTCAAGCCCCGTGATAAAGCAATAAATTAAAAGTGGCCCCTCCTCGGACCCGCCCGGACTTGAAACGGGCGGAATGACGGTTGTGAGTGCAAATTCTGATTCCGTTCCGTCGCGTCTCGCCAGCAAAACCGTGGCCTTCGGTTCCCCCCTTCGCGACGTTTAAGAATGGGGATGGGAAGCCTTCAAAGTTGAGTGCATTGCGGTTCCTAACGGCAGGTGACACGAAAAGGGTGGTCCCGGGTACCTTGGCCCGCGGGCACGTTTCGGGATTGTTGCAAATAAATTTTAATTAAAATTACCAAAATGATTCATCAATAGTTGGAACAAGCTGACCTAAATCGAAATGCTGACGGGTGAAGCCGGGAACGAACGAATGGCCACACGGTACGCACACACCGACCAGGCTCGCAACCCTCCTCCATAGACCGGGAACGATAAATTAATAACGATCGTTCGATCATCTCGATCGAAGATGCAACTACGATCGCCGTGCAGCGGGCTTACTTTTAATTAAGCTCGGGTTACACCCCGTCCGCGGTTCCAGAGTGCAGTTTTGGGGCACATTTTAGGGGATGTTTTATTGCCGGGGTTAATCCCAGTTTTTCAATTTTCCCCCAAACCTACGATAGCGATCTTATCGGAACGGCAGGCCGCCTGCTTCCTATCGAATCGATCGAACCGATCGTGTGTTTTATGATGTTCGATAATTTGGTAAATTAATTGCGGGAAGTTTATTATTATTCCGCGTCCTTCGTCCTTTTGCTGGTCAGTTTTGGAAACATAAAAAAATAGACTCTAGGGCAATGTTTAATTTTATTTTTCAATCATCGTCTCATTTCCGGTGATGAAACGGTACGTCTTTAGAGGAGTTTTCGATTTTCCGCGACCCGTTTTCTACTCCGCACTCGTGCTGAACATAAACACGAGACGCAAAGGCAATGAAAATCGACACGAGCAGCGAATGCAGATTTGTGCAAAGCTATAAAACCGGGCGAATGACGATAAATCATTCGTCCACCAGTCGAATATGACGCTAATACCGATTTCCGTTTCTTCGGTGCAGCCGACAAACGGCGTCCGAATCCGTGGGAACACGCGTCGCAGTACGTAGCAGAGACTGCAACAAATTGCAGAGGCTAAGGAATGCAAAACGTGGTGTAGGAAGAGAAGAGAACGTCAAACCGTACGTCCCTTTCTGAAACAAAGCATTAATGAGCTCAAAATGGGAAAACATTTTTAAATTACCGGAACACCCAGGTGTGCGGTTTTTTGTTCCCGTATGCGTTTTTGTTTTCACCGTTTTTGGCAACATCATTCAGCGAATGGTTTCTTTTCCTTGGGGAAAAGTGCATTCAGTGCATAAATGAGCGCCGAGATCAGTGATGTTTTTTTGTGTTCCTTTGCCGAGAAGAACTTTTTATTTATTCCAACGAACACATCAAGATTCGTTCGTCGGTTCCGGGAACAGTAGAAAAAGCCATCCAGCCTCACGAGCATGAAAGGTTCGGTATTCCTACAGCGCGAGCCCGTGTCATAATTTATGACACTTGGCATGATCAGGAAGACACGCCAAACATACGACTCCAAATGATCCTCGCTGTTTCCTGCAACCGAGCAAACTTATTAACAGAAGCATTCCGAACCCCTGTTTTTCTGATTAGAAGTTTGGCAGGGATTGTGAAAAGGCCGAATTCGTTTGTCAAACATAAAAAAAAGAAGGAAACATTAACTTAACAGGAACATTTAACAAAAAGCAGTTAAACCGAAGGTACATGCACGCCGCTAGGGACGGTTTAATTTCGTGTCGCTTTCGGACACTCGAACTCCTTCGGTGGTGGTCCATCTATTGTGGTGGTCGTGCCGTGCGAAAATACGAAATTTTTACCAACCAACCCGCGCGCGCATAAAATGGTCAATAAAATGGAGCAAAACACGGGGGTGCGGGGCAAGCGGGGTGTAATAAAAAACTGTATTGATTAATCGATATTTTATTTTGAAGATAAATCTTCCCGCGCAACGGACGCACGTTGTGGGCAGAAAGGTGGGATAGGAGTCGTCCGACAGAGACTCCAGATGGCTCGCGATGGCTCGTGTGACGATCGAAAAATGACTCCGTTCGGGTGAGGCGATCCTTGGACGGGAAGGAGACGTTCGCAAGATTGCGTGACATCCGCAAGAATCATCCCTTTGTGGACGGAAAGATCGTGTGGGTTCTTTAAAAAACCGTGTTCTTTAATTATCGAATGTTAATTAGTTTGCCCGGAGGAATTGGACGGACGGTGGGTTTTTGTATCGCATGCGAGGATTGGTTTTCATTCGTGGACGATTCTTTATAGCGAATACAAATGGGAATTTAATAATTTTTCATCCATTTGTTTCTTTTTGGGATATTTTTTGAATATTTTGTTACCCAAGCTTTGTTTTAAAAGTTCAGTAATTTTTAAAGAAGTAAGGCAAATATCTAATAAGATATCGTGAAGCAAGAAAAACCACGCCCAAATCGGTAAATTTATCCATTTGGTTCTTTATGGAATATTTTTTGAATGTTTTGTTACCCAAGCTTTGTTTTAAAAGTTCAGTAATTTTTAAAAAAGCAAGTCAAATATCTAATAAGAGAAAATGTTTAATGAAAAATCCCTGTTAAAGGGCAGCTGGTACCGTGAAGCAAGAAAAACAACGCCCAAATCGATAAATTTATCTATTTGTTTCTTTTTGGGATATATTTTGAATGTTTTGTTACCCAAGCTTTGTTTTAAAAGTTCAGTAATTTTTAAAAAAAAGCAAGCCAAATATCTATTTAGGGAAAATGTTTAATGAAAAATCCCTTTCGAAGGGCAACTGGTACCGTAAAGCAAGAAAAACCACGCCCAAATCGATAAATTTATCCAATTGTTTCTTTTTGGGACATTTTTTGAATGTTTTGTTACCCAAGCTTTGTTTTAAAAGTTCAGTAATTTTTAAAGAAGCAAGCCAAATATCTATTTAGAGAAAATGCTTAATGAAAAATCCCTTTCGAAGGGCAGCTGGTACCGTGAAGCAAGAAAAACAACGCCCAAATCGATAAATTTGTCCATTTGTTTCTTTATGGAATATTTTTTGAATGTTTTGTTACCCAAGCTTTGTTTTAAAATTTCAGTAATTTTTAAAGAAGCAAATCAAACATTTATTAAGATAAAATGCTTAGTGAAAATTCCCTTTCAAAAGGGCAGCTGGTACCACGTGAAACAAGAACAACACCGCCCAAATCGATAAATTTAGCTCCACCTCGCCGCTGGCCGGTATGTCAAAGGTGCACCGGAAGTGGTAACATTTTCCGACCGGTCCGGTTTCGCGACCACTCCGAAAGCAACAAATCAATCGTGCCAACGGGCCGCGCGAATCCGTGGCGCACGATGTGACAGACGCCAATTTAAAATAGATCGACTGATGTTTCGTCGTCGTCGTCGGGGACGTCGTTTTTTTCAATTTTAATTTTGCTCGCTTTCTTTAATTAAAAAAAAAAAAAAGAAAAACTAAAAATCATGTCAACATGATGAATTCGTCCGGGCCTGGCCAGCCGCGACACCAAGCCGAAGCAGCAGCTATTTTCAAACATGTTCCTGGCCGATCTGCGCCAACGGTGTGCAACGTGAGAACTTTTCCGCACTGAACGAAAAGGAGAGAAAACCTCCCTTCGCCCTATGACATTTGGTCGCGCTGTTTAATGATCGGTTTGCATCGGAGGGCACCCGTTTTCCGGCGCGATAAACGAGGCCAGACGCGTTCGATCGTCGTCTCGAAGTCCCTAAGACCCCCCCCCCCCCCGCCCTCCCAACTTCGGTCCCTCAATCGAGGGGGTTTTTAGGGTTGCGATCGCAGGCTGCACCAGACATCAAGACGACCGCGCCATGATCGGCTTGCATAATAATGCAGCCCAAGAAGACGTGGTGTCGCACGGTGTGTCTGACCGACGGGACGGTCGCTGGCCGGTTTCCAAAATGAATCAATTTCCTTCAGCTCACGCCTTGGACGGAAGGCGGGACGACCAACAGGAGGTTCTGGGAACGATTTGCTTTGGCCCAGATCGAGATCGTGGAGTATTTTTCGTGTTCGGCCAGGCGCTCATTAGTGGTAGCCGGTTTTCGCTTTGCATCCATCGATTTTTTGAGTTCATCCCATTCCCTAGGACACGTGGCTTGTTCAGTTCAACTTTAGCATTTTCACTCCGGACGGGGTTTTCCTTCGTGTATGAATTGAGGATTTCTAAAACTTGCATGTTTTAATTAAATTTAATGTTTACTGTATGTTTAATTGCCCGAAAAAATTACTCCCAATAATTTATTTGTTTATTTTGATCGTTAATTTGCTCGCCAAAAATAATGACATATTTTTAGCAGGAAGTAAAAGATATCAAAATTTTAACCTGAGAAAAACGATTCTCATGATTTATGAAAGAGCTATTTGTTAACTTTAAAACGAGTACTAGAATACTACATTCCTCAACCTCGTGCGGACGTCAACGAGTATCGTCTCTGGCCGTCCCCCTCTCTCACCTTCGCCCTCTAACATTTCCTCGTTTTCCCTGACGCACGGCGCGATAATTTGACAGCTAACGAGACGCTTAGAATAACCTCACCAGACCCTTCGGAGTTTGACGGCGGGCGCGAACGGGGGAGGCCCGGGGTTAGGAGACTTTATTTTTACATTTTTCTCAATTAGCTCGCCAGTTCATTAGAAGTAGTGTCGAATTTTCCCGACCACCACGACTCGGCCCGGCGCATTTTCCTGCCCGTGATTTTCCACCCGAATGACGCTCGAGGCGAAAGGAAGGTGAACAAAAAAAACAGTTCCCATTTTCCGCCACAGACTGGCCGTCTTGCGAGCGTGTGTGGCCACGGTCGGGAAAGCGAAGGGGGAGGGGAAGTGAGATGGAGCAGGAAAATCGTTCCGATGGTGCGTCGTCAAACACGCGTTCCCGATCTTCGGAACAAATGACATTGTCTTCGGAACGGGGGGACGATTTGAAGCATCCCTCTATGTCTGCCCCGAAAGATTTCCCGACACGCACAAACGTACACACGCGCACACACTCATTAGCGCTGTTGTTCCGCGACCATTTTTCATCATATTTTACGGCACGGGGAAATATTTCACGAATTTTGTTTTGCTATCGAAATTTGTTTGTTTCAAAGCGCTCGGTGCGACGTATTGTGCGCGCACCCCCTTTCGAGGGGCGGAAAAAGGGGGAGGGGTGTGGCTGGCTGGATGGTGGAGCCGTCCATCGTTTGACGCGTGGTTGTCCGTTTTTCCGCCGGGCCGGGTTCTGCTTCGCGTGACCGATGCGGGTGCGGATTTCATCGCACATTACGCTGACAGCGCGACGATGTGTGAAAAATAGCGTCGTCGTCGTCGTCGTCGTGTGGTGGGAAAATCTACGCACTTGTTAAGCCCGGCCACCCTTCCCGGGCAGGCCGGAAGGTCCCCTAGCCACTCCGCAGTTCGAATGATCGATGCGAGCGAAAACGTTCTGCGGGAAACTAGCGCGAGCGGGAAAAAAGACCACAAGACGCCGATCGTGTCGCGGTTCAGAGCAGAGACGCCGGATTAACGCAATCGTGACCAGCTGGCATATATGGGGGCTGGGGCTCGCCGGGAAAAAAACAAAAAAAAAAAAAAGGGAGCAACAGCAGCTGTAGCAATCCGTCACATGGGGCGCGAACGGATTGATGAATTTATCGGCAGTGGCTTTAGCGCGCTCGGTTTGGGAGATGGATTTAAGTTGGTTGCATTTTTCCTCGCCGAGACCGGGTGACCTAATAGCGAAGGCCCTGGCACGAGTACGTTAACGAGCAAATACTTTTCCACACCCTCCCGAGTTACTGCGGGCAGCGAGCGGCATCGGGACACTTGGTTGGACTTGATGATGGTCGATAGGTGGCGCATGTCAACAGATGGTTTTATCTTATCGCTGACTCAATCAAAGCTGTCCAATTGATACCGTCCCACTTCTGTCAGAGACAGACGAGAGTATTTCGATGAAATAGTTCAAGTGGGGATTAAATCTCGCACAAAACGCGTTGGCGTGACTTACAGTAAATCTTTTATTTTTAACACAAGTTTCCCTAACAACTCCTCTTCGCTCTTATCTAAACAAGAAATAATCATCAACTCGAATTTTAAACAGCAACAACGTTGAAGCTTAAATTTTATAATAGTAGACGTAACATTTAAGTTTTTTTTTAAATAACATAAATAGTTCCTGAAGAATGTTTTTCAGAAACATTTCGTGTGATCTTCATCTGCAACCAATAATGTCTACGATTCAATTCCAATGTTTATCCGTTTGCATTTAGTTCTTGTTTGTCCTCAATGAATGGTTTCGGTTACATAGATCAAACTTCTATGCACATTAGACAAAATGGTTCATGAATTTCGGCTTCCAAGGAACACAAGGATTTTCTCTGCATCTTAGAAAATAACGAAATCTGAATGCCCTTAACCAGGCGTCACCACAAATGCTCAAACTATTCCCCAAAGTCAAACAAGTCCATCACAGTGACGATGACAGCATCAGGGTCGAACCGGCAGCGCTGGTGCCGGGAATTTGTCAGCTTCTGGTCATGCTTCTCGAAGGCGGAAACCCCCACAACGCAACCTCAAAGCAGCGGGTTTCCGGAGGTGTTTGGAACCGAGCTAACCGAGCCGAGAACGTGATTCGTTCCGGTCTCCGGTCCGTTCCCGAGGGCACCGAGGGAAATTCTCCGAACGCAGCAGCAACGCCGGAGCTTCGCATCGACCGGTGGAGCGCCTATGGTGCTAAATTTATCTGCTTCCAGTTGAGACCACGGACAATATTCGGCGAGGGCGGAATTCGTTCCGCTGCCAACCGGGAGGGCGATGGGAAACAACGGAAAACAATCGGCCGGAAACCACTCAATCCACCTCAGAGCAGAAAGAACAGAAAGGCATCGGCACGGCAGGGGGAGTCCGGGCTAGGAGCGACGCCCTGAAAGGGTCCCGCTCCGGGGAAGCCGGAAAATCTAGTAAATCCACCGAGGGTGTGGAAACAACACGGCCGTTTTGTTCACCAAACCACGTCTATGGGGCCAGGGGTTTGCCTTGGACCGTCGGGCAGGCGGGGGTCATCCAGGTCGGTGGCGAAGAAAAACAAAAACCAAGCAAAAAGGACGAAGGACGAGAGATAGCCATCCTGGTAGCGGCGATGTAGCAGGCAAAAAGGACCTCGGATGCAAATTGCCCTGGCTCGCGCGGCAGGAGGTCTCAAAGGATCTTCCTCACAGGACCTCTCTGCATCTCTTTCACCCCACGCACCATCCAACGAAGGTGCGAGCGAGTGAACAACATCCGTAATGGCTGGTTTTTGTTGTGTTAAGCCAGAAATGATAATTTTATGATATGGTTTTTATCATGTGCATTCGTTGCCAGCGTCTCCGTTCTCGCTCAGAAACAGGACAATCGGCCCAAGCGAGAAAGGGAACGCATCGCTAGGTGTAAAAAGGTTGGCCAAAGGAGATACGGTAAGCACTGCTGAGTTTACGGCCCCATCCTAATGGACCGCCAGTGTTCGTTTGAGGGTCATTCCGTCAGCACAAAACGTTGTCAATCAACGCGTTTCTGTGTTTCGTTGCGAGGCCTTGAGTTTAATGTTTACAAATGTTGGCTCTAAAACACAGATACACACACAGCCGGGCACAAAAACTGCAGTTCAAAGCTACTACGTTCAAAGAGAAAAACGATTATCACTAGTAGTGAACAGACTGCTGTTGTTATCCAAAGGACTCTCTTCTAGTAGGCGTTGGGAATTCTTTGAAATCCTTCTTCCGAAGGTCACGATAGAGAAGTATCGTTTTATGCATCTTAAAACAACCCGATTAAATCCTCAACCTTCAATGGTATCTCTTTATCAAAAACCTCTTTTCTTTTGCGTGTTTATTTTCGCTGCAAAGTGCAAAAAGCAAAACTGAAACTGATAAATCGTCCTCGAGCCACGTGAAATTGGAACGTTACTTTGTAGTCAACAAAACAATACGACAGTCCGCTCAGGTGCTAGGACCATTAAAATCGATCCCAAGTTTAATTATTTCCCCGACGCCGCTCCTTGCTTGATGGATCGGACTTCGGTTGACTCGATCGCGACTGGAAACGAGCGCTTGCGGATACCATTTTTCCCATTAACACATCATTCGTCACTGCTGCGAGCCATTGTTCGGCGGTAATGCGTATTTTTTCGCACATTTGCAACAGCAACAGGAGGAAAATTGGAATGCGATGCAGCTCGTCATGCGCGGCGCACCATTAAAGCTGCTGGCCAATGTATCAAAAGTCCGAAGTTCATAAACCGCCCGAATGTGAATCGTAAATCATGGCCCCAAACGGGGCAGCAGTGCGTCAGGATGCTCATGCGAGGGTCATGTGAAGCGTCCTGCCGAAGCTGAAGTTTCCCCTTTTCAGTTCCGCCCCAAACGGGGGACGTCAGTTTTGGCCGGGAGTGAGTTCGAACCGTCGGCGCAAGGAGGAAATATAAACTAAAAACGATCCGCGCGCTGTGCGGGTCATTCTCATCGTAAAAGTTCATCGATGCTCATCTTCGCCTCGATTTTTTGACGACGACAAAGAGGAGGAGTGCATCACGTGGATGGGAAAAATATACCTTCGGCAGCTACATCTGCGGACCCGCTCCAGGATCCACCATATGGGGAGCAGGGATAATTTATAACTATATTTTGATTGTTATTTATGGCAGAAATTAATATTTTTCGCATACACGGATTTTTCTCCCACCCCACCGATCCGGCCGGAAGGATCATGTTTCATTCCAGGGGCGTTCGAGGAGTCATTAACAGACTCGCTCGGAAATGTGAGTTTTATTCGGTGACTTCACTTCGATCACTCGTGGCTTTTTGGCTTTTCTTTTCGTATATGGTCACTTCTTTCAGAGACGGTCGGAATTGTGAAAGTTATAGTGCATTTATTCGCCGGTAATTTCACGACCTGTCACTGTTTGTTTGCGTTTCGGAATTGTTGCGCACGTCGAGGGCTAATTTGAACGTTCGACAGGTGGTTTTTTTTGGCAGCGAGACGTTGAAAATGAAGTCGTCAAAATGATGCCAGACAAAAAACAATGCAAATAAATCAAACAAGTGAATGAAATGGTAATTTAAAAAAAAGGAAAAACAACCAAATATTTGATTTATAGTTGATCACAATTTGGTTAATTGATTGGGTAACTAACTGACAGATACGAGTGTATCAAAATGGTCTCTAAAATATTTTAATATGTATGTTGCGTGTTAATACGAATAAAACCAGCACAAGATACCAAATATTTCTTAACCCAAATTAAAAAACGTGCAAACAAATTGCTACCTGCCACCAAAATGGAGAAATGGTCGTTGATGTTTCCAAATTTCATGCAAGTTTATTTTGCCATCAAGGTCTCAAACATGAATCCTTGTTGGCATTGACACCGATTGCAACGGTACATTTGCCAAAATGTCTTTACAAAGAGGATAAGTTGGCAAACAAGTAAAAAACAATATTTTTGCTAATAAAAAGCCAATTCCACAACACCGTTAGCGACGTCCGCCATTCTAACGGAATTCTTTGCAAAAATACACAACTGCAAACAGGCAAACCAAGCCACATAAAGTTTACTGTTTGTTTTTTTTTTCATTTGCCAAAACAGTTTGGCTGAAATTCGCAAACCCACATTTATTTGCAACTTCCTCCGAATGGAGTCTAATTTGCCATTTCTCGACGAGTTTAAATAACTGCTTCTCAATGCCATTTTGTACCTTCTTTTCTTTCTAACATCTTCTCACCTCGTTGAAATCTCAACCGTGCCCACCGGTCCAATCCTTCCGGCATATATCCCTTTTTCCCGAAGGATATCCCAAACGACGACGGGTTGAGCCCCAAACTCAGGGCCCCTAAAACTGGTGCTATAAAAATAAAACTATGAAAACCACCTTCTCTAACCCATCCCGGTGGAAAAGGGATGCCACGAGGTTCCTTTAATCCTTGCCAATAACAATATTCGCCATAAAGAGATAAAGAGATAGAGAAGGAGCATTTTCCCCCTTCGAGGCCGAGTGAGAGAATCCTTTCCTACTAAAGGATCGACGATCGACACCTACCTCTCTAAAGCTATCCTTTTTTCACCCCCTTATCCGAGAAGCACCACTACTTCACACACGCTCTCTCTCACCCTCAGGCGTTGTGGGCAAGAGTAACACTTTATAGCTACCATTAAGGTGGCGAATTGCCATTTTCAACCGGGCGTTCGCAAAAAGGGGAACCCGAAAGGATACGGCCGGCCGCCGGTTCAAAGGATTCTGTGGTGGTGGTGGTGGTTGTCGGAGCCGTTTATGATTTAATTGCGTTTGCAAAAGGTGCAAAATGTCAGGAGGATGGGTGAAAAGTGCATGCCAAAACCCCGGAAAGGGATAGTAGGGCTCGAGCCAAGCATGGAAGGCTGGCGAAAAATGGGTAACCTGAGTGGAACCACCAACACACACGCACGATCGAGGAAAAAGGGGGAAAAACAGGAAAAATTTGCATTCCATTGAGCCTCACCGGGAGAACCGGGATCGGGTAGGTAGAGGGGTGACGAGTTTTACGATCCATTCCCGGCAATAAAGTATTGCAATTTGGCAAAGTAAGAGACACAGTGTGTTTGCGATTTGCCAAATACCAAAAACGGATTCGGAGAAGAAAGTGCGCGTTTGAGGTGAGCGAAAGAAGAAAGAAAATGACAGCCCTTGGGTGCTAGGCTATCCTTTCGCTTTTACGGCACCGACGGGGTTAAAAGGGAGACGATCCCGGCAAAGGCAGGAAGAGGACCCGAGAAAAGCGATCCTCCGTGCGAAAAGCAAAGGGCTTAATGAATTCATTTGCAAATTTATGGCCACCATTGTGACTTTCGGCACACGTTGGTGCCGTGTGAGGCAGTGTTGGTGTGTCATCTTACTTTATTTCCTGGCGGCTAAGGAAACCGAAAAGTGGAGGACAATTCGTTTTTGGATAAACCAATCAAACACACAAAGCATGCACGTGGATTTTGGAAGGCAAAACTAACAAAACATGTTTGAAAATGTTGTTAGTTGATTTTTTATGGGAAAATTCATCAACATAGAATGTTTTTTCTTGAGTTATTTGGTACTATCTTTCAGAAATGTACGAAAGCATTTTTTCACAAAACATAGTCATGTATCATTGATGAAATTTCAATCAGTCCCGCTAAATATTTTAATCCAAATTTAATTTCCACTGTTCTTAATCACAAATCAAATAACACGACACACTATTTATTACGCGGGGGTCCGCGACAGCCGAGCGGTAGCGCCGGTTAGAAAATCGGCCCATGAGCGCCGGGGCTCACCACCTCGACGGCGTGGGTTCGAATCCCAACCGAGACCGGACCGTCCCCTGTACGAGAGGACTGACTATCCACGTACAACAGGGAAACAAGTCTCGTAAGCCCTTAACGGGCAGGCATGACCATGAGGTCGTAACGCCAAAAAGAAGACTATTTATTGGTTGTCATAGAAACATTTAATACTCGGATGTCAATCTTTCACGTTTCGAACGAAGTATAATTTCCGAATGCTAAATTCTCCTGAACCAAAGGCAGAAATCGCACCCATTTCGTGCAGAAAGGGTTTTACTACATCCTCTGGAAAAAGGGTTAGAAGTTTGACAACTGACCCCGACCGGCAGAACTCAGCTAGCTATAAAAGTTTCCGGTAGCTAAATGTCGTACTGATTGGCTAGCTGATAGTTTGATTACGGTTCCCAGAATTCCGATATCCTCCGGCCAACGATGGGTGAAGGTGTCGGCAACCCTTTCCCTTGATGCGGTTCTTTTTTTTCCCCAAAATTCGGTGCGAATTTCTAACCCTCTCGTTAACCCTTTGCCGAAACGTACGGAAGCCTAATAGAGCGATCGTAAAAACGTGCGGCGTACTGAGCGTATGCAAAATGTCAAACCGACCGGTTGTGGCTGCAGCTGACCGCGCACCGGCCACGATCCGGCGGTCGGGATTAGCTGCACCCGTTGGTAGATATTTAAATTAGAAAAGAAAAGGGTTAACAGGATTAGCACCGTTTAGGGCAATAAATTTGTTATCGCCTTGCGCTTGGCCGGTAGTTGGAAAGGATGCCTGCGACGATGTTCCAGGAGCGAGTCGTCGCTTGCCAGCCTGGAAGCCATGTCTCGGTGCTTAGAAGAGACGGGCAGGACTCCCGGGGGAACCGCGGTGGTGCCTGGGGCTGCCGCCCCGAAACGGGATTAAGCGCGTCAAAGGATTGCCGAAAGCCGCACGCCGCCGGTTGGCCAAGGGAAAGGGTTGTGGACCCGCGTGACACCGGCGATGCGAATCTAATTATTTGACAAACCGGCCATAAACGACGAATGGCAACCGGTGCTACCGAAAAACAACACGGGCAAGAAATTAAACCAGAGACCGGGGCACGTTGAAACAGGCACACATTCCTGTGGGCCGATCCAGCCCGGGGAGGAACCTGTTTACGATGGCTTTAGCGGCGGTGCTGGCCCGAACGCTGCAGGGATGAACGGGTTAATCCTATTATTATGACCCCTTCGGAGCTGCAGGTTAATCCTTTCGTACCCGCCGAAGCCTGACCGGGCGTCGCTTTTATTACCCGCCGCCGTCTTCCAGATAGTTTCCTTACCAGTTTTTTTTTTTCTTCGACTTCGAAATCTCATTAAAATTAACCGAAATCTTCGACTCCGACACGGTGCACGGTGAGGCCCCGGTGGCCAGATCAGCTAAACCCCTTTTCCGCTCGACGGTAGCCGAACACGTCGTTAAAAGGATTATCTCTTTATGGGCTGGCCGCAATTTTTCCCGCAGTCCTGTCAAGCGAGCCGATCGGCCGAATCCTTTCTGGCCATACCCTGCCAGGATAGATCCGGCCGCCGGAGGGGGGACCGGTGGCCAGGGAGGCGCTGGCTGGACTATAATTGCCCGAGAAACATTTTTCACTCCCAGCAGCAAGTTGTGCTGCTTGATTGTGCTCGTTTTTTTCCCCTCAACCAATAAAGAAAATAGACGTGCGTCAGGCTCGTGATCGTCTTTTTGCACCTCGAAAACAGGACTGGTTCATTTGGAGTGAACGTTAAAAAATTAATAAAACTACACAACGATTAAAAGGGATTAGTTAGGAGATGGAATACGAGGTTGTTGTTTTTTTTCTTGCCCAAACAGAAAACGCCGGCATGTCGATATTTACACGACGCATTAAAAACAAACCAGCTTCCAGAACCAACCTACAACCAGCTGGATGGAAAAAAAGTCTACAAGCGATGAAACTGAACCTATTTATGCTCAACCCGTCGCCGCCGGTATGAAGTTTCAAAAAGTACTGGCACAATGTTTTCGTTGCTTTTTTTTCTTAGCCTTCGCCCATCCTCACACGCTCCAGGGGGAACTAAGCAGATGAAATTAACACAAAACGCAACCACAGTATCATGTGTTGCCGGTCCCGCCAAAGGCCCCGAGAGAGCGCATCCCGGCAACCCGCGATGGTAGTGGTTACGCCAACGCGCAACGCGGACATAAAAATAACAGCGCCAAAACGCCAACACGTGCACGCCGCAGTCGTGTTTGTTTCTTGCCTCGCTCGGTGGCCGCTGCACGATTGAGCGATTCCGAAGTGACACCCAGGGCCGCGCCGCTTGATGTCATCCGTCGTCATCTGAAGTGGTCCCCGGCGTGGCTCCCGGCACCGGGACGAGTTCGAGTTGACGTCGAGCTCGAAACGCAAACAAAACGGTCAGAGCAACGGGAGGAACCATGTGCCGACATCAGCGCCCAGCGCCGGAAAATCGTTCTCGGTGTGTGGACGGCCTTTCCCAGAGGGCCGTGGATGGTGTAAAGCCGCACATGTGTGCGCACTTAACACGCTACGGAAACGGCTCACCAGCACCGAGGAGTCGTTGGAGGGACTGGCAAGACTAAACACTAAATGTGCCGAGACAAGGAAACGGTTTTCGGCCAGATTTTACGCATGAGTTCACTTTGGACGACCGTAATGAGATGGAAATGCATGGTTGATAGCTTGTTCTCTGCATGAGTCACAAATGGAGTTGGCCACACTCTGTGCGAGTGTTGGAAAGTGTGAAGGAGTCAAAAAATAACTCTGTAACATATGGTCGAGAGGAGGTAGAATAAGGTTTTTGACACATTTCTTCTTGAGTATTACAATCCCAAATGGACAAACATAACTTTAACTCATATACAATAATTGAATGTCCTGCAATACTTTAAAATACTTCACCATAACGGAGAGTTATGATTGGAACATGGTGTAAAATAGGCAACAGAGTCAAAGAGCGACGACATCACTACAAATATAGTCCTCAGTAATAATTAAAAAGACTCTCATAAGACGAAAAACACAATACACAATGTAAAACGATCGAATGGACATGAAACATCTGCTCGACATAGATCCTCCAACAACGGACTGCTCGCCATTGAAGCATGATTCATAATCAATTACAACCGAACAGCTTACCGTCTGGTTACAGCCATTCTAAGAGTGTCCTTTTGTGCCCGGTTCCATCCAGTGACTCCCGGAGAGGAGAAAAAAGGCTTGCTGGAAGGACATCGTACGCCGAACGTGTACCATCATGTTCAACAAGCCATTCCTACAAACGACTTACATCGGCACTCCTCAGCCGAAGGGCGAAGGACAAACGACAGCTCGTCCCGTCCAAAGTGGAGAGTAGTTGAATTCCAATCCAAACACTGGCATTCATTCAGCAACAAAAACGAAAGGTTAAAAAAGCAAGCTGGCATGTCCGTTCCGAATCCACACCGGAGGGCAGACATAATTGTGTGTAATTTTCCCATCCCACGAACTGTGCGTTTCGTTGTGTGCGTATACGTGTTGTTTCGAGGGAATAAATCTTCTTCCCACAAAGTGCATCGAAACGATGACAATGGGTGTAGAGGATCGAGGAGAGGGTAGCAGCACCACCCCGTCCAAAAAGGAGTTCCAAATTCATTGCGTGCGATCCTTTCGTTTCTGCTTTCGTTTGTTTCCAGCTCGCACCGGCGAACATTGAAAAGGATGTCACGATCGACGATCCACGAGCAAGCGACAAATGGAACGCTCCGATCTACCACCACTTCTCCATAGCATGACGTGGTCGCCTTCCCATCCGAATAGTCTACCACAGCTCTTACGTCCCATCGCTGCGTCGATAGGTCCTAAGGGATCGATACCTTCCGCTATTGAAAGCATGCAATCGCGCGAAGAACATTCGGTCGGTCGTCGCAAGAATGACACGCACCTTCCCGAAATCTATTCATAACCCCCTGCTTCCATCCCACGCGACAATGGGCCCTTTGCAAATGCGTCCCAAATTGGTCCATCTCCGGTGGGTGAACGCATCGCAGTCCACCGAAAAAAAGGACACCGATTTTTACGCGTGCTTCAACCGTTTCCTCCTCCGAACACTTCTTTACTCAAGTGTGAAATGCTCGATCGTACCAATCGATTCTCTCCGAGCCCTTTCAGTGCTACGGACAGCCTGCAAGATCCTTGCACGGTTTCATTGTGCCAGCCTTTCTCTTACTTACCGTTTGTCTTCGGAGGACAAGCGATTCGAGCAACGGTTACAATGGCCAGCAGCACAATGCCCTCCTATTCATTCCACTTTCCTTCGGGCTCAAAGTCTCATTGAAGCACGCTTAGAAGCGCTTTGTAACGCTATTAATTCTTCACAATTCATTCATCTCCTCCCGTTGCCATTGAACGTATGCTGCTTGTGACAAAAGTCCGTTATTGTATTTGCGACGCTACTCGCCGATTCTTCGAACAGTCCTAGGCCAAAAGCGAGCGTTCGACTCGGGCAGGATGATTTTCTTGTTTCGTTTTATTAGCTCAAACTAAAAGAAAGAAAAGCTACAGCTGACCTTAACAAGCGAAGATTAATATTGTCCCACTGACGCCCAGTTAGATGTTGTTGTTCTCATCGGCTAGTGAAGAACTTACGACGGGTACCTTAATCTCCGAGAGTCGCCCATTGTAGCGCTGGTAGATCTGCGTCCAGAAGTCCATCCTTCGCTTTTCGGGCATCTCGCACATTCGTATTCCGCTGTTGCTGATATCAAGACACATCAGCGGAACCTGTTCGGCCGTTTCGGGCACGTTCTGCTGTGGCTCCCAACGGAACGGTAGCTTATCACCAGTAGCCACGTCCTCGGGCGTTGGATCGCTGTACTTGGCAAAGTTTGTCCACAATTGGACCATCGTGTTGCGTAGCTCGTAAGATCGATCCGTCTCCGGGACTTCGGTGCGAAGTAGGGGCGAGCTGAAAAGGTAGTACACTTCGTCGATGTGAGCGGCACCCTTCATCGTCTTCAGCGACATGATCGCTTTGCCCTTGTTCAGTAAACCGTCGAACGCGAATCGGTAGCCGAAGAACTTCGTCTTCCGTTGGTACCGCGCCCAGAGTTCCACCGTCATTCGGTAGGCTAGCAGATACTTGTCGGTAAACACGTCCGTCAGCTGGTTGAGCGTATCCCGGTTGACGCTTTTCGATCCGAAGTAGAACTCCCTGATCTCCTCCCCGAGGGTGCGCGCCTCGGGCGAGAAGTAATCGATCGCGACCGTACGGGGGATGAAGCGCTCCGGTTCGGCGTTATACGTGGCCAGTGTTTTGATCGCGTCAATCAACACCATCATCCCATCGCGCTCGTTGTACCCGAGGATGATCGGGATTCCGATGCCGTCCGGTTCGCTTAGAATTTCGGACGGATGTTGCGTGATGATCGCGTCACCCGAGTCAACCCGCTCGATCACCGGGAGGAACGGGATCTGGAACAACTTCTCTACAGCTTTTTCGCGCTCCGTAAGCACCAGGGGTTGTAGTTCGAACACCTTTTTGGCCGGCGCGTTGCGTAGTACTTCGTACACTTCCACATCCGTCTGGGGACTGTGGCCGAGGAGTTTCGCCAGTTTGCGGGCTTTCTCTTCCGGTTGGTCCTGGAACGAAAACTCCGTGTAGATCGAGCCACTCTGCAGAATGGCTTTGTGGAAGTACCGCTTGGATTCCCGAGAAAGACAATGGAAGTTCACCGCTATCGCGCCGGAGCTCGCACCGAACAGTGTTACATTCCCGGGATCACCACCGAATTGAGCGATATTCTCGATGACCCATCGCAATGCCATCCGCTGGTCCTTTAGGCCGGCATTCCCCTCTACCCCGGCGTCCGGAAGGCAAAGAAATCCAAGCACACCGAGCCTATAGTTCACCGTCACAACGAGCACACCCTGCTGTACCAGATAGTTCGGCAGATACAACGAGCTATCACCGTGTCCCCCGATGAGTCCACCTCCGTGTATGAACACCATCACCGGGAGCGGTTCCGGGTCATCCTTCTTGCCCAGCTTCGGAGTGTAAATGTTCAGGAACAGGCCATCCTCGGAGCCGCTGATTTCCTTCGACAGCACGTCCAACCCCATGCAGTTACTGCGCTCCTTCGTGCAGTCCAGGTATGACACGGCGTACTTCTCCAGCGGAACCGGTGACTTGAAGCGTAGCAGACCCACCGGTGGCCTGGCGTACGGCACTCCTTTGAAGTAGTAGTAGTTCTGCCCATTCGGAAGCCTATCCCGAACGCCGTAGATCGATCCTTGCTGCACTTGGACACATATCCGGGCGATAGGCTGTAACGATGGATGTGTTAGGATTTCAATCCTTCATTTTGTATTTAATAAAACTGTAAAGGAAGGTTTTCCAGCAATTTCCAAGATCTCTGTTCTTTACAAGCACATTTTATTTGTACTTACCATATGTTTCTCTGCGTCGGAACCGGTGCTAACGTTCTTCCAACCCATCAACGGCGCACTTCGCATAACCATGTTTGGTTCTCGGTTGTTTTACCAGCAATTTTCGCTCCAATTCGACCAACGTTTCGTGCTGCAATGACGGTGCTCTACTCCGGACAGTCGCGTTGGTCGCGTTGGTAACGTCAAGCGTGTCATTTATCAATTTCCTTCCACCGCCAACTAAGATTGAATTTTTAATCAACTGCTTAGAAATTCAAAACTGCCCAAAATGCACCAAAAACTAACTTCCATCGGTTCATTTGCTTGTCGCTTCCGAGTTTCGAGTGTTCCAAACCTGAATACCTCAAGGAATCGTACGGTGCGTTCGCGCTCATATGCAGGTATGCAAATATGCCTTGGCTAACCTTCGGGCAGTCTCGGGCGCAAGATTCCTTACTCCAACGGGCCCGGGCTCTCCAGGTCAGGGTCGGCAGATGGTTGAGCAGGGCCCAAGAATTATTTGCAATGCCGAATGAAGGCTTGATTGATTTATTGAACCCTTGCCAAATTCTGCCCAGCCCTTTAACCGCCACAGAGCCCGCCCGACCCGCACGGGGTAACGGGAGACTCCGTCGGCTCTGTCGTTTGAGCATTATTAATTCTTCCTCCTTGGTTTGTTGTTTCGGGTTTTTTGCAAGCAAACAGTTACTTTGTCGTATGCAAAAGGCTTTTTTTCGCCGCCGGTGAAAGAATGTTACCCCGGCGCGAATAAAAAAGGGATGAAGCCGGGGTGGGGTTCACTTTAGGGTTGAGTTCTTTTCTTGTATGCACGGTAGATTACTTAAGCAACAACGTCTTGTTCGGCTGAGAAAGGATTCAATAAAACAAAGGGTAAGAAACAGTTAGTTTGTCGCATGTGAGGTCTGCGGAAGCTTGAAAGAATTTTCCTTTTCGCATCAACCTACGGTACCCTTGCCAATTTTTGGTCGGATGCCGCTTGCAAAAAAAGGATTCTGCGACGTAAAGGATACGAAACCCGTTAGGTTGTCGCATGGCGGGTTGAGCACTTTAATTGCAAGGGTTTACCGCAAGGGTGGTTGTGAAGATCATTCAGGAGGGGGTTTTGCTAACCGAAGCGGAACAAACACCCAAGCGTGGCTCTTTACGGTACCATTGCAAATTTTTATACGGATTCTTTTATGCGGGTCTTAGAAACTTCTTTTTTTTTGGCAAAGGGTGAAACCCCGTTACTTCGTCGCGTGGAAAGGGTAGTTCTTTGCTATAAAAGGGATAATTTGCAAGACCATCATGTTGAATAATGTTTGCAAATTTTGCTGGATAAGAAGAAAAGGGCAAAGGGTGAAGTACAGTTGGTTTGACGCGTGGAGTGGGTTGGAATTTGCAGGTTTGCCATCCTACCTTGGAGAAGAATTTTTTTTATTACATGCAGATTGATTTTTGCACGTGCCGAAGGACAATACGATGGGTCACGTGTAACACCACCATTTGGGAGGAGCTTTTAAGTCAAGTGCATTTAAAAGGCACATTTGATTGCGACTGTAAAAATCTCAAGCTTCGACGTTTATATGATATCCTCACTTCGAGAGCTTCAAACCTGCAATTTAAAATTATCCAGCGTGTTCGTGTTTGTGATGTAATTCTTCAACCCGATAACTAGCGCAATTATAGAACCGCCCAGGAACACGAACGTTCATTGCGCAACGTCCGTTTTCTCAATTGTCTTGCGCTCAAAATCAGCGAAAATGAAAGTCCGTCCAAGATAACCGACGGCTACTCCCTTTTCTCGCACGATGTCAGTCACGCCAGTCGAGTCCACACCTGGCCCGTGTCCCGAACATCCCGCCGGCGGATTGTGGTACCATCGCGTCTTCGGCCAGCTGCATCGCACCGACGCACCGCCAATTACTCGCCATTTCGTCGTGGTTTTTATTGTGCGATCGATTGCGGTGGGAAGAAGATGAGGTGCAGAGAGCGGGATCTTGAGGATCTTCTGTCATGTACGGCTTTTAAGTGGATCCACTCCGATCCGTTCCTGTACGACGAGCTTGTACCGCACACGGATCCGCCGGTTGGGTTAACTCCGGGAATGTCGCAAAAAAACGAAACGATCCTACACGCTGCCCCTTTTTTCTTGGGTTAACAGGATAAAAAAGTCCTCTAGATTTGAGCTTCTGGAGGGTCGCAGAGGGAAGAAGAAAAAATAGAAGCACCAACTGGCGCACAGGGCTCAGGGATCACTGCAAGACCGCCACCCGGGACGAGGCAACAAAAAAGGGCCAATCAATTTTCATAATTATTTTCCTTTATTTACTCAACTTATTTATTAATTTTCTCCTTTCACTCTCGGCCTCGCACGGTTCCCCTCCCGGGTTGGGTTTTTGTCTCTTCACCTTTTTGATGCGATTTAGCTGATGTCCCATAATGGTATTTTAGCCGCTTGTTGTCGTAGTTTATTTTTTCACCAGCGCGACCTGCGGATTCGCTGACCTGGAGAAAGACAGCAGATTGGAAAAATCCGTCCAGGACAACGATGCGCCAAATCCCGGTTCGACCCGGAGCGCGGCTGAAGGATGAAGTCGGGCGGAAAGCAAAATCAATTAACAATAATTTGCCGTGTGTCTTTTGCTTTTGATCTTTCGGGTGTTTTAATTGCCTTTTTTTTGTGGCTCGGAGTCTCTCTCTCTCTCCTTCTCTAAGGGTTTGTTTGAGCACACACATGATGTGCACATGGGTTGCTTTTGACATTGCCATTTGGCTTTTTGTGTCCACCGTCCGTTTGGGCAGATTTCTTCCCCTACTAATCCTGCCGCTTACATTCCGGGGATTCCATTACCGACTGAGGGAGTGCAAAAAGGATCTTTCCGAACGTACGTGCTTCCCTGCCCACAGGGGTTTCTCCCTTGGCCACTGTTCATTCCGCAGCACAGCATCATTTGCAAATATTTTACTTATTTTCATTAGCGCACGCAGTTAACGAGCTCTGGATCGCAAACAACGGATGACAATTTACTTTACCGAAAAGTCTTTGCACATGATCACTCACCGTACGCCAGATGGCCCTTGGAAGGGTGTCGAATGTCAAACCGGAATTCACATTTGCCTTTTTGGCCGGGAAGCTTGTCTTTGGAGTGTGGGATGTGTGCGACTTAAAGAAAATATTATGTTTACAAAATAGCTTTCAGGTGACAAATGGCAAGCGACCTTCGGGGGAAAGCTGGATCGCGGATAATTGGTTGCTAATTGAGTCGTTTTATTTTCTATTATTGTAGCATCGGGTTCTATACATCGAGGCGTATTGGAGTTGGTGACTGAAAAAACACTTTCTTCCCCAAGACAGATACAATCTACCGAGCGCTGTTTGTTTGTTTTCATCCCAGAAAGTTAACCCGTTAGTGTCGTAACATCGTAAAAGCCAATGATCGTAAAACATCGCACGATAAAGTAACACAAGAAATAGAGAAAACTGAAAGAACAATGTGTCGCTCTCGATAACCCCTTAAACTGTAAACGCAAAGGACGAAGAAAGTGAGTAGGAAATAAACGCCAAAACAATCTAGATCCATGTTCAAAGGGTTGACAGATTTCACTCTCGTTCAATAAAAGTTCTCCACATCGGAAGGTCCCTAAAGCGTGTAGGAGAGGGAAAAAAGGGGTAAAGGTAAAAGGTGATCCTTGCTCCGGATGAGCGATCGGGTTAAGCGTGATGTTAGGCATAATTTTTTAACAACCCCTTGTAAAGTCTATTGGAGCTTTTGAGACTTACAGAGAAGGGTTTGACAAACTGATCTAGTATGATTTTGTTGACGTAATAGCTCCATAACCCCTTTTACAGCTAAGGAATTGCTTGTTGATGACCTAACCCTTTCCTGGCACGTATACGGCAGACACATTTTTCTGCAAACAACGGCAGTTTTTCTGTTGTTCTTGGTGACGTTGAAGGAACATCACAGTGTTTCTTCTATTTCTTCGATATCCTAGCAGAGTTGTACCTGATTGACGCAGGCAGGCTGTAAAATCATGCTTTTGGGATGAATTAAGCATGACAATGCCAAACTCCAGAGACATCTCTCCGTTTTTCCGACACCGAGCACAGAGCACTATCTCGAGGGGACAATATGTCGACAAAAATACCGTTGCCGTCTGATCGTTGTCCTTGGAATCGGAACTGGAAATTTGTCACACACCAATCAACTAAATTCCCCACGATGCGATCGAAGGACGCGTCTGGCTCGTCGGGCCTAGATCATCATAAAGTAACGGGTTCCCGGGTTTGCAAGGGAAACCTACCACCTCCCGGCAAAACTACCAACCCAATGTACGAACGTTTGCATCCGGGAAAAATGTCGACAGTCATTTGAGTTTCAATTGCACTCCCGTATTCCGACGCGTTCGTCATAAACCCGTTAGGTTTTTCGCAAACGGGCCAAATTACCCCATCTTGTGCTAAGCCTAAGGCTAGGCTCCTGCCTTTGTTGTTGTTGCAAATATTTGCAAACGTAATCATAAAAAAAATGCAACTGGGAAATGTAAAGGGATAAACAGTTATTCCCAGCATGCGACAATATAACTGTTTCTTCGTCGCTTGCCAATTTTACAACCTGTCCAAAAAGGGATGCAGAAGGATGGGAAGGGTAGCCGGCAGCACCTTTCCTCTACACTGCTGCTGGATGTGACGGAAAAATATAATGGAAAGATATTTCCCATCGGGTAAAAGCTGAAGACGTTTTTTAAGGATTCATGGTCCTTAAAGATAAATAATAAAAACAAAAATTGCTAAACTGCAACTCTCTCGAAAAAGAGACATACTGAGAATGAAAGAGGTAGAGACTGTTTAAAATTTCATCATGGAAATAATCTGTTCGTTTAAATACGCACATTTAAACAAGCTTTGTGTGATTTGAATCAAAAGCATTTGTATTTGCATCTATAACATGTTAAAATTTAAAATTTCTACTACGAAAAAAATGTATTTTATTCAAATTTCTCTTTCAAATCTGCATTTCGGTATGATTCGGTGAAGTAATTTCAAATAGCATGGGTATAATCCTATTTTATAAATAACATAACAGTACTAAAATATGTCTACTTTCGAGGCTTCATCATTTCGTCTTGTCATTCAAAATACAAGGACAACCGTTTGGGAAAAAGAATTAAATATTTATGAAAGGATAAATGACTCAAGGAAACAAACAATCGCAACAAGAAAATGTTGAGATTCGGCTAACATATCATCACAATATGTAATAAATGTACATAGAAACTGTGTTCTGTTGTTTGTTGTTTTGCGTTCATTTCAATGATGTTCCCTTGGCGACCCAAACAATATATGGGCTTGAAGATATTCAAATTACGGACGTAGAGCTTAAAATCAGTTATTGAGTAACACTTTTCTCAATTTTACAAGGCCAACATAATTTACTCTCATTTTTCCTAACCCTCCAGTTTGTCCCAAATACTTTCACCCTTTCCTTACACTGCCGAGAACATAAATAAATTGTCGCATTTTTATATCACCCACTATGCAGTGAAAGCGAAACACGGCTGTGAAGAGTAAAGGGAGCAAAGGGTTAACAAGGGCACCGTGCTGTGACCCAGTGACAACGACGTCGCCATTGATGGAGGCCCTATAAAACTGATGCTTCTTTGAAGGCAGTGACATAACAGGCAATTAGAATATTAGGTGAACATAGTTCAGGCCCAGTTTTATAACCCTTTGCCTTTGCCCCTGCCAGCGGAACTTTCAACCCGTTCACCGGAAAGGGTTAGAGGTCGCACACCTCGGATTGAGCGGTTCATACGTGCCAGGCCTGTGCCTGCAGCGATGTGCATTAGCGCGGGTAGAAATTGTCAACCCTTTGCCACCTTCGGGGCCAACAGAATGGTCTGTTTTCGTTGCTCGTTACAGTTACAGTTTGTTGTTTTATGAGTTTACGATGTTTTGGGGTAACGGGTTAGCGTCGGGAGAAACATTGACACAAACATCGATGGCCTTCCAAGCTGCCCGTGGGTAGGTGACATACTGATTGATCCTTGTCGCAGGACCTTTCCTGCCTCGGTTAACGATCGAGCGAAAGGGTAAAAGTAAAAGGGTGAAAGTAACGTAAGAAAGGCGTTAAGTATTCTTGCAGTGGAAAAGATTTTCGTAATAAAACAATTTATCAGAATGGTGAACATATTATTCAATAGTGTTCAGGATAAACTTGAGTGTGCAAGAAACGCCAACAATATTTTATCTCTACTTTGTGAAGAACAAGCAATTTTCGAAATTCTCCACACATCGTAGTCGAACGGCGTTGCAAATGCGTACGATTTATTTTAAAATGCTGCCGCCCATATGTTTACAATCCATCAAGTTCCATCGAAATTGTCTTGCCACTCCCCTTCGGGGAAAACAAATAATCTTAAGAAGCGTAGCGCTGCTTCTCGGACACGGACGCTTGAAACTAACAGTCTGTTCCGGCCACTGGCTTTTATCTTGCGCTATCTCCCGGGGCAACGCCTCGCCCTCCGGTTGTCCCTTTTCGCACCAGATTCGATCACATGCCGGCCGGGTTTCGGTAGATCTAAGGTCTAGGGTATCGCTTCAAAGAAACCGTCGGACAAAGCGAGAACCCTGTGAGTCTGACCCTATGTGCCGGTGTTGCACATTTATGCCATTGCATTTATCTGCCTTTTGGCACTTGGGGTGTTGTTTATAGGGTTCGCTGCGTCGCTGCACTTTGTTCTTTTCCCGCACGCCTCGCCCCGGCCGGTGTAGGGCGGTAGCAGAAAACATCAGCGGCACACTTCCTGGAGAGTTCTAGTCATTCCTCCCGTGCACGTTACATGACAAATTTATGTTGATCGGAACGGCCAAAAGGAAGCTCCGAGCTGTGTGCACATTTTCCCAACAACGCCGCTGACAAATGATCTGCCGAAACAAAGCGTTCCCGGAATATACGAGGCTGAAGAAGCTACCGCCTTATTTGTCCCGGAGGCAGTGCAAACTGTGCATCAGCGTTTATTGTTACCACTTTGCACCGCTCGGAAGCGATCGGCATGAACTTTGTTGGCGAAACGGTTTTTTCCTTCTTATGTTTGCTTTTATCATCCAAACGAATGAAACTATGCTACAGAAAACACATGCATTTCGCATAAGAAACCCCTCTAGGACCGTCCAAACAAGGCAATAATTTTTTGACTCCAGTTTTCTTGACCGATCGTAAACGACTAAAACTGAAAACGAATTTTTCTAGAGTTCGCCAAAACATATTTTCAAGGTTTTTAAGATGACCGTTTGGACGAACTAATAAAGCATGGTCCAATACGGACAATAAAGAATAAATGTGAGGTCATTTTTGAACACGTTTTGTCCGTTTGGGCGTCATAAAAAATTGACCAGTCCGAGTGACTTGAACGAAAAGCAGTACAAACCGACCTGGTTTGTTTTTTCGAAAAGGAAGGTAACATAAATGACGTCAGTAAGTCCTTTCTTTCATATATGGTACAAAATAGAAAAACTGATAGAAAAAGCGGTCATAGATTCCACATTTTTGTAAGTAGGATTAAAATTGTTCCTCCACGGAAACGCGATAGCTGCACGATCGATATGTTTAAAACGCTAACAATTTTCACCCAAATCAAAACCTCGAACACTTGTTGGTTAAAGGCGGGCTGCGTGCCGGAAAACATCAACTGTAAATTAGTCATGGGCGACCAACCGCCGCACGAGAGCCGCCAAGCAACCCCAGCACGCCCGCCTATTGGAGGGAAGAAAAAAGGATAACCGCTCAAAAGGATAAACATAATTAACGAACATTTGCTTTCGGTGGATGTGAGGAAATTGAAGCGCCAAAAAGACAGACAAATAGATGGAATCGAGAGCACTAAATAGAACGAGGGACCCTTCGATGCCCTCACTGGTATGCAGCCACATGAGGACGGTTCGGTGGCTTGTGTCATAACGCTTGCCGCAAAAGGGTGCTGCCCGGGCGGATGGGTAAACCCGCGCTAAGCTACATCCTTCAAATCGGTTAATAACGAACCGGGCACGGTGACGCGAGAGCCCCTTTGTCGGCATCGTTTGTAGCGACGAATGGAACCGTTTAAATGGGACGGCACGAAAACCCCGAACGCGCCGGGATCGACATAACGAGAACAAACTGGCCTTCAAACAGCGGGGCCGCTCGGTTTCGATGCCGGTTCCCGTGGAAAGCTGGACGCCGCAAAACCCCGGGCGCATCTGCAGCCGCGAGCATCCATCCCGAAGGCTCTCTTAGCAGCAGCTTGTGATTTTCTTACTTCCCGGGAAACACATTTGTATGTGAAATCTGTCCAGGCTAATTCTGGAGCGACTCGATTCGGGGCAAGAAGGGAGGAAAGTGTATGAAAAATGATCCATCAAGTGGATTTTGTGTCTGGTGTTTTATGCAAAGAGAAAACCCAGCACACACATGTGAGCCGACAAAAGAAAACGGGGCTGTTTGGCACTTGCCTTCTTTAAAATTGGGTTTATTTTACCACTTAATTTAATAAGTGGAATATTGAAGCATGGATGAATTATAATTAACGACGAAATAGTTTACTTCACTGCATCATTAAAATGATTTTAGACAATATGATTCAGACCAATACTGGACGACATTTGCCTTGATTGTTTTTAAATTTTGAACAAGTGAATAATTCGAAGATTCGAAAGGAAATTTCGTTCTAAGAACGGTTTAATTGTGCTGGTTTAATTTTGTCTAGCAACAACTCTTCTTATGATAAGGATAAGAAATAAGCAAGAAAGTCCTTAAGCTTTCGCACATTGGATATTTCTCCATGAGCCATTAAGTCTCCATAAGATATTAATATTTATTTATCAGTTAAGTGAATAAATAAGTAAGTTTTTTTACTGCACAACACAGTAACACAGTTTTTACTGTACTTTTTATGTACAGTACAACAATCTAGTTGTATTATAGGCAAGTATAAAGACCAAATTGATAGTTTTGTTTAACTTAACTGTATTTTCCCCTTTCTGCTCAAATCTCCTGGTATCTAATATGTTGTAAATCAGCAAGATAGATTGTATGCTAGTCTACATTAGTTGTTCAACCCGATCAATACCACCAGTGGGATTTTTTAGTAGTAAAGTAACTTCTAACTAACAAAATCCAGTTCCTTTGCAGCATATGAAATGTGAGATCGTAGGATTTGTTATTATTTTACTTTTTTTTATTTTTTTCTACCAAGATTTCTTGTTACTAGGAGCTTTGGAAATGAGCAAGAAAAATGCTTCCCTAGTGACCATTGCATATTTTACCCTCTTAATGCCTTTAGTGTCCTTCCTGACCTCTGCACTTTAACCTATATTTTACAAGTTTCCAAAAATTGGACACTATAAAAAGAACACTCGGACAGTGTTTTTCTTTCGGTGGACCCGCCCGAGCCCTTACACCACGGTCAATGGTTCTTTCGGGTTTCGACAGGCACCCGAACCAGACCGAGAGGGGAAAAAACTGACCAAACATAAAAATATGCATCGCCGAATGCAGATCAAACATCGGACGTGCCCCTGGAGAGGCGATTTGGTCCATCCTGTAGTAAAACTTTATTATCACCGAGGATGGAATGCGGAGCGTGTTTTAATGCTCTACTTTTTCTGGGCACGCCATAAAGAAAGAATGGAAAAAACTAGATCATTCCCAAGGTTCAGCGTCCTTCGGCGGGCTGTATCTTCTGGCTTCTAGGTCTGCGCTTTTCCTCGCCGTAATGCACGTAAGACGGAAGTGCCCAGGGTAGGGTCCAAGGAATAAGAAATGGGAGCACCGATGGGTAAATAATAAAACGACAACAAAAAAACTGACCCTCGGCTCCCGGGTCCTTACGTCAGGATGGTCGTGTTGTTTTTCCCGGGTATCATTGCTCTCGTTTCGGGGCTGACTCTGACCAGGAAATATTTTGACGTAACGTTTACGACCGTGGCAGGACGATGCATATTGGACCTGAAGGTCGTGCTCTAGTTGCGTCTCCGAGTCATTAGAGTGGCGCATTTTATGGATGGTTCGTCGAAAATTACGTACGTGCCCAGGGAAAAAGCCTTGTGGTTGTAAAATCGAAAAAATCCCAACCTTTCATCCGCCCGACCAGAGTCTGGTAATTTGTGTTTGATCTACTTTCCAAATTGTTTGCTCTTCAGGATGATCCAGTTTTTTCTTTGTTTTTCCCGCTCTGATTTTCACGTTGGAATAGTTTTTTTTTTATTTCTCTTCTTTCCTTCCGTGACCTCCACCCTGCACTCGCTTACGTCATAAACACGTTGATCCAGTTTTTTTAATGGCTTCATTGCATCGGGAAGGTCATCTGCCCGGTTTCTCGAAGGAAATTAGTTCACTTCGAGAACTGGAGCACAGCGGGTGAAGGGCAATTCGGTGTTTGGGAAAAAGTGTCGAAATTTCCATCTAATTGCCGCCTTCCCGAAGGATATCCCCAGCGACCTCGAACGTGGCTTCCTTTCCCCCGGCAGGACACACTCCGGTCGCAGGCGATCTAGTTTTGGTTTTGCCACACGTAAAAAGTTGTTAAAAAATTGCTCTAGTTTTGGTATTTTTTTATGATTCTCGTGCTCTGCTTTTTTTCGGTTCTGTCATAAAGAGAATATTTTTTCATTTCTTGTGTCATGATCACCATCGTTATCGGCTAGTGTAGGTGACAATTTCCTGCGGAGTTTTTTTATGGCAGACTTTTTTGACCTACTAATTAAAACCATGGCCTAATTTACCTTAATGTGTTACAACAATGGAGAAAATATACGACACAGGTTTTGTATGGTGCAATTTTTTAATGATCGGAAGGACTTTCGCAAATTATAAGAACAATTGTATCATTATGATACTTATGAGAGTGTTTGGTTTTTTAAATAATATTTTTAGTATTACAAAAACGTTTAGTTTTGTAAAAGTGTAATTTTTCAAGACGAATATTTTTGCAAAAAAGAAAACGCAACGCTTACGATTTTTCGCCGCCAAAAAAATTTGGATTGTTGCAAACGAACAGAAAAATAGTAGGAAAGGTTATCTGCTGAGTAATTCCATCGGTAGGTTTTTCAAAGTAAGTTTTGGAATAGGAATTTGCCAAGGACACTTTTTACTCTCCGAGGAATATTGAGTATTTGAAATTGGCCATTGTAAGGTAAAAGTGATAAATTTTTCTGCATTCTGCTTACCTTCTAATTAGCAATTACTCAAAATGTACATTTCCCATGGATCGTCAACATCGGACACGATCGGTCTTCCCAACATTTTTTACCCTTCTACTGAAGATGGCAAAGAATTGTCGTACACTCCATCATTTAATATCAACACTCTCATGAAATCTGCAACCATCCCTCCAGGGTCGAACATAAAGAAATAAACAAATTTCTTGCACAGGCTAATAAAATGGCGAATCCTTTCTGCAACCATTTCCAGCCCGGCCACAAACTAGAGCCGAATCTCCAGCAACATGTGCTTCCCTTCAGCCCGAACTAGTGAATCCCATGCCAAAAACCCTTCCTTAACTCGTTCCCTAACCCTTAGGGCAGTTGAAAGAATAGTCAGGCCGAGTTGGCAAATCGCCCAAGGACGTCCTTCAGCCAATCGTAAAACATCAATCCAAACACCACGAGCTGCCAATGCGTTTGCCATTTTGGTGTGGAAAATATTTGCACCAAATCATAAATGACTACCATCAGAGCCATAGCCGGGGGAAAGCACAACCCCGTTGGCGTGCCTGTAAAATCCTGTCTGCAAAACTGGGCAAATTAGAGTCAACACGTACGTACGTACGGGGGTGGAAATTTGCCAGCCATCGCTCGTAAACACCCGAGGACGTGAGCACTGCTAAAGAAGGGTTGTTTTTCTCCCCGAGAAAAACCCTTTTTTACGAACTTCCCCCGAGCACAAGGATGCGTCCTTTCACTTTCCCAAAAACTGAAAGTGTCCAGAACTCTTTTTTACAACCGAAGCATGCCCGTATAATGCATGCCATAATTTTGCAAATAAAAAACCCCTTGTTGCCCGTGTGTGTGTGTGTGTGTGCCTTTTGCTACCCATTCTATGCAAAACAGTGCCAAAAAGGAGTAAGGGTGAAAATTGGCCAATCCTTCGCACTGCAGACGCTCGGAGGGCTTTGCAATGGACAGAAATTGCACACTGCGAGATTGCCAATTCTGACCTGCCACAAAAGGAGCGGAGACATCATCCTTGAGACATTGTGCCTAGCGCTGGTAAATGTTTACGGCCCGAAATTAGATCACTCGCTTTACCCGTTCCCCCATTCGCACAGCCCTTTTTGCGAACGTCCACGGCCTGTTCCGGTGGTGCCGGGCTGAGGTGTGGCTCGAAATTACTTTACAGCTTGTTTGGGTTGTGTTTTGGGTCTCTTCCATAGCTAAGCCTAATGCTAATCCTTTTATTTTGAAAACATTCCAACCCCATTTCTGGGATGCTGAAAGATTTCTGCCCGGACGTCCCTTAAGGGCCAAGGGAAAAAGGGGAAAAGCGGACCGGAGGTGAGTTGCTGAGCCGGTTCGTCGGGGTTTTACAGCGGGTGTGTCATTTACCGATGCCGGTTCGTTCTTATCCTTTCACAACCGGTCAGCGCACACCGGCGAACGATTCTCGACATCGGCTGAAGGTTTTCCATCTTCACAAGCGGATGAGAAGACGATCGTTTTATGATGCAGATTTATTGGACCACACTGTCCACTGGGTGAACTCCTTCACTGACCAGTGGTCACCCAGATGATGGTCTGCTGGCTGGTTGGTGGGAAACCTTTGCCGTCGGGAACCTTGACCAGTTAATGGCCTTTACGAATAGCTTAAGGATGATGAGAAGAGAGGTTCCTCTTTTTTTCTCCTTCAGGATCAAATCAGTTTAAGGTTGCTAGTTTTCATTAAAATGCTAAAAATTGATTATCAAACAATATTTTTTTCAAAGTTTAAAAAAGTTTTTATGTAAGCTTTTTTCTTTTCGTCAGACACGCGCCGACTAAGAAAAAAACATGAATGGAAACAAAACTACTAAGGCAGCAAACGCAAACAGGCCCCTTTAAAAACTGCTCTAAAAATATGCCCTACTTTTACGAGTGTGTGTCCTTCTTCACATTTTTTGCCTTTATTGTAGCTCAACGAAGCTCGTGTCCAAAAAATGGCAATTTAAAGTAGACCATTTTTAAGGTGCGGGTCAGTACCGAAACAAAAAAGTACGCGTGCCTTGCCCAGGAGCCTCCAGAAGCCGCCGGGGATTGGTAAAACACCCGCAAACGGCACGGGATACGTTTTGTGCACGGGACAAAAAGTCAATCTAAAAAATCCGACCAGAACTGGAGCAGTTTTTTAATGACTTTTTACAATGGGACGAGGATGTTAGTGCTCGGGCCGTAGATGATCTGCATACCTTATGCTTTCTTCTCCAGGTCAGTTTTCTAGAGCAATAGTGACCTCCTAGCAAGAAACTGGATCGGTCAATCAGGATGACAATCCAGGGCAGCGGCTTCTGCCGGGCAGAACCACGGGCAGACTTTATTGCGGAGGACAATATTTCATCATCCTCTCCCTTCGAGGTCATCAGTTTATGGTGTGCTCTACATATTGCTCTACATCACAACAGGCACCATGGTCCAGGCTAACTGGAGCAGGCAGAGACTTTCCGGCAGGCCAGTGGTCTCAAGGTGCCGGTAAAGATCTGAAAGTGACAGGTAAGACCAGGAAGCCAGAAAATTGGTTCAATTGCAATTCTATCGGTTTGTTTACAAACTTGCAAATATGTTTTCAAAACGTGGCACAGCGTGTGTCCGACGGACCGGTCGAAGCAGGCAAAAGTGCACCCCAAGAGACATGATGAGATGGAAATATAGGTTTACTTGGGGAAGAGATCAAGTGAGCTATTTCTAGAAGAACATCGTATTGCCAGTGTTAATTTTCCAGATGCTTGAAAAAGGATTTCTACATAATACAGAATATTTTAAATACGAGACATTTCAAATTGAACACTGTTCGACATAAACAGAGCGCGGGCGAATGAGAAAAAAACGGGCTACCAACGAGTTGAAAAGAATTTCCGTAAAAGTAAACACGGAATCTGATCTGAAAACTGAAGTGAATAAACGCTAAAATGATGGAATAGGACTATTATCAAACCACAATGAAGTAATGACGATGATAGCAGTAACGCATGTGCATCAAGCAATAATAAGAAATTCGATTAAGTAAATTAAACTTTACTCTGCATTCAAACAGAGTACTGCAAACAATCTGAACGTTTGCTAAACTGGTAACAAATACCAAGGAAGTTTAATACAAACGAAGATCATTCTTTTTACATAGGTAAACATTGTTCTGAAAAACATTGTATTGAATTGTTGACAATTTTCTTATATAAAACATAAATAAACGAAAAGCAATGCATGAGGTAGGACACTGTATTATTCGTCGTTTTAAACTACCACGATCTTTAATTTAATAATGTGCGTGACCTCCAGAGGAATATCTTCAGAAAATGTCCTTGCAGTTACAAATTGGATTCAATTTCTCGTAGTAATGCAAAATGGTCAAGGCTATTTAGAGAAACCGTTTTTAGATAAAACTAATCACGACTAAGCAAAAAAACGCACAGTTTGTCAGTATTGAGCATTAAAAAAATATATTTCTATCAGGCTGGAAGAATGGGTCGTATGAAAACGCGTGTTCACGTGGCACATTTCCAGGTAGCGATTAGCGATCTTGGAATCTCCTCCGGGCCTGTCCAGAATGATTCCGTTTCAACGCTGTAAGATAGCGTTGTTTTTTCCTTCCTTCGGTTTTTACTCCACCAAGAGGTACTTTCCATTACCCGGCCAGGAAACTTCACGGCCCGATCCCCGGAGCGTGTGCTGCGTTAAATTAGTTGATTGTTATTGTTCTTTGCTCGCTTAAAACAACATCGCAATGGTAGGGAAAATGCGATGGGCAGCGTGGCTGGGGCAGTTCCATCAATTGCAGGAATTGCAGGTCGGTTATTCCGATTGCTTCGACGAGACCTCGCATAAAACGTCGACGACGACGACGACGACGGCTGCGAGGACACTTTATGACTTAATTTTTATTTTACAGAATTTTCGAACACAGGAACGAAGTTGGAATGCCTTCCGACGCGGTTCGTTCTCGGATCGGTGTGGAGGTAGAGAAATGTGGACATGTTCCGCAGGTCTAGTCATGCGACTTGCGACCTTCCTTGTTGAGAGGAATGGTTTAGCATACAGGCCTTGTTTGTCGTGCCCGGGCACGATACGATGCTCGTCTTCATAATCGTGCCCTCGCAGGAGACAATTAACAAAAACGAAGCCCAAAAAACCACGAAGAGAAAACACAACTGAACCTGGAAAAGGATCCACCTGAGGGAAGCGGCGTTTAATGCGGCTGAAATATCAAAGAAAAGCCAAGCCTCGTGCCGGAATCCTTCACCAAGTACGCACCTTTGACTTTTTCGGAAAGTCGTGGATGATTTCGTCTTATCGCCCGCCTTTCGGAAAGTTTTATTGAAAAGCGAAACAACACCGTTCCACGGCGAAAACAATAACGAACCGCAGCGAAAATCCGATGCGATCACGAATTTGTGCCTCGTTTCGCTTGCAGACGTAAATGCAACAAGGAAAGGTTTAATCTCTTGACAGGACGCACGTTGCACATGGCAACCCTTAAGCCCTGCAAGGGGTCCACTCCATAAATCCGATTTACCTCACTCGGTCGTTGCAGTCGTTTCGCAAGATCGTTAATAAACGCTTCGCAATAAAGTGCTCCCTCCGGGGGAGCGTCCCATCGAAGCGCATTTCTGCGCGGTTGCATCTGCTCTTTCGACGCTCGAGACACGGGGCGGAGGGCCGGCTGGCCGTGATCGACCCTTGAGTTGATCGATTGCAGAAATCACCACCCCCGCGAGGCACCGCCGAAAACAAAAAAAAAACTCACCTTGGCGCGCGTGAAGCGAATTGCACCGTGACTTTCTTAATCTAATTTGCGGGCAAACGAGCCACGAGCTGGCGAAAAAGTACCCCCAAAATAATGCCAAAATTACTCTCGTTTCTCGTGTGGCCCCCGGGGGGTGGGGCCTGATGGGAAACAGGGTGCGCGCTTGACGGCCAGGATTTTCGGCCAGCCCGCGAAACTCCACCGAATCGTTATCCCAATTTAAATCAGCTTCAATCATTTTAAGTGCCGTCCTTACGACGTCGTTTACTTTTTCTTTCGCTTCAATCCAAAAACCAAAGCTCGTGGGGCAGATGAACGTGTCGAAAGAAGGAAAAAAAACACACGAACGATCCTGAAAAAGGGGCAGTTCTAGATGCTCGCGGGGAGCAATTCTTTTTCCCGGCAACGATGCGCCCCATGCTGGCCATTAAATCCATCGGTTGCCCCGGAGATGGAAATTTTATTCGCCTAATTTCCGACCGCAAAAAAAAAAGAAAACGCTGGCCCAACGTCGTAAAGTCCAAATGGAACGAATAAATTTGTGCCAAAACTAAGTGCCTTGCGTCGCTTCCCGGGAGCTTGGTGGGGGAAATACCGGCCGACTTTGCGTCCACCGTCACCGACACCTTCGCACGTTAATGGAGCGGCTATCGATTTTGGGCCAATCTGCTGAAGAGACACCTGCACGCTGTTGCTTCTTCTGCGTGGGAGAGGGTTGTTTTCCTTTCCCAGAACGCAACATAAAAGATGAAATTGAGACCTCCTAGGACGGTATCAAGTGTGACAGCGTCCCCCGATCGATGATTTATCGTGCTGCCGTTCGGCCAACGGTGCTTTACCGGCGACTCGGGGATCCAATCCGGAGCGAAACCGAAATCCGATCGGCGAAGGCATAAATTGAGGATCTTAATTAGTATAATATTAATTAATAAAATCCATCCCCGACGTCCATTATGGCGAAGCGGATCGGACCACGCGAACCGGACCGTTGACCGAGGCCAAGGGATAAAAATTAATCGTCCTCCGGTCGGTCGTGCGTTCGGGCGGGCGGCTTCTTGAAAAAAGGCTTCTCCCGCGCAACCGAAGCTACCATAATTAGGACGGCATGCCGAAGTTTTAATTCGCCCATTCCGGGCGCTCGGGCGCGCGCGCGCGTCTGCTCTCTGCTCTATGTGGGTTCGAAATTTAAATTTTAAACTGCCGACATTGGCCTTCCCCGTTGATCTCCTTCGACGGCGCGGCGGAGTTCGAGGGTTTTGCGAGCCCCGCATGACCGAGATTGAAGCTCCGGGACCACACAGGAGGATGATTTTGTTTTGTCCACTTCTTCGAACCGTCCGGTTGTTGTCATTCGTACATGTGTTTTTCTTTTTCCCCCGTTTTTTTTAAATTTCAGAGTCCAGGTGGATCCGATGGCTCCATGTAGCCTTAATTTTCTCCTACCTTTCTCCGAACCGTGCGCACACCGAACATTTCCTGCAGTTGCAGTTTTTGTACATCACGCGGGGAAGGCGAAAGAGTTGCTCGCTGGGGGGGTGAAGGAGAAAAATTGTCCGCCAACTAAGCGAAAGCAAAAAAAAAAAGCTACGACAACGAAAACCGAAACGAACAACGCCACAAATCAGCGTCGCGGTTCGTTGCGCACGATCGGCGATCTCGTGGTTTCCTCGGTGGTGGCAGCTGGCGAGCAACAGCGTTGTTTATCCTTGCAGGATTTACGGCTTTCTTTCCGCTAGGGTGTTGCTTATCCGCTCGGCTGACTGACGTGACCGCGCTACGGTTCTTACGGGCATTTGGATCGGCGGAGAACGATCGTATCTCGGGTTTGTAATTTAACGATTAATTATTCCGATAGTTTCGAAGCCGAAGAAAAAATCAAACCAATTTTTCTAGTTTATCTGGAATTCTCGCGTTTTTACTTTTCAAAATATAAAATTAAGTTTTCTTTATCTTCAACAAGTAAATCAACAGCTAGCGATTACCATTTTGTTAAGAAAGAAAATAGTTTTCCCATTTGCTTTGAAATAAAATAAATTTGAAGAGAAAATTTCGTGAAAACCGTTCAGCCTTTTTTGTGCCAAATATGTATTATGACTAGGCCGTATAGAATAGAAAGTAAAAACAAATTCTATTATTTTTTAACAACCAAATTATATAAAGAATGATTGTACTAAAAACATGTTACAAAAACGCTCGGCGATGAAGGTGTTAAATTAATAGTTCGCATTTGTTTGTAATCTAACGATTAATTATTCTGATAATTTCGAAGCCAGAGAAAAAATCAGACACATTTTTCTAGTTTATTTGAAATTCAATTTTTTTCCGAAATATACAATTGAATTTTCCTTATTTTCAACAAGTCTATCACCATTTAAAAAAGCTGTCCCATTTGCTTTGAAGTAAAACAGAATAGAAAATTTACCATTTAAGACCGTTCAGCCTTTTTTGTGTCAAATTTTTGTCAACCAGTCAACGCATTTGTGCACTGACCATATGGAATTGAAAGCAAAAACCAATTAGTTAAACATTTAATTTTAATTGCTAAAAAATTCTTTAGTGTTTTTAACATTACATAAGTTAAATACCATGGGTGTATTTTAAATTTTGAATAACTTCAGATAGGCATACAGACCGGTACAAAATAAATTTTCAAAAAAAATTTGAATGTCGTCCTGCTATTATGAGGACAATAAAACATTCAACCACCTCTAGGGCAACAAGCGATGCAAAAGCGCTGCCAGGATCCTTCTCCGACCCAACTGGAAGTGTCGCACCATCGTCGCTGATGCCGCCCGGTTTTCGGTGCGCCTTATTTGGCTTATCGGGAAACTTTTCACTGATTTCGGTGTACATGCACACACACACACACACACGAAGGAACACGCCATTCGCCGTCATCTACTCGCCGGCTCGGACGCCCTAAGTGGACGATTGAGCAGCGCAAGATTATCCAGCTCCAACGGTGGGGCAAAGCAGGCGCTCGATGCAGCAGTACCGGCTCCGGGGCAGGTGCAACTGTTCGCGCGATCCTTTCGGTACGCGCCGTGATCACGACACGGCGGCCGAGCCGCATATTTCGTCGTTGCACTTTAATGCAATCACGGACTGATGCATGCGCCATGAATCACCCGGCAAAGGCTCCGGCATTCGCTCCGAGTCGGTGCGCATGCGGCAGGATGGCGGCCTTTGGATGCCTGCTTGCTTGCGAACACCGGGTCCGCGAGCGAGCGAGGCGCGTATCGGTATCGTGCGGTCAATAAATCACGAGCCTGCGCACGGATAATTGCTTACCCCTTTCCGGTAAACGAAATCATTAAACTGAACCATCCTTCTTCTGCGGGAGCGCGTTGCGGGATTTTTACCGTCCCGCAGTGAAAGCCGCCGAAAAATGGTATTTGTGGATCGGAATTTGCCACTCCGTGTGCTCGGGAGGTGCATTCCGAAAAAAAAAACAAAACTAAAATCTCCCCAACCAAAGCATGTACGCGTATCTATCATTGGCACCGGGAACCCTCACGGAACTTCTGGCCCAATTAGCCGGTGTCCCGCATTCGATCGTTTTCTTCACTTCACGGCTTCCGATAAAAATAATGAATAATTTTGCAAATCTTATTTTCTCCGGCCAGCTGGGACCGGGCCAATCGTTCATTAAATATATTAACGAAGCGTGCTTGGGGGCAAACATTTCCCGCGCGGCGGTTTTGCCTGTATCGGTTGCGGATCGGATTCGGCACGCAAAACGGTGCATGGGACAAGGAACTTTCTCGTTCGGTGTCGCCGTTTTGTCGCCCGGTCACATTTAATTACTCCAAAACATCTTTTGCCAATGGTTCGTTACTTCCCCACCCTCTTCTATCTCTCTCCGCCTATCCCATTCAATAATTCCTTTTAAACGCCACAAACCTTTCGGACGTCAAAGGACATCAATCATGCCACGGTCAGGCCACGCGAAATGGCACGCGGGGACAGTCAAAACCTTCGCCTCCTCCACCGCGCTCGCTTGCTGCTTCACGATGCCTTCTGGGCCCGAAGATAATTTGTCGTAATTCCACACTCCCAAACGCAACGCACGAGGGGGCGAGTTGGCGGATCGGTTTTCGGTGCAATTTCCGCAGCAAATAACAGCAACACAAGCACACGTCCTTTAGCACCTCCGGGCGGGTTCGTGTCTTGATGAGCGGTGAAATCAAAGACAATTAACAGACAGGTCGGGTCAAAGCTGTTTTTTGCTCCGCCATTGTTGTGACAGTTGGTTAAAAAAGTGTTTACAAACATTTCCAGCATACTTGGGAGATCTCCGCTAAAATCTTCGCGAAATAGGTAGTTGATAATTCTAGATCACAGTATCCATGGTCTTGCGGATAGAATCTGCTCTTCTGTGTTAAATCATGGGATATGGATCCTTTTGCTCGCTGTGATTGCCGAAATAAAGTGTGTTGGTCTGCCTTATACGGAGCCTTCTTCCAGAACATATTTCGAACGCCTCAACTCTTTGTTCTGTTGATGAAACATACCAAATTTGCAGTTTTACCCCACTTTCTTCGCTGTTCGTGAGAAGTAAACAAAACTTTAACCAACTGTCAAAAATTTTCCCACGGTTTTCGGCTCGTTACATGGTATGCTGCGACCTGTCTGTTAATTGTCTTTGGGTGAAATCTTTCTTCGCAAAGGTTCACTCGCCCATGGCCTACTTTATTTAAATCCCAACCGTACTACGGAAGGATGAAATATCGTCCAGTGTATTCGGTAAAGTAGCAGGTGCCACGTGGTAGAGTTATTTTTCAGAGATACTTAAAATTATGTTTCAACGTTCTATTTCCAAATTAACTGTTCACTTTCGAGGTGAGGGGAGTAATAGAAATAGGTTGAAAATTCCCGTCCATTCTATTGTTTAAAGTCTCAAAATAAAGAAGCTTGTAAGGCAAAACAAATCTCATTGTGACAAAACAAATTCATTCCTGAATGGAAGCAATTTAAACGTTCCCCATGACAATAATTAGTCATGTTCGCGTAATGAGAGGGTTCCCCGAATTTAGGGCAACGTTGACGATGAGAGGGAAGAAAAAAGCCCTGGGGAAGGCAATGCCTAAGACACCAACCCTTCACGCTTGCCAAACCATGCTCGAAGGCCATCCCGAAAGGGGCAAGATATTTATCATTAGGCTCGGAATTGGAAGTGTTAAACAATGATTAATCTCCCACATCTCGTTCCTGGCGTACATCCATCAAAATCGCACCTCGACAGCTGGACACGGCACCATTGTAAGTCCCGCAACAACCCCTGCGGAGAGGAGGTGGGAATACTCCGTCGAAGAAAATCTTCCGGCTTTCCACGGCGCACGATCGATTATGTGCATTCTTCGGATCCGGCTGCTGCAAACAACAGCACTCACTGCCGTTCGACGTTTGCGTGAGGTTCTCGTTAGCGGCAGTACAATCGCATCGGCAGGTATTTTCTCCCCCCAACCCAGTCCTGACCAGAGCTGCACCCTCCCCTTTGGAAAGAACAAATGGCCCGATATTATTCATAATATAACCGCCGCGGAATGCAAACGAGCGGCGGCCGGAATGAGTGCAATAAATAATCGTAAAACCAGCAAAGCGCATGCGGACGCACGCCCGAGTTGCGTTTCCGTTGTAGCCCTTTTTTGCACTTCCACTGCTAGGCCAGCACGGACCCGCAGGAAGGTGGATGACTCGGTGAGGTCGGTGAGCAGAGCAGCAGCCCATACGAAGTACGAAAAATTAAGCGCTTTTCGCACTTTAGGCTGTCAATTACTGGAGCAACATGGGCACGGGGCGACTACTTCATTTCGCCGCCGGGAAGAAACAGATCGTCGACGGGGATTACGCAAAGTTCCGTGGTGTGGAGGTGTGGCCAACGGTCTTCGTGAGGCAAAAGACCAGCTCCCGGGTCGGCAGCTCGTAGAATAACACGACGACGACGACGACGACGATGATGATGATGGCGATGATGATGTACGATAGATATGCCCGATGCACCGATGCTTTTGTCCAGCTCTCGGCGGCGGAGGAATTAGCTCGAGGAAACAGGAATTTGCAAGCGCACAAGAATCTTACGGAGGTGCGCAAAATACAAGCGAGCGGAATACGCAGAAGAAACGGCATCGAATCTCGGCTCGGTTGTGTTGGGCGGTTATCGTGAAAGCGCCCGGAATGAATTATTGAACTGGCGATTAAGATTTTGAACCTATTTATCATGCGCTCGGGAAGCTTAATTTCGCCACGGCGTTTTCTTGTAAAGGTTTTTTTTATATTTATAAACCGAGTTTAGTTGAAAGCTGTACTTTGGCAATAAAATATGAAATACGCCCGAATCGGGATTCTGTTAGAATAAACTAACATGTGCATATTTTTAAAAGAAGTGTAATCAAATTTCCCACACAACTGGAAGCACTACGTTTCCCCTTGGATGTTTTTTTAAGCAACGAAAAAATCATCTTCCGACATAAATGGCGTTGTTAACCGCCCGTTTACGAAAGGAAACCACTTTTTAGCACGCTAAATAGCTCCGGATGCAGGTTTTCTTCCGTGTCGTAAAGTCCTTTCCTCCAACGTGGCACAAATGTTTGCCAATGCAGATGCAGTCGTTCGAAGTGCAGTTTTTCTCACGTTGGTGTGAATTTTTCTTAAGGCAGCCGCATCCGGAAGAAGCTTCTGAAGATGGTCGAACGAATGGTTTGTAACATTTTGTTATTGTTTTTTTATGTATTCTCCAACAAGAGGAAGCACCCGGTGGTGCTAAATTAGTTTAAACGATTGTTGAATTTGGTAGCCTAATGGTAATGACCGTAGTTGAAAGCCCTTCTAGCCGCGCCTCTCCCCAAGGGACCTGCTGAAACCTCCTGGGTCCTTTAAGGGTGGAAATGAGTGCATCGACGAAGAAAAAAACGAGACCGAAAACACCAAAGAGTTCACCGACGTCGATGCTGGGCCGACGTACACGGGAAAAGCTGGCCGGTCTGCCAGTGATCCGCACTTGGCGAATGCTAAGCGACGGGTCACGAGGTGAAACACTTGGCCGGTTTGTAGCCTTGGCACCTCCTCCAATATCTTCTACGATAATGTCGGAGTCTTTTTTCTTCACTGCTGCTCTCATTTCAAAGCCTCCGAGTCTAAGCGTGCCACGGCTTAGAAGATCCGCACACGGCACTCGGCGGCATCCTTTGATCCTATTGTGCGGCCCGTAGCAGCAGACACCCGGGCGGACAGTCAGGATCGTTTGCGAAAATTGTTGAACGCTTCGGCGCTTCCCAGGAAGCTTCGGCGCGTTTCAAACGTTTTGGGCTGACGCAAGTGTAGAAAACATAAAAAATATAATATTAGCGACGATGAGGAAAGCGGCATTCCGGCTGGACTTTGAAATGCGAGGACACACGGGAGATCATCGCTTGGGAATTAGTTGGACTTTTTCGTGACACAAGGACCAACGGCTTTATCCCATCCTCGCAAGCGTTGGACCGTGGTGCTGAAATTCTAGACAATTTCCGGCTCGACGAACTGGATGTCCTCGAGACCCTTAGCCTGGCGCAGCATGCGTCCTGGAAACGTTTTCCCCCGACAGACACCCAGACCGCAATATACCGATAAAAAAGATAGCACCAGTGTCCAAAAAAAAAAAACAACAACGAACCACAGGAAAAACAAACCATTTGCACATGCCAATACAATACGCCAAACGAAAAAAGAAAAATACGTCTCAGACCCTCGGTAAGGCGACGGTTCGGTCAACCTTGAAGCCCTAAAGGACCCCAGGGCCCAGGACGGATCGTTAAAAAAGTCACAAAAAACTGCACTGAATTTCTAATCTGAATTCTGCAAAAGCCAAAATAAAAAAGTCGCTCAGTTTTTTGTGCCCTCCACAGGGCCAAGGAACGAGGCGAGGAACAAGAACAAAAATAAAACATTACGCATCATAAACATAATAAAACGCTCCACACAACACGTACTGAAGAGAAAAAAAAACACATTAAATGCTTCGGAAAATTATCCTAAAAACGATCCAGCACGATCCTCGCCCTCGAGCAATAAATCACACACGGCCGAGGGTTTCGCTGGGCGAAAGCTGGCAGAACACATACGATCGTGAAAGTAGAAACGTAGCAGAAATATATACTCCTCAAATGACGACCGGAAAAAAAGGAAACGATCCCGAGTCACCCAAAAAAACACGTCGAGAGAGGAAAAAAAGGAGATCAATTTTTTATCACGGGGCTCGTGTGATCGTCGCATAAGCGTATGCACGTATCCCGGTACCACCATTGAACCATTTTTTTATGCTTATTGTAGTCTGCTTTTTTGTCAAATTAGGCAAAATATTGAGAATATCGGTGCAGCGCCATAAAACAATGCACAGGAAGGAAAGAAAAAAAAATAGCGCATCCCGTGTGTGACACCATAAAAGTGTCAGCGTTCCATAAAAACCAAAAGTCACTAAAAAACTAAGGCAAACTGACCTGCAGCTGGAGGGAGAATTTTTATATTTTTTAATGCCCGCCCATAGACGGAACCAAATGTTCCTTCAGTCCCAAAAACATTTACCTAAAGACGGACGACGATAAGGCCCAGGCAAAGATCAGCCGGGCCTGCCGTTTAAAAAACTCGAGCGACCTTGTGGACAAAAAACTGAGTCAGTAATGCATCTAGTTTTTTTCGAAAATGTATATCCATAAAAGTAGGTAGAAAAAACCCGAGGTGCCGAATTTGCCTACAAAAATTGACCATTTGTACTACTCTATCTAAAAGAATATTTTCCTCTCATGTGTCATTTTCCTGAAGCACGTTGCCGTTAAAAGTTGTAGGATTTTAAGTCCTTCAAGGTTCTTCTGAAAAACAGCGTTGAAAATTTCGTAATTAACGCTTAACCCAATTCCTTTTTTCCAAAGGTGCTTTCAACAGGATTCTCTTTTCTCGAACACTGCTGAGATCAGCATCAACATGCAGGGAAAACAACAATAAACAGATCAAAAAACAAAGTTCATTTTTTTCCAAAATTCTAAGCATGAGTATAGGTTTCTTTAGAGTAACATTAAAAACACCACACGACATCATTTTATCACTATTAAATCTGGTCGCTTTCTGGTTAACTCTTTTTTACACAAAAATTCAACACAAAAACAGAAGAGGATAAGCTGTTTTACCCGATGCGCCCATTACTTGCAGCACCATTTCCAGTGGAATTACAAAAATAAAAGCAATACAATGGTAAAGCCGTTGAATGGCCAAACGAAAAACACAATTTTCCACAAGCAATACATCCAAATGTGCAATCGACTCTCGAATCCCTTCGCCGGAGGAATGTGCAATCGAAACGCAGACCTTTTCTGCTAGTATTGATATACTTTTCGACCTTCGGACAATGCATTTCCGGTCCAATTTTCGTACACAGGACCGCTTCGAAAAAAGGGCCGAAACAGGGGCAAGGTCTCGGCCTAACACATAACCCTTTTTTCGGTTCACCAACGCCTCCAAAAAAAAACAGAAGGCAGAAAAAATGCCAAAAGAAGTTGGCAAAAAATGGGAATGGATTTTTTCGAGGAAGAAACACATTCGCTCATGGTCAAGTTTAACCGAAACAAGGGAATGTGTTGTTGTTGAGAGGAAATTCAAGAAAAAGGGTTCAAGCATGAAAAGTGGGCGTGTGAGTCGATGGGATTTGGTTGTTTCCCAAACTGGTTCGAGCCCTTTGCATACGCCACCAGATAAAGCGATTATAACACGATGGTAAAGATCGTTCCTAGAGAAGATAAAATAGGGCGTCGTTAAGAAAAAAATTGTTTCATCACTTTTCCAAAGGTTTACATTTCATTGATTCACTTTAAAGGCTAAGTAAGGCACACTCTAAAACGAATACAATGCAATGGAAAGATTTTTTGCGAACTACAAAATATATTCTTTTGAAATGTACAGGATTGAAAAAAACACTGCGGATATCCCATTCCTTAAACTTTTAAATCAGGGGAAAATTAACAATTCAAACCTGTGAATCTACTCGCTCTAAAAAAAAATCCATATCACGAGTTTGCTTTAATATTCCGGGATATCGTGAACCATTTGCTGGTCGTTTAACTCCCACTTAGCACCTATTTTATGTTCCACTTGATGAAGCAAATTTCTCCTCAAGGTTTTACTGCTCATCCCGGGCCTTGAACAGTTTTGATTGGATTTCATCCCGGCGCGATAAACGAAGCGACAAACAACAATCTTGCACCGGACTGGTTTGCTGCCGGTGAGAAAAAAAACGAGGGGGCAGCAGTAGTTTTCGACGGCAATGAAAATAAACATAAACGCTCCGAGCAACAAATTTACTTTGACAAATTTTTAGCCAACCCCGTTCGTAAAGGCCGCGATCGGGATATCGATCGAAGGGATTTTGTTGCTGCTGGAAAGCTTTGTTTTTGTATTTAAAATAACTGGTGTGCTATGCGGACCGGGGTCCCCGTCGACGCTGGCACACCTTTTAAGCCGTGCCGGTCCGTTCGCACACCGCACGGGGTCGTAAAATAAGTGTCATTTCGAACACCTTGCGACGCATTAAAGCACTCCGCCTTAAAGGATGCCCGAGTCCATCCCGGAGGGAGGACGGGATGAACGATTCCGGTGCGAGGGGACTCATTTTTTAATATGCGATCGATTATGATCTCGACCGCCACCACCGCTCGCTCCAAGACGACGTACTTTACGAGCGTTTTATTCTTTCGCTCACAAGGTGTTGCAAGTCAGCGGGATCGAAACGGTTCAAAGTCAAAACGGGAGGATCCCCGTCCAGGAAAGGGCAAGTGAGGAGCCAACCGTTTGAGGCGTCGTTAGTTCAACACTAAACGTGATAACTAAAAAGGCACGAAAAGAGAACAAACTAACTGGAAGAAAAGCACGGTCAGCAAATGTCTCCGAAAATCCCACGATCCCGGCGTTGGAAAACCGTTTTCGTCCCCCCATCCGCCGCTGGAGCCTTCCCGGTGTCGGCCCGGGTTTTAATGTTTATGTTTTCAGATAACAAATTATTTCACGATATCGCGCCCGTTTGATAGCAGCTCATTTGAATAAAACACGCTCGCAAGTGGATGCAGCGGAGCCGGCAGCGAACGGCTCGAGACCGAATGTGGGCCGAATTTATTCGACAGTCGTCCACTTAGGGTGGATTCTTTTATTTTATTTTATTTCGATACCTTTTTTCTTTACGCCGAAGATAGGCAACCCCACTGGCGGACCGAGACGAGACCGAGCTGGTCGCTTCTGGCACAAACATCATTAGCTATGCCGTCGATAAGCTCCCGTGAACGATGTCAGCGCGCGATAAAAACGGTTTCCAACCACGGCTGTCGGTTCGATTAGAAAGCCACGTGTCGCGCGCGCCCCATGTTGGGCCACGTGAGAAGGGGAACCTGTTTAGGCGGCGGGCGGAAGCTACGCGGGCCGGCGGGCTGATTGGACGCAACACTGGTTCCGTAATCCGGATGAATTTATTTGCCTCCGGTGGCCTTCGTGAAGGTTAAAGTGAGGCTATTTATTCCGCGATAAACTGAAGCGTTAAGAATTTCAAAGGAAAAGGAATTCTAGTTACCGAATGAAAGAGATCAAATAAAAAGTAAAATAATCAACGATTGTTCCTAAATCGTTCAAAAGTGAATTCTTTTCTTTCCGAACCAAGAACAAATCGAACCCAAACAGATCCCTTTGTCAGAGGCGCCACCTGCCGGTCGGTGCTCAAAACATCGTTTCCATCTCATTATTCCGCCAAACGATGCGTTTTGTTTTGCAAACAATTTCCCATTTCAAAATCAATTCGTTCTGAAGCGTGCGCGTAGCCGAGGCTCGTGATTAGACCGTCGATCGACAGTGACCGATATCGATGCGAGAGATCTTAAAGACCCGACCCGAGGAACTCGTTTCACTTCGTAAGGAACTTCACAACCTACGAAACGACCCCGGGGTAATATTTATCGTTCGTCAAAAGACAATGCAGCGCAAGCAGCCACCTGATGCGAATAATTCAAAACACGAAACGATGGCCCTGCGTCTGAAGAGTGGGATCTTCAAGCAAGCGACGCTAATCGGGCTATTGTTTGTGGACGGTTTTCCGTTTTCGACCACGAGGCCTACTCCGTTGGAACCGACCGTTTGGATGGTTGAAGTTTTTGGCTGCCGGCGTTTACCGCTGCACCCTTCGTCCGGCAATCGAGATCATCACCGTTTTCGATACATTACGCTGCAGATCTACGCCCGAGCGCCCGAGATTTCCCGGAGTTTCGCAGACAAAAGGGCACGATGATTAGTCGATTTGACGGTTCACCGGTTGGGCACAAAAAAGCGCTGCAAAGATGCAGATTTTCTCCGGCCGCCTTTATGTACGCCGAACGCGCTTTCATGTTCGGTGCGAAACGTGCTTGGAAAAGGCTCATCAGCGCATGAAAAACAGCTGCCGTTTTGACAGGCGAAGGCGAGATGCGTTCTGAACCGGCCTGGACTCTCGTTAAAGCTGGCGTCGATTTGCCTCGGTTTCGTTTCTGTTGCTCTTGCCGCACCACATGACGTCATGGCGATGGCCATTCCCTAAACAGCAAGTGTGTCTTGCGTGGTAACAGGATCGATCTCCCGCGGGGACCACGATCGCATTCAATCGAACCCGATCCTAACGACTCTTTAGCATATGTACTTACGCTAACCGTTCAAAACGAGGAAAGCATAAATCTCCTCAGGGACCAAACCGTTTTTGGAAAAGTGGCAAGTGTTGTGACGACAGTGTGTCTAGCGTGGACGGAAGGACGGCCCGTTTCCGGGAAGATAAAATAAGTGACTGTGTTTCCCTCCACCCGACCCCCTTCCTCGGTGGTGTCAATTGTCCTTCCGCTCGGGAAATGAGGAAACAAAAATGTTACATGTTGAAATAATAATAATCGCTAACACTGGTGTTCGTTTTGTAAGCAGAGGGACGGATCAGTTTGCTTACAAAGGAGTGATTGATTGTTGTTCTTGGCTGCACAAATATTAACAAACGGAAGAAGAGACTTGTGTTATGATACAATAAATATCTATGCTGTGATTTGTTTAATGGATTCCAGAGAAAGTGAGCTACACTTTGTTTAGCTACACACAAATCTCTGAAGAAATACGCCTATGAAAATACAGAGCGATATGACGCACTGTACATTGACAAGTAATCATCTTATTATCCTTATGTTGGTAAAGAAAAACTAATCCCTAATCAACTAAAAATTACCCCAATGAACATGGAATCCATTTCCAAACGAATTACATCGAATTCTCACGAGCATTGGAGAAAGTTTCCCTCAATGAGTGAGATTTATTTATTTTTAAGCAGCTCATCCACAGGCTAAAATAGTTCCCAAATCCTCGTGAACAGTTTACGACATTGACACCGATCGGCATCTACCGACATCTGGGCCCGGGGGCTAATGTCGGAAGGTTCCGGGGAAGACACGCCAACCCGACAACTTGTTAGATGATATTTTGACAAAAACGTTTCCCTCCGGGTCGGTGCAACACGCTGGAAAAACGAGACCGACGTGCACCACCGTCTACCACCAAACGGTTCGGATCATCATCGTTCAACATCGTTGTTTTGTTGCCCGTTTTCAAATCCGTGATCCTCTCATATGTTGTTGTTTTCTGTGTTCACGTTTCCCACATGTGCCAGCGATGTGCTGTATGGCAGGAGGAACCTCCATTCCGTTCCGAAGGCTCTTCGCGTGGCTGCGTGTTTGGTTTGTAACCCGAGCCATTTCCCGGTTACAAGCCCAAACCTTTTCCTTTTTTTTCGTTGGAACCGAAGATAAAATTAACTCATAAAACGGTATGCAAGTTTTCGGTCGGCCAATCCAACGAACTTTGTGAAGCTCCGCACTCGTTGCATTCCTCTTGCCGATGGTCGTGTGGTTCGGCGGAAAACGTTCTCACCTGCCGCTGATTTTTATCACACCCGGGTTAAGTTCATGACGGGGTTGAAATTGGTTCGGTGTACGTTTAATAGGGTGGATTTTACGATGGGTTTTGGAGGCCGACATTCAACAGTCTGTTATCTGACAAGGATATCCAACAACTTATAATCCAATGAGTGGATTTAAATTAACACTTCCAATTTGTTTTCCTACCACGGTTTGTGTTGTGAGAGAACACTAGCTTACACTTAACGCCTGAAAGTATGCTATACTTTGTTGAATGAACTTTTTGAAGGATGATCGATGCAAAATTGAATTTTCACTTAGTTGAATTCAATCATATTAAACATTTTAAATATTTACTGTAGTTAAATTAACCGTTCAAATAGTGAAGTTGTTTTTGTCATACATTACTCTTTTCAATTTCTTAACTTCATTTTTCCAAGTAGCTCCAAAGTACGGCCATTGAGCTCCCTGAAAATTATTAATCCGTACCAAAATAACAAATTTTACGAAATCACAATTTGACCCAACCGATACTGCAATCGTAAAGCTAACTAACCATCGGGTAGCTTTGCGTAAAACCGTATCCCTCCGGATGGCCAACATTGTATCCCACACCCCGCGCTGGCCAGAAAGACAACAGAAGGCCAGTGGTACGGGCCATCCGGCCAAGGACCATCCATTCACGGTAATGTGCAGTCACGCACGAGTTCGTGCCGACCGAACTCCAATTAAACCATCATAATTTATACAGCATCCGCATCGGGATCCGGCGGGGTTCAGGGGGCCCGAATCGAACGTTCGACGTTTCGGTATCGAGACGTGCGATTTAGGACTGCAGGGTCCGGTCTCTCCACGCCACGAAAAGGATTGCGTGCGTGCGGCGCGCAATGTAGGTATAACGCGCGAACCAACATTAATTCAGCAAATTACGAGCCTTGTCCCGCTAAAGGTGGGGAAACGGTCCAGCCAAGCCTTCGTTTGGGCCACGACCCCGAGTTTTTTCGGCGTAGGAGGAATTATTTGCTCCGAGGTGTCACGGCGCAGGCAGCGCAAAGCGCAAGATTTTGCCATAATGTTGCACACTTAATCGGGCACGCTGCGGGTCCGTGGAATTGTCCCGGCATGGTACAAAAAGGGGGTGGGGGGGAAGGATAATAATCGGAAGTCCTTCAAACCATACACACAAACGCATACGGAAGGGTCTTGCAGACGTTAACGCACGAAACGTGCGCCCGAGCCCGAAAAATTAATACTTCGATTGCGAGAGGTGGTATTTAGGAAGCGGTATTATTTATGGATTAATTATTTTTTCACTGTTTTTTCCCTGCTCGACTCGAACCCCGGACCGGAACGGATGCGGGTCCCGGGATTGGATGTATTTGCACAATATTTCCTCCTTCCTATCTCTCTCTCTCTTGAAACTCTCGTCCTCCCGCAAAGGGGTGTATTATTGGTTTTGTTATCATATTTCTTATGCTAGCTGTTTGACAGAATCGTGAGGTGGACTTTAATGGATTTTCGATTGTGTTTTTGGTGCGGGAAGGCAAACGGAGCAGTGAGGTTGGGGGTTTGCAGCAGGTGTTGCAAGTGCAGCAGTGGAGTGAAGCCTTTCGCAGATCTTAACCGCGCGACCTTTTGGGGCAGGGAACGAAACCAAAGCCTCGCCGGAGGAGTTGGTGGGAAATTAATTGCCAAAATCTTTCGGCTGCGACCGACGGAAGACACTGCCCACTGTCGAGGGTTGCTGAAAAATGCAATTAATTCAATGCCTTTGAACCAACCAATGGGGTCGGTTTAAATCATACCGCCATAGAGGCTTTATTGCGTTTCGGAGCGAACCGTTTACGGGGAAATTGATGCGCTGGGAGGAAAGCCGCCGCGCAGTGAAAAAGTAATTAAAATATATTTCAATGACTTTGCAAACGATGCTTTTAGAGTGCAATTTGTTTCGCCCTAATGATAACTTCTTAATTTACAGGCCGCAATAAGGTAGGAGACCGTAGACGGTGCCTTTGCACGGGAATATTTTTTCAAGGTGTATTGACGAAGAGATGAATAATAAATTTTATTACTCATGATAGGGTTTTTTGTGTTATGGTTTTTCTGTTTCGGAAGAAAATAAATACAATCATTACCAAATGAATCTTCGTAGATTTTTTCCTAGATTTTTTTCATAGATTTTTTTTCGTTTTACGTTGTTCAAAAGCAAAACTCTCTTTGGGATGGTAATTTGGGGTGATCTAGGTTTTATATAATTTATTATTTAAGTATATTTAAATTATTTCTTCCTTCGAAAACCGATCTTATGTGAAAGAATACTTACTGTTAAAATATATTATTGAATAGCGTTGGGAAAATGAACAAAAATACCCAAGCCACCCCAAAAGCTTCATAAGAATCAATTACACCTAATCTGAATAAAACTATCCATTGTCAAAGGCAAACCATCAGCCCAAACGATGGCCTTTCGCTTCGGAAAGAACTCCTTTTAATGGCTCCCCGACGGGGAAAACTTTACGATCGCCTCGATGCCAGACAACTTCATAACCTTTCCCCCGGTCCATCATCGTTCCATTAATCATGCATCGGCTGGGGAGTAAAATACTGGGGGATCGAAAAAAAACAGCCTCATACAGCCATCATAGATCTCGGAAAACGGTGAGCGGACGAACCGGCCACCACGCATCGGAAGGATACGAGAGAGCGTGCCCGCGCGCGCTCCGTGCGGCTTGAATTATTTCTTTTATGAACGTTAATAAAATTAAATGACTTTTGAATCATCGGCATCGAGGAGGCTCCCTGTCGGGGTTCGCATTTTATGCCGCGTCGGACCGTGTCCAAGCCTTCCCGGTGGTCGGGCCCTGCTGGAGTGGTCGCTGCCGGAAACTCGGACGGTACTGCGCCACAAGTCAAAACCCGCGAGACGTCTGTCGGGAATGATTGATATCGGCCAGGCTGGGGGCAGCGTGAGGAGGTGGAAGTGGAAGGCAGGAGAGTATTCAATCGATGAGGGCCGACGACGACGACGACGACGACGAAACGACGATTGACCGTATCTTTTTGACTGCTTCTCGGATTGCCTCCCCCTTCGCCTTTTCCTTTGCCTTCGTCGTAAGACACGCGCACTGGGGTTCGATGAAACCCGCGCTCACCTACCACATCGAAGATTAATGATGGCCACCGAGCCGAAACACACGGAACCGCGTCCACGTCCACGGACATTTTGGTCACGCCGCGGCGGCCGGAGATGATTATCGGCGGCAGCGCGAATTTATTCTCGGAAGCATTCGGAGAAACCCAAACCCAAAGTGTTTCGAATAAGAGCCCGCGGCTCGCAAGGGACTGATTTCCCGGGCAGTCCTAGACATGGTTTATCTTAATGTGTGACATGCCGATTGGGAGGATTGTAGCAATGAATGAACCACTATATAAACACGCCGTTTGATAGAAGTCGAAGTAAACGGAAACGGGTCGTTTCGAGATAAAGTGAACCATTCACAAGAATGTGCAATTGATTGTACGTCTTATCCTTTTTGCTTATCGAGTACTAATCATTCACACGTTATCTAGGAACAGTTTTATTGAAATTTAAAATAAATTTCTTGTTCCTGTTCGCGATCAAAATTGATCGTTACTTGAAAGGACACGTTATGTACCGTTAGCATGTCTGTTCATTGGGACAAAGAAAACCAGCTGCCGTTCTTCCATACTTCGGCGCCACTCAAACAACTGTTCATTTAGAGTAAACCACCGTTCACCGAAGCGCGCATTCAACCCGGAAAACCGCAATTTATTCTGTGCAAAAAACTACCACCTCTCGGGCAAAACAAAGCCACAACAAAACAACACTTTGATAAAAAAGCTCGAGAAATACATGCAAGCGTAATGTGAACTACCCCTTATTCAATTGTGCCTTTGCTGGAAGGATCAAAAAGTGTTTCCGCGGGATGGCGTTCGGAAGAAAAAACAGTGCCACGAGAAGCCACTTGTAAGGACGCGACGTGATTGTTCTTTCTGCTGCTTGCGTAACGACCTGAAAGGTAATTTAATCGTTTTCGTCCTGCAAGGTGTACGGAAGTGGAATGCGGTACGCGGTTTGAAAAGCAAGAGCCCGGAGATGCGAGTGGTTGATTAGGACGACGAACGAACAACAAGGATATGAGAAATCTGCTCCACAAACAAAAGGCACGACTAACGGGGTTTGTGAAAAAAGGCTCGGTTTTGGGGCAGAAGTACCGCTAGAAAGGTAGTTTAATCATTTTTTACTTGGAATTTTCAGCTGTTATCGAACGCTTCTCGAAGTCCTTGGAAGGAAAATGAAAATATCTAACGATCCAGCGGCCAAAACATTCGCTTCCCGAATAGGAATCGTTCGCATGCCGTATGCAAAACCATGGCTCCAGCGATGAATTATTAATCCTTCCCCGCGACGCGACGATCGCTTCCGCAGCGAGGCTTCGATCCTAGCAAAACAAACAAACATTCGAATGGCAAATAGAATGCTGATGTTTTCCGACCAGTCTGTGCAAAACGGCCATCCGGTGCTCGAGCGTCTGCGGTGTGCAATTGCGCGCTTTCGGGTCAGCGATTGGTTCCACGAGGATCGTTACCGAGGATCGAGTTTTGACAGTCAAATTTGCACGCTGCCAGTGATGTAACTGTGGCCGCTGGCCCATTGGCCAACGAAGCTGTTCGCCCTGCCCGTCCTTCCCGGGGTTGGGACCGCACCCGCCCGTTCGTCTGTCATAATTATTCACCCAACTAACACCAGGCGACAAACACACCAGGGAAGGCAATTACATTATTCATACCCGATTCGGGATCTCCATTCGTTGGCATAACATTCTCCTCCTTTCTTGGAGCGCACCCCACCCCCTTTTGGCGGGGGCGGACCGGGGATCGGTTATGTGCGCAATGTCGCGACACGACCATCTGTCGTCACGACCGGCTTCGGCTTCGAGAGACCACACGCGCTGCAGAAGAAGATCACGCTGATCCCGCGCATTGCGCTTGACCCAATCAATAAAACATTTATCATCAGCCTTTATTTTACGATTATTGAAAAATTATTCGCCCCCTCCCCCTCTCCCCCTCGCCCTTTCGCGCGTTTCAACGCGCCCATCATTTGTCATCAATCACGGACCGCGTCCTCCCGCTTCCTACGGCGTTAAGGTTTGGTTGTTTTGGCGACGACTCGCCTTCTCTTCAATCGCTTCTCGTTGACTTCTTCAGATGACTGCGTCCCCGCCCCGTCGGTTGACATCTGTCCGTTGAGAGAATATTTCATCAGCTTTTCCCCCCAATTTAAACTAGGGGACGTCCTTTTCTTATGCTAACGCCCGGCCATATACCCGTGATCTCATCTCGAATGGGTTTGTGCGGCGGACAAAGGCGACGATCGTCCAACGACGGAATGCCGTATTTTATGGCTCATTTTTCGGAACGAAGGTTCGTTTCATCGGGCCGAAATACGTCTTTCCTCGAACAATCTTACCGAACGATTCCGATGCTTCTTCTTGTCTACCACAAAAATATCCATCTTTGTCCCACCAGACACAACCGAAAATGAAGTGAGCAACGTAGGCAAACCTCCTCCCACTGGCCCTAGGGGCGGATCACGCACTTGCAAACGATCGTCACGATTATGTCCTCGGCGATTTGGGGCTACTTAAAAATTATTGAATCCCCTCCCTATTGATATAATCGTTAAAAAACGGACCGCCATTAAAAGGCATCGTTCGGCGACATGGCAATGTGCACAAAACAAACTCGACTCGTCGCACCGTCTCCGGAGATATCCCCCGTTGATTGGATGCCAAAAATGAAGTCATAACTTGGTCGGGGTTGTGTCGTAAAAATGGGGGTTTTACTTTTAAGGTGCGAATATCGTGTTTCGGAAGTATCAACACAGACCGAGCACCGTCCGGGACGCGCATGGGGCTAGCGATTTTTTAAAAAATATTTTCTTATCACATTAAATTATTCTCCCGGATCAATTGGATAGGTATTTTAATTGAGCGATTGACTGTAATGTACCCAAAACCCGTGCCGGCATCGAAACGAGCTTTCGGAATGGTTCGGAATACATTTCACACTCAATATTTATGATGAACCGGTGGTAGTTTATTCGCTTGCAAAAGGTTACAAGTGACGGAGAACAGGTTTTTCCGGGGAACAATTATGACACTCCGTCGTGGCATATGGGGTATTTTCGGGAAGACATTAAACGTATGAAAGAATATTCCCATAATGTATATGTAATCAATTTAATTCATTTTACAAAATGGGTGCTGGTTGTGGAATTTTATAACCGTGATTAAACTTATTTGACGACTTTTCACTTAGTTTAACCAAGGTCTTATAAGTATAAGACTTTGCACTTGATCGATGTGAATGCAGGAAGCTTCATTCTTTATCTTATTGGGTTTTTGGTGACGTGAAATATTAAAGCAAAGACATGCAACAAACAGTTCCTTCCTTTCTGACCTCTGTGCTTGACATGGGAATGTTTTATGTATCGAGTTTTGAACTCCGTCTGTCAACGGGCACACCACGTGGTTGTCAAGCTGCAAATTACTATGCGAACGTAGGTCCGTTACCCCGGGACCACGGAGTTATGAAAATGTTATTCATCATGCGCTCGCACACGCATGCGACATGCTTTCGAATGCTGGGAAAGGTTCGGTCCCGAAAGTGCACGCGGTCTCCAATGTGTTTGGTGGAAATTATTTTAATCCATTAGCGCGACCACAACAAGACCACATGTTGGTTCCAATGTTCACGTAACATCGTTGGCCGAAGGAGGTGGAGGTGAAGGTTCGGAGGAGCAGGCCAGACAGAATTAAGAATGCGGCAATAAGGACGATCGTGGCGTGGCGTGAAAATTACTATTCAAGCAAGGTAACAAACCCCGGCAACACACGAAAACGAAAGGTGAAACCGAGGCTGCCACCTTCAAGCCGTTTCGATTGACTATTCAATTTCACTCGATTTGATTTACCGATCGCCGGGGTTTCAATAACATGGCGAAACATTATACTGCCTGCTTGTGTAAGATTGTGATCGTCAAAGTCTTTTCCAACCGTCCCTTCCGAACCTGTATCGATTCGGCGCTTTTCTGCCATCGTTCATGCTGAATTAGCTCTAATCCTATGTTTATTTGATCGTCATTCACACGCACCCCCGTGAAGATCCCCGATTCGACACTCGCTAAACTCCCCTTAAGGTAATCAAAACATTATTCGCGCTGGTTGTAAATTGATTTGCCATGGAAATGTTCCCTCCAAATTGACTCCCGAAACTAGCGAACGACGAGGACGACGCTCGCTCGAGGGGCCATGAAATTGAGCGCGAAAAATCGGCCCATCAACGACATATACACACGCTGTGGAAATCCGTGGTAAGCCACACGTCCTGAAATCGATTTTCTCGGCTCCTTTGAGAACATCTTGCTTTTGATTGTTGTCACGTTGGTGTCCGATTCGACAGGCCGTTTTCGGAGCTCGATTACAATGCACCGGAGACATCCTTGGCGGAGTTATTCTTGTTGGTGACACATTTTTGAAAAAAAGGAACACGATAATGAACCGTGACTTCAGCCGGATAACAGTTTAATGTGGAAGGTGAGTTGAATACGAACGCCGCAGGCTCTAATAAGCGTGAAGCCATGTGCAAATTCTGTGACAAAGTTCCCTTTTTCCCTGCTCCTTCGTGGTGTTCGCAATTGTTAAAAGGCGTCGTGGTGTTATCCTTGCATGTAGGAGGACAAAATCTTCCCGAACAAGAATGGGTCCCGGGCAGATTCGCCACGGACCCGTTGGTGTCCTTTTTTCCTCCCCAGAGTTATGTTTCTTTTTTACTTTGACAACGCTGTGTGTCTCTTTGGAGCGAAGGAAAACGAAGGACGAAAAAATGAACGCTCCTTCCTCGATCAAATCCTTTCTTTTTCCGTGCGGCTCGGGTCGGCTTCCTAGCGGTGAGCCGTGCCTCGGGCAGTCTTTTCACGTTTTTCTACTTTAGTTATTTTTTTTTTTTCGTTGCCCCCGTGAGTTCGGTTCAGCCGATTATCCACGGTCCGGTGATACGCTGAAAGGAAGCGCACGAAATTCGAGACCAACGCGCTTGCGTCTTTTGAGTCGGGCGCAGGAGGAAAAAAAAGGTTCGGGCAGGATCGGAGTTGTTTCCTTACCGGCCACCGCTTGCAAACGACACACACACCCGTTCCACGGTGGAACTAATTCGCCGTGAAAATCGGATGTCAATCACGGGCACAAGGTGCAGGCGCGATGGGCCGCCGAAACGAAGCCCTTGGTGGGAGATGCCGGGGACGGTGGCTTGGCCAGTGGGTGACCCCGTTTTTCTTTACATTTTATTCTTGCCCGCAGAAGAAGGGCCTGTGGGAATGGCATCGAATGGCAGATGATGCTTGATCAAGCATATCGTCAAATGACCGTCCGTCCATTAGTGCGCCGTTTCGCGTTTGATCGGATGTTTACTTTTACTCGCAGAGTTCTAAAAGTGCGGAGAAAAATGATCATTCCCTTAGAAATAGGTAGCTTTTGTAGGGAATTCCCATAAATAATGGATTGGATTCATAAAAGTACCGGGTAAAACGAGTTAGTCACGCATGGCGTAATTTTTGTAACAAATCATAAAACAGTTTCCCTTCAGCTTGCAGAATTATTTATCGTTGAATCCAAATAGGCAGCAAAAAAACCGAAAAAATTATCACTTTAGCAAACATTTTCATTTATTTAATTAAAAAATTTATAAAATAAAACATGTACTGTAAATACCTGTTTCAATGTGACTTAGCTACAACATATTCTATACCGATAGTTCTAACCCCTTCAAGATGTTCTTTGTATGCTGTTCAATTTTTTTCGGCACTAAATATCCAATAGAAGTTAGTCAAAAAAAAACACATCAAACCTTATGGAATCGCTGTATCAATCCATCAGCAATTCATGCTAACGATCCAGTAGGCACTTGAATAATTCAGCGCTCCCGCTCGAAAACGGCTTGAAAAAATCACTCCCATTCTTTCCGCGCATCGGAAATCCGTGATCGTTACGGCTCGAGCCAGCAGCAAACCCTTCGTCGAGAAGGTCCAGAACGGCCTGACGCCTCCGGGGTGGAATACATCACACTGGCCCATCGGGTGCGGGAAATTAATATTAAACCGCGTTGACTTTGCCGCGCACAACATGTTATCCTTCGCGCCCTAAGGTGACTAAGACGTTGTGCGCATTAGACGAGGCTAATAATGTAGGCAAAGGAATACGGTTCTAAGCCGAAGTTTGGGGAGGGGATTTCGTCAGGGAACCGGGAAACCGAACGAAACTAATTTACGCGAGGGGATGAACTCCTCCCGGTCGAGTTGATGAAAAATGGAAATCGGCCGGAATCGGTCATGGAGAGCAAGCTAACGAGCGCATCACCTCTCGACCGACGACGAAACGCCACCGTCCCGCGGGGCTGATTACTGTTTTCGCACCTCCAAACCTTCCCGTCCAGGAGCAGCAGACTTCTAGGCGTTTCGACGGATGGCCAGTTCGAAAAGAATGGGGTTTTTCCCCCCTCCTCCCAAGGGGCAGCTTTGTTTTACCGGCTTCGAAAAGAGTTGCCCGGTTATTTTAACGTATTACTGGACAATATATCCCCATTCCGAAACCTTCACCTGCCGACACGTTTACGTTTTTCATCCATTTCATCTCCCCAAAAACTGTCTGCCCTCCAACAAGTATGTTGCATTCATCAGCACTAAACGGTTTGGAAGTTTAAAAAATATGTATCGCTCAACGGCTAAAAGGCACTTCGAGGCAAATTAGACTCCGCGAACGGAGGGACAGAAACAGAAAACAAGATGCAACACTGCAAACCGCTCGTCGGCAATATTTATTAGGACGCACTTGATGAAAGGGAAAACAGAGGGAAACATAAAGCCGCCTCTGATGGAAACCCATCAGTGGAACCATTCCGATAAAAGGGAAGAAAATTTATTGGCCCAACATCAGCTCGAACGGATCTCTGCCGGGAGCAAAGATGGGGAGGGGGAGGTTGGATGAAATCGAAAGCAAGTGCCTCGTGCCGGGGTCTGGCTTTAAGTGGCCGCCCCATTCCGTGTCCGCTCGGGCCGTGTGATCTTCTAATTATCGATAGTGGCCCCAACATTATCCTTTCACACTTGCAGTTTCGTTGATTGAGAATATTTTTTTCCCTGATGATGTTTTCGCTCGGAAGATGCAGATGCAACTCGAAGGCCCACCGATAGGAGGGATTGATCGAGGGGGAAAACAAAAACCTCACGCAAAACCACAGCTACGATCGAATGGATTTGCCTCAACAACGTTTAGAGTAAAAAGGGGGAACGGATAAATTTGATTTCCCCCTCCCGGACGCTCTAGCCCTCTAACCATCCATTCGTGATGAAGGATTATGCGGTCCGGATGTCGGATGGAACCGGGGATAAACGTCGGATCATAATCAGCCACCAGCCCATCGGACGATCTGGTAACGGCCACCCAAAAGACCACTTAAGGGATCCATTTCGTTAAAAAAGGATGATTTTACATCGGACAGCGATTTTATCCATCGCGTTGAGCCGTGCAATTTTGTCTGCGAGCAAAAGTAAGTTGTAGCCTTAATGCGATAAAAGGTGAGATAAGTGATCGTTTTTATCCTAAAAGGAACGATTAAGTGTACGTGAGGAAGATTGGTTTGCCAAAATATCCTTTTTTTCAGTGTTTTTTCCCACAGAAGGATGATTGTTGTAGTTTAACTAAAGCTATATCAACGAATTATAGTTTTCAAACCCTCATAAAACATTATAAAATATACCATCAAAAAACAGATTGGTTGTTTCATTTTATGTCAAAACTGTAAGATTATAACTTTGCCAAAAATTTCAATAAACCATTTCAATTAGAGTTCAGTTAAACCAAAAATAATTTCTACCTCATTTTGAAGATCAGTACCCTCCAAATGATATTAACAAGAGCCTCGCCAAATGCTAAAAGATCTACACAATGATTTGCAGCTCACTCTTTTCACCCCAAAATCATGTTCAATATTGTTAGCTTACCGTGCATCATTATTTATTGTGTTTGAGAAAATTAACGGAGGCTTAACAAGACTTTTGGAACGAACCGAAGAAACCAATTGTGAATAACGCAATTAACTAATGACTCCACGGGTGCGAACCTTATGGTGGGATTTTCCTTTTTATCTGCTGGGAAGCTGTTTTTTTCTACTTCTTTTTTCTAAATCCCGTAACGAAGGAACATTTACATATGGCCAGCCAATTTTCGAAAGACGAAGACTGGATTGGAGACGAAGACTGTGGGATTGTTTACCTTTTTCCCCGCTGGTATTATAATATCGACAGGTTTTGTGTTTCGTATATCGTTGTGTTCGGCTATCGTTCAGCAGAAATCAATGTCATCTGGTTGCCAAAATGCACATCGAACATGTGCATTTTAGATTCGCATCAACTGGCAATAATTATAGCATGAAAAAGAAATTGTTAAGAAAAGGCTCCATGGCACCAACAGCTTCTTGAGGAATGGAACAGATTCTTCCATTTAAAAAATTACCATTTTTTTCGGTTTGGGAATTGTGGCTCACACGTGGCGAGAAATTGCCAAATGTCGTGCCCATTTCTTCCTTTCTGGTATTTTCACCAGCCTTCATCATCTTCCAACTGCAATCTTTTCCTCGAAACGCAATATGTAAATGCAAAACAAAAAAATATACTCATGATCATGAGAGCAACATCAAGCAAGTCCTCCTATAAACACTCCGTGTCTCAACCGTTCGCACGCCACCAGTTCGATCGTTCGTGGTTTGACATCCTGCGGGCTGTGGACAAGCAGAACAGATTTATGATAGAAAGTTCGGGCAATCTTTTTCCGCAAAACAGACGGTGTGGTTATACATGCCCGAAACAAAAAAAAACCATTTGGCATGAAATCGGCAACTTTCTCACACTCTCACTTGACCTTCTCTCACTCTCTCTCTCTCTTCTTCAAGATTGAGCGATCATTGCACTTGGCAAGAAGTACCGACGACACAAAGTAAGCAAAAGCACCCAGCTGTGATGCAATTTATAATGCCTCATTAACGGGCGCAATTGGAAGGATTACGCGTTCGGGGTACTGTCGCCTTCTGCCGCCATCGGTTACCTTTGATTTGTGGTTTCAATGCCGCAGTTTTCGCATGCCGGAAGCGGAGGATTTCAGCGTTTTTTTTTTTCCTTCCAAATGTCCTTCGTGTCTGTCTTGTACAGTTGGTGAATGAATGCCGAAGCTAACGAATGAGGTGACGCTTTTGACACGACGCTAAGTGCGAAGAATTCCTAGCTGTCGGAACAGGGACAAATTCCTTGCTGTCAAGGGAAGAGGATGTATTCTTATTGGAAAAATAATACTGCTTGGAAAGTCGTATAAGATTTGGTATTGAATCCTGGCAAAATAAAACGTGCGTAGTTTTCTCATTCGCTTACTTTTGAAACGATTAATCTTTCCTTTTAATATTTTCAATAAGATTATCAAATATTAGCTTGATCATTACATACGATGCTATCTTTCCTGTATCACACAATACATGATCAAACATAACATTTCACCTGCAATCCCACACCATTTTGTAAACTATCCAACATAGGATCTTCAGAACAAGAACTGCCTCCGTCAACTACGTCCGAACAAAACCGTCCACTTCTTCCATCGATGGGATTGACTTTGCTTGGCACATGCTTGGCTGCTGCTGCTGCTGCTGCTGCGTGGTAATAGCAATAAAAATGATAATAACCATAACAATAATCCTTCGTCCACACCCCGATCCAACCTGCGCCGGCACCACCTCACCCCGCCCCGACGGGATCCGATTGATCGCAGATTAATCCGAACTCCCTTACCACATTTCAATCGATCCTCCGTCCGTCCACGCATCGTGCGCACCCGACGACTGCAGGATGCATCGCTTCGGTCCGTCCGGCCCGACGGGGAGTCTCCGAGTGGCCGAAAGAATGGGCGATCGCCAACCGACGCCGCACGGAAGGATTTATGTTCGAGGCCACAAACGACCCAAGTGCGACGGATCGGGCTGTCAATTTTCCTTTGAGGAGGATAAACCCGTGCGCGTCCGCGGGATCGGGTGAGGATTTGTAAACATACACCACGCAGGCCTACGAGCCACCATGTGCGATGAAGATAGCCAAGCTCGGGTACGGCTCAAAACCCGAGAGGGGCAGCAAACAAAACAGTACAAATAAAATGAAAACCCAACACCGAACGGACGCGTTTCGATGCGACCCCCCGCCGATCGAGGAAATTGGTAACGTGGATGTAATCGAAATAAAACAGGTCTTTAATGTGTCGCGCGTGGAAGGAACCGCTCCTTGGAGCCACTCTTATGATACCGTGTTTATGTGTGTGTTTTATAGAGGAAACGTTGGCAGACGACTTTATTCCACACGCTATAAAAGCTATCCACTCGGCAAGGCCGGGAACAGTTATGATGTCCGATTTGGTCTTGCCTTAAACGGAGTGATAAAATGAGAAAAGATCTCCCTAATGAGTGGACTAGAAACATTTTCTAGGCAATGAACTATAAATTTACCTTATTAACTAATGTCCCCTAGATGAAACAATTAAATTAAAGTTGACTAGCTACCGATTGAATGGTAAAATTATTTCATCTCACCAACAAAAATTCACCCAACTTTAGAAAATAACTTTTAAGATCCTTCGCCAACAAATGATAGATCCTAATAAATATTTCTTTTCATAATGTAATCATTAACTAAGCCTTCCAAAGATTATAATTCACATACCTATTTTAGTCCAACGTAAAACAACGAATTAGTCGATCACAGGGTCGTACCGATGGCTTGGATATCATCGGTAGAACAACGGATACAAATGAAAACAGATTGGCCTTACGGCGTGTGCCATGGCACGCATCCTGGAGCGAGGCATATTGATTGCGCCGACGAGGTGGAGGAAACGAAACGGACAATGGCTCAATTTACGGCACTTTTTCACTGACGGATGGGGTCTGCGATCGTGTCGGCGTTTAACCGATGCTCCAAGAGCATCGGCACGTGGGGCATCATCGCTCTTTTGCATTCTACATCGCACTGTTGGAGCGTAAAATTCTTCGGATGGGTTTGAAAGGCTCATCACGCGAACGCGAACTGACTCGGTTGGATTTATGAGGTAGTAATTAAAAATTTACATACTAAAGCATAACATGATGGCCGGTGACAGTGACCGACACCTTACGAGGGACAGAGAGAGAAACAAACAGAACGGCCGAAGCCCTTGAATCCTCGAGCCCCACGTTGGCGCACCTTCGAGATGGCTCGTAAAGTCGCGCTCGAAACGAAACAAAGTACACGGCGGTATAAACTCGGAGCAAGGCTTGGTGCGTAGGCTCCGCATTCGACCATAAATGGAATCGACCAGGCCCGCTCTCAACACACCCATAGACTTCGCGACACTCAGCTCAGCCTGATCCTAGACGAAGGGAGGTGAAAACAGACCCATAAAACCCGCGACTGACCAGCCCGAACTCAATCAAGATTGGACTCGATGAAGTTGTCCGGCCCGGCAACGCGAACCTTCGCGTTGGGCCAGCGTGTCCGCGGGAGTTTTCTGACTTTTATGGGTGTGAAATCGAGAGGCGTCCGTACGGAGCGCTTATCGCTGCGCCGACATCGGGCTGGCGTTACGCCACAAGGATGGAGCCTCCGAGGCACCCGACGGCACGAACCATATCGTACGACGCTTATGATGATGATGATGACGGTGATGATGGTGATGCTGCCGTATTGTTTCATTACACGTGTAGCCTTCGGGCGATTGATATTGTTTTTATTGTGCTCGGACGCAAAAAAAGCTATTACAATATGAGCCATTCAAGAGAGAATGTTTAAAATGTTGTGTCGGGTTCATTAAAATTTTAAAATCCAATTTGTTTCACGGAAGGGCAGAGATATGAATATATGATATCATTTTACGAAATTGCTATCATTATGGCACTCGACATACAGTTTATTTTGTGACAGCACAATACACCTTCTTCAACATTGTTTCTTCAAGTACAATTGATTACCCACGAAGATAATGATACTGATGATATCAAATATATCTCATTAGTTTATTGGTAATTGAGGAAAGATTTGTATATGTGCAAGATATTTAAAAAAGGTTCTAAATTATACAATTATTACAAAAAATTGAAATCGTTTTGAACGAAATTTAATTTCATACAAATCGAAAGACTACAACGGCCGAGGTATGGAGTTCAAGCGACGAACCTCAAGATAAAAAGGCAAAATAAACTAGAGCTGGCTTTTGTTACTTTCGTCTGATAACGTAAACAAAAGACAACATGTCTTTGAACGTTTCCTAAAAGAAATAAATATCCTCTTAGATTGATAAAAATCTTTCCATATTGGTTCATATGTGGAAACAAAACCCCCGGGAATGGGATTTGAATAATCTTCTCTCTCTCGCCCTTGTTGAGTGGCAAGCTTAAGATCTACCACACACGATAGCGTCGAAACCCCAACCACATGTTCTCAGCGCCAGAACGCGTGCACTTGTTTACGCATATCGAAGTGTACATATCATCATCCAAGGATAATTAACTTGTCTCCCTTCCGTACCGAGAGCTCTAGATACGCATCGGCGTTTGGGCTCAGCTCATCAATTGTTTACCCACCTCGGGAATCAGATCTAGCAACCGGGTGCAAAACATGCCGTGACGAGCAGGCGGTGAACGTTTATCTAGCACCAGCAACAATTGATCAATACCGAGGTGTAACAGCTGCGCGTGGATCATGCAAGGACTTACCAACGACTGGGTTATGAAGGTTGTTTGCCACACCAAGGGTCAGGTAATAAATTAGCTCGCTTTTTCGCCATGGATCCGGCCCGAAACGGGGGTCACCGCCGGGTGATTGTGGTTCTGTTGTCCGTAGTTTCGCAACAAAACGGGTGTCTGCCGGCAGAAGCAAGGATACGCTCGAACAAAAGGCTCCAATCCGGTAAGCCAATCAAGACCATTCCGCCAATATTGTGCTCCTGCTTCAGCAAAGGGTGTTGAATATCGTTTTTTTACCGAGGTGTCGGTCACATTTTCGGCGAACGAGAAAATCCCCGAGAACATTTCGACAGTTTCGAAACCAATTCAATGGCAAACGCGGCCCACAAACGGTCCCGCGTCGGCCGCATCGGTATATCAATTTACCGGGCCCTGTTTGTGGCTCCCTTTTTCGGTACGCCTTTTAAGTTGTCAATAGTGCGCCTCCGAGCCTCGAGGCGCAGAGATCGCACTGTCGGGAGTTTTATTTTGTTTTATTTGTACACGTTACGTTTTTTTTTCTCTCACTCTTCCTTGCCTCAAAAGCTAAGAGTACGCATTTTTCAATGCGGCCAATCGGTAGCGGGACGGCAAGATAAATTATTTTCTACTTCAATCAAAACCATAACGGCAACCGAACCCGGCTCGTGTACTCGTTTGGAGTAATACCAACCGGCCCAGCAGCGACAGTAAAAAAAGAACCCAAACTCGACAAGACATTGTGCATTGCATCGAACCAATCCGTCTTTGGGTCTCCTTGCCTCAGCCCGTTTCCCCGCTCTGATCCGATGCGGCACACACTGGCCACACGCTCTCCGGCTTGATGTTCGGCGTTCGAAATGGATTGTTTCAATGTGGCCCGTCGCCCCCGTTGAAGGCAACAAACGTTTCATATTTCAAGCCCGCTCCTCCTTCGCATTGCGCATTGCGCATCTTGCACATTTTTTATTTATTGTTTCGCCTCAAACTTCTCGGTCTTAAATCCTCAAACTTGAAGCTTTGTAGAACAATTTATCCATCCATTCTGGGTCGTTTGCTCCCTGCCTCTCTCTCTTTCTCTGTTTTACACACATCCTTTCTGTCAATCCTTCGCCCCCTTACACCAACACCAACGTCCCCGGCTTGTTTGCCGGGTTTCGCCCCTCGCTTTTATCTGGTTTTATTAACAATTTCATCTCTCAATTAAAGCAGATCGCAAACAACATCGAAATATTTACACAATAACCATATCGGGTTGAATAGCCGGTGCGCAAGTGTTGTCGGACGACAAAATGGGCAGGAAAATAGGCTTGGAAAATCCCATCCCTTGCGGATCCCTTTCTTGTCCCTGCTCTTCTTTTTCGTGCCCTGTTGTCTCACCGAAGCCCTAGGTCCTGGGAAGGAGCTAAGGAAAACAAAAGCCGGTGCATCTGCGGCGGGGAACCGTTGATCCAGGGCCCGGGATAAGGTGGCCGCATCGGCCTGGGGGCGGAACGAGCGATCTCCTACTCTAAGCAGCATCGTGCCCGCCAGCACGAAAGTGAAGCGAGCGAGGAAAGAAATCCGAGAATACGGTCAAACGGCACGGCAATCAGGGGCTCGAAACAGAAAAAAAAACACACACACACACAGTCACGCACACGAGCAGCTCCTGACCGAAACCCGGGATGGACCCGGGCATTGTTCCGTGGGAGAGTGGATAAAAAACTCGTCCACGGATCCTTTATCCCGCTTCCCGATGACTGATGGATTTCCAAAGGTTTCTGCTTTCGGGTGAGGCTTCTTACGATTGTATTTTTTAAGGCTGTCATTTTTTTCCCTACGATGTACCGGTCTTGGCTTCCATTCGGGACCGTCCGCCTGGACCTTGGGCCTCTGGAAAAAAAGGACAATACTAACCGCCAGCCACACGCTCGCCGCAACGTCGATGGTTTCGGTCGGCGGTTGGCTTAGGAAAATCGAACAGGGGTGAAAGTGTGCGCAGATTCCGCAGAATGGCGTCTTCCTGTTCCGTGACCACCACTGCAAGAAGGAAGTTTTGGTGAGGCTTACCGGCACACGGAGGGATCGATCGTTATCAGCGACGTATTTTTGGGGCGTAAGACTAGGATCTAAGAAGGTGAGAAGCGCTAAACTTTTCGTGGACGGAAATGAAAAGCATCCGTTTTAAAGGAATAGAGTTACTGGATCTTGGTAGTTTTCTTCCGCTGTGGTATGGTCATTGAGTTTGTTCGGTTTTTGATGTACGATTTTGATGAAACATGAGACTTTTCCTTGGGGTTACGAATGTCGAATCACACAAAAACAAAATTCCTATACAACATTAAAACCGAAACCAGCTCATCGAAATTCTACACAAATAACCAAACGGTTGAATAGTTGCGGTATATTTGCACGGGTCAAAATTCCGATATATATTCGGTTCAAGATTTTGATAAATTTATGATCATTTAATTTCAACAAAACAATTTTCTCAATCAAAGGTGTTTAAGGTTGAAAAACTAAATAATAATAAAATGTTCTAAAAGCCTAAATATAGGTTCAATTATAGACTTCCAATAACACTGCAGCATTTTCCAAAATAAAGACCGTGTCGAAAATCCCGGTTTCCAATCAAATGTTTCAAAAACCTTCCTCAAAGCATTGTTCACAGCTGCCTTCCGCGGTTCAAAATATTTTATAAATATTTCTCCACCATAAAAGAAAGGATATTTAACCTCATCGCCAGCCATCCCTGGGCACCGGAACGCATTAGCAATCGAGCCCAAATTTCTCATCACCCTGAAAAATTTCACTAGGTCACGCTTTTTAAAAGGATATCACTCACCCAGGTAACGATTGGGGAAAACGGTGCGTTTCCCATCGATTGGAAAATGCGATCGATTTCGGCGTGAAATTGAAACCCTTTTTCGGTGCCAGCGTTAAGGAAGCGTGATCATCGTTTACCCCCGCGTAACGGCCGACGGAGAAGGATATCTCCATCGGGCGAGCGCAACCCATTCCGGCTTTATGATCGCTGGTGGACGATAAACTGCTGTTTTCGACACTTGCCTAGCGTATAATGAATGTGATCCTTTCATGCGCCGGTTAGTATTTTCAAAAAAAACGGATCAAATCGATCGAAACAAAACGCAGCAGGAACCACTCGAGCGAGTCCTTGCGCCCCCCGAAACCGGAGGAGAAAGGATCAGATCTTGTAAATCAACCGACATAATTGGAAATTTATAAGGGTAAATCGAACCTTAAGCGGTCGTAAATATAATTGTCTCGAGCTCATTTACGATCCGCTACACGGACACGGGAAAGACGATCGGGGGCAGAACAGAGGGATTCCTTTTTTATCCCTTCTACACTATCAACTCCGACAAAAAACTTACCATTCAAGGCAGGGATTCCTGGTAAGAAAGACTAAAAAGAATCAGCTGCCACGAAAAATAATATTTATGCTCGTAAATGAACGACGAAATCCAATCGGAAACCGATGAAGCGCTGCAACCTGCGCAAACACTGGACACGACAAATAAAATACCCACCTACTTGGAGTGTCACACCGGCTAAGACCGAAGAGAGAGAGAGAGAGAAAGTTGGGGACTCACTTCAGTCGATTTATGCACTTCGCCACATGCGGATTGGTGGAAGCAATCGAAGACCGAACGGGAACGAATAAATATAACTGTCCCACACTGGCCCAAACTCAAGCCTTTGCCGCTTCGAATCCTTTCCATAGCGCCGATTATGAATTATGAACAGAAACGGTTCCTGTATAAATTTACCGCAGGTGAAAAGCGCTCCGTGGGCTAGTGCCATAAAAACGAATTATTCAATAAATAAAAATGCATCCGAACGATCAGAGCTTTCTCCTTATTCTATGATAAACTCAATAAATAACGGTTTCACAAATTTATGGAAGTGCTTGAGTCGGGTTCCATCCACAGGAGAGAGAAAAAATGCCTGAAAGTGTTTAGAATTTAAAATGAAGTAAATTTTTTTGGTCATTGTTTCAGTTCAACGGTATTTTTGTTTGCCAATCCTTTGTATTACGTTAGGGCTGCGCAAAGAGTTACAAAAAAGTCAGCTAAATTTTAAACTTGTTTAAAGCAATTCTTTGCTTGCAAATCTTGAACTTTTGGAAAGAATAGCATGTAACACTCAATACAAATTCGAACATCCGTTCACAGGTAAATCTATCATAGCTAAACATCTAACAAATCAGTTGCATAAAAACAAATAAAGGCGGCCACTTTTAAAAGAAAACGAACCAACCACTAAACCACCACCTTCGGAATCTGTTTGTTGTTTCAACTCCCGAAAAGCGGATGGTACAAAGTTTGCGGCGGAAATAGTTGAAGAAAAAACCAACAACCTCGTTCTCGGTGCGGCGCGAAGTAACGCAGCATGACCCTGGACATTCCCAACGTTCTAAAACCATCCCGTGCCCAGCCTCGGCAGCTACGAAGCTAGAAGAACCAAATGCCGAAAAGTATGGGGAAAAAAAGTGTCCCGGACAAAAAAACCAGCAGGCACCCATGGAAGCGGAATTCTAAATTGAATAAATAAATATTATTTGATATGACAGTGAGCGGGGGAAAAAAATGCTGACCAAGAAGCAAAAATCTGGACGCGCGGGAAACGAAAACAACCCTAAAACCACCCGACGGGAATGTTTTCCCTGGTGCGTTGAAGTGCCGCCGCCGCCGCCGCCGTCCGTAGGTTTGTTCCGGGGACTCTTGTTGACTTAAGTCCCCTGCTGGAATGCCACTGGCACGTTTTTATCTGTTCGTCGTCGGACTGTGCTCTTTGTCTTTGCTTGCGCTTGCCCACGAACTTCTTTAAAGGCGGCTTCCTCCAAAAAGGGGTGCTTCCGAAGGGCAACGCGAAAGGATTACAACGAGGAAAAGGAGCTGTGTGTCCTTATACGAATTTGAGGATCGACTTCCCAACTGGATAAGATTTCAAAGGCCGCCTCTCCGTTCACGATCATCCCGGCAGGTTTTGAAGAAAAACAAAGAAAACTCACACTTCAAGAAAGCAGCTGAATTTTCGCAGGACTTAATATTTAAGACAAAACACAAAAAAACGGCAAACAGGAACCTAGCCTGTTGAAAACACGACGATCGTAAACTAGACATGTGTTTTTCAGGCTCATCAATTTGTAAGTGGCCAATGCAGCCAGTGCTACTTCAGTAGGCAACTGCTCGGCTAATCGGTTGTTTCTGCGCGGATCCGCAAAGGTCCTGGATGTTTGCCGGAGGTTTGCATGGCTCAGCGGAAGGTAAACAATTTCGGTTCGCTTTCGAGTGGCATATGGTGAAGTGAACCGAACGAAACGTTTCGACTTCTGCCCACCAGTGAAAGGATGATTGTATCGGGTTACACCTGTGCTAACTAGAACGGAACCGCTTGAAAAGGCCGTTCTTTGGCTGAGAAAACTTTCACTCTGCACCGCACACGTAAAAAGGATTCGTTCAATCCCGGTGGCCCGATCAGTTTATGGCCATCGCAATAAATCGTTACGCGAAGGAGAAGAAAATGTAAAAAAAAAACATTTTAACACTCATTATTTTGATGATCTGTTTTGATGGATCTAATTTCTACTGAAAATGTTTTATTGATTCAAAATATTTAAAAACAACTAAAAAACTAACAACTGCTTAACAATACATCAATTTATATTTGCGCAAGCACAAAACCTAAAGAAGGATCAATTCACATCACAGAGATCGTTCTTAATTTTCCCTTTGAGAGCATGATCTTCAAAATCATTCTAAACTCTTGCTGAACTATTTACCAATCAGTTCCTTAATCCCATATTCCACTCAACCGGAAATTGAAGACCTCCCCGGAGGCCAAAACAAGCCCGCATCCTAAACAAACTTTTGCCTCTCGCAAACGTTTGCGTCTTTGAGTCCTTTGTGGCACCTCGAGAAATCAAAAAAACTGTCGCCTTTAAGCGAAGCAAAAATAAGAAAATAAAAACATTCAAAAGCCAGGAAATTGAGAAAAATTGGCCAATCTTCTCCGTGATCGTGCCCGTCCCGAAATCATTCCCTCCGACACCGGAAGCATCGAAATTGATGGCGTGCGATGTAGGGAAACATGCTCGCCTGTCCTGACCGATGACAAGTCACGTACTCGGGTCTACGTGTCCGTAACGACAATGGCAAGGGTTTGTGTGTGTTTATTATTGGGCATAAATTGAAACATAACAATTCCGAACCTCCAATGCGGGGATGCACTGGCAGGAAGCAGGATGTTTTATGTTTTCTCTCCGACACGACAGTAGAAAATCTTTTCAAGCGCGCTTCGTTTCTGTGTACAACTGTGGACAATGGGTCAATTCTACCAGAAGCGACGGATTCGAAGGGCTTGGATGACTTTCTTTGAAGCACATAAATCACAGCCAAAGGCAGAAAAGAATTTTGCAAAAGCGCGAACAAAGGTAAGGGAGAAGGTAAAAAGGATACAGAAATGTCGCAAATATTTCGTAAAGAAGTTTCATTACAGAAACTTCATGGTTTATGGTAAAGAATTATAAGAATAAGGTTCTTTGGATAACATTTTAATTTGTAAACAAAAAAACCTTACATACAAGCTAAAACCAGTCAAGTGGAATTCGTTGTAACGGGAAAAAATCGAAAATCCCGTAAAACACCTTGCAATTTGATTAAAAATATCAATTTCCCACGAATCCAAGAAGGCCTACCTTCAAATATACAAAAAGAACAGCTTACAAACCACCATCAATATCGTAATACACAATTGACGAGCCTTCAAACGTAAGAAACAGGGAAAAGTGCTCGCCCGGTGGGAAACTGTTATACCTGTTAAGGCAATTATCGACCCGTCGGGGAACGCGTTCGTACACGACGACCACCGCGAGCCAGATGGTACGCCGGCCGGCTAAATATTTCATTAAACAAAATCGAGAAAAAAAAGGATCAACATCTTCATGCCCGACTCCGCCGTTCGGCTTCCCCCCCAATTAAACGATCACTCCTGATCGGCTGGCATTTCGCGCTGCTTCCAATCAGCCCGGGTCCGGGTCTTAAAAGGATTCCTGTCGACGACGACGTGTTTGTTACGTTCGGGTGTGTTTGCTTTCATGATTAACGTAATAATGTCGATCCAACGATCGATGTGCGTATCTACGTAGGGATGAAGGGCGTAAGGAAAAACGAATCGTGTAAAGAAGAGGAAAGACGCAAGAAACTGAATCGATCCTCCAAAATGCAACTGGCCAAACCGGGAATGGTTGGGTAAAATATTGCACTCTCCTATCGCCGAAAATTCTCATCCGGCAAGCGCGGTTCGTCGTATTTTTTTTTATCGAACGGTGATTCGGAAGGCGAATGGGCCGTTGATCCCGCGGGCGATCTTCCCCACGAATCGATGCGTTATAGCCAGTGCATTATGTTGCGGTGAACAGTTTTCGGAAATCACGAACTGGCTCAATTCGGTGCAGGCCGCAAGCAAGCGTGCGCCTTCGGACTAACGGGACTCTCTTCGGTCGTATTACGCAACCACCCATTAAATCGATCGAATCCTGGCAGCGCCAAAAGCGATCCCTCTCTTCCCGAGGTCAACCTGCCTATCGGAACCGTACGCTGGCGCAAGGAATCGTCCTTAATCCGCCCGGGAATGAGGTTGGCATTCGTGGCTCTGCCGGAGCGCACGAATTTGACCATCTGCAGGCCGACACCGTTCATTAACTCCGATGAGTCTGAATTCGTGAATCCGTTGATCCCTGATTTCGGTCCCCGCCGTCGTTTGCCTCATCCACCCGAAGCAGTTTGACATGATTGGGCAATTTTTGCGAGGCTTTTCGATTCTTTGGCATTTTGTTACCCTTCGGTGGCGTCTTAATATGCTGGCCAGCGTTCCGAAAATCCATCAGAAAAGGCTCCAAACAAACCCTCCAGCCCTGCGAAGGATCTGCACTGCTTTGGAATCCACTGGAGCTCCAACGAGAGCTTTCTCCATTAGTTCTGCTTTTGTAATTCGACCCCTTTTGCCCGAAACCCGGAAGGCATGGAAGGGGATGCAGTTTTCGGCGTAAGCGATATGGGTTGATGATGGTAACCATTTTTGACCTAATTTAAATGCCCGCAGTCCGTTGCTGCGGTAGTTGTTTACGAAATATCCCGTTTCATGCGGTGAAAGTGCGGGACGTACATTACACGATCGCATACGAGAACGTTGGACAAACGGTGTAGTTTTCCGAAAGGGCCGAAAAGGCTTCACGCCATCAGGGGTTCAAGTTATTTGATGTACTCGCTTAATCCACACTCGAACGCACGTGATCGCAATGACCCGCAGCAGCCGGGATGGGCCTTTTGATGGTAATGATACACGTGTAATCTCGATCGTTATGTGGAGAAAAATAACAATTTTGCTATTTCATTTTATGCGCCCAGGAATTGCAGCAGCTGTTCTGCGGTTCTGAAAGGATATTAAGGAAGAATAACGGGTTTAAACCAGTATAAAACTATTAACCCTGGACGAGAATCAATTGGATATGTTGGAGTCATTTAACCTTTGAAAATAAAAATATTCATAGAGGAAGAGCTTGGTTAGATTCGAATGAACAGTGAAACACAAGTGTAAAATGTAGGAAGTTTAGAGCTTACATTAAATTGAACAAATAAAGACAAGTGCTTACGAAGGCTGGCACAAACAATATTGAGCATTTGAAATCACAAACAACTGCATGTACGAAATTATCATTTATCTTTCATTTGATGTAAACCATCCATTATAAACAATGACCCAACTCTCTCAACTGAAAGAATGTACACTCATCGAACAAAACTTACATGTGTTTTTTTAAATAGAATTAAAAAATAGTCTTTTTAAGATACCGACCACTTTTTCAAGCATTCTTCAACCAATTTCTCATAATCAAGTAATCAGCCCGACTGGCAGCTTGCTTACAGAGCAACTGAAGCGTCCGCAAAAGCATGTCAAGTAATGCGACATGAAGCTGAGCTGCGATTATTAGCCAACCAGCTGCCACCGTAATGCACTTTCGAACGAATCCTCACCGAACCGAAGCGAAGCCAGCATTATCCCGGGGGCTAACAAGGCATAACGCTGGAACGGAGTGCACTGCACGAAGCAAAAGACATCCGTGAGACGCGATCGTGAATTGAAAACGCTCTCCGAATTATGTTATCCTTCGTCCCCCGGAACGGTGTGCCGGCGTTGTTTCTGCCGGCGGTGGTAGTACGCTCGAACAAAATCCAACAATCGCCCACGGGTGTCAGGGGTGCTGTCTTAAGACACTGGGAAAGAAAACACCAACAATTGCAACAGCACCACCACAGGAGATCTCTCGCTGCACGGGAGGGCGCAGGGGGAAAACAATTGCCGCAAAAGGTGCACCCTCCCGTCGCCGTGGCCCAAATGGCAACAAACACACAATCCATTGGGTTAACCATATCGGCCAAAAATCGTTACCGCTGGCAGCGGACATAAAAAAACAAACACCTCCACAGGCACGCCACCAGAAGGTTAGGCTAATAATGCGACACCCAGGACCTTGAACAGCCAAACAAAGACGTACGATCCCCGAGTCCCCGGGGGAAAATGTGGCGTGGGAGAACACACGGCCGGAACGCATCCGGGGCAAGCTAATTTCTTCGTTTCACACATGACTTCACCACCACTCGACGGAGCTACGAGCAGCAGAGTTCGGGGAACGGGACAGGATCGTCACCCGGCCGGCAAGGAGGTCCGCTATTGTTTGGTCGATTTGTGTCGTACCACAAGACAGCAGAGAGAACCCACCGGTGAACCACGGCACGCCAGGAGGCTCGAAAAGCCATCCCCCGTGCGTGACATGCATCGGCCGGTTGGATTATCCTTCGGTAGGGAGTGGTGTCCTCGTCCCTGGTAGTAGACCCAACAAAGGGCAATCTAATAAATACAATTACACGTCCCTTTACCATCCTGATGCAGTTGATGTATTGCAGCAGTTTGTTTCTTTGGTGAAATAGATATCGTCCTTCTTTTCCTTACGGCGTTTCCACTTGGTGAATCGATTCGATTTGTCCCCAGGTCATCAAAACCATTACATGATCGCGAATAGGTGCTAAAGGAAGTCATCGGACGTGTGCATCCTTGTCCTTTGGGACCAAACGAAAATTCCATGAAGCACAAGATGTCTCACTGTCGAAGGGCGAAGGAGAGAATCTGCAAAGATAAAAGCCCAATGAAGACACGGCGTTGCGGTGCAGGTCGGGCAAGCAGGGATCACACTGTGCTGTCACCCGGCCTGTGCCATTGTAATGAAGATATTTATTAAATATTTGGAAATGTTTCCACTTACCCCTGAGCCAAAGGAGCAACACAAACACGCAGAGGAATGGCTGAGCTGACGTGTTTGTGGGACTTCAGTGTGCGGGGGTTTCTAAGGATGTCTTAAGCATGCCAAAGACATGATCCCTGTGGACTCGTTTCCCTGGATCGATCGTTATCAGCACCATCATCAAATCCTTTGGCACGGTATGGCGAAATTGTTGAATGCGAAAACAGAAACGAAAAAATGCTCCCAAAGTTCCAAAAAAGTAGAGATCGAAGAAAAGCGCCCGGGTGACATCGCGTAGCTGGCAAACAAACATTAAAAAAAAACCGAACGCCATCCCGGTCCGGTAATGTACGTACGTGTCCTTCTCCCAGGGAGTGGCCGATGAAGGATTAAGATAAGCGACGAACCCCGTTGCTTTGTTGTGTGTTAGAGCTCTTTATTCCTGGTTCCTCCCTTGTCCACGTCTCCTGTCGCACAGCACGTGAAATCGAAGGGCTTTTGTTTTACGATCACGAGCATCGAGCTAATGCACTGTCGTTTGTTTTTGTTTGGCCACACGTTTCGCAAGGACGACACTGTGGCTGGTGGTCCTTGTGGCGGTTCGCTGACAGCTGCCAGTGTCCCTCCGGCGGGAGGCTCAAATTCCCGGAGCTTAGCTGTCGCAAACAATAGACACTGAGACGCTGGATTCTTGTTTCCTCGAAAGATACCCGTCAGCGGGTTTACATCTTTCGTTTCTCGAAGCACTTACAGTGGTTATACCATCTAGATGAACTGATCTATTTTCGTTATATGGTACAGTTTATAAAACGAAAGTAAGTAGATTTGCGAACTGATCGCACATCGATAGCCAGTGAGTTTCATGTATGAAACTACACACATGTACGACTATCGGACGTAACCGATCATGACCGATCAGTTAGTTCAATTGAGCAGATCATACAGATCGTTTGAATGGAGATAGACGCAAAAAAATAAGTGAAAAAGAGCAAGTTAAATAGAGAAATTTGAGTTTAACACACTTATGCTTCGATAGCTATCACCTAATAAACCCGAGGTACATTTTTTCACAGATTCAATTAGTGTATTGTTGAACATAACTTACTTTAAGTTAAAATCCAATGAAACTAAAAAAAAGCCTTTTTGTGAAAAGCATCCCAACCAAACCAAACCGTTTCGGAGTACAACATATGTTAAGGAAATAATTTCTTTTGATTTACTGTTTAAAACAGATGGTTTCTTCTGTTACATTTTATTACATAATGATTCGTTCCATCACATCAGGTTCACTAAACACTGCGTTCGATAAGTTTCTTTGACGATCCCTTTTTTCTCTCTTCCTGCATTTGCCACATTTTATACAGATTGTAATAGTCCCACATTTATGTTTATGGCCCTGTAACGATGCATTATCTTCGGTGTATAGATATTTGCTTACTATTTTACTTTAAAGACTTTTTAACATTATCTCATTACCTTTCCGCTGACTGTAAGGGACGTTTGATGAAACGTCGCTGCATCTTGAGGATCTTACTGTTATTTTATAATTGTTTTATATTTTATTTCAAATACTTAGTACCTCTATTGAGACGTGGATAATGTTCCACGTGCCTTCATTCTCATTCTCTCTATGTTGAGGTTCAACAATCACACCCAGTTCTTGCGGTTACAGTAGTGTATCGGGACCTGTCCTTCCCTTTGCTTTCCTGTGCTACGATCAATACCCTAACAATCGAATACACACGGAAAACGATAAGGTCGTGCGAAAGGGAAAAATGAATGCAATGTAATAAGTGCAATTTGTTACACAGTCACTCGTATAAACGCGTTCACTCGCACGCACGGGGTTCGCCAGTTTTTTAGCTCCCGTATGTGCGTCTGTATTTATAGTGCAACCACGTACACTTGCTAAGCTCGACACCGGGTTTTGGTGTGACGCAGAACTCCCCTCGGTTTTATTCGGCAAATCAGCAATGAAGCTCCTCATTTGGTTGATCAGAGAATAAATAACAACATTAAAACGGGTACGAAGGTGCGGGAAAGGAATAACGAAGATTATTATCGGGTACGGATATTAACGGTAATAAATTATGAAATTGCCTTTCAACCATCCAAAACAAATAAACGAATCGGAGAATGCCTCAAATTAGGTGCAACCGCAGCAGGCCAGCGCAGAAAGGACACAGGCGTATCCCGATCATGTGAGCTACCAAAGTATCGTCTCGATTTTAAGGGTGGTGGTTCATCGATAAAGTTATTATAACTTAAATTGCAACAATTTATTAACGGTAAGCTCCTGCGTCCCTGCTAGCCTCGAGGACTGTGTCTCCGGCAACACGCGTAGGTCTTAAGAAACGAAGGAAAATTCGGCTGCAGGAAACCCATTGCACATCGCTGGTACGGCCAGCGCAGAAAACGAAGTAGTTTTTGACGTTTTGTATCGACCTTCCTTACTTCGAAATCATTTACATTGGCGTGTAAAATGGTTTGATGTCTTCTAGTTTCAAATTAAGTCCACCGTTGACCGTTGTGCTCATGGTTGCTGTGCTCGGTTTGCCTTTGATGGAAAATTATTTGCAAGAAGATAATAAATTACATTTTTAGATAACTTTAGAACTGTCCTAACCACATTAAAGCTTTGTAGCGATGCAATCGAATGTTCAACCGACAGTTAAAAATCTACTCACAATACTTGTCATCAGCATGAATACGAATGTGACTGTTCAGCGTGCTGGACTGACGGAACTGTTTGCCGCACACCGCACACTCGAACGGTTTTTCGCCGGTATGAATTTTCAGATGGTTCGAAAGTGTCCCAGTTTGACGGAACGTTTTGCTGCAGTACGTGCAAGCGTATGGCTTTTCACCTGGTACCGGATCGGATAGAAACATTGTTTGGAAAATCGAAACACGATGTAATCCACCAGTCAACAGGTCATGGGAAAATCGGAAGTGGGCGGGAGAGGTGTAACCATTGACTTACCTGTGTGGATTTTTATATGATTCGCTAGTGTCGTCGTCTGGCGGAATTCCTTTGGACAAATGCTGCATTTGAAGGGTTTTATGCCTTAAAGACAGAGGTTAGGAACCTATCAGGTCAATATTGTCTAGAGGGGAAGGAGGGTAGAGAGAAGCTGTGGTCACAAGACAGGGAACGTTACTTGAAGATGATCATTAGAATGCGGTCAGTTGCATAAATAATGTAACCGAATATAATTTAAATAGGGCAAAAATACGGTTTTTATTATTAGGGACGTTTGAAAATAACATATCACACCTTCAAGATAATATTCTTTGTTAGCAAAAAACTAAAGAAGCTATTTTTTAACCGTTCTAACATGTGCAATGACAGAGACAAAAAAAAATGATTAGGAACCGTTGTGTGGTCCGAGGCAAAAAAAATAGTGTTCATTTACTTGTTCATCACAATGATTCGATTGTTCATCACAATGATTCGATTCTTTAAGTCACTCTCCCGAAATTTAATCCCAAACTGGGATTCGAATCTCTAATAGGGAGTTTGAGATTCGACTCGCTATGGCGACTAGCAATTCTTTTACCCACTCTTGGCATTCGATTCCTTATTTGAGATTCGAATCCCTCTATGGGACTTCAAATCTCTCCGAATGTCTAGAGGTGAAAGAGGCCACCCGGTTCAAAGCCTCTATAAAACATATTTACTACTACTACTCTCCGAATGTCTATGACGACTAGCAACTCTTTTACTCACTCATTCCAATTATCTTTATAAGTGTACCGTGGATGCGGTGGTAAAAAAGCGAACACACCAATAGAAGCATACAATGGCGCATATGAGATATGTACAGGAATTATTGTTTCTCCTTCAGATGACCTGCCGGACAAGCTTTGTGAAAAGTGCGTAAACCACCTAACGATATGGTACGACTTTAAAGTCAGTTGTAATAGCACTGAATAACATATGCGTAGGCTTAAAAAGGAATGGCCTAGTTATACAAATCGAGAATGTGAGGAAGAACCAGCCATGGATCTGCTATACGAGCTGGCAGTCCACCAACAAGCAGTTGACAATGTGTCCGTGAACGATGAACTGTTTGTTGGCTCTTCGGAATTGGAAACAGTGGTCATGCTGCCTACAGAAGACAATTCGAAGGTGCAAGCTACTAAGGAACTGTGCTCGGACTACGAGGGCAAGCAAACAACGATCGATGCTCTAGCCATTCTAATCGGCCATAGTTTCACTGCGACGAGTGCTACAAAAAGAGGTCACCTACAAAGGCAACCTTGGTCGGCACCAGGCAGCACACTACAGAAAATCGTTCAATTGTGATATCTGCTTAAAACGATTTGCGCAAAAATATATGCTAATAATACACCGCTATATCCACGAAAACATCAAACCAAAAAAGTGCAGTATTTTTGGCGCAGAGGTCGTGCGAAAAATGTCACTTAGCCGCAGGAGTTGCTTGCTGTAACACCGGCGAAAACATTGTCCAAGGTCCATGGATCGAAAGCCCTACTGAGAAGAAAATTCGCCAGTATTTTACGATCGCATGATGAAATCATCTCAGTTCACATGAATTATTTTTCCAACCTTTTTTTCGTAAAAATTACAGAGAAAGTATGAGTAAAATACTTTCTCTTCACCTTCTTATAAAATGAAATAAGTCAACTATCTCAACTATTCCACGACGAATAAACTCAGAAAAAAACAATTGGGTCCAAAAAGTATGGAAATTAATTAGAACTTATATCAGACGGAGGCAACAATCTTGCCTTTGGTTCAATAAAGAACGGTGATGTAGCAAGGTATGAGGCTCTCTATGTTAGTTGCTGAAGCATTAAAATAAAAAAAAATATACAGTTACTACCAAATATGATGGTACAGTGTCGATTTGTTCGTTTAACCCCGATTCTCTTGGTCAATTCTCATCGTAGCCGTAAAATTCTAAAAGCATATGATAGAGGAACTTGTAATGCTTCAAATAAGCCTCGAACGAGATTTTTATTGGCCAAATTGGCTTAGTTTTAGGCCATTAACTGAAAAAACACCATGTGGAGATCTCACAAAAGTCATGGTACACCGTTTAGTTCCTCTGGGAGTTTCTTGAAACTTGTCAATTAAGCATAGGTAATTATGTCATATAGGGTTCAGGACAGCTTGCAAACTTGTTTCACACGTAACTTCCTTGGAGTTCTCAATTTTGTTGCGAAATGGACGGGTCAAGAAAGGAAACTGGCGTTGAATTGATGAAACGAATTCATTCCCTATATTGCAAAGGATATTCGATGCGAAAAGTTGGTGATATAGTTGAACGGACACATTCTACAGGCCAGCATGTCATCGACAGATGGCGATAAGAAGGAAGAGTGAAGAATGGTCCTCGAATGGAGAAAAAGAATATTAACAGCAAACGATGAAAGAATAATTGTTCGAAAAGTACGGCAAGAACCAACCGCCAGTACTCCAAAATTAGCCGAAGACTAGCAGGACACTATTTCTAGGTCGATTTCTGCTGAAACTATCCGAAAAGTGTTAAGAAAACATGGTTTAAATGGTACGATAGCACGATAGAAACCTTTCATATCTGCTACCAATAGACAAAAAGATTGGAATTTGCTGAAAAAAATATGTTCATCAGCCCATAGAATTTTGGTCGGACGTATTGTTTACTGATGAAACCAAAATAAATCTTTTTGGTAGCGATGGGCGAAAAATTGTGTGGAGAACGAAAAATACGGAGCGAGATGTGAAGCATGTAATACCAACCGTCAAGCATAATGGTGTAAACGTTATCTTATGGAGCTCTATGTCCTCAAACGGAGTAGGAAAAATGGAATTCATCGAAACCACGATGTACAAAGTGGTGTATTTAAACATCTTGAAAAACAACGTCAAAGAAAGTGCGGCAAAACTGCGACATCCAGCAGTTTACTTTTATCAGCAGGATAACGATCCCAAACATACTGCGGGTTTGGTGCGGGAATGGCTGCTGTATAATGTCCCCAAACAGCTGAAAACGTCCTCACAGTCACCGGTTCTAAATGCTATGGAACATTTGTGGCGTGAAGTAAAAATCTGGGTCCAAAAAAGTCACCCGACGGGTAAGAGGGATCTTAAATGAAAAATAGCTAGAGTTTTGGAAAATATCGAACCTGAATTCCCCACCAAGTTAGTTGCTTCGATGCCTCGTCGCTTGAATGCTGTTATTGATGCCAAAGGAGGCCAAACGAAGTATTAAAAGGCGGTCAATATATCCTTTTTAATCATAGTTCACATCGTGTACCATGACTTTTGTGAGATCTCCACATGGTGTTTTTTCAGTTAATGGCCTAAAACTAAGCCAATTTGGCCAATAAAAATCTCGTTCGAGGCTTATTTGAAGCATTACAAGTTCCTCTATCATATTCTTTTAGAATTTTACGGTTACGATGAGAATTGACCAAGAGAATCGGGGTTAAAGGACCAAATTGACATTGTACCTTCATATTTGGGAGTAACTGTATATAGAAGAATGTGGAATGAACTCAGAAAAAAACAATTAGGTCCAAAAAGTCTGGAAATAAATGAGAACTTAGATCAGACAGCAGCAACAATTTTGATTCGCTAAAGAACGGTGATATAACAAGGTATGATGGCCCTCTATGTTAGTTGCTAAAGTATTAAAATAAAAATAAATAAAAAATAATAATAAAAATGGAATGTTAAAATATAATAATAATAAAAATTATAACAGCGAAATAAAAATAAGAAATGATAAAAATGAAGTTATGAATAAATTTCCAAAATCATGGACTAGTGCTCTTGCGAAATAAAATTGAATGTTTGGGGAACTTACAAAATTTATCGTCCGAATGAATCCTGATGTGGCTGTTGAGCGTGCTGGACTGCCGGAACTGTTTGCCGCATACGGAACATTCGAACGGCTTTTCGCCGGTGTGTATTTTCTGGTGGTTCGAAAGGGTGCTTAGCTGACGGAACTGTTTATTGCAAAAGTTGCAGTTAAAGGGCTTTTCGCCTGCGAATTTGGAAAACAAATCAACACACTTGTTAGTCTCGGAAGCCGCTTGAAGAATACAAAAGCGTGGGCTCCGCCTTACCGGTGTGAATTTTCAGATGATTCGATAGTGTGGTCGTTTGGCGGAATTCCTTCTGGCAAATGGTACACTTGTACGGTTTTTCCCCGGTGTGTATTTTCATGTGGTTGGTCAGTGTGCTCAGCTGACGGAACAGTTTGTTGCATTCTGAACACTCGAACGGTTTCGAGCAGTTAGGAATTTTCATGCCAGCACTTTCCACCGCCTGTTGTGACATTGAGCTGCGATACGTTTCTGGTTTCTGCGCTGCCAATGTCCACCGATTCAGTCTTCCGCGGGGTCGTGGGAAAATGCAATCTAGGAGCAGTAGAATGCAGTGGCTACTCTGTGTCCACGTGTGGTTTCTTTCGCGTCGTTTAATGTACTATCACAGCCATCGGGTCTATTCGGATGTTATCATTTCATCGAGAGTTCATGCTATGTTTGTGGAACAAATGCATCAAAAGAAAGTAACATTATGGAACAATCGTCAGCGAAACTTGCGGCTGGTTGTTATGAAAAGTGATACATGACACAGGGAACCAGCGCAGGCACGACTAACCTCATTCATTCGTTCCGATTGCCCAAGTGCAATCCAAGAGGAAAAACCAAAATGTGACCTTCAGCGGTGAACACTTGACCGTACCTGGCGCATACCGGAGATCGGAACAATCCTTAGGACATCGAACGACGAACACCGGTACGGGAACACACGGAAATTACACCTGTGAAACCATTCGCAGTATTGCCGGATGCCGTAATCGCACACACGACGGGCTGATTCGTTGGTGCGAATTCCGCGACGAGTTCCACATGTAGGGCACATAGGATGGCTCCTGTCTTTAACTGCACGTTCGATTTACCACATTTTTACTGCCAGCACCGGGCATTAGCAACCGAACGGACATCCGGCGACCGAAAATCTTCCGTGAGCCCGAAACACGCGAAAAAACAACACGCCGAATTGGGCGATTCCAATTTTTTCGTGCTCTTTGACAGTTGACAGCTGAACAGCTGAGAATCTTGGGTACCGGGAACCGGTTCTTGTTAGCTTTGAATTAAGTACCTTGGTCAGTACAGTTTGAAGCAAATTGAACCGGTTGGAACGGTGGTATATTTTTTTCAAAAAGGGTTTTTCTTTATTGCTTTTATTATTTTCTGTTATCAAATTCAGCCTACTTTAGCTATTATTTTTATTCTCGATGCATTGATCTAACGAAAATATTGTACAAAGATTTCTATTGCTTTAGGCGAAGGGTTCAATTTGAAAATAATGCTTCCATCCGACAGCAATTCGTCCAAACCAAATGCTATTGCAATTTTGAAAAATTAACTCATTAAAAGGCCCAATTTCGAATTCACCTCTTCACGATTTGATGTTATTAATGCTTGAATCAAACTTCGACACATTCAGAGACCTGTGAACCAAAATTACATACCAAGCGAGTAAAAGGAAAGGACATCCGATGCCGAGGATGAAATTTGAGCAACAACTCAAATCTCATTAAGGTCACGCTGGATAACCATGCCAGGTACGAACAATTGGCATGTGTCATGAGGGGCAGAATGTTTGATTATGTTGCTTACTTTTCCCTCCTTCAAATGGTCTTTCCGAAGATTCGGGATCATTTGCTTCGAGAGGCGTTTTTTGTTTTGTCGGATGACGAGATCAAGATCAACGAAAACTTCGGGACATCCGCCCGACACCCGATCCGGCCCGTGACTTAATGATTGGTCATTACGCGTGTAATTTCTAGCCATGTAGGTTATGATTTTGCAACCTGCTCCATCGCCGACCGCTCTAACCTACCCTTTGCTTGGTGGCGCACGGCCACTTTCCGGTTTCGGATGGCTCCGAACCAAGTCCACCTGTTTCCTGTAGATCTTTAGAAGGTTTTTTGGTGGTTAGAATTTTTAAGTCGCCGGCCACGAGGCTTCGAGGGGGCACCACGTTAAGCCCCGAAAGCGTTTGAAACCGAAACCATTCACCTCGCTTCGGTACGAGCGGTAAAAGTGTTCAAACAAAATCCGTGGGAAACCCCTCGTGGACGAAGAATGCACGATAAACATATCAAGATTTCGAACCCAATGAAAGTCAACTTAACGATCAAGTGCATGCACCCGGGAAAGATCAACAGGTTTGTGGTTGGCCAAAAAAAATGAAAAACAACCAAGTGCTCCACTGCCCCGAAACGCTTTTTCTTCTTCGCCACGTTCCACCACCTTCGTAATGCCCGTTCAAATCGTCTTGCCAAATAAAGGATGGCGCGCACCTGCAAAGCGGAGGAATTCGCCCGAATCTACGAATTTGCAGTGGGAAATTGAAAAGTTTTGCACTTTGCACCAATCCAAGAAGGGCGAACGTTCCCTTCGGCCGTTCTGCACTGAGGTGCACTTGTTGTACGCACCGAAAGTTCGTTGGCCACTGATTCATCCAAAGTTGATCCTGCGGGGCAACAATTCTTCCCAAGCGAAGCACAAGGAAGTAAAAAATAAAACGCGCCACTTGAAGAACAATACTTAAGGCACTTTCACCGGCCGATAGATTGACGACGACGATTGCACGATTCCAGGTCGCCCGCCACCGGACCGGATGCCGGCCGGGGAAAGCCCTCGAAGGTAGAATGGAGCCAACAGGGAGGCTTATGTAATTATGATTCACTTGCGCTGCCACAATCGCTCCCGGCCGCGGTTTATGTTGTTTTCGTGCCGGAGCGTATCCCACAACCGTGTGGACCTTGTGGACGACGAGTTCGACAGAGTAATTGTTTAATCGCCCGAAAATAAAAGCAATCAAACGACGGACCTTCCAGCGTCCCTTTCTGCGCTCGTGTTGGCAAAAAATTTCGCCAGAACTGACTCGGGGTAATGTATCCTGGTCGGTGTCACAGTCCAGAGCTCATCAGCAAACTTAACTCTCTTCTGCGACGTGTAATTTTAACCTTAATCGTGTGCCATCAGGAATGCATCGCACGAGCATCACGTTGCACCACATAAAAATTGAAAGGTTATTCACTTTTTACAGTTAGCCTGCGGGTGGTGGGAGAAAAGAAAAAGCAATCCCTCAGATGAAACGTTGTAATGCGCCAGGAGAAGGATTTTTTTTGGTGGTGTCCAGATTTGTTGATGACCTTGTTGAATTTCGCGCAAATCGAGCATAATTATTTCACCATTTCCGGTGCCATGCGAGCCACTTCAAAGTGTCCAAGAAGGTGAGTTTAATTTAAAAGTGAGGTGAAAGTATCTGGCAGTAATAAATGTATGGTGCATAAGGCCGAACATGAATGGTACTTTTTTTAAACGACTTAATAACAATATTATAACATAACAGACACGCATATCATGAGTTCTCTATTATTTCAAGGATTGTGGATGACTTTAAAAAATATTTTACCTAGTTTATTTCACTGAACAATAAAGGTTTAGTAAGAGACTTAATTGGTTCTGCCAATATTGGCCAAATATTCATCCTTTGTTATCAATTGCTGCCATGTTTCATTCGCCTTGCTCTATTTTTTTATCAAGCTCAGTGCTTTTCTGCTCTAAATGATCCTTTTCCTTCCTTCCTTCAAATTCCATTAATTCCTGTTCATAGCCGCTCTTCGGTAGCCGCTTATCAGCTTGGTAAATTTTATAACATCATAATCGCTTGGAAGGTTACATTTGAGAGTTCATTGCCAATATAGTCCTCCCTAGCGCGAGATCGATTATTTTACACTCAAGGAGGTACAATAAGCTATCATTAAAATTTTTGATCTAGCTTTAAGAATCAGAAGGACTTTTATATGCTAGTTAAAGTGTTTAGCATACTTCTCATAGCTGAGATGTTACAATTTTTAAATGTATGTATTCAATACTGTTGAGAATTATGGAACATCCAACCCGGATGATATAAACGTAAGAACTATGTTGTTTGACATAAGCTGATCCTGTCCAGTCGTGTCAAGCCAGTTACACTCACCACACGTGTCGAACACCACGTTTAATCAAAAGTCCAGTCCATAGGTTACGGGCCCAGCACGCTTCCACTGCGCCACTCTGCTTCGTCAGCTTCACCATCGGCGGACATGTCCAACCGACGTTTGGCAACACTTGCAGGGTGTGTAATTACCTCATCCATAATGCCCGCAAAGGTTTGTGGCGGTGTCAGTGCTAGCGTTTCATAAATTGTCAATCCAAAGACGAAAATATCCGCCTTTACACTAATAAGCGCGGGGTCGTCCCTATGTAGCGTGCGTTCGGAGCCTTTACGCGGTCCAGGTAGCCTTTGTTGTTTAACGGAACGCTTACGCCGAAGTCGCAAATCTTGGCATTTTCAAAATCCTCGTTAATCAGCACATTAAAGGACTTCAAGTCACCGTGGAGGATGTGTGCGTCTTCATGGAGGTACACTAGCCCGCTTAGCACATCGATGGCCATTCTATTGGCCTTGTCGGCCTCCAACGGACCCGCGTTCTTTTCGTATCGTTTTTCCAGAATGTCCACGAGCGATGAGTTGCAGTACTCTAGCGCGAGAAAACTACGGCCAACACCTATTGTATTGTATTGTATTGTGCCTCTGAAACCTACTATGTTAGGATGTTTGAGATTTTCCACTATAACTGCTTCCTCCGACAGACGCTTGTCAAACATGGCTCTACCACAGCGTCGTCCCTATGTAGCGTGCGTTCGGAGCCTTTACGCGGTCCAGGTAGCCTTTGTTGTTTAACGGAACGCTTACGTCGAAGTCGCAAATCTTGGCATTTTCAAAATTCTGGTTAATCAGCACATTAAAGGACTTCAAGTCACCGTGGAGAATGTGTGCGTCTTCATGGAGGTACACTAGCCCACTTAGCACATCGATGGCCATTCTTTTGGCCTTGTCGGCCTCCAACGGACCCGCGTTCTTTACGTATCGTTTTTCCAGAATGTCCCCGAGCGATGAGTTGCAGTACTCTAGTGCGAGAAAACTACGGCCAACACCTATTGTATTGTATTGTATTGTGCCTCTGAAACCTACTATGTTAGGATGTTTGAGATTTTCCACTATAACTGCTTCCTGCGACAGACGCTTGTCAAACATGGCTCTACCACAGCGTCGTCCCTATGTAGCGTTCGGAACGCTTACGTCGAAGTCGCAAATCTTGGCATTTTCAAAATCCTCGTTAATCAGCACATTAAAGGACTTCAAGTCCCCGCGGAGGATGTGTGCGTCTTCATGGAGGTACACTAGCCCACTTAGCACATCGATGGCCATTCTTTTGGCCTTGTCGGCCTCCAACGGACCCGCGTTCTTTTCGTATCGTTTTTCCAGAATGTCCCCGAGCGATGAGTTGCAGTACTCTAGTGCGAGAAAACTACGGCCAACACCTATTGTATTGTATTGTATTGTGCCTCTGAAACCTACTATGTTAGGATGTTTGAGATTTTCCACTATAACTGCTTCCTGCGACAGACGCTTGTCAAACATGGCTCTATTACTCGGATCCCGTGCACTGAGCATCTTGATCGCCCACGGTGAGCGTTCCTCGGTGGTTAGATTGCGCTTCACGACATAAACTTGCACACCGGTGCCATAACCTAGCGTCTTCACTAACGGTGTTGGCGGTGCAGCGACCCACAGGACCGGACTACAGTTAGAACCAGCCGTGTCGCCAGGCACCACCGTGCAGCTAGCTCAGATCTCTCTCTTCTAGATAGATCTTTGAGCTCGAATAAGTGTGGGGGGATGAAGCGACCCAGCTGGCCCAACAGCTAGCCAACTCCAACCGTCTCCCACCTCAAGCCACCAACCGCCAGCCAAGAGCGCCAACAAACATCGACGTCAGCAGAGAGAACACTCCGCAACCACGGAAGCTCGCTGGGCATGACACATCGCGAACGCGCGCGGCGAAAGCGCAAACATCACGTCAGCAGAACACAGCCAGGGTCGGAACCCGCATTGTCAGCAGAATGCAGCGTCGCACCTACGACACGCAAGCATCGATCGGTAGGATCGCATAACAATGACAACCGGCTCGGCCTGGTTACGAGTTGACCTGATTACGTATTGAGTACAACGGAAGAAGAATTGTTGATCGCGGAAGTTAAGATGTTGTTCAACCCAAGCACAGCTGATGACAAAACATCACAGAAACATCATGACCAGGGGGAGGGGGCGGAGAGCTGAGGGGACAACAGGGATGGCTTTAGTATATAAGAACAATCAACTGTTGAATAAAGGTTCGCAATTTTGACCTGGAGGTGCCAGGGTTAAGGTAATCCGTGTGTCGCGTTTAATTTCAGGTCTTTTAAGTCCGCTAGTTGCAATCCTTTAAGTTTTCGCGAAGTTAGAGTGAAAGTCGTTAGGAGCCATTCTGCCTGGCCGCTCGACTTTCTGTTCAGCGGCAATTCCATGACACTCGCCTCCAAGTCGCAGTTGGCCGGATTTTTCTCCGACGGCATCAACTCGACGCTCTTGTGCTTGTTAAGCATCTCCAGCATCGACAGCTTCCACGGTGTTTCATTTTTGTTCATCTTCCAATAACTCGTTCTTTATCGACGTTTATTCTAACTTTGTACGGCTAGTAGCTAGCAAGCTTGTAGCTTCGACGAAAAATGCTTGCCTGAGGCACCTACACTGGAATTTACTGTACTGAAATTGACGATTTGGCCCATAAGGCACGGACAAACCTAGCTAGAACACTTCCTTTCAGTTCGGCGTCTGAAGCGAAAGTTGAGGAAAATGTCATGGCTGTGGCAAACGTGGTCACATGAAGAAAGACTGTCGAAACAAGACGAATGCCGCCATTGCAAATGGATCAAGATCGGTCGTGTTCGTGGCGGATGATGTCAGATGTAAGAAGCTATCAGATGGAGGATCGGAAAAGCTCGAGTTTATTCTTGACTCAAGAGCCAGTGATCACATGGTAAATTCGAAGCAATATTTTGCATCTGTGGAACCACTGCAGCAACCGGTGTACATCAACGTAGTGAAGAATGAAGAAACCCTCGTGGCAAAGGAAGCAGGAGTCATCAATGGAATGAGCAATCATGGAACAATGATGAGCGCAACAGATGTCCTGTATGTTCCATCTTTAAGGAAAAATCTAATGTCTGTGAAGAAGTTAACTAAGGCAGGCGTAGATGTGCATTTCAAAGAAAAGCGAGTTACCTTAAAGCTAAATGGAGAAACGATCGCCATAGCGTATCAGCGAGGAAGCCTCTATGTTTTAGAGATGGAGATGCAGCATGCCAATGCAAACACAGCTGAAGTAGAGTGTGCTGATCTCAGGCATCGTCGACTTGGTCACATCAGTGAAAGTGGCATGACCACTCTGGTGCGTGAGAATCTGGCCCGTGGTGTGAAATTCAAACCTAAGAAGCTTAAGTTTAGTGACGTATGTGTTCTTGGTACACATTGCCGTGAGCCGTTCAATGGTACGAGAGACAGAGCATCCCGACCGTTGGAACGTATTCACTCCGACGTATGTGGACCTATCGGCCCTCCGTCGTGGAAAGGCCACCGTTATTTAGTTTCTTTCATCGATCCGCTCCGAAAGAAATCTGAGGTGTTCGACAAGTTTCAAGAATATTCGGCAATGGCGACTGCAGCATGTGGTACGAGAATTTCTGAACTCACTGTCGATCAGGGACGGGAGTATTTCTCAAATAATCAGAAAAGATACTACAAATCGATGGGTATCCAGGTAGAGCCAACAGTGGCACACTCACCCCAACAAAACGGGGTAGCGGAAAGGTATAATCGTACCCTTATAGAAAAAGTACGTACCATGCTAATTGGATCCAACGCACCCAAGTCATTGTGGAGTGAAGCAGCGCTAGCAGCCGTGTATATCATCAATCGTTGTCCGACTTCGGCCATATCAAGGAACACTACACCTGCAGAAATATGGTGCGGTAGAAAGCTAAGTCTGGAAAAGATACGTGTCTTCGGCTGTCTAGCATTCGCGTGGGTTCCAGATCAGCAAAGGGAGGAAACTGCAACCGAGGGTCCATCCATTGTGCAAGGGATGCCAAGAATGATGACCCACAGCCTGGACCGTCCACTTCGAATGGGGCCAGCTAGGCCGGGCAGGAAGAGGTGGAAGACGCAGCAGGAGGTCTACAGGTCGCGTGGGAAATTCTGGAACTGGCAGTGGGGATTTTTGAGGAGCAGGGTGAAGGGGCGTACGAGGGTCTTTCACAGTGCTGCTCCGAGCCGGCCGGAGTTTGCTTTGAAAACAGTCACTTCTAGGAGGCGATCAATGATTGCACAGGCGCAATGAGGGTTTCAAAGAGAACAAACAAGCCGATATATTTACAAAAGCATTGGATGTCATGCGGTTTCAATGGCTTAGAAGTATGATTGGGGTCGTTAACTGAGAGGGGGTATTGAGAATTATGGAACATCCAGCCCGGATGATATAAACTTAAGAACTATGTTGTTTGATATAAGCTGATCCTGTCCAAAGAGGTGAAAGAAGCCACCCGGCTCAAAGCCTCTATAATAAATATATACTACTACTACTGATCCTGTCCAGTCGTGTCAAGCCAGTTACACTCACCACACGTGTCGAAAAAATAAACTCTGCGTTTAATCAAAAGTCTATAAATACATATGAATAATATTTTTATTTAATTGTGATTGTGAATTAAATCGAAAAAACAAACTTCAAAATGCAAAAGCAAAAATCCTTAAAATCAATTAATAGTGGACGATTGATCGATCCATGATTTACATTACCATGCAACACGTTTTCTTGAGATATTGTACCATAAAAATCAATGATAACATAGAATGAAACAGCATAAACCATCTTAAAACAGAAAGAGGAAAAAACATGGCAGCTGACCTTTAAAAGCAGAATAGAAAATTCCCATTGGAACCACAGCGTGATCGCCTGCTCACGCCAGCATGGCACACCGGTCAGGTGCAAGCCAGTAACAAGTTGATGAATTATGATCCACCACGAACCGAAACAAAGAAAAAGGAAAAAATAAATCAAGATCAACAACAAAACATCACACACACACACACAGAGACGCCGTTCAGAAATGAAAACTCATCCAATTGATTATAAATCTTTCCGGCAAGCGCAACGGAGAAGCCACACAACTAAATGGCAGGTTGCCGGCCATCCTTGGGCCATCCCTTTTTCCAAGGATCGAACCCACCGATCGCTGATCACACCTACCGTGTCTGACGGTCATCGATTGCCGACACCTTCTTTTTTTATTCTTACAGTTGAATGCCATCCTTTTGTTTTCGAAAAAAGAAGCTAAAGCTAGTCTGGCCGACCGTTAACGAAAAGGACATCATAACCATTACGATCGGCGCGCGAAGGTGACATTAAATCCGTTTGCATAATAACGGTGTTGGTTGCTGGCCCAAGGACCGTCTGGGGCCGCAGGATATTTGTGCAGTCGAACGTGCACACCCCATGCGTTTGCACGTGGTCTTTGGAGCGTTTTTCACCCGTTAATTGCTCGGTTCGCGATCGCACAGCTGTAATAAAACTCGTAGCATTCTATCAAATACCCAATTAATCCGCGTTTAAACGTGCGCGGGATGCGCATTTGCGAAATGTTGAACCAAATTTCGCCAACTGACACCACCGTGTGCGTCTTTGGAAAGAGTTTGAAAAGACTTGGCGATGCAATTTAGTTCTTGTCCCTTTTTGGTAGGGGTTGTGGTTTGGTTTTTCTTTTCGGAAAGCAAAGGAACCCAACAAAGCCGCCCGTCAGCAAACGGAAGCTGCACATTCGAGCTGCCCATTTCGGAGGCAGAAGAATGCTGCACCTTGACGCTGATCGCAGCAAACGATCGCTCTGCTACACCGTAAAAGGGCATCACCGGTGCCGTTCGTATCATGTTATTATGCAAATGCTTACCACTGTCTATCTTACCGGCCACCTAACCGATTCCTTCCACCTGAGCGCCATTTTTTATAAATCTTCTACCTCTGATAAGCAGTTGAAGAAGGTTGAGAGAGGCCCAGTTTTTGGCCACGGGCCATCCACGGACGGACGGGATTGAGTTAGTTGAGTAAATAAATTTAATATTCCTACCGTTGCTGCACTCGACGCCGCGGCCAGAAGCTGCCGAGCACTCGCACAACAATGGACGTCCTCAATACAACCGTTTGAAAGCCGTGGCCAAACTAAAAACCAATCAAAAGTTTTATTAAATCCCCCCAGAGAAGGAGAAATTAAAGAAAATAAGCAAAATAAGCAACATAAGCAATTGATTTGCGGTTTCCATAAGAAGGTGACATGAACTGTGTAGTGAAAAGCAAAAGATTAAAACAATTCCTATTAAGAGCTTTAGAAATATAATATGTGGAATCTGCTAATACTAAATTGAAAGAAATTACTATTGGATTAATCGATCAAAATATTTTGAAATGACACCCTCTAGGGATCCTCTAATAATACTACTAACATAATACTTTAACCGAACCTTATCGCTAAAAAATATAATCGATCAAGCTCAGCCAGCTCTTATTTGCACTTTTTAAAAATTCGCAAACAATTTAAAATTCCCGATCTCTTCAACATCTAAGCCCAGTTGTTCAAATAAACTGCTGATATCATACAGCTGGCCGTTTGTAGGACCTGTTCGATCAATCATTTCCGTTCTACACGAGGATGATTTATTGCGAAAGAATTACTATGTGCTACTTCTAAGCACCGAAAGTGGATTGCAATTTAAATATTTTCCTCTTCCCTTACCCTTAGCATAATGGGAATCTAATCGTACGATCGCGTTAGAATTGGCGGCAGTTGATTTTCTGTTTGCAAATTGCATCGGAGTAGTTTTTCTGTTTTGTTTTTTTTTACGCATATTATTTGCTGCAGCTCCACTTCCACTGTCTTGGGTAACGGACAGATTCACTGGTTTTTGGGTAAATTTGGGAGGGAAGCGGAAAACCGGCAAAGCAAGAAGAGTAACCTCACCTTGCTGCCCAAAAATGGGACGATATTAATCAAATATTTGCGCACAGCAGCGCGTCCCGTCATGCTGCGATACGAACGACGCCTCCTCGGAGATTCCACGCGAATGTCATGCGATCGACGCGATCTCACATGGCACAAGAATGGGGCACAGAATTTGGTGGCGATCGCAATCCCGACACGTCGTCGTCTTGAAGCGTGAGATTTCATGCGTCCGACAGGCGCTCCGTAACATAAAGGGAGGAAATGATTTGGAAAAAAAAGTTGCTCCAGAATTCACTGAAGGCGGATCAAATCATGCTGTCTTTCTTTTTTGGATTTTTTGGGAACACTCGCCCAACCGAGGACGGAAGACCAATTATGCATCAACATAACTTTTCATTATTCTTGCTGGTTCCCTTGTATTTTCTTTACCTTTTCACCCTTAAGCTGTGTGCACTGGATCCGGTCTCTGCCCGGGAATGATTTTTGTCATGGGACGTACGGTCATGAAAAAAAAAACCTGACTTCATTTTTATTGTCCTCTCCATCGCAAGGTACGCAAATAAAAAAACACACAACAGTAGGGAAAATCGGGAAGACCATCACCCGAACGATGCACGGATGTTGCGCAAGAATGCATATAAAATCAAATTTGCAAACACGATGCAACCGGGCCGCCCAAAACCGACCCCGTGGTGGATGGAGACAAAACGCTGGCATTAGCATTCGGGCACGAGATGGCCGAACGCCGAGGCGCGAGCTGGACGCGCCTCGCGAAATGGAGTGTTGACGGCGTGAGATCGCAAGATGCAAACGGCGACACGTTTTGCAGCACTTTGGCTGGCGTTTTGTGGGCTGCGTTCCGGTTTCCTTCGCTTGTGTCTAAACCAAAAAAAAAAAAAACAGAGTGAAGCGTCCTTTACGTTGGTTCTGGGCGACAAATGTTTGCTCACCCGTTCCGGGAAGACCTTTTGGGCCGTTTGTTAATTTTAAGTTTGTTTTTCACTTGTTTTCCTCCCGCTGATAGAAGGGTGGCCTCCCTGCGGTTGTCTCCCATCTTGCATGCATATTTGGGTGCCGGTAGAAGTTTTTTGGAACCATCCTCTACCGCCTTCCATCCTTGGGGCCTTTATTTGCACAACAGATTTTGTCATCGGTGGCGATAGCGGCGCGATATTTCATCGATGCGACGCGCCGACTTCTTGGAACCCGACGGCCGAGAAGAGTGGGGGACCAAGGGGGCCGGTGTTGGTCATGCTGCCATCGGGATGATTTGTCTTCCCACCCGGACAAAACGTGCCACGTTTCGCGCTGCGTGCCAACACTGTGTTTGTTGGATTCTTTCTTACTTGCTTGTTCCGAGCATATTTTATCCTTGTTCTTCCCCCTGGCGCAAATTGTCTTTGAGCATGAAATCGAGACCGGAATCACCTCCACTTCGCGCCGTTTGAGACAAGTTTGCCTTAGGGCGGTCACAAAGACACAAGGGGAAAAAAAATGAAGATCATATTTGCATCACATTTTGCATGCTGCTGGTGCTGCTGGACATGCAAGGGTGCACATAAAGAGGCTGACAACATCGAAGACGAGCGGCCCTGTTCGATTCTCTCGCTTCCATTTGTTTGCTTAACGGAACGATAATTTTTCCCTACGAAAACGTCACGTGTTTAGGCTACCGTCGGCGTCCTTTGCCACGGGAAGAGTAGAGCATAGCGCGTGGATGGATGGTGGATTTATGACCAGTGTGCGGAAATTAAATGAGCAGACTGTTTGTTTAAGTCGCAGTAAGCCATCATAATTGTTGTCATTTGAATAAACATGTTAGGAAGAGTTAAGCCACCGGCATGACATGCCAAGCACGGTTGAATGAGGTGACGTGGTTAGTTCTTTTTAAACACACGCTAAGGGTGGCAATTAACGAAACAGCTGGTTGTTCAATTTATGCTTTGTGAAAATGTAAAGAGAAGCTTCAAAATGCATTCAGCTTACGGTAGCTCGAGGCTATGATGTATTTGTATATTTCACGTAATAGAAGTATTCCTTGTTATTAACTTAGAAAATGAAAATGGGGTTGACCAATTTATTAGTCAACTAAAACAAGTATGACATTTAAAAGAAACTAAAAACTAAATTATTTAAAAAAAATCTTCAAAAAAACAGAACGCCGCTTGGTTTAAAACACAAATGAAAAAACATACATAACTAATAAAAAATTAACATTCAAATCCACTTAGCGTAAAGTAGCAACTGCCAAGGCGTGAAGTTGTCATTAGTCTGGTAAGCATTGATCGCTATCGGATCGGAAAGAACGAGCTCCTCAGACAGACATTCGTAGTGTTGAAGGCAGAACGATCACCATCTTCCATCGTCGAGTGAAGAATTTATTTAAGTCCAAAGGATCTTAAAAGCATCCCCGAAGACTTCTGCCGGACGTTGCAACAAAGTATTCCACGAAATGGTCTCCTCTTACCGGTCGGTGGATTGAAACCTGCCACAAAACGCCCCGCGATCGGACCCGATCAATAACATCAAACGACCGCAATGGTCCGCAAAAATGGCTTTGCAAATGGCTTCGAGGATTGCTCATGCTCCGTGCCCTACCTGCCCCTGCGCCCTCCTCAGCCCTGGAAGTACTCATCATGCTTCAGGTCAGGTGAACTTCTCGATCGGTCCTGGGGGTAGAAGATCATCTCCGATCTCCGACGCGTCTTCCAAGCAGGCGAAAATCCGTATCATTAGCCGTAAGCAGGTGTCAAAATCTAAGAATCTCGAACGCAAAGTCCGATCGGCGTGGGTCGGTTTCGGTACGGACGGCTTTTTTTTGAGGCCGTCCTGTTGCCCATTCGCAAACCTATAATTTAACACATTTCTGTGTTTGATCTTTCTGTCCCGCGAGAGAGAGAGAAAGAGTCTGCCTAGAGGTCGACGCCGACAGCGAAGGGCGCACGATCGGGTCTCTGGTTAGGGTCCTCGTCAGCATCCTTGCTGGTGCTGGTGCTAATTAGTTACTTAAACATCGACAAATCTTATCGCCGATGCGCCATCTTGCACCGAACTTGCACCGCAAGGACCCAGTGGACCTCGGACGTCGAGAAAAAGACCTAGTTTCTATGAATGATGATTCCGTGTGCACACTCACGCCAGGTTTTGTCAGTCCCTCACGATCCCTCCCCCTCGAAGGCCAACACCGAAGGGCCGTACAATCGCAGACACACACGGGAGGATCTTTCGAGGGTCATTTGCGATACTTTAGCCCCTGAGTCTGCCGGTTGCGCACATTAATCATCGCCGCCGGCAGGTTTCTTTTTTCCCATTCCTTCCCTTCTCTGGTCTAATTATAGTGCCGATGAAAATAATTTCTACAAACAAAACATTAATTCTATGAAAAATGAAGTGTGGCAACACCTTTCGGCGAACCGCTAGAAGATGCTTGTTGTGGCCGTTCACTAGAAACACCTGAAACCGACTCAGATTCATGGCAAAGAATTTAAGAAAACTAATGTGGCTAAAATTTTCATTTAAAATCGAGCGTCATTTAAAATTAGTTATTATTAATATTATTTTGTTATGTTTTAAAAGCGTTCTGGATTAATTTTGTTAGGGTTATGCTTAAAGTTAGAAGACTCTATAATGTTTTTTGCCACCGACATAAATCTGCGCAGAAAAATCCTCGTTTGTAACTAAAGAAAAAACCGGCAGGACTTCTTTATGTCGAGCACATTGTTTGCGTAGTCCAAAAATTTGAAAACTGCCACCACTCGCTCGAAAATGTTACCGTCGAAAATTACATGTGCGCACGTTGTTGATGGAATGCAATTATTACACAAAAATAAATAACCACCAAATAATCACCACGCGTGGAAGCGTTTGCGGTAAATATGCGATTTTTTTCAGCTCGGTGTCTTTTTTTGTGTTTGTCCCGCGAAGCAGCGTGAGGCTATAATTTAGGGAGGCCTCCAGTTATCAGAAAACTGAACTTCGCCAAGCGAGACACCGTGTCACACTTGAAACGTACACACACACACACAAACGCTTGCGATCGATGGCCGGTGCATCGATGCATCTCATCTCGTTTTTTTTTTTGGTGACCAGCGACATTCCAAAAAGAGATCGAAAGCTGCCAACCTCCTGGAACACATTAAATCACTTCACCAAGCGCGAATTTTGTCAGGTTTCGTGTGCCCGGAAACTGCCGCCCTTCCTCGGCGTCCCCGGCTTGGCCCTTTCCACGTTGCACCGCGGGCTCTCGGTGCATCTAATGCAACCTCAACGTGGTGCAACACCAGCAGCAAGTGTGTCGTCCCGCGAAACCTATAATTTCGATGCAAAATTGGTTCGGACCAAAACAAACAAAGTCACCGACCAGACACCACTACCACACCTCCTCCTGTGGTGGAAGAGGTATTAGAGTGTTTGAAATGACTGCCGAACCTGCCGAAGGAATCACCCGAGCGTGCCCTCCGGGTGCCCTGTTTCCCTATGGTGTCGGCCATTATTTGCATTTGTGTGCCGAAACCGGCCGGACACTTGTCGTGCACACCGACCGAGGCCGGAGGCGTGTAATTTTCATATTTGAATTCATAAGCATCGCGTAAATGGTGCAAAAGCGCGGCGCCCGCAACTCGCAGCGCAACCGAAATTAATAACCCGCGCGCCGATGATCGTGGAACGCCATTGTGTTCTTTGAGATGTTGGTTTATTTGTTTTTGTTTTTGTTCCCCGCCGAAGGACGTGGAAAATTGAGGGAGGGTTTGAATAATGTGAATTGAACTTTTTGTTTGAAACTTGGTTAGAATTTTGCACCATCTCGTTAAAATACTCTTGTATATGGTGTGTGTGTGTTTTTTTAAAGCATGCCATTGACAGAAACAAATAACAGACGGTCCCGGACATCGGAGAAGGTGGCCCTTTGGAAAAGTAAAATTATTGCTCTTCAGCTACCGTAATTGCAAACCTAAATGGCTCGTCGGCCATCGGGCACAAAGAGTTTTTCGCGTTATTTTCGCGTTAGCCAAGGCGGAAGAGAAGGAACGAACGGACAGTTGGGGTTTGAGGGCAACGAAAGAAGTACCCTGCTGCCCGATGGCGCACTTTTCAAGTGAGGACTTTTCCCACTACAAAAACCACTCCACGCAACGCTCGTGATCGTAACGCGGAAGCACAGCCTGTTGTTACCGTCTCGAGCGGTTTGTATCCCACTTTGGATGATCCTTGCTTTGGATGTTTCCTCCCAGTGATCTGTTATTGCTTTTTGCACACATTTAAACTCGCTCCATGAATTCTCATCCGGTTTTTTGGGGCTACCGAAAGCCGCCACTTTCCACCGTTGTGCGATGCCTAATTATGCCGTGGCTCGGAACCAACGTGAGCCCTATCGGCCACATGTGCAGTAATGGCCATCGCGATTGGCGTGCGCAATTTTCCCATCACCCGTCGGACGTCCCGCGCACTGGCCTCCCTTTGGAAAACGAACCACGGGTGGGTCTTCCATTCAAGGATCTGCATCTTGCAAGTATTTTACAAGGTTTCTAAAGCTACCGAATAAAAGCAGGCGTACAATCCACGCCACGAAGGAGACGTGCCGGACCTCGGCGTGTCAGTTGCTGCTCGCCAAAAAGCACAATTAGCCGAACTGCGCCGTGCCGGGGTAATGATACGTCTTCGATGTTCGCGAATTTACAAAAACGCTGGGAACCCCAAACCCACAAAGAGTGTGGATTACCGAAAGGCCTGCACTTGTCGTGGCTAGCAATAAGAGCAACTTGTATTACATGGGCGTTGTTTTTTTTTTTGACCGTTTCAGGGTTCAATTCCGGCCTTACGATTATCCGCGTGGCTTCGCTGCCTTAAACAAATGCTTGCTTCCATGTCAAGGATCAGCGAGACATGAAAATCATATCTTCGGGATCGAAATTGTGGGGTCGGCTCGTAGATTTAGCTTCGTTTTGTTATTTTTTCTTATTCAATTTTCCACCGATCGATTATCGGTATCACGCAAACATGCTAGTGTGTGGGCTAAGTACAGGGGCGAGAGTGCATTAACCAGTATGTAAACTTTGCGTTCGCAAATGAATTAGGTGTGAATTTTGGTGGGTAGCAATTTCTACGCAAAGCTGGTTGTTTTCGGGATGAGGTGTTAGAAGCCGATTCATGTGTTTGAGCACCAGCACACGATGGTTTGGAAAAGTAAGGAAAGGAAGTTGTTTTTTTCTTATCTCTTGTTCAATTATTATTCTTTTTTTATCATGATCAGTCCAACACTTTGTTTTTTGGCCATATTTGTCCTTTTTCGATTGTTTTGATTCGATGACAAGATAAATTACCGACCTAGTAAAGAAACGAATTCAATAAAACCACAATTTCATTCACTGAACGTGCTTCTTTGTTATGATTTGTTCCACACAACATTATTATTTTTAGCAAATCTTTAAGGTTTTTGGCTTTTGGAGAAAAGGATGTTGTTTTATCTTATCTCTTCAATTCAATCAATTATTATCCTTTTTTACCATGATCAGTCTAAAACTTCTGTTTTTTGACATACCTGTTTTTTCGATTGTTTTGTTTCGGTGACGAGATAAATTACCGATTTAGTAATTAAACGAGTTCAATAAAACGAAAACCACAATTCCATTCAACTTTAGTGAACGTGCTTTTTTGATATGATTTGTTCAAAACCACATTATAATTTTTACCAAATCGTTAAGTTTTTTGGCTAGCTTTGAGAAAAATTGATTTACAGTACTTTAAGTACACAAATCGAATATTGTCATTAAACTAAAAAATAACGTACAACGTTAACTCGAAATTTAAATGAAATTTCTACGAAACAGTTAAAAGTCAAGCTCATTCGAAACCTGCAACAGACATTCAAAAATCCTAAAAATTAATTATCGATCGGTTGGTATCGATACAAATCCTACCGAATAAACAGAGTTGGTGATTAAATTTGCGTGCCTATCTTTCATTTCTACCCTACCAGCGTCTCGATTACAAATCATCTGATGAAAAACTGCATCCTCACAGCATCTAGACACGTACAAAAACAAACAAGTTCACCACTGGCCGCTCGCTTCCCTCAGCATCGGATTGCTGGCTTCAGCGCAATTTTTCTAACTCAAACACCGTCTGGAAGTGCCGGGCGCCTCGATTAAAGCTGTTTGCTTAAGAGCTCCGGAGCGCCAGAGTGTTGCCGCGCGGAGGATATGTGTGTGTGCAAAGATCATAAATTAGGTCGGTAAATAAAAGTGCTGTTTAAAGCTGCATCCTGGAAATTGGCGGCCCATGGGTCCCTGATGAACCCGCCCTCACTTCCTTCCGCCCCTTCAGTCGAGTGGAGTCGAGCTCGGTAATGCTGCGTATTGACCATTTCGCAGCTAATCGCACCTACCTGTTCCTGGAGCCTCCTTCATTTCCTGTCGGGAAACGGGCCTTTTCAGAGGGCCGAACCTGTGGTCTGTGATTTAGGAGGCAAAAAGTTTGTTTATTTTCTCAGCTCGTTGATTAATGACGTTGGGGATTTTTTTGTGCAAACACACAGCTCAAAGGCCCAGGCTGTACTTAAGGCGGCCAAAGGTGCATTTGTTTTAAAGTCGGCTCAGCTGTCGATGCAACAAGCGCCAAAAGTGAAAATAAGAAATAGAAATTTAGACCATGGGCCATCCTTCATCGACCGTAAAACAAGAGTAATCTTTTACTTAAACTATCAAAATTCGTTTTCAATCATCGTCTTATGGTAACGGCTTTTATTTGATATGGAAAATGGCTCATTCAAACGCTTTTAATTTACTGTTTCTTTATCAGGTGAAATGAATATCAAAACAACTCAAACTAAGCAAAATATGTCCGGTAAATTGAGTGAACAAACTGTTATAGTAGACATAGGAATAAGTAATTCACGATTACTATGGCAACGATAATACTATATATAAGCAGTGCATCTGCTAATAAAGTTCATTCGGTTAAGGAACCATTCTGCAATAGGTTATGGGCCCAGAAGAGTAAAAGCAAAAGTCGAAAATGAGTACTGGAAGTTCCGTTGAACAAAACGCTACGGAGGGAAGAGGAGCAGGATTGCCGACGGCTGGCGTAGGACGGCTCAACGGAATCAATCTTCCCATGGTAGAAAGGTTACGTGGACGTGAAAATTACTCAACATGGGCGTTTGCAATGCGGATGATCTTGATCCGCGAAGGAACTTGGAGTGCCGTGGAACCTGATGAAGGCGAAGTAGTGGACAAAGAGACAAAATTGCGTGCATTGGCAACAATCTGTCTGAGTCTGGAGAGTTACAACTACAGTCTGGTTCAGGACGCAACGGATGCAGCTTCAGCATGGAAGAAATTGGCCGCAGCATTTCAAGACACCGGATTGACCAGGAAGATCGGCTTGCTTCGGAAGTTGACGAACATAAGGTTAACCTCTAGCATGAGCGTAGAAGAGTATGTTAACGAGCTGATGTCGACTAGCCACAAGCTTGCTGCGATCGGATTTCAAGTAGACGATTCCTGGATGGTAGCATTGCTTTTAATGGGATTACCGGATCATTACGAACCAATGATCATGGGGCTGGAAGCATCAGGAGCGAAACTTACGTCGGATGCGGTAAAGGCAAAAATTCTGCAGGACGTGAAGTGTGATAGGAATCTTGATGGCAGCATGAATAACGAAGCATTGTACATAAGAAGAGAGTATAAACCAAAGGCGCAGTATAAGAAAAGGAGCGAAAAGACGTGCTATAATTGTAAAAAGCCTGGACATTTTGCAGCCAAGTGTCCAATGTCTGGAGAAAAAGGAAAATCAAGTTCACTATGGAGTTCGTTTGCTAGTGGCGATGCAAACAGTGAATCTTGGTATTTTGATTCCGGAGCAACTTGTCACATGGCAAAACCGAATCAACATTTTAGTGATGAGACAACGTTGCAGCAAGCGATATGGACAGCGAATAATGGCAGCATGATGGCTATAGCACGAGGTACAGTAAAATTAGAAGAGAATAACGCTAACGTATATGAAGTTCTGAAGGTACCTAATTTGGTTACGAATCTATTGTCTGTGAGTGCAATATGTAAAAAAGGGCACACTGTGATTTTTACAGCAGACAAATGTAAGGTTATAGATACAAATGGAAAAGTTATTGTATCTGGGAAAGAAGAAAAAGGCCTTTATAGATTGCTACAACCGAAACAGACCGGAACACCGCATGCTACAGGACAAAGCGAAGAAACTCAGCCAGTTTTGAGACGAAGTAATCGCCAGCGTAATTGTCCAAATAGATACAATGAGTTTGTAAGTTACAACACCATTTCAAACCATCCACCGGAAGAAGATATTCCGCAGAGTTACGATGAAGCTATGAGGAGACCTGATCGTGAAAAATGGATCGAGGCAATGAAGCAGGAGATGGTATCCCTGAATGAGAACCAGACGTGGATGATCACCGATTTACCAAAGGGTCGAAAAACCATTCGAAACAAGTGGGTTTTCTCCATCAAGCGAGGATCTGATGGAAATGTGGACCGGTACAAGGCGAGACTAGTTGTTAAAGGATGTTCGCAGAAACCGGGAATCGACTATGAAGAAGTGTATGCTCCTGTAGTGCGATATTCAACTGTCCGATACCTGATGGCACTTGCTACGAAGTTTGATATGGATGTGGACCAGATGGATGTGGTTACCGCATTTTTGCATGGAGAACTAGGTGATGAGCAAATTTTCATGGAGCAACCCGAGGGGTTTGCAATTCCAAATGGAAAAGTATGTAAACTGAAGAAAGCGTTATACGGTTTGAAGCAATCGAGCCGGGTATGGAATGCAAAGTTGAATGAAGTACTGCTAGAATTTGGCCTACAACGATCGAAAGTTGATACTTGTTTATATTGGAAGATGAATGAAGATAAAATGCTGTTCGTAACAATATATGTTGACGATCTGTTAATTTTCACGAATGATAATCCTTTGAAGAAAAGACTAAAACAATTTCTAATGCAGAAATTCAAAATGAAGGATTTAGGCACAGCATCACATTGTCTTGGCATTCGAATCAAGAGAGATCGAAGTGCAGGAATATTATCACTAGATCAACAGTTATATATCGAAGAGATTGTTAGGCGATTTAGAATGGTCGACGCAAAACCTGCAACAACTCCCATGAATCCTGATCTTAAATTGGAAAAGTCAATGTCACCAAAGAATGACGCTGAAGTTGAGGAAATGAGAAGTGTACCGTTTAAAGAAGCAATTGGATGTTTATCCTTTGTAGCGCAAATAACTCGACCTGATATTGCCTTTGCTGTGAATACTGTTAGCCAATTTTCTTCAAATCCCGGAAGACAACATTGGGAGGCTGTGAAGAATATAATAAGATATCTGAAAGGTACAGCGAGCAGGAAATTGCAGTACAGAAAGGATGAAAGCGGAGAATTGGCAGGATATACCGATGCTGATTGGGGAGGAGATCCTGACAGTCGCAGATCAATGAGTGGATACGTGTTTATGTTGCAAGGTGCAGCAATAGCATGGGGCGTAAAGAAGCAACCAACAGTAGCTCTTTCATCTTGCGAAGCAGAATACATGGCTCTCTCTCGAAGCATTCAAGAGGCAATATGGTGGAAAAACCTTTGTTCGGAATTCAGCGATGTAGGAACAGTTCTGATTTATTGCGACAATCAGTCTGCAATCATCATCGCTAAAAACGGATCGTATAACCCTCGGACGAAGCATATAAGCATACGCTACCATTTTGTGAATGAAAGCTTAGAAAATCAAGTGGTGAAACTCGAATATGTATCGAGTAAATTACAACTGGCCGATGGATTCACTAAGCCTTTGCAACGGATGAACCAGGCTAGGTTTTGTAATAGTATAGGAATCGTGAATTAGGGAGGAGTGTTATAGTAGACATAGGAATAAGTAATTCACGATTACTATGGCAACGATAATACTATATATAAGCAGTGCATCTGCTAATAAAGTTCATTCGGTTAAGGAACCATTCTGCAATACAAACCGTCAGCACAAATTGGTTAGATATTAAAATTAAATAACCAAATTTGCAATCCAACTTTCAATTCATTTTTATGACCTCTTACATTCCAGAACGCTGGCAAAAACAAACCCATCTAAATTCATTCATCTTCCAGGAGTGTTTCGCCTCCTCTTGAAGATTTTCGTCTACAAAAAATGCATCACAAAAAAAGATTTTAACCCGTTTCCAATTACCATTCAACGGACGATAGATGTTCCCGTGTTCGTTCTGTCTCTAACGCGACCGATGCATGTCAGCATCATTCGCTTTAACGTACGCCCGTTTTGCAGGACATCAATGTTCACGAGCAGACAGACAGGACAGCGAAGAATGTATCGAAGCCAAACCCACCGACCGAACAGGCCAACACAGCCCCGGTTTTGGGTTATTAAAAACAGATTTTCGCAGTCTCATTCCGTCCGCCGATATCCTTCCTGTTTATTTTACTCTTTTTATCGTTTAACACTCACCGCCGGAATTCGGAAAAGGTCAAAAGTCTCACTTAGTAAAAAGGTGTTTGATTGGCACACACTTAGGAACGTGGCGAGCTCGGCAAGAACAAATGTGTTCCCCGAGGTTGTGGGAAAAGGTGGCTAATTAAAATACGCAAACAAACGCCGCGCCAATCGCGTATCGAACACACATAATCTAACAAATTATCCTACGGACCCCGAAGAGCAGTCCTTCTTGCGACGGAAAGTGAGAAAAATCGATAACAATTACATCTAATTGGTGCGGAATGCAGCCTTTCCGGCCACGATTGCAATGCCATTTTCCGTTTCCAGTGATTTACACGTGGTCGTAAGCTTTTATTGCCCGCCAAACGCCTTGCCGTATCGGAAGATTTGTTGTGCGGAGTTTTCGAAAACGGACGCGTTCGCACCTGTCCCTGCCAGCGGTGTCATTTATTTGGTCAAACGTCTAAACTTTGGACCACGGCAACAAACACACACACGCCCAAAAGTTTGGAAGGTGGCGGCAACGGATTGATGGTGCGATTGAGAGTGCATTTAAATTTATCAGTCACCGGCCTTATCGTGGACTTCTAACCGCCATATTCGGCCATTCCATTTATTCGGCCCCGGTTCATCGAAAGGAAGTAAAAACACCTCAGAAAATGATCGTCTGGAACGTGGAGTCTACCGCTCCACACGGACGTTCGGCGATCAAAGACTTTAATGAGGAATTTTGCCACCATGTACTTTATGATTATGAAAATGACAAGCCCGAACGGTGCGTGTCGGAGAGTTCTGCGTACCTTCCGTGACTTCCACCACAAAACCACACCAAAGTGGCGATCGGTGGCTGCAACTAGTGTTGATTATGTTGTACCCCCAGCGAACGGGAAGGTCTCGCAACCAGGCGGCCTCATGGCAAAAACCACATCAAGGTGCACACGCTTTGGCCCTTGGGGCCAAACTCCCGGCCCTAATCGTGTGGCCACCGAAGCGCACCACGACGTGCGAAGATTCTCACTTTTGCTTTTTAATCAAATTATCGGGACCCAGTGGCCGGAGTCGGTCTTCCAAGGAAAACGGGCATCCCGGGATCTTTATTTTTTTTCCCCCTTCATTTGCCGGCAGAAGCCCTTCGTTAGCCACAAATAACCCATGCGAGGGCTCGTCGTGACCGTATGCGTGGTGAGCTGATTTTTGGAATGGTTTCAAATAAACACATAATAAGCAGCAAGCTTTTTACACCGAGATTACGATCCTGGGGCGATTGAGATAAGAGGGAAGGGTATATTTCAGCATGCATTGTGGTTAAATGTGGTTTCCCCTTTTCAATGTTATATGTTGTCGAAAATTGTTTACTAAAATTCACCTCTTGTAGGGGTGGCCAGCTCAACTTGATATAAATGCGTTCAAAATCTGAGGTAGTTCTTCACTGGACACCTTCGGAAAAGGTTCATTTATTTTCCAAACTAAGGGAAACAGTTCGTTTCACCCTCACGGAAATCTTCAAACCTTCAGTGATTTGACCGACCCTGGAAGGACGACGCGTCCCTGGCGTGCGAAAGCAAACACCTCATCAGGCGATGGGTCTCGCACCTTGCGCGCCCTCTAAACCCAATAATTTTGATAATGATTTGAATAAACAATCATACACGGCGCTCGGGATGAGCTTTTTCCCCCATCCGCTGCTCTGTGTGAGCCCTGCAGGAAAAAGGTTTGTGGATGGTTTTCCATCACCATTGCACCACCATCCCGACAAGAGGACGATGATGGATGCGCCTGGCGTTCTGACCGTCTGGGTCGGGTTGATGATGAGAAAATATTTGATTTTTTACCCCGCATAATGAAGGGTGTTACACGTACAGAAGACGAAGGCCCAACGCTGGCAACGGCGTGAAGTGTTAATCGATAGGTTCGGACGCAGTTTTCAGAATGCAGCCAGGCAGGCTCATTAAACATGATTTGAATTTCGGTGTGTTTGGTGGTTCGGCCGAATGTAAAAAAGAAACCGGAGAAGTCGGGCGCACTGATCGTTTCATGGACACATCGGCGCGGCATCAGGATCCGGTGTGTTTAACGAGCATATGCTTGAGGTGTGTGCTTAAAGCGATGGCAGCGACTATCCATAAGTCTGAACCTTTTTCGGTCGAATCAAACACTTTTCTTTAACTCTCGACAACGTTCCGAGCGTGTTTGAAGCCGCAGATGGTATGCGAAGTGATATCCAAATTAGAGGGCTTGTTAAACGATGAGACAATTTTATTCGGGCTTTTCTCTGGGTAACGGAGGTCCTTAATTTTGCTTGCCACACCGGAGGGTAATTAATCCACTTTACACTTTCAAAAATGTGTAATGCAGTGTAAGACAAGGTAAAAATTATTTTATGTTTTATTGTCTTCCACAAACTATCAACATCTGAATAAGATCGTGAAGTTGATTTTTGTAACCATAAGGATGGCGTGCGCAAATCAGTTTCAAGTGAGCTCAAACTGTTGGATTGACTTTCGACAAGAAATTTTTATTTATCTTTAGTGTAACAAAAACGATAACGAAGAAAGAGGATGTCTAATAGGATCTTGTGCATTAGTATGACAACACTTTTTGATTTCCTTTTTTAAATGAACCAAATGCATACAAGCACGAGGTCCAATGTTTTTTTTTCTAAATCAGTACAATATTTTATTGATAGAGTTACAAAAAAAAAACTTTATTACTCGGTACACCGAGTTCAGTAGAACATGTTGACAATTGTAAATGTTTTTGAGTAATTCGAAAATCTAAACAAAAAAACATGCAAAATATACTGATTTACCGCCAAAATATACTGATAATATATTTGATTTAGATCAAAGCGTATGTTGCATTAATACATCATGCATCAGGAGATTCTCAATTGATACTTTTTAGATACATTTTTAAATAGCTTATAGAAAGTTTGAAAAAAATTCGTCAAATTGAGGCAATGGTATTCATGTTAACAAAACTATGTGCAAAATGGTATTTTTTCAAAGATCCTGCTTGCATATTGCAATAACTTCTCATCTGATTCAGCCAAATTTGTCACTCCGGATTTTGAACTCTTGTGATTCCTTTTTTTTATTTTATTTTTTCCATAACTCGTTTTGTTTGAATTAAGCGAAACACGAAAAATGTGTCCTGCGCAACTCCATCAAACGAATATTAACAAACACATCAGCCTCGATCGTGAGTCGTTTTGTTTGTTTAGATCATCATTTAAATGTATGCCCGGAAGCTATCCGTGTTTTTGATTTTTTTCCCTCGTGCCGATTCATAACGAGCAAATGTAAAATTAAAGTGCGTCCCTCGACGGGAACGATTAAGCACGACGCGAAACTGCAAACAAGACATCACTTTCGCGCCAGAACCAGAATTCTTCGGATTTTTTATTATTATGAATATTACCATCGCTCCTGCAATGGCCCCTTTTCTAATAACAACATACGATCATTAATCAAGCGGGGTCGAAGTTTCCTTGCAGGGATCGTGCTGCGGCCTTCATTTCCCGCACGCCCGCCGCAAGAGGTGTGCGTCTAACGAGCGAACCCTGGCACGCCGTAAAATTATGCACTTCATGCCAGCATTTTCGAGGCGCTTGCATCGAGCATTTTCGAGGCGAGTCCTTTGCATGCGTGGTTGGTTAATGCGATGTGGCGCATGTAAAAAGAAAAGCAAAACGGGAGCACAAAAGCGAACGCACGTATTGCAAATATTTACCCAAGCGTCAATCACCCCGGCATCAGCGGCATTTGTTTATTAACTGGCTGTGCTTTGTAGACGAGAATGGTGGGTTTTTGTTCGGCAAATTTTATGTTAACATGATTTCCCCCACCCCAAACCAATGGGGGCGCCCCATGGGACACATTTGGGGGCGAACACCGACGCCAAAGGAGCGCGGAAATTATTTATCCCCATTATCTGCGGGACACATGTGGAGCATCGTTCTTTTGTGAGGCGTGTCCTCCTTGTCCGAACAGGCGCTGTCCTTCAGCCTTCGGAGCTCACAAGGCCGGCTTTCGAGCATGTGCTGTAATGAGCGGCAAACGCTATGGCGAGCCCTTGCCCGTTTGCAAAGATGGGAAAAATGGCATCCGACGATAAACAGAACCATCGCAAATGACAGGTTCTTCCCGCGGGGCTTTGAAACGAAACGTCCTTTTCGGGCGTTTTCTTACTGTGTCCTGGCGCCGCGGGAACAACTTTCTAACAAGCCTGTCCAAATATTTATTTGTCGCACCGTCGTCGTGGGTTCCTCGGAGAACGGCAGGCAGGCAGGCAGGCAGGCAAGGCAAGCAATCGACAACCGGTCGAACGCGAACGCGCGTTGGCAAACGCAATTCACACATCATTATGTGACGGCTGTTTGCCGGGGAGTGCAAACCCGCGTGCCGCCAGTGCCATCTTCTTCGCCCGAGGGCGCAACCGCACCGCAACTGCATGGCAGCCGACGCAACAGGTATGCAACTGCAGCAGGACTTTTGCTCGAGGTGTTAACGTGATTTGTATATTTTGCGCACGGAATGGCGTATAATTTTTACGAGGTGCCCGTTCGCTGCCAAACGCGAGGGGCAGGCTCTCCTTGTTCCGCCGGTTCCCGGAACGATGATTACCGGTTAGCGTTAGCACGCAGCTGGTGAAAGTGGTCCGCAGATAAACATTAATGCTCATGACAAATTGTTTGCCGGCCGAGGACGCAGGATCGGTTTTAATGAGCACGTTAGGACTGGTTGCGAAGGAAAGGGAAGCTGAAAGTATGGTTTGCAGAAAAGGATAATTGATAGATGAAACTGTTTTTAATGATTATTCGCAAATTAGTTACCGAGCTTATTTGCAGCATTGCATTTCATATAAATTTAATTTCATTTTAGGACTAAACGAAGTAACACGAAGGAAGGATGAAATTGTTTCAACGATTTGAATATTAAGAAAATCATCATTACTTCTCGCTTGTACCTTCGTTGAAGTTGTTTAAAATTTCCCATTATGCTTCAAATGAGGCCGGTATAAGATGATCTTCTGACGACCAAATAATGTGCAGCTTTACCACACGTGTTTCATTCTTACATTGTGGGTAAATATTGGTTGAATCGATTGTTTTCGTATGCTGGAAACGTGAGGAAATCTTAAACGAAAACCATCACCAAGATTTGCACATCTTGAAGCATACATCACTCGACCTCAAGGATATCCGCAAGTCAATGGGCTGACCCAAAACCACGAGTCTAACAGGAAGGACGGTCCTTAAATTTCATTAACAAGGATTAGCATCTTTCCTCCCGGTCAAAAAGAAAGTGAAATTCTTTGCTTATGTTCAGGGTAATATCCTACCTTGGATCAACTTGTAGGATGAAAGGTTCTTTAGAATTGAATACATTGTTCCCCATTTCATTGAGGACACTTTTTGGCCGCTCTAAGGATCCGATCCGGCGAAAGCTGGACACGGTGTTCCTGCGCTGGACCGGACGCTACCCGGAAATCATAATTAATGGACGGACGCTGGACGGGATTAGGCACGGTCGGCAAAAGCGGTTCCACACAATCACTCGATACCACGCTTCGAGGCTCTTGAAAGAAAGTGAAAAACGGGATAGAATTAACGGCGGAAGGACAGCGGTAAGTGAGTGAATTCAATAGCAGTGAGAAACAATTCCGATCATCGGCTTCGATTACAAAAGGACACACCCGAAGGCTCGAGGCTCGACGATCGTCGTCGCATGTCCTTTTTTGCCACGGAAACGGGCCGAACGAGGCGAACAAACAGGAAATGATCATAAAGCGATTATTGACAGTGATATTGTTTGCCTTCGCACGGTACGGGTCAATCCCGGGAAATGGACGTAAGGTTGACCTGTCGCGGTCAGTTTACATTCGCACACAGGACACAGGAAGCTCCATTCAATGTTTCAACACTCCCGGTTCTTGTGTCGGCAAAGAAAAACACACGATGAATGGAGATGAGGAAATAATATTTTTTTCGCTGTGAAGTGTGTCGAAAGGCATCCGATGACCATCTCAGTGAAGGTGTCGCTGAAGACACAGGTTTTTTAACGATTGAACTGTAGAAGCAGAGAAAATTCATTAATATTAGTTTGTAAGTTTTGAAATAATAATTCAACGTAAACGTAAAGAAAGGCAAACACATTTTTTTCAGCTGGAAAAATAAATATTCTCAAATACTTGTTTCTTGTATTTTTCGTTTCATTAATGGTTTTAAAAACTTCACTACATAAAATCGAATCGTTTATGCTCTTGCCCTACAATCCTGCAACCCGATGCCGGGACCCTGCTAGCCGAGCTAGCTAGCTGTTGACCTTAATTTTTGCTTCACTTACTTTAAGGATTAATATTATCTTTCGTTCGTTTGCTTTTAAACCGTTCATTTTTTTTATAGCTCCTGTGAGTTTTAGGGGAATTTTTGTTTTGTTGATCAATAAAGTTTTGTTTTTAGTTCTCGCAGGAAACTAAACATGATTTCACGAAAAAAACTGATCTATAGAACCTGAAGGATGTATGATTGACAAGATTTGTGTTTGCAGGGAGGTACGTGCTTTAAAGATACAAATAATATTTTGTAAGAAACTCTTGGAGTTTTCGTGGGATTTCCTTAAACAAACCATAACATAACGATGGTTTCGTGGCGATAATGATATTGAGGCTCGGTACACATTAACATGGTAGTGCTTTTATGAAAAACAATGGAATAAATTTGTATTCCCCTTTGAGCTGGTTTCTCTAATTACTTTCTCGGGAAAAGGAAATAAATCTGACACAAAACTTGATAACATTTGATTTAAACCTCCGGGGAAAACTGTCCCCTCATACCTAATGGTACTGTGTTGTCATGGGTAACTAGATTTAACTGTTTGCTAACAAAACTACCACGTTATTGAATGCAGACGAGAAATTTCAAATTCGTCAACAAAATTTCCCACACCGTTCAAGTTTCGTTTCTTCCAAGCATTTCCTAACTTTTCGCGTTTACACAGAGACCACATTTACCACCCAGCCAATTCCACGCCATTCACAACCATTGTTTTGCACACATAGTCACATCAATCCAATTTTTTTCAAACATTTTGTTTCCTTACATTGATATTTAACCACCCATATTCCGTTTCTTTGTTCTAATCCTTTCCTTTCTTTGTCCTTTTTATTCGACAGATTAATATGACGAGAAGGACAATTTTAAAGTGTCTCCATTGTTTGAAGTTTACTTAGAAAGATAGAATAACTGCAAAAGGACCCAACGGGCAAAGTCTACTACGATCATTTCTTTTTTCATATTTTGAGGGGTAATTTTGGATCTACAACTGAGAAACTAAGGGAGTTGTTAGGACTTTTCTACTGATCTACACGCTACCAAGTAAAAACCGGTACCAAGGGATGGAGAGTATCGTTTTTCCTTACGCTCTAGTTCTGATAATTTTTCATCATCAGCAAAACTTCCTCCCTGTAGGACAGCTTCTGCCCAGCACAGGTAGGATGTGTAATACTAACATTTCCTGACTCACTTGTAGAGGATGACATTCATCATTTCACAGATTCGTTCCTCAAAGGTTGCATATGTTTTTGTGTGTGCTCTACTACTTTGGGGTTTCTTAAATCGTTTACATCGAGCCTGCAGCAGGGTTTTTGCGGACACTTTCCTGTCCTTATCCTATACATATGGCATCGCAAACGATACAAGCGTTGCACCTTCCTTTTGCCCTTGCGTTTACCATCATCACATTCATCACAATCCGTACACGGGAAACCAACATTTGTGCTTCAATGCTCAATTCTTTCATTTCATGCTGTGACACTAGATATACAATTTACATTACTTTTGTTTTTTTTTATTTCGTTTTGTTTATTTCAACATTTGGCAGCAGTTGCATGTTCTAACTGGGGGGGGAAAACCTACACAACACACGCAAAAGGGAAACCAGATAATTTAATTTCAATAATCTAACTGAAGAGCTCACTCGTCGAAACATGCAACAAGAGGTTGAGGTCCAGAGTTTGCCAATTCTTAATTGATCGAGAAATTGAACATCTTTGATGTGTTTTCCATCGATATTGTGTGCTATTTAATACGAGTGTTCTTACAAATACTTTACTCACCAAGTGGTCGGAATAAATAACTTATCAAAAAGAGAGAGAGAGAGAGAGAGAGAGAGAGGAAGGGAAGAGAGAGAAAAAACTGGTAACAAAGTTTAAAACTTTGTCTTTAACTATCTGTTATTTTTGAAAGAAAGCAACTTATTTCCAAACATTAAACAAAAGCTTCATAACTGCTCTCTGAAACACTTTTAGGCGATAATTCACATTTGCTCGTAAAAGGGGGAACTTGAGACACTAAACTATGGGCAGAACGTAAATAAAAATCAAAGTTAATTTTCCTTCTACCATTCTATTGATTTCCTTTCCCAATGACCACCCTAACTATCTCTTACTGGTCCTTCAAGAGGGCGGGAGGGGGAACGAAGGGGGGGGGGGGGGGGGAGGGATGGTTCGTTTCTGGCGCTTCCGCATTTTCAGTGGCAAAAGCATGGTGAGTTTACATTAACGCTAAAGAACGGTGTCTCGCTCTACACATCTAAAATGCCATTTACTACGTAACGAACTGCGCGCCCTTACAATCGTCAATAGAATGCATTAGTAATAACAAAACAAAACCCAGTACACATATATAATTATGTTGGTAAATAAACATTTCAGATCACATTTTGCTCATTCCCACAAACAGCTCCGGCTGTGGTGCTCTGTTTGTGTATATAATGGGGTGCCGCCTTTTCCCGGAGAAAGCGCTGTCCATCGTTTTATTTTAAATCCTATTTTTCATATTTTTTACTGGGCATTATCCACTTATCGAGTACGGTGTGTGACAGAACGCACTTTACCGTAACAGTTTCATTATGTTGGACTGGATGAACATTTCGACTGGACAGGGGGGAACATAGTTTCACTCCTTTCATCCTTACGCCTATGCGCCCTCATGTATTCCATATGTATCGAGTTACATTTATATCTTTACACGAGAGTGGGACAAACAAGGAAACATTGTCAAACGATTCGCTAAACGCCTAATCATAACAGTACATTAAAAAATAAAACGTAACAAGATAAATACTTTCTTCTTTTACCGAATACCCGCCGTGACTGTTTCGATCGTTCTCTTTTTGTGTGTTCCGATCTTCGTTACGTACATTTTAGTACACTGTACACACTCCACAGGATGTCCTCCCGTCCGGCTGACCGGTCGGTCGGTCCTTGGCACTGAACCAGGTTATAGTTTCCGTTATATGTATCGTCAAGATAGAATGGTGGTTTGCTTCCCGGCTGTGCTAACACAAAAGCTTAACACAAATAACACGTTCAACATCAAAACTGTGTATGTGTGTTTGTTGTTCCTATTCTAGGAGTAAAATGGTTCTCTTTGTAGCATCTAGTTGTTTCCTCCGCAACCTTCCGGCACCATCAACCTGCGCAGGAGGTGATGGCGGAAGCCATTGCGAAGAAGAACTTTGTGAGAAAGTAGTTTAGCGAAAAATTGCTCTACGGTGTTGTTTTTTTCTTGTCCTCTACATATAAATAGTAGTAATCGTAATAGTAATAGTTGTAGTAGTAGTGCGCGCGGTCGAGCGTTTGAAAAGTTAATTCTGAACAGTTACTACACAAAAACAACAATTCTCTTCACGATCGTGTGTGTCGTCTCGCTCGGAGAAATACACACACCCGTCGAAAAAAGTACACATATGGTCCACCGTCCTCGCGCGACCATCGTAACACAGGGGGTAGACAATTCTATACCCCCACCCTCTCTTCTCCCACGTCGCTTTATCGGGGCCGCAGTAGCGGCGCGTCGTTCCATTGTTCGTACTTAAAATCTACATCCTTCCTTAACATACCATATACGCCTGCCTGCTGCCTGTCTATATCACGCATTCGGATACCCTTTTCCAGGGGTGTGTGTGTGTCTCTCTCTCAATTAGTTAATCGCTTGCTCCGTCATTTGCCGGCAGAGAAACTCGAGCCGGGAGTTTATATCGACAATGCTGCTGTTATGGCTATTGCCGCTGTTGTTGTTGTTGCTGCTGCTAGTGCTGCTGTTGCTGGTGCTGCTGCTATTGCTTTGGCCTGGCCGCAGAACGATCTCGTTGGCTACGCCTACACCGCAATCTCCACCGACGCCACCACTACCGCCGTTACCTTTTTCCGCATTCATCCCGGCTGGACCGCAGCTATCGGTTGGCAGCGGGCCAAGGTTCGTCATAAAAATGGGAGGCGGTGGTACCAGGGGGCCAGAGGTGGCCGGATTGTGGTGCGTAATGCTGCTCAGCGAGTGCCGATGGAACATGAAGTTGGGATGCTGCATGGCCGCCGGTGGTGGTGGCTGCTGCAGCGAGGGAGGTGGAACTTGGGTGGAGTGGGATTGCGGATGGCTCTGATGGGATTGCTGTTGTTGAATGGACGGGTTGTTCGTGTTCGTGCTCGGTTTCATTCCGCTCCCATTGTGCAGCGTGGATGCAAAACTGGGATAAGAGGAGCTCTTGTTGTAGTTGGCGGTCCCATTGCCGTTGTTATTGCCATGGTGGAAGTACTGATGAGCCATTGCTTGCATTAAGGTCTGCGATTGTGGCTGACAAATGGAGTTCCCGTGCCCGGGCGGAACAAAGTACGGCACCGAGCTCTTACGGTGCGGTTTCGATTGGGATTCGTTCAGGTTAGCTGGCTTGTGTTTGTTGTTCACCGACCATCTGTTGAAAGAAAAATATCAAATTAACAGCAATTCAATGAAGGTAAATATTGAATTTGAGAATTTTCTTAAGTAGCAAGTGTTTGTACATATGCCAAGAAAAAAACAAAACTATAGAATGTGCTTTTACCTGGGTTTATTGATGCCGGGACCGGCGACGTTCGTGTTTTTGGCAAAGTGTCCCTTCGGCGTCAGCTGCATCTTGATCTTCGACACCTTAAACTTGTGTTCCTTCATCGGACCCGAGTGCGCTAGGAACGCGTCGTTATGCAAGGCGCGCTCCACAATCCACATGAAAATGTTCAGGTACTCTTCGTCCTGCTGACTACAAACCGGTCGCATAAGGATGATCGAACCAACTAAATGAGGGGAATATATAAACATAATATGGATTGTTTAAAAACTATCGAGCAGAAGCTGACCAAATGGTCATTGAACAGTATTTAACCTACCCAGATCTAGCACCTTCACGAACTGGCCAGCAATGTCCTCCTGTTGGTCCATCCCGATAGGTTTCATTGGCGTAAGCACGATGTTCGTCAGCTCCTCCAGCACCGTCCCGAGATGCGCCTTCTGCCCGGCAATCAGGTCCTTCTCCAGCTGCAGCAGCGTACCGTAGCGTTCGTTCAGCTTCTGGATGCAGATGGCCAGCTTGTGGCGGGCACCCTTCGTGACGCCCAGACTTTGCAGATACTCCTCCGTGATGGAGAGCATCTTGTCGTACGTGAGATTGGAGAACAGCCATACGTACTTGTGCAACCGCAGGCTCTTTAGCCAGTGCGCGATGCTCGACATGCCCACGTTCGGTGGCCCACCGCCGTAAAGCTTCATCAGGCTGCTACTACCCTGCTTGTAGTCATCCAGCTGCGTGTCGGAACCGCTCGAAGCGAGCGACGAGCGGGGGCTTTCCATCGTGAGCGAAAAGCTGCGCGGTTTGTTCTGCAGCAGCTGCAAGTTGGTAAGGTTCTCCGCCGATAGACATTCGTTGTTTTGTTTCTGCTGCGGATGCAGCAGGTCGCCGACACCGCCCAGCGCGGACAGAGTCGTTGGCGTCGTGAGGCTGTTCGAGCGACGCGTCTTCATGAGTGTGCCGTCTATGTCTAGATCGAGCAACCCTCCACCATCGCCAGCACCGTGAGAAAGATGTTGCTGGTGTTGGTGGTGATGATGATGGCCGTAGCTGGGCAGAGGCGGTACGCGCAAGAAATCACTCACGTTGCTGTCGAACGAAACTAGCTTCTTGCCACCGCCGCTTACTCCGGAACCAGCCGAAGCAGCGTGCGGCACGGCGGTGGACGATGCTGCCCGGATGGCTGCCGCGTTACGTGTCAAGAAGTTAAACTCGTCCTCGTTCTCAAAATCACAATCATAGTCGAATATTTCCGTCCCATTCTTGCTGAACGAAATGTGATGGTCGTCGGTGGAGTCGTAGAGCAGCGATTCCGTCGCGGCCATGAGATCATGATGCGCCTCACTTTCGGTGTTGGACGCAGCAACAGTTGCTGCCGATGAGGATGAGGTCGTCGTCGAAGTAGGCCTTTGCTGCTGATTGTTGTGTAACAACAATCTGGGAAGCGAAACTCCATTGCTTGCGTTGCCATTGACAACGTTACCTCCTCCTCCCGGCAACGCTTGACTAGATGCGATCAAATTTTGCCCGATCGTCTTGCTGAACTCGTTCGACGACTTTATGTCTTCCCGTGCTCCGGCGATGGTCCAATCCGAGTGCTGTCGTGGCGAAGACGCACACTTGAGCAACTGCGAGGCGCCACTATCCAGACAGGAGCTGGAACTGGTAGTCGAGCTAGAGCTCGAACTGGAGCTACTACTACTGTTGATGTTACTACTGCTAGTATTGCTATTCCCGCCTGCTTGTGCGACGGTCGTCTGGTTTAGGCTCTGTTGCGATTTGGACAGTGCCGATTGGCCATTCTGTTGTACGGGAGGAAGCGCAGGTGGTGCATGGTGATGATGCTGGTGATGCGGCGGACCGGTCAACAACGGAGGTTGATTCAACGGCACCGACGTAACGCCCGGGTGAAGGTTTGCGTTCCAGGAGCTCAACCCCAGTCCGCCACCAGATGCGGTAGATGTGGTTAGGAATTGTTGTGCGGGTGTGTTTCCGACCGCAGGGAAAGCACTACCGTTGTTACTACCATTGCTGCCAGCATTTGCATTGGTCTGTTGTAGGTTGAAGAAATTGCGATTCTTGGTAATCGTTGCTGCGGACGATGGGGGAAGGTAGGACGTCGAGATGAAATCCTCCAAGTACCGCAGCCAGTGGCTGAGTACACTGCAATGGTAGCGATAGGTAAACAAAAGTTTGTTAGATTAATTAAAATAAACAGAAACAGAACGACGCAATACACAATTCTGTATTTTATAGTACCAGTGGAACCACCAATGGCAACTTTCTTCGAACACTATCACGCTGGATGAACCTCAACTCAGCACTCGTAAACACAAAATACCATGGCAACGTGAAATGTATCATCAGTGTGATTTTGTGTCAACGTTATTCACATAAAAGCTAATTGTTTTTATCGTATATCGTATTCATAATAAGATGGTTTTGCCATCTCATTATAATTGATTATATTGATAGACTTTTGGAGTTGAATTAAAATGAATGGTTAAAAAACTATGATGCCTTTGTGTTAAGTGTTAAGAAACGGTACGGTCAAGCAACCAAGAACATGATTGATAGTTATCATTCGTTGAAAGTTATTACCATTGATTGCTTTACGGGTTCTATCATCCGTTCAGCAAAACACTGCAAAAGTATTACTATGTACGTTATTTGTTAATAAATGTATTTCTTCGCCTTACCGTCGATCGTCGTTCGTTATCGCTGGATGAATAAGCAGATAGGACAGTGTCTGCTGCACGATCTCCGTCGGTACGAGCTGGCGACAGGCGTCATCAACCGCAGCCGGAATCAGCGACATGTACATGCTCTTCGCCTCGTCATTGCCCGGAGCCAACAACGGCAGGTACATGAGAATATCTTTCAGGATGTCTTCCATCGTTTCCGGTTCCCGCTGCTGCTGCTGCTGCTGCTGTGGTTCGTGACCGACGCTTCCGGTGGTACCATTCTTAACCGGCACGCTGCTGGCTGTTACCGTAATCGTAGCCGTGGTCCCAACGGAGGCCGACACCGAGCGCGACGACGACGAAGCGGACGACGGAGATTCATCGGTGCTGGCTGGCAGCGGGACACCCTCGGATTTCTTTAGCAGATCGTACAGCGAAGAAGATTCGTTTGTTGCTTTGAGATTGTTGTTCACACTGTGCGTGTTGTTGTTGTTGTTATTCAGATGAGGCCCACCGATGAGCAGCGACGCGGAGGCATTGGTGTGGCCGCTCAATCGATAGTACTTCTGTACCAGCTTGCTCAGCAGCGCCGTGCTGTTGGCTTTCGTTTCCAGCTGCAGCAGCTTCGACTGCGTGCTGTAGTTCTGTGCGAGATTATAATCGATCGATACCTGCAGAAACTTAAGGTTGGCGAACGGGACGCGCTTCAGGAGCGCGTACAGGACGACGGTGCGCTCGCAGTCGTTCCACTGCTCGAACAGGGACGTCACGGTGCCCACCTGCTCGCAGAACATTGTGGATGGATTGCCGCCAGGATATTTCATCGCTAGTTACCGTTCGCACCGTTTACACCGGCTCCACGTGTGTTATGGTGCTTCTGAAGCTTTATAAAGGTTGTCGATTCTTTTATTTCTCTGCCGATGTGGTGTACGGGAGGTAACGATGAATTTAACTTATTAACTATTTTAAACTGCCTTTAATGCAGACAGTTACGTCAGTTTTTGTATGATCACGTCATTCAGCAACATTTAATATCTGCAAAGGAAAACAAAATAATTAATGAACAGATCATCAATCACATGATTCTCATTTATGCACCAAATTAAATTCCCAAGGCAAACAATGGACCCTTTACTTGTAAAAACACCCACAAAACAGTTTGTTCCGTTGCAGGGAGGCCTGTCCGGACCACATTGGGAGGTATGGGACAATCGATGCTAGGCATATTCTTAACCTCTCTGACTGACGCGTTTTCCAACGCCTACTTACAAATCTACCGGTAAAAAGTTTCATTTTCCCTCTCTCAATCGGTGAGAGAGGAAACCGTGAAAAGTTGTTGTTATTTTGTGATTGTGCGTTTTGCGTAAAATTCCCAAATTAGACATAAATCAGGTCACAGTGGTGGACGGCATTCGCGTCAGCACACACCCACCGCGCTGCCGGTCAGGTTTCATAATCTTCTCAAAAAGCCCCCTTCCTTCCTCTCTTCCTTGCGGGTGGGGTTGTGTGGCAGGGGACAGGGGAAAGGTAATAAAACAAAACAAAAAAGAATCCCAGGGTGTAGACAATCTTTCGGTCATCGTGCGGCCGCTAAACAAAGACCACGCCGTTTACACACTTTTGGGTTACTCGCAACGTGTCCTGCGCGGCGCCGCGTCCTCTAAAGTGCCTGATCAACAATATCTCGACATGTTTGACGGTCACCATCATCTCTCGGGCATCGAGTCACACATCGTGTTGTCGAAGGAATTGGGGAGGCGTTGATGTGGGGCCCGAACGCGATTTACGTCGTCTTGTTCGCAGCAGGAAAATGTGACGCCGGCAAAGAAGTCGATCTACCTTGTAGGTTTTGCTAAATCTGCGTCCTCCAATTTTAAAGCGCTCAGCCCTACCTGGTTTACATCCGTTGCTGAACCGCTTTTTGTGCGACTTTCGCCCTGGCTCGGCGAGTCCTTATCACTTCACAATCTATTCTTATCGCTACAGAAGACAGCACACGTCTTGTGCTATGTTTTGCTGTTTCTTGGACCGGGAGGAAGATCCTCTCCCCGCATTCCTTCCTGGACAGTTTACCTCTTGCTTCGAAAACAAACAAACAAATCCTACCCCCTTCGAGCGGACGGGCGGCCTTAGGAGGTTAACGAGGATTTCGAATCGACGTGTCGTGTGAGTGTGTGTTTAGTGATGTTGCGATCCGACCGTTTCGCAAAAGGTCGAAACTAGCTCGCCCACCCCGCTCTCTCGCTTTCTCCACCTGTTCCGCTACCACGACGGGTCGTACGATTGGGAAAAAATTTTCCTTTCACGTCAGCACGAACGTGACCGACGTAGTACACGCGTCGTCGAAACGATCGAAACTGTTGCGGCTGCTGATGGTAGAACTTACTTTCGCGGAATGCTTTATTTAGGAAGCGGATTTATTATGACGCCGGATGCGTCATGTCGATTCGCAACGTTCGTGTTGTCGATCGCAGGAGGTTCTGAAAAAAAACCCGCCGACTTCGACACATCGATTTACACTTTGCCCACTTTAGCTTTCATCGATCACGATATGTCCCAGACCCCTAGGTGAAGTAGTGATGCAATTCGGCGTTTCGCTTACGATGCTTCCGAAAATCGATAGTGCAGCAGACATTTAATGTGTGCGCCATTTTCCTTCAGTCCTTTAAAAAAAAGCAAAAACAAAATGGATTTCGTTACAACGCTGCCACCATCGCCAGCCATCCAACTAAAAGGTCATTGCCCATCGATATTCCATTTTGGCGGTTTCCTCCTTCGTCCTCATCACTACTAAGAAAGCCGCCATCATCCCCACGCACCATCCGGTGTACCGGTTGTTCCTATCGTCGCATGGCTTTCTCGTATCACCTGTGCGTCTGGCGGCATCTTTCCCTCAGAGTCTACGGTGGGAGATTTTTCACGGAGCATCCAGCTAGCAAACCACGCTATATCGAAAAGGAAAGAGGCACATCATGCGTGTGAAGCGAGTCCGCCACCTGGGACGAGTGCAAAAAGTGTGGTTAACCTGCAACGCCGTGTTGGCACACAAGGGAATGTTTAGGAGCTGGATGTTTGGCGATTTGTTTGCGCGCGCGGGAAAGAAGATGGCCAAAAACACTTCGGTAATGAAAATCTCCCGCGGCGCGGGGTTATGGCGCCATGGTACGCGATGGCGGATGCCGACGATGCTTGTAGTCGTGTAGTGGCGGGCGATAATATATCGTTCTACATAACATTTGGCAGCGCGTTGTTTCGGCTTTTCCGGCTTGTGGGACACACACAAGACACACACATTCACTTCAGGCGAAAATCGTGGAAAAACCCGTTCATTTAACCACGAAAATCTTTTAATTTAGTGTCATACAAGGGCATACCAAACACGTTCCCCCACATACACACAACCCTCCCCTGGTCTTACCTTTTCCCTAGCGTACGTTGCGCAGCGGTTCGAACGCCGCCTTTAGCCGCAATACTTCCGCCGTTCGAAGGAAAACGCGCTCTTCTTCCACGCGCGCACTGGCGGCAGCTGTCCCACCTCCCGCGAGGTTAACCCTGAAGCGCGCGGGCCTACGCCACTGCGTTGTGCGTTCCGATTTGCCGATTTGACGTTCTCGGGCAATGTGGTGTTGGCGTTGTTCGGCGAGGCGGGGTTGAAGAATTTCACCAACGCGCTCGGACCAGCTTCCGACCAACCACCGTCCGTGCGGTGGTATGCGAATCGATCCCAGACCGCGAGTCACTCGATAAGGAGCGTGACGTGCGCCAGGAAACGAAAGGACACGACAAAGGTTTTCATATACACAAACGCGCGCGCACAAACACACAGTCATACACACGACACTACGGAAAAGAAAATGAAGCGACTCTGGAGGTGAAACGCCCGTGCAGTTCACATTTGCGGCAGCGAGCGCCACTTTTCTCCACCGTTTTACTGTTTCACGGAAAGGGGAGGTGAAGACAGAAACGGACGAAAAAGAAAACACTCCTTTTTTAACACACGATGCCAGCAGCGCTTTTCGCATGGACAGACGGATGGATCGGAGGGACCACACGGTGTTGCTGACGCTGCTGCTGCTGCAATAACGGCTGCACCGCTGCACACCCTACCGGACTTGCCGACGGAAAGTTTCCGTTTTCTTCTCCTCCCGGAAAACGGGAAGGCTTTTCAGGGTGTTTCTTCTCCGTCGTCGTTCGTCGTTCTTGCTGTTAATGCTGCTACTGAAATGCTACTCGAACGAGTAGTGTTGGCAGAATCGGATTTTGGCAGATTTGAAGATTCGATCCCTAGACGAATTCTAATGATTCGAATCCCGTATGACGGATTCCAAAGATTCGAATTCCATTTGACGGATTCTAAAGATTTGATTTGATTGGGATTCCTAAAAATCCGATAAACATTCATGAACCTATTTTTCACTAAGAAATACATCATCGATTATCTGAGGGGTTCTACCATAACATTTAGCCCATGGAGTGACAATGATTCAGAACAGGACCTGATATACATTTTTACCGAATCACTGTGCACGATTTTCAATGCCTGCGAAGAACATCGTTTCCATACGTTAGTTGATTTTCAAGATCAACAGAATTACTTGCCGCGGTGAACCTCACATCAAAAATGTGTGGCATGTTTTTATTACGGAAAAAGCGAGTTATCAGTTGTGATTTGATGAGGATTCAGATTAGGATAAACGATTTTTAGACCCACATTGATTGGTTTACATCATCTCGCGAATTTTGCGCATCTCAGAATGGATTTGAATCGAAAGATTTGAATCCCTGTAGAGATTCAGTTTCCTCATCACTAGTTAGTGGAAAGAAGTAACACCTGTTTCCAGCTACCTTGGTGCATCTATGATAGCTGAAGTTGACAGCAGTGAAAAACCAAAACATTGATACTACGATCAAGGTAGGTTGATTAATACTTCGATAACAATTTGAAAGAATTGCTGAAATAACAAATTTATTAATAACTTTTAGATGTTCAGATTGATTTCAACATTAAACCCCCCAAAAATGAATACAGCTTTAAATAACAAAGTTTTTGCGGTACTACATAATTTTTGAAGATTAAAAATGCATGGAGAAAGAGGTACAAGAACCTTGGTGCGAAGAAGCGTGTAAATTGAATAATAAGCAAATAATAGAATATGAATCCGTTATGAATGTACGCTTTATATTTTTATTAGGCAATTCTTGTTCACCATATGCTTTTGAATGCTAAATTTCATCATTAAAGAGCTTTTTGAATTTCTGCCGTAGTTTGTGAGCGTGGGTCATGCTTTACCAGTATCGTGGTGCATTTCGGTTGCATATTCAATGAACCAATTTCTTCCGGAGGGCTTCGTGAGCATTCATCTACCAATTGATTTTCGCGAGTTGCTCTTATTTTGTTTTCCAATGCCAGCAAGCCTCGGTCTATCAAACTGTCCAGGTGATAGTACTGACGGTGGGCAATGAAATCTTTAACCGAATAAACCACATTACCAAGTAGATGGAAAACGTGCGTTAGTCTCTCCTTCAGCCGCAAATCAATCGCAATGTCCGCAGCACGTTGTTGAGCAAAATTTACATTCATCCACACCTTCGTTGTTGCTCGTCCGAGGGTTGAGTTGGCCAGATTAAACTGCGGAGCTATTCCAGACTGGACACTATCGAGTACCTGCTTGCAGAGCCATTTCTTTTCTGGTGGAGCCGTCGGGCGCCAACAGTATGCCTTGGAGTGGCTTTTGACCGGTCCGACAGTGCGTTGCCACTGGACCGATGTTTGGGCGGCCGCGACTGCAGAGTTTCCTAATAATTTGGACATCCTGAACCGATGAAATTTAATGATTTGGCAAACAATGTAGAACTTTGCGAAACTGTAACGTTTATGGTTACTTTGATCGGAACGGAAAAATTTCTTTATGACGCTGAAAAGTTTACAAAAAAAAATTCATTGTTGTATGTTTTACAAAATAGTTAAGTGAACTCTTTATTGTTCAGTATATTTTGCTTTTTAGTTGTTTTTTTGTTTTCATTCTCCAATTATTGCCTGCTACATAGTTCCCAAAAGCATAAAAGTAAAAAACTCATCAAAACGGAAACAAAATCAAAATTATTTGAACTCTTCAATCTAGCAAAATTTGTTATCCTACTTAAAACCTAATATAGAAAGATGGTGTTCGCTTAAGCCGTTGCGCTTGTTTGATAGAAAACCATCACCCTTCGGCATGGCGAAAGCTAGAGGCGCACTTTAGAAAATTCTAAAATTAATTCGACGGATTCCAGCATAAGTTGTATGGAGAGCATATGCGATCTTCTAAATGCATTGCTGGCCGCGATCAACATACTAATCCGGTGGACCGGAATGTGGAAGATGAATGTGGGCACGTTTTTGGCAAAGTTTTATTCGATCGCATAAGTTGAGCGTGTTATGTACAGATGTGAAAATGCGTTAAGTGGGTGCTGTGTGTTTTGAAAAGCTATCTCCTTGTGTGTGGGAGCGGTTTAACAACTAAAGATCCATTAGGGCATTGGTGATTTATGTACTTTCTAAGTACTGATTTTCCAGACTTACATTTGCTTTGAACATTGTTTATAGAAACTAAGGGGCAATATCTACAAATAATTAAAAACAAGTCTCACACCTGATGTTAGGACTACATAATAAAAGAAAATTGTGGCTATTGTTGCAGGAGAAAAAAACAAAACGGTTAAAACGACAAAAATTCCCAGAGTGTGGGCTGCTGATCGATGTGGGTGTGCTGGACCGTTTTGTTCTCTTTCACTTAGAACTATGACATTCGGTAATACTTTTCGCGTTATTAATCTTCTGAGCACTGCGAAGGAGGATTACGTATTGGAATACTACTGTCTACGGGGATTTTGGAAAAAAGAAAAGACTGTTTCGACCTAGCTTATAATTGAAAGTAAAATATGCAGATGGAAAATAGTTGTAAACTGTTTGATGCGCATTCAAATTGTTCCCAATAATTCATTACTGCATCTAGATAGGTCCTGTTGATCATTCAACAAACGTATGTAGCGTGTGAAGCGTAGGAGAAGATTTGCTTTTTTACTTTTTTCTCTCGTTTCTCGAAAGCACTGTACAGTGTCTCAGCTCCGGCTTTTTTGGTTAGAAGATTTTTAATTTTGGTTTTGCCTAATTCATCGCAACGACGATCACATCATTCAATGCGCAAGAAGCAACGCACTTCTCTTCAGCTCTTGGGTTGTGTTTATCTATGTTGTTCCGGTTTTCTGCTACCTTTTACTGACATTATTATCCTTCTCAAATGTGCTCTTTTAGACCAGATATGAGTACATAAGATAGCGAAATTTCGATTGCGCCGCGTGTGCCATTATCAAACTGTACATCGAAGATATCGGGTATGAAGAGTGTATTTTGGATGTAGGAGGAGAAAAAACTGACTGATCTTAACATTTAATTCTGCTTAACGTAGTAATTCAAAATCACCACCAGTTGACACACTATATAGCCCATGGTGCGTGGGGAGAAGGGCCGACGCCTAGCGTCGACCCGAGTGCAGCGAGGAACTGAGATGATGACGGGAAGGAGGGGATTTCCCTGCTTATGCCTACGGACCAACGAACGGAACCAAAACAAGTGAAGCACAATTCCGACGAATTGTGTGCTCTCAATTCCGTCGCCGGCGACTTCCGGGGCCCCGCATGATCGAATCGAATTGCTCAATCGACAAACATTTCCATCAAATCGTGTTCGTACATGGCGATGACCATCATGATGCTGAAGCCAAGCGTTAGGCCAAGAAACTGCAACAAAAACTCGGATGTCTTACAGCGCTCTTCCGCCCCGTGGGATGACGTTAACTCGGGGATCTGTTGCGGGAAGAAAATAAGAAAAAAAATTTAAACTCAATTCGTTTGGTCAAATAAGGCAAACTACTATTGTTGATTGTTAATATGACTGATTTTAATTTTCCTTGCTAACATTCACATTACTGATATCTTTCGCTTAAGGAATAAATTGAAATCTTTAAATTTTATTACAAGGATGAATCACCAACAATAGTTTTGAATAATTTAAGAAAAGCATAACTTCACTCACCATGTCTACCATCGCAATGTACAGGAACATTCCAGCAGCCAGGGCAAAGATCCAGGATGATGCTTCCGGTTGATGGCCAACGATGATGCCAACAACCATACCGAGCAGGCTGAGCAGCGAAGACAACAGATTATAGTACACCGCCTCCTTCGCCGACATGCCCGCCTTCAGCAGTACCGCAAAGTCCCCCAGTTCGTGCGGTAGCTCGTGGCAAAACACTGCAATGGCAGTCGAGAACCCGCCGGCAATGTTGTTTGCAAATGCCGCCCCAATCGTCATGCCGTCGGTGAAATTGTGCAATCCATCCCCCATGATCACCATCCAGGCAACGGCCGACAGCGATCCCGGTGGCGAATGGACGTGACCGTGCGTGTGCGAGTGTCCGTGGTGCTTCGTTTCATGCTCACGCAGAATAATCGTGTAGTTTTCTTGGCGCACTTTTCCACCGCCGCCGGCAGCGTCCACTTTGCCATGTGAGCTGGCGTTATGATTCTGTGCCTGCTCACTCTCGATTGATCCATCGTCCAGATTTGTGGACACCGTATTGTTATCCGCGTTGGTAACTTCCTCCCCCGAGTGATGATGATGATGATGATGGTTGTGGTTCAGTACTGTATACTCGGTGACGTTTTGATCGGTCGCCGTTGAGGCATGCGCACCCCCGCCGGTGTGGTGATTGTTGGCGCACTTTGCCAGTGCATTGTTGTGGTTTTCGTTCGTCCGGTTGTGCTCGTGATGGTCGTCCTTCGTGTCCATGGCAATCTCATCGTAACAGTATGGGTAGGAGCTGTACTTGTGCTTGCACTGCTTCTCACCAGCGCTCGACGCGTGCAGCGAGGCCGATTCCGGGTCACGCATAACACGAACCCTCGACGATGGTTTGCCCTTCTTTTCCCGATTCTTGTACCACTCCGCGATCACCGTCAGGAAACGTTCCATGAAGTAGAAAAACACTATCCCCAGGACCGCCGCCAAACCCTTGTACATCATGGCATCGTGCGCACTGGCGCTTGAGGACGAGCTCATCATGGCGTGTGGTAGCAGATGCAGCAGTGCATCACCACACAGCGTACCGACGGCCAGGGCAACCAGAAACTGCAGTGCATGATGGTAGAAGTGTTTGTCCATGCAGGGAATCACCACGACTCCGAGCAGTCCACATAAACTCACGCCAAGGATGGCAATGGACGAGTAGATCCACACGGCAGCATCGGTCGACTCCCCATTGTGATGGTGATGATGGTGATGATCGTGGTGTAAGCTGGTCACTTGTACTGCTGGTATACTATCCGCATCAATACATCCTGCCCGCTCGAGCGGCACAGGCGACAGCAGTTGGGCAAGCAACAACGGGCATACGTTGTAAAGATCGCGTTCACCAAACATAATAGTCGATTGTACCACCGGCACATGTTCCGGAATCGAACTGCTGCTACTATTGCTTACCCTACTACTACTACTACTACTCCTGTTAGTATTACTAGTACTGCTACTACTCACAAGCGCCTCCTGTTGTGGTACTCGCATCTCAAAACTGAACCCTTCCGTTGAACTACTCACATTGTTGGAGCTACTACCATCACTGGTTGTGTTTTCTATCCTCCTATCGCTGCTGGCAATCGGAGTAGAACTACTATCCTTGCTACTGCCACTACTAGTGCTGGAATCAGTAGTGGTGTTGCTATTGCTGCCTTCTTCCGTCGCACGGTAATTAAGCTTATCACTTGAAGCTGCCGTCTCCTCTTCCCACTCCTGCGATCGTATCCTTGGTGGTGTGATGCGCCGGAGAAAATCACTACTGTTTATACACTAGAGGTACGAAGGAAAGAAACAATAAAAGAAACATAGACGTAAATATTTAGGATATATCATCGTGTTCTTTTTGTTTCTGAGTAATCGAGACATACAAAATAGATAATAGAAGGTTTCGGGATGTGAAATATTTCATTCTTTTCAGAAGCAAAAAGCAGATTCAGCCATTTTTATCATACTAACAGAAATCAAATTTGATGTGGTGAACACAGCAGGCTTAGTTAGTAAAACACATTGTTGTAAATGGTTTGTTACGAGGGTAAATTTTGTTGGCAAGTGGATCGCGGCACCAAATTATAAAAAGAATTATTGTTGAAATTTATTGAAACGGATGGTAAACTGTTTAGCAGTCATGATTAATGGAGAGCCAGGCAAGTATCTTAGCACCTTCTGCGCATGTGCACTCACTTAAGATGAGGGATACTTTCGATTGACCAAAGTAAGCGCGTACCAATCATGCGCCGGTAACCAGGAGTAAATAACAGGAGAAGTACTTTATATTCATTACAAATTCTTCTTTGTTCTTACCTTAAAAGAATCTGCCTGTTGCGCTTGCCCATTCTGGCCACTGATTAGGTTTAAGCTCGTACTTGAGCCAACTCGACTTTTTTCAGACCCTTCCTCAGCTCCACCGTCCGAAACCAATCGATACATATCCAACTTCTGCATCATACTCTCGAATCCTTTCACGGTCATGGTCATACTTTCCGGGTTGCCAAACTCGGTGAAAATTTTCTTCACGAACTGATCCACCTTCGCCTTCAGTAGCCGATTGAATTCAGTCTCCTGTTTGTCGTGTTCACCGTGCTCATGCTCCTCGTCGTCGTGCCCATGGTGATGTTGGTGACGTTTTACTATCCGATGTTCATCCTGCTGTTGACGATACCCCGGAACACTGTCGAAGGCGGACGCTAGCTGACGCTGATGATCGGTTAGCAGCTGATCGTGTCCAGCCTTCTCAAGGACTGTGTACGTCCCGCTGGGCGATCCTCTGCCTGCTTCCCTTCCGGAGGGTTCATCGCCAAAGTGTTGCTTGCATGGGACATGGTCTGCACACAGCAAACACACGACACAAACCGCCATTATATGGCGTGCCATTGTGAGCCTGGCCGTCGATCTAGCTGCCACCCCGGCGCTCGTTAAGGCTGTCTCCAACGTGTCAATGGGGTAAAATAGTTCAAGAACGGCTTCGACTCGTAGAAAACTACTGCTTTTCGTTCTCTCCCCCCCGCAAGCGGCTTATCAATCGCCTTCTTCTGTGCCGTGTTTGGTCCTTCCTTTAGCTTATTTTTTGCAACTTAAGCCCCCTTGCAAATCTCACTTCCGTTCTCCCAACAAGCATCCACTCCGTAGCCTCCGAATATGATTGTTCGATCCTCTCAATTCCATTTATGCTTACCTGCGTTGGCAAAGGATGCTTTGGATGCTACAATCTGTACAGAAAATAGGAAGAAAGGTATAAATACTGGCTGTAATAAAAGTCTAAGGAAATAGTTCATTTCAATCGATAAGGAAGATCTAGAATTTGAATCACGGCAGTTCGTACAATGTTTCTAGAGAATATTGCTGCGGCGACATCAGTAAGTGACCATAATTATTGATGAGACAACTATAATAAATGATCATCACGATAGAAGAACACGCAGCTGGCACGAGAAGGATTGGGCCGGTGCCTCACACAGTCGGCAAAGGATTGCACCATCATAAGCATAAAAAACATACTAATAATGTAAACCTGAATGACCCGTTTCACAACCGAGCGTGGACGATAAATTCCTTATCAACTGCTTCATTAGCACTGCTCCATTTACAACCGTTTCACGTGACAAATTCTGCCATCAACGTGGTTTTCTGTTGTGTAAAAACCGTTTTTCCTTGCTTCAAATGGGTTGCAATTGTAGGTAGTTTTTGTTGCTATGCTTAATTTGATTTCCTAATCACAACTTCACATTCGCACCACCAATTGCCAAATGGTAAACACACCTCGTGCATAACGTACCGACTGGATTTACCATCAACCACAGACACACACACCCTGCGAGGGACTTGCACTGCCACGACGGCAGACCAAGTGCCGCCGCCTCACACCGCAAACCACGTTGGACCACCAAAATTCATTATTTGGACCCCATGCCTCCCCCCTTCTCTCGTACGGAACAGTTCCATAATAACCTTGGCACTGGCACCGGGACCATGTAGCGGGACTGGTGAGTGGAAAGCATGGATGACTGGGCTCGCATTCGCGAAAGCTAATGAGAATCCGGCCAGAATTCCTTTGTCCCCTTTGCCCTTTCTACCTTCTTCTAGAGAAAATCCTTTGCCCTTTCTACCTCCGTGACAAACTGCGAAGGCAAAGGGGGGAGGTTGTATAGATTGCGAATGTGGGAAGGAAATTTGCCAAGGGTGGAGGAGACCGTGAGATGGATGGAGAAATTTGTTTGATCAAACTTCCCCTAACTACTGTTTATCGTGCATCAACCCATTGGTGAGCTTACGCCGTAAGCACGATTGCCGGATTATTGGCCAAAGGTTCGTTCTATGTGACCCTGAAGCAAACAGCTTTCTTTATGAAAAAGGATTCGTTGCTTCTCACGGGAAGAAATCGATTGAATAAAGCGTATTTCTTATGCTAAGCCGGTGTGCTGTTGCACGTGTGTAGGACGATTCTTTCAGAACATGACGGTTAACATTTTGAAAGCGTGTAAGAGAAATGGATAAGATTACCCTTTGCTGGTATCTAAAGCACTTTTACTTAACATAACACTGATATTATTGATAGTGTTTTTGAACATAATTTTTTTTTACCCAACAAGCTCTAGTGCAGCTTGGAATATTCTTTTTGTTAAAACATATTTTTCAAATTGCTTAAATTAAAATTAAAAAAAATTACCTAACTTTAACACTTATATTTGCCAACACGTTCTATGGTAGAAATACACAACTAGTAATACTTTAGAGCTCGGTCACATTTTAGAACAGAATCCGTTTCCGTTGGTTCTATATACACAGCCAGCACTGTACTGATGAAATAACGCCAGCCGTTGCTACCTTTTATAACCACGCCATGGGGCACCCGCCCGGCAACACTGGATGGATTCCGTAGCTCCAACACTGACGCCGCTAAAATTCGCCGCTTAACGACATTGCGCACCAAAACGGAACGAAACGGCGAGCCAGCAGCTTTGCGCAGGCCAGACTAAAAAGAAAATAAAGAAAAGAAACAACCCACAACCGAGCCCCAACGTGGGCTCAATTAACGGTGGGACAAATTTCGTTGAATCTGACGTCTGGATTCTTGGCACAAAACGAACCGCAGACAAAAGTTGCGCCCGCTGCGATTCACCCTGCCACTCGTACCTTCTTTTCTACGTTTTTGCCAACTGAAAACATACGATAAAATGTTGTCCAATCAGCACAACGTATGCGCACACCGTGCCGCAGGAGCAAACGGGACATGGAAATGAAATACCCTCCAACACCCAACACACATGGGATGACGCTCGGTGCGAAAGCATGAAAAAAACGTTTCCCAAACGGAGCAATCCGTTTCTCGTTCGCCATCATCTTTACAGCCCAAAAAAATACAGCACTAGAACTACAAAGGGTACAGGGTTGTGATAGAAGGTTTGCACAATAGTCCAAATACGCGTTTTAGGGTCCAAAAGTAGACATGCTTCATTGGCAGTATTGTTCTTGGAGAACATAGTTAAGATTTGTACATTTCTGGAAATACCATTTGGTAATCCTTTTGTTTGGACCATAGCTGGATCCAGTTATCCATGAGTAGAACCTAACTAGATTTGTAGCAGGCAGTGTAGAATAGGTAGTCCACCATGTCATAAATTGTACATTGAAAAGAATCTAGTAGTGATTCTACTTTCATAAAACCAAAAACGACCATTCGTTAAATAAAACTACCCTCGGATACGAGCGCATAGAATGATTAACCTCGAGAAGATGAAAAAGCCAACCGGACAAAATACGGATTACCAGAACAGCGCCGGGATTTATTGCCTCCCTTACTTGGACGCAGTTGGGAAGAAGATACTAATAAGAAATCGCCCAAAAATCATCTTTGCGCCAAAAAAACCTGTTAGGCCGGCCCTTTGATCCAAAGTCCATTGCAAACCGAGACGCAAAATGAACGATACTCAAGAACGGTAGGGTTATGAACGATTATTGAATCCGTTGGCAGCTTCTTGGTGCGCGTGCACCATTGTTATCGTTTCCATGGGGTTATGAGTGAAACAGGAATTGTAATGCCGCAGCCAATGATATGATCGATGCCGAAATTCCTTTCGCATAACATGCTGCAGCAAGGCATCCCTGGGGGGTCCAGTATCCTGCTGAGTTGCGCCAAACTGCACGCTGCGTTCCGCGCAGGCGAATGCATGTAAGCATAGAACATTCTACGGAGTGGTGTATCGTGTGAAGCTGATGAAACGTAAAACCTGTGGAGATTTCGCATCTAAAACAAAATTAAAATCTAATCTGGAGACATACATATGCACATAAAACGTAAGTAAACCCTTCATAACATGGATAGAGATTTCGGTCGTCCTTAACGACGTTTTCCCGCATAAAATGCATAGGAAACGTTTCTCAAGCTCGACAGCGAAATATTTCACCGGAGCTTTTGTTAAGCAAACCCTTCCCTCGTCGTTCTCATCCACACCCTTCAAAAAACCGTTCGTCATCAGAAAATAACAGCTGCTCACTGCTTCCGAAGCAAAAATAATCAAATCGATTATCGATTTCAAATACTGATTGCGCTGCTTTGAGTCACGAAAAAAAATGGTAGGGAATGTTGACAGTAAACGACTGTAATCCCACCCTTCTTAAGATTTATTGTTTACTATGTGCGCCTGCCTGCTGCGTTGCAAGATAAGCCCAGACCACGTCGTAAAACAATATCGGATAGCTTAACTGCTGAGATGTGTGTAAATCGTATGTGCGCCAATTGGTGGTGGGGGTTCGCTTGCAGGTTCCCCATGGGTTTTTTTAAATGTGTGACTATCGGGCAACATAAAAATCCAGTAGCAAAAAAATGAAGCAACGCGTTTACTCACTGTGTTGCTCAAGCGGTTGTGTAATAACCATATGTGTTGAATTATTATAAACCGATTACGATTACCGACTAGGCATAACCTTGCCGGGGCGCACACGATGCAAATCTTTCACCACAGCCAAACTACGCTAAACGTGAAGTACTCAATATGCAGGAGGTCTCGTCCTATCAGACGCCGATACTCCAAGTAATAGAGGTCAGGTTTCTTCGTGGAGTCCGCTGGTTCGGGAGAGCTTCCATCCTCGGGTTCCTCCTTTTGTATACTGTGAGTGTGTATTGAAGTTGTTTTTCATCGTGCTACTAAATAAGCTCACTGGTTCAGTAGTGCGCGTTGTCGAGCCAGCATCGTCGTCGTCATCATTAAACATCACATCCTCGCCATCACTGCTCGGTTGTGCATGGCAAACTCGGATGCTTGAAAATGGGAACTCCAAACGCAAACAGTAAGATAGTGCCTTTCCTGCGCGCTCTCTCGAACAGAACCCTAATTTCCTGCCAGCAGCTGATAACCGTGTACCACTCTACCGTAAGTGGGGATGTGGATGCTGGCCTTATCGATGAAATGACCTTTTTGTTTCTAGCTATATTGCATGTGTCACCTCTACACACCACAACAACCTGCTGCTACTTCTGATCATTCAAGATGAACTGGTTGAAACTGGCTGCTTGGATGCATTGTTCCTGGCGCCACCGAATACTACGTATTGGCGCATTATGCCACGAAATGGAAAACGTGGAAGCATAAAGTGATACAATGCATACACACACACGCACAAACTGGCGATGGTGGTGTGGAATTGTGGTGTCGATGTAAAGTGCCACACAGGTTGATTGTATAGCCATCGTATAACCACAACCATTATGAAGATAACCTCCTGCACACCTCCATCAGCAACCTATTGTGTGGCTGGCACGTGTCATGTAACGTGCCACCGGAAGGTGGTTGAGGAACAATTTCTAGTTTTGATTTTTCGCTGACAAATGGGATACAACAAATTCTGCTCCGGTGGAAACACCCATTTTTAACGCTACCGTAAAGAATAATCAATTGAAAATGAAAATTAAATCCCGCTCGCCATTAGAATATGGTTGATGGGAAGGTAGTTCTGTCCGGTGCCAGTCAATCATCAACCCACGTTCGTAAGGGGGAGGGGCGTGGAAGATGTATACCGGAGGGGAGCAGATGTCGTTTGGGGCAATGAAGTACCCCGAGGGCCAGCTAAATAAGGATCGATCAGAGCTGAACGAATGAACGTACGAAATTACACCGCACCGTTAATGACGCACATGCATTGAAATTAGACTGTTGCCCGGTTTAAAATGGTCAGCTTATCAAACATCAGAGATTTTTTGCGCGTAGTAAATCCAACTCCCAATCGGTGAAGGTGTCAGAGCACACGGGCCTAAAATGGCCACGCCGCGGTCAAAAAGCCCAGAACTGCGGAGGACTTAAACTAGATCCGGTGGTTCGCTGTAAATGGACACCCCATCCCCCCTCCTCTCCGGACACTCGTCAGACCTCTAGGGCCGGGTATGTACGACTTGGCACGCTTTTGCATGCCACTCTCCAAAGAGTCATGCAAATTTGTCACACGATCATCGTACACACGGTTGGGATGGAAATTGAGCACAATTTAAGCCAATGATAGACAACTAATAACTGCTAACTATCGGTGCCCTTGGGCACATTCCAGTCTACTCAATCTGCAGAGTTCAAGGGATCACGTGACGAAACTGGCGGGAAAAATGCCACGATCAGAGACGTTCGAATCAGGAATTGAATGCTCCTACGATCTTAATGCTACGTGTCCCGATGGACGAATAAGAACAAGTATGTTAATTTTTTAACAATTAGAACCATCAAACCGGGGCCAGTAGTGTTTTATTGATCCATCATATCTTTGAACATCACCAGGGTCTAGCTTGACTTAGAGCGTACTGTGGGTCGTTGACTGTCTACGGTATTCTTTTTTTCTTTTGTCTTGTATTTCTCTTAATGAAGTCAAGGACTTTGGCGCCCATGGTAAGAAGGATTGCTGGGGACATTTTACCCGCTCAATTAATATCAACAAGTCTTAATTCGATCGCGTACGGAGCCAGAACACTTCGCAGAACCTCTTTTATCAATTCATGGACAACCGCTGGTCGTCACGACCCGAAAACTATCAGACACGGTCATGGGAACTAGCGGCAGGTTCCGCGGGGTGGTGGCGTGCGTTTTGTTCTAACAGGTTATTTCCGAACACGTCAGCAGTATATCGATTACATTGTAACAACGCGAAGCCGGGTAAAACTTCCACCGGTTCTATGCGGATCCCTTACCTTACCCAAAGTTGGACAAGCGAACAAGTGCGTGCTATCTTTGTTACTTTCTCTGTTAAATCAATCAACGATAGAAAATGTTTGAACACAATTGCATATGTTTGAATTCTAAGATTATGTTACACAAAATTCCTTTAACTTTTAACCATACCAAATATTTGTCGTTCAAGGTTGTTGACTACATCTAGTATAATTTTCTACATTTAATTCTGTTTCACACAAACACAAATTATTTTAAAGAATTCTAGACGAAAGAATTTTAAAAATTTAAGGGTTTCGATCCATATAATGGAATGTTTCAATAGGAAGAGAGAACATTTCAAAAGCATAGGGGATATTTTCAATCGGTTGAGAGAACTTTGCAATCATATAGGGGAATGTTTCAGACTGTTAGAGGAATCGTGCAAATTCACCGGGGACCTTTGCAACCTAAAATCCGGTGGTAAAATAATATGCTTACTTTGCATCCACCATAACTACATTGAGAGAATACAATTTTCGATACCATTAACCTAAGATGAGTTATTTTAATAGCTAATAGCACGCCAGTCGGACCTTGTTAAATTTGAAATATTTCAGATTATTTTTTTGTTATTTTTGAGATACTAAATACAGTGCCGCGATTTTGGCCTCTTTTTCATCATCTAGCTCTTTTCAGGAAATGTGTGCCAACCCCTGTTCTATATCAAAGAACTCCAAACAACATCGGAATCCAGCGTGTTTAAGTATTCCCCGGTACAACTTCCTCATCGCCCCTTTCCCAATGCGGTTATTTTTACCAACGCGCTTCGAAAATCGTAATCTTCCCAATAATATCGCGATAAAACACGCAATGTCAAGAACATTAGGTCAGAACCGGCATGTTGGAAAGGGAAAACGATTGCCCCTAAACCATCCTAGATCGTTGGTCTGAAAGCAACAGCGTAGAAAAGACGACATCGATTGAATGTAATTGCTGCCCTGCCGGGGCAGGACACGCGCGTGTTCTACAACCCTTACGGGGGTTCGTTCTCGAGGGGCAAGGTCATCCCGCCAACGCACTTCCGAAAAAAAAAACAAATTGTTGTTTGGGTAGGCAACAGAATGACCCGGTGCCTGCGCCGTTGCCTCGTGAGTTGTTCGTTCTGTGTAGTGTGGGTTTGTTGATACACATTGTTTGATCGAATCTCCAAAGCTAAAATCGTGGATGCAAATGTTATACGTTGTAGGTCGTTGGTTCATAACGCAAACCTTCGCCAAATCCGCGTTGGAAACGGCAACAACAAACTGCTAGAAAAAAAAAACAAAAATAAAATATCATAAAACGTTATCAACAAATGTGTTTTCTCGAACGGATGTCAAACGGGACTACAACAACACAGCCACAACAGCCCACCGACGTTCGAGGATCGCCTCGAAGAGAAAAATGCACACAAAAAAAGAGATTGGAGGGCACGTGCTTTGGCCAGTTTGTTTGCGCATGAACTTGACAAAATCAACTGAATGGCAATGTGACCGAATTTGCAGCGTCACTCCGATCGAGTAAATCGATAAATGTGCAATGCAGCCGCGGCAATGTTTGTAGTACAGCGGGAGAGCGGAAGGTCTCCCTTTAGTGCATCGTTTATCGGTCATGGCTTTTGAAGTCGACTCGGTAGCGAAAAAAAAAAGAACAGTTCACCATAAAAACGCCAAGATCATCCACCCACGAACCATCAAACAAGCCCGTCATTGATCACGACAGTATGATCAGGTCGGGCCCTCGCCAGTTAGCTGACAGGACGAACAGTCGGGCGATTGGTTTTGGCCAAAACGAGGTATCTTTACGACCCACGCCAACAGCGACATCATCATGCTCACCCAAGCTTTCAGCGGACTGGTAAGGGAGGAAGGAGAAAGAGCTCAAGGCAAACACCATCGCCAAAAACCAAACCAATAATCCATCAGGTGGCATCGACGGCGCAAACGTGCCATGACCATCAACAAAGTGAAGTATAAACCATCCGACAATGCCAATGATGCTTTACACCGACTGCAAATGTACTCGTTGGACAAAGGATAATGTGAGGGAAACGAGCCTCCAGTGTCCCTTTCCACCAACCTCTGGAAGTGCATGCCAAGCGACATGGAAGACGCAAGACGGTTTGATGCTAGGAATAAGAAATTGAGGCATTGACCCACAAATAGTGCAACAAGCTGAAGATTATTAAACATCAGTCCACAGTGGATATTTTCGTTAGGGTTTTCAATTAAATTTAACCAATACCCCTTTGGTAGTAGAGGAGAAAGTAACTAACAACCCTGTCTTCTGGGTTAGCTTGTGAGCAGAATACACAAACATGAAAAAAAAACTCCAGATAGCGAAAGTAGTGTAAAACGCCGCACGCACCCGTACCGTAGCGGTCAACTTCGCGTGTCCAGTGAATTTTGAAAAAGAAAAAACAGGTGGTTCCGGTTGTACGTAACGATCGATCAGCTACCACCGAAGCCGGGAAGTGCGCATATTATTTGTCTAACTTTTCCAACCGTGACAGAGTAGGCGCGTTTGTGAAGCGGAAAACTATTCCTCTATTTACTCCTTCTTTTGCTTCTAGCTGTGAAGTAATTGATAATGTGGAAATGGTGCATTTAACACTTATTAAGTAACTGCTTATGGCAACAATTTGCTTGTTTTAACCGATGAAATAAACAAAACCGTGTGCAAGGAACATCAGGTCGAATGTCCGACCAACAAAATCGATCGTTTGAAATAGATATATTTTGAAGAATGATAAAGGTATCAGCAAAGTTTTACCAAGGTGGTTTATTCTGCTCAAGTAAGGGTGCACACGAACCGTATACAAACGGGAAAAACCATTAAAATTTTGTACAAGGTTGTTTTATATGTTCTACACTGTTAGTGGACCGTGATGGTATATTTGGTCTTATTTAGATTCTCACCCCAATTAACACTAGAAACCATTTAGTTCATTTGAACCATTCCCGAATGCTCCTGAGCGGACAGTTTGAAGATTCATGTGTGTAATTTTGTCTTATTTAAATCCCAGATCTTTGTACGACTTGGCGTTAAAGGATCTGATGTGCTGTTAGGTGCAAAACAAAATTATCATAGCAAAAACCCTGATTTACTAAGCACAGGCGAAATATGATTTAAAAACACGCTAGCTTGTTTACGATGTTCGCGACTTAAAAGCAATGTGTTTCGGACACAAAAACTATGTTCCAACATTAGAAGTGTGGTAGGCACCAATTGGATCGTTCTTCTGCACCAAATCCATCCCGCCGAGTACCATCCCCATCACAAGGGGATGCATTTTCCAGCTGGAGGTATACGAAAATAGGTTCCAACTATGCACGGGAAACCCACACGAACGTTTGAGCGAGCACGGCCCACAACAGGGTAGACACCAATGAGGTGGTAGTTGCACCAGCCGAGAACGACCCGAGATCGCCAGCTGCCAGAGATCGAAAATAGAGTGACACGGATTTGCCAGCATCGGCTTCCGTTCCTGCAAATAGAAGCAAACCACCATCCCACGGACCGTGGAAACGCACACCACAAGCAGGACCGTGTTCCACTAGGAAAACGGGCCAAACCATCACGGGACGGCAACTCATGTTTAACATTCTTCCTTCATTTGCCTAATTTTCACAAGCTATCTAATTGATGGACAACATTCGTGACGTAGCTTTATCTTCTTGGGATGGGGGGGGCAGCTGACTGCTTCCGGAGGTGGCGATGTTGTGTGCAGGGCGCAAGCAATAACATTTATCCTTTTATGGTGTCCCGCAATATGGTATCCCGTCCATCAGAGCAAGCAAGGCACGGCACGGTGGTGTGGCTGGAAGCTTTCACTTTCCGCTTCGATCACAACAAACCCAACCGCGCAAAAACCTGCTTCTCTGCCATCGCATCGTAGACGGCTTTGAGCCTTGCGAGACAAGCCGGCGTAGTTATGCACTTTTGCACTGTTTTCTTCGTAGGTCTTTCCATAATGTTGCCCATCTCTTTTGCGCACATTGTCACTTTCAATCTTCCCGACCACCGGGCAACCAAAAAGGAAAAACGAAGCACACTATTTGACAGCAGTCGGTGGATTGTTCTTGCGTGGGTCGGAAAATGAAAATTGAGCCGAAAAACGAACGCACGAATGAAAAAGATACAGTTCAACTAGACACCATACTTCTTAGTTGATCGAGTAGTATAAGCTAAAACACCTGTATCGGAAAATTGATTGCATTTTTTCACACTGGCACCACAATGGTGGTCCTGTACTCCATCTTTTTTTTTCTTTGGGAACACATTCGACGCTGGAAGACGCTTAATGCATCTGAAACCGAAATGGCGCGATCGTACGCAACATAGAGCGATGACGATTATTTCGACCTCGCCGGGTCCCAGCAGCATGAACACGTCAGATGCTTATGCTGTTCTAAACACCATAACGTGGTTTTTCTTCGGCAGAACGACACACCAAGCGTAACGTCGCTCCTCGAGCGTAACTTAACTTTTCTACACCATCTTCACTAGTAATTGCACGAAATCGTGCTCAAATTGAAAGCCGGAATTTCGACGGTACCTTTTGCGATTATGGGGCGATTTACATTTGATGAAAATTCTTTCACGGTAGCACCTGGTCTGGCGGTGGGGTGGTGCGGTTGCGGTATCACACGGAAAGCACGTTGCGGGAAAACTACTACAACATGTACTTTGTTCTCATTCCCGTTGCACTCGTTGAATATAGGTACACGGCGCATGCATTTCTAGCATGGAAAACACTTTTGTAGAAGACTGCCGGATCCACGAGCCACCACGATTATCACGACCGATGGTCGGAAGAAAATTGCTATCCGCTCTCTACACCTAGTGTTGGCGGTATAGGATCCTCGGAAGATCCAAAGACTGGATCGCTTTGACGAATTCTATCGGACTACATCCGATTGAACGGGTTCGATTTGATTCGTTTGGGACTGGATTTGTTTCGATTCTGACGCGATGTGATTCACTTCAGTTTAATCGATTCGAACGCAGGAAGGCTTCATGAATTGAGATTTCTGATCGATTCAACGTAAAATTCGAGTAGAAGTTTCTCGCCTAACATTTACAACATGATTTGGAATTCATGGTTCCAGATCCAGACCATCTTTGATAAAAAAAAAGAATGCTACAGGGATTCGGGTTTCCCACCACTAGATTTGATTTTCCCATCACTACTAGTGACAGCTGCTCTGATTATTGATGGAAGAAGAGGGGTTTTGATTTAAATCGTTTATAACACATAGTTCCATGCTTTCATCAGCCAAACTATTTGTGAAACACGCGCACGACCTGCCAATCTCTGGTTGCGCAAAGTACATTTTTAGTAAATTCATATATTTGAGAATGTAATCGCATAACTAGTCAGTTTCATTAGAATTTTTAGAAAAACTGTATAGAAGAACCGTGCGATGATAGAGCAGCTTTGGGTAAACACATCCGTTTATAACAATGGGTCAAAGTGTATGATTTCACGTGCCGCTGTAAAAAGAAAATTTTGAATTATTTTGAAATAAAATAATTAGTTAACAATATTTCTAGAAAGTCGTTTTCAACAGTCTCTGCAAAGTGATGTTGGTATACAAAATACTTTTCAATGCCCAAACAAAAGGATATTAAATAAAAACGAGTGATGTGTAGCTATTCTGGAAAACAAATCTTCATACTTTCTCTTGAGGACATCGGTTTGTACTAACCACAACCAAAACCATATTACCAAAGTACCCTGGGCGAACCTAGCAACGGCTTTCGTTGCCATCAAATCAAACTGTGACGTCAGCGGCAGTATATTGTTCGGTGTTTCTCCCATTCCAAATTGTTTCGTGTGTAACAAATCAATGTCCACTGCTCAAACTAAACCGAAACCTGTGCCAACGCTAGCCTCCATGTTTGCACTGTTCGCAAAGTATCGGCCGACGCTGAACTCGTTCCAAGGAGATGGGAAACGCATTCTCCTTTCACAAAGCGACTGCTGGATGCAACAGGCAGACCTAATTGGATCCAAGTACTTCTCCCTCACCCAGACTGGGCTAACGTTTTTCGAGTTTAGGTAAGGTCATGGTTCTACCGAAGGTGCATCGCGTGATTACATGCTTCACAACAACCCTTTTCCGGCCAACATGATATATGGAGCAATGTAGTATGTTAACTCGCTTGGTACTGTTGTTCACATTTGTTTTATTTATTTCCCCCATCAACAGAAAATCCTCGCTAGATTATGAAGAATACATGCAGTTCCTGGCTATGCTATGCACGGACAAGTCGGTAGATCTAGAAGAAGTGAAAGCTAAATTGACCAACTGTGGCCCGCCGGGGATTAATACCTGACAGTTTGGAACCTACACGGTGATGTCCTACCTCAACAGTATACTCGAAGAGCATGAAAGCTCTCCGGAACATGAGCGCAACACAAGACGATAGGTTCTGGTATAATTTGGAAACATTGTAAAATTAAGGTTTAACATAATTGAAGGTACCTTACTCTGATTCCTTGACGCAACGGCTCTAATAAAGATCAGTGTTTCACTCCATTTTGAGGTTATCGTTACGAGTTTTTTCGGTTTAAATACGCTATGTTGCGGTAAGTAAAAATGACGTGGTTTGATGTATCCAAATTGTATTTATTATGTTTGACTGTATCCCCCATAATTTCTTTACACATACACCTTTCGGTACAGCGCTGGCTGCAAAAGTCGTTGCCTACAAGGACCTGAAGGGTAAAGCGTTATTTTAACTATGGTTTAGGTTTTAAGTGTATCATCCGTGACGTAGCACTCTCTATTCCAACAAAGGATGTCCACCATACGAATCAAGGATGTGTAACCTTCGTTATGCATATTTGCCAGCATATGTTCCAATTGTTTTCCTCTCCCTCTTTTTACGACTCTTTATCCATAGTTGTTAGGTTATACAAATAATAATATCATGTATAGAACAATAAGGGGGAAAGATAAGGTTTCCCAAGAATAACATCGGTTGGGACAAGATTTATGTAGTTTGCGGTATGTAGTTTAGTTGTTGTGGTAAAACATTAGCTAACTGTTACGAATATTATTCTTGTGGCTGCCCAGTGGAGATGCAGCACTGAAAAGGTGGTCAATCTTTTTCGTCGCACGAATGGGATGGGATAAAAATGTCTGTTCCCATCCCCTTCGGGAACCCTTTTTATTTATGCTTATATATCCGTTTATAGTGTATGTATATATTTATATGTGTGAAAAGATGTTTCCCCTTGGCGATAAATGATGCTTCCGAACCGAACGCAACGAAGAAAAACAAACACAGTATGGCTTTGCATTCCCTCGCCAGTGTTCTTTCATCTAAAGAGATCCTTAACCTAGTATGCTGCGCTTCACTCCTTCTGCGCTTTTCGTGCACGTTCCAGCGTACCATGCTGACTCCTTTACTACTGCCTTGTCCGTTAGGCGGATTGCCCGGTCAACAATACGTTTTCCATAGGGTACGAAGTGTAAAGAAGCATTCCATATGCCGCTTTAGTGTATTAACTCATTTTATACAATAATTGTTGTTAGAACATGATATACTAAGTGCGATAATTTAAAAAATCAAAACTGTAGAAATGTAAAAAAAACGGCACATTACAGGATAATAGCCTATTACACAAGCAGTAACATAAAGCACAATTTGCATTTAATTCATACACAAAGCTCCGTTTTAGAAGTAGAAGAAACCCAACAAGCGGTGTACAGTTTGTTCACTTTTTGCCTCGTTGAACCTAATTTGCTAGATTGTTTTACTTTAGTGCTGACAGTCCGAGGAGAACGGTTGACGAGATTTCATCGACCGATCGCCATATGCTAGGCTGAATAATTTTGATTAATCGTTTGCATTTTTACTTTTACTCACTAGGATGTGTGACGTGAACTATTCGATTTTCCATACTCGTTTCTTTGCCCCACGCCCCCGGTTTACTATTGCGTACTTCTGTTTCGTTCTCGCTTCTGCTCCACTTTACGTTGAAAATGTCTTTCCATCCTTTCATGCTTGATCCACATCGGTTTGTCTACCGTTATCACTTGCATGCCTTGCATCTATAATCGCCCCCTCAACTCGGTCTGCGGTTTTAGGAATGTGTTTTCGTTTGAAATTTTCTTTATGACGCCACGTTTGTAAAGGGCCCATCAATGTTACTAATCTTCAGCGAGCAGTAGTAGAGGGTTTTTGCAAACAGTAGTAGCGAGATGAGATACAAGCTTATGTATGCCACAAAAATTCCACTGTAATCCTGCAAAAAGAGGAAAAAGAAATATTATTGTTTGTTCAATGCGTTCGATACCATTATGCAGATCACTCATTGTGAAGGAATGCTTACCCTTACATAGGTGTAGGTAGCAAATGTAACACCGATACCGATCGCCAAAAAGATGATTCCTCCCAGGAAGAGTAAATTACGACGCTTACGACAAAAATCAGCCCCAACCGAAGACACCTTGCGACAGTGTGGACATCTTGCCAGATTGTTCTTCAACGTGTCGAACTATGCAGGGAAAGTAAAATATGCGTATTGTAAAACCAAGCAGTGAGAAGAGCTCGTTACTACTTACCAAAAACGTATCATGGCAATGGCCGCACGTCACTCGGCACATACCGGGCATTGGTAGCAACGGTGGCGTTACCGGGCTCGGTGCCAAGTTGATGATGCGTTTGCAGTTGGGCCGCGGGCAGGCAACCCGCTGAGACGAGCTCTTGCAGATGAGCAAGCAGTTGCACGGGCACCGCACGTACTTCTTTCCAGCAGGTGCATTTCGAATAGGCTGCGTAGGGGAGAGGAGCGTAGGGTAGTAAGCGAACAAGATAGGTTAATAATCGGACCACTAATAGTGTACAAATAGATATCGTTCGTCGCAAAGGGTTTCTTATTCTACGAATGTAACTATACGTAGGTTTTGAGTTGCACTGTGGTTCGATTTCAGTTTTGTGTTTTGAAGGTTTTGTCACTTTTAAGGTTTGGCGGCGGTCTAGAAGTCTTTCACTTTAAGAAAGCAATATACTCCACAGCCCGTAAGGTACGTTTTTCAAGCTTTGCTGAAGCATGCCCAATCGTTGCAACCCAACAATGCTATCTCGTTCTTTTACCACCACAAAGTGTGCTGTGAGTTGAGCTAGTGTACACAAGAGCGCGTCGACGTCGGCTGGGTGGATTAAACGGATCAAGTTTCATAGAGCCACGCATGTGAGCAGCGTGACAAGATTCTGGTAGAATAACAAGTAGTTTACCGGAACTCTGGATAAGATACCTTCGTTTTAAGTAAAACAAAATCCTTAAATGATGTCGGTCCATTTTACACCCCAAAAGCAGCGCGCTTCGTGCGATCGGGTAGACCTGTTTCGATTGGATACCGGTTGTGCGGTTCAACGTACCGTTGCTTCGTTGCACTGCAAACACTTGACGACATGCTGTTCCTTTTTCCAGGAGATGTCGATCAGTGCCTGGCAGACGCGGCACGTTACGATAATACTATTTTGCTGCTCCTGCTGATACGACGGTGGCACCTCATCGGGTCCAATTGGGGATGCATTGACAATTGCTGTAAAGCGAGAAAAAATGGTTAGTGATCGTAAGTTACCTTTATGTAAAATATCTATCGATTCTTAAGAGAGGTCAAGAACTGAAAACCTATTTACATCGGTTGGGAGAAACCAAAAATATTGGACTGATTAACTTAATCTTCCGGTCATAATTGGTTCAGAAACACATTCCAATGAATGGAAAATAAACATCGAGCATACAAAACGGCTGATTGGGGAAGAGAACATTACAGTTTGCTTCATTTTCCGCTATCAAAGTATGCGAGATGCCGCTCTTACCACATCATCAGGACCTTGCCTAGAACGTCTTTTCACTGTTCAGGCAGTACAATCTCTCGACTGCCGCTGATAAGCTAGCGAATGTAAAATAAAAACAAAAGACCCTGATTGCTACGAGCATCCCGAGAACAGTACGACTGAATTAGCCGGTCATTTTTCATTTGTCAAGCCTGTGCGCTGTACCCCTCCTACCCTTTGAGAGCAAGCGGGACAACAACTGGCAAGGCTGACTCATCACATAACCGCAGCTCTTTGCGGTACCGAAAAACTACAACTCCTTCAGAATTTGCGGTTTGCTCGATGTAATTGTATGGTTGTTTTATATTCTTTCATACAAGAAAATGATAACACTATCTTCAACTAATCTGCACCTTGGCGAGGAAAAAGATTGTTGCCTAAGTAAGCTCTTCCGGAACTGCCCATACTTACGTTGCACTGATCCTGAATCTTGCGATTGTTGCTGTTGCTGTGATTGCTTCAAGAGGGGTTGCTTCTCCGATTCACTATCCATTGTTGCTTCCGGCTGCACCGTACGTGCGCTTAGCTGCTGTGGGCCGTAGGTTGGACGTATCAGTGCTTTTTAACCGAGTCGAGTTCACAATTGATGCGTTTTACGACGACAGTTACACACCCCGCCCGCCCTGTGTAACGAGGGAACAAAGAGGATTGCTGCCTCCGAAGGAAGAAGTTGCGCCTCGTTCAGATGAATGCAGCGGAGGAAGATTCAGCATAGAATCTAACCTTTTTGCGTATCACTTGCGTGTCGAACGACGCACTTGTCCGTGTGCTATCGCAAAGCAAAGCCAATCGTACAAAATTTGATACTTTGGTTGCCTCACTTTGACATTTGCCTTTTTTTTTTCTCTTCCGCTTCGCTACCAAGTGAATTTCTATTGCTTCATTCCCTTCGGCTGCTTGAGGTCACTTCTGCAACGCACGGTCTGGGGGCAACGCGGCTCCTTCTTTCACAATTCATCAATTACAGTGCACTAACCCCGCCCGTACTGAAAACTGTTGTTTCTACAGCGTAGCAATGAACCACCATATTAAAGCCCGAGGCTGCACAACGGAGTATCGACGAGCACCGTCTGACGAGCAAATACCGAATGAAAATAAAAAAAAGCGACTTATGTTGACAGATTTTCTGTGTCGAGCTGGTTTTATCGTCCTGCACAGCCCTGACGGTAAATCTGCAGGATCGAATCACAGATGTCGAGCAGTTTTCGAACAACTGTGACAGCCCTGAAACCCAAGGCAGAATTTTGGTCGAATTCTCTCTTGGTCTTGGAATGCCGGCGAATTTCCGTGCTTGGTGATTGAATGCTGTGATTGGTCCAATTTGAGAAACTCAAACTTGGGCAAGTGTAATATAAATGATGCTGTATGCATCAAAGAATCAATATTCCTTCTCGGCTCAAAACATGTATTTCAAACATACACCTCGGATAATGTCGTTCTGTAATTGAATTCAGTACTAACCCCTTCACAGTTTTGCCCTCTAAGCCTATATCGGACAGTTTTTTGTCTCACGTTTTGTTTCTACTTTCATTATGCGTCGTTAATTTAGAGTGCATCTGCTTTGAACACTCGTTCTTATGTGTTTGGAAATTTTTAGTCATGTTTTCTGATCATAAGGAAAATATAAAATTTTCTTCAGCTTTAGAACAAAAACTGTACAAAAATGTAACAAACTAGTGTGACAATTTTTCGAGTCATTTACTCAACAACACAGCAGGACTGTGAAGGGGTTAAAAATCTTCTTCTTCTTGGTGTAACGACCTTGTTGGTCATGCCTTGTTGGGCTTACGAGAGTTTTACCCTATGTGTATGTGGATAGTCAGTTCTCTCATACAGTGGAGGGCTCAGTCTCGGTTGGGATTCGAACCCCCACCGTTGAGGTGGTGAGAGCCCCAACGCTCATGGGCCGATGTTCTAACTGGCACTACCGCTCGGTAGATGTAGGCTCATTTAGTTTTATCTTATCAATGGTAAATCGCGTGAAGAACATAATACATTCATTGCTTCTACGTCGACTCATATCGTGACTATTTGGACTACGAATTCAAGCAAACTCTGAAGGCTGATCAAATCGAGTCCAAGCGAATCAACACTGATTCGAGTCCATCAAATGGGAACCAATCCTTCCGAATCCGATGGAGTCTTCGAATCTTCCAAATTCGTGTTCGCACAACACAACAATAAACAGCCGCGACGCTTATTTTAGTCCGCCGCATCGCGTCATCTCGGTGGAATGTTTTGAGCGAAGTGCAATTAGCATCTTGGAGTTGAGACACATAAAACTACTTTTGATATCGCCGGGCCGCAAGTTAGAAACTGTGTGTGTGGTTTAACCAAAAAGACTTTTCAAAATGGGTTGCTTCGAAAGTAAACCCAATCAACAGGCTCAACCGCTCGCCGTGAGGGGACATACGGATATATTTTGGCTCATTCTTTATATCGTATTTTGGGTTGGACTGGTAAGTAAGGCTGGTGTCATTGCTTTACCGCACGATGTTTTGTCGGACGACAGGTCCGCCAATTTTTCTGTAATTTTTTAAATTCGAAGACGATTAAATGAATTTTATTATTTTTCTTAGATGAAAGGCACAACTCCGAGTTTATAAAGTCCAACTTTGTTGACAGATAAAATCGGATGCGTCCATCCGATAAAATCAAATGATTTTGATTTTGTCGTGCGGAGAAATCGTGCGAACCTTGCAGCTGTCAAATCCCATACATTTTCGCCTGTCAAAAGATCGTGCGGTAAAGCACTGACACCAGCCTAAGGCAGCGTGGAAAATGAACGATTTCGAAGTTATACTATATCTTATCTGCAAGAACTGAACAGCGGGTGTATCTTTTTACGATAACCATCTTTTGTTATCATGCGCATCCCAAAACGACCCGAAGTCAAACACACAAGGGCATTGTGCGTGCAGCTAATTACCGTGTAGCGGTGTTCCCCCGGTGGCACCGACACCGCCCCTATGTTAGTCATGCTTCTGAATAAAACGTAACCCTTTTATTTGAACCAGCAACATAACAGATGGGCTTTGACTTCTATTCCCTGACCTTGTTCAACATATCCTGTAAGGGGAGGTAATGTAATGCCTTTCTTTAAAGCTACCTTATTTTAGCTGCCCGGGTAGAGCATGCGCCAAGGTCAAAGTTAATGAAGCACATCGAACCTGCACCACTTCCTCACCCAGCGTCACGTTTGGTTACCACTTGCGTTGTTTTTTTCTATTTATTTTAGATCGTGATCGCAATATTCTCCTTTATTTATGGAAACCCGCTTCGCATCATCAATGGGTATGACTCGTTTGGAAATACTTGCGGTGTCCGTAGCAACGACAAGTACTCCAACTTTCCCCTGTCCGGCATGAACACGGAAGATAAGCCGTATCTGTTCTTCCTGGACGTAAAGGAACTTCGGCATACTCTTAAAATTTGCGTCAAAGAATGTCCCACGCGTGAGATCGTCAGTGCAGCCGAGTTGTACCGCTACTATGACGAGCGGAACACCAAGTACTGCCGGTATGATTTCAACATGAGCATCCTCCAGACGCAGGACTCGAACGCTCCGAAGTATTTCGACTTCAATGGCCCCTGCCCGCCGTTTCCGGTGTACCAGTCGGCCCCGGTTCTGCATCGCTGCATTCCGACCGGTGTCAACGCCCCACTGCAGCAGGTGAAGAAAATGTACGCTCTGATCAATTCCTGGGAGGCCACACAGCAAGTGTTTAGCGATCTGTACAAGGCCTGGCCAACGATCGTGCTAGTCTGTGCACTAAGCTTGGTATTTTCGATCGTCATGATTGCCCTGCTACACTGGCTGGCAACGATCGTGTCCTGGCTAATCTGCATCATCGTCGTGGTGGCCAGTATCGGTATCACCGGAGTGCTCTGGTGGAGCTACTACAAGACAAAGCACACGCTCGATACGGACCAGCAGTTGTCCTACCTGGAGGAGCTGGTGCGCAATGAAACGACCATCTACGTGCTCGCAATCGCAGCAACCTGCATCATGATTATCCTGCTCGTCATCGTTTACTATCTGCGCGAAAAGCTTACCGGTCTGGCGGCCCTGTTCGAGGAGGCGGGCAAGTGTATGTTGCAGCTGCCGGGACTCTCCGGGCCACCATTGCTAGCGTTCCTTGCACTGTCCGTTTTTCTCGCCTTTTGGGTGACGGTTGTGATATGTATGGCCACCGCAAACTATCCCGGCGTGAAGCCACTGCTCCCATTGACGCAGCTCGAGGAAAGTGCCTCACTTGCGAACGACACGAAACTACGGCCTGAGCTGGCGGGACAGAACGACACTAGCTTCAAATGTAAGTAGGCTTATTTCCGTTCTATGACACCACGCTTACTATGACGCGTTGTTTTGTTTTTACCTTCAGCCTTTAAGCTAGTAGAGTACCACAACGCCAACATCCTACGCCACATGCTGTGGATCTACATCATTGGGCTCATCTGGACCAGCGAGTTCATCTTCGCCTGCCAGCAGCTGGCAATCGCCGGTGCCGTAGCATTCTGGTACTTCCGCAAACCGACCGATTCGCCCGTTCTGCATTCCATTGCCAAGCTGGTCAAGTATCATCTGGGTTCGGTGGCGAAGGGATCGCTAATTATTACGATTTTCAAGATTCCACGCCTTATCTTAACCTATCTTTATGCCAAGTAAGTTCCCTTTCTGGTCGTGTTTTGCTTTTTACATTTTGAAGATTTGTTCACCGCTTTGGTTCATCCTCAATCACAGATTGAAACGCCACCAACAGGAAGGTTCGGAGTGTGCCAGTTGCTGTCTGCGGTGCTGTATTTGTAGTTTCTGGTTGCTGGAAAAGTTCATTCGCTACCTCAACCACAACGCGTACACGGTCATTGCTATTGAGGGTGTAAATTTCTGTCCCGCTGCTAAGATTGTAAGTGACTCGTTCAATAGAGGGTTTTATTTCTTCGCTCGTGTTTTGCACCATTTTGTTCGTATTCCCTTCTGGCCAGGCTTGGAATGCACTCGTGACGAACGCGCTACAGGTCGCCACCATCAACGGAATTGGCGATTTTGTACTGTTCCTCGGTAAACTGGCCGTGGCGGCGCTCTGCGGGCTGGTAAGCATCCTCCTGCTGCGCGACAATCCGGACTTGCACTTCTACATGGCTCCGGTGATTATTATCACCGTGTTTGCGTTCTTCATTGCTCACATTATCCTCTCGCTGTACGAGGTACGTAGAGTTAGGCGTATTCCCAGGCGCCAAAGTGTGCATAATCATAATAAAAATGTTCTCCCTGCAGATGGTTGTGGACACGCTGTTCCTGTGTGTGTGCGAAGATCGCACCATTAACGGTAACAGTGGACGCTGGAAGGATAGCAACCTCGCTCGCTTGCTGGGCGAAGCGCCGGAACCGGACGCGGTCGAAGCTCCGATGCAGGAGGTCCAACTGACACCGATTACCAAGCAACCATTTTCCGCCCAGTTCCTTCAAGCGGAGATGGAAAACAGCAAGGCTTAAGGCTGAATGGTAATTCACCAGAAAGTAAAGATAATCAATGGTTTGCCTATTGACCAATTACACAATGCGTTAAGAAATAGGCTTCAAAATTAAATGTCGAGTATGAATCATTAATAATTTATCAGTAAATTATACTGTATGCTATCGTTAATCATTTGGAAAGAGCGTGACGTCACACAATCGTGTTTTCATCGTCAAATAATATCGATAATAATAACATTTAAAAATCACATTAGAAAGCCGATCATATTCGTCTCATGCTATTATCGGCGTGTCATAAATCTCAACTTCTCAAATCGCACAACTCCGTACTAAAAACGAACATCTTTAGCACGGTGATGATGCAAAACACGCTGTATCGTTCAACAATACCGATTAGTTCGTGCTAAACTTATTTAAAAAATGTATTTTTAAGCTAAAAGGTAAACATCAATTTCGGACACACATTAAACATAACCCGCCAACGCCAACTGATTCGCTCAAGATGTCCAACTAAACAGCAAACGATAGTACGTAAAGCATAAACTATGCTTGGCAAACAGACGGTGTTCTTCCAAACAAACAGAAAAGCGCTTACGATAAACTCTGCCAGGGAATAATAGTTTTTCAACAACATTCAAAAGCGATAATGTATTTACACGTTGCTAATATGCGAACCAATAACGACTGTTGATTGTTTTTTTTTACACGAATTAGAGTTTTGTATTACAGTTTTTGGAGGCCTACTCAGATGAACTATACATCACAGAATGTAACGGGCCTGCCATTCTGCTATTATTGAACTAAAATGCTAAAGAAATAAAGATGTGCACTTACTGAAGACAGCCTTGATTAATTTCGTGAACAGATTTGAAGTCATGTGCAAAAATGATATTGGGGGGTTGGTTTAAATATAATTTATTCCAATGTACATTCCATCAACTGCAGTTCGGCAAATACAGAAGGATCGAGGTTTGTATTTTACGTTTATCCGCGAATACGGAAGGTCTGGACAATGGCTGATTGAACTTGAGAGGTTTAATATATCAGTATGTTTGCTCTTTCAATGAAGCACGTCTGTTTACTTCGACCGTTTTAAGTCGTAAGAGTGTGTACGGTAATATATTAGTATCGGTGAGCTGGAACCATGCTTCGAAACCGGTAACGACCGCACCCGGAAGGGCCTGAGCAGTTTCTAGCTTGCAGGCTTTCAGGATGCCAGTAGATAAGGTGCATGGTGTTAACCTTCCTGAGCGACATCCCATACCCAGGGCCCAGGGCGGTCTGGGCTTGGACGGAATGGTTTCAATTTTTCTTCGACCCACCAAACCCAGCAAAGCCCATAATTGCGGCCATTTCCGAACCACCAGCGTCCAGGTCGAGATCGTCATCATCCGCCTTTCGCTTGCGTTCTTTCCTCTTCTCGCGTTTGTACTCGCGGTAGCGATCTTCTTCCTCCTTGGCTTCCCGGACGCGCGACTCCAACTCATAGTCTTTTTTCTTCTCCTCGGTTTTTTTCTTGTTAATTTTGAACCGTTCCTTCACCTGGTCCAGGGAGCTACGTTCGACCTTCATCGACATGCCCAGATTTCGCTGATGCTTCTTCCCGTTGATGTGGTCCAGGAAATTGATCGAGTCCTTAACGACACAGTCGCAAACATTGCAGTAGTAGCCGCCGGACTGCGACGAGGGGGTACTCTTGTTGATGACCATGCTCTTGCCCAGCTTGCTGTCCAGGTCCACTTTGTACTCGCGCTGCTTGAGCAGCTCCTTGGTAACGGGTTCTGGAACCAAACAGCGGCGGTTAATACCCTATTCTAGCACTCAAGACCACCTGTAACCAACGTACCTTCATCTTCGGGGCCTTTATCCTTCGCCAGGATTCGCTCGTGCGCCAACCGTTCATACTCCTTCCGGTCCCACTTCCTACGATGATCATCCGGTCTCATCGACATCCTGCTGCTGCTATCGTTTAGCCTATTCACTATCACTTGGAGTGCGATTTGTTTCAATTTCTTTTCCAGACAAATGGCTTATTTCGATTGGAAAAAACTACGACTGAAACAGCCCAGATTACCAACTGTTTGGATCGAGTTTCACAAGACAACAAAAATTTGACAGATGTTTTGTTTATAAACTCTTCAGGGAAGCTTCCACTCAGGCGTAGGTCTTTTGTAAATAAATTCAGTTTAACTAATCTGCTAATATTGACAATTTTTCCATTTTTGTGTAAATAAATACTCCAATGTTAGTGCTTTATATTATTAACCATTTATTCTTTTCTTCATAACATCCCGCAGCTGCATAGACACTAGTGAAACTACAGTAGGTAACAAAAAAAAGTACAGACGCGTTTTTGGCACATACGTAAACATAGATACAAACAAAAACCGATTTGAGCACGAAAATGGTTCAATTTATTTTAAGAACAATAATATAAATACAAAAATTTATAAATTGAATTATACAGCTGTATTGGTTTAATTTTTGCTCGCATGACCGAACGTTTAAAAGAATTTAAAAAAGCAATGCCACGAAAACTATACATAAACACGGGTGCATCGAAAATGTTCGGTTTAACAAGATAGACAACGAACAATTTGGAACGATTTAGCTTTTCTCTCTTTTTTAATATTGCAAACATGGAGTAGATAATAGTACATTTATTTCTGATAGTTAAAATAGAATGCAGTTCTCGGCATGCCACGTATCTTGACGATAACGAAACTCTTATTACCATATAAGACGATAGCTCCAATGCGCAGAAACCATTGCCAATCAACTCAAAGATACAATTCCGGCACCGTACGAACCGAACCTTATGCTAGAAATGCGTGTATGTATGTACTGCTGCCCGCTTCGCCTCTGAGCATGTTCCACAGCATCCTTCCCCGTGCCGGTTTATTGAGAGAACTGAAATTATATGTGTAGCATATACTTGTGTCGCGATTCTGAACAGTGGTATTGTGGTCGTTTTAGCTTTCGTTCGCCGTTTGAAATGCTTTTCAACTGGATTAACTTGAGATGAGATGCGTTTGGTGTTTTGGTATGGAGTAAGTTATGATGTTAACGGTTACTTTCGGCATTTAGTTACGTTGATTGTTTCTGTGTTATTACAATAATAGGATCGATCTACGCCGTTCTTCCTCCGTTTATGGTAATGGTTCATTTGAATGCACTATTTTGATTCTTTCTCACAAAAGCGTATTTCATTTAACTGAATAAGGCTTTTCATCATTATCATCATCAACATTCTTTCCATGCTTGCATAATTGGATCTGTGTACTTGTGAGAATACTAAACGTATCATCTCGAGTGTGCCTAAACGTTCAAAGAAGATCGATTACCCATGTTGGTTGCATGTTACATTTGTTCAACAATTTCGTTGCGATCAGAGCGTCGAATCAGCTTCGCCTTCTAGTCCGACGGTACGCACACTTTTAGGAACACATCGAAAGAGCAATGCCGAGAAAGTCCTCAAATCCGATCGTAATGACGCCCTTCTGCTCAGTATCGCGCACACGGAACGCATCGGTGAAGCGCTGTATCTGGATGCAGGTCACAATGAACTGATCGACCGATATTTCCTTTCGATTGACCGGGTCGTTCTTCGTGATTAGGTACTGGATGAACTGCGGCGAAAAGCGGAAGCCCATCTGGGTGAGGGCTTGAGTGAGCTCGGACTCCTCGATATGACCAGACGCGTCGCGGTCAAAGTTTTTAAACACCTGCAGCCACTGGTTGATGTAGTTGTACAGCTTCTCAAAGTCGTAGATGTCCACCGTGCCAACCTTGTTCCGATCGAACATGCCTAAGAGAATTAAAAATAAATACACATACAGTTACCATGTACCATCTTAATTGGTGCGTACGCACCAACGAAATATAATACTCACTGATCATCAAGTTGCAAGCCGTGTCGGAGAAGTGATCACCGCGACCGTTGATAAGCGCCTGCTGGAGCTCCCGGTTGTTGATTCGGCCGGTGTTGTCCTTGTCGATGTTGCGGAAAATATTCTGAATCTCTGGGTTCACCGCAGGTTGTTGGGGCGGAGGCGCATAAGCGCCATAGCCCGCTGCAGTTCCCGGATGCTGCCCATAGCCCGCAGCTGCTGCTGGGTGCTGCCCATAGCCTCCTCCGTACTGCGGTTGCGGATAACCTCCCTGGGTAGAAGCAGATAACGAAGCACCCGGTTAATACGATCAGATCACCATTGCACATTTGTGAATCACTCTTGGGACAGCATCGTTTTCTGATTCATCGGCCAGCTTAGGCACGAAAACAGCGTAAATAAATCACCACAGTAACGAAGGTCAGGTGAACGAGGCAGCCGAAAAAACACGTCACAACATCAACAAACCGGTAGGCCACATCTTACCTGATAAGCCATTTGTGGTATTTAATTGTTTTCTTCGTTTGCACAAGAAATGAGGAACTGGATAATAATTTGGTCACGATTAGATAAAAAGAATGCAGGACACACCAGGCAATATCCCAGACGCGATTGCACTAGCTAACGTAGCTAAAATACTTTTGACAATTGTCTGGGAAGTTGTCAAATGCGAAATTATTCGATTTTTTTTTCTTGTTGTTCATGAAATACAGGCAATTGTTTGATTGTAAAATAGAAGAAATGAAACTTAAAATTACAATATCAACCATTCTGAAATATTAATGCAGTGGCAATAAAGTTTAATAAACACATTTCACGAATTTTTCTGGCGACATACTCTTTGCGACGATACGTATAGCCGAGTGGACAAAAGCACATAAACAATGTTTTACATTGGAAAACTGCACAAAACCTAAAATTATGTTTACGACAATATTTAAGGAATCAAATTAATGAAACAAATGCTTTCCATAAATTTATAGAACCGTTTCAAAGGTTATTTTACTTCATTATTCTACTGCAAATCGAAAAAGGTTTGGAAGTTTTAGAGCCTGTACTGTAAACAAAGAGGTTGTTTGACAATTCCACGATTGAGCGAAGGTAGTTTTTTTTGGCTCGCACAAGATCAGATCGTTTTGCTGAAAATTGAAAACATTTGAGCAAGTTGGTTGTAGCTGTTTGTTGTGTTCTTAACAAAAGGCGGCGTAAAATGGCGGACGACTTACAGAACTATAAGCTTCAGCTGCAGCAGGTATCTGTTTTGTTTTGGAAGATTTTAAATGATATGTATTTTGCTAACGAAGGACTGCATCTTCTGTTGTTGCTTTATAGGTAGAGGCTGCACTGTTGACTGATCCGGAAAATGCTGAGCTGTTGAAACTAAAACAAGATCTGGAAGAAGTGATCGAGCTAACGAAGGACCTGATAAAGGCGCAGCAGGAACCGGAGCAAAAGAAATCTGCATACATCGAGCCAACGACGAGCAGCTATCTTGACGGCGTCTCGGGGGCAGACAAAAAACAAGCGAAACCAGCAAAGGTATGGAAGGTGGGTGATAAATGTTCTGCTAAGTGGATTGAAGACGGACAGTACTATGATGCTACCATAGAGTCGATTTCGGAGACCGGAGAGGTGAGCATCGTATTCGAAGCGTACCAGAACCGAAGTACTACCACCATCAGTGAGCTGAAGGAACGGAAGACCAGGAACGAGGTGTTCCCGGCCAACAGTAATAAGTATGCAAATCCCTTCAAGTAACATAACAATGCGAAGGTAACTGATTTCAAATCTCGCGTTTCAGGCGAATGCGGCACAATCAGAAAGAATATCTGAAGAAAAAGAAGATGAAAAAGGTTCAGCGATTCAAGGAGCTCGAAGAGGAACGGGAGTGCGAGAAGAACAAATGGCTACAGTTTACTGCAAAGTCCTCGAAGAAGGCCGGCGTGAAGCCGAAAAGTATTTTCGCGTCTCCGGAAAATGTAAACGGTCGGGTCGGAATAGGTACCTGCGGCGTGTCCGGAAAACCGATGACAGAATTCTCACACGGAGAAAAGTACCGAAAAGGAGTTTAAACTTTCCTTATATCTTTGCGAAAATATTATCAATCTATCATCATAATGTTTGTTTTATTGTGGATTGCTCCTGGAGAAGACCTGGGTGTTGATTTTACGACAAATTTCGCTATACAGTCTGTTCTCGAGTTACGCGGTTCTCGACTTACGCGGATTCGGAGATACGCGGTTTTCAAAGTTTGACAGTAGATTGGGTTTATTACATCGATTTAAATTCCTGAGATGTACAACCACACGAATAAATATGTAAATTACACATATGCATAACTTACGCTTTTTATTTCGTTTGCTGCAATTTATGTTGTTTGAATACGCTTGCATTGCATTCATATTAATGAACAAAGAAATTTTTTGAATATTCTATGATGCATGTACACAAGAGCTCGATCTCTTAACTCCTAGTATAAACTATGTGTCAAGCAATATTCGAGATACGCGGATTTCTCTGGTCCCCATAATCCGCGTAACTCGGGAACAGACTGTACATATATACTAGTGCCCTGAAGCTCCATACTATAAGTCCATGAATTAAAACCGTGAAAACCTTTTAAAGCCCTTGATATTTCTTATCACAGGCAAACAGTCGCATTAATCCTTATTCGGATGATTTTTACATTGATAACAATTATTAAGTTAAGAAAATGCTTACTGATTTGAAGGAGAAATAAAAAAAGCTAAACTAGTAATCAGTTCTTTTATTTGCAAACCCTTCTGTATCTCTTCGAGATGTTAGAGCGTGTCAGCGTTTTGAAATGAAACTTTCTAGGTTCTGCTAAAAACTAATTATCAATTATTCTAGCAGCGGAGGATTTATTCATGAGTACGATGCCGTGATGAAAGTCTACCACAGTGTGAGGTAACCAGAAACGAGTTGGAGCACTGAAACTACGTTATAAACAGCCATGGGTAAGCATCCGTAGTTTGACGTTCAAGATTTCTGAATCAAAACAACTCACACTGATCGCTAGGGTCGCAAGAACATCGCAGTTTGTTCAGAAGGTCTACATTTTACGAGTTTCACGAAATGACCTCACCGCTGGAAAACCTGGAAAACCATCTGGAGATGTTCATTGAGAACGTACGCCAGATACGCATCATCGTCAGTGACTTCCAGCCCCAGGGGCAGAATGTGCTCAATCAAAAGATCCAATCGCTCGTCACCGGACTGCAGGAGATCGACAAGCTGAAGCACCAGATCGACGTGAACGTACCGCTGGAAGTGTTCGACTACATCGACCAGGGCCGGAACCCGCAGCTCTACACGAAGGACTGCATCGATAAGGCGCTAACGAAGAACGAAGAGGTGAAGGGCAAGATAGATTCGTACCGCAAGTTTAAGAGCAACCTAATGAAGGAGCTAAGCGAAACATTCCCCGTGGAAATCAGCAAGTACAAGGCGATCCGGGGTGACGAATAGTAACGGGAAGCAATGTGCACGGTCGGGCGATGGAGGCCGGATGGCAACCCGTACTGCATGTGACGCGAAACCCTTGCCGTTGGGTGTATCGATATGTGCGTACTAGAAGTATCTTTTTTAATATAGATAAGACATGCTTCAGTGTGTTTGATAACATGTGTTTTATTTATTTTACAACATTGAATAAATTCTGTCCTAATCCTAGGCTCCGCACTGTTTTTACATTTACCAGGAAGAGAAAGTACAGTTTCCCAAAATCAAACAAGAATCTTCATTAGATTTTGGTTTTTTATCTTATTTATTCATTTGATTTACACGGCATTACACGATACTAGCGGTAAGTTTGATTTAGCTTGAATTGCTCATCTAAACAGTAAAAATAATCACGTACACTTTTTTTGTTTATTGTTCCCTCGTTCTCCGAAGTGGTATATTAGTAAACGATACAAAGTAGTATTCTGTGTCTGCTCCTTTCAGCTTCAATATATGCGCAAGGTATTGGATTTATTAGAACGAATAGCAGATTATTTCATAAAGCAAAAAGAGGAAAAAGTAGCACTGAACAATGAAACGTGCCGTTGCATTGCTTGTATGAAGAATATCTGTTCCGATATCGATATAATCTCAACACAATTAACATAAGTATCACTTAAAACAGCATCAATTATCAGTGTGCATTATGGTAAGTTGCCAAAAGTAGCATAGTAGTTGTTAATAAATAAGCCTAAAATGATTATATCTATATGCAGGAAACAATAAGTTTACACATCTGGCTCCAGCTTGAAGTAAAGACAATAAGAAGGTAACCTTCGTATGTACATTTTTTTTATCCTATGCTAACAATTTTGTGTGTTCATGGTCGGAAATTTTTCTTCTTCCTGGATTTCTGCTTCAACACTAAACAGTAATTATTTGATGTGTGCTGCTCGATATTGCTTGTTCCGATCTGTTTCCACCGTTTTGTTTCTTTTTTTTTACATCTGCCGCATTTCTCGCGCCCATTCACAAATACTTATATTTTGGAATTTTGTTAATATAAATTGTTACCGTGTTACATGCTTATTGGTTATGTAGCACACATTTAGCAGTCAGACTCTCACTTTGGCGATCGGTCAAACGGCGGGTTACAACTAAAGGGGCGAGGAAACACTCGTTCAATATAGGAATGAATCCTTCTCTGGCTAGTCGATTTGTTACGTTAAACTCCCGCTTACCGTCGAACGTTCACCGGGGTGTTTTTCCACCCTTCACACCTCGTCCACGTACCGCCCTTGCACAACCGCTGTCTGGTGGTACCGACGCCGGGATGCAAAGTCTTCGTTTTCCTCGTTCAATTGAGCTGCCGCCAGGTTCACGTTGGGACAGGTTTGTGTGACAACAACCTGCTCGTAATCATGAACACGTTTTCTGCAAAAACAACGGTAAAACATAAGTCCAGTAAAACAAAAAGGGTCGATGGGTTTTTTTTCCCTCCCCTGAATACGCAAGAGAATCTGTTAATTACCCAAAACACCGGAAAACTACATTCTTCAACCAAACGAAGAAACGAAACTCGTGCGCGAGGCCTGGTTTAACGGCCGGATTTGCCGTTCCGACGTACAGCCAGACGATGAAAACGGTTCCGATGCATATCAGGGCGTACACCCAGCTTACAAGCAGCATTACGAGTATTTTGATGCCAGCCTAAAAGTGGTAAAACGTTAGCTCCTGTGGCCACTGGTTGACACACAATAAATTTACTTACACCTAGAAGAGAGGCCCAGCGGTTACAAAATCCTGAGTACCAATTCTTCGTTTTCGAATGGATTGGTGGTCGAATCGGGGCGATCGGTTCATCATCCGCTTCGCCGATCGAGCTGGTGTTGTTGACGCTGTTCGTGCCATCCCGGAAAATAACTTCGGAATCGCCGCTTGTTATCGATGCACTATGAGGTATTCCGTTAGCCACCGGAGTCGGGTGGGATTGGATTGCTCGAGAGCTCGATTCCTGACCGCGCCCCGAGCTGGTTACGGCATTTGAAGGCACATGCTGGGGTGAGTTTGAGGGTGTCTAAGGGAAGAACAACGATCACATTGAAAAACTGCCTCCTCACGGCCATTTCGACGGGAAAACTCACCCCAAGATTTTTATGCCGCGTCCGCTCCGGGAACAGCTGATCGAGATCGTTACTTTCGTGGTAATCGCCGGTTGTGCCATAATTTCTCGTTTCGTACAGTGGGCTTTGCGCCTGTATCCGGAACCGTTCTTCGCGACTATTCTGAATGTCGAACGTTTGTGCGAGGGCAAAGTACGAATAATCGATGCAGGCGTACGTTAGTAGAAAGGGCATCGTGACGATCGGTGCCAGCGTGTTTATGTCCCCGATGATGATGAACGTCGTCGTAACGCCCGCCACGACGGCCATCGCATACAGTGGAACCTTATTTGGACCGCGCCCCTTGCCCAGTTTGCCGATACCGGGAATGACATTCTCGTTGGCAATACTCTGAAGCACGCGGGGCGTTCCGTACATGGCACCGAGACATGAGGACATACTGGACACGTAGATTCCGGCTAGCAGAAGAAACTCCACCGCCGACACTTTCACAGCAATCTGATAGTCCGTCAGCAGATGGCTCCGCTGGCAGGTGGCTCCGAGGAACAGGGTGAATACCATATAGAGGAACGTGGACGTACTGAGGGCAGCTAGCGTTCCGTTGGGAATGTCAGTCGATGGTGCCCGGAGATCACCGCTCATGTTGATTCCCGAAAGGATTCCCGTTATGGTGGGAAAGAACACTCCGAATACTGTGAACCACGACGTACCTTCCGAGTAAGCCGACCACAGGTTCAACCCCATGTTACCCGTACCCCAACCATCAAACCCGTGCTCGGGTGCTTCGCCGACGAAACTACCGACCATAAAGTCCAACGCTGACATAAGGATGATGATCAGTAGGGCAAACTGCAGCTTCACAACCCACTTCACACCGGCCACATTGATTACACCGAGCAGGAGGACAGCGGCAATGGCGAAACCACGAATGGCCCACTGATTACCCTCCAGTCCGACGAGGCCGGCTATGGATTCACCAAAACCGAGCACGTTTAACGCACAGCCTACGGCCTGTCCGAAGCAATACAGCAGACCGAGCGATCCACCGAAGCGCGAGCCGAGTGTGTGTGCGATGAGAAAATATACGCCACCACTTTCCACCCGACACCGCTCGCAGATGCCAACCGCCGAAAGGACGGACACCAGCGCGATCCCGACGGCACAGAAGATGATAAGTATCGCATGCATGATGCCCGCCTCGGCAACGATCCATCCGGAGCGCAGGAACACGATTACACCGAAGATGTTTATCAAGCAGGATGTAAACACGCCATCCCACGTGCCAAACAGGACCGGTTGGGAGATGAAAAAGTTGCTCCTCCACCACGGCTTGTCGCCCTGATCTTCGGCGAAGATTTCATCGCGCCCCGACGCGTGGTGACCTCCGGCCCCATAGTCATACTCGTTGCCAAGATCCACAAAACCGCTACTGCCGCCACCGGTCCGACTGTGGGCACCGCGGCTCCGCTCGGTCGGTGATGAATCATCACCCCCAAGTCCATATCTGCAATGAAAACAACAAATTAATCCACTCCAGCCAGCGAGTACACTTTTACCATCGCCATCGTACCTGGACCAATCTACATTCGTCCGGTTGGGCATTCCTCAGGCCCGTCGGTTGATATGGCCACGTCACGAAACTTGCACACACTGGACACGGTTGCGATCTAGCGTACCTCCTGGAACCGAGCAATGGATGGGCAAAACACCACACAATTTCAAGTGTGCGTAAACACACACGCAATCGAAAAGTGACTCTCTCGTGGACACTTTCTTCTTTCCCCTCCTTCCGTTTCCTGTTTTGTCCACCGACACGGCCTTTTAAAGGCGTCAATCGTCGTCACCGAAGTGCGTAGTCTTTGGTGCAAGTGATGTCATGTTTTTTCCAGCCACCCCCAGCGGCCGAGCAGTGTTGCAATTTCTTTCCACAAATAGAAACCGCGCCTATCCGCGTTGGGCGGTTCACGATCGAGACACAGTTGTTAGACACAGGGTGAAATACTTTCACCACCCTCGCGCAAGTAAATATTGCTCAAACAAACCGTCACAAGTGGATCGTGATCAAAACAAGGGAAGAAACGGGAAAATTTGCCACTTTGTTGCTTCAGAAACAGGTTGCCCGGTGAAAATGTTATGAGAGAGAGCTGTCAAACTACCGGCGAATTGTTATGCTGATAATTACACCATTCACACAATTTCTATTTCCTTTTAAATTTTAAAACCATCTAAAAAGATATTTCGGATTAATTGATTTTATTCCTAAAATAATATAGAATTTTATTAAAAAAATACAGATACGATAGCTATTGCAATTGTGGTCAAATGCGGTGTAATTAAATTATAAACAGAAAGGTGCAATTACACTATAAACAATCATTCGTCTAATCGCCGGTTTTGTTCGTACCATTCCTTTGGTGTTTGAAATCCAAATCAGAATGTACCTTAATTTGAATATCGGTATTTTGGGTCATGTGGATTCTGGCAAGACAACCCTAGCGCGAACCCTGAGCGCAATCGCCAGCACGGCAGCGTTCGACAAAAACCCACAGTCTCAGGAGCGTGGCATTACGCTGGATCTGGGATTTAGCGCACTGCAGGTTGACCTGCCGGACCACCTGAGGGAGCAGTGTGTGGCGCACGGATTCGAAAAGCTGCAGTACACCTTCGTTGACTGTCCCGGACATGCCAGTCTTATTCGTACGATCATCGGTGGTGCCCAGATCATCGACATGATGCTGCTGGTGATTGACTCGGAAAAGGGCATACAGCCGCAAACGGCCGAATGTCTCCTCATAGGCGAGTTGACGTGCAAGAAACTCATCGTGGTTTTGAATAAAATCGACACACTGGTTGATCCGCAGCAGCGGAAGAAAACGTTGGACAAGCTGAGGAAGGGAATTTCAAACGTCCTCTCGAAGATGGCATTTGACGAGTCGCCGATTGTGGCCATTTCTGCCGGAACGGGCGAAAACATCCAGTTGCTCGTTGAAACACTAGCAGAAAAATCTTTTCTCCCACGCCGAAGCACCGATCTTCCGTTTATGTTCGCTGTCGATCATTGCTTCGCAATCAAAGGCCAGGGCACCGTTTGCACTGGGACGGTGCTACAGGGAAAACTCGGTGTGAATGATGACGTCGAAATTCCAAAACTAAAGCTTCACCGGAAGGTCAAATCTATACAAATGTTCCGTAAAAGCTGCCAAACCATTCGGCAAGGGGATCGTGCTGGAATCTGCATCACACAGTTTGATCCCAAAACGTTGGAACGTGGCATCGTTTGTGCCACCAATTATGCCCATTATGTCCACGCGTGCATCACAAAACTTACCCGCGTGAAGTACTTTAAACGGCCGATCCGGTCGAAGGCAAAATTTCACGTAACATGCGGCTACGAAACAGTCTTGGCCACCGTGCTTCTTTTCACGGGTAAAAGTGAAACATTTTCCTACGATGAACAGTACGAGTACTTGGAGGAATTATCGGACACTTCGAACGCCACCGATGACCACGTGTTTACGCTCTTGGAATTCGAAAAGCCAATACTTGCCTTTCCGAACGCGCTCATAATTGGGTCCAGGTTGGACAGCGACATTCATGCGGTCGACTGTCGGTTGGCTTTTTCCGGCCGGCTTACACACATCATACGGGATGTAAAGTATCACGAAACGGTGCTGCCCGGGTTACAGATTTTTAAGCAGAAAACCAAAACCGGTACAATTCAACGGGTGGTGAACGAGAGAGAGTTGATTGCGACGGGACTGTTTAAAAAATCTGGCAACAGTCGGCAAGCGTTCGTGGGGCTGGGAATCAGCTTATCGAGCGGCGAGAGAGGCATCATCGAGGACACATTCGGTGCAAGCGGCAAGGTTAAGTTACGCTTCGCAGAACCGATTGCAGCTCATGTTTTAGAACGAATAGGAAACAAAGCCAGCCAGCAAGAGGACATTAAAGTGGAACTTTCGTTTAAGAAATTTCTATTTCGTAAAGATGATAAGAATAAAAAGGTTGTACAGTAAAAAATAAAACAGAAAGCGTCTCAAGCGATTTTTCCGCTTTTTAATGTTTCATCAACATGTGATATTTCACCATCTTGCGAAGAAAAATTAAATTATTTTGGAAATCGAAAGAACAAGTTTTACTTTTTTCTGTTCCTATGTGTTTTATCATCATGAATTCTACGCGACAAAAATATTATTTGGAATTTCGAAACATGACCACACTATATTAGCGCTACCCGGCTACAACGAACGTTCAAGTGCCGGTTGTTGTATGTAAGTTTTCGATCGGTCCTTACAATGTTAAGAAGGAAGACGCTCCCCGTGCTTCCGTTCTTTTGTTTGTGTGTATCGCTGCAATCCATTACTGCTTCTATCACACCCTCCCGGCTTTTTACTCTGCTATATCTGATATCCCCCTACGGTCTTGAGTATGTGATTCAAAATATAGGAAAATTTGGCTGCTTTAAAAGAGTAGTACAATTAAGTTATTCCATTACATTCCAAGAAAATATACACATATATAGATACCGTATCCGTACGTTTTCCCCTGTGGTTCTACTATTTGGATTGTTATTAATCTGTGATTCTTTATACTTTTGTAAACATAAGCACTCCATAGAAACATGTAGATGCGCAGAAAAAAGTTACATGTACTGTTTTGGAGAAACAGTATCCAGCAACACGAACCCATTATATATTTCTGACTCCCAGCGGCCAGTAGGATTTTTGTGATCCATTTATAAATCACAAAATGACTAGAACAGATCCCTGTAAAATGAAATTGATATTTACGTAAATCGTCCACCCTTGAATATACTGCCATTACATTGCTCACTTGTGACATGTTTGAAAGTAAAAAAAAAAAACTTAGACCGCTGCATTCCCTATCACACCTGAGCCCTTAGAACGAAAAGGGAATAGTATTTACAATGTCTTTTTAACTGCTATAACTTTTTACGCGTTGTAGCATGCATAGAAACGTTAGGAAATATGATAAAATTATCGTTATTGTAGAAGTGATTCGCTGCACAAAAAATCTACCAAAGTTTATAAACTAACTAAATATTTCGACTATCAAAAATGGGTTGAATAGAGAAAAACCAACTTATCTATCCCTTACTATTACGACGTTTCTGAGTAAAAAAGGTTTAAAATAATTGCAATCTCTTTTTTTTGGTAAGGAATGAGTTGTTTTTCCGGATAACTGCCATGGCGTAAGGAAAGGTTTTTAAAACATACTTGATTTCAGATGCCGTAGCAGATTCCTCGTGAATAGAACATGGCTTTGTATTTTCTAATAGCCTCCTCCTTCCGGTTTTTGTACGTTTCATATCTGGACAATATGATAAACGTACTATACCTATACCTTTTCTCATAATCTAAGATGTTATGTTATTATATAATAATTTCGTTAGATACAGTTTGTTGTAGATTAAAGAATAATATAAATAATTATCACAACTAAAAGCGCCAGGGATAAGACCACGATCGCCATCCACTGTCGCCGATCTGCAAGAGATGGAATTAATTATAGTGGTACATCCAAGGGGCTTAGAAGTTTAAAAAATTCTACTCACCGTTGGTCATATGTAGCACTTTAGCAACCTTTTTCATAGTAGCATCGAGCTTGGAATCGGTTTGCTCCAGTTCATTGCCAAATTCGTCCAGCATCCTAGGGATAGGAGAGTAAAAGAAACGTAATGTTTATCTATGTTTGTTATCACATTGATGCTTTGCTTACACTGCCTGCTCGTCCAGCTCAATCCCTATTTGGCGGGAGACGGTTTTAAGTGTACCGATGGAATCACTTATTATGTCCAGTTGCTCATCCTGCCCAACCAAAATCCGGTGCTGTGTTGCCAGCGTGTCTTCTACGAAACGGCTCGAGTTGGCATCGAGCACCGCGTTTGACGACGACGACGGCACATAGTGGCTCGGGCTGTCGTCGAGGTTGTTCTCGAGCTTGGAGTACTTGGCCCCACTGTGCCTGGAGGCCATCGCTGCGCCGGCTGAGCTGATCAGATGCTTGCCGGTTTCGGCTAGATTCAGATTGTTCACCTGACTGTTGTTGTTCAAATTGCAACTGAGCGAGTTATTGTTGAGTATGCCACCACCGATGGGTGTACCGGAGCTGACGGCAATCCCGTTTGATATGATGCAATTATTGTTGATGTAATTCTTGTTGCACGGCGAAGACGACTCGGCGTTGTCCAGCAGGGGCTGACGGGCGGTTATATCCTGGTCGCGATTTCGACTAATGCTCATGCGATCTTTCATCGACTTTACTTCATCCCGGGTCGCGTCGATGAAATGGCGCCGGCTGGAAAGCTCCCGGTTGTCGATCTTAAATTTACCCGGATTTTTCTCTACAATACGTGTCTACGAAAAACGAATCGTTTGTTAAGGAAAATACACGACAGTTCTAAACCAACCACAACAAAAGATGCCCCCATGCACATGATATCGATTAGTAAAAGGATATTAATTGTGTCCTCAAGGTCCTCCAAGTCCCACTCAATGCTGCGGAGTGAGTTTTTTAGTTCAGTTGTCGTCCAGTCGGCTTCTGCTGTAGATCCACCCGAATGTGCATCGTTCAGCTCACGCCAACGAATATAAAGTCCACGCGTTTTATTCAATGCTTTGAATACTTCGCTGTAATTGTAAAAAGAAACGGAAAAGTGAGTAGATGAAAATATAATTTCAATAAATTATACCTTAAACATAAATTCAATCGTTATACATTTCATTTTAATCATTCTAGAAGAAATTCAAGATGTTGTACAGTTCTATTTATCCACGATTTATTTATTTTTGTAGGCCAGAACATAGGCCAGAAGACGCATAAGCATTCATAAGGGAACCACGATTTTGTTTCCATCATATTTTCTCATCTGTGTCATCGCTCTCATTTTGGTGTGTTTAACAGAACCCACCACATGACGAAACTATCGGAGCAATTGAGACATAACGATATTTTCCAATGTTTCGTAAGTGCATCTGCATCATAGGAACGCGTGTGCATACCCACTATAAAACATGTGTGCCATGGCCAAAATACTCCAGTACGCCGGATACACCGGTTGTTGTCTTAGTTCGATAGTTGGAAAGCAAAGCAAGCAAGACAAGAAAATGTGGGCTCGTTGCCTTTTTATTGTGGCTCTTGCTGCTGTTACGCTGGTCATCGCGTACAGCCAAGGTATGGTAGTAGCTTAGGATGGCTGCAGCGCTAGTCATGATCAGCGGAAGCATAATGAAATCGAATTCTCATCCTCAGATTGCACCGGACCACATGAGGAATATTTCAACTGTACCTCGGCATGCCAGAGAAACTGTAGCAATCTCAACGAAATCGTGGAGAGCTGCCGCGAGCCGTGCGTTTCGGGATGCTTCTGCGTGGCCGGATACTTCCGCCAAGAAGGCACCCTGGAATGCGTTCGACCTTGGACTTGCACGAAAGGTGCTTCGAAGCGAAAGCGGACGCCATTATCGAGGAAAAAGCTAGAGTCATCATAAGTGAAGGCATAAGAAAATCTATAGCAAATAAACTGAACATCGTCTTTCTTAAAAACACTGATTCGTGTCACGTTGCAGCTCGATCAGCCGTGTGCCGAATATATCAGACGCAAACTGTTCAAACAGTGTTTCTTAAGCGTCTTTTTTCATATATCAGACGATGGTCTGTGTCAGCGTAAATCCCCACAATTTTAGACGCATGTTGTTTGGATGAAACGAATATATGGCAATGATTAGTTGCTGTTCTATTAACATTGTACCCAGATAGTGTGAGTCATGAAACTTTTCGGTCGCTTCAAGAGTTTCTATGAATCGTTTTTACATAAAACGTAAAATGCAAACAATGTTTAAATAAAAAAAAATTAAACATTGATCCTGCTAGCCGTAGGTAAGATGAAATGGACTCCACCACTCTGTAGCGTATTTTCTATGGGGTTTACGAGTCGGACAATTTAATTTAACCTTACTGCAAGGCAATGGAAGGCAAAAGGTACCATGAAACAAAGACACCTACGATTAAACGGCATTTTGTGAGATTGAAAATTTCAAAATGCCACGTTCTAGAAGATGAACTGCGTATTCGCCCTCCCAAGGCTTCTTCGGCGGTGGGCCAATTGTTCAAATATTGCCACCGATGCGGAGAACGATATAAGGCAGGCCACGAGATCGTCCTCGAACCTAGTTCATTTCGGTTGGTAGACAGCAACCTAGCATCATCGCAAAATGCGCGCCATCTACGCTATTCTCTTCCTTGCGATTTTCGTACTCGTTGGCGTACAGTCTGGTAAGTTGTGGATTCAGTACTAAATTAATTCAAAGTACCTAATAACCTGTTTGCTCATTTCCTCCAGCTGAAGACAAGAGCAAAAAATGTGGTGAAAATGAGACATATCAGCGTTGCGGAACCGCATGCGAACGTCGTTGCGATAACAGTGACGCCTGGAACGTACCGTGCGAGGAGCCCTGCATCGACAAGTGCTTCTGCGATGATGGATACTTGCGTGATAAGGATTCCAATAAGTGCATCCGTGCCTGGCGTTGCGGAGTTATTGACGACTGAATCTTGAGGGAAGATTTGTGAGATAGTTTGTCGAGATGGAAACATGTTTGCGCTATCGTCGTCTACACGCGGGTAACAGTCAATTTGAGCTGGTGAAATAAAATGTAACTAGCATTGCAAGCACATACCCATCGGTTTGGTTGCTCTTTTCCTTTCTTGCGTCATCGGTAAATAATAAAATCTTCCAAGCAAACGTTGTACCTTGCTTTCGTTGGGAAATTTTCGTTTCGCATCGACCTTCACAGCCATACGGTTTTGGAGTATCGTGGCATAATTCAAAGTATAGCTTGATACCACGTATGCTTCATGAGCGGAAAGCATTCAACGTTGTTGAATCGACAAATTTCCCATATTTTCAGCAGTTATAGCATCAGCGCACATATTGGATAACTTTACGGTGGCTTCGTACGGCGCCCCACACTCTTCAATCAATATACTCTCGTTGATGAAGATGATGAGTCAATTCATGGACAACAAGCAAAATTTAAGGATACCTTGGACACCTTCTCTTCGGCTGTACCACCACAAGTTGGAAAACTTACTCTTTCACCACGAAAAATGGGTCTTCCATCCTAGGATTTTGGTTCGAAGTCAACACAATTTTTTTCTTTTCATCAATGCATCAAACGAAGGCGCTTGGATGCTTCGTTTTCTCTGGTACCATCAACAAAACCAATAGCGTTGTACAGTGTAACCATTGAGGTTTGGTTATTTTTTAACTGACTCTAGTTATTGTTGTCTGCTATTGTGATGGTCAATTTTTCTAGCAGCGTATATTAACTTTCACAAAATGCACACAGAAGAATCACGCAAAGCACAAGCGAAGGAATATGCGAAGCGTACAAAGCAGAGTATATCGCACTTTTTTGCAACACCTCCATGCTACTATACCGCTGCCATCATGGAAAAACTGCTGCCTACTCGCCGAACGTATGCGTTTTTGTGTGAGAGAATTTTCATCGTATCCTTCGCATACCGTGGGGAGCAGGGAAAATCGTCGCAAGTGCCTGTGTATGTCCATTTTCTCTGCCGCTTACTCTCGCGTCCCTTCTTTCTCGCTCATCTTCTGTTACGTTTGATTTTCCTCTCGTTCCTTCCTGGTGGCCATATCGGCGAACTTACCGAAATACCGAAGCGCACGATTCAGGACACCCCTGGAAAACATATATCCTCCTCTGGGAAATACTGGGCAAGTGACACAACATCAATTTCACTTTTCTTTGCGTGCTGCGATGACAAGAAAACAAAGCGTTGCGTTTATAGCATGTTGTTCAAAGATACGTTGGTTCAAACGGCAAGTTGACCGTGCCACAGTCGGATCTGCATTTGGTGGGCAATGGTGGGAATTTTAAATATTGCGGTGTATTAATATGTAATTATTTTCTACTAAAACTATTGGACAACTGCAGGCAAACGCTCCGACTTGCGTTTGTTGCTTTATGTTGTTATATTGAGTAATGCTAATTTTGTGTGGAAAGAATGCCATCGGCATCCCAACACTTTCATCTCCGTATCGATGGAGTAGTTTGTGAACTTCAACTGAATAAGTTTCATTTATAATTACATATTTTCCATTGCTTTCAACGTTTCTTTACTCCTGCAAGTAAAAGGGATCGAAAAGGATAAGGGTTTACCTCATCAGGTGACCATGAAGTTACGGTATCTAATTGTCATCACTTGTTACAAAAACGAACCCTTGTACTTTTGTTTGAAGTAATTGTAAACTTTTTTTTTCATTTGTAACATACATTCGAAATCCTTAACTAACATATCCGTTTTGCGTCGTTAGAATACAAGTCTACTGCACCCGTTCAGCTGGGTACTTTTCTCCCCATGCGTATAAGTTCGAATAGGCAGCGACAAAATGTACACCAAATATCTATTTACAAACGAAAATAACTAAGAAAGTGAAATGAAATTGATTGTAGTCCTCAATCAAACTTTATCGGATGGAAATTCAAACCCCAACCCCGAATCTATCGAATCTTCCAAGCGTGGTGGTGGCATGTGCTGGGCTTGATTTCTGCTCTTTTGATGCCAGGTTTGATTTTTCATTAGAATACATTAGCACTGTTTCTTTAGGGGAACTCTAATTTTGATAGCAAGACCGCGTGGTCCAAAACGTTACTCTATCTTCGGATCATCGCCATTCGTTTGCCTATGTACAATGATTTCGTATGAACAAAATTTTAGAATCGGAGAAACTGAACCTTTTGTATAACGGGGAAAAATAGTATACATCTTCCCATGCATGTAAAAAAAAACTTGAGCCTAATTAGGCGGCGACTTTCCGAGTGCTTTCGACTACATACAACAAAGGTTAACCTTCATGTTAAATCGATAAACGCACAACGGGTGCATTTGGCTGTGTGTCGTTTATGACACCCGCCTAATCAAACTACTTGCGTATATTTAAATATAACAGTAAGCTTGCCTCTATACCTTTTCAACTAACCGTTCTTTTCTAATAAATCCTAACATAGGAAAAAAGTCCTTAAATAAATAACAACAAAAAACCCTTCCTAACACACCACACACACTCTCACATGTACACCCAGATATGACGCGTACGCTAAGCTTCCGCTCGCTGACGCCGCCGGATGTGGGTGAAATGCATTATAAGACAAGTTAAATGAAAAATGGAAAATCAATCAGGAAATTTAAACAATATTGTCGGGCCTAGCTTTCCTCCCACGTAAAGCGTCGTGAAGAACTCTCTACTTTTCCTTGGCGGAAATGTGATCGGGTCGTTCACCGCGTGCGAACCGCTCCCACATCTTGTAGAACAGCGTCTCTAGACCCTGCGCGTACTGTTTGCAGTCGAAGAGGGGGCTCTCGCACCGGGCGACCCAAACCTTGGCACGCATCGCCTTTAAGTACTCCCGATCAGTGCCGAGCTTGACGGCGATATCCTGGTACTCTTGGCGCGATTTTGCTATCAGTTCCGGGCATCCAAGCGTTGCCAGTTGTGACGCTGCAACTCTAAATAAATAAAAAAAAAAAAAAACATTAAAATCGGACTTACAACATTTGCAATTGTTTCTGGATTTACCTCGATGCAAGGGTCTCCGCTGGGAGCGTCACGACCGGCGTTCCAGTCCACAGTACATCCATCGATGTCGTATGGCCGTTGCACAGGGGCGTATCGAGGCATACGTCGGCCAGCTGCCCACGGCGCACGTGTTCCTCCTTGGCGGCGACGTTTGAGAAGATGATTCTGCCCGCAGAAATGCCCAGCTGTTGTGCAGTGGCCTGAATATTCGCTTCACCGACGGCCGGGAAGCGAAGCAACCACAGCACCGAGTTCGGTACGTGCTTTAGAATGTACACCCACGAGTGCAATGTTAGGGGGTCGATTTTGTAGAGCTGGTTAAAGTTGCAGTACACGATCGCGTCATCTGGCAAACCGTACTGCTGCCGCGTTGTGACGACAATGTTCTGCGGTACCTCCTCTCCTGTGGCCGCCTTGTTGTTAGTTTGCGTCGTTGCCAGCCCGTTCTGCACAACCACTCCGTTGAGGGACGTCTGCACCTGGCCGGAAGCGATCATCGTTTCGATCGGGGTCGTAGTCGGGAGTTCCGCCACTTTGTGCTGAATTTCGACCGGCTTGTTAGCCAGGACCACCTCGCGGACGGTCTTGACGTCGGTACTTTCGACGAGCGGCGACAGGTCGGTTGCGTTGATCACGGCCACGTTGTCCGCCAGCCCATTGTTCTGCGTTCGGTTACTCACGATCACGCGCTCCTTCAGGTGAGGGAACATCTGCCGATGGTCACCGATAAAGTACGTGTGTGGCATGTAGGCCAGTTTTTCACTGTACTGTGATTCCAGCGAGAGCGGCGATGTGACAGCGTCCGTCACGATGTAGTCCATGAACGAGGCACCGCTTGTACCCGGGTAACCCAACCACATCACCTGCACCGGAGCCGGCCGTAGCGCAAATATTTCATTCCGTGCTCCCTTCGTGTAGCCATTCATGTTCACCAGAATGTGTATACCGTCGGCGTGGATCCGGTCGGCCGCCTTCCCGTTACACGGGATCTGCGAGAGATCGATGAAGTGCTCCGCCTCGCGACTAATCTTTCCACGGAACGTTGTCCCATCGTCCGGGCTAAGGGCATAGCAGAAAATCTCGACCCGAGAGCGATCGTGCAGCCCCGGTACCGACTGCATCAGGTGTGACGTCGGGTGATTGCCGAAATCGCTGCTCACGTACCCGATGCGTAGCCGACCGACGAACTCGCGCGTGAACTTGTACGGTGGTTTGTGCAGGACGTTGATTTTCTCCAGGCACAGGTTCGCGTGCCGCGCTGCGATCGTTTTGCGGAACTCGTGCGACAGTGGGTAAAGCATCGAATGGTGCGGGTGCACCGACGGGAGCCGGTTTTTGTCCAGCTGATCCGCAACGATCGCTACCAGCTTCTTCATACGTGCTTCGTAGTCCGTCCAGTCGCACACGATCTGCAGACAGTGGGCCAGGTTGCAGTATGCATCCGGGAAGTCCGGCTTTAGCTTCAGCGCCGTCCGGTAGGACTGAATCGCCTCGGGGATGTTGCCCGAGTCCTTATGAATGCTGGCCAGATTGCTGTGAGCATCGGCGAACGCCGGGTTGATCTGGATGGCACGCGTGTAGCACTGCAGTGCGCCGGCCACATCCTGCATTTCCTTCAGCGTGTTGCCCATATTCGAGTACGCATCAGCGAACGTCGGCTGGATGCGGATCGCTTCCTTGTAATGCAGCAGCGCCTCGTTCAGCTTACCTTGCTGCTGCAGAACCGAGGCCAGATTCGAGTGGGCCGCCGCAAACTCGGGAAACACTTCCAGCGCTTTAAGATACAGCCTGGTGGCCTCCTCGATGTACCCCTGCTCACGCTTGATATTCGCCAGGTTGTTGAGCGAATCGGCATGGTTCGGGCAGAGGCGTAGCGCGATATTATAGCACTCTTCGGCCTCCTTTACCTGACCCTTCTCTTTCAGCGCATTGGCCAGATTGCAATAGGCGTCTGGGAAGTTGGGCTGCAAATCGATCGCCCGCCGGTACGTGTCGATAGCCAGATCGATCAGCCCTTGCTCGTAGTACACACAGGCCAGATTACCGTGCACCACCGCATTGTTCGGCGATAGATTGAGCGCTCTCAGATATGCTGCAACAGCTCTGAAAAACACAACAAGACAGAGAAAAGAATTTTTAATTAAAATTGAATTTGATGAAAAATTTACTGGAACCGGACTGGAAAATAGTGTTTGTTGAAACAAGAATCATCGGTAAAATAAAGTAATAAGTTGATTTAAAAAAAATGTTGAGATTGTTAAACCCTGAAATCAATTTTTAACCGAGCGCAATTGTCCCTCATGCGTGTAAGCTCTAGTTTGGTCAATTCTATTCGTTTCGAGAAAAATAATTCTCTAAGGTTTTCAAATAATGATGCAAAATAATAATTAATTTTTAATTAAGCATTTTATCTGTTCTCAAACCAAATCAAATATGCGTTTGTCGCAACATCAAATGTATTTGCAAAATTGGCTATGTATCATTAAAAAAGAACCAAAAATGATTCACTTAGTGCCTTCGGTGGTACCACGATGGAAATTAATTTAACATTTAACCCGTTCGTCGTTCGGAAACGGAACACAACTCTCTAAATCAAATTTGTTCTCGACCGTCACTTTCAAGCGTTTCCGAAACATAGGTAAAGGTGAAATAAATTGGAAACGACTTGTGCAAACTCTTTCGGTTTTAAAGGGATTAGGAGGGCTAAATGCCAACCGCCACTCGTTTCACGGAGGGCGGCGGTTCATACGACGGGGGACAAGGCACGGAACGCAGGTCGCATTTGCAAACGCTAAGAATCAGTGTTCATATCTGCCCCCATCGCTCTAACGGAAGCCGCCTCCAGTGTAAGATATGGAAACTGATGACGACGATGAGCGAGTGGAGATTTATCCGTTCATCCATTCGTTCGTTGTCTTCGTCCGTTTGCTTTCCTCGACCTGGTTGACACGGTCAGGGAGCTTTTCGAGAGGAATCAACTGTCGGTCGGGCTTGGTCGGGGTGGCGCTGCTACAGGAAGTTTAATAAATTCCATTACATCAATAAGATTATTTTTAGAAAGCGCGATTCCACTTCTACATGGGTGAAGCACCTTCTACATCGAAACCGGGTCGAGAGCCTTTACTATGGCAACGACATATACTTTTTTTTTACCTTGGGTTATCAAAACCCGATTAGCACTGTAAAATATCGTACATAAGGACGCCATTTGGGATTGAACAACTTTTTCAACAGATTTATGAAGGTTCACTTGGAGAAAAGGAGACTTAAAAAAACTCGTTACCAACGAACGTTATTGAATAAACATAAATTAGGAAAAAAAAAGTATACGAAAAATATCATTTTGCATGCGTTGTTTTTTCCCTCTATATTTCCTAATTGACTGTCGGGTGGGTGTTCAGAATTGCGTATAGAAAGGTACTACTTCAGACTCGTATTGTGCGTGCCTATCGCGAACCATGGGACGTTTCAACACCAGCCGGCATCATGCCTCTTCAGCCGTGGGAGGCAATTGAAAAGCTTGTTCAAACTCTTCCTTTTAAAACGCATCCTTGCGTCCACAAGAACGTGCCACAAACAAACCCAGGCGGGTTGATTTTGATGGAAAGGGAAGAAAAGAAAAAGGACCCCAGACACTACCCATTCCTACAAAAATGAACATAATTGGAGATTTCAAAGCACTTCTCTACGCGATATGATCTACGAAGTAGCGAACAAAAAAAAGAGACAGCCAAATAATGTTTAAGAATGCCGCCCCCGTTTACTTCCATCGTGTGGTGGAAAACTTTTCCTGGCAAAATGTTCCGAAAGCATGCTTTACACAAAGTGGATTTTAGTCTCAATTTTAGACCAAACAATGATAAAAGTGAAAATGACGCGTACAAAAGTATGCCCAAGTGAGATAGCGCTCGTAGCTGCTCAATCAACCTCAATCAATCCCCCGGCGATTGGCAAGAAGATACCCAACCCGTTTGTTGGTGGAACCATAACACCATGCCTGTAATTTAATTTCATCCCATTTGCTCTGCAATACCGGTTCGTGCGCTAACCTTTTAATGTAAAACTTAATCCAATCCAAACAGCCCTCCTGGCTTGCCTTCAGCTCCGAGAGCGAGTTGTACGGATGGTACGGCGTGATGCGCACGATCGTATAAATCACAATACACTGATAGTCCATCTCCGTGGCGCATTGCCTATTTCACACCACAGAGCACGGAAGAAGGTTCGATTCTGGTGACGGCAGGCAAGAACAATAACGGTGGTGTGCCACCGGACGGCTCGGTGTTTGGGAGAAGTACTTCTCTGCGACACGGTAGGGGGTAACACTTGTCGAAAGTTGGCAACACTTGTAACTATGTTGTTATTCTTGTACGGTATCGTTGGTGACAAATGCAATTTGGCAGCTGTGTCCTCTCCGCTAAACTACCCGAATAGGATGTACACCATGATTTTTACACTTTATGAGCCAAATGGTTATTTTCATCTTATTATTTGCACGCACTACTCGAGCATGGCAGGGATTCGCTGTTAATTAGAACAATTTGGCAGGTCACTTGGAATGCGACGTTATAGTTGGCAAACTGATTCCAGTCGAATCCACCTTGCGGTAGGGGGTCTTGAAACACCCAACTAAAACTTTGCCACGTCCGAGTTCAATCCAAACACATTGCAAATCCTCTTGTGTTGTCGTCTAGCACACACATCGTTGGCAATACAGGACAAACCCTCTCCGCAGTTCAAATAACACGCAAAATGTCAAGGCGGACCACAAACTAATTTCCCGGAGGACCAAACCTCCGGCGAACTAACTACACGACCGAGTTTTGCCAGCCACTACTACCACTACCAGCTTTCCCTTGTGTCCTTACAACAAATATAAGTTAAATATACATTCGTTGTCCTAAGAGGTTCACTTTACATTCCTTTTTTCTTCCCTTAACTACGTGTACCTATGCTTAGTTTGGGTCGGAGTTACCGTCGAAACCAAGATCCGATTTATTTCCTTTTATTAAAAACGGTCAAAATTGGGTTCCGTCTAAAATAAAAAAAACAACGAATTCCACTGAAATTGAAATACTTCTGACTAAAACATATTTTTGAAAGTATTTCTTAAATCAGAACATAGCAATGTTGATGGAGTAATACTTCTCCCGTGTCTTGCGCTTTCTCGATCCCCGAACGGCAAGTACCAAACGGATGAGCTTTAGCAGGGAATGCAATTAAATTAGCCGACGGAACACCTGCTCTCTCCATGATGATCTAATAAGGAAAGGGAATGTGCTATTATGCGACCCTACCTCAAAAAACCGTGTCCTTTCATTGCTTATACCATTGATACACAAATACCATTAGTATAGGCTGTAATATCTAATGTAAAACACGTAAAAATCAACTTGCTCTAGTGAATTCTTTTCATTGCCAAATACTCTGTTTGTAGAAGGGCCGAGTGTTGTCACTGAAGGCATTAACGGATACTTAGTGGTATGATCACACGCTTGGAGCAATCTGTTTGCTTAACAGCCGCAAACACTGATCACCTTGCGACAACGCTCACCTTGCCACGTGCAATGGGACGTACTCTCGGGTTCGGGTTTGATCGGAGACGTTCGACTGAAAACCTGGCCCTATCTTTTACGTCAGCCCCTTGCTGCTTCCGTTAGGTTTGGTAGATGCGTGAGTGTCTGTTTGTCAAGAAAAGTTAAAATTAGGAGGTAATACCATGAGACCTTACTTGTTCTCATATATGTATTTGCACATATGTTTGTTTCGGTTAAGGAGAGCAGACCGGTAGACGGGCGTGACACGTCTCAACCACAGGGGGTGGTGTCTGTGTCGCACGCAAGAGGAAATGCATCTGAAGTATAATTAGAACGCGAAAAGACCAGCCTACGATGCATGCGATTTCAAAATTATGTCAAAACGGTAATTAATTAACCGACTACCATTTGGCAGCGAACGGCCCCCCATAATAAAAAGGAGAGAATATTGTTGCTCAATAGAACCTCAAACGGTGTATCCGCTTTTCTAATAAATCTTTCCAGCCTGGAGCTTCATTTTTTACTATGAACTTTGGAACAGCTTAAAATTACAAAAGTATGAGCGGAGGGTGGAGCTGCGTTGGTGGAATTCAAAGGATCAGATTTGAACCATTTCTGCCACAAGGTTGTGTAATTTTGTCCTCTGTATGTTTTGCACTTGTTCCCACATAAATCTGAAATTGATTTTCCAACTTAGAAGCTATCGTCTCAAGGAGCATGGTAACAAAATACATTGAACATCATGATTCAAAGTAAGACGCCAGTCTTGTATCTATTTCATTTGACCTTATCAAGGATTTCTAGCATTTTCGCCAGAATTAGAATTTTTAGAATTCTTTCTTCAAACTTGGCTAATTTTTTTCAATGGCATAATTTTAAACATGCTCTTATCATGTTTAAACATTATTGATTCTGCGATGAAGTGTCGTTTTTATGCCGTTATCATTTTACTATCACATCACATTATTCACACATTCCAGGTTACATTTTAAAATTTAAAATCAACTAAAAAGAATGGAGTCATTGGCGAGCCATGGATTATTCCATAAAAAAAACTCGTATGCTTTGCAGAATTTAAGACACCATACACAAACGATCTACAAACTATCGCAGCGCACGTGAAATTTTCCGACCCACCGGATTGGGGGGAACCGAATTTAAAAATCAACCGTTTTCTAGGTTGTCTGAACCGATACTGCCACTGGCTGCGTTCTCAGCAGGAATCTTCGCAAGGACATGGTTTTCTCTCGATACCATGGTTCCATGTTGCTTACATATCTCCGCGTTTTCTCCCGCTATCCTTCACAGTTACTCTCATCATTTTACGTGCGTTTACTTTTTCTCTTTTCGCAGCTCTCGTGATTCTACCACTGTACGGTGCAACCTCTTGTGGAATTTGAAATTTGTACCGGTAAAAATGCGTCGGAGTGTACCCGTGTCGAAACGGTGTGTACATGACCAGAAAATTGTAAAAAAAAGGGAAGTTGAGTACCTTTCAAATACACCGCCATTCAAATATCCCACTCCCCGAGACTGTGCTGCGCTGTTGTACCTCTGGCTGCCAATGAGGGAAAATCAGCAGCAGTGGAAATTTATTTGAAGCCAGCCGTACGACTCTTGAAAATCCACAACCAATGTCCTTCGCGCAGAAGAACCGCGGCGTCACCACCATCGGGAACAGAAGTGCTCCAACAACCGTCACAAAAACTCAACTCTTCAGAAACCATTGGGACAAACCATTATAGAGCAGTACGCTGAAGAACCACCCAATCGAATGGATGTAAAGGAAAGAATTTTTGTTACACTGCGTGAGTGGTACTTGAAGTGGATCGACGAAGCGAAATGGATTTACACGGAGTAACAACCTTTTAACAAGTCTACTCCCCTACAAAAATTGCTACACTAACCGTAATTGCCGACATAGAAATTACTACTAAAAGGATTGCCGCGAAATAGGAAGAATTTAGTCGTAACATTTACATAACATTTTGGACAAAAGCTCGACAAATTGAACTTCGTAGAAAGCCGTTTGTTGATCGTATCATTCAACAACCACCGTGTGCCTGAGTTTTATCATCGAACCATGTGGTATGTGCCATACGTTCGTTCATAATTAATTGTTCACAAATGGAGATGGCGAACACTGTCACGCAAGCTTCGACTGTCGGAGCGACGGCAGTCGTTCATATGCTCGATCTATGAGCGATGTAAAAAAAATGTTAAAAGAAAGTAAATATTACATTACCTTCCATAAGCTGACTTAACATGGCTAAATTTAACGCTTAGATTGTTCTAACATATAAATTCATATTTGGTAAGATTATGCCTTTTACACGATAAAACGCAAATAATGTCCGAAAATACATTAGTTAGTCAGTGTTCACGTTATACCTTGTAGAGTTGAAGACGCGTCACAGAGCAAAGACCTGTCTATCATCCCTGAAGCAAAAACACGGCCTCGGAAATGATACGTTCCAAATACTCATTTTCAACCAGGTATTATATCGTACAGAATATCGCGTAACATTGACATTATTGAACCACAGACAGATAACAGATATCTACCCTGTGGAGCAGTATCTTCCATTTATTATCTTTTTTATTTAGGGAGTATTCGACCGAACGTGAAGGGATACTGTCGTGGTTTGACCTAAACTCCATCCACCCAGTACTGACTGATCGTCAGTGTGTCACCACATCAAAGCGAAATGTAACAACCTCTCGCTCGACGGAACGTAACGTCTATAGTACCACGGGTAGGACGATTTTACACGCACGGGAAATGTTTCAGGGCTTTTTATTTTTAAACCTCTTCGTTACCACCCACGCCTGCACCATCATCCTACGCATGGTTACCCTCATTTTACAACATATAACAACTGATATGCTTGGACGCATGTCAAGCCAATTGAAACTCTATCCCATTTATCGGTGAGCGATAGGATAGTGCTGGGGTGGGGAAGGGAGGAGGGGGGTTGGGGGAGTGAGGATTTTCGATAGATACACCTAGACGTCCGTTACTACAGAGACTAACGAGGTTGACATAGTGCACTCCGTGGCTTACGGAAATCCTTACGTTACAGAGAAAAATATATAGTAGTACGCATATAACAAAAAAAACAACTGGACTCACCGGTCAAAGATACGGGCTTCCTTCAGCACGTTGCCCAGGTTGATGTAGGCATCCAGAAAGTTCGGGTCAAGCGCGACCGCCTTCTCGAAATGGTGTATCGCCAGCCATATTTCGCCCTGTGCGTTGAACACGCACCCCAGGTTGCTCCAAGCGACCGCAAAGTCGGGTCTCGTTTCGATGGCCTTCAGGTAGCATGCCTATATGAATCCCAACACGGTAGAGGTTTCGATAGAAGCAAGTTTTCGCAACAGCATGCAGAACGCGATGCGTTGTTCGGTTTCGATTGGTTGTGGTGGTTAAGAAAGGGGGAAAAAAATTTAATTTTTCGATAGGAACCAGAAGGAACGAGGAAGGGAATGAGAGGTTCGAACATATGCATTTGAACATAATTTGTTTTCAATTATTTTAGTAAAAAAGGAACACCGGGAAAAGAGAAGAGATAAGAAAATGAATTAGTATTGCACACACGGCTCCGAACTGCATCATTTAGGGATTGTGTATTGAATTGAATTTATGCATGGACTGCAATATCCACCGTAGGCCTCGTGTACATATGAAAATGAATTATAACTGTGTGTTCGATTGCACTTCTTTTTTTTTGGCTATGAACTAGTTCAAATGATGGACTGAAAACAATGACAAATATGTATGTTTTTTGGTAAAGAACAAAAAAAAAAAGAAAACCTAAAAAATCTATTCGATAACTAACACACTTCTTTTAACGCAGTTTGTGGGAAATGTGTGGAATGAGAGAATCAAATGATTGCAACCGCACTTTCCACCGACGATGCCAGAGAATGAACTATGTACTAGCTTTTGCTGTTTTGAAATATTGTCAATTATGCAAAATTCGTTATGATATGGAGGAGAAACATCCTATAGTAATTTAAATCTAAAGTTTAAACCAACATAAACCAGGAACAAAAACAGATATTTTTTTAAATATGAAAGGAAGGCGATAGGACATAAACATGGTACATATCATGCTGAAAGCAGTAGATTGGGCTCGCTAAAAATTACTAGCGTCGCATTTCGCGATCCTCCTCCTTAGCGGTAAAACAAAACAGAGCTAATCTAGCATCGTGATGGCGTCGATTGCAGCCACTTTCAGACTCTCATTCCGTCAGTCACGTTTCCCAAGTGCAATAACGTGCGCTCCAGAGTGTATGCGACCTCCGCGCCGTTACGGAAGTTGGGGCGGCAGGAGAGACCGGTATAGCACTGAATTAGTTCCTTTTTATCCTTCTTTTTTTTTGTCGAGTGTTTATGTGCAAATCCACACGCACGCACAGAGAAATGCCAGTGTGACGCGCAAAGTCACTCGAGAGGAAACAGCATCATCCACCTGGATCGAGAGGGAGGGTTGGGCTGTTGGTTGGTTTTCGGTTGTGGTGTGGTGTACGAATACGGTATTATGCGCCAGGTCGCCAATGCTTTGCTTATCCGCGAGAAGCAACCCTTTTCAGCGAATGAAGTGGTCCGCTCGCTCGCTAACCTTTTCTCTACACTCGTTCCCTGTGAAATTGCGCACACAACCGGGAATAGTGAGGCGTTGGGAGGGGTGGAAAGAAAAAACACATGCTATACAATGCCGGCGACCCATCAGATGGGAAGCGTACGGCATGGGGGGGCCAGTGCATAGATGAAGGATTCGCTGCAAATATCTATCTTTCGTGCTGATGACAGAACGGGTGGAAGAGGAAAGAAGTTGTAGAAAAAACCTTTAAACAGCTATACACAGCAAGCCTAAGAAAATATTGCGTTTGTTTTCTTTTTCTCTTCTCGCTATTCATTCATTTCGTTATTTTGTTTGGCTCTGGAAATTACGCTGATATGGCCGTGTGGTTCCATCGTTCTCGTTTGCAGCCGCAAGGATGGAATGCAGAGATGGTTTTCAAAGGTGAAAATGTCTAGGTATGAATAGATATTAGTTAACTGGCTAGACGAGATCGAGCCAAAGAATATCATCAAGTGTACAGCTGCGCGTGGAAAACGAATGTGTAAACGCTAATGGGGAAGCAGAAATGGTGAAACTGGGTTGCAGTTGATATGTTTGACAGATTTTCTCTGAAAATTGAAGAGCGACGGAAAAACAAAATCATTCCCGCCGCACACATCAAGGAGCATTTAAATGACACTATTTTTAAGAACCTTTACGGATGATACGTAATCATATCGAAGAAAAAGTAGCAAGAGATAGAGAAATCAATCTAGCATAAAGTTCACAGCATACGCAGTGTTCAAATGAAGCCTTCATTTAGACCTGATGCTAAGTATATTAACAAAAATCAGAGATCAGTACTTGAAAGGCCATGTGTGTGAATCAGAAAATGAAAACGATTCAAAATTAACCATCCACTTTGAACAACAAACCGCTATTTAAAAGAACATTTTTCTCTAGTCTTTCGACCTCCCACTAGTTTTGCAAACAAAATATGTGGAAACTATACATTAGAAAGAGTTACGACAAGTACATTTTCGCCGCGTTAACCAGAAATCTCTTTACGCACTGAACATCCGACATCTGGGCATACAATATAGAATATGAATTGTAGTCACTGATATGATCTTGTCGAACAAAGGTTGGATGAACTATGATTGATGAATAAATTCATACATTTAAACATGTGCTGCAAAAATAAATTGTCATGAACGGATTACATAAGAATTATATTCGTCGTATACGATGTATGTGTAGAATCTGCTCATTTATAAACAATTATTTGGTTAGTATAGAAATCTGAAACATGTTTACTCATGGTTGGAAAATTAATCAATTTTGATTCTATTTATCTTATCCATCAAATGAGCAATAAGCAATGTTTCAGCTTCCTGTGTAATACACTTAGCATAAATAGCTGAAAAATTGTATAAAATATGCATTAATATTTATTTACATACAAAGATCAGAGAAAATCTGTCAAACAAAACTCTGTCTCGGCCGGTGTATCCTCGTTTCTGCTATATCATTCGTTGTTGCCACGTTGATTTTGAAGAGTTACTCCAATGTGCTGTATATAACAGTTATAGGAAAGTATGCGATACCTAAAACTAATATTATAGTTGTGTAAAGGTTTTTTCTAGCGACTTCCGTTGAATATTCGTCCATATCAATCACACACAACCTCTGTTTACCTCGAAAGTAGGTTCTATGATGGATTACATTTGTCTAACATTGATGATGACTGAAAATTTTCTATATCAAAATTATTTTAAGGTTATCGTTATAATTGAACAGAGGTGTGACAACTGATACAGTCCGAATAAAAAGTATTAATATAGAAATAAACATATTAAAAGAAATAAAAGAAAGGGATGTTGATGATCGATACTGCAGAAGGTAGATAATAGAGCTGACGCAGAAACCCGCATTCGTAGACCGCACCATACACGGAAAAATGAGCTGCTTTGCGGCGTGTGGATTAACATGTACTGAATGAAAATGTTGCTCAAGCTATTTAGTTCGGTGAAAGTTAGTTCCATTTTTTATGAATAGCTTTTCGTAACATTTTCCTTCAATTCAAACGTAACAACGTGTCATGGAATTGCTCTTGATAAGAATGCTATTTTTTGTTTGCATCTTCAGAAATGCCATGAAACTCGTTACGATCTGATTATTTCTAAATCAAATAAATTAAACCAAACAGTATGGATTCGGTGTATTTTAAACACCGATCAGGCAAGAACCAGGCTTTACGATACTTTCTTCCATTTGACTATTCCTAAGTGGATAGTAAAATGGAACATCTTTCTAGCGACAACCGTTCTACCAGATAGAACCAGGTTGTTGCATGATCGAAAGTCCTAAAGCAGTTCGTGCCCTTTGAAAATCCAACAAATTACGTTACCTGTCGCTATTTGTTTGATCCGGAAAGACACTTAAAAATTATCATATTGAATTGCTTCCAACGCGAACGCGACGCTAGCTCTCCATGCAGACGGCACCACAAACCAACCAACTCGTCATTCTTGGCTCGGCTGTTCCGCCACCTCAGATAATGGAAGTGACCACCGTACACTGGCAGTCGCGGGATGCTGCTCCTATGAACCGTTGCTGACGACTATCATCACCAACCTCGAACCGCACATGGCGCCCAATCATCAATTCGTTCAATTGACACAAACAAAAAATACCGTGCAACGTTTCAATCGAACGTGAGCAACGATGATATTTGCGCGTCTGACACTTTCAACATTCGAGTTTCGATCGATTGAAACGTTCACGTCATGCAATAAAACAAACAGAAGACATTCTTTTGCGGCAGCCGAATGTGCTGAAATGGTTTGGGGCAAGAATCGCATATGATCAATCAGGTTGGGTTTAACAATAGTGGCTTTCTTTTCCTCCGCCATGAAGAAACATCGATTGTTTTTCGTACTTGCTCCAATACCGATATCTTATCATTGGACTGCAGTAAGCTAATGTGGCTTAAATGAAGAAATTTGCGAATTTATGACGGTGGCTCAAACGATAAATGATGAATGCGAATACTGTGCGTACGATGACTGGCTTTTTGTCTTACTTTGCTGAAAGACTTTCAAAATATGCAATTGTCTTTTAAAATGCTTTGCAAACACGTGATTAAGCATCAACCGAACAGACTCAATTAACTAGTTCACGTTGACAAAAGTAATATTTACATTTCACAACATAAAGCTCGACTCACCGCATCTCATAGTAAGCGATTCAACGATTAATATTACGTTAACTTCCTGGCACTACTTTGTCGATTTTTGATTTTTGAAAACAAAAACCATCAATTCACTAACACACTTCATTGAAGGCAATTGCATATAATGATTATACAGGCTTAATTTTTTATTTGCATATGGATCCTGTATCCTATTGCTTTCAACTGGACTCTCATAATCAAAGCCACACCATACGAACTTAATGATACGAGTAATGATCTGTGAACGGACTACAGCCACCTTGTTTGTATTAAATCACTTACCTTGGCCTCGTCAAGCCGTCCCAGGGCTTTTAAAAGATTTCCCAAATCGCTTCTCACGCAGTACAGATCCTGGATGCGTAACAGACAATAAAGAAGAACATTAATCTTTTGTAATTTTGTGCGCTCAACGTAACTATTTGGCAGATCAATTTACCGGGTTATACTGGAGAGCGGTGACATATGCTTGCACCGCCTGTTCCATGTCACGAGCTGCAACTAAAGCAGCAGCCAAGTTGATGTATCCGTCAATAAAATCGGGCTTCAGTCGCACGGCATGTCGGTAGTTTTCTAGGGCTTCCTGGAGTTGCCCACGTTCCTTGTACACATTACCGAGATTGCTACGACCAAGCACGAAGAACGAGGAAAAAGGTATAATTAGTCTTGGAACAGGTATACCATGCGTACCCAGGACATGGTGAAGTAATGGGCAACAATGTTGGGTCTGACTGCTTGACAGGCCACATTCTCTTACCTGTACGCTTCGGCAAGCAGAGGATTCTGCTTAATAGCCAGCGTGGAAAACTGTGCCGATTTATCCAAACGCCGGCATTGGAAGTGAATCGAAGACAGCAGTAAAAGTACCCCCGTGTTGTTATTCTCCTGTCGCCAGAGCTGCATGCAGTGACGTTCAGCGTTTTCATAGTCGACGGCCTGATATTCGCGATGAGCAAGTTCCAGCAGACCTAAAAAAGGAATGACAAATTTTTGATCATCCTGCATGAAAAAGGGTAGCCACTGTTTCGCGTATTAGTATGCTGTGAGACTTGTTACAATGAATACATTGTAAAAAAAATTAGTGTTATGAAATGAAGCAGTGGCTGTTGAAACTGCAACGGCGTGGTTGCAGCTATCGCTGAGCGGCAGTCACGTTGCAGCGAGAAAACTGCAGTAGTCAAGAATGAGTACGCTAGCGTGAAAGAGAGCGTCTCGAAAGCGCGTGACCGCGGTCAATGGAGGAAGAAAATCAATATGCGCGTCGTCGTAAGACGTGCTGCCCTTGGAGAGGAATGGCAAAGTGCATTTTTATAAATTTTCAATCTTTAAAAGACGACAATTCAAAGCAACCATACGCCAATCGCCTAAATTGTCTTATGCTAGAGCAAAGGCGTAAGGAAGTACCGTTGTCCAGGAAATAAATGCGAATTAATCATGGGTCTGTAAAATAAAACTATTTCCATGACGACATAGCACGAAAGATCAATTATCTCGTCATCTGATTGGCCCGATAGGCTGAATATTTTTTCTCGTACAGTTTCTAGAACGTTAGAATAAAGAATCCAGTATTTTTTGCTCACCTGCGGAAGACAGCTGACTCGCGGGGTCCATTTTAACCGAGATGTTCTGTTGTTGCTGCTGTGCCGCGGCGGCAGCTTGTGGAGAGCCGCCTTGAGCCTGTACCGCGCCCGCCACTTGACCCTGCATTTTGATAGCTTCTATTTTCCGACGCTTCCGCGTGAGGTCAGTGTCCACTGTTGTAGTAATCTATTGGTTTCAATTGCGGTACGCCGAGCACATTCCAATCCAGCGATGACCACAATGCAAGAGAATGTAATTTTTGTCGTTTAAACTGCTGTTATGTAAAGTGTCACTCGGGAGTCACAGTTTCTGCACTGATTATCGGATAGTACTGTGCTGGATTAGCCCCAAGAAAACACCCTTTAACCTTCACACGCTGCAATCTTTTCCTATTATCGCGGAGCGCGTTCGATCAGCACCTAATCGCCATCTTTTTCCAAGCCATTGTCATACGACTTTCAGCTGGCGCTTGTGATAGCTATCCTTTCTTCGCTTTATTCTGTCTCGCTCTTGCCCACATTTTCAGATACGGCGTAGATGACAGAAACCTCTCAATGAGTGGTTGGTACGTTTTTTTGTGTACAAAAAAAAAAGATGTGTTTATAACCAAGACTTCAAGTGGGTAGAGCGAGAAAAAAATTAATTGTCGCTTCCCTTCAAAAATTGTTCTAGAATGTTTTATAAAACCAGGAGGTTCATCCTTTCGCTATCTTTGCCTATATTTTGATTTGAAATTATCCCGTTGTATCCTCTACAATATGGAAATTATACTCGCTGTGAAGGTTTAACCCCCTCCACCAAAGCAGTGTAGGGTATTGCGTGTCGTTGGCCCCCAATTAGGATTGGTCAATTGATCGATCCACCATCTTGCCACCGATGTTAATTAAACACTTACCGTCTGCAAATTTTCCACGGGTTCCGCTTCAATTTCTGCGCTGGTGTTGTTGGTGATGATATAGTACACCGTCTGATAAGAATGGTATTTTCCTACACCGTTTTCGGCATTTTCAATTGAGGACATTGTTCCCCACCAGAGAGAACTTGGATGTGTCGAAGGACAGACACTTGGCTTTTCACCATCAACCAACACCTAAATTCCACTTGATTTGATGCAATTGGTCGTATTTCAGACAATGAGTTTGTTGGAAACTAAAAAATCACCTTATGGTTGGTTCGGATGTTAATAGGGTCACTAGAAAACCTGCCTTTTTACCACTGTTGCAGTTCAAAGCTTTTTTTAATTCGCTTTCCAAATCTTTGTTTCAATCTTGAATAAACTAAAATCGTCTGCAAGCGCTGATGAATTGTTAGCGCAGACTTCGACGATACAGCACCAAAGTTACGTAGCAACTGAATTACATTCGCTTATCGATGGTGCACTTCTAAAAACACTTGAGCATCAATTCGAGGTATCGCAGCGGCAGCTGATTTTATTCGTGGCCGACACCGATTTGACAGGATGTAGTATCGCTTCTGACGAATAGATGGCGCAAAAGACAAAGTTTATCGAAAATGTTTAAATAGTTTTATAAAACCATTGATTTTAGGGATGTTTAGTGTGCCAAACTATTAGTTCGATTTTTAAAGATTTTTTGACACCACTCGAAAGGATTTCAAGCTTAGTTGACATTAAAAATTGTTGAATGGTGAAGTTTGCTCGCACAAGGCACTCACAAAGTGTCAAGTGGCACTCAACCAATTTTTGCACTGCCGGGACTTCGTAAAAAATCGTACGACCATTCCGTATCGAGCATTTTGTATGATCGGATCGCTTCTTGCATTTTTCTCATTAATTTCCTCCGCGATGGCCGGCAACAAGGAACGTACCTTCATCATGGTTAAGCCGGACGGTGTCCAGCGTGGACTCGTCGGCCAAATCCTCCAGCGCTTCGAAGCTAAAGGCTTCAAGCTGGTTGCCATGAAGTTCATGTGGGTAAGTAAATCCTGTTCGTGTAGATGGCCGAGCTGCCAAGTGTCATAACCTTAAAAAGTTGACCGAAAAACGTGCTCTCTGACCCGAGATGGCGATCTAATGGCAAACATGATCTCTTTTTCAGGCATCGAAGGATCTTCTTGAGAAGCACTACGCCGATCTGTCCGCGCGTCCGTTCTTCCCCGGTCTCGTCACGTACATGAGCTCCGGCCCGGTCGTGCCGATGGTGTTCGAAGGACTGAATGCCGTCAAGACTGGCCGCAAGATGTTGGGTGCCACCAACCCGGCTGACTCCGAGCCCGGAACCATCCGCGGTGACCTGTGCGTGCAGGTTGGTCGCAACATCATCCACGGATCGGACGCAGTCGAATCGGCCAACAAGGAGATCGCTCTTTGGTTCAAGGATGAGGAGCTGGTTTCCTATACTCCGGCTGTCGAAACATGGGTATACGAGTAAGCAGACGAGAGACGTATTCCATTTATGTTTAAAGTTTTAAGTCCATGCTTTTATGTGCTTCTCAAGAAGAGGAAATAAATTATTAAATGCAAGAGTAGCTGCAAACTTGTGACATCTCTTTAACCTTGAGAAATATTTGACTAAAAACAAAGAGGCTGAGGTGAAAGTAGTGGCAGGGCAATCACTATAAAGCAATAAGTGTTAAGCATCACGCGATGCAGTTGCTTACGTGGGCCTGCACTTATCGCAACCTTTTGTTATTGATTCATCGTTATTGGTAGCAATTTAATTGATAGCGAAGAGACCTACACTAACCAAACACAGATAATCTCGTAGAAACTTAAAGATAGTGTTTAACCATACACTGTCAACTATTCCAAAAGGAAATAGCGAATAGCGTCGTGTTTATTTAACTAACGATCATATCGGTGCTGGCCAATGCCGGGTTTTGTGTTAATCAATCATCTGATAGTTGTTTTTTTCTTTCGTGTATGCACTTTGAAGGGCATCGAAGTTCACAACTATGGTATTAGTTTTATTTGTAAATTAAAGAATGGTCCTTTTCTCTTTCTTTTTTGTAGTCGTTTCTAGTTATTGTTTAACATTTGAGTTGAGCTTGGTCATCAAATAGCAACAGGCGGTCTTTAATTATCAACTCCTTAACATAAACTGTAAACGCTGCTTTTATAAAAAGTTTATCATTTAGCAAACCATCGGTATCAAATAAAAATAGGGTTTTGTTAAAATGTGTGTAAATTTCTTTTTGACCCTAAAATTAAGCAATGAAAACCCAAGGTACATTCGATAGTTTAATACACCTTGGTACCAATCGATGAATACGAACTGTCATCGTTGTTCGTCGATTCTAAATTCGTTCTATTTTTGATGAATCACTCGATTTCTGTATTCGACGATGTGCGCGCTTCTGTACTGTTTGTTTTCATCACAAAAGTTTCCACTGCATACAACGCTCTATTTGGTATTGGCGCTATAGGAGTTTATATTTTGAAGCATTTTGAGGCAATTGCAGTGATTGGAAGGTGAGTGAATGTTTTAAATCAATAGCGTTTGTAGCATTGCGACAGGAAAGTTTGAGTTCACCTTCAGTGAAAACTGTGCAGCCCCGTGCGTTTTCGTTCGCTGACGAAATCTCAATTGCAATTGTGTCGCAGTATGTGGACAGTCGATCAAAGTGCGCGCAACCAGTTTTGATTGATAGTTTTACTCGGTTTTGCAAAATATTTAGCTGAATCTATGGAATTGCCTACTGTTCATTGCACTCTTAAAACCAAATATCCATTTCGCATAATGGCAAAACATTCTTCAATGTGTTAGAAAAGTGGGGTACAAGGAGTAGAGAAGCAAATCAAAACAAGTAAAAAAAATGGAAGGTCTTCCTGCTTGACGTCACGTAACTTGACATTTGGCCTTTTTTTCGTGGATTGTGTTGGACTAGACAAAACATTGTTGTTTTTTTTAAAGCCCATGCTTAAATTAGTCAAAACGAATTCTTTCCAGCAGTTTGTTTACCACTTGCAGCAGTAACCTTGCATGACAAATTAGACTCCTTCAGGCGCCAGTGCTTCCGTAAAACACTTCCTGTCTTGTCGCTCTGATCCTTTTCTGGAAATTTCTACTTCCTTCTTTTGTGGAAAATGGAATGCGCAAAAGCTAGACTACTATAGTTTTGTGTTTGATATAATAGCACCGAAGCGTGCAGTCGGCGGTTTGCACAATTTGTAAATAAATAATTCATTAAATACCAACAAATCGCTGGCCTCCTTTTTGAAGTTTTTTTTTTTATTGTTGTGGCAATTGTGCCATCCTTTACAAACTTTTCATATTTGTTCAAATATTGAAATTGGGACACCCTGCTGGTGAAGCAACATTGATTCGAAGCATAAATATCAAAACCTCGCATTAGTTTATTTTTCCCAAGATGGATTTGTACGGTTTAATGGGAGAATTAAAGTGAGCTATCCTAAAAATATATATTCATTTTTACAGAAACATCCTGGCGAGTTGCAAAAGGAAAGATTTGCTAAGAACGAAGACTATTTTAAAACTATTATTATTGGTCTCTAATGTAATGTGAGTATGCTGATGATTGCTGAACATTTGCTTCAAAATACATAATACAAGACATTACAAATGAATTGACCATATTTTTTTCCTTATTTAACATTTTCAGTGTTCAATAAACAATTGTATCACAATGGCCACGGAAATAGACGAAGAACTAAAGCTAGAGGATACCGTGAAAACATTCGAGCTACTGTACGCTGGTGCTAAAAGTTCGTCCGGTGGCGCTGGAAAGAACCCTTTCCGTACCGAGCTGGATTGTTCCAGCAGCACACGTCAGAAGGACCGCCAGCTGGTTCGTAAAATTTTCGGATCTCGCTGCGAATGTGGTGCTGAGCGTGCTCCCTTCACACCGACCACAAGCATACAATTGGCCACCGTTAATAAAATGGCTCACGGTAAACATAGTGCTTCGCTGCACCTGGAACACAGCATTCGTAATCAACCTACCTTCAAGCACAAGAATCGCACGGAACGCAAAGCGATCGTGCGCGATTCCATGCTGCGGAACATCGGTAAATGTGTACATCAAACGTTGCGAAAGCTGCATGAGGCAAAAGCAACGACGGTTACGCCAGCGGCTGCATGTGGCGCACCACTGAAGCCATCCCTCTCGGAGACAAATCTCACCAAATGCTTTGCCAATGAGGCTAGCGACGATTTGCTCGACTTTAGGTTACTGATAACGCAGTGCAACGAGCTATCGCTTGGCCAGGCCGGTTTGTACGGGCTGCGGCAGTTCGAGGAGGGCCCCAACTTTTCACACACCAGTTTCCGTGCCTTGCGCCCGTCAGATGTAACGTGGCAGCAGCTGAGCCGCTCAACGGTCAACGCGCGACGGAACCGCAGACGGCAGCTGAAGAAATCTAACAGTACCTCATCGCTCGACAGTGACGGAAGCAGTGTGGACGCAAACTATAAGGCCAGCAGCGGGCTGAGCGGACCCTGCCCGGGATCGCTAGGAAGCGTTGTGGCAGATGGTGATGGATTGAACTCCGGTCCACCACTGTTCCCCGCGTTTTCCTCGGGCAGCAGTAGTTCCTCCTCGGCGAACCAATCTGCGGTTGGCAGCAATGGCCTTGCCGTCTCCACCAATACGGCTGCTTCGGCATCATGTTCGCAACAGGCGCGCCTGAACGCAATGCCCTGCGATGTGACGATCGATGAAATGGCCAGCTACTTCGAAACGCTCGTGTACATCCCTAAGAAGATGTCCACCATGGCCGAAATGATGTACATCTAAGCGAAGGTCGTCCCGAGCTATACGTTACCACTAGTGAGGCGTTTTTAATTTCCGTTCAATCATGGTTCATAGGTTGTGCGATTGTCGAGCGAGTATTTCTGTCCCAGTAGTCCGGACAAAGTAGTGTCATTAGGTTGAGGGACTGATGTGGTAGCATCGGTATTTTATGATTTGGTGTCTCTTTTCAAAACTCAGTTGCAGTTCCTTCACTTAAACTAGCGTCCTATATGTTACTTTTTAGTCCTTGAAATTATTCTGCATCAACAATTCACACCCGTCATATAAGCGTCGGGAAATTGATTAATACGTAACAAATTCATTTCCTTTTCGAACGTAAACGGTCCTATCCTCCTCCTTCCTATTACAGCAAATGGAATGCAGTGGAGGAGCTGGATACTGAAAGCAATAGAAAAATGATCATGTTATGAAAAATTTGTCGTAAGCGATTCAGTGCTAAGTTTCAACTGGTTGGCGAAAATAAGAGATGTCTCCAAATTATTTAGATTATTGTTTGACTGATTAACAAGATCAATTTAGGTAAAGAGCACTGTAAACAAATACACAGAAAAAGGCAGTATGGAAATCAGATTTCGATACGAGTAGGCTCATCCGCCATTTTCACTTAACTGTACCCCTCCGTATTCCCTGTTCGTCGTTCAAGTGCGTTGTAGATAAATGTGTTTCGTGCTTTTTCAATCGAGCAAACCCAACTGAATAATTTTAGCTTACCAAATGTATGTGTCCTCGGTGCAAAGTAAAAGCTAGCCTGTAGTGAAATATTGAGCACCTAGTAACCCTCTATCTCTGTACACCATGTCTAGAAGCCAAAAGCTACGACGCGGAATATTGTCGACCTCCGGGGATGTGGGCCCGGTGCGCGCACTAACCGTCTCAACATAATTTCTAACCCGTCTGTACGATCGTGAGATCCAAAGTCTAGTGAATTGCATTCTTCTCGGTACAACCAACGTTTGTGGAATGTTTTAGGAAAAGAAAGGAGAAGTTTCTTACATAAACAAAATAAAAAAAAAAGAAACAGAAATTAAATGTTTCCAACTACGACCCTTCCACATTGTATAAATCACACCGGTCAGGAATATCCCGTAGTTAATGTATAATGTCTCAATTCACGGCTGGAGTTTCCCGGTATCGTTAATGATAGAAGCGTAGGGTGAATCTATTCATCGCTCATCAATTTGTAACATTTGATTTAACAATAAATAAAGGAACGAACTAGTTCCATAAACATAAAATTTATTATTTTTAATCTTGTAACATATATCAATGTTTTTTTTTATTACTTTACAAAGTACGCAGAACGAGGTTGAAGTTGATGGAAAGCTTGATGTGTGAAATTGGTTATGGCAGAACCGTACCAAATGATCGAGAAAAACCCATGATGATGGAGTTACTATTAGCTGTCGTACCATTCGGATCGTATGTAGATAATATCAATGATGAAACTCGCGCGTTTGGCGTGAGTTGTGTCAGTGATCTTGAGCGGGCTCGGAAGCAGGTCAGTACGATATTTTTCCTGCACAAAAATAACATTCATATACATGTTATATATTCGTACGTTGCCAATGAATGTCTAAGTTCATTAGATATAATCGAGACAAGGATCTTAACAATATGTTTAAAAATTGTTGATGAGGTTTTGATTCCTTGCAGCGGGAGTAGAAATTTTCCACGTTAACATCTTTGGTTCATTCTTTGCAAGAAATATAATCTAGCATAGAACGCTAACTCGTCTTTTATGTACATGTCTGAATCTTGTATCATTGTGGTATAGTGTCGGACAAAAGTTCTACAATTTTTAATATTTAAGTTTCTTGAAGTTCATGTAGTTCGGTAGGATCCGCCGGACGGTAGCATCGGTTCGAAAATCGGTCCATCAGTGCAAGGGCTCACCACCTCGACGTCTGTGTTAGAATCCCAACCGAGATTGGAGGATCTCCCCTGTCTGAGAATTCTGATTATGTCCATGTCCACAAAGGGAACAAGTCTAGTAAGCCATTAACGGGCAAATTGTAGAGCTTTTTTCGGACACTGCAACCCATTATCTAAAGTTCTCATTATATAAAGGAGGCTTTTGTAACGAACCTGTTGGACAACCATTACCGAGTCTTATGGAAGCTACATATTTTTTTAAGTTATTTCCAAATTAAAATACTTTATCCTTGTAAACTGTTGTTACCATAGAATTAAATATAGACGTTTAAAAAAATGTAGTTTATTACATTTTCACCGTATCCTGGAACATGCTTTCCACGTTACATGTAGCATATTTCGGATGATAAAGTTCAAGCTGATTTCATCGTTTCAAACTGATTTTTTTTAAAACCTGGCAGTTTGTATATTTTTCTTTCTTCCAAACGTTTCAATTCATTTCTAACTATTTATTTACATCATACATTAAAGGCAGCGCGCGCTCTTGGACTCAGCAGGGTAAGAGGATTCCTTGCGAACGCCCGAAAACAAAACAGTCCACTCGGTTTGGCACGTGGTGGTGCGGAGCGAAAGAGGTAAACTACTGCGTACCGAACCTCTGCCGGTGCGATTGTTTCTCCTTTCTGTCGTTTGTTGTTTAAAAAACTAAACGCAGGCAAAGCCTACAATAACAAAGTTCCTTTAGAAGTAAAATAAATATGACCGACTCCCGTTTTCGCAGTACTGCTTTGGGTCTTCGAGCCGTTGCCGAGAATAATATGATATCACCAGCATGTAAAAAAGCCCCAGCGTCACCTAATGCGGTCTCACATCGAAGTAGATACGACAGAAAACGAGTTTATGCTATGACTTGACTTTGTACAGATTTCTCATCGTTTTGGGCGGTCGGTTCGTCCGTGAGGTTAAATGGTCCCGTTTGGTTGTCACGCTCAACGTGTGCCAGTCCTTCACAGCGCGCCGTAGATCGGTTCCGTGTAGAGGACTGGGGTGGCACTACCGTAAATGTCGGATCCAACGATTCGCTGCGAGTTGATCGTTGATCGCACTTGACTTTTGTATCTAAAATTAAAAGCGTTAGCAAACATTACTAGCTGATCGTGAGCTGTTAAATTTAATGACTGTAGGCAGAAGAAGAAGAATTAACCGAGAGCGGATCGGCACGATGGCTTACCTTTTCGCCAAACAGCACGCGGTCATGGTGGACGCGAATGCAGCGAACCCGATCAGCCCGGCCAGTATGACGAGCCACGTGCCGGAAGAAGCGATTAATGCCCCGGAAGGTACCTTCTTTCCAACGGCGCACGAGTCGATCCGTTGCACCGAATACTGCTGGTAGACCTCGGCCAGTGCATCCTTCAGCTCGGCACTGTCCATGAGCCGCATCATTTCCGTCGGAGCTAGTGCTGACCCATGGCGCGTCAGCTGGAAGCAAGATCCGGTCGAGCTAAAGTCCAGACTGTGGTCCGCATGGCTGAGGACCTGCGCGTCGAACACCGACAGTTCCAAGTTCGCATCCGCCAGCCGGTGCTGCATTTCGGCAGCGAACCGGTCCAACACGGCGCTGATCTCGGTCGGGGGCTTCGCAAACACAAACCGCAGCAATGACTTGTCCCGGATCACGAAGATCTTCATCTGCGTCTCGCTGATACCTGCCGGACGGTCTGAGTTTGTCGCTCGGACGGCGAGCTGGAAGAACCCATCGACGAAGTTGGACATGGCTCGGGCCGTCCTGATCTCACCAGTGTCGACATTGAGTCGAAACACGCTGGTGTAGTCCTCGGTATGGTTATCCCGACGGTAGAACTGTGGCACAAAGTTGATGCTCTCGATCGAGTACCGGATCGGGCGAGCATCGGGGTCCTCATCCAGTGCGCGACTGCTTGCGATCGGAGTGTCGATGGGCACGTTGTGTCGGATGCCGATCGTTTGATTTTCGCGCTCGAAACGTGGCGCGTGATCGTCAATATCGACCACTCGCGCCACAAGCTGCCGCTGAGACCGGTCGAATCGGTTGTACGCTTCGATGCCAGTGAGCTGGTCGGTGGATCCAAGCTTAAAACATCGCACCGTCAACCGGACCAACTCCAACGATTCGCGGTCGAGTGGCTTGGTGGTACTAAGGATCGCCCGGTTGTCTTCCGTGCGTGTCAACGCAAACAGTCCCAGTTCGTTGCCTTCAACGATCACGTAGTCGATTGCACCGTTCGCACCGGTGTCCTCGTCCACTGCCGCGATGGTGCCCACCACCGTACCGGCCGGCTGTTCCTCTAGCACCGACAACTCCAGCGGTTGCGCCTCCGCCTCACGTTCGAAGCGTGGCGCATGGTCGTCAATGTCCAGGACGTTGATGCGGAGTACTACGGTTGCGGCCTGTGGCGGCTCGCCCATGTCGCTAACTTCAACGATGACGTTATAGGCAGCCTTCGTCTCACGATCGAGCGTGCGCGTCGTCGTGATGAGTCCCGTCTTGGAGTTGATGCTGAACGACTTGGCATCCTCGATGTCCGCCTGGATGCGGTAACGCAGGGTTCCACTTGGAGTTGCTGGACTGTCCGGATCGCTTGCGATCACTTGGAACACAGGCGCTCCGATCGTAGCGTTCTGTTATGGTAGAGAACATAATGTTACGATTTAGCCTACGACTTCATTTTTAAATGTTTTAGCTGGTGATTAAAAAAAATGGCAATAAGGGACAAACCTAATGGACCTTGATTTAAAATTAATGATCAAAGTTCAACAACAAGTTTTGACAAGAAAGTGTTGTTAAATCAGTCTTGAGGTTTCGGTTTTGTGTTTTGTAATTTTGCATCGCCTTCCATGAAACAGAAAACATATTATTCTAGGAAGATGTGAGGCCAACCCTCTCGATTAATGCATCTCCGGAGCGCGTTCACTTTCCGGATAGAAGTTTTCGTCCAAACTCACCTCAGAAACGTTAGCTGTTTGACCGACTTGTGGCGCAATAAAGAAGGGAATGCCGTCGTTCGCACTGATATCACCGATGTACAGCGTAAAGGAGACGTCATTGTACAGTGAGCTTTGCTTCGGCAGCTGGCTTCCGCTGTCCTGCGCCCTCACCACCAGCTCGTACGGCTCCGAACGTCCCTTGCCGGTCAGCATCGCCTTCGTTTTGATTTCACCCGTTTTCGCGTTGATTTGTAGAAGCCCTGGAAAGGAAACAAACGCTACGGGTTAACGAGTTTGTTTGTTGGTGGAGGGAAATCGTGGGTTGGGAAGGACCGTTACCGTTTGCTTCACCCTCGTTGAGGAGATCGTAGCGCACCTCACCACCCAAACCCTCGTCGGGGTCGTGCGCGGTAATGGCGATCACGAACGTGTCCACCAGCACGTTCTCCGGGATGACGGCCGTGTAGGAGCGTTGGCCGAAAATGGGTGCGTTATCGTTCACGTCCAGCACGTCAATCACCAGCTCCATGGTGGCCTTGCGTGACTCTTGTGGCCGGCCGGGTGCATCCTCAGCAACCACCACCAGCTTCAGCACGGATTGCTTCTCGCGGTCGAGTGACTGTCTAGGTGCGATCCGGATTTCGCCCGTCACGTTGTTGATCGTGAAGAGATTCGAGTGTGATCCAAACAGACTGTAGCGCACCTCGCTGTACCCGAGGAGGGTGTCGCGGTCGGTGCGGACGGCGTCCCGATCGGTGGCGCGAACGGTGGCCACAACGTGCGGGAACCGGTCGGACTCGAGCACCGTCGCCCGTTGGTTGCCTTCCGGCTCGAACACGGGTGAGTTGTCGTTTACGTTCTCGATCGTCACGTTGACGTACGCCAGGGAGTGCCGCTTCCGGTTGCTAGTGACCGCCTTTACGACGAAGTCGATCGTCGTCTTGCTGTAGGTCTCGTAGTCTAAGCGTCGGCGAAGTGTGATCTCGCCAGTTCGCTCGTTGAGCGCAAAGAACTCGTCGACGTCGGGCATCATGAGCTCAAAGTCGGTGATCGGAACGTCGGCCACCGGGTCGTCGGCCTCGATGCGAAACACGACCGAACCGACCTGCGACTCTTCCTTCACCTTCACCTCGATCTTCGGACGCACCGTCGACCAGCCCTTGTTGCGGAACAGTGGGTTCGTGTCCTTAAACGACTGGATGTACAGTGTTACCTCAGCCCGGTCGCGTTGGCTCTCCGGGGCCACCTGCGCCGCCATGTCGGTCGCTTCCACCGTGAGCGTTATAACGGCCGCGTAGTTGTAATCGAGCGTACTGTTGACGAAAAGTGTACCATCCTGCGGATCGATCCGGAACGCCTGTCGGTAGTCGTAGGAAGACGTCGTTAGCAGCGGAATGCCACCCTTGGTGACGGCCGTGATCGGTTCGACGATGGCGTACGAGAGCCGTGCGTCCAGGTCCGTGTCTTTGGCAACAACGCGTAACACTTCCGCACCGACTGGGCTACGCTCGGACACGTAAGCCGTGTACGATTGCTGCGTGAATCGCGGTGGCTTGTCGTTGATGTCCTGAATTTTCACATGCACCGTCGTGGTGGCCGTCTCCGGGATGGGAAAACCGGCGTCGATTGCGTTCACCACGATCGTGTAGCTCTCCGGATTGGTATCCCGGTCGAGCCGGGCGTCACGCGTAACGGTGATGAGTCCCGTACTGCAAAAGGGAAGTGTTTTTGTGAGCTGGAGGAAGCTTTTCTGAGATGGAATGTTCTATTTTTGATGAGTCTTGTACAGAACATTAATTTATATATTGCAACCTAATGAAGGGTTAAGGGTGCAACCTCTTTGATGGCCTCAAACATAAACGATGGAAGCTTAGATCTACTCGAAGTAATATTACGCTATCGATTTGAATCATTTATGATTTTATGTGAGACAGAACAGTTCTATTTTTTGTCTATGCAGATAAGATTAAGGCCAAATTTAAAACTCATAAAGTATATTTACATAAAGCTTTCCTAAAACAAGTTTAGAACCATTTATCTTCCATTTCCAAAAACAAGGAAAACATGGAAGCTTACATTAAACGATCAGGTTTGTGAAGCGATTGGGCAAAACTTCAAAAGGCAATACGAAAGATAAATTGAAGGCCAGATATGCTAAAAACATAGCAGGAAAATTACCAATGTCCTTTCTTCTTCTTCTTCTTCTTGGCGTAACGACCTTGTTGGTCATGCCAGCCCGTTAAGGGCTTACGAGACTTTTTACCCTATGTGTACGTGGATAGTCAAGTCCTCTCGTACAGGGGAGGGTCCGGTCTCGGTTGGGATTCGAACCCACGCCGTCGAGGTTGTGAGCCCCGGCGCTCATGGGCCGATTTTCTAACCGGCGCTACCGCTCGGTTGACGCGGACCCCCCCCTTTAGTCCTTGTCCTTTAGAAGAATAATTGTTTGGCTAAGAGAATCATGAGTCATTTAAATGAAATCCATTCTCTTCCAAAATTTTCCACAATCTTCTTGAGGCAACGGCTAATTGTCGTGTAGATCACAGAAGGTGATATTTGCAGGCTTAGAGTTCTGAGACCATCATCAAAGGACATACACATTCGGGAATCTTCCTTATCCCGAATCATCTTCTCGTTTGGTATCTATGCCCTATGGTGGTGAACCCTGATTCCTCTTTCGTGGCACAGCGACCGTTTTTGGTCATACCAATCTATAAAGAGAGTACTAGATATTTTTCCTACAGATAAGTATACGGTCTCGGAAGGGAACGATCCCTATATCCGAGCCGTTGAGAATGTTAGAACCAATACTCACTGATCATCGATGACGAAGTTATCACTGGCACCGACAATCTTGTACCTCAGCAGATCGTCCAGCCCATCCGGATCGGTCGCCGAGACTTGCGTCACATTGGTGCCGGCCGGGGCGTTCTCCGGGATTGTCGCCCGGTACGACGGTGGTCCGGGAATGTCGCGCCCGGCGACCGAGTGTCCCTGGAAGATGGGCCGCTGGTTGCCGGAGATGCCGACGCGCACCAGGACGCGCGTGTCGTTCTTTAGAGGCGGCACACCGTGATCGGTAGCGACTACCAGCAGCTCATACTGTCCCCGGTCGGTGTCCATCGAGTTGACGGGGCGCGTTATCCGGATCTCGCCCGACTCCCGGTCAACCGTGAACACGTGCCCGCTGATGCTGTTTTCCGACTCGATGGTATAACTGACCCGTCCTCCACCCTGCTGCGGCCCGTCGGCGTCGGTGGCGCGGACAAAGAACTGCGGCTCGAACTCGGTGGCCCCCTCGCGAATGGTGCGCGTGTACTCCAGCGCCTCGAACGCCGGATAGTTGTCGTTCTCGTCGAGCACGTCGACAAACACGTTCGCGTTCGTTTCTCGCCCCCCCGCCATCGGTGGCCACCAGCGCCAGGCTGTAGCTCTTCTGCTCCTCGTAGTCCAGCGGCCGCTCGACGTACAGGCCGCCCTCGGTCGGATGTGTACGGAACAGTTCCGCGCCGAAACCTTTCACCACGTACCGCAGCTGCCCGAACATGCCCGCATCGTGGTCGGTGGCGCTGATGTTGGCTATCAGGAAGCCGCGCGGGGCGTTCTCGCTAACGGTCAGCGAGTAGCTCGGTTGCGGGAAGGCCGGCGAGTTGTCGTTGGCGTCCTGCAGGTGCACCGTCACCGTCGCACTCGACCGTTCCTCTCCATCGACGGACGCGACCAGCTCGAAGGTGAACGTCTTGTCGTCCACGTTCGGCACGTCGTAGTCAAGGCGGGAGGCGTTCAGTACCTTCACCACCACCGGCGTGCGGCCCTCGCCGTGCGTCGGGGCCACCGCGAACACTCCGGCCGAGTTGCGCACGTCCCGGAGGGCCAGCGAGTAGCGGCTGTTCGGGCCGAGATCGCGGTCCGTCACGACGATGGCGAGGCCCGGCAGTGGCGTGTCCGGCTCGAGATTCTCCGGGATCGACACCTCGTACGTGGGCTGGTTGAACTCTGGCCGATGGTCGTCGACGTCGGTCAGCACGATCGTGATCGGTGAGCTGGCACTGTCTCCCGGTAGCTCGCCGTTGATCAACTCCGTCGCGCGAACAGTGAACGTGTAGGCGCCACCGTTCTGTGCCACCGTCGGGTCCTCACGGTCGAGCGGTTTTCCGGTCGTCACCAGCTCCGCTACTCCCGATCGGGGATGGCCGATGTAGTGCAACCGGAAGTGGCCCATCGTTTCGCCCTCCAGCATCAGCATCAGCGGGTTCGGGCTGCCGGTGTCGCCGTCGGTCGCGTTGATTGTTAGGACGCGCGTGCCCTCGACCGTGTTCTCCGGGATGGTGGCCGAATAGGGTGCGTTGATGAAGACAGGCGGCTGGTCCTGCACGTCCACGATCGTCACCGCCACCGTTGCGTACGCCTTCAGTGCGTTCGTGGGCGATCCGTCGCGAGCCTGGATCGTCAGGACGTAGGACGGCCGGGTCTCGAAGTCGAGCGGTCGCCGGAGCTCGATCCAGGCACCGAACTTGCCCTGCGCCATCTTTTCCGTGTGCACCGTGAACACCTCGCAGATGTCGTCCGCTCCTTTGGCTGGGTCTTGGTAGCAGCTGAACGTTAGCTCGGCGTTCATGCCTTCGTCCTGATCGGTGGCCACGATTTCCGGAACTACCGTTACGTTGCTGCCTGGCTTCGTCGATTCGCTCATCGTCGCACTGTAAGGGCGGCCCACGAACACCGGTGGGTTGTCGTTGTAGTCCCGTATCGGAATCTCCCGCCGCAGGGACACCGTGTTTGGCTCCGTGCCAAGGATACCCTCATCTAAGGAGGACGAACGACAAACACCAATCAGGTGATCAGTACTTATTTATGTTTACGGCTCTCAATTGTGAAAAAATATTGTTTTTTGCATGAATTTTGCTTATGAAATGAGTTCCGTTGTCATGCACTCGTTATTCAATGGTGAAAATATCAAATTTTATATGCGTGGCGAATTGTAATGTTTGGCATAAGATAAAAGTTGAATTCCAGACGTGAAATTGTGTTTTCATGCCTAAAGTGACATTTCCGATATTTATGATATCATCCATCCGGGTTGGTTTTTTATTTCAAAAGATTAACAGTTCATACTTATTAATCATTAGCCCGACACAAGAGACTTCATACTAATCGAAAGTATGTCGAATGCATAACATTATTTTCGCTATTACGTATAAAATGTCACAACGTTATCAATCAACGCAAAATCAGTTCCGCTCCTGGAAGTCTTAACGTCCTGGAATAAATTAAGTTCTTGCACGTCGGAAAACATTGTTTTCAACGTTAATTTTTTTAAATTTTACCTCTTACGTCTGCGACCAGCATTTCCTTGTATGTGATTAATTTCGTATGGAAAGAATTTTATGCATAAACTTGTGTAACATTGGTTCTTTTCTGATTTTAATAATAATACTGTAATGTACCTTAGTTTCAGTTTTCGGGGTGCCTTGAGTATCTGAACCGAATTTATAGAATTTAAAAGTCCAAAATTCACCCCCTTCACCTTCTATACACAATTCATAACATACCTGGGGTTGTTGGCCGTAGACAAAATTGAAAACGTGTTAAAATACAAAATTGTTTTTTCCAAAGTATTTTTGGTGTATCTTTCAGATAAGGTTATAACGTTCCTTCGCTTAAGTTTGAAGGTAATGTCGTCAAGTTCCTGAACGATGTTTTGTTAGAGTTTTCTGGACCTCAACCACGACTTACCGGTAAGACTGATGATCACCTCCACCGTGTCCTGCTGCTCGCGGTCCAGCGATTGCCGCAACCGAACGACGCCGCTGTCCCGATCGACGCTAAAAACCGGACCGGAGATACTGAAGCGTAACTTACTTCCCTCGGGGTCAGTACCTGCGGACGAACGGGAAGAGAGAAAAATTAGAACTCATAAAAACGAAACGTTTGTCCATCGGTGTAACGGATTCTGGCGCTCGATTATACTTTCTATATGCGCTGTTTGTTTGGTTGGCGGCCCGTTTAGCACGAGCAGAGATTGACGCAAGATATTCGCCAGCGTTTTACGGTCGACCGGGTTGTACCGGTGGGGACCAATGGCACACCCTCAGAACGCACGGTCCATAAAACCTGATGGCTTCGGGGCGGATGTTGTGGTTCGAAGAAATGAGATCGACACAGCAACGTGAAGAACGGTTCAGTGGTGCGCGAAAAAACGTGCGAAGAATACCGAGCAAAACCTGTTCTGACCACATTGGTCCGTTTTAGGGTTTCCATCGGTTGTCGAACTTACGAATCTTCTCCCTTATGCGTTTACGTTTCTTAAAACAACAGATTAGAGAGTCGAAAGTTAGCTTCCACCCCTTTCAAGTACTCTGATGGGGGGAAAATTCATTCGCATGGATGCGAGTTGTGCTGAATTTTGATGTGCATTTTTTCACGTAACTTCTGTTTTGTTTTTGCACCACTCGGTACCGTTTGGCGCATGAGAAGTGGCACAAAATGTGTTGAGGTCGCATGCGGGGATGGGTTGTTTATCGCAGCTTGGTTTGCACAGCGATTTGGTGGCATAGTGCGTTTCCGATTCGCTTATGCTGGTGCAGTGTTGTAATGTGTGCTAGAAATGCTGAGTATGCTTTTAAATATGTTACAAAGTTGTGGTTCAAGTCTAGAAGATAGCAAAACCACATGTTGAAGTCATTTCTCCAAAGGCAAAAAATTATTAAACAGTGAAAATGTATAATTGTATTTTGATTTGCTTTCGTTCTTTTCTTTATCATAAATGCTCAGATTCACGTATACCTACATTCACAAATTTGTAAGTTGTTACTTAATTGCCGATAAGGTTAAAGGTTTCATATTGATTTTAATTTAAATGAAGCAAATAAATTATTCTGATTTTGATTATGATCGTTGATGGTTGCTCTGCCTTAAACTCGCAATGAAAAATGCATATGAGATCTCTTTAATTTTATTTGACTCAACACATTTGATGCTACGTTTGGCTTACCAATGACGAATTCGAAAGACGAAGTTTGAATGTCATAACTCAAGCGTAAATACCACCCATCACGAATGTAATAAAACGGTTAATTTTGATCCTCTTCATGCATGCATAAGAAACAACCCAACACCACATCGGCCAATCCATAACCAACTACTCAGCCATCCACAACCCCTACCCGAAAAACACGTGACGGGACAAAGTGTGAAGTGCCTTTAGTCGGGCTGTCGTCTGCTCGATGGCACGTGACTAATCGTGTGTATTGTTTTCAGTGAAGTGTGCCGCCGCCGAGCGAACGCGCAACGAACTCGGTCGACAAGAAAAGAAATGCAACGTGCGTAAAATGGTGGGAAGTTGGTTGAAAGATGCGTTTTTGATTCGTGACGGAAGATAGCCAAGGATTTTCTATCACGAGTGGTACAATTCCAACGTCGCAATATGGGAGGTTTCCCGCTTCACGCCAGCGCAAGTCTTTCGAATAAGGAAGTTGCGTGCCACAGAGATCGAGCCGTCACAGTGCCTAGTTCGGCTGAATGGATCGTGGGAACTCGAGGGTAAAGCTAGACGTTCGTAATCGTTTTTCTTTTCCCTCAACTGCATAAATAAGTCAGCAAAAGGTATTCCAGAGCGACGTGTGTTTGCAGACCGTGCATGAGCAGCCCATGGTTTAGTTTCGTCTGCAAAGGTGTGTCAGGTGTGACTCCCTTCGAGGCCGGGTTGGGAAAGGCCGAGGACTCCGTCGTCTGCGAGAGATAAAATGAACTTTTTTTTTGCCCGACCTTGACTGAGTTCAATGAGAAGGAAAATGGTTGCACCCGCGAAACTCAGCTCGCCACTCGCGGTAATGGTACGTTGTGTAACGATCTAAATTCCCAAAAAAGGAATGTCAATTTAACCTTCGCTCATGTGCATGGAGCTAGAATTCGTGTCAGGTTTGTTTACGAGTTCTTGCTCGCAAGACTTAAAACGCTCCACTTTATCAAGGTTTGACCGTCGGTTACCGGGTGACTGGGACCTGCCTTCCAGGCTGACCATAAGCTCAAGTGAACCGCAAGCCCTTAGAATGTAGCGCGCGTTCCAGTTGGAAGAACAAACCACGTTGAAGGCCACACACAGGCATAACAAGTGGTGAAGCATAAGAAAGGGGGTTTCGTAGCGAACCAACAGCAAGACTGCTATGGCTATCCAAGCGACTAACCTTTAAGTCTAAGCGTTCACCGCATGGCAAATCGGTTCAGCTCCGGGCAACTTTGGACCCGAGCAGTCCAGCCGCCGTTCGGACGAGGTGAGTTCATGGTAAACAAAACGGGGTGAAAACATGGACGGTTTGTATCGCGCGTTTCATCATCCCCATCATCACTCATCACCGGGCACACACTTTCGGTTTTTCTCTTCGGTTTTCGGCGACTGCGAGACGAATTGGCTGCGAATTTTCCGTCCGCCAGTCCGAGGCGAGATTCACCAAGCGGGAAGTGTTTTCAAGATGCCTAATGGATGACGCTGTAAACAACCCGAGCAACGGCGATCGCATGATGAGCAATTTGTGCGAACTTACCCTCGCTCATAACGCTGAAGATGGTAGCTTCGGCAGAAACTCACGGGAGTTCATGCGCTGAGGGCTGATTAATTAATGCCCAATCTTCATCTCAATTCTTTATGGCTTTGAAGTCAAACATGTTCGAGCTGGGATGTCCGAATGGCAAAACTAATGTACTGGAATGGGAAAGTGGTAGGTTTACAAAACCTACCGATGGTTTTCAGTTGCACAACTTAACCCTTAGCGGAACAATGTTGTTTCAAAATATTATACCAGGACCTGTACCATTGATTTGGAGGTTTGGGCTATAGGACGTTGCAGTTTGAATTCAAACGAATAATATTGTATATTTACGCACAAGGGATGATGTTGTAAAAGGTGTTGGTACAAATTTCTAGATATTAGCACAAGTTGCAAAATTTAAAAAAAAAGGAAACATAACCGGATTGGAATTGAAACAGATTTTCTAAATTTCAATTTGATTCAATTGCCATGAAAGTGGTCACGAGGGTTAGAGCATCGGTTTTTTAACAAGTGAGTTTTGGATGAAAAATTTCAAAATTTAAAGAAAAATTAGACGTCTATGTATGTTCTACATATAGAATATGTAAAAGAAAATATATTACAAAAATATTACAAAAAAAGAACGTTGGAAACAAATTCCTCGAAAATGCTTCTGTGGAACACAATGATGATTTTATTCTCGAAAAAATAAGGAACTTGATTTATGCTACCAAACTTAAGCTAAATTAATTGACGCGTTTCCTTTTCGAACGAATATTTTTCATGCTATACCTTATGTATTTTATTTTGTTTCAATTTTGCATATTTTTCATAAAAAAACAATTGCTCATGAGTAAAACATTTACAACGTACACTTTTCGGGCCAATGCAAATTTTATGCCGTATATATGGTACAGATTAACTTTCTATTTTTTGTTTATAAATCTCGTATATATCATACTCTATTCCAAACAGTCACTACTTAGCCGACTACAAGTCCGGTTTGACAATTTCAGAGTCTGCTTAGCATTACAGTAGAGTATTTATTTCGCATCATTAAACACACTCCATTGTGTCTCTTGCCATCCCCGCACCAGAGGCCAAACTTTTCCCGCTCCAGCAGCTTTCAAAAAGTAAAGAAAAACACCTAAACCTCCTCGCGTTTGACTAGACTCGCTGGTGTTGCAGCTACAAGACATAGGAACGGGGGAACTCCATTGGCGCGAACCCTCAAACCGAAGATGAAGTAGATCCGAAACAAAAGATTTCTCCGGGTGGCATTCCTTCCGTGGTCGGGAATTTCGGAACGCTTTTTCGTTTCCCTCGTCACTTCCCCGATTCACAACACCGCAAGTGAAAGCATGGCCCATCGTGACCGCCCCCTCCTCCCCTTGACCACCCCCGTTTCGGGTTTCATCCCGTAATTGTGTCTCTTCCGTCAGCGACGCTGAAATAAAAAAGAAGAAACAATTTCCACCTCTTTCCGAGATCGTCCGACTGGCCGTGAACGAACCTCGCGCGCCCAGACCCGACAAGGGCGACAGGCAAATCGCTTCCCAAACCCCCTTGCCGTCGAATTTTCATTATCAATCGCTTCCCGTCTCGTGCCTGTCTGCGTGTTGTGGCCCACTTTTCGCCCACGGTGTGACTCTTGGTTTTCCTCTCTCGCGCAATGTCGATGGCGTTCCCTTTCTTATTTTCGACTTGACAGACACTTTCCTGCGACGGGGAGGCTGGTCGAGTTTCATACTGTGGTGCATTTCACGTGATAGCGTTCGAAATAACTCCCAATGGTGGAGGCATCCGATACGTTTTGGACACCGATTGCTGTTCACCCAAATGTTGGCAGGCTGTTGTGTTCATCTCATCAACCCAGTCGCAGCGGATCGTTTCTCATTCCAGTTTCTAACGGTGGCGACGATCACGTGCTGCCCTCCTGGGGCGAGTTGCAAACCGGTTTTCCCTTATGCTGTTTTTTTCTCTCTCCTTCCGCTTATTATTTTCCTCCTGTTTTCAATAAACTTTCTTCACGCCGTCGTGCTGTTTGTTTGATCCGTTATTCGATTTAGGATTTAATTTTTCATTTTCCATACCATCCTTAGCTTCCCTGCAGTTCGTCTGATCCCTTGCCAGCTGCCTTCAGCGCAGTGGTCCAACGGAGTGTGCAGCTTTTGTCGCAAATCATTTCTTTCGTAGAGAGTCCGTTAATACATTATTACTTACGAACACAAGCCATATCCAACGAGCGGCTTAAGGAGGTATTCCTAATTAAGCTGATGAAACAAACAGCGGTGGCAGGGTTTTCGCTATGCCCTATTTTCCCTGTGATGAAGATATTTTCATACAGTTGATGACGAGGCGCGATCGAATGGAAACCACAATTGAAGTAACGGCAGAAGTTTTATGAGAATTTTTCGACCCAACGGCATTCTTTTAATCCACCCTTTCATTTTAATCCGACAAAAATGCAGCTATGTTGGATTAAGGTAACCGTCGATCGATTGGTTTTTAATCTGCGCATCACTGCGATTGGATAATTTACGGTGAGCTGTAATTGGGAAAATGTGTGGCCCTCCGCTTGAACCTTTCCTTTATAACGTTACCGCAAATCAAACAACATTCCGAATTACTCGGACAGTGTAAGATCTCTTTTCTGTTTCGTTGCGATCTTTTCCTTTCCTCTCGTGAGCCACAAACACCCTTTCCAGTGGTGATGGACCGGCCATGCAAAGGGAAGGAGTGTAGATCGTGTAATTGCATTAACACTTCGTTTGGTGGAGCAATTTTCCATTTCCTAATCAACGCCAACACCACTAACCTACCAGACGGCTAGCAGTGTACAACCCGAGCCAGGCCAGATGCAGGGCAAATGGTGTGGCAAATGATGAAAATGCTTCCAATTTCATGCTCGAAAACGGACCCACTTCGGAGATGCCACCGACACGGAGAGTGAATGCTCCGTTTGGCAGCGCATATATATGTATGAATGTTTTGTTTTGGCGCTTATGCAACGGCTTCCTTTCGTTTTCAAGCTCATTTCACGGAACGGGTGAGGTGGGAAAGTGCCCGAGGGAGAAGATGAAGCTGGTAGAGGCGGAGGATTTTTCTTTTCAACCTCGTTCTGATGGGCTAATGAGCGCGGAACCCAGTGGATTTTCTGGAACCGATCGCGTATCGTAATGCGGTTCGCTCCGATCGTTAGGGGCGCCTGTTTGATCAATCCGTACCATTTTCCCTGTTTATCGATCTAACTGGTTTCAATCGATCGGGCAATTATCATAATTATTCCGGTTGATTATTTCCAAACTGCTTTACATTGGCGCTCGGTGTACGCGGGCTTGAGGGGTGGGAGCGCTTTCTGTTTCACTCTCACCGTTCGATCACGGGGTTGAAGTCAGCTCCGGTATCGGTTTCATCGGTGGAATCAATTTCCGCAGGATGTTGCAACGAAACAGGTTTTTTTTTTCTGCGCATAAAATCATAAAATATCATGATACTGATCACATTCAACCCGTTTCGACTGAGGGTGCAGGCAAGCAGTGTTTCATTAAGCCTGTTTTTTTTCTTCCATAATTTACGACTTTAACCTTTCGACCGAACAACAAGAAAACGGGAAAAGAAGGCACACATTTTCCTCTCCATAATCAAAACATTCGGCCGGCAAACTCGGCGTGGAAAATTGTGTAACGAATGTGTACACGTGTTGTACATGTGTGTGGCACGGCAGCGGCAATTTTAATTACCTTTTTTGCAGTCGGTCGAACGGTACGTTTCGTTTACGAGTCGGAGTGAATTATTTACGATCTTACCACGTCCTAGTTAATCTGAAGATGCGGGCGCTCAATGTCGTGTAGTGTTTGCATTCTCCCCTCTCAAAATAGTCTTAAATAAAGGTTGACAAAACAAACCGTAGCGGATCAAAAGAAATCTTCATTTTGAGAGAAATAGCCAATCTTCGAGAGTCTGTCAATGTTTTCTCTAATCCCTGAGAAGCAACCTGCCAAAAAAGCCGTACTAATGATATGATTTTGTATTTTTCTGAGGGAATTATTCTACAATGTCTCTGTCGATGGAAAATGAAGTAAGGATAATAGGATAAAACAGTAATATTGCATAGTAAAATTGTTTTTAAAATATATCCTTAACGAGTTTTGCATTATGAATTATCTTAACCAGTGTAAGCCTTTTCAGTTAAAATTGTTATGTTATATTGTTGTGATACTTAAAAAGCCATTTTATTGTTAAACAATGCCATCGGAAAGCAATGGATGACCATGAATTGTAGACTGCTGGAGACGCAGCGGAGACTGGGAGTGAAAATTTTCCCAACTGCCGTAAAACAAAAACTCTCCCACTTCCGTTCTCTTTTAGGCCGGGCTTTCGAAAGACCCGGAGAAAAGCGGAAGAAGCCAACGTAGTTACTGCGAAGGTAGTAAAGAAATATATCATTGTTTTCCGACCAGTTGGGGCTGTTAAGGCTGTCAATTTCGCCGAGAACCACCCATCGAGTGCGTCAGCGAACCGTGACCGTCCGTCGGCGAGTTACTCTTAAAAGGAGGGACGTGGGAGATACTCTTAAAAGGAGGGTTGAAGTGAATGGAGCCACAAACTGGATCCACTTGGGTCCAGAAGACCTGTGTCTCTTAAATGTCATCTTGCCGTCGTCGTCGAAAAGTGAAATGAAGCTGTGCGGAACACCTTGAAAGTGGCCGGCCGGTTTGTGGGCGCTCCAACTGGAACTCGCTGACGGAACTCTGGAGCGCACCGAACCGGAATCGGACTGCCTCTTGCAGTGCAGTGGCTGCGTAATGCAACGAAATTAAAAGTGCAACGAGGGCTGCTTATTAGGATGGAGTTGAATCATCTGGAACGTACCTCGCAACTGGTAGACCACGCTTCCAACGGGGGTATTTTCGGCCAGGCTGAACCGAGACATGTCCCCACTGCCCGGGATGAAGTGCGGCGTCCTGTTGATGGTTTGCGCCCGGGCCAGACCCGCCAGGCAAAGCATGACGGCTAAAACCAGTTTAACGCCACCAGGGGTCAGTTGCATTCTGCTGCTCGTATGAACCACCATGATGGCACCTCTCTGCTGAAGAGCTGCGGTGGACTGCAATGGAACCTCCGCTTGCTGGGAACTTGCTAAAGTGGGCGATCTCCGCTGCAAACACACGCACACACTCTATCTCGCTTCTGCGCAGGTGCTTGGCACCATCACACGCAAAAGGGTACGCCTTCCGGAACTCTTTCGTCTTGACACTTGATCCCCTTCGGTGGTAGCTTTCCGTGTAACCGCGAATGCTTCGTGTGAGAAACGGGGTTGGAGTTATGGTGACCAAATAGGACAAAAAGAAGGTTCCAACCGACGTGCCTGCCGTCGCGACACAACTCCACTTTATTACACCACACACCAGAGCTCCAGTTTTTCCTGCTCTATCTAGCTCCGAAGAGGTGAACGTGCCCCAGCTGGCACGAAACCTACCACAATGGTTGGTTCGCGATGTGTTGGAACGATTTTTTTTCCGTATAAGTTTTGCTCTTTACCTCAATTTGACCTCCATGAATTTGCCCCCTTGGTGTGTCATTGCCGATCGTAAAATTTCTCTCGAAACACTTTGCGCCGACCTTTTCCGAGCACTTGTTTATCACCTCGCGTACGAGTTTCGCGAGGTAGTTAGGAAATTGATCACAAACAGCCGTTTTCACCTGACATTGGGCGATCGCTGCACTGAACGACACTCTCGCCTGAATATGTTGTATGTTGCTTCAGTATTCGTTCAATCTGGCCGCAAAGTGATTGCACATAAATTTGTGGCTGCGATCGATAATTACATGACCGAGTGACCGGCAAAGACTCGGTATGATTTTTCCAACGTAGAAGGGCTGGCGAATACCCAGCGTCAAACAACTTTCGTTACACTTTTCACGTCACTTCTCGGAATGCGATGGGGGTTTTTTTAGCTCCACTTTTCTCTAAGATCGTCGTTCGATCTTTCACTTCACGAGAGCCGTTGCTCCGTACAACACACCATCGATTGCCGTTGACTCATTTCCATTCGCAAAGATCATTCACCACACAACCACCATCGTCAACCTTTCGTGCAGCAGCTTGGCCTCAGCTTCGGTCAGCGTCGAGCTGTGTTTGACCGCCGCTGGACTCGAGCGTCGGATGCCTTTCGCTCTTACCACACCACCGCCACACACCGTCGGAAGATTGGCTTGCAAAAGGCACGGAGGAACACGGAAGAAAGGTAAAACAGGCACCGCACGATCTTCGTCTTCGGATCGGCGTGTGACTCACTCCCGCGGGCTACCGCTGGCAAAGGGCCGCGGATGAGAAGTTTCTCCGGTCGCTTCGCTGAAACCGGTTGTGTTGGATGCTGTGCAGCTCGAGAATATTTGGGCCACCACCGGAACGTCCCATAGGATTGTTAACACCGTGTCGTCGGCGTGATGTGGGTTTTCGTTAGGGTGAGCACAATTTTATCTCGATTCGATCCGCGTGTCACAAATGTGCTAATAGGATAGTGTTTTCTTTTTTTTTTGTTGTCCCGACAGATGCCTCAGGTAGCAACGGACACTTTTCACTGACACAAACACATACACACACAGGATCCTGGCGGTGCAGGTGGGACGAGAATGACGGGTCTATAAGTAAAAGACGCGTCTGCTTCGGTCGAACGTCACTCACTGACTGAGTGAAACCAGGCGGATCGTGGCTTTTCTCGTCTTGGTCCTCTCACGACGTATGCGCGATCTGCTGGATCGCGATCTTTGCGCGTGAGACGGTCAACTTCCGAACGAGTAAACAAAATGCTCACAGCGCAAGAATTTCCCAACGGCAGCCAGCGTTGAGTTCCCCGGGTTTGTTGTTGTTATGGTCGCGTTCGCGGCAGTCGTTCGTGCTTCGCCGAAGAAAAACAGTTCGGTGCGTGCCCGGTGAAGGGTTGTCAACTTGCCTGCACCCCTACAGCTAAAACGTGAAATTCAAGCAAGGTGTTTTAATTGTTTATCTTCGCGTTCGTGAACCTTTGCCAAAAATAATGCACTACACATAAATATGTACGGTTTTGCACACGCACGTTGTGACCGTTATTTACACTCTTTCGCTGTTGGTTTGCTTCCTAAAAGTAGGTGACAATTTATGATTTTGTCATGTTCGGTAGTACTACAACAGCTGGATGCTGTTGTTTCTGGTACGTGATTGGAAAGCGATACCCAAACTTCCCGAAATTCATAAAACCATGTATGTACGGCTGGGAAAAAATACTGATTAACAGGGCTTGTTATGAGTTGCCCAGTGCTTATTGCATTTCTAAAAGGAAACAGCTTTCTTTGTTTTTATTGGAAGCAGGTTTTTGTGAACACATGAAAATGTTATATTCATGCACGCATGTATTTACTATGATTAATGAATGAATTAAAGCTAAAGCAGGATCGGTCTCATTCCGATTTTTAAAAAGAAAAAAAAACTGTTAATAGCGACAGCATTGAATAATGCGCATAAGATTTTAATTTTCTATTTAATAATACAAATAACCAATAGTAATAAAAAGGTTCGTCGCTGCAGGTCACGTTGTAGTCTATCGTATTTCCGCTAGCTGATGGGAACCCTTTTCGTACCGGTACCGGTAAATAACCGATTCAATGTCTCCAAGGTCAATTTCCCGTTTCACCAAATGCTCTGGTTCAAGGTCGTGAGCGTCGACTTGGGAGAGGATTTGCGATTTCGAGAGAGGATTTTCTCAAAATGTGAGAGATCTTCTAAGAAGATCAAATTGTCCACTATAATGTTCAGAAAGTTTTGTGTAGTATTATGTTGTATTAAAGTCTCTTATCGAATCAAAATACATATGTTCTATGAATTTTTTTTAACGATAGTTTTATTGTTTTAAATCTAAATAATATATTTCCGGGTTGTTTTGTTCTTATTGTTAGAAAATATGTTCAACCATGTGAATATACTTCACATTATTATTTAAATTTCTGGTATACTTTTCGAAAAGCTTAATAATTAACGTTTTTCCTACTTTGAAAGTGTTATTTCCTCTAACAAACAATAATCGAATGAATATTACTATAACATATTGACAATTCAAAATGCAACCAACGTATATTACTCACTTCAAAAACGACTTCGATATTCTTGTTTTTCAATCTGTGTCTAATGCTTGAATCACGTTTTCTTCGAAACAGTTTCAAAGAACACCTGCGTCCCTTTTTCGGCCCTATCGCATTCCACCAAGATGTAAGGGCTGTTGTCACTTTCCTTAACATTTAAGAAATTAGCATAAATTTCATTTATTTATTTTTAGATTGTCATTATGTATGCAGTGCGAAACTATCTTCGTTTCGTCTGAACATAACATTTGTTCTTGGTTTCAAAAGGCTATGACAAGAAAATATGGTGGAGCAGATAAAATGATAATGCGTGGTTCAGGAAGAAATCAAAACGAATATGTCCTTTATAACGCCGATTTTACCATTTTTAGTTTCTTTATCATTAGATTAAAATTTGATCAACAAGTTTTTCTGCATTCCTGAATTTGTATTAGATCATTTTATATCAATTTTAATGTAACATCCTGAAAAGCTACGGACGTTTACCGGATATCCGTGACAACGAATAATGACTAAATTCAACATTAAAAAGCTTTTTCTTGTTGTTCCTCTCCTGAATGTAAAGCACACTGCGCAGAATACCAAATTTTTCCATGTATGGCGGCATAAATCCTACATTCAAAGCAGTATCCGTGTTGTTAATTTTGCAATGTAATTCAATAGTCATCATAACAATTTGGGTTAAACGAATAGGCTTCATTCCATTAATTTTTTAAAATTTATATATTTTTCGGAAAAGATTTTCAATCAACAAAACCTTACACCATTAAAATCTAAAACAAACGAAACTTAGGGAAGGCTTTCTTGAATCTCTTTCGTACATCCGTGACCACATTCGATTTCTTTCTGTGTTTAACTCGGTTTCAAATGGTATATTGCAGTTAATTGTAAATAGACAACCAAAGCCGATCGTGTGACAAAAAGCATCTCAATTTGGGGCATCTTTCCTACGTTAAACCTTTTAACAGAAGCAAGTAATGTGGGGAGCTAGCGACCAATGATAATTTTTCGCGTTGAAACCATTGTGGAAATCCAAAGGCGGTGCCAATAATGGTACCCGGCCAACACCAGAAGGACGGCCGAACAATGGCTAGGGGCGGACTAACTAGATCTCTAGGGGAGGCCATGCATATTCCCACTCGTTTCGATGCGCACATTTGAGTCGATTTGCCAATGACTGAAATACGAGACGATTGCCGGATCGTCACTTATGATTTGCCGAGTCAGGTTACCAGTTTGGCTGGTAACACATTGTGAAATTCTCCGTTGACTGAAAAACAAACCAAAACAAACAGGATCAACCAGCCAGGCAACTCAAGCGCGATGGAGGAAAACTGTACACTGGTCGTGCGAGGTTGACAAATGGGAAAAAATGTATCGAAAAGCGCCCCCGAAGAAAATGCGAAAAAAACAAACACAAATGGCGGCACGGTAGTGTCGTAGGTTCACAAGACGGCGTGTATTTTGTTTGTCTCTCGTTTCGTTCTATTTAAAAAAATGCATCCTCAAGGTCGCGGTCCGGCGGCCGCGTGCGCTACGTTGATTAGCATTTCGGCGCCACAACCTGACCGAAACGTCAGCGGCCGATGGTGGCCGTGTGGTTTTGTATGGCATTGTTTTGGAGGCTTTCTCGGAGGTCACCTCGGTCTGCGAGGTAACTGAGAGAACGTGGCAAAACACAATCGAAATACGAAAAAGATGGAAAAACATAATCGAAACCAAAGAATAAACATAAAAATAAAACACTTTTCCTAAATGGATCCGTTCGTGTTCGATGATGAAGCGTGAAAAGCGTGATTGCCTGGCAGTTATGTGAGCAGGTTCGTCGCTTAGCAAACCGCAAACCGGTGGTTCGGCGACTTACATCTCTTTAGCTATCGTTTTGGGGCGGAAAGGCTGCCAAGGGTACGAAGTGGCGTTTCGATGGCGCTCCGTCCGTCCTAGAAGAGTCCGTTCGTGTAACGGCGCTGCTGTTGGTAGGTGGCCAGGGTGTTCTGGGGCGGCAGGTACGTCGGGGCGCAGAACGTCTTGGTGACGGCGGGCAGCGTGACGGTGCTCGTCTTGTAGACCGTCTGATACTGTAGCTCGTCGCGCTGCACCTGCGTTTCGGTGACGTAGACCGTCTGCACGCCACCGGGCTGCGTGTACACGGAGCTGACGGTGCGCGTTACGGCCGGAAGCGTAACGGTGCTGTAGATGGTCTGGGGAGGCAGTGGAACGGCCGGGAGCGTGACGGTGCGCGTATCGGTGACCGTCTGGTAGACCGGGGTGGCCGTGGTGTACACGGATGTGCTGGTGCGCGTGACCGGTGGCAGCTGGACGGTGGAGTAGATGGTCTGAGCAGGAAGCGTTACCGGAGGGAGCGTTACGGTATCGCGCACTGTGCTAACGGCAGTGCTGGTGCGCGTTACGACGTTCGTTTCAGTGCGCGTTACTGGAGGCAGCTGGACGGTGGAGTAGATGGTCTGCGCCGGGAGGGTCACTGGGGGCAGCGTGACGGTGCGGTAGTCCTGGACCGTCTGGATGACGGGTGTGGTCGTGGTGTAGACGGAGGTTTCGGTGCGTGTGACCGGTGGCAGCTGGACGGTCGAGTAGATGACTTGCGGAGGAAGCGTTACCGGGGGCTGTGTAACGGTACGCGTGTCCGTAACGGTCTGGTAGACGGGCGTTGCCGTTACTACGGTGCTAGTGTACGTCGACACTACCGGCGGAAGCGTGACCGTGTTGTACACCGTGCTGGGTGGCAGCAGCGGTGGTGTTACGGTGTAGGTGGCCGTACTGGTAAGCGTCTGGTAGACGGGTACGGTAGCTGTGTAGGTGGACGTGATGTAGACCGACGACACAACCGTCTGTTCATCGCCGTACACCGGCGCTGTAACGGTTTCCGTGTAACGCTGGTAGTCGGTTTCCGTCTGGGTGACGTAGACCGTCGAGGGGAGGGCACAGTCCGGCTTCGGGTAGAAGTATCCATTGAACTGCTCGGCCCGAGCACAGGCCAACACGGCCAGCAGAAGAAGACACACTTTCTGCTGCAAAAGAAACAGAAAATAGACATGAAGCAACCCACAAGGACATTAGTCATCGGATAAGAAAGTAGCACAGAATCTATAATATTGAGATTCCGAAAAATTCAGAAAAGCAAAAAGCAGGTTAGGCTGTCTGCCTGCAATCCTTTTATTGGTCAAAACAAAAAATCGGCACCGTCTGCAATAGAAGACGTCACCGAACGAGTCACGGCATCCGAAGGAAAAGGTGTAGCATCTATTAGCATAATAGTGTTGCAATATTAAGGCGAGCGTTATTTTATCAATAGTCACGATGCGGCTGCGTTCGCCTCGTTAGGCTTCGAGATGAATCGCTGAATGTGCGGACGGATTGAACTGCTTGGAAAATGCCACCAAACGGCAAAATGGACTGATATCAATAAATCATTTCCTACGCGATTCTGTTGAAAGCAAGTCTCATCTTCATAAACAGCGCCAATACCGATTAACACCGACTTCTCCCGCGACCTTGGCCGTGGATTATCAGCAGGCAGGGGCATAGTTCGGTAGCGATACACTTTCGAAGCTGAAGCGGTCTATAACGAGCGCCCTTTTTTTTTTTTTTGGTGGCAAACGCAGGTGTCCCTAGGAGTATTGACCAAGACGAATATTCAAATGATGCTTGCTGGTGCCTCTCAGGCATTCGGTTGGATGCCTTGGGGCGTAATCGAAAAGCCAAAGGTACTTTCATCAATGATGAGGATGATCACCATCATCATCATTAGTCAAATCGAAAGCGGAACGGATGGAAATAAAGGTTAATGGTTTCGAAAAGTTTGTTTCAACATTTCTTATGAATGAAAAAATGCGACTAGATTTCGAGAAATGTAAACCAAGTTAAGGTTACGATGTAATCGATCAAGTTAGGGGCACAATAAAAGAAAAAAAAAACATGATCATTGGTAAAACCGGATATAAACGCCTTATTGTAATATGGTAACAATTCCAAGTTTGACTATTTATGAAATTTCTAAAATTTGCTGGCAATGTTGTTCGTTTTCAATTTTAAAGCACATTTTTCATTTAAAATTGTACGTTTCATCAAAAAGTTATGTTTGTTTGAAAATTGTAAGCCTGTTTTTCTTCGATAGTTGTTTGTCTTTCGAAAGAAGGCCGTATCGTATTAAAATCACAATTCAATTTAGGGTCACTTCACTTAATACAAAATTGATTATTACGACCTTTTCACCACATCGCATTGGTTTCACTTTCTGTTGGTGCTTTATGACATATGGTTGGGAAATCAAACCATCCTTGGTATTCGATTACTTCTCCAATCCTGCCCGAAAACGATACCTTATGCAACCAACCCCCGTGAGGTCACTGTATCACCACGCTCGGGAACTTTTGAAAATTTGCAACTTCACTTCGAAAACCGTTCCGTTCACAGCACCGCTCGAATAAGTCGTGCAAACAACGTCGTCCACGGGGCTTCGACGACTTCGACTCACCATTATCGGGCAGATATGATTGCTTAATCCAAGCGACTCCAAATCTCAAAACTGTCAGTACACAAGCGCTGGTTGGAAAACTCTCCGGTATGTTCGTAGAGCTTCCCGGATCCGGCTCACTTTCGGTAGGCTACACTTTCGGTTTCGATACGCCGCGGGTATCCTTTTGATTTTGGATCCTTTGATCGATTTTCGGTTCGAGGCACAGCTAGCCAGGCCGAACGTAAGACTGATCGCCCCCGGTCTACCGGTCGATCTTTTTATATGATGAGAGTTTGCAGAGATGAAGATCGACGTCGACGACGCCGACGACGAACGGATGACGACGTCAACGATCGGTGGCTTTTCGTCGTGGTCCACGCGCGCACGCGCAGAGTGCGAATCTAGCTGTATTCTTCGTTTCGGTTGCTTCTTATTTCCCTCATCTCACGCGGCGTGCTTTTTTCGGGGGAAGCCCGTGGTCGGGTTGGGTCGGCGCCCAGAGAAGAAGTGTCGCGAGAGTGGAACATCATCCGCAGGACGCAGGTGGGGTGCTTTTGGGCTGTCCAAACAGTAGACTTTGGGCAAGAAATGTTGGTTCTTTTTTGTCGGAAAAGAAGTGATCGCCGAATCTCGTCCCATCTCGGTCACGCACCCCTGCGCACCCCATACCAAGTGGACATCGGTTGTGACGCTTCTGGATGTCTTGGGCATTATTATAATCTAGCTTTTTTCTTCAATCGGATCCACCTGGCAGCGACAGGGTTGGCCACGAAAACGGTAGAGGATGCGGCCCTGTCCGAAAAGGGGGGGTGATGGTTTTTATGTGGGAATATTTCGTTCTTTACGGACTTCTTTCGTTTAAAACTGCTGTGTGCATTTTTCATCATAACCGTTTTCGCTCATTCGGCTTCGCAGCCGTCTCGTCTGCTCGTAAACAGTTTTCATCATCGTCCTCAGTGAAATAATCGAAAGACACACGTCACGGAATCGTGCCCCGGAGATGATCCGTTTAGCGCGCCTGGTATCCTACAACCTTTACAACCTGAACTCGCGACCCTGATTCGCATCTGACGGGCACCGAGAGTTTGGCGCGAGAAGAAATTAGCTCACACTCCTTAGCCGCACTCTGTGCGACAATGATTTGTGCATCATCTTTTTCTTCTTTTGTTTTGACCGAGGGGCAGAAGCGCGAAATGGTGAGAATACGCGGTTTCTGCGGTTGACAAATGGAGAAAGATTGTGCCCAGTAAAACGGTCAAACGGGTTCGATAACATAACTAAAGAGCTGACAAAAGTGTTCTGTTTAAGATGCAGAAGACAATTGGTTGTTAACAGTAGCACACGTTGTTCTCTTATCGCTGATCTATTGTTTCAGCAAATGAGTTTGTTGATTTGTTCATTTAAAAAATATGTTTTCCTACACTCCGAACTAGCGGAGTGATGAAGAGCTACATTCGAAAATAAAATTCATAAAAAAATAGTAATAAAATGTACTAAAAAGTAAAATAACATACTACTAAACATGTACCAAACATATCAGAAAAACGGTCGAAGTTACAGATTTTTAATGAAGAAGTTGTCAAATTGATCACTCCAAAGAATTTGGCTGTAGTTCCGTTTTTTTGATTCGATAATATCCCTTGTTTTTGCTTGACGTTATATTCAAACGTTATCTAGATATTTGAGAACGAAATTTAAAACCGTTAAACTGATCATCCGTTGGGTCCGAAACAGTGTAAAAAAAAACAACTCTAAAATAGTATGTCTTTGAAAAATACTTTCATTTTAGAAACAAAATTGCAACTTAACGGTAAAATACGGAATTGATTTCAGGTACAGGTATATGACAGGAATGATCGTTCTCTTCATGAGAATATTTGTTGATCGGTATTGAGAGGCCTTTCAATTTTTCGGTTACTCTTCGGTTTGCTTTTGATGTTATCACCTTCTTTTTTACTCGAATATACACCCATATTGAGATATGTTTGCCTTTAGCTTCCAGCATGATCATGTCAGAAATTTTCTGTCCTTCATCGTCAGTTATTTTATGCAATGTTGATATTTGTTCGACCAGTTGTGCGACAGGCTTGCTTGAATCAAGCCTTTTATCATTCAAATGAGAAATAAAGCGAAGCGAATGAACGACTCCAATGTTGAGCAAATATTTCAGTTTAACTTTTGCGTGGAAAGCTGTTTTCCAAAATGACCGCAACGACTGTCAAGTGGCTTCGGTCAAAAGCGCCAAAATACCCTTGATGAAAATTTAAAACAATGGGTAACTTTAAGGCAACTTTCGGTCTGATTTATCAGGCTGGGAACGATCTGCGAGCACGAGGCAGTCAGGCCGGTCCCTGACGCTAACTCTGCATTTGCGTTCGTGGTGGCATTTTCCCTACCATACTTAAAGGCGAGCGATGAGCCCTTTGGTCAGCCGAAGGAAAAACCTTCAAACCCTCCACGGTGTATCAATTATATCTTCATCAAGGCAAACCCAAGCGGTAAGCGGAGGGCAGCCTCGGTCGGGGCATCTTCCGAGCTGCAGCAGACGGTGCAGATTTTCACGGTATGGCAATTGAAAGGGCGACAGGGGCGGAGGTTCCCTCGACCACACAGTGGGTGAACCGCATGTGTATGGGAGGTCAATAGTGTTATGTGATGGATTTAACTTTCATTACACTTGTTTGTTGTTGAACGGGAGACTTACCAATTGAATAGAGTTTTCAAGAAAAGGTTTCACTGAACATTGGTTTTTCTTAATATAAAAAAAAAAATTAATTAATACTTGGTGCAGACGGTTATAGAAATCAGTTAATACGACTAAAAATAAAAGTTCATAATTTACAAAACTGTTAAAATAATCTTTACTTACTCCTTACCTTCACCATCTTGAGTTGAATTAAAAACCATACATTTCGTGATAAACTACACGTTACTATAGCAATCCGATCATGTAACGCCAATCTATTTAATAAGGGCTGCACTGCATAACATGTACTCCCCTTAATCATCTTATAAAAATACGGCTAGAGTTCGTGAATGCACCTTCTTCAGCGAACATTCTACAGAATTCCCACGAAAATTTGAGAAATGGTTTTTCCACTCATATCCGCATTGTGTTCGCACAGTGGATCACCGGGGAACCACCGAAACCGATGCTATGGACTCATCGTTTCGAGAGCGAGAAGGCACACGAGTGAAACGGAGCTAGTTAGGATACCGTAAAAAATCATGTTAAACTAAACTATGGCATATATGCCACCACTCCTCGATCGTATGCCGCGCCGATGGAGATGGCATGCTGGCTTGGAGGACCATTAGCGATTATAATTAGTTTGCCATACAAACATGGGGCGAGCGTAGCGCGCGTGCGACCACAAATCTCCACACTGGCGACAAGGCTGGCCGGTAGTCATCGCTCTTCGGCCTCCTCCCGATGGCGTCCATCGTTCGAGTCGATGATAATGGGAAACTAATTTTCATGGCCTACGTGGACGGGCGGGGAAGCTTCCAGTGGTGTGTGAGGATGACTCGGTAGTAGAAACCGTGGACTACTAGATACTGACCGCTTAGTTCCTAACTAGTAGCTCTATTTTCAATAAAAGTCTGATTAGTTAACGTTGCGCAAGGATGTTTTCGTGCGAGGGATTAGGTTAATGTTTGGCAGCCAATATAGACCGTAAGGATGTTACAGGACGCTAAAGCTGTTGGAATCGGGGTGACAGATTACTGAACATTTAGATTATTCCTCGCGTGCCAAAGGGTGTCTGCTACGTGCCTGCCATTTGAACCTGTTCATAAGTTGGAATGTTCCATGAACTCAGGAAGCCTGAAGAGCTGCTGCTTGTGGACGCACGAGGTGACGGATGGGGCTTTTGGTTAGCTGCGCATGACCTTTAGGCCGAGATGCATGAGGCAGCAACCCGCGGAAGACGCTGCCGAGGTCGAGGCAACTGAAGACTGCAGGCTTATCTGCCCACAGCGATCATCAGCACTCAACATTTGGTTCACCCGAAATCTTCGGCAAACGCTTGTTTGATCACCTGAAGTGTTTAAAAAGCCCTGGCGATTAAGTGGGACGTTGGCGTTCGACGGGGTTTTATCTTTTTTTCTACTCAACGCCGCGTGGCGGTTAGTTTGTGTAGCTTCCTCCTCCTAAGTACGTCTTATGCAAGGCGGTAGCTGCATTAGTAATTGAAGATCGTCAAACCCCTCCGCTATCACCTGCGGATGACTTTGCAGATGCGTCGAGCCACGAGCGGCACATTCTGGATTGAAAAGCGAAACATTGTAAACCGCCCGAGTGCGGTCCTTCCTCATCCGTTAAACGATACCCGTTACGGTGCGTTACGCTATTTCTAGCGTTCTCCCCTCCCCTGACCGATGCTAATGAAAGTCAAGGTCGGGATCATTATTATGCGATAATTTTTTGGCATGAATACATCTTCGCGCGCAAATATTGACCCGCGTCCACGTACGGTGTATTCCGCGTCGGAGTGGCTAAGAGAAGCGAAAGGCAGCGCAGTTGAGGCACCTTTACCGGTACGGTAGCGATTGGACTGGGCAAATAAATCGACATCGCGATGGTAAGCAAGATGGTTCGGTTTTTCTTGGAATTTACCTACCGCGGCATCTCCGAACGCGTTTCGGACTGGATGGATGGGGGGATCTTGGGGAATCGGCCACACGCTCATCTGTTGATCCGCTGACCTCGGGGACCTTGAGCTGAAGTTAGCACCGGTTGCAAGCGAGTTGCAAATTGAGCATATCCTTGTTACCGTTCCTGTACCTGATATTGCAGCCCACTGCGGCCTATGGCTGTGGGCTTGGCCTCCACAATACTTAACACCAAACGTCATCTAAATGACGTACCAAAGCAGTAGTGTGAGTTTATGTTTAGCTATTTTCGCTGTGGCCTGTGATAGGAAAGGATTGCAACAATGTTGCTCTTTCCCGATCATCCCGGATGTAGTCCCAGGGTGAGTTTTATCATGCTTGTTCGATGTAGAACACAATTTTTCACTCAATTTTTTCATACAGTCGTTAGAAGAAGTGGAAGATTTAAGGAGACAGCTTCGGGGCGACCCTTTGATCGCCTCCGAAAACAACATCAATCATCAAGTTAGTACCCATCTTAACTTTCAGTCTGAATCGATCCCGTTAAGTCTTCCCTACCGTCCTTCGGTTACGTTTTCTCCCTACCCTTGTGGTTGAAGCGCACACGGAATCACTGTCGAGTCGCTCAAGGAACTTCAAAACCAGATAGAAAAACGAAACAAGCAATACTGGCGATGTATAAAAGGGCGTTCGGATTGTTGAAAATTCCCTCAATCAATTCCCTCCCCGGGGGCCAACCGCAATGTCTTCATGCTGGTGGCACTTGTGAACAAGTACACCGCGTGTGACCTTTAGACGAAAATTAGTAATTTCATTAGGCGTTCAGGCGTTTTGGGGCTACAAGTACAATCAATCACACAGGTCCACAGCGGTCGAACTGGAAGGCCAAGGAAGGCACCAGGTGCAACGTTCTCGTTCAATGTTTGTCTAGGTGTCGAGGCGTCGCATAGAGAATAGGTTAGGTATGGTGTTTTTTTTCGTTTTAGGAAATCTGGTTTCTTCTTCACCCGCCCATATAAAATTACCCACTACAAGGGCAAATTACTTTGACATTTCGATTTCCCCACCATCGGTGCGCCGGGGTGTTTGCGCATCATCTGAGGCGTTAAGATTTTAAGAATGATTTATTTAATATTTGCAAACCACAAACAAGGACGCGCGCGCGCCCGCATTCTGCAGGCACTTTTCATTAGCTTTTCAGCTTGTAATCCCTGGAACAGCTTCGAGCCAGTGGGTTGACAAAGTTGGCGAATTATAATGCAAAAGAATATTCATAATTCATATCGAAATCCGGGAAGCATCCGGCTATCTCTTTGATGGGCGTCATCCGGATGAATGCCCGTCAATTCATTCGTTGAATCCGCGCAAGTCCTCAGTCTTTCGAGTTTCGGCTGAAGGGTTTCGGAGGTGTTAAAACATGCATGTATAACCCTTACGCTTCTGATCAAAAGTTGTATCAATGTATTCAATTTATTTTTTAGCATGCATCTGAAGTTTTTGAGAACATACATTATTAACTGCTAAAATGGTTAAATTTTTGATGTCATCAACACTAAAGATGAAGAAGCATACAAATATTTTCACGATTATACGAGTATTCTGTTCTAACCATTAACTTTTTGTTAAGATGATGTTTAATTAAAAAAATAACATGCTCTAAATTGAATGTAAATAAATACTGAATTAAATCAGCATTTGGTCACAAAATAAAAAGGAAGGAAACGTATACAGTAAATAGTAAGGGGTAAATGAATAAAGTAAATAATCATTCAAACTGTATACAGTATAGATTGACTATAGTCAATATTTACGCTGCAAAAATTAATCGATCTTCTTGATCTTATTTTCTTTTCAAACTTTAGTTATATTTACCATAAGAAATATTTTTATTTATGTTTTGACTTTTTCATATTGCTCTATTACTATGCTTTTAAGAAAACATTTTAGTATAACAAGTGACGAGTGTGCTTAGGAAGGTATCTACTCTCGTGGAGGTTTTTAATTAATATTGAATTTAAATGATTCAATGCGTGCATGCGTGAACCGTCGCAAACATAAGGGTTAACGTTGAAGTTGGCAATGGCGTCCATCCTGAACGACGTGTGGATTTTTCGCGGAAAACCCATTGTGCAGAAATTCCCCTCCCCAAGAAGTAACCGGAAGCCGAATAGAGGCGAGAAGCAGAGTGCAAACAAACGATCAATCCGCACCCGGCGATGCCGACTTCTTTGCGGGTCTACTCGATCTACTCTCTTGACATTTTGGGGAATGATTACCTATGTGCGTGTGTGTGTGTTTGGTAAGAAGAATTTGAACGCTCGTATCCGTGACGAACGGGGCATGACATTTTGATACGTGGTTTCGGCGCTGGGAGGATGCAGGCAAACGGATTTCAAAATGGGATTTGCACTGCCTCATCCTTGGTGCTCTTCGGTGACGAACCGTGACGCATACGGCGATCGGAAATAACTAGGAAGCCAGGGGTTCGGACTGGGGGATCAAAGGTGTTCTGTCTTCTCCTCGGTCCTTTGTTATTCATACAAACCGCGAATAAGTGGTAAAACGACCAAAAATGGAATACAACGAAATTTAGCAGAGCGCACAAGAACACTAGACTGGATGCTTACCGTGCGGATCGCGTTTGAATCCGGGTTGCTCATTTGCAGGAATATTTAGCAAACCGGATCCCAGCGCCAATTTTTCAGAGCGAACGCGAAAACTCACCCTCGCAAAGAAGCACGAGTGGACTGAAAAATGAAGACATTTGTGCGACTGTCTGTCGTTTGAAGCGACGTTCGAAGGGAGGCCGGGCACTGGTTTCCTTCTTACGTACGCCCAAGGCCGTCCCACTGTCATCGATGTGTGTCTATTTATTTGGGTTGCATTTTGTGTGCGCTTCTTCAAACGAGCAAAGCAAAGAAAGGCGGAGTGAGGCTGCAGACGGTGCGCTTCGGGGATAAACGTATGGAATGAGATTGCCATCATCATAGACGTTCCTTTGGTCCTGGAGCGCCGTTTACGTTTATCTTTTTAATAAAAACGTTTTGTTATCTATTGCCAATGTATGCTTGAGAAAAGGCTTGCCATTAGCGTTAGGTTTTGTGAACATTGCTTTGAAGTTATTGAGTAAAGAATAAAATCATCTAAAGTAGGTTTCCTAGCATTTTCCAATATGTCAACTCCTCTAGTGAAGAAGATTTTTCATTTTGCTAAACTGATTTGTACAATGATTTTTTGTTTACTTTTTGCTCACTGAGACTCATTTCGTGGATTATAAAAGACAAGATATTTCGTAATATAATAAATTTAATTCATCAACCTTTGTACGGGATGATAATGCATATATCGAATGAAGTACAAAAGAAAACAACAGTAGATTAGATATGTTACAAACTTAACTGACTGTGCTCATTCATGAACTAAAAAGGGGTTGCTATACACGCTAAAATACGGTAAACTCGAAACAGTTCATTTGACAATTTATTTAGTGGTCGAGAAAAGAGTTATGCGTACAAGATTCGAAAGAACATTTATTTAATCCCAATAAAACATGCTATACCACAGAAGAAGAAGACCACAGAATTTAGGTAGTCACACATTCAAGCAAGAAACAATTTCAATAGTCCTATCTCCTATTATCATATCATCTTAACTCTTTTCACCATTCTTGCTATGAAACATCATATAGAAGCTGGATGTTTTGATCAGAATGATACTTCATCATAAAATATAACTTTTCTAACTTACAATCCAAATAAAATAAAAATAAAAATATTAAAGGTACAACAGGACTCTGTAAAATAAATCAGTCCCACAAGTTCAGCTGCAATTGGACTAGATTGAATGATAGTCTTTTTCGAAAAAATCTTGTTGGTTCGCATGCATAATGGAGGCTGCATCATGTTGTATTGTTCTTTTATAGCTATGATGTTTGAATTTCGCAGGATTTCAGATGCGCCACATTCGTTCCGTGTATAAATGCATCAAACATTTGATTTCTGCCATTATCACCGATCCTTTGGCAAACTGTTTAACAACTGTTTAGGAAATGTGATCAAGGCGACCGCCTTTTTGTGCTGGGAATGTCCTACTTTCGCCTCCAACACTCGGTCGCACTCTTCGCTTGTTCTTACCCCGTGGTCGCCCTACCCCAGGCTGGTCTGTGTTACGTAGTGTTTGGCAGATTGGGACACCGGTCCATTGCGATCGGAAAGGAATTGCCCAAAAACATACAACGTTTGGCTGAACATCACTCGAAGAGGGCCAGCTTGTTTGTGCAGCTAATTGTCACTTCGGGGTAGGTTTCGACCAACCGTGTCTCCCGGTGGCCGGGAAGTGGCAGTGGCCACTTGCGGGCGATGCGTCCGGCGCGGCCGTATATAAAGTCTAACGGTATATCAGGGCCCGGTATCACATCCGAACGGACCTCAAGTCGAAGACGAGTCCGAGTACGTGTTGCCGAGCGTTCGTCTGTGGCTAGAGCGTGTTCGTATATCCGACGTAAATCGTGCAGGTCCGGTTCCGTCGCCAAGCCCGCGAAGCTACGTATATCCGGAAGGTGCTAATTTGGCCGCTAATTGTGCCGTAATCGGTTGAAAAGCGAAATTGAATACGTAATCAGGCGCGTACGAGCTGTTATCGCAAGCCGTATGATGGTGGTAAGTGGTGTGTTCTTGGCGCCCGGGCGACGTTCTACAAAGGATCGGTCTGTTTGTGTTCTGTTTCAGCGTAACGCCGTGTGGTTGGTGCTGCTTGTGGTCGGTGCGGCGGTGGCCGAGCCGCAGGAAGGTTACTTTTACCCGCGTCCGACGCCTCAGTGCCTGCCGCAGGTGTTCACCGAGACGGTGACGGACTACGCCACCGAAACGCTGAACCACTTCTTCACGGACGTCAACACGGTGTACCTGACGGACTATCTGACCTCGACCGTGGTCAATCCGGTCCTCATCACCTCGACCGAGTACTCCGTGTCGACGTTGCTGGTGCCGCAGGTTGAGTACATCACCGAAACGACCACCCTCGTCCTCCAGCCGAGCCCGGTCGTGCAGTACGTGACGGAAACCTTCGTCTCCACCGTGTTCGCCCAGAGTGACTTCAGCGGAGCCGTACAGCCGGTCCCGGTGGGTAACACCTACCTGCCACCGTCGGGTCCTCCCGAGCCGAACCCGGTGCTGATTAACCATGGCATCAACCAGCTCCAGCAGCCGCCACCATTTATTCCGCCACCACGCGTATCGCTGCCCCCGGTGCTGGACCATCCCGTAACGCACGAACCGTTCCTTCCGCTCGACGTGAGCTCCGGTGGCCAACGCACGCTCGGAGAGCCGGTCGAAGAGCACGCGTTCGGAAGCGGAGTTTATTCACTGCCCAACGTTGGGGCCGTGCCGCCTGCATTCGATAACGGTGGCTATCGCTACAAGCGAAAGCTTAACCTGCAAGCTTCGGAAGGACCGTCTTCGACGACGGTTGCTACGAAAACGGACAAATCGGTGTGAGGTGTTAAATGTTGTCCACCTTGCCTACCTTAAGGCGCTTTTCCCACTGAAATTGATCTAAGCCCGTTAGATGTTTAAGACGTTTGAGCTCGTTAGATGTTGGTTCGCGTAGGCTATGTTTTTGTAAGTAAAACTCGTTCGCAATAAATACTCAACTCAGATTGTACCAATTGAGTGACAACTGTTTTAGAAAAATACCTTCCACACGCATAAGTGGTGAAAAATGTCGAATTTTATCTCTGTTTCATTTATGCAACATGATTTTGTCTAGTTCGCGAATGCTCAGGTGCGATCAAACTGACCGCTAACTCTCCAATGTTATGTTTTATACACTCGTTGACTTATTTAAGATATTTTTTGTCTTTCGAAACACATCCCCATGTTTTAGATACTTCTTCTTCTTCTTCTTATGTGGCGCTACAACCCCTGAGCGGTCTTGGCCTAACGAAGCTCCATCCGAAATCGCTCACGGTCGTTCGCCACTCTGGTCCAATTCCGTATCCCGGCTTTATTGGCGGCTTCGTCTACGCCATCCTTCCACATCAATTCAGGCCTACCACGCTTCCTCTGTCCTTAGGGACAGCCTAAAAGGACTTTATGGTCTGTGTCGTCCGGTGCCATTCTCATGACATGATCAACCCACCGGAGCCTGGCGAGTCTAAATCGCTGTACGACAGTGAGGTCTCCATACGGCTCGTCATTATATAACCTCCTCCATTGTCCCTCCTCACATACGGGGCCAAAAGTCCTTCTTAGCTACTTCACTGATTGAAAAAACATGACTAATTTAATAATTGTATTTCAACGAAAAACTATATTTTTACATTCCACAGTTCCTAGTTCCAAACATTCCATATCCATGCTCTGTTCGATCATTACTCATTGCGTTATGCTGTTCCATTACGTTATGCCGTAAGCATTGCGAAGAATTATTTTAAAGGTGCACTTTTTAATCGTCGTATAGAGACATCAATTTTCTTTACCCAAATATTAAAATATTTTAGATGTATTCCAACTTTCGGTTTCTTCGTACGGAACCATACAGTGTAAGTTTTTCTATGCAAGAAACTTACATATTTCTCAAAACGATTTCAAACGTGATATTATGTGGGAGTGTAAATTCAGTACTTCTGACGTTGAGTTATTTAAAAATACAATTTGATAAAGTATTTCAAACTAGGCTTAGTAGGCAGCGCACGAGCGCATGGATAATTTTCCTAAAAGTGAAATCACATTTTTCAATTGTTCTTCTTTGAAGATAAAATCGTTTTATTCGTGAAATCATAATGCACATCACACGCACACACTCACACACATACACATATAAACATGCTAAAGTGATACACAACCATTGCTGGTACTACGTTAGTCTGCGCTTTCGTGCAGCCGAATGGTAAGTGTCAGTCTAAGCGTTTGTTTTGTATAAATTGTTCTTCGATTTCCCGCATCGGGTGGGGGCAGGGGACGGAAACATTCCCCGGCGGAGAGGGGTTGAAACAATTCCATTGATCAAGCTTCTTCTCTAGGGGCTTCTTATGTACATTAACGGTTTGGGCCTACGAACTAATCACTGGCCAGGTGAGCGTTACGGAACTACTACTAGGAGTGCTTATAACGCATCACCTCACCACCGTGAGGGACGGACGTATGAGTATTTGTTATCATTTGTTGTTCTCTACTTCGGGGAGTCGACAAAGTCGACATCGCATCGGTTACCGGTCCTTAGGCGTTCCAGTCCAGATCGTTACGTTCTTGAGCCTGCGGTGGGAGCACAAATCTTTTCAGCTCGGGGACGTTGGCGTACGCGGGAGAAAACGAATTGGCGGCCACGGTCTGCTGTACGGGTAGGTAGAGCCCGGTGGGCGTGCAAAGGATCTTAGTGTGGACGTACAATTCCGTTTTCGTAACGGTCTTCGCCGGCGTGTCTGTAACCGGAAGGTAGACAGTAGGCGGTCGGCAATAGGACGTGCTAACGGTGGTGTAACTGGTCGCCGGAGGATCTAGCGGTGGCGTAATTGTGACGGTTTTAGTAGTTGTTTTGGTGCTGGTGATACTTTCCGAGGGTGGCGGTCTAAACGTTTGCGTGACCGTTGAGGTGATTGTAGCAGTTTCCGTGCTGACAACGAAGGGCTTGGAAGTTCGGGTGACGTTTATCGTCGCTGCCGTTTCCTTGAAGACATTCCTTGGTGTAACAGTACTGTGAGAGAAAAGAAAAGTGAGAACAGTTTTAATACCGTTACGTGAGTTTCTTGTATTTTTTGATGCACCACCAACCTCTTTACGGTTACGGTAGTATTGGCCGTCAGCTTTACTAGATAGGTTGGCGTAATGGTGCGCCTTTGCGTTAGAGTACTGTTCAGCGTTACAAGGACGATAGAAGTCGGTGTAACCGTCCGACTGGTGGTGACTGTATCAGCATAGATCAGTTGAGTAGAGGTCGACGTAAGGTTTGTGGTGGTATGTTGAGTATCGTAGTAAATGGAAGAGGTGTAGGTAGGTGTTACAGTGCGATTCGTTGTCGTCTCAGGGAAATAGTTCGTGTTGACGAACGTCGGTGTTACGTTTCGAGAGATCGTGACCGTAGGGTGGTAGATGTAGCTCACAGACGTCGGTGTAACGGTTCGATTGACTGTAGTCGTTGGTGCGTAGAAGAGATTAGTGGACGTCGGTGTGAATGGTGTGGTTGTGGTTACAGGTGATTCGGTAATGATAGAAGTTGAAGTTGGCGTTACGGTGACATTGGTCGTCTTTAGAGGTAACGTCGACAGGATTGTAGAAATTGGTGTGATTGTCCTGCTGACCGTCACTGTAGTGCTAATGGTGGAATAGTATATGTATGTCGGCGTTATGTTTCGACTGGTTGTCGAGTAGGGCGTTAGGGTGCTGATGATGGTCGTCGTTGGTGTTGTCGATGTAGTGATCGTAACGGGTGGTACACGGGAGGTGCTGATGGTTGTCGTTGCAGGCAGCGTCGTGGTAATCGTCTCCGCTGGTGGCGTGAAAGTGCAGGTATGTGTTTCTGAAATCACCGGCAGGTAGAAGTTTGGCGGCATGTTGGTCGGTTCACACACGGATTCCGTCTCCGTAACGGTGATGGTATTATACACCGTTTTTGTGATCTTTTTTTCTCCACCGGGCCACGGGCAGGGAGGCTTTACAGACGGGTAGCCACACACTTCCGGACCACCGACGCACGGCTTAGGCGTGGGAGGGCCTGGAGGCGGGTAGCCACACACTTCCGCACCACCGACGCATGGTTTTGGTGGTTCCTGCACATATCCTTGCGACAGCCTTTCGGTGGGAAAAACCAGTGGTTGGTTTGGATTCCATTCAGGCGCTAGTTGGTAACCGTTGATGGTGCATACTGCCAGAGCAAGCAGCGGCAGTAGTATGCGTACCTTAAAACAGTAGAAAGAAATTTTGTTATCAATAAACTGAACGGCATGATTGACATCTGTGCGTAATGAAGAATAAAAAAAAAGTTGACCAAGAAAGTAAGACGCAACAAGATTTTAAATCGAAAGCCATTGGTAAGCGCATGATTTCTATTTTGGCCCGTATTTTATACGGCATTCCTACACGTCAAAAGGTTTATCGCATACTTCTGTTTTGCATAACGATCGCCTGGACCACCGTCTTCCTGTTATGCAAAGTTTTTTAAATGATGTTAAATGAATGATGAAATGATGATGAAATGTTAAATTAAATGATTTCATTGACATATCCCCGCTGCGTGTCACCTATCAACTCACTTTTATTTAATGTTTGTCAAGAAAACTTTCTCGAGCCTAAACACTGTCGACTAAACATCAAGATAAATGACTACAGCTGCATCCACGGCAAACGTAACGCATGCTATACTGTTTTACATAACACGAGAATTCACAAATTCACGAAATTAATTCAGAGGTTTATCAGCATCGTGGAAACGACATGGTCAATAATTTATTTTAAAACAAGAAAAGACGGATTGACGAAAATAATTGAACAAATACAATAAAATCAAAAGAGGTATCACTTTCCATCAAAGAAACACGTTATCCTTCAGAGTTACTTTCCATGTTGTATGCTCCAACTAAACCCCTTCTTTGATAGACACTTCTCCTAAACATCCGACAGGCTCGTTCCCTTTGCGGGTCCCTCCATCCCTCTCGGTGTTGAGTTGAGGTTGGGTTGGTTTGATGCTTGACCAATATTTATCCGCCCTGGTCCGCGGATCGACCTCAAACACCGGTTGGAGGTGGTTTTCCTTCCGAAAGTCGCCACTAACTGAAATGCGGGTCGCGGTCGCCGAAAGGTTAACGCTGTTTGCTACCGTTGGCGGGTAGTTTTGCAGGAGGCGAGTAATTTATCTACCAATTAGAGCCACGTGATGCGCAAATGCGTGAGAATGCGTTCGTAAAATAAACACCACGAGGTAGGCAAGCTTTGCAAAAACTTGTGAGTCATCTTATTTTGCAATGGCAGTTAGTGGACTTGTCGATAGATTTTAGCATTAAATACAAAGTAAGAAGGGAAACAGCTCTGCAGACTGCAGGTCAGTTCTCCATTGATATTAATTCGCTTCTTATTACCATAAATCAAGTAAAAAAGATGTAAATACGTTACATCTTCAACGTTTGCTAAACTCCAAACTCATAGATCATTCGGTTGATGCAGAATCGACGGGTTTTGGAAAAGAATACGATCAGGGACGGCATTAGGTAAACATTCACAAGTTTTCGTGTGAAGACGCAATCAGTCTTCGGCTTGCCCGCGTGCGCAATTCTGACCAACCTTTTATGTTGCAGCTCATCTCTTGATAGAGATCTCATCGTACAATGTTTACTGCACTAAGTGTGCACAGTTTCGGTTTGCTGTGATTCACGTAAGCGGCAGATGCAGTCGAGTGGTGTGAAGGATGCACTTGCAATCCAACACGCCGACTAGCGCCGGATGGATGACGGATCTACGCATGCAAATGGGAGGCCGTTTAGTAGTAATTCCCGCGGTTTCCCCCTCCCCTTAGGCTGATGTTATTTGATTTCAGCTGACCAATGGGCAATGAATGTGAAATAGGGGAGTCATGTAGCGGCTTGCACGGCTCGATGCCGATACGCGCCCGTCCACGACGGATTCGCTCATCTTCGCCGGCCTGCGTCGAGATGTGAATGAAAGAATCCGGCCTGCACCGTACCGGATCGTAGTGACTTATCCGGTTTTTGTGTGGCGTCGGCTGGTTCGTTTGCAATTCGCTTTTTATAACTAAATTAACCATCGAGGTCGCCATCGGTGGCCGGGACTTGGCTTTCCCTGGGCGTTGGACTGTGGCAAGTGATTTGTAGTTTGATTAAGCACCTGGGCAACCTTGGCTGCATCCTTTCTCGATTATGAAATTCGCAAACAAGGAAGATGTACGAGGGGAAGATCACTTGGCTTTAAGGTGGCTATGCAGATGAGTTTGTAGGCAATGTGATTTGATTGAAATCAATTCGATGCTGGAATGTTGCTTTCAATTCGGTAACTCGATAGCGATATTAATAAGCCACGTGGGTTATTCAAAACGGTGGAATACATTGTAGTTCACCTTAAAACCTCTTTCCAAACAAACCAAAGTAGCTTGAAAATCCGAAAGAACTTATCTTAATGTTGTTTCCCCTTCCAAAAATCAAATCAGTTAGTAATTTGTCAATATGTTGAAAAAAATAAGGAAATAAAATCCTACATATGTACGACGCAAAGGGTGGTTCGCCTTTGGAAGCAAAATAATTAATTTCAAACGCTAAATTAAGCGACACCCCGAAAAACAAAACATCATATCAGTCCTAAAAATAAGTCTCCCAAAGCCCCGAACGACGAAAAAGTCCAATGAACTGACAAACACAACCAATTCGCCGCTCGAAGCACGTACCTGTGGAGATACTAACCTTCGAAGCGGCCGGTTGTTAGAAGATGCCAATGTCAAGGTGTCGTTACCATTGGCACGACCCACCTGCGTCTTGGAAGCGCGATTTCGGAACGTTTTCGTGCGATTGATCCTTCGGCAGAGCTTCGAGCTTCGACAGCAATCCCTATGAGGTACGGAAAGCATGTGTTTACTAACCGGTTTTCTCTATATTTTAAGTCCTCATATCGTTTCTCGATTTTTTCCTTGCCTGATGAGCATCTCTATCTTCAGAATCGAACAGTTTTTTTTCGCAACACCATGCGGACGTTTCATCCAATGTGGGTTGATGGCAAAATTAGCATTTTGTTATCACAAAAATAGCCAATCGATAGAAGTACAAATTTGAAAATATGCGCAGATCTCAGAAAGGTAGAAAATTCAAAATTAGCTCCGAAGAATAAGAGTCGAAGAAGAATATGTCTTCCGTTCAATATGCAAATGGCGTTTCCTCCTCATTCGCATGTTAATGTTTTCCTAAATCAGATAGCCTATAATTCACCATCGTATGGCATTGGCGTTCTGTTACCTAGCGTTGCTTAGATAGCTTTGACTTTGAGGAAAATTGAAGCGTGATTTATCTGGGAAAATCCCACTTGTGCACGGGATCTTCCCTGGAATTTTCATCGAACCCTGATAGGAACAAAATGGAAGTTTTCGCCTCATTGAAGTCGATTGACAATGTGTTTCATCAGTTGTCCATCATCTTCAGATAGATTTATTGTAATGAGCTGCGGAAGCTTACCAAGAAGTAATGTTGAAGGTCAAGTTCGTAGAGCTGAGAGAGTTCATAGGGAAGGAAGAACAGACAAGTTGTGTGTTGGGAGTTTGTTTGCTAATATTCCACATTGGTTCAAACATTGGTTCTTCTGGACCAACATTTTATAAAAAAAAACTAAAAAAAAAACCCCTCAAGTGATGCCAAGCAACGCAATGTACACAAAATGTAAAGTAAACAAAAATAAATTAAAATGCCGAAACATGGGCCGGATAGCCAAAAGTGCGATGGCATTTCTACACCAGGGTGGCGCAAATCATCCCTCGAACAAGTGTTCCATTCGCCGCAAATGGATGTCTCCTTTGACGTTTAAAATAATTATTGCACATTAATCACGGCTTGCAATTTTCGCATCGATGAGACAACAATCTGCATATAGGATTCAGGTGGACACGGTCCGGAGGCATGAACATTGTAATTTACTGTTGACCGAGGCTCTGGAGATCACTATCGGTACTATCAGGCTTTAGTTTGCAACGCTGATTCAAACTAATTATGAAGCTGGAAATCGACAGTCGCCTCATGGCGTGGTTTTTTAGTTGAGGTGGGGATCAAAATGATGATGACGATCGTCTCTATCGGATGCGTTACGTTACTTGAGCGTGTGTAAGATGGCGACGAGGACCCAGAACTTCCTTATCTGTGTGTATGTATCAACTTTGACCTAAAGCTGAAACGTGGAACGTGCGTATTTCGCTTGATTACTTCCTGTTATGTGGAGTTTTTGAAACGATTGTTAAGCAAAATAATTCCATTGACTGATGCCCACTGTGTGTCAACTATCAACAACATTATTGGATGATATTAATTTTCGAGATTCGCACGGATGGAGTTTAAATTTAAGATTTTTCTTAATGAGCTAAAGGTAATTTAACTTCAAGCTAAACTAAATGTCAACAAAATAATACTATTCGTTTGAAGTATGGTATCATCAATTGATAACCTGTTAGCATAAACTATTTATAGCTACAATTTTTAAAAATGGTGGCCAACATATAGTATTAGCTGAATAAAAAAGAATGTTCAGCAGAAAAATAAGCTGGACGGCTAATCCGTAAAACAGGATCTACTAGTTTTTTTTATATTTTCAAGTTCGGTGCCACTGAAATATGCCAATAATAAACATATTATCATCTATTAGCCGGTTCCATATTTCAACGGTTTAGACTTCAAAAGGATATGTGTATTTCGAAAATATATTAATAATCACGAATATTAAAATAACGATCGATCTCTAAGCGTATCGGACCCTAGTTTTTCTTCCGCCATCACTTTCGATTATTGTTCAATCCTATTTGTCGCAAAAAGTTGTTAGTTTGTCCGATAAAGGTTCGTCTCGCGCAACCCAACCCGAACCCCGAAGAAGAAGGAAAGAACCCTTTTTCCAACGTAAGCTCTTAGTATCGACGTTTGCCTGTCACTGTTACTAAGAAGAATACTGAGATGACACGTTGACATTGAGCGTTTTGGGCTCAAATCGGTTGAATAAATAAGCGAACCAGGAATCAACGGTCGGTCATCGCCGGCGCAAGGTTCGTCGGTGTTGCGCGTGCGGCCACAGCCCCGCGCAAGCATGCGGCCTTGAAGATGTCTCACCTGCCCACGAATCTGCCGCCGTGAACCAAGAAAACGGCCCAATGGAAAACCTGTTTCTCTACGGACTTCATATTTTGCTGTCGATCGCGGCTGTCGATTGTGTGTTCTTTAGATAATAAAAATGGTATGGTGGGGTGTGCTTCACCTCTTCTGATCATTTTGTTTGATTTTGGGCGTTCTTGGAGAAACTTGAAAAATATTCCCAGCACGCCTTAAGACAGAAAATTCATATTATTGCAAAAAGAAAACGAGCGGTATTTGTACTATAAAATGGCGTCATGTTTATGGCGGGAAAATTCGTTGCATTAGCGCCGAAATTCGTGATGCCATAAAATATTTAACAGTCGTATCTTAGATTGTTTTGTTGGCAAGCGACTATTTTTCACATGATTTTTTGTGTTTGTCGAATAATTTAAAAACAAACAGGTGACTCATCCAGGATGCAAGGATTTGGCCGTCAATGATGCATGGATGTTTGATAACTCGCCGTAATTAATATCCAAAAAGCTAATGGATCGAAAGGAACAACATATACTCCCGCAGCCGAATGGGGAATGCAAAACGGCATCGCATGCAGCTCATTAGCATCGCAATCAATTTTCCTCCCGACATCCGCGTGCTGAGACGATACACATGCTGACCAATGATAAATCAATTCCCGCGTCGGTGGATTGCTCAAAATGAGTTTCCATTACCAATCTAACCTCATAAGTTGACACCCACGGGGTTTGTTTTTTTGTCGGGGACACTCATGAGTTTTTTTGTCGGGGACACTTTTGTTTTTGTCGTTCAGATTTGTCTGTGTGCAATGTGAGCTTGATTTAGACAAATTGTTCTTGATGATATTTCCATGATAAATAAACATAATCTGGCAAAAAGTATTTCTATGATAAATGAACATAATCTGGCAAACAGTATTTGCCATCTCGCCCGATATTCGATAGTTTGAGCGATGAAATGACGTTTCTTTGACTTTAGTTGAGCATAATGGAGGACCCTTGCTCTGTGATTTGTCTCGAAAGCAGACGGTTTCCCTTTCGACCTAATTTTATTCCCAAATCAGTCGAATTGATCATCACCGTTTTGGGTTTGCGATAAACTTCTCTGATAAAAGACAAACGATGTGACAGGGTATGCAGGAATGCTATAAATGTTTCCACTAGCGTACACCTTCTACCTACATCTGCGACAATCATCGTTCTCGTCATGATTTTGGCAAATTTCCCACCCATCCACGCCACGGGCGGCTCGTTACCGGTTCGTACGTGTGTGCTGGTGATGGATGGAATGGATTTATCATCACCCGACAAAGGCTTGGTGTATACAAATTGGCGATTTTTGCTTTTGTTTGTTCACGGTGTCTGAACCCGACATGTGCATCTGAAGAGGTTCGTCACTTGTTCGCGCGTTACAGTCTTTCTCCGCCGAGAACCGGGTTTCGGTGTCCAGCGTGGCCGAACCCGTACGTACGTGACCCTCGGTGGTTGTGTGTCAATGTGCGTTTATCGTATGATGGCGGTTGGGATAAAAATGTCCCGTAGGTCAAAGAATACACAAAAAGACAAATAAGTCAAAAGCAACAGAAGCAAAACCACGGAACCTGTTGAACTTGGGAACTGTGCACTTTAATTTACGGAGATCTTTTTTCTCGCCAAACTGCTCACTCGGTGATCATCTGTGTACCATTTTAATGTCTGCCAGGGGATCCCTAGAGGGGCACCCATTTAGGCTGGTACGAACGGCTGGAATGAATGCTATGGACGTAAATCGATCGGAGTTCCCTGTGCGATCTGTGTAGCAGCGATATCTCCAACAAAGAAAACAGTCAATATCGTCTCTTTGAGAGGTCGATTTCACAGCAGGTTCCTCGGGGTGGAGCTTCGAGGGGAGCAATTTCGGACGATAAGCTCCACGTCACGAAGGTCGCCGGTTCATATAAGCCTGCGTTCCGAAAAGGAGCCACTTGAAGGGGTCCGTCCTTAAATGTGATTTGTGAAAAACGGCGCTATATTTTATTTTATTTCATATCATCCGCACCTATCGAGCCGTCCTCTTGAGTCTCCTCGCGAAGTATGACCCTGAAGGAAGCAAGCGTGACAAACCCACTCCGCCACCAAGTCGGTCTGATGGCAAAGATACGCGGTTTACGAGCAAACGACCGATGTGAAAATGCAGTGAATTAATATGTATGACGCAGTATTTCGGGGCACCGGTCCTGGGCCCATCACCATTGTGACCCCTTCGCTCGGGTAGAGTATGATTTACGCAAAACACCGCCGGCACGCTGTATGGTATCGTGAGAATGGCGCACTGGACACGCTTTGGAAGCTACCAGGCGGGACTCGAGATCGTTTCCGACATGGTTTTCTTGTGTTTGTAAAGGGCCTGATCGTGCCCAAGTGCAGAAAAGAGCCCATGATGGCGCTAATTTAAGGTAACGGTTGTCGTCCGGTAAGTAGGAACGTCGTTGAGGCCAAAAATTGTATTCGTTACAGCTGCCGTACTGCTGGGACGTGCCAATTATGGATGCATCTTGGGTGTGTGAAGTTGTCAGTGCTCGGGTGGTTAAGAAGAGATGAACATTAACCACAATCGAAACGATGTATTTATTTACTTTAGGAGTTTGTTTCAATATTTACCCAAATGACGAGATGGATTGTACTAATTGGGAATTATTTATTACCGGCTTGTTGTGAGTCTTGAGTGCTTATTTCAAACCATTATTATCAAACCATTTCTTATGAAAGGCGTTTCTTTTCTCATTCGATAAATGAAGAACTATACATAAACGTATATGAAACACAACCAAATGAAATCTGCAAAATAGGGATACATATTTTTCTCCAGCAAAACAATACTGGCTGCCCGAAATGGAGCTTTCATGGTTATTGGAATGGGGATGTTAGGCTCAAATCAACAAATTGTTGTTTTATGATAACAAGCATACAAATGACGATCACAACGATAAGGTTGTGATAATTTGCAGAAAAGATAAATACCTTGAACGAAACATCATTTGCTAAGCATGATATTTGTATGCTCACGAATGTAATAAAACACACTTAGAAAAGGATGCAAAACTGGAAATGATAATACTGAGCATCAGAAAACCGATGTCCCCGCCCAAGGATGCTCGTAAAACTTCTACTCCAACCAGCAGCATAAACGATGCGAGCGCGCGCGATCCGTGAACATTTAGCGATGCGAAAAATCGATGCGGTCACACCTTCCGGCGTAGCTCCAGATTAAAGTTTGCTAAAAGCCAAACGTGATGGCCTTCTTCCGAACCGGGGGAGAGAGGCCTTGCAAGGGGCATTAAATTAGCGAAATTAGCATCCCACGTAGCGATCGAAGGCAACGGGACTGAACGCTGTCAATTGTCACCAGAGAACGTCAACGATTCTTCGGGTTATGGTTGGACGGATATTTTCTAACTGGTTGCGAAATGGGAAGCGCTGAGGTGAAAACACAAAAAATCACACGGCTTGAGCATTTTTTGCCATATTCGTGCTCGAACAAATGCATGCACATGCAGACAGCTTGTCGCATTGAAAATCACCGCTGAGCCGTTGAAAACCATCGTTTTATCGACGGGATGTGCAGATACAATCATTATCTTACGATATTGCTAGTTTTAGTGAAACGAATAGCTGGGGTCAAAGTTTTCATATAATTCAAGTTTAACTTTTTTACAAATGGATAAGAATGCAAAACAGTTTCAAACAATTTGAATCAGTATAACAAATCCTTGAAAACGTAAGTTAATTTTTTATGTGGTAGAATTTCTCCATCAATGTTGCTCAATTTATTAAAGACTCTTAACTATGCAGGTGAAAACAATATTTTGAAGTGATTAAATCGTACACTTAAAGTTTCACAACAGCATCAGTTTTATTGGATGAAATGCATTCAAACCCGTCTCATAAGAAGTAAACTGCATGAGAATTGATAGTTTGTTCTATTAGTCAACTCTGAGTTTCTAATTTGTGCACTAAAGCATCATATCGACACCATCACCACAGCACATGCGTCAGCAATAACTTCACAGAACCGTGACACAGTATCGCAGGTGGGAGTTTGGCCCTGTATTGTGACGCTCCCTGTTTGTCCACACGATGAAGCACTTCTATTAGCTAGTCAAGGCGGTGCTAAATAGCCACCAGCAGCTGATGATGGCCTCCCTATTGGGTTTGTCCAATATTTTTCCCTCGCGTCATGAGCACTTGACATTGCACATTGAATGCAACAGACGCCAAAGATGTGTTGGCTTTAATTAATCAAATTTGACACATGAAATGAAGTGTATATGCCAGGAGGCAGAACCACTTTGGACATCCTTACGAAGGTGAACTTGCTGACGGTTGACATTTGAACTGGTCAACTCGAGAAGGATGAGACGAATTGCGATCTCACTCACCATGATGCACTGCGACTGCTGTACTACCACTTGCTCGCGCGTGCCTTTCCTTTGGTATCCTTTCGAAACTTGTCAAACGGTTGGTTGACCACAATGTTCTTCAAACTGCGCACAAGCTCTACGAGTAGAAAAGTACGTTCGGGCGTTAAACGACGGTGACTACGACGGACCGTGGAACCGGGGCCAAAGCACGCGGTACTGACCAGTGTCCGATCGCCTGTTTGCGCGTCCCGAACCAATCGGCTCAGAACGGATCGGCACGCGGTTGTGCTGTCGCTTGCCGAAAAGTGAGAAACGAACTGAAATTTCTCCATCGGTGCGGGATGCTTTTATAGGCGCGTCCGAGCTGCCCGGTGAGATGTTAGGGGCGAGTCTCGCGCGGATCTTCACGCTTCACGCTCATCCTCACTCGATACTCCCGATGATAGTGCTCACAAGTAGTGGCAGGGAGACCGGGGTTCTCACGAGCTACTAGAAAGAACATTTGACGGAAATTCATCGGGAAGGTGGCTGGTAAGATTAGTAAAAAAATCAAGAAAGATTTATCAGTTTTAGGTAGTGTAGTATCCACGGAGGGAGATAAGTAAATCCACGTCTGTTCTGCTCGCTATCCACAGTGCTACTGCCGTTTATTCTCTTAATTCACTCAGTACCGGCCACGAGTTCTCGTGAGAGCTATCTCACGATACTACATCACTTTTCCTTTTTTCTTTTTTTTTCTTTTTTTTCTTTTCCTTTTTTTTTTTTGTTTATACATAATTTTGTAGATGCGTTGGGTGTCGTATAGTCCTCTTGGTCCTTGGTTCGGAATCTGCTCCTAATTTATTTGGCTGATTTAATTGCCGTTGGGAGCCACTGTCAATCAATCCATCATCGATACGTTGCAGGTGGGAAACGTGTCTTCGATACTTCAGCCCTGAATTTTCGGAGACCACCATAACGTCTCCCCCCTTCCTTTTAACTACTTTAAACCGCTCCGTGTCGAAGTTCGGCGACAGTTTATTGGTCTTCAACATTTTCCGAACCAGTACTATATCTCCTTCAGCGATGGGGTTCGGCTTTGCATTACGTCGCTCATCGGCGTATGTTTTGCCTTTAGCTTTCTTCTCCTTATCCCTATCCATTACTTCCTCATCAACTTCCTTTGGCTGGCTGATCGATGGTAATCTATCTCGGATGTTGAAACCAAGAAGCATTTCCGATGGCGATTTTCCGGTTGTTGAGTGTGGTGTAGATCGGTACATTATGAGGTACTTATTTAAATCCTCCTTCCAATCTGAGTCAGTTGCCTGACTTATCGTGAGCCTTTTTAAAATTGACCGGTTTTGACGCTCTACTTCACCGTTTTGTTGCGGCCAATATGGTGTAGTGTGAATCAGTTTTATGTTATTTGAATCGCAGTAGTCTTGAAACTCGCTGCTGATGAACTGCCGCCCGTTATCTGCTGTAATAGAAAGGGGGAAACCGAACCTTGCAAATATAGGAGTCAACCGTTTGATGGTTTCTGTGGAGTCCGTTTTCATCGTGATTTCAATTTCAATGAAACGACTGAAATAGTCGACCACCACAAGTAGCTGGTGACCTGTAGGGAGTGGGCCAAGATAGTCGATTGCCAGGTGTTGCCAAGGCGCTGATGGAAGTTCTCGTCGTTTCATCGGTTCTGGAGCGGCAGGAGCTGCCACTAGTATACATCCTCGGCAGTTTTTAATATATTTTTCGACTTGCGCATCTAGCTTCGGCCACCATACCTTTGCTCGTAGCCGCTGTTTCATCAATGAGATGCCAGGGTGGCCTTCGTGTGCCAACTCTAGTGTTCGCTTTCTTAAGGTCTCTGGTATGACCATCCGCGTTCCTCGTAGAAGTAACTTCCCGACGAAACAAAGCTCGGTCTCAAACGCCTTAAACGGAACTGCCTCTTCACCCCATTTGCCTTCATCCAGTGCAATTCTGACTGATTGTATTTCCTTGTCTTTTTCTGACTCTTTTTCGATCTCAGTCATTCTTAAAGCGACTGGAGCTGCATTCAAGGCTACCCATTGTACGTAATTTTCTGTATAATCCTCGAACGGCTTGCCGTCCATCGCAGAAGTAATAGCCAACCGTGACAAAGGATCCGCGATGTTAGATTTCCCGGGTCTATAAATAACTTTTCCTTTATATGCCTGTAGTCGAACTACCCATCTTTCAATTCTCGCCGACGGTTTTGATCTTGGTCCGAAGATTGTTTCCAATGGCTTATGATCTGTAATTAATTCAAATGACCGGCCATACAGATAGTAGTGAAATCGCTCCACGGCCCAAACTAATGCAAGCGCTTCTTTTTCTATTTGAGCGTAACGTTTCTCCACGTTCGTGAGGCTTCGGCTCGCATATGAAATGATTCGTGGGCCGAGACTGTTGATCTGGATGAGGACAGCTCCGAGACCGACTGGACTTGCATCGGCGATTACTTGCGTCCGATCGTTTACATTAAAATATCCTAGTGTTGCCGGATTTATCATTGCTTGCTTTAACTTCTCGAAAGCCTTTTGGTGTTCTAGGTTCCACACAAACTTTTGTTGTTTTTGTAACCGTCGAAGAGGTTCCGTCTGGGTCGCTAGATCCGGAATAAACTTGCCTACATAATTCACCAGGCCCAAAAAGCTTCGAATTTCTTCTTTCGAACATGGCTCTCGAAAGTTGCGTATAGATTCCAACTTATCCTCATCCGGTTTTATTCCCGTAGCAGACAATATATGCCCCAGAAATTTTAATTCTGATACGCCGTATACGCATTTCTCATTTTTAAGCTTAATGTTGCTTTCCTGTAGCTTAAATTGCACCTTTTCCAAGCGCGTGTCGTGCTCCTGTTGACTTGACCCGTAAACCACTATGTCGTCAATAAAGTTTACGCAGCCTTCGCACCCGCTCAGGATTTGTTCCATGATTTTTTGGAACAGCTCAGGCGCGCAGTTGATGCCAAACATCAAGCGCGTGTATCTATAAAGACCTCTCCGAGTGATAAACGTCGTTATCTCTCTGGATCGCTGAGATATCTCTACCTGGTGGAAGGCATTTTCTACATCCAGTCTGGAGAAAACTTTTGCATTCGCAAAAGCTGGGAGAAAATCTTCGATGGTGGGTAATGGATGGTTTTCCCTTTCTACTGCCTCATTTGCCCGTCGCATGTCGATACATATGCGCACATCGTTACCTTTAGGGACAACGACTACCGGGGACACCCATTTAGAAGGTTTATTCACCTTTTCAATTACTCCTTTCTTCAACAGGATGTCAAGCTTTTCCTCCACTAGTTTCTCCAATGCAGCTGGAATACGACGGTACGGCTGAATAACCGGTACTACATCTTCCTTAATCGGGATGTCAATTACAATATCCTTGATAGTTCCTAGGGGGTCATGCGCATTGACGTTGTTGACGCTTATTTTTAAAACTCCCATTTCTGTCGCCGTATCGCGACCAATCAGGACTTTTCCCTCTCCTCCGATCACGTAGAAATCCGAATCCAGGGTGTTTTGCCCTACCGTGAGGGTTGCATTAAATACCCCGATGGTTGAAAGTTCCTTTCCACCGTAGGCTTTGAATACTTTGCCAGTATATTGTTTTTGATATTTTACTACGACTTTCCTTGCCTTCAACTTCTCCCATACTGACTCACTCAGGAGATTATATTTCGACCCAGAGTCGATCACGGCGGATGTTTTTACTCCTCCGATTTCGCAGCTGACATCGCCGTCCTTGTCAGCGGTTGTCAAGTGAAATACATACTCGCATTCACGATTATCCACTTGGTTGACCGTATCGGAAGGGTTTCGGTGGTTTCCCTTGTCAGTAATTTTGAAGTTTCTCTTGGAAGATTGCATCGGGAGCTTACGTTTGCGGCATTTTCTCGCAAAGTGGTCCATCCCTTGGCATTTGTTACATGCCTTTCCTTTCGCGGGGCACCTCTCATCTCTCGCCATATGACCAAAAAACCCGCAACGATGGCATTCAATATTCCGCGCTTCTCTCTGGCCTCCATGGGACGGTCTCATGTCTATTTTGTTTACCTCGCTAACTTGAGGTTTGGGGATTTCATTTGAGAAGGATTTCTCTTGTACCGCTACAGTTTCGAAAATTTGTGCCACTCGTAATATTTCGGTGAGGTCCGCGTCACCCCGCTTCAAAAGTTCCCTACGTAGGGCTGGCGATTGGCAATTTCCTATGACTTGATCCTTGACGTTTTCCTCCATCTTGTCACCGAATCCGCACCGCTCTGCTTGGATTCGCAGACGCACCGTAAACGCGCCTACTGTTTCGCCTGCCCCTTGCTTCATCTGACGAAGCAAATGCCGCTCGTAAGTGGCATTTCCTTTTGGAAGGAAAAATGCATTCAATTTGCTCATGGCCTCTTCGTACGGGGTCATGCATGGTGTATATGTCTCCACGTTAGCCATTGGCCCCCGCATGTCAGTGCCCGGCAGATCTGGCAACGACTCGAATAGTTGCTGAACATTTGAGCCAGCATAATGGAGTAGCAAATCCTTCTTCCACTCCTCGTCAGTGACGCGGGCTGCTCGCACCATCGTCTCGAAGGCCTTGAGCCATTTGCGCCACTCGTCTCCTACATTCCCATTACTCGTGTAGTAGTTAAATGGTTGCAACTGCAATCCGAGAGTGCGAACCATATCTGAAAGGGAGAAAGATATGTGTGTATATATATATACTTTTTTTTTTTTTTAAGATCGCACTGCTTTATTCAAAAGGCTCAGAACGCAATGTTTCGATGCCTAAGACCAATTCTTTCATCCACCACCACTCCACCACATCACATTCACCACAAAGTTCTATCACACATCGCCTTTGTGAGCCACAACCAACTATCACACTTTCTTCTTCCCGTCCTCTTTTAACTAACAGAAGGTACCGCAGTCACGACGAATCGGTCGTTAATCATCACTGCTGTGATGCTGTGCACTCCCTCTCTTTTCTATTTGCACGGTAGTTTAGCCACGTTGCCAAATTTGCCTTCCAACACCTGCCTTCTCGAAACCACGTTTAATCGACTGATACTCAGATTGATAAAAAATTTTTTTCTTCCATCACCTGCATTTTAAGCAACAGATCCGTTGGATCGGACTTTCCTTTCTTTTCATCCGCATTCAAGCGACAGATCCCTTGGATCAGACTTTCTTATTCTTTTCATCCGCATTTAAGCGACAGATCCCCTGGATCTGACTTTCTTATTCTTTTCATCCGCATTTAAGCGACAGATCCCCTGGATCTGACTTTCTTATTCTTTTCATCCGCATTTAAGCGACAGATCCACTATTGGATCAGACTTCAGATTCGTTACATCCGCATTTAAGCGACAGATCCCTTGGACCAGGCTTTCCTTTTTTTCATCCGCATTTAAGCGACAGATCCACCGTTGGATCAGACTTTCTTAATTCTCACACGCTTTACACTATCTGCATTTAAACACCGTTCCACCACCTTTTCCGTACCCATTGAATTCTCCATTTCCTTCTTGCTTCTTCTATCCTCGTCGCCAATTGTAGTATCCACGGAGGGAGATAAGTAAATCCACGTCTGTTCTGCTCGCTATCCACAGTGCTACTGCCGTTTATTCTCTTAATTCACTCAGTACCGGCCACGAGTTCTCGTGAGAGCTATCTCACGATACTACAGGTAGCAATAGGCAATACGTTCATTTTGGGCAAAACCTGAAAACGAAATGACCATAAAAATGTGCATAACCCTTAAATATGCCTAGTATTTGGATTTAGATTATTCAGCATGACTTCACCCGTTTACGGCAGTTAAAGTCATATCTGTTGTTAATGTGTAATTTAATAACTACGTTACATTACAGATCAACAAAAGATTCTTTTTCATTCGCTTTAAAACTTGTTTATATTTGTATTTCAACCTGGCCTAGCGATGGTGATACTGAACAAGCTGATGTAGGCAACCGACTGTCGATATTTTGAATAAAACTTAAACTCCCTCAAAACTACCTCATTTATAACACCGATGCTTAGTTCTTACAGTAGTACAGTAGTTTCATTAAACACAACCTTGGTATTTAGTTTTTTACGGATGTTTTGACGTATTTAAAATACTCACGATATCTACAATCTACAGTTGAAAATACATATTTCCCATCCATAGTTATCAATATGCCAGTCTTGACCATTTGACCCCAAATCTCGTTTCTATGCGGAGGATCTTCTCACCCTGCATGAGAATATATCTTGCTTGAAGATCTCGAGCTCCCCACTGTTGTTTCTCTCAATTTGTTTTTAAACGCACACATTTAAACACCTATTTGAGTCGCTCTCTCGCTCTCGGGGCTTAGATGCTTGATCTTATCTCATATAAGTCCACCGGGGTGGCATCTTTGTCATATGGAGATGAGTACGCTTATTCTTTTAAGACCCTTCCAATGCTTACCTGAGGATGTCATCACATGTGCTTTCATTAGGACATTGCATTTCGTGCTGATAACGAACATTTCCTGGCGAAAATCCTATTCTTAGACATCGGAATATTCTTACCGGAGAAAGAAGGAAAGGCGGAACATACATCCTCCCACTTTATTACGTGATTGCAAACCAACGCACGATGACTCATCCAGCGATGCTGGTGTTCTCTATGTTTGTAACAAGAAATGTAATCTGCCCGATGGTGATCTTGATCTTAAAAGAGGCCGGTAAGCGAGCGAAGCTAACGATGGTCCTAGTTTTTATGGTCCAAAAATAAAGAAAGGAATATTGTGATATGCACCAGGGTTAAACCAGTTTGAATATCAAGGCTGTACGATTGGGACGGAATTTGGCTAGGACTTGCCCACCCGGATGGATGAGCTACACAGCGAAGGTGATTTGACCTCGAAATAGCAAACCTCAATGCTAGACCAGAACGGGTTTGTTCCTATCTCGAAGACTTTTGATAAAGTTTGCATAAAACATAAAATTGAAACAAACTTTCTTCCCGTTGAAAGGGTTGTGAAAAGTAGATAAGCTAGGACGGATTTTCGCAAAGTAGAAAGTTTGCGATTTTTGTGCGTTTATCAGATATATGTTTTGCAAATGTGTTTTTTTTTTGGTTTACTCAACTCGGACAATTTACGACCAATTAAGAAAGGAACTTATTTTTCCTACTATTTTCGCACTATTTCGACGTCCTTGTTGCGTTTTGCTTTTCCGCCCGAATCCGGTTTGAATCAAAGCAGAAAACATAAAGATCGCCAGGCTTGCTAAACCGCCAGTAATTTATTCAAAATGGGATCCGCCTCTACACAGGTTGGACTCCGCGAATCCTGTTTCGACAGATCGTTTCAGCTTGTGCCTAATTTTGAGCCGTTCGCCAAGCGGGTGGAAGAACTCTTGGTGGTCGAATCAAGAATACAAGATGTTGAAATAAAAAACAAGTCTGTGAGGATGATCAAATACAACGCATCGAGTAGAAGATGGTCACCAGATTTTGGTTGACTTCGGGCTTGGGGTATCGACTATTCTTAGAGAGTATTCTTGTTTGGTTGGTTTAAAAATAAGTTCGATGCGCCCAATGTATCTTTGAACCCGTTCTATCGTGACATCGAGAAGAACTGGATCAGGTTCGGCATTACCATTCTTGCTTTAAGATAACGGTAGGCGACCACGAGTTGGCGTGTGAACTATGCAAATGTGGGGAATTTGTTATTAGTTTGCTTGTATTCCGGCTGATGATCTAATCGCTAATTGGGTCATTTTCGGCTGTTTCTAATGAAATGGGAAAATATTTGATTTTGATTGTTCGTGAAATGTATGTTGAGTGTGAGCAAGATAAGAACCAACCGTTTATTCCTACTAGCTTGGCCAACCTAAAAATAAGTTATGACTAAAGATCAAAGTTTATAGCTTCCTGGTGAAGGTCTTTGTCTTTCGCCGGTGGGTTTATATCATATATCATCATCAACACCAAGGAACCGCAGCAAGCCGACGGTAGGAGGTCCTGTTTACGGCAAAGCTTGGGAACCCATGCGAGTTTCTAATTTTTGCGAATCGAGTTGTTCCAGCCATCCGTAAGTGCATATACTAAACGATTAAGTGGAAAAAGAAGATATTCGAATTTATCTTTCGCAAAAAGAAGAAGTTTTAAGTGCACAGCTAGAACCGGTTTAAGTGCAAATCTGGACTACGGTTGCTGACAAAGAAAAATAATGCATAATCCAGATAGTAAGATTCTTCAATGCCGGTTTGTCGTTTTTCTTCCACCCTCTGTGTTGACACCCTGTTCCGACAAACCGATGCCTCTTGCCCAGGAACCGTACCTACTGGAGGTGATAATTTTATGCGAAAATGTTTGATTATTTGTTCGGTTGCTGATGCTATTTGACATCACGCTGAAGACGCCGAACCGGGTGTCCACCGCTTCATGATGGTGCGGTCATGGTGGGTAACTCCAAGAGTTTTGTGTGGTTTTGAAGCTGATTTTTTACGACTGATAGGACCAATCGGAGTGGGTTTTTGGGAATTGGACGTTTTCGATGCGGTTGAACGCCTGAGGGAGAATCGATCGTTTCAAGGTTGACATTTCAGTATTTCATACGAACCCGAACTACACCAAATGTGAATATGAATGCAAATGGTCTTGAGAAGACCGTCAACAATATTCGTTGGAATGGTTGTTTATTTTGCTCTTTGAACCTTTTAAAAATTTTAAGTGAATGCATTTTAAAAATGCAATCTCGACGCGGCATTTATGAATCAAATAGTAAGGGTATCTCATCCGCCTACGAACATGCTCAAGAGAGACGCTCAACGAACTAAGCAGGTTATAACAAAATGCATATCTGTAGAAATTTGGTATGGGAAGTAGTACAAATCAAAACAATTTAAAATGTTTTCAAAATATTTATTGCACCAGTTTAAGATAAAAATAATAATTTACTCTATATCTAGTTGTATGAATGTTACTTGAGCATTTAGTTGTATAATATGTTCCTTGTTGTTTACATTATAAATGATAAACGGAGTCCAAAATCCATCAAATTGGATTGTTGAACGGTTCACGAATTGAATGATCCATTATTAGACATTTTTAGGCGAAATCAATGATGATGTCCATATCTTTATTTCCACGATAAAACTTCGGAATAAAGAATGCCCGCTTGCTAAAAATCGATCGCAAGGGAAGACGACTGAAGGAACGACCTGTATAAGACACTTCAGTATAAGCCTACATTGCAGTTTAAAGTTTGAGTTCCGAGACATGACGAACAATTGCAGTCACAATTGTGGCTTTATAGCAAAGTTGTTATTGATGAACTTTTTTTGAGTATTGCAAGGTGACCGATGACATTTCGGCTTTGGTTACACACTTATGGGAATCCGGAGCACCCACTTGTTGAACATCGTCATCCAGTAGGTGAGGAAAAGGATAAGGACTGTGGAACAAGCGGAAAAGTTTGTCGTCTTTTATTATATTTAATTTATATAATGCTTTTAAAAATGATAAATTGAGTACACAACTAAGGGTTGTATTTCACTTGCTCATAAAATGACTGTAAGTAGTAGCTGGAAAGAAAATAATTAGTTGGAATAGTAATTGAGTTGGAATTGTAGGAAACTCTAGGAATTTGAAAAGTAAAAACTGTAGCCTCGTTGTGCCAAGCTATCGCTATGCACGATGGAGACGCCTAGTAGCTTCGAAGCTGTTACGGAGGCCAAGGAAACTTAAATAACTTTCGAATCCATCGGTAACTACTAGTAGTTACTAACCATCGGCAACTATTTGAAGATTTACACTTGGCCCAGAAGAACTCTAGCACATACACCCAAATAAAACGAAAATTACACATAAAATTCATATATGAACAAAACAGAAGGATAATGAACATAAAAAAACAGTTATGTGTTCATCCGAAAAGATTAGAATCAGGTGTTCAATACTTTGGGTATATCGTATACGGGATGCATTGTACTATTTCAAACGTTGGTATTGGAAACTCCAGAACAGTGCCGGTGTAACTCGACCAAACATTTGATTCATCCTCTCGCGTAAAAATGCATCTAATGCTCCAACGGCTGTTGCGGCACATTTTTATGGTCATGTCATTGGAATGTTGTATTGAGTATGTGATGCTCGTTGGTGAGACCATAACAACAAAACAGAAGTAAATCTACGAGACCTGATCCCATTGGTTTAATAAATAGTTTAAAAACCATGCTCCAAAAATAAGCAAAATTAAAAAACTAACCAATTCAAATGCTATTAATCCCAGCGTTATCTAGTATGACCGCAGCAGAAACGGTGACCGCGTGGTTCGGAAACTCTGGTGTGATGTTGAAAAGCATCAGTTGCCGCACAAGTAATCAAACATTTTCGCATAAAATTATCACCTTTAGCCGGCACCGATCCTATATCGTTTGGTCAGAACAGGGTGAAGTCAACGCCGAGGTTTGGAAGTCAAGTGATGGGCCGATGAATATTCGTCGGCATTGAAGAATCTGATTAGTTGTATTATTTACTATTCTTTTTAGTCGGACCGCAGTCCAGTTTTGCACTCAAACCGGTTCTAGTTGTGCACTTAAAGCTTCTTCTTTTTGCAAAAGATGTGTGCCAATATCTTCTTTTTCCACTTCATTGTTTAGTATATGCACTTACGGATGGCTCAAACAACTTGAGCCGCAAAAATTAGAAACTCGCCTGGGTTCCCAAGCTTGGCCGTAAACAGGACCTCCTACCGTCCGCTAGCTGCGGTTCCTTGTCGTTGATGATGATATATGATATAAACCCACCGCCGAAAGACAAAGACCTTCACCAGGAAGCTATAAACTTTGATCTTTAGTCATAACTTATTTTTAGGTTGACCAAGCAAGTCGGAATAAACGGTTGGTTCTTATCTTACTCACACCCAACATTTTACGAACGATCAAAAACAAATCTTTTCCCATTTCATTAGAAACAGCCGAAAATGACCCAATTAGCGATTAGATATTCTCGACCTCTTCATCATCCGGAATACAAGCAAACAAGCAACAAATTCCCATATTTGCATAGTTCACACGCCAACTCGTGGTCGGCTACCGTTATCTTAAAGCAAGAATGGTAATGCCGAACCTGATCCAGTTCTCGATATCAAGATAGAACGGCTTCAAAGATACATTTGGCGCATCGAGCTTATTTTTAAACCGACCAAACAAGAATACTCTCTAAGAATAGTCGATACCCCAAGCCCGAAGTCAACCAAAATCTGGTGACCATCTTCTACTCGATGCGTTGTATTTGATCATCCTCACAGACTTGTTTCTTATTCCAACATCTTGTATTCTTGATTCGACCACCAAGAGTTCTTCCACCCGCTTGGCGAACGGCACAAAATTAGGCACAAGCTGAAACGATCTGTCGAAACAGGATTCCAACCTGTGTAGAGGCGGATCCCATTTTGAATAAATTACTGGCGGTTTAGCAAGCCTTGCGATCTTTATGTTTTCTGCTTTGATTCAAACCGGATTCAGGCGGAAAAGCAAAACGCAACAAGGACGTCGAAATAGTGCGAAAAAAGTAGGAAAAATAAGTTCCTTTCTTAATTGCTCATAAATTGCCCAGGTTGTATAAAAAAACAACACACATTTGGAAAGCAGATATCTGATAAGCGCACAAAAATCGCAAACTTTCTACTTTGCGAAAATCCGTCCTAGCTTATCTACTTTTCACAACCCTTTCAACGGGAAGAAAGTTTGTTTCAATTTTATGTTTTATGCAAACTTTATCAAAAGTCTTCGAGATAGGAACAAACCCGTTCTGGTCTATTATTGAGGTTTGCTATTTCGAGGTCGAATCACCTTCGCTGTGTAGCTCATCCATCCGGGTGGGCAAGTCCTAGCCAAATTCCGTCCCAATCGTACAGCCTTGATATTCAAACTGGTTTAACCCTGGTGCATATCAGAATATTCCTTTCTTTATTTTTGGACCATTTGGACCGTCGTTGGCTTCGCTCGCTTACCGGCCTCTTTTAAGATCAAGATCACCATCGGGCAGATTACATTTCTTGTTACAAACATAGAGAACATCAGCATCGCTGGATGAGTCATCGTGCGTTGGTTTGCAATCACGTAATAAAGTGGGAGGATGTATGTTCCGCCTTTCCTTCTTTCTCCGGTAAGAATTATCCGATGTCTAAGAATATGATTTTCACCAGCAAATGTTCGTTATCAGCACGAAATGCAATGTTCTAATGAAAGCACATCATTGTGTGGTGTCTTAAAAGAATAAACGTACTCATCTCCATCCGACAAAGATGCCACCCCAGTGGACTTATATGAGATAAGATCAAGCATCTAAGCCCCGAGAGCGAGAGAGCGACTCAAATAGGTGTTTAAATGTGTGCGTGTAAAAACAAATTGAGAGAAACAACAGTGGGGAGCTCGAGATCTTCAAGCAAGATGTATTCTCACGCAGGGTGAGAAGATCCTCCGCATAGAAACGAGAGTTGGGGTCAAACGGGCAAGACTGGCATATCGATAACTATAGGTGGGAAATATGTATTTTCAACTGTAGATTATAAATATCATGAACGCCATGATTGTTTCGTACACAACGAAATGCCAAGGTTGTGTTTAATGAAACTACTGTACTACTGTAAGAACTAAGCATCGGTGTTATAAATGAGGTAGTTTTGAGGGAGTTTAAGTTTTATTCAAAATATCGACAGTCGGTTGCCTACATCAGCTTGTTCAGTATCACCATCGCTAGGCCAGGTTGAAATACAAATATAAACAAGTTTTAAAGCGAATGAAAAAGAATCTTTTGTTGATCTGTAATGTAACGTAGTTATTAAATTACACATTAACAACAGATATGACTTTAACTGCCGTAAACGGGTGAAGTCATGCTGAATAATCTAAATCCAAATACTAGGCATATTTAAGGGTTATGCACATTTTTATGGTCATTTCGTTTTCAGGTTTTGCCCAAAATGAACGTATTGCCTATTGCTACCTAAAACTGATAAATCTTTCTTGATTTTTTTACTAATCTTACCAGCCACCTTCCCGATGAATTTCCGTCAAATGTTCTTTCTAGTAGCTCGTGAGAACCCCGGTCTCCCTGCCACTACTTGTGAGCACTATCATCGGGAGTATCGAGTGAGGATGAGCGTGAAGCGTGAAGATCCGCGCGAGACTCGCCCCTAACATCTCACCGGGCAGCTCGGACGCGCCTATAAAAGCATCCCGCACCGATGGAGAAATTTCAGTTCGTTTCTCACTTTTCGGCAAGCGACAGCACAACCGCGTGCCGATCCGTTCTGAGCCGATTGGTTCGGGACGCGCAAACAGGCGATCGGACACTGGTCAGTACCGCGTGCTTTGGCCCCGGTTCCACGGTCCGTCGTAGTCACCGTCGTTTAACGCCCGAACGTACTTTTCTACTCGTAGAGCTTGTGCGCAGTTTGAAGAACATTGTGGTCAACCAACCGTTTGACAAGTTTCGAAAGGATACCAAAGGAAAGGCAAGCGCGAGCAAGTGGTAGTACAGCAGTCGCAGTGCATCATGGTGAGTGAGATCGCAATTCGTCTCATCCTTCTCGAGTTGACCAGTTCAAATGTCAACCGTCAGCAAGTTCACCTTCGTAAGGATGTCCAAAGTGGTTCTGCCTCCTGGCATATACACTTCATTTCATGTGTCAAATTTGATTAATTAAAGCCAACACATCTTTGGCGTCTGTTGCATTCAATGTGCAATGTCAAGTGCTCATGACGCGAGGGAAAAATATTGGACAAACCCAATAAGGAGGCCATCATCAGCTGCTGGTGGCTATTTAGCACCGCCTTGACTAGCTAATAGAAGTGCTTCATCGTGTGGACAAACAGGGAGCGTCACAATACAGGGCCAAACTCCCACCTGCGATACTGTGTCACGGTTCTGTGAAGTGATTGCTGACGCATGTGCTGTGGTGATGGTGTCGATATGATGCTTTAGTGCACAAATTAGAAACTCAGAGTTGAATAATAGAACAAACTATCAATTCTCATGCAGTTTACTTCTGATGAGACGGGTTTGAATGCATTTCATCCAATAAAACTGATGCTGTTGTGAAACTTTAAGTGTGTGATTTAATCACTCCAAAATATTGTTTTCACCTGCATAGTTAAAAGTCTTTAATAAATTGAGTAAAATTGATTTTCAATGCGACAAGCTGTCTGCATGTGCATGCATTTGTTCGAGCACGAATATGGCAAAAAATGCTCAAGCCGTGTGATTTTTTGTGTTTTCACCTCAGCGCTTCCCATTTCGCAACCAGTTAGAAAATATCCGTCCAACCATAACCCGAAGAATCGTTGACGTTCTCTGGTGACAATTGACAGCGTTCAGTCCCGTTGCCTTCGATCGCTACGTGGGATGCTAATTTCGCTAATTTAATGCCCCTTGCAAGGCCTCTCTCCCCCGGTTCGGAAGAAGGCCATCACGTTTGGCTTTTAGCAAACTTTAATCTGGAGCTACGCCGGAAGGTGTGACCGCATCGATTTTTCGCATCGCTAAATGTTCACGGATCGCGCGCGCTCGCATCGTTTATGCTGCTGGTTGGAGTAGAAGTTTTACGAGCATCCTTGGGCGGGGACATCGGTTTTCTGATGCTCAGTATTATCATTTCCAGTTTTGCATCATTTTCTAAGTGTGTTTTATTACATTCGTGAGCATACAAATATCATGCTTAGCAAATGATGTTTCGTTCAAGGTATTTATCTTTTCTGCAAATTATCACAACCTTATCGTTGTGATCGTCATTTGTATGCTTGTTATCATAAAACAACAATTTGTTGATTAAAGCCAAACATCCCCATTCCAATAACCATGAAAGCTCCATTTCGGGCAGCCAGTATTGTTTTGCTGGAGAAAAATATGTATCCCTATTTTGCAGATTTCATTTGGTTGTGTTTCACGTTACGTTTATGTATAGTTCTTCATTTATCGAATGAGAAAAGAAACGCCTTTCATAAGAAATGGTTTGATAATAATGGTTTGAAATAAGCACTCAAGACTCACAACAAGCCGGTAATAAATAATTCCCAATTAGTACAATCCATCTCGTCATTTGGGTAAATATTGAAACAAACTCCTAAAGTAAATAAATACATCGTTTCGATTGTGGTTAATGTTCATCTCTTCTTAACCACCCGAGCACTGACAACTTCACACACCCAAGATGCATCCATAATTGGCACGTCCCAGCAGTACGGCAGCTGTAACGAATACAATTTTTGGCCTCAACGACGTTCCTACTTACCGGACGACAACCGTTACCTTAAATTAGCGCCATCATGGGCTCTTTTCTGCACTTGGGCACGATCAGGCCCTTTACAAACACAAGAAAACCATGTCGGAAACGATCTCGAGTCCCGCCTGGTAGCTTCCAAAGCGTGTCCAGTGCGCCATTCTCACGATACCATACAGCGTGCCGGCGGTGTTTTGCGTAAATCATACTCTACCCGAGCGAAGGGGTCACAATGGTGATGGGCCCAGGACCGGTGCCCCGAAATACTGCGTCATACATATTAATTCACTGCATTTTCACAGCGGTCGTTTGCTCGTAAACCGCGTATCTTTGCCATCCGACCGAGTTGGCGGCGGAGCGGGTTTGTCACGCTTGCTTCCTTCAGGGTCATACTTCGCGAGGAGACTCAAGAGGACGGCTCGATAGGTGCGGATGATATGAAATAAAATAAAATATAGCGCTGTTTTTCACAAATCAAATTTAAGGACGGACCCCTTCAAGTGGCTCCTTTTCGGAACGCAGGCTCGTATGAACCGGCGACCTTCGTGACGTGGAGCTTATCGTCCGAAATTGCTCCCCTCGAAGCTCCACCCCGAGGGACCTGCTGTGAAATCGACCTCTCAAAGAGACGATATTGACTGTCTACTTTGTTGGGGATATCGCTGCTACACAGATCGCACAGCGAACTCCGATCGATTTACGTCCGTAATATAAATTCCAGCTGTTCGTATCAGCCTAAATGGGTGCCCCTCTAGGGATCCCTTAGCAGACATTAAAATGGTACACAGATGATCACCGAGTGAGCAGTTTGGTGAGAAAAAAGAGCTCCGCAATTTAAAGGGCACAGTTTCCAAGTTCAACAGGTTCCGTTGTTTTGCTTCTGTTGCTTTTGACCTGTTTGTCTTTTTGTGTTTGCTTTGACCTGCAGGACATTTTTATCCCAACCACCATCATACGATAAACGCACATTGACACACAACCGCCGAAGGTCACGTACTTACGGGTTCGGCCACGCTGGACACCGAAACCCGGTTCTCGGAGGAGAAAGACTGTAACGCGCGAGCAAGTGACGAACCTCTTCAGATGCACATGTCGGGTTCAGACACCGTGAACAAACAAAAGCAAAAATCGCCAATTTGTATACACCAAGCCTTTGTCGGGTGATGATAAATCCATTCCATCCATCACCAGCACACACGTACGAACCGGTAACTAGCCGCCTGTGGCGTGGATGGGTGGGAAATTTGCCAAAATCATGACGAGAACGATGATTGTCGAATGGCTGATGAAGGTAGAAGGTGTAAGCTAGTGGACAATTCATAGCATTCCTGCATACCCTGTCACATCGGTTGTCTTTTATCAGAGAACTTTATCGCAAACCCAAAAAGGTGATGATCAATTCGACTGATTTGGGAATAAAATTAGGTCGAAAGGGAAACCGTCAGCCTACGATACAAATCACAAAAAACGGGTTTTCATAATGCTTAGCTGAAGACAAAGAATCGTCATTTCATTGCTCAGAATAGCGAGGCGGGATGGCAAATACTTTTGCCAGATTATGTTCATTTATCATAGAAATACTTTTTGCCAGATTATGTTTATTTACCATGGAAACGTTATCGGGAACAATTTGTCTAAATCAAGCTCACAATGCACACAAACAAATCTGAAAGACAAAAACAAAAGTGTCCCCGACAAAAAAATGTCAAAATTTGCGAATCGTAAAACTAATGAATTCCTATACCTCAAAATGTGCAAGACCGGGTGGGTGTCAACTCATGAGGTTAGATTGGTAATGGAAACTCATTTTGAGCAATCCACCGACGCGGGAATTGATTTATCATTGGTCAGCATGTGTAACGTCTCAGCACGCGGATGTCGGGAGGAAAATTGATTGCGATGCTAATGAGCTGCATGCGATGCCGTTTTGCATTCCCCATTCGGCTGCGGGAGTATATGTTGTTCCTTTCGATCCATTAGCTTTTTGGATATTAATTACGGCGAGTTATCAAACATCCATGCATCATTGACGGCCAAATCCTTGCATCCTGGATGAGTCACCTGTTTGTTTTTAAATTATTCGACAAACACAAAAAATCATGTGAAAAATAGTCGCTTGCCAACAAAACAATCTAAGATACGACTGTTAAATATTTTATGGCATCACGAATTTCGGCGCTAATGCAACGAATTTTCCCGCCATAAACATGACGCCATTTTATAGCACAAGTATCGATCGTTTTCTTTTTGCAATAGTATGAATTTTCTGCCTTAAGGCGTGCTGGCAATATTTTTTCAAGTTTCTCCAAGAACGCCCAAAATCAAACAAAATGATCAGAAGAGATGAAGCACACCCCACCATACAATTTTTATTATCTAAAGAACACACAATCAACAGCCGCGATCGACAGCAAAATATGAAGTCCGTAGAGAAACAGGTTTTCCGTTGGGCCGTTTTCTTGGTTCACGACGGCAGATTCGTGGGCAGGTGAGACATCTTCAAGGCCGCATGCTTGCGCGGGGCTGTGGCCGCACGCGCAACACCGACGAACCTTGCGCCGGCGATGACCGACCGTTGATTCCTGGTTCGCTTATTTATTCAACCGATTTGAGCCCGAAACGCTCAATGTCAACGTGTCATCTCAATATTCTTCTTAGTAACGGTGACAGACATACCTCGATACTTACATTGGGAAAGGGTTCTTTCCTTCTTCTTCGGTGTTTGGGTTGAATTGCGCGAGACGAACCTTATCGGACAAACTAACAACTTTTTGCGACAAACAGGATTGAACAATAATCGAAAGTGATGGCGGAAGAAAAACTACGGTCCGATACGGCTAGAGATCGATCGTTATTTTAATACCCGTGATTATATTAATTTATTTTCGAAATACACATATCCTTTTGAAGGCAAACCCGTTGAAATATGGAACCGGCTAATAAATGATAATATGTTTATTATTGCCATATTTCAGTGGCACCGAACTTGAAAATACAAAGAAAAACTAGTAAATCCTGTTTTAAGGATTAGCCGTCCAGCTTATTTTTCTGCTGAACATTCTTTTATAATCAGCTAATACTCTATCTTGGCCACCTTTTTTTTTTTAAATTGTAGTTATAAATACGCTTACAGGTTTACGCTAACAGGTTATCAATTGATGATACCATACTTCAAACGATAGGTATTATTTTGTTGATATTTAGTTTATCTTGAAGTTAAATTACCTTTAGCTCATTAAGATAAATCTTAAATTTCAAATTTTCAAAAAGTTGTTGATAGTTGACACACAGTGGACATAAGTCAATGGAATTATTTTGCTTAACAATCATTTCAAAAACTCCTCATAACAGGAAGTAATCAAGCGAAATACGCACGTTACGTTTCAGCTCTAGGTCAAAGTTGATACATACACACAGAAAAGGAAGTTCTTCGTCCTCGTCGCCATCTTATACATGCTCAAGTAACGTAACGCAGCGAATAGAGAGGATCGTCATCATCATTTTGATCCCAACCTCAACTAAAAAACCACGCCATGAGCCGACTGTCGTTTTCCAGATTCATAATTAGTTTGCATTAGCGTTGCAAACTCAAGCCTGATAGTACCGATAGTGATCTACAGAGCCTCGGTCAACAGTAAATTATAATGTTCATACCTCCGGACCGTGTCCACCTGAATCCTATTTGCAGATTGTTGTCTCATCGATGCGAATATTGCATGCCGTGATTAATGTGCAATAATTATTTTGAACGTCAAAGGAGACATCCATTTGCGGCGAGTGGAACACTTGTCCGAGGGATGATTTGCGCCACCCTGGTGTAGAAATGCCATCGCACTGTTGGCTCTTCAGCCCATGTTTCGTTCTTTTAATTTATTTTTATTTACTTTACATTTTGTGTACATTGCGTTGCTTGGCATCACTTGAGAGGTTTTTTTAGTTTTTTACAAAATGTTGGTCCAGAAGAACCAATGTTTGAACCAATGTGGAATATTAGCAAACAAGCTCACCACAACTAACTCCCAACACACAACTCGTCTCTTCTTTCTTCCCTATGAGATTCCCTCTACGAACTTGACCTTCAACATCACTCCTTGGTAAGCTTCCGTAGCTCATTACAATAAATCTATATGAAGATGATGGGCAACTGATGAAACACGTTGTCAATCGACTTCAATGGGGGAAAACTACAATTTTTTGTTCCTATCAGTGTTCGATGAAAATTCCAGGGAAGAAAACAACATCTCGTACTCTCGTGAGATTTTCCCAGAATCACGCTTCAATTTTCGTAAAAGTCAATCCTATCGAAGCAACGCTAGGTAACAGAACGCCAATGCCAGACGCTGGTGAATTATAGTCTATCTGATTTAGGAAAACATTAACATGCGAATGAGGAGGACACGCCATTTGCATATTGAACGGAAGACATATTCTTCTTCGACTCTTATTCTTCGGAGCTAATTTTGAATTTTCTACCTTTCTGAGATCTGCGAATATTTTCAAATTTGTACTACAATCGATTGGCTATTTTTGTGATAACAAAATGCTAATTTTGTCATCAACCCACATTGGATAAAACGTCCGCATGGTGTTGCGTAAAAAAACTGTTCGATTCTGAAGATAGAGATGCTCATCAGGCAAAGAAAAAATCGAGAAATGATATGAGACCTTAAACTAGAGAGAAAACCGGTTAGTAAACACATGCTTTCCGCTTCTCATGGGGATTGCTGTCGAAGCTCGAAGCTCTGCCGAAGGATCAATCGCACGAAAACGTTCCGAAATCGCGCTTCCAAGACGCAGGTGGGTCGTGCCAAAGGTAACGACACCTTGACATTGGCATCTTCTAACAACCGGCCCGCTCGAAGGTTAGTATCTCCACAGGTACATGCTTCCAGCGGCGAATTGGTTGTGTTTGTCAGTTCATTGGACTTTTTCGTCGTTCGGGGCTTTGGGAGACTTATTTTTAGGACTGATATGATGTTTTGTTTTTCGACGTGTCGCTTAATTTAGGGTTTGGAATTAGTTTTGCTTCCAAAGGCCAACCACGCTTTGCGTCGTACACGTGTAAGATTTTGTTTGCTTATTTATGTCAAAATTGTGAAAAGTTACTAACTGACTCGATATTTGGTTTTGGAAACAACATTAAGATAAGTTCTTTCGGATTTTCAAGCTACTTTGGTTTGTTTGGAAAGAGGTTTTAAGGTGAAATACAATGTATTCCACCGTTTTGAATAAACCACGTGGCATATTAATATCGCTATCGAGTGACCGAATTGGAAGCAACATTTCAGCATCGAATTGATTTCAATCAAATCACATTGCCTACAAACTCATCTGCATAGCCACCTTAAAGCCAAGTGATCTTCCCCTCGTACATCTTCCTTGTTTGCGAATTTCATAATCGAGAAAGGATGCAGCCAAGGTTGCCCGGGTGCTTAATCAAACTACAAATCACTTGCCACAGTCCAACGCCCAGGGAAAGCCAAGTCCCGGCCACCGATGGCGACCTCGATGGTTAATTTAGTTATAAAAAGCGAATTGCAAACGAACCAGCCGACGCCACACAAAAACCGGATAAGTCACTACGATCCGGTACGGTGCAGGCCGGATTCTTTCATTCACATCTCGACGCAGGCCGGCGAAGATGAGCGAATCCGTCGTGGACGGGCGCGTATCGGCATCGAGCCGTGCAAGCCGCCACATGACTCCCCTATTTCACATTCATTGCCCATTGGTCAGCTGAAATTAAATAACATCAGCCTAAGGGGAGGGGGAAACCGCGGGAATTACTACTAAACGGCCTCCCATTTGCATGCGTAGATCATTGCATGCTTACGTGAATCACAGCAAAACGAAACTGTGCACACTTAGTGCAGTAAACATTGTACGATGAGATCTCTATCACGAGATGAGCTGCAACATAAAAGGTTGGTCAGAATTGCGCACGCGGGCAAGCCGAAGACTGATGACGGCTTTACACGACAGCTTGTGAATTTTTACCTAATGCCGGATCTGGTCGCATTCTTTCCCAAAACCCGTCGATTCAGCACCAACCAAATGATCTATGGGTTCGCAGATCAGCTAGCGTTGAAGATGTATGGAATTTACATCTTCTTTACCTGATTTATGGTAATAAGAAGCGAATTAATTTCAATGGAGAACTTACCTACAGTCTGCAGAGTTGCTTCCCTCCTTACTTTGTATTTAATACTAAAATCTATCGATAAGTCTACTAACTGCCATTTCAAAATAAGATGACTCACAGGCTTTTGCAGAGCTTGCCCACCTCTCGGTGTTTGTTTAACGAACGGATTCTCACGCATTTGCGCATCACGTGGCTCTAATTGGTAGATAAATTACTCGCCTCCTGCAAAACTACCCGCCAACGGTAGCAAACAGCGTTAACCTTTCGGCGACCGCGACCCGCATTTCAGTTAGTGGCGACTTTCGGAAGGAAAACCACCTCCAACCGGTGTTTGAGGTCGATCCGCGGACCAGGGCGGATAAATATTGGTCAAGCATCAAACCAACCCAACCTCAACTCAACACCGAGAGGGATGGAGGGACCCGCAAAGGGAACGAGCCAGTCGGATGTTTTGAAGAAGTGTCTACTTTTGTCTACCAAACAATTGATTTGGTTTTCAATACAACACGGGGAGACATTGTAAAGGATAGCATGACTTTTTAGGCAGCTAAATGACTGTTATATTTGCCGAGGTATATATGTTATATAACAAGATATATCTGTTTGTTTTAAAATTAATTATTGAACTCATCTTTTTTATGACGCTGAGGCCAAGAAGAAGATTATTCCTGCTTATATTTCTATAATAAAACGTGCACTTGTATTGCATGTCAGATTTCGATGTCGTGGATGGATGCAACAGTGGCCATTTTATTACAAAAATTTAAATTTTCATGGCATACGGCATTCGTAAGCAATATTCTCTATTTTATCAAGGGAAAGAAGGCAACATTTGTGCTGCGTAATAGACCTCGTTTTGCATAGATAGTCCAACGTATACAGTTTCTACCAGTGTAAATCCTCTTATCTGGGGACCAAATTGGGAGTGAAATTAAAGTTGATAAAAGCTTGTTTCAAACCACGATTTCAAACAGATTACAATTTTGCATAATTTTATCAACAGAAGGTTTGTTTTAGTTTTTGGTTACGATTTTGATAAATGCTGTTATTGTAGACAAATATTCATTCGTAAAGGTTTTGAAAATGCCGTCAAACTTACATTTATCAACATTTCTTTCTGTTTCTTTAAGATACTAAAACTGCTACCATGGCTTGCTCTCCTAGGATGCACCAATGCCAATTTTCAAATCATCGAACTTGGGGGGAATCCCAACTACGGAGACCCTTCCGTTTTACGAGATGGCGCCCTTTATCCCAGTGAAAATGCGATTCCAAACCTGCAATATACAGAAAGGCCACCGCTGAATATTCTGCCTCAACGTTTCGAGCCTCCTCCGCCTCGACCTTGCGAAGGTGGCCCGGAAGTTTGTGGCTACCCGCCTGCAAGGCCTCCTCCTCCTGAAGAGTGCGTCGGTGGTCCGGATAAGTGTGGCTACCCGATAGAAAAGCGCAACTGTTCTTGGGATGGTGGAATAACTGAAACGACCATCGATGTCAGTACCACCACCACCGTCTACGAGTCGACCATTGAGCCAGCGTTGTGTGATGATGAGCAGATTATAACCCCGTCAATCTTATATATGTCGGAGCGGCCGACCTGCTCCTCCAGACCTGCCGTAACTACCACGACGCTGCCACCGAGCATAACCACCTTCACTGAACGTCCACCACCCATAACTAAATATGTAACGATAACGCCGACGACTACCATCTTAATCAGCAAAACGCCCTACGTTACGATTAAAAGGAACGTAACTTCGACAGTCACAAGCCTCTCCACCCTTGACTCTACCGTGACAATCAGTAGAATAATCACACCAACCACTACGTATCTTACGACAACGTCAACGGCTACGGTCTCCCGGAACGTAACGCCGATTTCAACGAACCGCTTTTACGCCGCAACTGTGGAAACCACGAGAACGATCACACCGATCGTCGTTATCTCCAACAAATTTCCACCGGTCACAGTGAATCGAACCGTTACACCGACATCCACCAACTACTTCTCACTGGCAACTACCACAGTCGCTCAAAATGTAACGCCGACGTACACTAGCGTGAGCTATTTCCCCGAGGTGACCACAACCCGCAACGTAACACCTGTCCACACCGAGTACATTTACTATCCCACGGTAACGGTCTCAACGAATGTTACACCAACCGTTATTCATAGAAATATCGTCGGTACGGTCAGCATCAACCGGACAGTTACACCGACTTCGACCATACTTATTACGCTCGACAACACCCGTACAGAAACGCGTAGTATCACACCAACCTTCTTGGAGCAGCAGACGGCCGATACGAAAACAGCAACGACGTGAGTTACGCTCGAAAAGCTGGCATTAAATAAACGTAACGTTATTAACATGTTTCCACCTTCTTCCACAGAATCTTTACACCAAGGATTATCGTCACGGAAACAGCCCCGACGACAAACGTCACCCAAACTTACACGCCCACCTTTTACACGACGACGACTCTAAGTGAGACCGAGACTAGAAGGACCACCGTTTATCCAAAAACCACGAGTACTACCACTTTACCCCCATCGGTGCGCACCATTTACTCAACGGAAACGGAAACCAGCACCACAACGTTGCCGAATAGACCATTACCTCCCGTTACCAGCACGCTTACCGAAACTTATTGCCCACCGAAAGCGACCTACCTGCCAGTTCCAGGTGAAGTAACGCACACCGAAACGAAAACGGAACTGTTCGTCACGACTATTATCAGCTGCACGCCTACCGGACTCTATCTACCCGCCCAGCAGACCGTGGCCGCCAATTCGTTTTCCCCCGCGTACGCCCGCGTACCCGAGCTCAAACGGTTTGTGCTCCCACCTCAGGCCGACGAGCAAAACAATCTGTACTGGAACGCCTAAGGATCGGTAATCGATGTGATGTCGACTTTGTCGACTCCCCGAAGAAGAGAACAACAAATGATAACAAATACTCATACGTCCGTCCCTCACGGCGGTGAGGTGTTGCGTTATAAATACTCCTAGTAGTAGTTCCGTAACGCTCACCTGGCCAGTGATTAGTCTGTAGGCCCAAACCGTTAATGTACATAAGAATCCCCTAGAGAAGAAGCTTGATCAATGGAATTGTTTCAACCCCTCTCCGCCGGGGAATGTTTCCGTCCCCTGCCCCCACCCGATGTGGGAAATCGAAGAACAAGTTATACAAAACAAACGCTTAGACTGACACTTACCATTCGGCTGCACGAAAGCGCAGACTAACGTAGTACCAGCAATGGTTGTGTATCACTTTAGCATGTTTATATGTGTATGTGTGTGTGTGTGCGTGTGATGTGCATTATGATTTCACGAATAAAACGATTTTATCTTCAGAGAAGAAAGCTTGAGAGTATTATTTTGGCTTCAATGTGTAGATTCAATTTTGGCGTTAAGAAGTTTTTTGAATAAAAAAGTTTAAAGTTTTACTAAATTTAGCTTTAAAAATCTCTTTGATTTTTCTTCTTCTGCCGCTTCGTTGTAAATGTATAATTCTATAAAAGAGCTTCTGTAAATAGCTAGTTAAAAGGCTTTTGCATGGTAAGTTTTGTAGTAAAGCATTGCAATGAGTATCTATCAACACTTTGATCCATATCGTGGGTGATTGGAAATTCAATTCTTGTCCCACTATTAATATGTGAAAATTAGAAACTTAGTATATTTGTTCCAATTGAGAAAATTTAGCTAGGCTAGTTTTCCAGTTCATCTTCTCCAGTGACCTTTGGGCATAATGTACTGTATTCAGGCATGGTCGAAACACTTTGTCCTACTTCGTGAAGTATGTTTAGGAGATAGATTTTCGAGATATTTATAATACTTATCAATAAAATGTTTCAATGGCGGGGTGAAGTAACCGATTTCCTGCTAATAGTTGTCAGATAGCGTAAGACACGGTACACCATCCATGTAGCTCCTGGTGTCCAGTTCTGGGTCGTGATGTCTTGATGGCTGGTCTTGACTGTCGTTGCTAAGTGTTTCTTAACTATATGATCACTTGTTGCCATCTAAATAAGGAACGAAGTAGCCACTGTGCCTTCAGTCTTTTATTTTAGCATCTGTTGCACTTTTCAGTTCCCCAGCTCTTTCATTCGTTCGGTCTTCCGAATGAGCCGTTTGGCTTCCTTCATAACGAAACAAACCATCGAACAGCTTCACTATTTTTGCCCTAGCAGATTTAATTGTAGTGGTAACGCTGTCACATTTGTTCGAAATGCAACTTTTTGTGATATTTTTAGTAGACGATTGCTGGCTTTCTTGTTTTGTGTTAGAACACTTGTAGAAATTAGATTTTCTTTTTATGTCTAAGTATTACGTACGCCAAACAAAAACTTTTAATAAAATCCAAACCAACAGCATTGATGGCCAATTAATATTTTTCCGAATATATTTCACATTTTGAATCGGCTGCTGATTAGTACACGTTTTGCCTTTCTTCAAGCGTTTTTAGTTTTTTTCTATAGATATCTTCATTTCTCATCAATCCAACTAGCCTACACATATTTAATCCTTGATAGCCTTGATATTTAATCTATCCTTTTAATCCAAACACAAACAACACATTGCTTTCAATAATGATTACGTGATTTGATTATTTTTTATTCGTTTAGTTGAATTTAATGCCGGTTTAAAAGGGAAGAGGTCGCAGGTGGCGATCCCTCCCAGTCGGAGATACCGCTAGATGAAGTTACATTGCAGTTGAGGGTTTTATTTACGGGACACCACGAACAACTGCAGTCTCAATCGCGGCCATAAACATTTTATTACTTGTTGCAACAACGCCAGATGACATTTCGCGTTCGGTTTACACACACATGGGAATTCGGGACGTCCGCGTGCTAATGATCGAGCTAGTTGAGGTGACGGAAAGGGTGATGGTGAAGGAGGTGGTGGGCTGTGTAACGACAGTAGTGGTGACGGTGATGACGGCGGGCACGAGCGGTGGCGTGGAAGTGACCGTGGATGTAGTCGTCCTGGTGATCACCGTGCTCGGAGTGATCGTGCCCACCGTGGTCGAGATGGCAGAGGTGGACGTCTCAAGCAGCAGGACAGGCGGTGGCGTTACGATCGTGTAGGTACTGACCGTGTTGGTGGTGGAGGTAAAGCTGGTGGCAATCGGAACCGTCGTTGTGACGACGGGCTGCGTGAACGTCTTGACACAGGTCACCTGCTGGATCTGATTCTCGTGTGAATGGTGCAGATGAGAGAAGTGGGAACCGTGGCCACTGGGTAATCCTAGCGTTAGAACTAGCGCTACAACATGTATCAGCTGCAATAAAACAATAATTGAAGATTGGTTTAACTTTACCTAACATTGTTTGGCTTAAAAACTTACCGTTCGACGCATGTTATTCAGAACGCCTCCACCGAATTACTTCACGAGCGATGCGTTTGAAAGTAAGCACAAAAGTAAACTGATTGCCTCTGACTCTGAATCTGACTGAAGACTGACTGCAACGGTATGGACAGGACAAGAACCGACTGCATTTTGGTGTTTGACCGAAGTTCAAGTCCCCAAAAGCAAGCCAGTTTTATGTATTCCTTATTTCATCTGAAATGGGTCGCAGACTGGCAACATGAGTAACGCAATTTTATTTCAGTGGTAGAAAGGACGACGTTTGAATATCAATCCACCTAAACATCGATGGGAAGCATGGATGAGAATGTGTTGAAAACGTCCCCGATTTGGTCGCAATGAGTTTATATTTGATCAATTTATTAACCTATGATCACATCTTAAGGTAAGTGAAGCAAAATTATGGTGGTATCTTTAACTACTAGTCACTTTAACTTTTAGTTTCTAGTGTATCTTAAAAGGACAGAAATAAAGTTAACCGCTTCACAGTTTTGCCCGGGCCTGACTCGCTAAAGCGGATGGAATTTGTGCTGCTTTCGAGTGCTTCTGCTTCGAATAAACGTTCTTATGTGTTTTTAAAATTTAATTCATTTATTTGATACTAATTCTTGCAATTGAATCAAATGTTTGCTTATTATTGCCAAATTACTGCTGATCGCGATCACAAATAACATATAACATAACAACATATAAAATGGTAGAAAAATAAAAAAATGCATAATTGCTTACAAACTCCATCATTTCATGAATAAAATTATAAAATATTTAGGGAACACATTTTTTTCAGTTTTAGGCCAAATACTATACAAAAATGTATGACCATTTTTTGAGTCAATTTCCTGACTTGACTGGACGGAATGTTTTTTAGAATATTGACTAATTTTTTTACAAAATGAACCAGGCATGTTTCAATACTTGTCATGGTTACTTTCTTTTCGCTTTGTTTTAACATCATTTCTCCTCGATCAGCACTTTGGGTCATGCGCAGGATCGCAATAAAGTGAGGGAGATGATGTTAAGTTTGGTTTGTTTTTGTGGCTTCTTGGGCCAACTGAAAAACCGGTATTTTGGGTAAGGAGTTTCCCTAAAGCCGTTGAACCCTGGAGTGCCGACGATGGGTTGAGAATGTCCGTTTAGTTCCGCGCTAACCATCAAGCAGACAGGAAGAACTTTGACTGGAAAATGGTACGTTGTGAAGTATAGGAACGTAAACCTTAGAAAATAGGCAACTTCTAACCAAAGTGGACGATAGCGTTCCCAGTTGTTTGTGCTTTTCATTTTAGTGTGCGGTGGCTTGTGGTGGCCAGTCGAGCTGCATCTCTACCACACGCTGCTGCACTCGAACGAGTATAGTCAACCGGTTACCATTTGTTTGCCCATGACGTCCACCCTGGAGCCATCAACGTCCACTATCAGCACGACGGAAACGGCCACTCTGACTGCAGTCACGAGCGTTACCGAAACCGTCACGCTAGTGCCAAACACGGAGCTAACGATATCGGTTGTAACGTCCACCATCCCGGTAACGGTGACGCTGCCAACGCAAACGTCGTTGGTTTCGGTAACGCAGACCACGACCACCACGTTGCCCCCGTTCACAACGACCTCCACCGTAGTCGTACCGTCGACGCTCACAGTTCCGGTGTTTTCAACCACGACGATCACGACAACGGTCGCAACGATCACGACGCGGATAACGACCACCGTTACCGAGTCCTGCACACCTACTGGTGGCTAAAAGTGGACGGTTGTGGTTTTCCTTTCTTTTTGTCAATAAACAAAGCTAATGCTGTGCTCTAGTAAGAAGGTTTGGGGTTTCAAATCTTGTTTTCTTTTTTATTGCAAATTATTCGAAAGTACATTCGTTTGTTGGAGAAAAAAAATCAAAAGGCCGGCAGAAGATTCGAGTCCGTTACTTAGGACCGTGCGATGACGGTGTTCTTGAACGTGACCGTAATGGTGCCTGTCTTCATGTTGCTGTTCGGTGCGACAAAGTCATCCAGGGTGTTAACCGAATCCTCCGTGCGCCGATCGAACGGATAGCCCATCGGGCGACGATCCGGGAACTTCTTATCGCGCAGACCGCAGAACGAGTGTGCATCGTCGCATGGTGCGTTACTATTGTGGTTGACGGACGTGGAAGAAAGAAAGAAAGCGGTTAGATAAAAGCCCCCATTTCAGGCCACCCCATCTTGTGGGATACTTACGGATCGAGCTCCTGCTCGACAGCGTCATCGGCATAGTCCGTAACCATCGCGAATATATCGAACTGGACGCCCTCGGGGGCACCCTTCGGGATAAGCATGTGCTGTGGCCAACCGCAACCGCAGAAGCGGAACTGAGACAAACCGGCTGCATCGGTCGGTACGGACTTGGTGCCGATTGCTCGGAAGGTGCGCTCGTACGGAATGGTCACACTGGATTGGTCCGAACGACGGACGATCGTGTTCATGCCCGGATTGACTGGCGTGAATGGAAGGGATAGATTAGAACTTGGTTACAGAGTATTTGATAATTCGTCAGACAAAGTTATGGTGTCTCAATAATCAATGAATTATTTGACATTTGACTAGTTGCCATTTGAGAGAAAGTGACTCGATTGCGCTTTAAACTTTTACTAGCGTTACATGATCGGGTTGCCACAATAACTTCTTGCCAATAAAAATGACTTATCATTTCATCAATTAATGCCGTAGGGGATTGGACATTTCATTTGTAAAGGATAGTTCGTCACGTTCGTTTGAAAGACAAGGTTTTTAGCAGTACTTACGCGTAACGGTGGAGGAGTCCATCTCGACGAAGAAGAGACGCTGCTCGCGGAACTTGAGTGCCGTGCCACGTTCGTCCACCTTCGGTGCGATCCAGATACGCAGCGTGCCCTTCTTAACCGCTCCGGACTCGTTGTTGACCTCGACGCGGAACGAGAACGGTGCGTGCTGGAGATGGGTGAAGGACGCGTACACATTGCCCTGCGGTCCGAAGTCAAGCCCGGCCGCCAGATCGACCTGCGAGCGCTGCCAGTAGGTGAGCAGCACGTTGGCCGGAGTGTTCGCACGCGTCAGCTGGACACCGACGGAAGTCACCGAGACGCCCGGGTTGCCGAGCTGCGCCGCCGTGTATGGCGTCAGGAGCTCCTTGTGCCGGCGGAAGATACCGTCGATCATGCCGTGCCAGCGGTAGAAGATGGGATCGCGCATCGCCGTCGTCACGTCACCCATCACACCGTAGTCCTCCAGGTAGCGGTAGTCCGGATCGTGGATGTACGCGATCACGTTGTGGCCCATGTTGTGCAGGCTGCCGTACAGCTGGCGATTGGGCGTAAGGCTGGAGGCTTCCAGCACGTCACCGAGCAGATCGATACCACGCTCTTCGTCCAGTGGAATCCGATTACCGGCCTTGTCGAGCAGGAATCCCTGGTCGATGGCCTCGTGGATACGGTCACGCCAACGCTCCAGGTCGCTCACTGACACGATCGTACCGTTGTCGATGCGGTCCACATCCTGCAGGGTCACGTTGGCACCACGGGCCGGGTACGAGCGGTTGTTCGAGCTGCGAATCATCTTCGGGAAGTACGCCTCCGGGATCTGCTCGCGGAAGTTGGTCAGGTGGCGCACCTTCTTCAGCTTGTTGCAGAACCGATCGAGGTTGTAGCGGGCGATCAGCTGACTGTGCATGTAGAAGAACAGCTCACCACGACGGTCCTTGCGCACGACCGCGTCCGGACCGTCTCCCGGGTACACCAGATGCCAATGCCAGTGGTGCATGTTAACGCCGATGTCCTCACGGAAGTACGCCATCCGTTGCTCCTCCTCGCGATCGGACGCGGTGTATGCTGGTGGAATATCAATCACCATCTACGGTGTGGAAGAATGGGATAATATTGATGTTCTATGTTAAACTTCCAAAAGTCTCTCCTAATTTTTTATGTTCACTTTACAGTTCACTTCACCAGTTCACAGTTCAAAAGGCTCCAGACCGGGGAGGAATCCTTTTGGTTGTTGAGCAACTACTCTCACTTACCCGATTTTCCTGCTGAACCGCAGCTCCCTCCTCACGCAGCTTGGGAAACACAGCCGGATCGACGAACTGGTCCGGAAACAGCGACACGATCGACGGAATGTTGACGTTCTTCGTATCCTCACGGTGCTGCACGGCCACGGCGAGCGAATACTGGAACAGTACAGCGTTCAGCCGATCGCGACAGTACGTGGCCACGCTCATCAGCGACGGAACGTCCGGTTGCTGGATGAAGAGGTTAATCAGGGCGGCGGCCGCATCCCGGTGCTTCGGCACGAACAGCGAGAAAGCGCCACGCTTATCGATTCCGGCCGCAAACGTCAAATCCGGCAGCGTCACCTTCTTCACCGGAATGCGCTGCTCGGCGTCGTTCGAGAAGCGCGACTGCAGTTCTGCCCCGATCGGTCTGTAGCGATCGGTCAGGAAGTCCTCCGGCAGATCGATCACCGTCTTGCCATCGTCCTTCGGGAGGAAGGTAGGCTCGAGAGGCCGCTGCAGCAGCGCCAACAGATCGTTCGCATCCGTCATGACGACTTCCGGAGGGTTTTGTTGAGTATCAGAAGTGTGTGAAGTGTAATCTGGTAGATTGTTTCCGCGACGGAACTTTACGGGACGCACTGGAACACTGAGGAAACTGTACGCGCGTAAGCAGATGTCAACGATGAATGACAAACGCTTGCCTCGAGTGAACAGTATTTTATACCAGCGAAGAATGCCACAAGTTCTCTATCGTCGTCCTATCAGCAAAGTGAATGAAAACCGCAACCAGAGTCGCTTTCCACCCTGATATCTACAATTTACTTTTTTACTACCGCATGGAAATGAGGTCATTTTTCGGATCGTTATACAATCAGACGCCTTATCTGCCATAAGTAGAATTCAGTTTCGGGCACTTCTGCCACACATTATATTTATTATTATGTCACTTCCGTAAGCGAACGAGCTCCACTACATGATTTGGGCTGCGCGTGTTTACAGCTTGAACGTATCGGTGATCTTCTTTCCGATCTCAGCTGCCTGCTCCTTTGCCTTGCCGGCGGCATCCTCCACCTTCTTGGAGGCATCCTTCGGGTCGGGCGTAGTGACAGCATCCTTGTCGAGCTTCGGCACATCCGTCGGCAGGCTGGCGGCCTTATCCTTGGCCTTATCGCCTGCATCCTTGGCTGCGTCCTTGGCAGCATCGGCCTGGGCGTACACGGCACACACGAGCCCCAGCAGAAGGAACGCGACGGTGAGTTTCATTTTGCTGCTAATCGGTCTACGGACTTGCACGGAATTGACGGAAAAATTAGATCGTTTCTTGCACTACAGCTAGCAAACCCGTTCAATCGAACACTGTTGCTGACACTCCCGGAGTTGGTAGTTTTTATAGCCATCACCGCAGTGCCGGTGGGGAGGTTTCCGGCGATATTCGCAAATGGAGCTGTTTACATTCGATCACGCTATCGATAAGTCCGATCGGGCGGAACTAATGGAACGCACGGAAAGATTCCCGGTGCGTTCAATTAGAATACAATCATTGTGTGTGGGAAAGCTCGTGGGACCGTCTGGCGGTTGCATGCTGGGATACATTTTTCCGGAGTAAATTTTTACGCGATGCACTTCCTCGGCCGTTGGAGAAACGTGATTCATCTGCCAGTTCGTTTAAGGGGTCACGACGAGACTTTCTGCTACACTGTCATAGTCTTCATAGATCGGTCAGAACTTTACGCAACGCACAGTGCGCATTGCGTGTGAAGCACAATTAAAAGGGCAACGTGCATCGCTAACCGGGGAGATTTCCGTGATTCGGGCATCGGGTTCATTGTGAAAATCTTGCCCGGCCCTCTTATTCTCGTTAATGAATGGTTCAAGACTTAAATTTGAAATGATGTTCTCAGTTTGACTTCTTTTAAAATACATTTAAGCTAATTCAGACTGTTTCCGCTTTAGTTTACATCGGAATGAAATCTTCTCTATTGGAGGAACTACCGAACGATCTCATTTTGAACTCGCCGAAAGCCAAATGTGTTATTACGGACAAATTATAATCTATTCCAAAATCTCGTGCAATTTGACATACACTGATTTGATCTTTACATGCTCTGCAACAAAGTTGCAAGATATAAATGAAATCGACTTATAATTCGCCTATTTCATTCAAACTTCATTTTCAAAATAAGAACACATTTTATATATTTTATGCCTGACATTATCATAATGATAACTCAGCAGTATAACATTGATAACGATCTGTAAATTCTAAAGCTACCTTGTGACATCAGTTTTTAAAGATAAAGAAGAATCAATATCAGATTTGGGTGGTTTGAGATTTGGGATGTACAACCGGTTTTATTCATCTACTCAAACTACATTTTGGGCATATAATATGGTACGCTTTATAAAGTAGGTAATTTAATAGATTGGGGTTTGTTTAAGAAAATACGAATGCAAGAAAAATATATCTTATTTAGCATTCGTCATTCTTTAGCCAAAATATTGAAGTGTCTACAGCTACATATGTATTTTTTTACGATAAATGAGCGCATGTTCTTGAAATAAAATCAGATGATGTAGAATCCTTGAATTTGTATTTTTTATGTACCGAGTAGGCGGTAGGTCGGGCTTTTACCCCATTCTACACTAAAGAAATCCAAGGGCTTCAAACAGCTACAGGTCATCTCGTACATTGAGATGTTTATAGCTACTTATGCTCAAACAGTAAAGATAACAAATAATAGTAATGCAAGTAAAATAATGTTATTTTAACCTTCAGATCTACAACCGCCTACCTGGGTAAGTTTTGCCCTTTTATTTTGAAATTACTTCGAATTGAACAGTTATATCGACTCAAAATTCCTGGAATGCCTCAAGCAACATGTTCTCTATCATTCTGCCGAAAACCGACTTTTTATTTTTATTCTAAGTATTTTTTTACACCATTTTTCTATTTATACCCCTTAAATCTACAACCGCCTACCCGGGTACGTCATACGTTTTGTACGAGAGTTTATATTTTTCTGTACCAAGACAAACCACCAGTAGGTGAAAGGAGGTGCCCCTCGGGTTTTTCTTTTTATATTTATATTGAAAACAATCCAAATTTATCTAAGACACACTATGAAAGACTGTTTTACTCCTCGAACTCCTGGAACAATTAGTAATGAGATAAACTCGAAGACGTTCTACAAATATGCAAATTATGCTACATTTTGGACCACACAGCGGCAACGAAAGCATTCTAGGTGAACTTTCATCGTTTGCTACACAAAATAATAATTTATTAATTGCAAGAAAATCATGATGCAACGGGTTGAATTAAATACAAAAGAAACTGCTATCGTTTGAAACAAAACGATCGAATTTATGTATATGAGCTAAGTTTTAAAATGTTAAGGCATAAATATCAGATGTAACAATGTATAATGAAGAATTTCCTCCAGATATGCCACTGAATTTACTGAGGAACATGAACATTTCCTAAACGTAAAATTTAATAGAAAAATATTTCTACATCTTTGAAATTTCAATTTATAAGCAAAAATGTTGAAGGCACCAAGAAGTTACTTCACCAGAAACTTAAGAAGTATAAACAAACACAATAACCTATTGAAAATGTATGGTTTACAGAGTTGACGATTGTAGATCTATGGGATAAAATATATTTGAATGTAAAAATTACTTACTTATCGAATTTTTAATATTATTATTTGAATGGGATGTGTTAGAAAACATTCTTAAGTATCATTACTGAAAATTTCAACTCACTACGGCATCTAGAACAAAAGATATTAGCTTTGAAGCACAGCAAAATGCAAACCCCCATACAAAACGTATGGCCTACCCGGGTAGGCGGTCGTATGTTAACGTAGGTATTTTTGGTCGTAGACCTGAAGGTTAACCTTCTTTTAGCCGTTGAAAATTATTCAAATGCTCACCACACTTGATTATATTATTCACAAATTCAGCTAAGTGAGTCATAAAACATATTTTTGTGAGGCTCGCGTGAGCGAAGCCCGAAGTTTATGCATTTATAGGTTTGGCTTTGTCAAAAATACAAACATTGGGTTTTCCATAACATAAACAGGTTGCTCATTTAAGAAAATCTTTCATTTGAGTAGTCTGTTGCTGAAATTGACCGAGGCACTAAAAAGTTATTAACAAATTAGCTAATTCATTCATTGTTTGAAGCTGTGACCAAGGTTTTTGAAGCTTGTTGGCGTGCTGCTGCTTCGTTCTAGTGGTGGGTACATCGAATCCCCAAATCCGAATCCCAATCCATCATACAGTCGCGATACGATATACAGTCTGTTCCCGAGTTACGCGGATAATGGGGACCAGGGAAATCCGCGTATCTCGAATTTCCGCGTATCTCGAATATTGCTTGACACATAGTTTATACTAGGAGTTAAGAGATCGAGCTCTTGTGTACATGTATCATAGAATATTCAAAATTTTTCTTTGTTCATTAATATGAATGCAATGCAAGCGTATTCAAACAACATAAATTACAACAAACGAAATAAAAAGCGTAAGTTATGCAAATGTGTAATTTACATATTTATTCGTGTGGTTGTACATCTCAGGAATTTAAATCGATGTAATAAACCCAATCTACTGTCAAATTTTGAAAACCGCGTATCTCCGAATCCGCGTAAGTCGAGAACCGCGTAACTCGAGAACAGACTGTAAACCATTCAGTGCCGGTTTGGAAATCGTTTATCCTAATCTGAATCCCCATCAAATCACCACTGGTAACTCGTTTTGTCCGCAATAAAAACATGAAACACATTTTCGATGTGAGCTTCACCGTTGTTAGCAGTTCTGTTGATCATAAAAATGTACTAATGTAACGATGTTCTTCGCAGGTATTGAAAAGCGGGCACGGTTATGTTAGCATGTAATATTGTCTAAGAAGATTATCAAAACCCGGTTAAAAATGTAAATCAGGTGCTGGTCTGCATGATTGTCACTACGGATACGAATACGGTATCCGTTCTACTGTATTTCTTTGTTGAAAATAGGTTCATGAATGTTTTTCGAGCCTAAGTTAAATCGAGCAAGAACCTTTATCTATGGCCAATCCATTATAACCAGCACTCGAGTCGCGTAAGCTGAAATCAATCACATTGTCTATAGATCGACTGGCTACGTGACTAATTCGACTCACCTCGTGTCCAAATCGAGTCACATCAAATTCAAACAGATTGAACAAACAACAAAACAAACAAATCAAATTTTTAGAATCCGTCAAATTGGATCAAAATCTGTAGAATCCGTCAAGGGGATTCGAATCTTTGTAATCCGTCCAGTGATCGAATCTTCAAATCTTCCCAATCCCGATTCAGCCAACACTAGTCTAGTGTTGGGATCGGTAAAATGCGACGAGCCCCTTCGTCGAGTGTAGTGATGAGAAACCTCCAAAATTTCAGGAGCAGATCAGATCATTTGCTCTCAGTCAAAGATCGGATCAGATCAGAAGAGCATAATCGTACTCCAATGCCATGCCGCTACGGGTAATGGCGTCACTAGGATCATAATGGAGCAGATCAGATCACATCGCCATAGGTATACAGGCAAAGAGCATATTGGATCAGATCAGAACACATCGCCATACCGCTACGGGTAATGGCGTCATAGGATCATAATGGAGCATTTGCTCTCATATTTTCGGATCAGATCAGATCATATAAACAAGAGAGCAGATCGGATCATAAGAAGCTATTCCTTCTTCTCATCACTAGTCGAGTGCATCGTTTTCCTTTGCAGTGCGTGTTTTGATTAATTTCGCTTGAAAATTGGTCGCCTCCGTGTTTGCCCCAAAAATTATCGTTCCTCGCAGTGGCCATTCGCGCAATGGCGTCAGAATCGGTGCAGTGTGCAGCGCTTCATCGTAACGAGGTTCGATAGGTTTCGCGTTTCGGTGTCGCTTTCGCTTTCGCTTTCGTTTTCGTTTGTGCTTGGCATCCTAGCGCTGTCCTATCGCTGGTGAAAGGTGGAAAGTGCGTGAAAGGCGTGAAAATTGTTAGTGAAGCATGGGATTATTTCCCGACCCCCCCATAACGCCGAGGCTCAAGAAACGTCTGTTCGGTGGTGGCTCGCCGCGGAAGAGTGCAGCGGCGGCTGGCGGTGAAGCTGGTGGAGGAGGTGATGCGAGTGCATCGGCAAGGGGCAGTGGTGGTGCTGATGGGGGTAGTGTGGCCGGGAGTAGCGGAGGAAAAGGTCGCGGTGGAAAGAACGAGGAGCGCGGCGGTGCATCGGGTACTTTGTCGAAGTCTTCGACACCACAGCAGCTGTCCACGTCGTGGGAGTTTATCCGGTAAGTGCACTTTTCCGAAGGAAAACTCTCATTTTCCAACCCTGAACGAGCCTCGGGAAAATTTCATTTACATACCCAGAAGTTTGATTCTTAACAGCGACTACGCTTCCGCCATTAAAAGACGACATTAACATTCTGCCCTTCGTGCATCAAAACCCAACGGAGAGTTTTCACCGAGGAAATGAGGCGCTTCCTTTCGCTGGATCCAGCGTCTAGCGGCAAGTTTTCCGCATTTTCCGCAGTGTCCTTACCACATATTTATTTGTCAGACAATCCGGTGCCGCACGTCTTTGCCGGCAACCATTTTCTTTGCCGGTCGGCTTTCGGCACCCCATGAGGAAATGACAATTTCGGTGAGATGTTCGTCGTATGCAGGCCGTGGGGTATCAATGGACGATGTTTTTCATTTTTCCTATTCTCCCTCCCTCCCTCTCTATGCCCGTTGAAACTACTTTGTCCCAATGAACTCGTTCCGCTGCCGGGGGCGAGTTTTCCTCGTAAATATTGCCTCAGTCGTCGCTCGTGGCTGGCGCCAACCCGCCCTTACAGGCAGTAGGCTCTGTGTGTGTGTGTTTGGGGCACGGAATCGATTTGACCGAGATTTATGTTTATGCATATTTTGTTTTTGGGCTGCGGTGTGTGTTTTTTTGTTCACTCTTATTATAACTTGGTTTCTTTTTGCAGCACGCTTCACGTGCAAAGTTTATGTTTCGCCGGGCGCCGAATTATTTTCTACGCTGTGCCAAACCTACGGTGTCGCTACGGGCTCGTTCCCTTTTTGGAGGGCACTACCGTGGTGGTTAATTTATGGGCCGGGCAATAAATTTTGATTATTTCCTCATTGTGGCGCGCGGAAGTGACATCAATTCAATTCGACTCCGAGAAACAAGGAGGCCCTACGGCAAGGCCCGGGTCTGCGGGTTCACGCCCCCCGTGAAAAGCACTTCAATGGAGACATCCTGGAATGACTTTTATTGGCGTGTCCCGCAGTAGTTCCTCGGGGAATGCATCGCGAAGGCGTTCGTCGTCGTCGTCGTCGCGTTTGTTAACAATCGCATCATGATCGCACCGAATGAGGCAGCGAGGTTCAATCGAAGTTCCGTGATAATCTTCGGTCTGTTTGATACGAACGTGTTAATAATCCCTGCTTGCTATCAAAAAACCCGGCCGATGGATTGATGCCACATTTCGTTCCCGTTTGTTTTCTTCCCATTCTTTCCAGGGAAACGACAGATTACGCAGCGAAAGGTTCGTGCGGGTTGATAAGGAGTAGGGCGGTGGGAGGACCATTGGATGGGAGCTGGAATGATGAAATGGCCCACTTTTCGTTTGGGCTGGGACGTAAGCTTTTTTTAATCCCGATTCCAAGAATTATTAACTCATGTTTTTTCGCGTTCACTCCTTTTCACCTTCACTTTGTGTATTGGATTATATAATCCATATAACATATGTTTTAGTGGTTTTTTATTTAAATTTCAACTATCAACGATTCTGAATTTCTTAGGTATATTTGTTTTAAAATTTATTAAATTGGACTTTAACTGGATTTTAATTTCGAAATGATATTCTACAATTTTAATGATATACTAGAGCATTCTTTCCTATTTCCTTTTCCCATTTCATACTTTCACTAATTTCATCATTTGAATCTATCTTTTATTTTTCCGTTTGCACTTGGGAACTTTCGAAATCAATTTATGATCTTTTCTACTTGTTGATCAAGTGTCTCAGGGTAGTGCTTCTGATTACACAACTTACGCCGTGTTCTCGCAACAAACTGTGACTGCATAACGGGATGGCAGAAAGGCATCGACCAAAAAAGCCCCAACGCCAACGATTGCTTCACCAATCGGGCTCGGAACCCATTGGAAGACGTCGCGTAATTTAAATCGGTGGCGTTTTGCTACAGTTTCGTCTGTGGTGTTTGGTTGACGAAGACCCTCGCACAGATGTCGGCATTAAACATGTGGTGTTGTTTCACTTGACATCCACGTGGGGAGTGCATTTTTTCCCCCGCAACGAACCAACAACAAGTTGCATACGCAAGCAGATGAAACGTGAGAGGCACAGGACCGAGCAACTACAACCGCAGAGCTGGTTGTGGCATAGACATAGAAGCAATGTGTTGCAATGGCACATAGATAGTTGCATGATTATTTAATTCATACCAAAGCGAATGGTGCTTCAGGAGGAATCTTTGCTATTATCAAGGCAAAGAAGTATAAACTACATAATACTATATTAGCCCCATGATGAACCTCTGAACACAAATACCAGAGGATGTTCTTGTCTTATTTATATTCTAAAACAAATCACAACCTGCGGCTTTGTGGAGACTTGCCGTGACTTGAAGAATTAATGCGATGTAATCTAGTGGTAACTTCCCATCGAAAAAAGCAAACCCGTCAGAATATGACTCTACTGTTCGTTTCCCAAGAAAGACCCGCGAAATCGCCTTGAAACTAGAACCACAAGAACCCGATACCAGCCAGCCTCGGTCGTCATGTGTGGCAGCCGAACATCGGGCTTGTTTTTGTTTATCTCCTGTAACCACTTGAACCAAGAACCGGCGAGCTGCGAAAACAACGTTGCCTCGTTCTATTTCGATGACGTAGATGCTTGTCCATCAGCATAATTCTCGTTTGAATTCGGATCCGGGTATAGAACAAAATGGTCGGACGACACCGTGCGTGGTCGTCGTACGTTGGGCGAATTCCACCGAACCAGAAAGGCCGGGTTATTCGATACTCCATGGGACAAGTCTGTCAGCGGAAAGACGGCACGGCCTAATGTCGTGCGCGACGCAATCTTTCTGTACCTTGTCTACTAGCTGGGACGCGAGATAGAACGGGATGGTTTTTCTAAATCAATATGTCATTAAGATCATTGTAGATTTTCGAGTGAATGATCGACAAAAGTGGGTGAGATAGATGTTGAGCAATCGATTAAAATAGGATATAGTGGCGTAATATTTAACCGAAAGCTTAAGCTGCGGAAATAATTACGGAGATAACACCCCAAAACAACTTCCCAAAGGAAAGGAATTTCTTGTAAAAAATACTTATACAATGTGGGACGGATTCATCTCGGAAAATTTGATAATTTTTTTCAAGAGTTAAAGATTTCTTCAGTTTTCTTGAGTTACATTTACCTTGTTTTTATCAGATATTTATTTTGTCCGTCTAACATTGCTCAAAAGTTGATATAATGTTGTTATAAAAGCAGATTATCATCGTATCGCCGAACGCAAAAGGATATTTTATCGATAACTGGAAGAAGGGATTGCTTCATAAAGAGAAAAATTATTGAATCTAATTTGTTTCTTAGGTTAGGAAGTAACCCAAAAGACAACAGAAAAAATTGTCTGTATTATAAGTTGTATAGGCACTTTTTCTTTTACTTAAAGTATATAATGCTAAACTATATGTATTAAAACTGTCGAAGAATTGTAACGATCTTCTGCATTGATATTGATAAGAGTTACTCATTTAAATTAGCCATTAGACTTTATAATGTTATGAATTATGTAAAGGGATATTTATGATAGATGTTTATGGCAATGAAAGCAAAATTGAACATATCGAAACTTTGAAAACTCGCAACCAGGTATTCAACTAACGCAACCCCATCGCCTTTCTTTGTCCAACTGGGCCGCCACAAAAGGGAGAAACGTAAAGTAGGCCCCATCTACCAACCCCCGGGAGCCCATTAAAGGGACGTTGTTTTGCAAAGATTAGCTGTCGAAAAATATGCAAAACGCGCTACTTCCCGAAAGGCGCCCGTCGAAGTTCGCATTCCCGTGGAGGAGGCCCGGGGTCAATGGCTGGCGTCAACCGGGCCCCTGGTTCACCTTTCGCTCGCTGCTGTTGCACTTTGCTGCTGGGTGGCATTTATTTGGCGAGGTTGCAAAAAAATGAAGACAACAGAAAAAAAACGAAGAAACATCACCCACCAGAACACCTTCCACCGGCGTCCATTTCTTCGATTCGGGAAGCTTGACAAGAAAATAAGGTTCGGCCGGGGGGGAAAGAAAAAGGAAATCACACAATCCTCGTTCAGTTTCTTCGTGCGCCAGGACTTGCAGCTCGGATTTCTTTTTTCTCCTTATACTCTGTGTACTTTTGTTTCTTTTTGTATTGTGTTTGCTGCCTCTCGTCAATAGCAGCCGAAGGGGAAGTGGTTTGTTGTCACTTGGTGTCATTTTCTAAGACAGTTGCAAATGAGGTGTCCCGTTTATGTGCGCCGCCGCATTTATGCTCTTGCTTCCCCTCGCTCGGCTCGATTCCGGATCGGCGTCCGTATCCCCTTGTCCGTTCCATTCTTATCGCACATCCGAAACCTTCCCGACGTCTTTGGCTTTTGGGTGGACTGCGTTTGTTATTCTTTTTCTTGGCCGTCCGTTTCTTTTCGTCTCTGCCTCGGTGCCACCATTAGGGCTGGGTGCTTCGGTGCCGATAAGATGCAGGATCCCGAGCAAAGAAAGATGGAGTGAAACACCGATCGGAATCGAAAGAAAAAAAAAAGAATCCATCCACAAACAAGTTGCGCTCGAAAACATGTTCCAGTGGTGCTTCCTCAAACCGGTACAAGGGGCCGGACGACCGATTCCGGCTTTATTTCCTGTTTCCCTGACCCACCATCAGGACTCCCCGAAAAAAGTAGCTGCGTCGTCATTGACAACATTAAGCATCCAGTCGAGACCCCCGTGGGACCTGCAGAAAAGGAAGGAAATGGTTCTGGGTGGAACATCTGCCGTCGATAAAAGCGGAGCGGGGCGATAGCAGTGAGCCTTGTTGAAGTAAATGGCACGGCTGCTATGGCTTGCATAAGCGTCTGTTGGATGGCTTAAAAACGAAGAAAGCCGGCACAAATCGACCGGCATCAATAATTGTACGCTTTTAGTTGATCTTATTCGGATCAGTCTCCCCTAAAAATCCGGTTGGATAATAAAGTGAATGGACAATTTTGGCCCCGGACTCGGCGGGGGGAAGAATGATGCAGCATAAGAATAGGACAGGAGGATTCGCGAGGAGCTCTTGGTGGTGAAAATCCAGACCCCGCGCACGGTACGAAAAATAATTAACGCTGATAAAATCAAACCCGACAAAAATTGTAAATGGCCGTCGGGTGCGCGGATCGGAAAGGGAAAAGCTTCGGTGTGGCCTCCGGTGGAAATGGAGCCCGAAAAATCTTTTCAACAAACATGCCCCAACCGTCGCGCGGGGCAAGATCCGCTCGATCGCCCATGAAATATTGCTCGCTGTTGCGCGATCTCAAGCGAGGGCTTTACGGGGGGGTTTGGCCGGTTGAGTTTTGTAGAAATGAAACCAAATAGAGTAAGAACAAAACGAACGAGGAGATGAAGCGAACAGGTCAATGAATCCTGCATTTTTGGTCAATCGTCAATCGGCGCGAATGTTTGTGCGATCGTTGTGCAGAACACAGCCATACACACACACATACATCCGGTCATGGTTGCATGGGTTTTCGACAGTAAGAACGTTTCCAAAGCAAAGCCAATCTCCACCGGAAGGAAGTGGAAGAAATTATCCAATAACGTTTGTTTAAATTAATTACCGAATTTTCTAACGTCGCGACAAACGAAATTAAATCACAATGCGATTTGCGGACGTTGTGAGCTTCAGCTCTGGCTTGAATGGATTCTATGGTTAGTTGGAGTTGTTAAGCGGATGTTATGTATCTAGCTTAATTAGCTGGTGACATTTTGGCTGCTTATTATGTAGGGTCATAAATTTGATTGCTGGTTTATTGTTGTGCTCTTATTCGACCAACACCGTGAGGTGATCTGTCGTGATGAAGTTTGTGATTCACTAGATGTTGGACAAACTCTCGCGTACGTAACTTTTGGTATTAGTTTTTCCGAAATAAACATAAAAATTTGAAACTATTTAATAACATCATTTTTATGATTTTTGGCAATTTATAAAAAAAAAACTGTGCGTACAAACAATGCATTTGTTGTCATTAGCCATTTATCATTCGAACGCAGGATGATATTATATATTTTCAAAAAAGTACCTAATTGTTGAAGCATCCATTTATTTCATCGATTTGCCACTGTTTGTGAATAACAATGCTGTTTTTCCAGGAATGCCAGTGATGGTTTCTACATTTGCGTTTGTGTGTTTTATTTGCTAATCTATCCACAGTAAGTTTTTAAGACATCTTAAATCTGTAAAAAAAATACAATACAAACCAAATTTGAATTCAAAGAGAAGTAATAAAAGAACCAGAATAATTTTCTCAGATAAAACTCAAGCGGAACATAAGTATGATAAGCCATTGGGATGAAGTAAGATTTTTATGGAGTGAATGGCTAAACCTCAAACGGTGCTCTTCATAGAATGCATTTGATAAAACCGCATCCATGCCATCGAATAGTGAACTTGTATACCTCGTGTCGGGATTTTTCATTCCGTTTCTTCTTTTTATTCATTTTTTCTTACATTCGAATTCCTCACAATATTGCTCACTGCACGTGCGCATCCTTTCCCCGCCGTGCGGTAATCATAATCTTTGTGTAAACATTGACAAAACCGGCATAATTAGCGAATGGGCTGCATTGAACTCGCGGTGCGTAAACGCAATGCACCCAGCACCACCCGGTGGTGCATGTGCAGCGCCGATGCACCGCGTATCCTTCTCGCTCTTCTTCTCCTTCTCTCCGTTTCTGTCGCCCGAAAAACGCCGGTTGAGAGAGCGGAGCGTGAGAGCGATGAAAAGCATCGCGAGGTCGTTGGCTCGACCAGTCCGGTGGTTTGTTGCTCTTTGTTGTCGTTGTTTCGCTCGCCGACTCTCTTTCTCTCAGAGAGGATACTCGGTCTCTCGCATCTTTATGTTGGCGTGTTGTTGTTTCACTGGTTTCACGGTTCGATCTCGCGAGTCGCGTTTAGGCTTTCGGTGTGTTCACATCGCTGTCCTCCGTGTTTTTCCGTGTCGCGTGTGCCCGTCGCTTTCGCTTTCGAAGTTTATTTTACTGTAATTTGTGTGTTCAAGGAGCATCCTTCGAACCAAAATCGAACAAGTAACAAACCAGGGAAAAAAAGATTCTCTTCCTCGTAGATCCCGTGCAAATCTGCGTCCCTTTATTTCCGGTAGTGTGTGTTGTTTGCTCGTACCATCGCGTTCGGTTCGCCGCTTGCCCCGTTAGCCGGGAGGAAAAAGGGAATTTCCCTAATTTCCCCTTTTTGTGGAAAACTCGCACCCCCTCGAGCGTGTTTATGGTCGACGAAAGGGAGGGAGTGGAGGGAGTTTTCAAGCGGGTGCTACAATATAGTTTCATTTATGATATTTTGTGCCTCGTGGTGCTCTGTGTGAGTGTTGTTTGCAAACGTAATCGATTCAGTGCTCCTTGTGTGTTTATTTGTTTGTTTGTTATGCTCGCAGCAAAAATTGTGTTCCGTGGCTTACAGGATTAGCAAAACAATACGCTCGGAAATCCAGAGCGGAAATTAGGGTAATCAAAGCAACCCTCATTAGCGCGGAACGGAGAGAACGGTGGACGATCGATTCGAACGTTATCAGACAGTCAAAAAGCAATGGAAAAGGAACGTTCTCTTCGCCTCTTTAAAAAGCATCAAAATTCAATCCCCTCCACGTTTAAAGGTGCGTGCGCGAGGCTCACCGTGGCCGGTTGTCTGTTGCTGGAACACGCTCGCAACATAATCGATAGTGTATATGCTAAGCAAACAGGCAAGAGGAGATGTCAGTTGGAGTGTTTTCTGCGGAAGACAAGCAGTGTGTTGGTGCAAAAATACAACGGACGTACAAACGGTAGCAGCATAATATCGGCGAAACACCATTTTGTTGCCGAGTCGAATCGAACAACAACAACAACAACAAAAACAACAAGCCACCACCCCCTCGCTCGGGGTGCGGAAAATCGGGGAACAATGCTGCACCCAATCTTGATAAATGAATGCCCTACACCCGGCGTCCCGGGACCATCATGTTGACATGTTGTAGCGCCCAAAAACACAAAGCAGCGGAAAGAAAAGCATAGAAGTGATGATTGTAACGGCGAATGGGGTGTTTGATGTGTGTGAAGTTGCGGGTGGGTGGGTGGGAAAAAAGGTCGAGGAAATGCGGGAGGGAAACCATCATGACCAGCGAGAAAAAAAAAAGAAAGCCCCTAAAAATGACATGGTTGGAAGACATCAAAACTTCCTCGCTGCTTTGTGTTTTGTGGCAGCATAAAGAGAGGTTAAATAATGGGAGCAACATGACGAAAAGGTTGAAGGTGGTTTTCTTTACCGCGTGGTCGAAAGTAGTTCCTTCTGTTTCAATCTACCCTGAGATTTCACCAGTGAACTTCTGCTGCTGCTTGGCGATAGGACTTTCCTATCAATTATTTGTTTCTAATTGGTCGCACCTTCTCTGTCCGTTTCCGTATCACCGTTCTACACTTCTACTCGTGTTATCACCTATTTTTGCCCTGACGGAGCCGGTTGGCGCCTGCTGTCGCTGATTGTTGCGTGTCACCGAACACCCATGTGCGATACAATTTCTATTTGTTTTTTCGACACTTTTGTGTTCTCGCTTGCGCACAACACAAGGCCGACTTCGGTCGCCAACGCATCGGCGACGGAGGGTCGAATAAATAAGCAAACATAAAACAGGAATAAAAAAACCTACACAAGGTGGTAAATAAATACTGCCGTAAGGTACTACGGAAATGTGCTTTCAAGAAACATGTTTTTTTTTTGGGAAAATGTTTTCCCACCCTTTTGCTTCGCCGCATGTTAAATCATTGTGACACGCGTGGACGGCGATCTTGAGACGCGATAAAACCCCTTGTGCCGTAGCCTTGAAATTCATCTTACATTCTAATGCGCCTTGCTGCTGAAGCCACGAATAGATTTTAACGAGATGCTGCAGGTTTATTCAAGCAGTAAATCTTATTCGTTGTTTTATCGTTTTGGTTACTTCGTCGCTTATAAATGTGTGTGAGCGAATACTTCCTGTAGGTAGAAAAAACTGATTTTCGAGCGTGCAATAGAGTATTTAGATGTGGAAGGGTATTTCAGAGCAAGCACTTTGCTATTTCTTTATTCATTTTGATGCTTGATTTGGTTAATTTTCTTAGGAGAGGTCCAATTCAAGACTTTTCTGCTGTTCTTGATGTAGTCAATGTTAATAATAAACTCATTTGCATATTTTATCACATCATCTTTGCACAGTTTAAAGAAGAATATCTTGTTGCTCCATTAGACATTAAATGTGGGATAAAGTAATTCACTATCCATGTTGTAATTTCCTTAAACATTTTATTTTTCTATCTATCTATCTAATCTAACGTAATGGTTCCTAATTGTATCGCTCTAATTAAACCATTCATTCTCGTCTAAGATTTGACAAATATGTAGTTTTGGTTCTAACGTCATTACCTGTATCACTTGAATGGAACTTTGTGTTCTCTTATCTGATTTCATCAACATTAATGGTTAGTTCTAATTCTTTGGGTTGTTCACTGCACATCATACTATGATCGTACTCTGATTTTTACTATATGTTTCGCTCTAATTGAAACATTTATTCTCTTACATGATTTGACGAATATATTTTTTACGTTTTGCGTTATGTTTCCTAATTGTTTCACTTTAATTGCACCATTAGTTATCATCTATGATTTGACCAATATGTATTTTTGCTTCCAACGATAGTTTCGCTCTAATTAAACCAATCGCTCACTTAAATGATTCGACAGATATTAATGCTCAGTTCTAACTGTTTGGGTTGTTCATTGTACAGCAAACACTCTGCAGTAAAATCTTTGCACGGCGTTAACGCTGACGGCAATGTTGGCCATCTGGACGAGTTACTTTTTCATGACCCTTTCCCATGCCGGGCGCATGTGTTTCCTCCGGGCATTCTCGGGTTGAACCTCCAAAAGGAAACGAAAAAATAAAAAACAAAATGCCCCGTGGCATTAAAACAAATAATCTCACGTGCAAAAGCCTAAAATACGACTCATTCGTCCTCGTCTGGGTCGTCGCGGTGGCGCGATAAGAACGCACTGTGTTTGCGAAGACAGCAGTGCCAAATCCCGGGCCCGGACGGGAAAGCAGGGGAAAAAATGTCAGCAAGATGAACACGAAGCGACACCAGCGAAGTTGATTTGAGTCATGCTTGGCGGAGGGAGGACCCTCACCTCCCTTTTCTTGCTTGTGGCGCCCTGCGCCAGATAAGCGCCACCGAAAAGGTGTCGAAACGGTAGCAAAAAAAGGGTAATGCGGTATCATATGGTCGTTTCGGGGCGGTCGATCAGTTTTTTTTTTGCTTGTGCCAAGAAGTTGCGTCTCACGTCAGATTACACGACGTCGAGACACGGCACGCGTTGATGTGGAGGAAGGTGGCCGGTGGCCTTACCCTAAAGGCCTTTAAGAGCCCCGCAGGCCTGCGTAGGCGTCATTCAGACAATCGTTCGGCGCGCATGAAACGAAAAGGCGAAAAGAAAACAAGATACCGCGAAGACAAATGATGAGATGTATGTTTTTTTTTCTTCTGTGGAACATTGAACTCGTTGAATGGTAGAAAAAAAAAACCAGACAAACGAACGAACCCACTCCCTTCGGTTGCGAGGTGGGTTTTAGGCTGCAATTATATAGCTCGCCTCGCGCTGCCTACTGCCACGATCGCATTGTGGCCACTTCTTCGGCCGGACTGGGCATGCTGCTGCAATGAATCGAACGCCCATGCTTTTCCGGCTTTTCACCATTCAATATGTGTGTGTGAGTGTGTGTGTGAGGCAAGCTCTAGATTCATTTTTGCGGCCACCGAGAGGTCCTCTCGCTGTGGTCGTTGGCACCAAACGCCATCAGGTTCCCTTTTGGTGGCCTCTCAACGTTCGTACGTTTCTGATGTGGGCAGATTTGCTCGCGGCCAATCGATCGATCCCCGTCCTGCTGAACCTGTTGCAATCACGATCCACAACGATCTCCTACCCAACCCCGTAGCTTTTTTTTTGCATATTAATTTGAAGAAGTTCCTTAGCTCGTCCTGCTCGCCATTTATTTTTCCCTATTTTTGTGTTCCTCCTTGTTTTTTTGTATCACTTAATGTAAGCCAGTTGGATCTTTTTCGATTCCAATCCAAGAAAGACACGGGGTTGAATGTGAGGTGTGTGTGTGTGTGAGTGTGCCTATCGTGGAGCCCAAGATCTCCTCCCCCCCTCCACCCCACATACGCTCACGTTCTATTTTTCTCCCGCCCCGCTTTGTTTCACCTTCATCCGCATTGAGTAATTTATGTTATGCTTCGTTATGTGTGTGGTGCGGTTTTTGCTCAGCCTCCCGCCCGCCTCCCTTCCCTTGCCCGATGCTGCCCCCTTTAACTTCCCGCTCCGTAGGTTCTCCGGTGCCTTGGTGGTTGCTTTTGCTGCTGGAGTGCTATTTTGCCGGAGCCCTATCACTTCGAATAACAGTAAAAACCACTTGCCGCCATTACATTTATGATACACAGGCTCGGCGTTCTACTGCTGCTGCTGGTGGTGATGGTGGTGGTGCTTGGGCTTATATGGATGCCCCTAGCCCTGGCCTAGCCACCCCTGGTGTCTTGGGTTTGGGCAAAAAACCGAGCGGGTTCGAGATGAGTAGGAAGGCTGGTTTTGCTGCTCGCCGTCTCTTGCCGGGTTTGCAAATCTTGCCCACCACATTAGGGCCCGGGCCAGAGGAGGGAGGAGGAGAACGAACACGAAGAGAAGGTAGAGTAAAGCAAAAAAAAAATCCCATCCAAAACCCACCCCTTTCCCAGAGGCGCAACATCATGCTCCGAGGCGCAAGCAAGGTGGTACACTTGTTTCATGATTCGACGGGTGGAATACATTTGTTCGCACACTGGTGCGCTGCGGCGTGGCCCGAAGTGGGAAGCAGGGAACTGGTACGGGTAATTAAATTTCATGCTAGTCACATTTTAGAACCACCACCCCCCTTTCCCATGCCTCCCGCCCTATGCTAGAAAGCGGATAAGGTGTGCAGTTATTGGCAATTGCAGCGAACGGAGGGACACATTTCGTCGAAAGGTAGATTTTCAAATGTGTTCTGTCATACGGTAATGCTTCCTTTTTGTCAGAATGTGGGGCCCGCTCTGCTAATCGACAAGCAATTCGGCCAGCACTAATGGGACGTTGTAATTAAACGTTAAACCTAACCCACTTTTTGTTTGCGAGCTCGAAAATCCGCCGTTCCGATGTCGTACGAAGCTTTTCTGTGTCGCGCAATGTTCACTTCTTGTTGCGATTAAAATAAATGTTGGGGAACGAATCGGCCGTAGCGCGATAAAAGGATGTCACCAATTGAAATACATTTGTTCTCCTAAAATGTCTGTTGAAACTTTCGTGCAGAAGAATCAGTTTGAGGAGAGTAAACGTTTTCTACTTGCCATTTCTAGTATGTTTTTATCAAAACAAAACGTATATGGTAGCATAATATAAGAAGAAATTCGGATCTTTGCTTTGATTTTACTTTCAACTTTTTTAATTTTACTTTTGTGTTTTTTGAAGAAATAGAAATTTTTACTTTTGAAAAGTTCTGTTATTTTGTTTTGATTTAAATTATCTTCTATTCTGTTTTTCTTTTCCATTTCGAACAACTTATCAATCATGTCTCATTCAGTCCTTCGAAGTTTGGTTTGTACATTAATTGAGAGAAGTTTTTGAAGGAAAGTAAAGGAGATGTGGATGATGTGATTCTTTTTTTATTTAATTGTTTTTAATTTGAGTCTAGAGCAGGAATCATACAAAGAGTAGCATAGTTTTATTTAAGAATGGTAATTTTCTTTTTATTTTCTACTTTTCCATCTATTAAGCATACACTTTCAGTAATGACATTTTAATGTGTTCAATTGGTAACAATCAAAATGAAAACTAAGCTGAAGCGACTTGCGATAAATCAAGCTTTTCAAATCTTCTATTCATTCAAATCTTCAAATCTCTATTTTCGTTTTGGTAAATCGCACTTATAATTTACAAAATTACTTTCTTCTACTCCTCTTTTCATCTTCAACCGTTGAATATGTCCATTTTTCATCGATGGGCATTACTTACTGCTTATGTAATTTGTATTTCACGCTGAATCAGGACAACTGAATACAACACTTTCATCCCCCTTGGTCCTTGGACCAGTTTTACTCTACCTCTATCTGAACTGTCCAATTCACTTGTCTAACGTTGCGCACGGGCTTAAGCTTCGGTGCTTAAGCTTTGCTTAACGACCGCTGAAGAAGTCCACCGGTGCAAATTGCTCTCAAAGGTCATATGTACCGGCCGAAGACGCGATTGCCGAAAGGCGTATATGGGAGGCAGCCCCCTTTACCTCGCCCCGCAAATTAACCCATTGTTGTCCGCCATTGAGCCGCCCCTGAGTTCGTCGCCGTTGAACGCATTTTGACCATATAATAACATTTCGCGCGCGGTGCTTTCGGTGATTTGTTTAGCATTTAAAATTTTACGGCCCGAATTAACGAACCCAACCACACCGCCGCCATCACTACCACCGTCATCGATTCGAAATTTAGTGTGTCCATGTACGGTAGGAGGAGTTGGTTCGCGGCGTTCGGCGTTAAAATCTATTTAGCAAATCTACGCCGGATCACACTCAGCAACCCCGACCGCCTCTTTAGATCGGGGGGATACTTCGGTGATCTTGCCACTGCTTGCGCCGCTCGATCGCTGCCGTCATCGAAAACTGATCAGCTGGTGGTTCCTGCCCGATCCGCCGCCCGAAAACGGGGTGACGGTTGATCGAAATTTAAATGTTTCTTTTCCCGCCCGTGCGTTGACGGCTGACGTTTGACGTTTGAAGAGCGACGCGGTGCCGGGCGGGTGGTGGTGGGGAGTAACTGGACGAGACGGTGATGGATGGACGGCACATTTCGGGCCCGTTTTATGACGTCGTAATAGGCGCGCATAAGTGTGCGCGCTGTTCTCACAAATAACACTTTATGATCGTTGATACGCGTTCCGACGGGTCGGGCCACCCTGTCTAATGCCATCGATTGCCAAACCGAAGGCGCATTCGTTGGCCCTCCCGAGGGAGAGGAGACAAGCCCGGGGTGGTGCTTGCGGTGAGCTATAAATAGTGTTCCTCCTTTGGATCACATTTCTCAGGGAATGGATTGCGCAAAAAAAAAAATACCGAAAGCAAGTAAAAGTTGGAGTAGGAAAATCACTTTACCAACGGAGTGTTTCCTACGTGTATCTGTATGTGTATGTATGCTATCGATGACACACGACGATGTCCACAAGATGTGACCGGATGGTATGTGATGACCAGACGCAATCTTTCTCCCACTGGAGTTGCCAGTGCAGAGAGTTTTATGTCGCTTCAAATGTTTCGAGACCCCGCTGGGGTTAAGAATGGGGAACCACCGTTTCATGCTTGAAAAGTATTTGGGCAGGTGTAGAACATTTGTGGAAGTGCCCTACCCAACACAACATCAGCAATATCTCGAAGCAGATATGAGGAAAACTTTACCGAACCCTTTTAAACTAGCAGTTTATTAGGTTTGTCGTTGGAAATAAAATGTCGTGCTTCATTATCGAATGATGTCAAATAGTTTATGATCTTGGCGTTGCTGAAGTGGCATTCTCTTGTAAACGTTGTGCAATGTATGGCAATGTCCATCAGCTAATTTTCCATTTTATTTTTTAATCAAAAATAAAGGTTGAAAACATTGTTTTTAAAAAGATCTTGAAAATAATTGTTTAGTGCGAAAGTTTATAAAATTTTTATCCCAAATTAATCAATTTCCAAATTTGAAAACTTTTATTTTATCCAACCTTTCTAAAGTTGTTTAAAAACAGCTATATTTTACGAATATTATGATACTGAAGTAGCTTTTGGAGAATAAACGTATAAAAGCAGCATACCTAGATGAAATATGACAGTACTACAGAAACCCGCCAACACTTAACATTAACGAAAGAAACTGTAAATTATAAGACCCTAAATTGTAGTCATTTCATAAATGATTGATGGTTTTTTCCAGGCACACCTTTCACTTGTTCTTAATGAGGTAAATTAAAATAAAAAAAAATTGTATAAACTGAGAATTTACAAATGATTTAAGCTATCAGCGTGTTTGAAATTTCAATCATATTTATGCACGCAAAAATATAGGAATATATTAGTACATATTCATGGTCATACTAAAATACCTTTTTTTCCTATGCTTCTAATTTCCCTGGTTTCTCTATATAATTTTTTCTAGCGATATCAATAAAACATACCTTGGTGTAATTACATTTTTCAACTCGTATTCCCGACACTTTTCCATCCACCCCCGTGCCTTAGGCACGCACATCTTCTGCTCAAACGGCGTGTGCCGTCGTTTCGTTTTCGAATGTGACGAAGTTGATCGTTAATGGTGCATAATATAGTACGCACATACTTTGGCCCCGTTTGCCTGGTGCGGGGGGATGCTTTCGACAGGGGAAGGGAGGCTAAGGTGGCGCTGGCGTTTGAAAACTCCCACACGGCCACGGTACGTGCAACAGCATCAAGGGAATACCACGAGCCAGTGTGCTCAATGTACCGTCAAGCCCCCGCGAGCAACACATGGGTGTGTGTGAGTTGGTTTGGTTCGGCGCGATTCAGTTCCAATTCCAATGGCATAAATTTCCATCTCAGCAAGCCAGAGGAAAGGCAACGCGGGGGAGTGGATGTGGAGGACCGTTTGCAACAAACTCCGCAGGGTAAAAGGACGGCAAGGTGTAGGGCATAAAATGGAACCCGAGTCTCAGAAGACGATCGAGTTGAGGATCGTTTGGCGGAGTTTGCGCTGCCCTTTCCGACCCTGTCGATCTTCTTCAACTTGCTCACGTCTGTGTGTGTGTGTGTGTTTGTCAGCAGTTTTCGTAACAAAATTTTTTAAATATTATTTTTCCTTTGAAGAAGCTTGTTGATTTTGTCTCCACCTGCCTTTTCTTTTGCCACCGTTTGCACACCAGCAAACCCGCTTGTTGTGTGCTGTTGGAAGCCTTCTACTATTATGGGTGCGTGGAGGATGCGCTGCCGACGTGCAGAAGGTCTCCCCCACCACCCAACGCCACCCTTTTGCGCGCTGGAGGGCATTTTTTTCGAGAAGGCCGTTTCGAGCGCGTGGAGGCAAAATAAATCAAGCGACAGAGCTGGCGCGCACCGCGGGGCCTGGTGGCGTTGGAATGCACTGGGATTATGTAGGATACACACGCACGCAGCCGTGCGTTCGCCTTTGCGTTCTCCAGACAGCGTGTCTGATGAAGAACAGGCGGCGGCCCGAGCTGAGCTACTCAGTTTTGCTCAGTTTCGCACTCTGCGTTGGCGACGACGTTTGGACGGATGATGCGCTCGGGATCGGGCGGGGGGTTTGCACCGACGGAAGTGGAAGTGAACGGGGGAGAGCCGGGAGGCGATAATTTACGGACCGTAAGATAAATAAAGTCCCGCGATCGCGTTTTATTAGGTGTAGTTGGCAGATCGCGGAGAATTATTGACCCGGCCGCCTTCGGGGAGTGGTTAACGTTTGCCTAACGAAGGGCTCTAGGGGTTTTTTTTCCCCCCAATGCACTGCAGGTTCACTTAATAGACGTAGGTGGAGTTGTTTGAGATCGACAAGTAGAAGTGATTTCATACCAAATGCGTTGCATTTCATTCGAGGACTAAAGAATGGAGTACTGAGATATAACAAAGTGATTCAAGAAGTACTGAAATATCATGAACTATTAAAAGTTTACATCAAGAATGATTAAAGTGAATATTGTTGATAACCTACCTAAGAAGAAAACCAGACTAGTAGGAGTGATTTCATACCAAATGCGTTGAATTTAATTCGAGGACTAAAGACTGGAGTACTAAGATATAACAAACTGATTCGAGAAGTACTGAGATATCATAAACTATTAAAATTTTACATCAAGAATGATTAAAGTAAATATTGTTGATAACCTACCTAAGAAGAAAGCCAGACTAGTAGGAATGATTTCATACCAAATGCGTTGAATTTGATTCGAGGACTAAATAATGTAGTAGTTCTGGGATATAACAAACTAATTCAAGAAGTACTGAGATATCATAAACTATTAAAAGTTTGTACCAAGAACTATCAAAGTGAATATTGTTGATAATCTACCGAAGAAGAAAGCTAGATAAGTAGAAGTGATTTCATACCAAATGCGTTGAATTTGATTCGAGGACTAACAAATGGAGTACTGAGACATAACAAACTGACTCAAGAAGTACTGAGATATCATAAACTATTAAAAGTTTGCACCAAGAATTGTTAAAATGAACATTGTTGATAACCTACCGAAGAAGAAAACCCTATCCAATTTTTATAAATTCTTGCATCTTAAATGATAGACAATTTGTTAAGGACTTTTCTGTGTTTTGCCATCATGCAACTGTCAAGTAGTTGGTTGTAACCTTTCCCGTGCCTTCTGCAGATGAACCGTGTTCGTGTCGGATTTGAACTCATCCGCAAGAAAGATGATGTAACGAGTGTGTCTAATTATGCTTCAGCTGGCTGCGAAGATGTCGAATGAGTGCTAACCATTTAATTTGCGGTTCCGTGCAGCAAACAAAACCCGATCCGCGAACAAAGTGCAACGTTCCGGGAAGAACTTCGCTGGGAGAAGGAGGTACAAAAACAAAATTGGTTGCATTAAAAACAAAAACCCCCTTCCCATAGTGGTGCTTTTAGTGGTCGAATGCAGCAAAAATACCCTTGAGGTTGGCGAGAGATAAAAAGAAATCCTACCGAGTGGTGACTTCTAACATCGGACGTCTGTCGTCTCTCGGTCGTTTGGTGTGCGCGTTGCTGCGGTGTTATGGTCATTCTGACGACGGCCACACGTGTGCGTGTGTCGTAGAATCCCAGCGTGTCCTCCGCGTCGTGCTGTGCCGTCAGTCGACGCCGAGTATGCACTTTTGCCTGTCGTCGATGCCGGAGCAGAAGCGAATGCAGTAGCAGTAGCAGCGGTTCCGAAGAAGCAGCGTCAAGATGTTGGGTGCCCTGAAGCGTCGATGGAGGACAACGAGAAGGTAATTTCGCGGAGAAAAGACACATCTGTGTGTGTGTGTATGTTTCGTGGTGCCGAGAACGAATATACGACAAAGTTGATTAGAGCTGGTTTGATAAATGCAGAACAAGCTGCTAGTTGATCTTTCGATGTGAGGGACATTACTTAACCATGAACAACGTCATGAGCTTACTTTGCGGGAAGAACATATTATTTGTGAATTATTCACATTTGTCAATTTATTTATGTTTATTTACGGTTTCCTTGTCCTCCTTGGATAACGTTACGACCTCCAAAAATAATCACTCACTTTTCTACACCAGAAGAATCTTTAGAACTTCTGAACTATTTGCATACGCATGGACATTTTTTGCACTTCTTGTCTTTGAAATGTGGATTTGTTGATGTAATTGGAACAAATATTTATCTACAGGCAGCTTAAAAATTCTTGCTATCATGCCCGATTTGAAAGTAATAGTTTGTTCGGTTAGTTCAATTGTTATTCGTGTAATATAAACGTCTTTCCTACAATTCTTAAAAATAAATTATCAATGAATTTATTTTGTTCTTCTCATCGTCCATTTCTTCTAACTAAATCTAAATCAATAATTTCATCTATAAATCTTTAATAGTAAAAATTACCTACAGCTTACTTTGATTGCACAAATATCTATATTCAATTGACGACATCTCCAGTTTCAACGGAACAAGAGGCGATAAAAAAAGGCCAAAGCAATCGTCAAAGTAAACAACGGGAAAATGAAGAAACCCAACTTATGAATGGACAATCCCGGCCCACCCGGACCCGCCGGGAAGGAAGCTCTTTTGAATGAACCATAAAGAGAGGATTTGGTCGGTCCGTCGTGTACTTCCTCGCCTCCGTCTGGAGTGCGTGGTATGCGAAGGCGCTTGCATCGCATTTCCCCCGGCCCCGGCGGACAGGACAGGAAGTGATTTTAAATGCAGTGCACTTCCCAGACATGGCACGTGATTTTTCGTCCTTTGCCTTCCTCCGCTCGGGCTCGTTGTCTCGCTCGCGAACCAACTCCAAGTTCACAGGATCACTGACGGGGGTCGTAACGTCGCGTGGGGCGTTTAGTGGGCCGCGTGTGTGGTGTCCAGTCGACAGGGCGCTGCAGCATAAACCTACGCCAGAGCAGAACAGAAAAGGACACAACACCCGAAGGTGGCACAGCATTATTAACGGTGGCTCCGTATTGTGTAACGTCCGCTTCCGCCAAAGCGTATTGGTCGGAGCCTTCGGTCTGTTGCATCCGTTGACCGAGACGGGACAAAAAAAAAGGTTCCCGAGTCCAGACACAAGGCGGCGACGAACGCTGCTGACGTCAGGTTGGGCGAATCATCATGTTGGTGCAGAAAATAGCTCGAAACAAAACGACAACAAAATACCACCGACAGAGGAGGGACAGGTTCAGAGATTGGATGGCATAGGAGGGTTTTTGGGTGGGCAGACTGCAATGTATGTGTGTGTGTGGGGTGTGTCCAGAAGGTATTATTATACGGGTCGTTGTCGGAGAGTTCGACAAACTGCAGTACATTGCAATGCACCGATCGAGAGACACACAGGAACAGACCGTATTATGTAGCGCTTTGCCTTCGCTCAGACTGTCTGCGTTTGGGTTTATTTTCTACTTGTAATGCTATGATGTTGTCATTGTTGACTTTCGTGCGTTTATGCTCGTTGGAATTCAGGTTTGCCCGGTGGGACGGCGATGCACAATAGCAACAGTATGGAACAGCTGATTGCAAAGTTTCTGGTACAGTGGATCAGAGGAATTCAATTCAATTCAGTTTACCCTTTTTCGATAGAGATGTACGATAATAGCAGACAATATATTGAAATGTTCAGCAATGGCTAACATTAGGGGAGTGTATTTTTCCCACAAGAAGCGCGAACTCGCGTAAAAGTCATTGTAAACTGTCTCTTTTTTCGCGCTATTTGTAAACGTGCAACATTCGTGTTTACGTTTATCTAAGCTGCTTTGTACGGAGTGTAAAAATTGTAGTAAAATTAAGTTATTCCTGCTTTCTTCTCTTCTGCCGTTCTATTTTGTCGTTGAAACTTTGATGTATTTGTACTAATAAAACACACCGATTGTATACACAAAACACAGAATGTAGTTATAATACACAAAATACAAAATGCTGCGAGAATGTCAAAATCCGCAAGTGTGTTTTTCGGTCAGCGAGTCAAAAATTCAGTTTGTAAAGATATGCACTTTGGTATTGAGTTCAAGCATAAGGAATTTTGTTGCTTGCGGTTATGTTAAACGTTTTGGGATAACATTTAGGTGAACACATTCCCTTTTTGCTGTTTGTTTAATGCTAAAGACGTAAATCTTCTCTGAAGGCGATTTTACTTGCATTGGCTCACACACAAAACGAAAGCAACGTCAAAATTTGTGCATGTATTTGCATTCTTTTGCGCTTCATGTAAACGAAGCATTACGCATCGTTTCTAGTTTTCTCACTTTACACCGGTTTCAAATCCTTATTGTACACAAGATTAAATATATCAAGCTGGATGTTTGGATACCGAATTGCTTAAGGTGAGAAGTAGGTTGAAGAAGCTCGATTTGTTTATAGCACGCTCCAGAATTCACAAACCTCCTACAAACAGTCAAACACATTGATTGCCTTATTTATTTGTCTTTTTAGAATAAAAATGTGGGGCATATTTTATTGCAAAAATATGTAGTGTTCAATGTTTTAATATAATCTTAGTTAAACTATTCTTTGTCGATATATTTGGAAATTCTTCTTGATTGAAAAAACAACATGAATCTTGTTTTGCAAACTTTTGTATCGGCTTAGTAAATGTAGGGGTGGCTGGGGTAATACGCACCCCTGAGGCAATACGCACCCTTTCCCGTTTCCCTTGGAAAACTAGTTTTGGACGCGTAAAAAGCAGTCACCCAGTAAAATCAAACTAAAATATGGTCACCCTGTGAGTTTGATAGCTCTACATCAACAGAAACGCGAAATAAACGCAAAACAAAATCATTCTCAGCTCAGACAGTTTTTGTTATAATGTGACGTACCATTCCGCTAAGGAATATTAAGTGCAAAAACCGATATTTACCCACGACGAATACGAAATTTAATGAATTGAGAATCAGTGCTTGAGACTGTTAATGAAAATTTCGGAAAGTATGCAGATTTAGTCATATTTTAGTTGAAAATGTGTTCAACTATGAATGGGGGTAATATGCACCCAGTATGTCGGGGTAAAATGCACCAGTTTGTAAACAAACTATCTTTATTTGACGGTGGATGTTGCCTCTCTGTTGTGGTGCGTATTGCCTCTTTGTTGTGGTGCGTATTGCCCCATTGTTGGGGTGCGTATTACCCCTAGCAAAGGTGCGTTTTGCCTCAACCAGATACAGATCGATCAAAAATTAAACTTTTTCAAAACTGAAAAAACTACGTTTTTATTAGCAAAAAAGGCAAACATTCCTGAACTGGTAACTAGTTTGAACCTTTATGAATCCTATTCCGTGATAAAACCAACAATCAAGAGCCAAGTTGTTCGAAAATTTTATAGTTTTTCTTAAGGGGTGCGTATTACCCCATCCACCCCTACTACTGTCCTTACTAGCTTCCACGAATGAAATCACAACTTATTCAAACATGCGTATTTTACTTCCCTCACAATCTGTTGTTTCAAGTTCCGTTCTCCAGCGATAACCGTTCCACTGCTTTATAGTTCAACGAATCTATTTACGCACCGTAGATGTTTGTGTATTTTTAAAAGTACGCCGTAAACCGTTCTAGGTTACAGTTACATCGGCGGCCTCCACGAACAACTTATCAAATTCTCAAATCCCGCCCCGGGATTGCAACAGGGAAGTCGAACACAAATAGAGTAGGAAAACCGTTCAGGCGTTAATCTTCTTGTTTCCCTTTGGTGATCTTTTTGTCATCCGTTCGTTTATGGCTTGACAAAATGTAATAAATAAAAGGGCGAGCGGAAGAGAGAGAGAGCGATAACCACCAGTCGGGTCCGACGTGAAATGGCACATGTTTACGGAAGGGCGGACGCCGTGGACCAAGCAAAACCACACAGGCAACCTCAGGAATGACGGATGGGACGCACTCAAAACCGTGGCGGGCCTGGCTCGCCACATCCGTCCCGATTCCCGCAAGTGGGCAACACTTTTGTCCATCCTGGCTCGGGCTGGGCAAGCGCCAACCGGGTCTCCATCTGCAGCGGAAACTATAAGGCAAGAGCGCTCGCCTTAGCGAGGAGATAAGAAGCGCTGGCGGACGGACGCCAAGTCGGGCGGAAGTCTGGTCTAGGCCGCCGTCGCACACAACGACCGCTTTGCGGTAGAAAACTTTCGTCTTTTCGGTCGCCTCCGAGGGGGGCCCCCTTTTTCCCGGTTCACTTTGTCGTGGCTTCCGAGTGCTTTCAAGAGGAGACCATGATAGGGAAAAACGAAACCATCTCGGGCCGTCGACACAGTTGGCCCGGGCCACACTCTCGGGACGCAGCAGACAGCCCGGAACCACGGTGCATTCTGTGGTTGTGCAATGGACCGATCCCCCCCCACCCGTGTCCCCCTCCCACTTCTCCACGCACGTGGATAATATAAGTGATCTAATTCGTTGCGATTTGCGATTGCAGCAATTGCAAAGTGAAAACGGCCGACACAAGCTGGCGCACGATGGCGCGGTTGGAGGACAAAAAAAAGAACGGTGGAAAGAAAAGAAAAATGGCCGTACAACTCCCTTGCGTCCCTTCGCTGGGTTCACCGTTTTTTCCCCCGTCCCGTATTTTTTCTCTCTCTCCTCTCCCCAATGATGATGAATCGTAATTTATTGTGGTTTTATGATTTGTTCTCGGACGAACGGGCGAAAATCGCAGACTTCTGCTGCCTCCCCCCCCCCCCCCCCTCTCCTTCTTTCCACCGCCTTCCCGACCCTTTCCCGAATCGGGATGGGGCTCTTATCTGGTCACGGAAACGATTATCATCTTTGGAAACATGCGGCCGCCACCGATTTTATGGCCGCACATTCGCCCGTCTTGCGAGGTGGTCAAAAAAAAAAAACGAGAAGAGCTCGAGAAGAAGGGACCGAACCGCGAACGATTCGTCATCTTTTCGCGGCAGTTGAGTGAACTTTTCCGTTCCGTTGTGCCGTCCCCCGTCCATCCGTCGTCTCTCAGCTCGTTTTAGTGGTTGGTTCGATTTTTCAATAAAAATTTAATTTTCGTGCCGCGCGCGCTGCCTCCTGCTGCACAGTTCGTAAATCCTGCGACACGGACACGGACATAAAACCGGACCCAAACAAGGGAGGTGGACACCACTGGTTTGTGCCTTTTTGTTGCTGCCTCGGGTTCCTGCAACATCCTCCTTTTCGTGGAACGCCATATTTTCAGGACTCACTGCCGCCTGCCTGGTTGATGTTTTTTTTTTTTTTGGGCCGTAAAAGCTCTGGTCGCAGTTGATTAGCATTTTTATTGGTTCCCGAAAAATGTTTGACTTCAATTCAATCGGCATGTTTGCTGCGGGGGTTAACATTCTTGTTTGATATAGAGCTTGGTAAAAGTATGCGCTTGATTTGAAATATTTTATTTTGTTAGAAAAACCTTCAAGTTAATACAAAGATCTTAAATTAGTCATATTTTATTGTAATCTATTACATATTTTAGCTTTTTTATGTATGGAGTTCTATGGACACTAAAACCTCGACCAATACTGAACCGCCGTTTCTGAAACTTTGACTCAGTTAAGTTTATGCACTGTTGATCTTGTTGAAGATTTGTTTAAACACAAAAAAACATTTTTTTTTGTGATAAAAGCATCTAACTTTTACAAATGAAACTCAGCTTCACAAACAAAACGAGCACGACCGCATACTACACTTCTTCAAATAATATAAAAAATACATTGCTAACATGCACAAAATATGGGCTTTTTGTTGCACAAACCAGATTATCTTCAGCTTTCGGTAGTTTTTCACGTAGATCTCTAATGAATCGTAGGAATTTCGGGGATTTCATAAATTTTCATCTAGATTAAGGCTCATGCTCATCGAAAAGGGTTTATACAACACGGGGAAATCGATGAAGTTTCAACAGTTTTAAATATTCCTGAATAATATATATAAATATTCCTAAATAAATGAAATTAAAATAAAACTTTCGAGTACAGAGAAACACCATAACGCTTTTCTCAAATCCTTCTCCATGGAGCATCGTCGGGGCGTCAAGCTAGTGAAATATAAGTTTTAACGGCAATATTAATTAACGATATTGAAGAGTAATTGGAATTTAAGATACACAGTGCCAAAGTAAAGTTACTTTTCTTCTAATGGTAAAATTAAATTTTTACCGTAAATTCTAAAAGTGAAATGCAATATAAGAATCTTATATGTGGAAATTGTTGATCCCAAATAAGAGTCAGAAATATTAAATTATGATCGCGTAGGTAAATATAAACATACATCAATAAAATTGCATTGAAATACAATTATTGACAATTGAAATAAAATTATTGCTCCTTGCTTTTCATAAACACAACAAAAAAATACATAATTTGAAAAGAATAGCACATGTGTACAATCAAAATACTTCGAAAATAATTTAAAAATGATGAAAAGTAAAGAATATATTTCTATTTTCTATTTCAATTGAACACGTTAACTTTATAAATTATCGTATGTTGTGTATAGTAAAACATATCAAATACTAAAATCAGTCTTATTTCTACGATTCATTAAATTTTAGTTCAATTATACTTCTGTTTCATATTATTCAAAAATCAATTAGGGGTTTAACCATTCTTGTAGAAAAGCTTCTCTTACATGTTTTATTTTTCGGGGAATGAGTGGGAAATGTTTTCCCTAAAGATTAATAACTCCACCGCGCTCAAACATCGGGACTGATTGATTACGTGCCTCCCGACCCCTCCACTTCCAATGGAGAAAGAAAAACTCCTCTGTCGAGATAGGGAAAAATGTGTCGGTAAAATGTCGCATGCAAAATGGCTGTGCGCAATCATAGCGAAAGCTCCGCCGTGCCGTGAAAGTAACGCTGCTGCTTTATTTTCGCCACTCCCGACGCTCCCGATCGCTAGCCAGTCGCGCAGTAATAATGCAGATTTTCCATTTTTCTTCCCTCATCCTCCAAGCGGTTCCGTCCGAGTTAACAAGAGCTTGTTATCCGGTTACCCTTGGGAGGGAGGGAGGGATGTGCGCGGCAGGGATAGCACGAAAAGATCTATCGTGTCACGTTCCATCGCGTAAATTGTGGACATATTTACAACATCCATCCCGGCCCTGCTCTCCCCTCCCATCTTGCCTCATTCGTCTATATCATGTCATCCATTCGGCGAAAACGCGATCGGATAAGAATTCGTGGGTAAAAAAGGAGGAGGTTGTGCATTGGGGTGGAAGGGGGGGACTGCCGACGATGGATGGGCGCATAATACATTTTTATTGAAGGAGAAGGCAGAAAAACAGTGTGTTGTAGGGACGACCGAATAGCGTCTATTCCAGCTAGTGGCGCCTCCTCTGTAGGCTCCAACTCCGGAGCCTAAGCCTCTGCCGCTCGCTGACATTTGGTCAGGAAGTTCAACTTCCTTGCCAGGTTTAGTAGGCCTGGTGTTTGTCTCTATTGCTGTCAGCATTATTTAATTTCACCAGGCGAATCTGGGCGTGCTACTTCTTCTTCTTCTTGGCGTAACGACCTTGTTGGTCATGCCTGCCCGTAAGGGCTTACGAGACTTTTTTACCCTATTGTACGTGGATAGTCAGGCCTCTCGTACAGGGGAGGGTCCGGTCTCGGTTGGGATTCGAACCCACGCCGTCGAGGTGGTGAGCCCCGGCGCTCATGGGCCGATTTTCTAACCGGCGCTACCGCTCGGCTGTCGCGGACCCCCAAACGTGCTACTACGAAACACGAAAACCATGGCGTCCAACAGACGACCGACCCGTGAGGATCCGGAGTCCGTCGTTGAGAAATTCGTCGCCGAGCAAAAGGCGTGACCTCGTTGTTGTGCGGTGGAAACAAGGGAAACACAAAAAAACAAATCGTCAGGGCCAATCGTCAGGGTTGTGCTGCGCCGAAAACTAACCGACCAATATATACACATCCCACCCAGTACCACCAACTTCCGCGCAGACCGAGTGCATTTTATTACCGAGGTACCGTCGACGACGTGCCTCGCGGAAGAAGTCAAACCTGAAGGGATGGGCACTCAATTACCATCGAACACCGACCGAACAACCTGCCACACCGCCGCACGGTGGTGGTGGTGGTGGTGCACGCACGGACCGACGGTGACTAATTAGTGCAGATTGTTGGGTTTTATAGATATCGACTGTCAGCTTTACGATACGCCGCATTTCGAGGACGGCCGGTAGTTAGAGTTCCTCCGAGGTGGATTAATTAGCTGAGAGCGGGAAAGCAAAAAAGGGAAGAGGCGTACGTCAAGCACGTAAAAAAGAAGATCAACGAATCCGCAAGAACCTACCAGGTCCAACAATCAGGCCGCGTGGTGACGTTTGGCGCAAATGGCCAAATCTTGTAGGATTTCGGGAAAATTATCGGTTGATGGAACAAAGGAAGAAACCTGGCAAACGCTTCTCCAGTGGCGAAGATGATGAACGTGTACCGACTCGTGGAGGAATTGTTGCTCCTTGCTTTTCGTCCTGATGAGCCCTTCAGGCTGTACCTTTTCCGGTTCTCCGTCGTTCTCCGCTGAGAGAGGCTCGTAAAACCAAATTCCAGAATTCTCATCCAGGAAGTTCTTCAATTAAATTATTCCATTCGGGTGTACCTTGGGTTCGGGGCAGGGTGCTTTCAGCATTATTGCCACCCCGTCGCTGGCAGCCATCGTACGAATTATAACAAATAGCTTTATTTATGGGGCCGAAGGTTTTTATTGGAGACCACGGGCGCCCAACGTTTCAACCTTCGCCACCGAGGGGGAGCGCTCCTCCACTCCATTAGTGGATGGGTGTTTAAGTGCTCGCAAAACAACGAATTAGAAATTGGGTCAGGGTGTTTATTCGGCTGCGGCCAAGAACAACAGCACCGCCGCAGCCCTCTGCTGAAGGGTGCAAGTGGTTCCACCACACCCTTTGGTATGTGTGTTCGTCCACTAATTCCTGGAAAGGCAGACAGACAGAGGGATGCGGCGAAGGGTGGATTTGTGTTTGAGCACTCTTTTATTTGCGGATGTATGTCCATACGAGACTTAAATACCGACTTGGTGGATGTACGTTAGACTGGGTCTCTTATTGTGTTATCATCATGGTGGAAGCATTCTTAGGCGTAGTTTTTCTCGCTAGCAGCATATGTGTACCTCCTTCCTCGTACCTTCCACTGGAGGGCACCATTTTTATCTCCCTCAACCCATCCGTGGGTAAAAGGGCTTACAGGCGAATAATCAGCTCCCAAAAGTCTACACTCGTTCTGTAAGGCCCAAAAAAACAAAAAAAAAGGTGTAGAAAAAACTGAAACTCCCTTAGTCGTCAAACCTTGGTTTGGGCCATAAAACTCAGCTTTATCTTCTGTTATTGTTTGCGTAACCTAGAAACAACATAACTCCGGGATGAGCGGCGCTCAGCTCCTGGGGATGAGCGGCGCCATTCTGGTATGTGTTTTCGGGAATGTGATAGGTCCGGGGGGAGGGGAGAGTAAGGAGGGAGTATATTGCATTGTTTAACCTACCCGAAATCCAAATGACAAAATCGGCCATTGGAACATCACCACCAATCCCGGGCGTGTGTGCAGCGTTTACGTGCGCGCGCGCTCCCAGGAACTCCCAATTCCGCTCGGTGACACATTTTTGGCCAATTGTCAACAATCCTTTTCCCGGGCGGGGTGAGGGTGACGGGGAGCCAGAAATGGATGATAGGGGGGGTGGTGAGCGCATGTGGACACATCCAGTGTCGGTGGTTCTTACACACGCAGAAGCACAGGCCCCGAAGTAGATCGGGGCGGGATGTCGACAATCACGAATATCTGGAGTTTATGGAATTTGGATAGAAAATAAATTTGGCCCCTTCCTTCGGATTCTGCTGGGAAAGAGCTGACACAAATATTGCCCGAAGGTCCGCTCTGGGTGTGTGCGTTTTCCGCTTTTCCCTATTTCTTTCACCATCGTTGCGCCCTCGACTAGCGACAGAATGTTTGCTGACGGGCAGGAATTTTCTTTGCACATTTTTCCCGGCCTCGGAAACATTCTCCCATATTGCGACCCCTTGGCCCTTTCCCCCTGCTTGCCCTGCCCTCCCTCCGCCCACAGTCCTTCAACGGCGTGAGTGTTTCTTTGACATTGCCCAACATCTTTGACTCTTATGCCTCCGTTTCTCAACACCGAAAGGCCTGTGGAGAGTGTCAGACGAAGGTGCAAAGGACCGCGTTGAGAAGAGGCGTGTTGCGTAAAAAAAGAAGCAGAGTTCTCCCACCAGCTTTGAAGAACCCGCGAAAAATGAAATGGCTGGCAGTTCGACGAAAGTACCCGAACGGAGCAGACGGGTCGACTCGCGCTCCACTCGATCGAATGCCGGTGAGTTCGAGAAGTTATCTCAGCCATAATTGACGGTATTTATAGCTTTTGGAGAGTTCTCGTTCCTTAATGGGGCGTGCCCTTCCTCACCACCCAGTCCCAGTCATCGCCCCCACTCTCGTTTGAGGTGGTTCGTTCGGTTGTTGAAGAAATACTCATCCCTCCCCGGTCCTTGGGATAGAACGTCCTCCCGGAGACTTTGACTCACAAACGCCAAACCTCACACACGCGATCGTTGTCGGGGCTGGAGTTCGAAGATCATTGAAGATCATCTACCGCTTCCCAGCTTGTGCCGGTTGTGTATGTGTGTATGTGTGTGTGTGCTTTTGTGCCCCGGGACGGATTCAATCTTCCTATCGAGGCCGTTCGAGTCACGTTCCATTTTGCTTTCCCGCCTTTGCTCCGTTCTTCGATGCCTTCCGGATGTCGACCGCCGGATTGGCCCTCGGACGACGACAGTGATGGTGCATCGCCAACACCACAGCTCGCTCAGGTCGGAAGCATTAGCATTGGCCGCGTCGTGCCCACCATTATTTCCGCCGAATAGCGCACAAGTGGATTGTGTGTCGTTTCTGCATTCCCGGCCCCTTTTCCTTCGTGCTGCCATTTTGCTTTTCTCCTTTCTTTTTTTTTGCGCGGCTCCGACGACTAATGCTTCTCCGACCATTTTCCAGCCCCGAATGGAATGCACCCGCAGGAGGTGAACAAATGACTGATAATGTCCGGGTTTTGCCGCCTGACTCCCGGGAATCTCGTTGCTCCTTCCAGCGGTCTCTCGTTATCGATAATTTCGTTTGCAGTTATAATATGGCGTCGGCAGTATTTTTCTACACTATTAACCAATTTGGCCGCCCGTCTCCCTATGTCTATCTGGTTAATCTATCCACCGCATCGGACTATCTATTTATGGTGGGGCGCTTCGGGAGAAAAGAATGGGCCTGGAAATGATTTTCATCCCCCTTCGAAACAGGCGGAACAATTCGATGCTGGTCTTCGCCAGATAACGTGGCGGAGGAGTGAGTCGGGAGTGTCGCTTTTCCCACCGTGTCATGCCCGGCGGATGCTGGCCACCGCACGTACGCTTCATTTCCATTCGAATATTTTTCGATGTGTGGTTTTTATCGGTTTTCGTCCGCCGTTTTCTTCGGTGTTTCCAATACACGCATCATTGCTGCGAGGTGGATAAAACTTTTCCGATTTGTTCTTTTCCTCCTCACCCGTGGGCATGGGTGGGGGTGTGGCCCGGGTGACAAAAGTTTCCCACTGAATGTGCGGAAAGATAGCACCGGAAGTGAGCACCGGAGGGTAGAGTTAGAGCTCTGGGAAACTCTCCTGTTGTTTTTCCTTCGGCCGTGGGATGATGAAAGTCAGGTCGAGAGCGAGCTTGGCAAGATATAACTTGTGTTCGTTGATCACTTTTGCTGCGCTATCGGTCCCAAAGTATCGGCATGAAAGTCGACATGCATATGCGGGCATCTGGTTCCGCAACAAAGTAGCGAAGTAAGTCATATCGGTTGTCTGCTTGAGCGAAGTTGAGTTCTATTCAATACAAAACCAACCCATGGTATACCATCTTCACAAGCATAGATAAGGGTAAATTTGACTCACTTTAGAAAAACACGTTTCAAATGCTTTTTGAAGTGTTCAGATCTTGGTAAATAATGTTCCGATTTATGATACGTCGTTCTCGAATTTAATCTTTACTAATTTTGTTTTCTTATGAGATCTTTAACATAAAACTCATTTGTAGTTTGAAGAAAAAACACGGATAAACATTAAGAAAAAGGATAACATATACAGGAAAGTTGGATTCCTTTCCTCACAATTAACAGTTGTAGCAAAAATAATAACTTGATACCAATATATTGAAAAGTGTTTCAATTTTGATCAGTAGTTTGGTATTATTGTATTCCTTTTTTATATATCTATATAGTTGATGTTAGTTATTTTTTAACAATTTCAACTGAATATGTCAGTTCATATGTAATCGATTTCATTTACTTTTCTAAATAATTGTACTGCTGCCAACTCTTGACAACTCTTTTTAACGGATTTTATTTTCATATCGTTTAAAACCCGTTTTTGTGATGTAGTTCGGTATGCTCATAGTATTGTTACTCTTTCCTTCATCTTTAATTAGTCTCTGTTTTGCTTGCACTGTTTAATGTGACCGCTGAACTTTTCTTCGTCTTTTGGTTTGTGTTAAACATTTTCATGTATTATAACCTCCAATTTTAGTTACGAATCAGGATCCACTCAAAAGAATTGATTTTTTGAAACCTTTTCCTTTCCTCTTAGCACTTCGGTGCGAGTCACAGTCTTGGCGAAATGGGAAACGCAAACTAGTACCATAATCCGTGCCACGTCCATACCTGCCGTTCGTGGGCGACGTTGTAATTGCATTAAAAGTCTCCATTTCTCGCCTTTCGAACGCAGAATTAACCGACCGAGATCGGGCCCAGACAAAACCCCCCGACGGCGACCACGTCTAGCGGCGATGTGTGTGCGGCGGCGACGGCGGTGACATGTTGTTAACAATTGTGTCTGGATCAGTGTCAAACAGCAGAAAGGGTTTTCTCTTTCGAAGCGGGCGGGAAACCGCAGCCATCCCGAGACATCGCGGCGTGTTGCTGTAAATCTCCTACACGCGTCAGCAGACGCAGCACGCAGGCAGGGAGATTAAGGGCACACAACCGAGTGCAACGGTAAAAGCAAGCATAATTTCTCCGTTCGGTTTTTGAGCAATTCGACACGGTTGAAGAAAGGGGCGGGGAAGTCGGGTTGAGTGAGGCGGCAGGGCCATTCTTGTCAGTCGGCCGCGGAATGGTATTTTCGTGAGGTGTAACGAAAACGCATTTCGCGCTGCATACCGTCATAAACCGTGGGTCGCTGTTGAGTTCCCGGTTATGCTCTTCCACGCCAGCGCTACGTCAATCGTGGTCAGCAGAGGCAGCAACAGCAGCACCAACAGCATGTCCGTTGGACGATGCCAATGCAATTTTCTGTGCCAATGCACTTTCTGAACCCCTTTCACGCGATGTCTCCCAATTGCTGCGTGACGTGATGAAAGTGCTGATCTTCGCTGAAATGAGACCTCACGCCAACCGGCCGCGCCGTCCCTTTCCTCCGGCGGGTTGTGCAGGAAGGGGTGCGGGTTTTTTGTCTTTCATTTCAATCGGGTCGTGTGTCACTCTACGCTTGATTCCGGGGGTTGGGAAGGGGGAAACGTAAAGGGAGCACGAACATGATCGCGCTCTCGAAGAAGATCGTCGTAATTTAATTGAACACACACACACACACACACACACACACGGGCATACCGATGTGACAAGGGGAGATGAAAAACTTGTTAAACTGTAAAATTGTTCGCCTTCTGCTTTGATGAGTCAACGCCAATATTGAAAAGGCAGCTACCGTATTCACGGTACATCGCGTTCCATTGTGACACTTTTACAGTCCGCTTCCATTTTTGCCTATACCATGCATCTCAAGAGATTTTCTAAAAGTTTTGTCTAGAATTTAATGACAGAGCTTTTATTCCATTCCTTTTTCGTGAATATCACGTTTCCTCTTAAATTATATACTTGTACTTGTTTATTTTTATAACTTAAACGAACGAAGTTTAAACAATTGAAACTAGTTAATTTTTATGAATACTTTGTCCAGAATTTATTGACGTATAATTTATTCTATTCATTTTCCATCAATTCAATATTTTGTCTTACACAATTCACGTTTACACGGTGTAAAAAATATTTTCATGCTATTCGAACAATAATCATTTTATAAGAGTAATTCTGATTTTCTCTGTGTGATTATATGTATTGAAATAATACTGTAAACTTTTTTTCAAACCCATTTCAAGCGGCTCGCTATGCTATTTTCTTGCAAAGGATTGCGTCCTGGAACTGGGTCAAAGTGGACATCATATGCTTAGTTATGATAGAAAATATGAACACTCAAAATAATTAATTGAATTCAGTTCTAGTGAACTGGGAGCCCATTCTTTCTAATCAACGACCTCTAGACCTTACCGATCTTGAAGGAAAACAATTTTGGCCATTTTTTAACAATATCTCCCCACCGCCATGGGACCTGGGTTGTGGAATCGCGGTATTTTTTTATCAATATTCTACAGATCCTTGGACCTATGAGACCACAATCTGTCATTTTAAACAACCTGGGAACGTTACAGGACAAACTTTTTGTCACCTATTCCCGGGACTCCGGGATCTTTTATTATATTCTTAGTATATGCATTCTTACAATGAATGACAATTACAAAAAAAACAATGTTTATGTCTTGTGCAAGGAAAGTAGGATATTTAAAAACTATGTTGAAAGTTTATGAACTGTGGGGTATGCTCTATGGATCGGTGAAACAATTGTATAAGACTATGTTAGACACGGTATAAATATAACTAGTATTACTTGTATTGAAGTCAATTGAATGTGTGTTAAGATTTTCTTTTGCCGCTGTGAGTTGTGTAATTATTTTTAACTTTACTGTATTGGAAGCATAGGTTCGACGAACGATAGCGCCCTTATCCCTTCGTTGCACAGGCCCCCTTTTTGTCCGTCGCAATATGAGCGAGATAAATTGTGCAACGAAGTGATACGTCGCATCGCACCCTTTGATAGAAAGGAGGGCCCGACCAACGTGCACCGCGCTTTATCATACGTCTAATTGAAGTGCTCTTTCTTGTCGACGGACAGCGGTGGGGTACGATGGGAGCTCGGACGTCGGACAAGCTCAGTGATCCGTGACGGACGGAACGCGATGGGCCGCACGGACAGCGGCGATCATTTAATTAAATCACTGTCACATGATAAATAAACTCGTTCGTCCGTTGCGTCCGTTCCCCCGAAAGAAAACAAAGTGGGAAAAACGAAGCTAGGCGAGTTACCACCGTCTTGTGCTAACTAGCCCAGGGTAGAAGGGGGGGAAGTCTTACACGGGTGGGTCTTTCGGGCATTCGCTTAGATGATGACATGAAAGAGAAAGTTTCGGCTTCTCACGGTAGCCCGACGAAAACTTCTTCGGATGGCGTGTAAATAGCAACCGGCGCAACCACATGCTAATAGAGGCTGGCCGGTAAGTACTTTGACAAACGCGCCGCGTACGGTTGGGACGGTGGAAATGTCAATTGTGGTTTTTCTTGGCATCGAGAAAACAAACGACCTTTGCTAACGAGGAATGTGAGTTTTCGTTGTTGTAATTACAAATTTGCACCCTTTCGTTGTTTGTTATTTATAAGTGTTTTATTATTAGATAATTTAAAATGCCGGGAACCGTTTTAAACTTAAATATTTGTTTAGTTATTTTGATTAGAGTACCCATTCCATTATAACTCATACGATGATCTACTGTAATTGGTTAGGAAAGAATAGATTTAACACTATAATTTGTTTGAAATAGTCAATAGTCAATTGTTAGGTATTTAGATGTTAGAATGAGGGGAAATGAATGAAAATAATAAAGGCAAAATAATCTGATGACTTTCAAGCATGCTTGACAACCGAAAAAGGCGATACTTTAACGCTAGAATACATTGCTTTGAAATCTTGCCCGAATGCTTTTTAGGGGTCATTTTGATCCCAATTTTAAAATACTATAACTTCACTATTTTAGAAGATTTTTCAAATCCTCAAACTGTTTCTTTTTAGTATATTTTTTTACTATCTTTTGGCGTAAATTGCCATTTTCAAGATATTGACATCGAAAGTTGCGTTGGGGTCAAAATGACCCCTTATTTGGATTCTAATGTTAAGTAAAAGTAAGAAGCATTACAAATGTTTCTGTAAAAATAATGCCTCTTTTAACAAAATGCGTAAACGATCAGATAAAACAATTAACCTTTGTTAACATTATAAAAATTCGGCTTGGCAGATTGAGTTTAAAACATTTTTAATTATTAAAATGCTTATTCTGTGATCAATCGAATCTGAAACCTCAGCAAAAGGGTCCTTTAATTTCTAAATTATAAAACTTTAATTCTAGCTCTTAAAATAGAGAGCATAATTTCGCTATCTCCAATTTACACACGATTTCATTGGCAGCTTTCTAAACGCGTCTAGCCATTTGTCGTCAAATTTGTACCAGATTTACACTTTACACGCGATACCCGTTTTGCCACCCGATGTCATGCCCAAAGAACATTCACTTAGTTACTCTAAGCTCGACCGAAGAGTTAAAGCCACCCTGTCGGGGTCGTGATGGTTGCTTTATTAAGATTAAATTAGACCAATAGCGGCGACGTCGGGATACGGACGGCCAAGTTGACCATCGGAATCGGCGCATCACCGGAGAAGACGGTCGGTTCCATCCGCATCACAGGCTGCCGATAACACTCCCCCCCGCCATACCCCTGAAGAGCTAGTTGGGAAAATTGGAAACATTTCCTTGGCGCTCGCGTCCCTCCGACGGCAAATTAATTAGCACGACGACTTTCTTCGTCCGAGCAACAGTTTCCCGGTGCTTGGATGGCAGAGTATATACACCGGTCTCGAAACTCCGTCTTTCTGGTTCGGTGAAGTTTATATCACAGACATACACACACATACACACAGTCAATCACACGATTCGGTGGATGCGGGCCAACCGGGGACAGAGTATCGATTTTCCGCGGCTCCCCGTGATGAAGAGATTTTGAACGGTTTTGAGACATCGTTTTCGTCTTGAACGACGGTTTTTCACGGCGGAAACTTGTTCGATGACAGGCACTCCGAGGCCGGCAAAAAGAAGAAGCATCCTGCTGTGGCCCTTATTTCATTTACCCGCACACCATGGCGAAGAACGAACGTTGAACGCAGGATGATGGTGGTCCCGTCGTGCTCCTTTCGTGTTGCTAATATATCGACGACGTAGACAAGGGTCGCTCGATGATGATGTGCAAAAGAATGAGGGAAAAAAACACAACTCCAAGGAACGTTTTTCGCGAATGCGAATCCGAATTCGGTTGAGGGTGGAAAATGTTACATGGAAAAGATACACACACACGCACACCAAAGCAAACCCATAACGGACGTTTCAATTAGGAAGCGAAGGGCCAGGTCGACTTGGCTCTGTCAGTGGCAGGTCCGTATAATTTTCCCGAATTTTTCCGCCCACCGCCCCGGCACGCGCCATCTGCACGTCAGAAAAAGCAAACCCCTCGGATGATGGATTGAAAATTGCACACACGCGCGCGTGGAATGGAAATAAAAACCTTTCCCATTTAAACGGGAAGATTTGAGGCCAAATTGGAACACTTCCTGTTCTCGTTTGTTATTTTACGAAAAGGGTCACAAACTGTATGCTGCCCGTCGTTCGGTTGAATCGTTTTGCTTATGCCCGGTGACTCACCGGGGTCGTTCCCTTTTTTTTTTTTTGGGCGATGGAAAATCTCTCCGTGAATCCACTGAAACTTCCGCGCGGGTTGAAGCGGGTTTTGCGAACGCCAAACTCCCAAACAAAGGAAGATGTATTTGGGTCACGATTGCGTTCCTAATCCTTGTGTGGTGTGGATATTAATTCACGCCGGTTTTCGTGTCTGCCGTATATGTTCTCTGTCCGGCGTGTCAGCTCTGTTCCCTCCCCAAGCGTGTGTGTGTGTGTGTTTGTCTTGTGAGACTTATTTCAATTTGGTCGAAAGTGCCGAATGAATAAATTAGAATGCCATCCGGGAAAGGTTAATTGCTAAAGTTCTCGTGCGATTATGTAAAATATGAATTTGATCCCTTCGCACAAAACTTTTCGCCTTCTACCCCGTATTTTGCCTTCCCTGTCATGTGTGTGTGTATTGTGTGAGTGTGATGCGAGTATTCAGTGACTGAAGGACGCTAAAACTACAATATATTTCCCAACCCCGCCAACCTCCGGATCGTATCCTGTTTTGGACGAAAGCACGCCTTCTTGTCCGATGCGACGTTTGGTATTTCGGGTATTCATATTCAAATTTGTCGAAAAGCATTCCGCCCACCCCTCTCACCTTCCCCAACCCCACCCACAAGGGTTCTAACTTTGGACATTGGTCTGTCTTTCAGGCGGTTCTTCGGTTGGTTGGTGTATGAATTTTTGAACAAATTTGAACGAAGAGATCCAATCGATTGGAGTACGCGATAAGATTTGGTTCCCCCGCCTCCCCTGCGGGAACGGGTGGCTCCAGGAGGATGATGGTGATGATGATGGTGATGATGATGAGGTCGGATGGAGAAATTGCGTGGCGAAACGGCGAAAGGCGTTTATGTGTTTCCTTTTACGGCTGGCGATTGTGTGTCACGGGCACAGGTTGGTGCCTTCGACGTCGAGTTTTCGTCATGAAGTTGCATAAAATCATGAGCGGGGGTTTTTTTTCGGGACCCCTTTGGACCTGTCCACCCATGTGTGTGTGTGTGTGTGTTTGGGTCCTTGGTGGATGACTTGGATTATTTATATCGCCCCATGATCGCCCTAGACGACCGGGGACACGCAAATCCGTGCTCCTGGGAAACGGGATGGCATGTGTAAGCCAAATTGGGGAAAGATTTCGCCGGGGAAACCTCGGGTAAAGGACAAGCCTCGTAACCAGATGATGGGTAGGGGGAGGAAGGTGGGAGATGGTAACAAAAGTGTTTACCGTTTCGGGGACAGGTGTTTTCCGGAGTTTTGACATGACGACGCATTTGTTTGTGGAGGAAATTTTGTGTTCTCATCCACGATACAAACCAAACTTCCATCATAAATGATGAAGTGAACAAAACTTTGAGACGATAATTTCAGTATTTAGCAGACTTTAATAACGTTGAATACGACAAATCGCAGCAAGAAAGGGGCTAAACAAATTTGCGCATACACAATGTTTTCGCTGAGGGTTGAATTTTCAAAACAAATTTGTTCCTTTTGCTAGAGCAATAACTCATCAAGTCAATTTTCCGCGATGATCATACATTTCCTGTAGCAAATATGGTGTTTTATATTTAAGGTTTGGCTATCAATTATTTATTATACTTATTTTGTCTTGTCGGTCTCAAATACAAAATCTGGTGAACACTATGTGTAACATTTCTGCTGTCAATTGGAATGTTTATTGTGCTTGAAAACTCCTCTATTCCTTTTTCTAAAGTCTTTTTCGAATATCCACCTTTTTTCCTTTAAAATTATTTTCAATTTCAATAATTTGTGTGTAACATTTCTGTTTTCCATTTGAAATGTTTCTAGTGCTTGAAATTTCTTCTATTCTTTTTTCTTAAGTCTTTTTCGAATATCCACCTTTTTCCTTTTCATTTAAAATTATTTTCAATTTCAATTATTTAGATTGTTACATTTAAAGTTTTTGTATCAAATATCACGTCACTTTACTTTTTGAAATGCTAGCTTCATTTTAAGTGCGATTATGTTTCTTCAAGAATACTCACGTGATGGCCCTTGTTGAAATCTACGAAAATAAATTCTATTTCCAAAAACAATGCAATGATATCGATTTGACAACGTGTTTTGTTCGTTTTAAAAATACTTATGCTTATTTCAAGTAGTTAATAAAAATTTCTTTTAATTCCTGCTGTTTAAAAAAGACACGTCAAAAATATTATATCTCTGTCCGTCTTTTTTGAACCACTCAAACACTTCTAGTAAACCCTGGTTTGGTCAGGTTTGTTTTTCTCCGATATACCACTGACCGTTCGTTCTCTGAACATCTCGAAAGGCTTCGATAAATGTGACACCTCGATAGGTAAACGGCTTCGCTCGTGTTGACCTGGGAAAATAGTGGTTGATGTCACCTGTACGTCATGTGTAGCGTTTCCTTCGCACGAGCCGCGGGGCTTCGCGTAGGTGTTGTATTTTTCTCACCTCGTTAATGCGGCTGGCAAATAGATTTATAAATATGAAATCATCTTGTGCGCAAACAGCAAGAGAGCGTGCCTTCGACGATCGTAGATCTCTTACCTAGAGCCCAACAGGCGAAGAGATGTTTGTTGTGTGTTGAGGAATGGGCGGAACGGCGTACACACAACAATGAGCGTGACTTGGGCCTGGTGAAGCAAAGAGGGAAATGATTAGAACTCAAGCGATTGAAGATTAACGAGAAGGAACCAGCGGCTTCGTTTCCGATTCGGGTTCCGGAGAGATACGTCACGCTCGCGGCGGTGATGTAAGGTGTTTACCTCCTCCTGCTGTTGTTTACCTTCGCATCCACCTGTTTGTACATCTTCATCCAGCAGCCGGTTGGAAACTTCGATCCCCTCAAGTATGGCCACCCTTTGCTAATGGTGTTGTTTTCCTCTCTCTCTCTTTTCTTTGTAGATCCGTGTCAGCTGACAATCAGTACGAGGCGGAACGGGATGGGCTGAACGAAATCATCGCCACCCCGCGCTACCTGGAGTTCCTGAAGAACTACCGCGAGGAGGCGGCGGCAATCGCTGGCACGCCGGAATCGCCTACCCTCGCCGTCGGCTCCGCCTCGCCACGCTACATCGAGGTACGGAAGGGTCGGATCGTCCTCGAATCATCCACCTCCTCCTCCGCCCAGCAGCCACAGCAACCTCCACTGCCAAGCAGAAACGGCGTCCAAGCGCCCCCGGACTGCGACAAGACTGATTACCACCACCACCAACACAAACACCAACACCAGCAGCATCAGCAGCAGAATGGCCGGGATTCGGTTTTACGAATCACGCGTGACAAGCTGCTGCAGCAGGTTGCCGCCGGTGGATATCCGGTGCCCCCGTCGGTGGACACCAATACCGTGCCGTCCGAATTTCCACCCCTGCCTCCGTCGCCCCCGCCACCGCCACCACCCGCCCACCAGGGACAGGGCGAGTGGGAGAGCCACCATTCCGCCGCCACCAGCAGCCAACCGTCGCCCCAGCACGAGTGTGGGAATCTGGTGCGCAACACTTCCGGTTCGATGTCGGACTCCTGCAAGAACACGGTAAGCGATCACGCAAAGGCCGAGGAATCGTAATTAAATCGTTTCACCGTAGTGCCACCCTCTTCACCGAATCGACGTAAATGGGAAGCGAAAGGGAAACAGGCCTGGGAGCCCGAAAGGAACCGCGATGGAACCGCGGGTGCGGAACGAAGTGACCGGGGAAGGCGCTCGCACAATCGGGAAGGAACCATCAATGTCTTTGCCGTACCGCACGATTCCAGTCAGCCATGCGTTGCGCGCTGGCCTGCCCGATGTTCCCACACGTTCGCCAGATGATGCCGTCCGATGCGCGGGAAAGCGACTCCCTTGGAACGGAACGAAATGGAACAGAAGAACAGAGGAACGAACTGATGCACCGTGAGCGCACCGTGACAGAGCACAGGTCTCGGTTCCTCGGCTTGGAAGCGCTACTGCCGCTTTTATCTGGATCGTCTTCGACGGAGTCTACTCCAGTAATTACCGGGCGCTCTCATCCAGAACGACTTAGCGAGAGCGAGGGTCGTTTGCTCGTTTCTTCTGTTTGTGTTTTATTAGCCCCCGCTGTTTCGCGTGTTGTGCCGATGTTCTGTTTGCCGAGCTGCGAATGCCCTTAAGGGCGCGCATGCTTGAGTGCGTCAAAGACCGAACCGAACCGGGAACGACCTGACCCAGGCTCGTTCGCTGACTTAATGCCGTCGCTTGTAACTACACCGAGCGCTCCGGTCCAGTACCACCTTCCCGTAACAGTGCGTACAGGCGTTGATGCCCGAAGAAAAACGCCCGCTGAACGCCCTACGGAAGCCACATCCACAACCGGGATTGATGGTTCGTTCCCTTTAGCCTCGAATTGCGTGGGGGTAGAGACAGAGAAAGAGAGAGACAGAAGCGGTGCAATGTGGATGGTACGACCCTGTGCCTTTGCAGTGTGATCGTTGAGATTACGGCGAGGATCGGTGTTGTCTTTTTGACCCGAGAAAAGTGTCGGCATATGCCGGGCGCGCGGAGATAGGGACAATTGAACTTGGAAGGAAAAACGGTACATTAAAAAGATGTACCAAACGGAGGCTCGGCGCGGGCCCAGAGATGGAACGATTTGAAACGCTAATGTGTATGTGCGTACAGTTACACGATGTCTCGCTCGAACGCGGGAAGCTATGCGAACTATTCGCCAACAAATGATGGTCGCATTTCACGGCACCAAATTAGAACAACCATCGTAGCACCGCCGTGGTGGTGGAAGGCGAATTGTGATTCAGATGTATTCTTCTTTAAATAGCGGGACACGCTCGTTAAATTCCATACGACCGAGCGATTTTGCCGTGGGGTGTTGTGTGGTTGCCTTTTCCCCACGGGGGCCGGCGCCGGAACACACTCGGAACGTGTGCCATCCGAATCAAGGAAAAGTGACAGCTATTCATAATATTTGGAAGATGAAATAGAGGGAACAACAACAATGAAAAGTAAGAGCCACAAACATGTTTCTAAATGGGATCCTCGTAAATTCGGGCTACGGCAACCAACAAGAATGGCCATAAAAGTGGTTTGTTTTGTTCCGGATTATTAAAAAGCCGAGCGTTTTTTAATTTTTTTTTTTTTGGTTTAAAGCGATGCTGACTTTACAAGGCATGCTTTTGATTCTTCATTTCCTTTCGCGGAAACATTAATCTCTGCCATTGCGCGGGCACTGGTGATAACAGTTTGTGAATGGGATGGTTTTTGCTTTTCAAACACTCACTTCTTTTAATTGTATCTGCTGTTGATTGGGCGGTTGCGTTTCGTGGAAGAAAAAGAATGGTTTTATTTGGTGACCCTTTCGCTGTTTTGAATAAAATTATACAGCTTAACGAACTCTCTTAACTCCCGCGAATGTCTAATTGGTCCCGCTAATAAAGCTATTTTCGCACAGAAGTGCTGTAGCGCGCCAGCAATTGTTCCGCCTTGGATCGAAATGCGCTGTCGACGGAGCATAATGCCACAGCATGCTTCCGGCAATGGCCGCGAAAAACTGCATAATCTATTAGCAGTCCATCCATCAACTGGCCGTGCCAAGTGCTGCTGCTGCTGCTCCATTTACAAGCCGATGGCTTGAGTGAGTGGCGAAAGTACACCAAACACAAATATTGTGCCCACAAACCGTTCGCGCGAAGTACAAAACGCCCCCCGATCGCGCGCCGTCGGTTCCGGTGTGGTGTTTTATTCCTTCAATAATAAATAATTCATCGAGAAAAAATTGCGGCACACCGTTACGTGAGCCTGATGGGAACTGTATGCGCCGCAGTTCGCAGAACGATGAAGGCATCTTCACCACTCTCTCGTCGTATTGAAAGACAGTTTTTACGGGGGTTTCGTCAGCCATTTTTTTTCATGTTTAACGCGGATTATTAAGACGGCGTTGTTTATGAATTGCTAACGAACTATTAACACGGCGCGCTGCATCCCGGCTGCATAAGCCATTCGGGAAACGGACAAACGAGGGGACGATGGCTGAGCAAGGAGAAATAAAGGCTGCCGCTGCCAAATGGTGGAAAAATATGGATCACGCTTTCTCTGGCGGATAGTTTTCTCACTCCTGCCCGGGCGGGATCATTAATTGACTTGTTTTATCTCGAATTTTATGCAAAAAGAAAATCCCCACTCACTCCAACCCCTTCTCGTCTCGCCTTTGGTCTAAAGCCGTTGGTTTTAATCTTGAAACGATGGAGAAAAAAACCAACACCGCAAAGCACGATGTGTCATTACACACTTGTGGCGGCGGCTTCGACCGTTTCTGTTCCTTACACGGCTAAAAAAACGGTACATGCTGTATGCATTTCGGTGATGATGCGCCGGACTTGCAGCAACAGCATCGAAGGAAAGTGTTTCACGCTGCGATGTGAAAAGCGCAGCGCGCGAAGAAGAAGGGCCGGTCTCGCTGGGCAGGATTTATATAATTCATTTTTTCCTTCCATCTCTTCCACACGATAAATTCTCCATTTTTATGTCGAGAAAGGAATAAATAAACACAATTTATTATTAGCCATGTTTTTTTTCTGCGCCTTTTACCATTTTCGGTTTATTGCAGCGCCCAGATGGTCATGTGGTGGTTGAGGTGCTATAAGGCTGCGCTTATCATATACGCCTGCTTATTCAATCAGTGTAGAAACGCATGCTGAAAGGCATAATGCCGTTGACCATGAAAGAGAAATGGTTAAGTATTAAAAATCGATTATTTTCGAAGCAACCGGCATTTTGTATTGAACGAACAAATCCATCTTTCATTTACAGCGTGATTTTTGCTGCATGAAAGATGAAACTGAAATCTTGTAAGGGATTTAATTTCTTTATTGTTTAGTAAAAGAAACGATCAATAAAATTTTATGTGAATGAATCACAAGTTATACAATGCCAAAACAATGTGAAGGACCGACAATGTTGATAATAAATTATGACGCAATATAGCATGAGCGTGCAATCTGAACGAAAAGAATACATTTTTAATTATTCATTTATTTATTTCAATTTGAACAGCCATACCATGCGATTATTGCCCCAAATAAATTGACAAACTTTTTGATTCACATTTTTACATGTGTACTACAAATTTTGGTTTTAACCATATTCATGGTCAATTATTACCAAGCTATCGTATACGTTAATGTATTTGAAAATTCTATTTTTTTTTTATTTTGTATGTATATTCTTTTTTTTAATCTCAAGTTTTAAATGCCTTCTTGCGTTTATTGGTTTCTTTTGAATACTTTTGCAACTTAGTTCCACTAGAACACATTCTTTTAAGCATGAACCTAATCATCGAGGGAAATTATCAGCAAAAAATTTATCCTAAATAAAAAATGTGTGCTCCCAGAATTGGAAGTAACCATTTTTTAAAGTTGTGTGCACTCTGATTTATCACGATAATTATTGAAACAATCACGTCTAATGGACCTAACAAGCAAATTGTGATTCAGGGACATCGATGAATCAATATCAAGCACTTTTCAGGTCGTAAATTTTTAACCCCTCGTTGGTTGGTTTCCAGTAATTTAAATACAAAACCAACCCCCTGAGTCGTTTGTAAAACCAAACACATCATTTTTATTTCATAAAGCTCCTCGTCACTTGGCCAAACAAACCCATTACTGAAATGTGTGTGTGTGCCCTATGCTGATCGAACGTAACATAAGTGTATGCAGTGCAATTGAGGATACCCATCATCGTACGTATTGCTTCATTTTTATGCGCCGGTCATTAAATTATAATCGAGCGATGGGTTATGAGTGACCCACATAAATCAAGGGTGTGTGTGTGTGTGTGTAATCACGTAGGTTCGAGTGATCATCATGAACGTCATCCGGGCGTCGTCCGTGGGTTCGATTTGTTCAAGCGATCATTTGATGGTATCAAATTGAACTGGTCAACTGGGAGTCGTGAAGAGGCCACTTGGGATGGTTGATAGAGGAGGGAAAGTTTCATAGATCGATTTTTCATTAAACACAACCCGTTGGCTGCAAGCGCACCGTTTTCCCATCGCTGTGAATGGTCAATTTTCTCTTCATTTCAACCAAATGGAAAACAAAATAGCCCATCCGTTGTGTGCAGCTCGCCTGGGAACGCAGTCAAACGTAATTTTACGATCATCGTGTATCGTTTAACGATTGTGCGTGCGGTTCGAGCACACACATAAATATACACGGTCCTTTAGCATAACGCTATGGTGGCCAGTCGGGGCACGACAGGTCCACACGGTCCGGATGTTGTTGGCTCGCAGCCTATGCCGGGTATGCAAATGGGCGACGACGACGACGACGATGACGGGGTCGACTCTCTTTACGTAAAGACGAGTAAATAAAACAGGTTCGGGGCGGGCACGAGGCACGATCTCCCGTTGACTCCACAGCCCGTCATATGTGGCCGGCCCCGGGGCGAGCCCGTTCCGTTGTTTGCTTGCCATTTTCACCCACCTAGAAAGATGAAAAACAAATGTAAATAAAGACGCGAAACGGGGCGGATAAAAAAAACCGAAAACGGAATGGAACGGCGGTAAATAAACGGCCAGCAAATATAGAACCCCCGACTCGATTCCGCGGAAAGATCCGCGCGCGACCATTGAACCGCCAAAACGGTGGTTTTAGAGGGCTTTTCGTGTCTTGCTCCTCTTGCTTGCTTCCTAACGAATGTTGTTTTCCCCACGCGTTCGCCCGAGAAAAAAAAAGAGAACTCGCCAATAAAAAGCTACAGCTTATGCGAAGAAAACGAAGCCGGCACAACATTCGCCGCCGCTCCACATCGCCCCCCCCTCGGATTCCACCGGACCGTTCGTCGTCCCGTCCCGCGGTCATCTTCGGTAATGGCGATGATTTATGGTGTGACACTTTCTGCGAAAAACAAACATCGTGCCAAACGCTCCATTCCCATTCACCTTTCGGCAGCCAAAGGCTGGCCATTTCGGGCCCCGGAGCGGGAGCTAATGATATGCATCTGTTCGTCCGATATGCGTGCGTGTGCGGAGGATGCTGGCTATGCGCAAAATATCAAACGATTCTGCTTGCCAAAATTGACAGCCTTTCATCGGTCACCCGTCACGAGGCGTCCGAAAGGGTAATCAGCGGAACGTAAACCTTTCTGTGGTCCACCATCTGATGGTTCCAATGTAAGTCGTGTTGGGTTTTGGGTTGGATGGTAGGTGCTTTCAACACTGACGTGTTTGCAAAACCCGGTAATCGGTCGGTTTGTCTTCGTTAAATGGAGTTTTAAAGTGAATACTTAACTGACTTGTTGCTAAAGCGTAAATTTGTTGAAACGGTTCAACCATGGAAATCAGCTTGGTGTACAAGATAATGCTATCCGCTATAATCAAAATGCTGTAAGGTTGTGCAAATTTACAGAAATGAATAAAAGTTTTAAATTTTAATTTTTTTAAATTTTTGCACCGTTTTCGAGATTCATGAATCTTTTAACTAGAGATTCATGAGACGTTTCATTATTGTTAAAAGAACAGAAATGTTTATCCCAAAAAAATGAGTAGAGAAACACCTGTTTTTTGGTCGCTTATTAACGCCATTGCAAGAATCAAGGAGATTCTTGAAAGATCCATGAAAAACTCATGAAGAATCAATAAGGTTTCGAAAGATTAATCAATGTTTTAATATTCGAATCCCGAAAGATTCATGCATCAATCTGAATGAATCTTAGCTGCAAGATTCGTTTGAATAAATCTTGGCCAAAAGATTCATAAGACCCTACCTACGCTACCATCAGGGCATTATCACACCTCGGTGCTTATTCAGTAACTTCGATTGGGTATCTTTAAATTTCATTAGAATTGTTAGACTAAAGGTCAGATTTTGTTTTGAAACAAACCGGGGTCCAATCTTATAATTCGCCAATGAAGTTCAAAAATACCCTATCTGAGTTTATCGATTTGATACCGAGAATGAGCGATACCCCGACGGGCTTTAACAGTATCCTTATCGGGTTTAACAATAATTTTGCGAAATTTGGGGGAGCACTCAACTTGTTTCAGCTTGTCCTTTCTGATACCTTTACCGACTGAATACATTTTTTTACACATTTTTCTGCGCGACATAAAACGGGCGGTGGCCAATCAATTACTTGTTTAGTTCGATATCGTTGCGTTTAGTAATTCGTGGGTATTTTGTTTCCGATACCTAACGGAATAACCTTTCCAGTCCTGTTATTTTTATCTGAATATTGTGACGCAAAGCTAAGAATCAATTTGTTCAAATGTGTTAACATTTGTCAAGCACCCTGTATTGTTTTAAGATGTGGTACAAAACCTAGATGTGGATGAAGAAATATTTTTTTTTTTCACAAGAACTGATCCAAGAGCTGCTCGTTTACGGTGAACACATTGTTGTTTACCCATCCGCCAAATTGCGAGGGTGTACACAGATTTTATTTGTACTTGATTTTTATTGCGCCCATTCGAGCACGACGACAAGTGACAAAAATCACACGAAACTGTGAGATCGTAGTTTCGTAAAATAACAATATTTCCCATTCCAACCCGTTGTTTGATTAGTTTTGGTCAGATTTTTGGTTCGTTTTGCTACAGCCAGTGTTCGTCGAAGGCTCATTGAACTATTTGTACCCCAAGAAACATTCTCACCATTAGGATGGCCTCTCATCTCATGCATGTCTCACGTTTCGTCGAGTGAGCATTAGCGGGAAATAAATTGTAAACATGTTTTCTTCCTTTCTCCTCCGAAACACCCCTCCCATCGTTAAAAAAAAAAAATGGTGCACCAACCAGCTAACCTTGCTCCGAAGTGCATTTCCGTGGCCCTGAAGGCGGCGAAACGGCGCGGTCCGTTGCCAGAGTTCAAGCAAGTTGCTCCCGGGTCGGAGGAAAGTTCTTCAGAAAAACGTCGGTCGCTTTGCTTTTGGTCGCTTTGGAGGAAAGACGGACGTGTGTTCTATTATTTCAACGCGCCCGATGTTCGGAGAGTTTGAAAATAACTCAAAATTGATCTTCCGGCGTTGTCGCCGGGGAATCCGTGTCAGTCAATCCTCTGGAGCGGGGGTTTTTTTTTTTACTTCGCCCTGACAGCGACGCCGTGGTCTAAGCCGTTTGTTATGATTTCGGTGTCTCTCTTTTCGGCTGCGGGAAAAGAAGAAGGCGCTGAGAGATGAGTGGAAACTAATCAAGCAATAGATCAAAGCAAGCGAAGACGATCTCCATGCTTTTTCACTTTAAGTGGTTGAACGAATTTGGAGGGTGTCTTTGAAGGCCTTTTTTCTGGTTGTGAGTTTTCAGATCAGAACAAAAAACCTGTCATTGAAAAAGAAAACCAAATGAAAGATTACACACTTATCGGTGGTCGTGCTGATGACGAGTGGAATTAATTCTTTTTTCCTTCAACCATGGATAGGGGCAGTTGATTCCGGCGAAGGAATTGTGCCCAATTTTTCATTTTCCACTTCGGTCCGCGTGTCGAAGGGTGTGAAAATCACGTCGATAATACACCCCGGTGGCAGCACAATTGTTCCCGTTTCCTTTCATTGTTTCCTCTAATTTGCTTTCGTTTGTTTATGTTTTTCCTTCCTTCTTTTATTTTTCGTCCACAGGAAATGTTGGAAGCTCGTATTGCGGAACTAGAAGAGGCCTTATTTAAGCTACAAGAACGAGTAAACCAAGTAAGTTCTGGGTTCCGAAAATGTTCCTATCGATGTGTCAAATTTACCTCCCCAAAGGTGAAAACTTCGTGTGACACGATGTTCACTTTCAAAAAACCCCCCCGGTTTGCGCTGCATGAAACGTACTTGCGGCCTCCATTGCTTTCTACCGCACGCTGTGTTTTTCATTTTCACGGGATTTTCCATCCGCTTCCGCTTGTTACGACGCACTTTCCATGGTCCCCTTTGGGGGCGGCAACTCGGGGAGGTCGAAAGCAAATCCTTCCGACGATGGAAAGCGCCATCCAAACGACGCAGGACTTTCTCGCCCGATTGCCTCGGCATCGGACATCGGGCGGCTGTCCCAATTGAGGGAAACCGGGCTTAACTATCAATTCCGTTGAAAGTTTCACGTAGCAAATAGAAAAAAAGGAATCGAAAAAGTTCCCTCGCTCTCAGGCGACCTGCTTTGCCCAAAAATGAACGACAAGAAATGTGTCCCTTGCGACGGAGGACGGAGAAGAGGGAAAAGGATTCCCGGCTGCGTCACAAGGAAAAGTCGAACGGAACATCGCAGCGCTTTTGGTTTTTTACTACGCAGTGACAAAATGCCGATTCCTATCTGGTGCCAGGGAGCAAACCATTACTTGTCAAGGATATATTTTTCGACAAAATGGTCGAAGTTTTTTTTAAACAACACGATTTATCTGTTTCAATTTTGTTTCCGAAAATCTGACAAAAAAAACGCCAAAAACAAGTTGTTGTGTTTTTGTTCCCGTTTTAAATTTTCAACCCACATACACCCAACAGTAGACAACTCCCTTACGCCCCGATAGGCTTTAAGTTCAGGATGAGTGCTTCCGTTCGGGCAAAGAAGTTCCCCTTTTGCCGTCACCGTCGCTCCCCAATTTTCCGAACAAGAAGGACGGAAGAAAGCGATGAAATTGAAAGAAAATCTCTTTGTCTTCTCGCAGTCGTGTCTCGTGCGTTTTCTTTTACTGGGGAGTAGGGTGGGGAAAAGCCCCCCCACACCACAGAAGTCGCACAAAAACAAAGGCACAGCCGGAGAAACCTCCCCCCCCCCCCCCCCCCCCTCGGTTTCGACTTCAGTGGAAAGTCTTTAGAGAATGATTTCTTGAGATGATCTGTTATTCGAATTATCCCCCGGAATTGGTTTTATAATCTGGCAATCGAAGTGAATCAGCGCACCCGGGGTTTGCCTTCATTTTCCTTCGGCGTGCTCCATTTTCCTCGCCCGATCGCTTCCACTTATTATAGAGCTAAAGAGTGGTTGTTTTTCCATTGTCTGCGAAGAAGTCGGTCGAGTATTGAAACAAAAGAACGACACTTTTCACCAGGAATTTGATTACGAGTTGAAGTTTGTCAGGTTGAGGGAATTTTTGGGGAATGATACGTTGCAATGGAAATCAAATGACGTCTAAAGACGTCTGGCTGAAGTAATAAGATTACTCTACGCGGGGATAACGCCTATTTTCTGAATTATTCTCTTGGCAACATTGACTCGATTATGTTATGAGGTTATTTATTTCCAGAAGAACCCTTTTTTTATTCTCATCGAATCGAATACCAACGCCTTTTTTTTACCTTATTGGAAAGGGCACTGTCCAATCCCTTCCTACACATCAAAATGTAGCACAACCGGGCCAGGCAGATTTATGATAAGTGTACACACAGAACCCCGCTTTCCCACCGTGCGCTGTTCCGTTTGTGGCCGGGCCTAATTTATGGCATTATGGGATTCCAATTTATGATGTTCCGAAAATTAAAATCACGGATTACACACTCCGGATGGAAAAAAAATATGAAGGTACTGCCGGGCGTGCTTCCTGCGTGAACGTGAATTTCCGTTCCGTCCATTTCCGACCAGAGTCCCCTGCTCAGTGTTGGAGGCTTCGATTGAATGCTACTTGGTGCCCTTTTTCGGTTTGCGTGGGGAATGGCATTTTATCACCGGCCGGAGCCAGCGCCATGCGGAATCGTAGGTGTCCTATTCGATAGGTTGGTGGGAAGAGAATGAGAGAGAGAGAGGGTGTGTTTGTGGGGGGTGACCCAACGAGAATCGCATCAACCCGGACGGTCGGTCGATCGGGAATGCCACAACCAATCCTTTATCCAAAACCCTCTACCAAGTGGATGAATATTTCGGTTTATGTATGCGTGTGTGTGTGTGTGTGTGTGTGTGTGTGTGTGTGTGTGTGTGTGTGTGTGTGTGTGTGTGTGTGTGTGTGTGTGTGTGTGTGTGTGGGAAATGGCTTTATAATGGATTCACACCGGGAAAATGACTGCCGAACTTCCCCGATACTGGCGTGGTTGCGATTGAACTCAACCCGGTTGTGTTGTGCCGGCAAAACCTTCATGCATTTCCCAAACGTGTTTTGTAGTACTGCACGGGAAAAGATAGCGATAGATTGTTACGGATTCGCCCCGGCGAGGGGGCCCTTCGCTACCGTTTTTGTTTGTTGCACACACCGCCCTCCTCCACCTCATATATGGGAAACCTGTGTCCCAAACGGGTCCGATCCCAGGGGATCATTTTCCGTGGTAAGCAATGAGTTCGGTTTTCCATTCGCTTTTTTCGCTCCCGGGGACGAGGGATGCCAGCAGGAAGGAGGAGGGGGTTGGGAAGTTGGGTCCATCCGGTGCGGGTTGTTTTTTTACGGTGTGCGTATGAGATGATAAAATCTTGCTTTATTACCTGAAATATGATCCGCATTTTATTACAAATCCAGAAAAACCCAAGCCGACGCGAAGTAGAGGGTGTTGGAAAAAGGGAGACGCAAACAACAGGAAGACCGGTGCAGATGATGGGGGATCCTCGGAGGATAGGGATTGTTTCGGTGTGGTTGTGTGTGTTTATATTTCCTGGTACATACAAACAAAGCGGTGCCCGCGTGTCGCGAGCGGTTCATGAAGTTCACTGCAAAGTGAAGTATGGAAAAGGGAAAAGGATCGGGAAATTTATGCCCACCCGCTTGTCCCTCTGCGTCTCTCTGTCTCTCTCCCTGTGCGTGTATCCTTTAAATACATAAATGGCAAGTTTAGGTCATCAAATTTCGGCTTCGCCTCGGGGGGCGAGAACACTGTTTGCCGAGTAATTGATTTTGCATAAGTAAGACTGAGTGGAAAACGATTTTGCATTCGAAAAACGAAAAGCAAAGGCAAAGGAGAAGCGTTCGGGCGAAAGAAAAAACGGTCCCTCGTTTTGTTTGTTACACCATGCCATGAAGAGGACTGGATGGGAAGGACAGCTACTGACGAACGTCGTCTTTTCCCCTCCGTCCATCGGGGTCCATTCGTCCATTTTCTCCAGGCCTACCCGATGCGGCTGACGGGCGCCAAAGCGGGCTTTCCGGGTGAGGGATTTTCTTGCGGCGTCAAGTTTTCGTCCCTCCCGGAAGTGAATACCGGGGGGAAGTGATATGACGCCAAGGGAAAACCCCAGCCCCCGCTTGTGAGTAAGACGCCGAGTGCCAGAGCTGGTGCGTTTTTCCTCCTCCTCCTCCTCCTCCTCCTCCGCTGCAAACGGTCGCTGCTGTGCCCGGCGATTGTGTCCCGCGTTAATGAAAACGAAATGAATGCCGCCCCCGGTCGGTTGTGGCGCCAAATGGAGCGGACACACCCAGAAGTCAGGGTTCCGTTTTCCGTTCGAGTCATTACACTTGCCCCCGAACGGGACGCGTGCGTCGGTGGTTTTTCCGAACTTTTTCTCTCTTCCGCGGGGGTTTTTCCTTACTGCCGATTTCGATTTGGGGGTTGGAAATCAGTGCCACCAGCCGAAAGGAAAGTTCCGAGCGCCGGTGGAGAAGTGGTCAAGTGAAATGGAGGGGGGGAATAAAGCTACTAACCTTCCCCGACGTCCCTTGCTTGGCTGACCTTCGCCCTTCGTGACGAGAATCTGACGAGCGGTTCTTCATGGTTGTTTTCAATAACACTAATACACTTTACTTCCATTTCGGTGTACCGGAAGGAAAAACGGGGTGGTGCCGTCAGTCCGGGCGAACAAAAAAAAACACAGTGGGCTCCACCAGAATTACGCCCTCACGGAATCTCCTCCCTTTCGACTAATGCCATGCAGTGAATGTGGCCAGAAGTTGGTGCGCCCGATACCCGGAAGTGTAACAGACGTACTTACATACACACACACACATAGAGCAAAACAAAAAGTGCAATTTCGGGTTGGGGAAAACACATCTCTGATGGCAATGGAAGGCAATGGCTGGACGACGCCACATGAAGGGGAAGTGGGCAGCCAAAAAAAATGAATAATTGATGACAAGGAATTATTTTGATTCCTAACCGCACTATTTCGACCAAAATCCGACAACGGGTAGCAGAGTGACCAGATAGAAGAGAAAACTACACAGTGCACGGCCATTGATTGCAAGGAACAGTGTTGTACGTAAGAAACTCCAAAACGGTTATACTTGAATTTATTCCTTTTTATGGCGGACTTGAGGAAAACCATGAAATAATTTACTAATAATAGAAAATATTATTCTGTTTCGTGTGCGCATATACTTGCACATTCATTCTAAATGAAAACTTTTCAAATTTTGTGAATATTTTATTGGATGTGAGCTGGATAAGTGATAATAATGACGACTGTCAAGATTCGTCCCAACTAGAACTAGGAAAAAAGTACTAAAAGGAAATCGATAGGATCGCTAGCTGCAGCGATTCGAAAATGTAGTCTTTTTATTCGTACTTATTGACTCGAAACTATCCTATTTTGCCCTAACTTGCCCTATTTATATCTTCGTCATCGATCCTTACGATCGTGATCGCCTGATGTTCCTATTTTCTATTTGTCGATCAGGTTGCCTGTTCGATGCTGAATTAACAGCTGGTGTTAGGACCGGCAAATGTTTCTAAATATGTCTCTTTTTGAAGGGTTTGAATCAAATTGAATAATCAACATGATGATTCTGATGAGCAACTTCTGATGAGTTTTATTTAAATCACGCAATAGAGAGTTATAAAGAGTTGACTCCTAAATACAGATTAAATAAGTGAATGAGGTAGCACTTCGTATCTTTCCTTGAGAATAAAAATCTATGTAGCGACTAAACGAACTCTTTTTTTCCTATTCATTCTTTTGTTTCGAATCTCTATTTGTGTCAGTCACTCTGTGTAGTCTAAAAGTTATTAGAAAATGTATCCGTTATAATTACTTTTTTTAATTCAATAATAAAATTCTGTTCAATCAATCATTCTTACTTGTTGCACTCATCGCTTTTTGATTTAGAAAATTATTAGTCAGAAAGACGTAGTGCGAAGTAATCGATTTTAAAATTCAAATTAAAATATTGTAAAGATATCGACAGTGATTTGTAAATTAGTTTTTCTTAAATTTAATTAAATTTTTTTTAATTTTTTGTAATCTTATTTAAAACACTGTTTCGTCTTTGTTTTTGGATATTAAAATAAACAGCACGGATACATCATCAAAAGTGATGAGCATGACATTTAAGGAATCAGTCAGATCAAAATGTTTACAGTCAGTGTGATGTGGTCGAATTGAATTGATTTGATCTCATATATTGAGCGCATCTACTAGAGTTCTGTGGATCATGTTTTAGCGATTTATTTGCACGCTACTGTACGACTCGCATTCAATATAAAAAAAGTGATGGAAACTGTCAATCTATTATTTCGATGGGCAGCCGCAGTGAAAGGCGTTGTAATTGAATTGTGTACAATTCTTCTCGATTGCGCCACCATATTTGATGACTTCGGTAGGGAATATTTCACCGAGGTTCTTAGTTTTTTTTGCTTTTTCGTTCTCCTCCTCAAGGACCCACCATGCCGTCTAATCCAACGGCCATCCACCACTTAGTGGCTTTCCGTTCGATTGGTTCTATTAGTCATCGCTTCGCAGGGAAAGAACTGTGGAAAAGCGTGAATCAGTAAAGGGTGGAAGAGGGTCCACAAGTGCGCCACTAGTAAAGGGGTATTCAAAAGAGCGAAGAAAACCCACCGAATCAATGAAGGGGGAGACCAGGAAAAGCGTGCACACACAGAAAGCCAGCCAGCGTTGCGTTGCGTTGGGAAATATGCACAGAATTATGCTTCATTATGCTGCCGGGACACGCGTGTGTGGCATTCGTTTGACGGAGTGCACATTTACAGTGTTTTTTATGCGTGTTTACGCATTCCTACCTCATAAAGCAGCCGCGCGGCTTTGATGGCGCGGTGTTAATGGGACGGAAAGGACCGGAGCGCCTCTTTGGAAACGGAACACGTGCGTGAAAATTTTTCAACTGCCAAATAGAAACCACCGCCCCCTTTTGGTGCCGAGGAAAACCTAATGCCTCCGATGGTACGGTTTTGATTTTCGCCATCGCCATCGTTTCCCCCTCGTGGAAAAGAAAAGCCCGACTAAATAATAAGTAAAACACAGAGTGTGTCCATTTGTCCCCGGATGATCCGAAAGGTTCGACAATGCATAGTTGAGTGAACAGTTTTTGCAGTGCAAAGAAAAAGATAAAAAAACACCCGGGAAAACACCCTTTTGATGAGTTCGCATCACGTGGCAAAATCTAACCTTCGCCATTTTCCTTCTAAACGAAAGTGGGAAAACTCTTTCGAACGTGTTCTCGCTCGGTAAGGTGGGCAGATATAATTGGGAAAAGGTTTCAGTTTTGTTTATGTACTTCATTCACTACCCCCCTCCGTCCCACCCCTTTCGTGCCATCACGTTTTGTTTTTGTTTCTTCTCGGTGCCGGTGCCCACTAATAAACGGGTGGGAAAATGGCCCATAAACCATTTTGTTCTTTTTGTGGGGCCCGCGCTGCTCTTAAACGGTCAAGTTGGCTGTGCTTTAAGAAAACACATTAAACTTCAAAAGAACGGGCGAAAAAAGGCCCAAACCCTTCAGTCCCGGGCAAACATTGTACGACACTTGTACGGGGGAGAACGAGAACGAGAACGAGAGTAAAGAGAGCAGCCGAATCGAGGGAAAAGTGAAAGAGATCCAAATCACAACACGGGCAGAGCAGACAGACTGTTTCTCAAGCTCCCCCCCTCATCGGCCCCATATTGCCTTGGTTCTAATTTAACGGACAATTCAGCGGAAATGCCAGTGCGAGTTCCCATAACTATCACCCAACGTCAACGTGACATAAACGCCCGCCCCACACGGAAAAACTGAGGGACGCGCGGTGGTGGCAATGAATAAGCAAAGGAAACTCTATCCGGAGTTGTGTGTTCGGTTTGCTGGCAGGAAAGATGATGCTGATGACGATAATGATGCCGATGATGATGATGATGCTGCTGAGGGCGATGCCGGCGGTTGGTGGCCTGCGCAAAGATGACTTCCGAATGGCTCTTGTGTCTTTGTGATGAAGTTTTCCTTCCTGAAGTGAATTTAAATTCTCCCCATTTCCCATCTCATCCTCCGTTTTTTGGTGTTGGTGGTGGTCGTTCGTTTTGGGGCGGCCTTTTCCCTTTCCGAACGACGCGGTTAGGGTACGGATTGCGATTGTATTTCCTGCTCCTGCGTCGGTGACAGGACGATGAGATGATGCGGCTGACGCCGGTTCCTTCAGGTTCTTTGTGTGTATGAGTGTTGTGTTTTTTTTTTTGTTTTTAGTCGTGGCTTTCTTTTTTCCGGTCTGCGAGGCTGCAACCGATACCGTGTGACGCTTTTCGGTTTGGGGTTTTTAATTGAATGCAAAAGTTTTCCTTTCTGAAGGGGGGAGCCTTTCATCCTTGGAGCCGAAAAGAGTGTTGGCATGGGAACTGCTCATTTCCTCTTCGTGTGTTATATGGTGATTTTGCGGCGGAAATGGTTGAGTTAAATTAAAAGTTGCCCGATGGGTAGCGTCAATACTTTCGTTGACCATTGAATATTACGCTTTCATCATACTTTCTTTGACCATTGGATTCCGTTTGTTTCCATCATACTTTCTTCGAACATTGGTTGGCGTTTTCTCATACTTTCTTTTTTCCGATAGCCGTTTATCATGAAACCCGTCTCAGTTTCTATTTTGTTCTACGTTTCTTTCAGAGCCAATGCAACTCACCAACATTGGAGAAGGAGATAAAGGAGCATTTAGAAGTGTAAGTATTCGGGTACAACTGGGACAACTTAAACCATCAAATATTATTTTGATTTAATTTTACGAAGTGTTATACTATGTTCTTATGTTACCATGTAGTTTTATTCGGATGTTCGAATACTCAGCCTTTCTTTATGTAAAGAAATTAGAGTTGTGCACTATGAATCTTCATTCAAATGCGTCTTTCACCCAAGATTCTTTCAAATAAAATTATGATCCTTTAGAGATTCTAAACCCAAAATATTGATGAATCTTTCCCGAATGTAGATGATTTTTTGATTGGCTTTGCATCTAGTGACTAGAAAGGAGGTCTTTCTATTCGAATTTCGGTCACTTTTTTGCGTTTATTTGTCTGTTCGTTACAGATCAAAAGAAGCTTGAATCTAAAATGGAAGCAAAGAATCAAGATTATTTTAAGAGACAGACGGAACACCATTCTTTCTTTGACTCAAAATGACAGGAGCTCCAAATAAACTAATTTCAATTTGTATTTTCTGGAGCTCTTTATTATTTATCTCTAGGAAAGAGCAAAAGATCTAATGGGAAGGCCAAGGTAATTTGCAAATCGTGTTCGTCCAAACTAAGTAAAAAGTAAATTGTAAGGAAAATGTTCCATGAAATATTGATCAAAGAAGACTTAAAAAAATGTGGGCTGTCACCATGCAATACTACTGTTCTACAATTTATGTCTCTTGGTAAATATAAAATATAAAAGGAAGGAAAGATATGATAGAGCCCCCCCAACATTTGTTTTTTCTTTCAATGTAATTGAATAACCTCAACTTGTTTGTATTTGCAACGTTTTTCGTTCGCGCAGTTAACAATTCCTTTGAAACGTATCGTTTCCCGTTTGATAACAGGATGTCTGTAGCAACTGTTGGTTTATTTACTTTGAAAACCCCCTCGGTTTGTGGACGTTTGGAAAAAGAAAACAGCCAAGCATGGTAAAAAACGAGGTTTTCCACGTTTTTGGAAGCGTCGGAGTTCTGCCACGGCGTTTTACCCGCCGTTTCCAAATAATCACACCCTTATGTTTGTAAGCACGTAGGACAAACGCATAAACACACACATATACAGAAAAAAGGTTACCGGTGAGGCGCAGATGCAGACAAGCTGTAGAGCCACGGAAGGTGTAGGCCACGGGTTAGAGGGTTCCTCCCTCGTTGGCTGGCTGCAACAAGCCGAAAAAACGTGCAAATATTTACCTTCCCGGTTTTTGGCTCTTTGTTCCAGCGATGCGTTCATAATAAGTTGTCTAAATAGGAGAATCACAGCTGGTGCGGAAGACGCCAAAACCCCGGGCTCGGTTTAATTTGGCGCTTCCCCTGTTGCTAGGAGCCGGAAGGAGCGGTTTTATTTTGTCAACCGATTCACACCGACTCTGTGCCGTCGCCAACCAGGTACAGGAAAGAAGTGTTTAGCTCGTGAGGAAATGCGCCGAATGTTGAGACTTTCTCTGCTAAAAGTCAGCTCCATCCTGGGAGCAAGTTCCCTGGTTGGTCACGATCGAACGATGGGAAGGAAAAGTCGAAGCCATCAAAAATCCCCCTCCTCTATAGGCTTGCGTTGGGTGTTGTGGCTTTTCCGTTTAAGCAAAGAGGGGACTGCCTGCCCGAGGAGTGGGGAGTGGGAAGTGGAGATTTATGCGCCTTGGGACCAGAGCAGAACGGTAGGAAAATTTGCGTCTTTAAGGACGAGTTCGACGGTTGAAGGATCCCCTCGAACAGGGAGACTTTCTTCGTACGGGTAGCATGGAAGCGATTAGGGAAAGCAAACTTAGGATTTCTCCCCCCCCCCCCCCCAGTTTCCTACAGCATCCCCTCATCAACGTCATTTGCGTTCTTTGGGGCGAACCCTTTCGATGGTTCTTTGTTTACATAAAATCATCCGTAAGGTGGTTGATCCGTTCGCAACGAAACAAGGATATTTGAACGGTCTGTTTCTTTCTTGGGAGCGTAATCTTTTTAGTAAATACGTTCCCTGCTTCGTACGCACCTGCCGTTGGGTCCCCGATGCTGCAATAGAGGGACTGAAAATGATCTAAAATGGATGCTTAAAGGTAGCTAGTTTAAAATAATTCCCTACGCCTTAAAGTCTCAATGGCCATTGGAAACCCATTGTTACCCGAGGTTTTAGAAGTTAGGCATGCATTTTTTATCGATTAAGAAATTTCCAACACCGGGGATTTGGAAACTTTTGCACCCTTCATCCCGGAACGGAACGGGAATTAGTTCGGCTCGTGTTTGTTTTGACATCCCTGGGGGCAATGAAATTAGGGTTGTTTGCATCTACAGCGCTCGGGAACGGATACTTTTAATTCCCCATAAAGCACCCCATGGACAAAGGAGGCCTGGCCTTATCTCCATGGTGACCGATCGTCCGCCTCCCCTCTCATATCATCATCCAGTTCATCCCCATGGAAACGCTTGGTGGAAATGGGTTCCTCCTACCGGATGCTGGATCTGGATCCCCATTTTTCCCAGCAGTGACGAAGGGTCTATTACACGCTAATCCTGTGCAGCCTGACCAAAAATGGTCGGGTTAATGGTTGGCAGTAAGAGTATGTACTACTCCCCCTCCCCTCCCCTTCGGTCCGGCAGTTACACTCCACTCGCGTTACGGCCCATTTGGCTTTGTCAAAAGGATCGGGAAGAGATGTCGGAACGACTACGTTTGAAACCGATTGAAGCTAGAATAATGTTTTCTACTCTCGTTTTACGATTCCTTCTTTTCCCCCAGCATGACCAAGGCGATGAAAACAAAGGACCGAAAATCGATGCAAGTCTGCCGAGAGCATAAAACATTGCAGGTAAGTGAACCAAAGTCGAAGGTTTTGTTGAATTTTGGTTTGATTTGGATGCCACACATGAAAGCTGTCAGCACCCCAAGCACCAGAATAATCGTCGTTGTATAACTTTAGGCAAATCAAAATTAAAGTTCAACAAATGTCTTTCTCTGTTAAAAAATGCAATGTTGATTAAAAAAAGTCGGTTCGATTAAAAAAAATGAGATGAAATATCAAAAGGAACCAAATAACGGCCATTTCATTCTCGAGAGCGGTCATGCCGTTCTTTCGGATATAAATAAATCTCGAAAACGGCTGAGTATTTAAAAACCAAAGAGGCTTTTCATAAAACCCAAATCTGCATGAAGGAAACAAATTTCGAAGCAATGTATTCTAGTGTTAAACTCTTACCCTTTTTTACGTTCAAGCAAAACACATCTGGGCGTTAAATTATATTTCAGACAATGTTGAAAAATTCTGTTACAGCTTAGATAAGCAGTTGTTACGCTCGTTAAAAACACCGTTAAAAATCATCTTCATATTTGTTCTTGTCTCCATTCATCGTTTGACAGACGAATAAATAAGCACTGCTTCAACAATGAGATCATATGAATAATCAATCACTCGATTTCTATCCACTTCAACTCATTCAGGTACGCTTTCAGAAACAGGAAAACAGTCTGCTGACGTTGCAGAATGAAAACAAATCGCTACACCAAAGAGTGCGCCAGTACGAGACGTGCCTGGACGACATCATGCGCAAGGTCGTCGACGCACTGGTGGCGGAGGATAGCCTGCGGGACGAGGTGGCGATACTGAAGGGCCGTGTGCGGGACCTGGAGGCGCAGAATGCAGCCCTCGTGACGCACGCCAGCCCGGCGAAGAGCCGCGACGAAGGGTACTGCACGATGAGCTCGGGGCAGCCGCAACCCCCGGCGGAAGGTCATCTCGAGGAGCTACCGGAAGAGCCGGAACAGTGGCTGATGTCGGCAGAACCCTGCACGGCTGACATGGAGGACTGGAGCATGTCACAGGAAGAGCTGGCGACGGCACTGGACGAGGAGAACCACGAGTGGATCTGGAACTCGAGCTTTCTGACGACGGCGGAAACGCAAACGGAAGACATTACCGCGCTGTTGCATGATCAGGTAGAGTTCCACGTGTTCCGCACCGGAAGAAGAGAAATCACTAACCCACGTTAACTTTATTTTTATTGACTTTCTCCTTCGACTTCATAGATTGTGTACTCCGAAGATGAGGAGGTAGCGTGTACGAACTTCACCCGGGACTTTTACCGACTAGTCAGCTTCACGTCCGGGAGTACGCGCAGTTTGCAGTCACCGTCGGCCGCGGGCGGTCCTTATGGTGACGCTGCGTGCATCGATTCGGGCACGGCCGGTGACTCGAAGGATACCAGCACCAGCACGCTAGAGGCTGGAACCGAAGGCAAGGTGGCCGACAGCAGCGACGAGGACGACGACAACAACGGCCGACGGTCTCAGAGTCCGACGCCGAGCGACGGCAATTGGGCGCAGGTTCACAGCTGTTCGTCGAGTGAATCGAGTGACGCCCTGACGGAGAAACTGCAGCTTCCTCCGCTTGCGGTCAACACAACCATCGACGAGGTAGATAGTTCCGAGGAGGTAGTCATCCGGTGTCACCCATCATCGCCCGTAAAACGTGGTGCTCAATCGCTTCCGCAGTCGCCAATCCGACGTCCGCTTGTGGGGAAACCGGCGGGCGTTGTTGCTAACGACGACAGCGAAGGTATTCGAAGGTCCCACGGTGGACGGATGACCCCGTTGCCGATGTCGCACACGGCCGACCTGCTGCAGGACGTGCTGATCACCTGCCACAGCCAACTGAACGGAAAGGGTCACGCAACGAAGCTTCCTTCGATCGCACAATCGCCAGCTTCGGCGACCTGGCGGAGAAGTACGGGCTGGAGGAGAGTACAGCGTGGCAATGGTGCTCACGTAAGTGTCCAATTTTTTTCTCCCGCCTTAAGTTACATTTTCCACCCACTCACTTCAACTTTATTTTATTTCTTCGTTTTAGGAAACTCACATCCCCGTTCCAATCGGAGCGAAAGATCGGCTCAAGTCTCCACCGCCAGTACCGATACGCAGGACGTACGCCAGCTAGCCAACCGTACCCGATGGCGTTGAGTAACTGTATTTCGTGGGATAGAAACAGGCGTCTGATATATTAGTCCGGAACCTGATCCGATTTTGGATCCGACAGCCTCCCGAGGCAGAGTCCGGAAGACCCTTCTTGTAGGTCCAAGACTTACAAAACTAAACAAAAAAGAACTAACAAAATGAAATTGTCGACAAGAACTAATCAGGTTACTGCAATAGCAAAGACGCGTATTTAAGCGTATGTTTACACTGATATATACATACCCTAGCTCGTAATATTTTGTCCTCGTGTAGCGTAAAAGGATTGCAAAATATTTCTTACGAACTACGAACGTTCTACAAATCTAGAGGTTGTGTATAGGTATATACACAACAGGCATATATACCGACACCTTACATGCTAAAAATAGAGGTTAACTCGTGGGCGCATTGTATTTGGGTGAAAAACAAATGAAACGAATTAAGCGTGGTGTGGTGTATTACGAAATAGAAATGCAGACTTCGCTATACTGTTGCGCCACCATAAATAGTAAACAAAACAAGCAAATAAGCAAGCAAACGGGACAACCTATTAAACACTAGCTAGTAAGATACCAACTTTTGTGATAGTACGTTTAAAACTAGAGGAAGAAAGAGACGAACTAATAGTGTGTGCTCCACGTTTCACGGGAGGGAACGGTTAAATTGTACTGAAAAGGTAGACGAATGTTAAAGCAAAAACCTACACTAGCCCACACACAAACACACAAAGACACACATATATACACGAACACACGATGCACGTGCAAGTTCCAGTGTTTCGGATCGATTCAAACAATGGCCCCGTTTACTGCCAGAAGAAACATCGTACACTGTTTCTCGCCTCACACAAGCAACATTGGATGTACAGTGCAACATTAGAAGCAGGATGCAAACGGTCGCAAAGTGGTTGGAACTGATGGACAATAAGAAATTTATTCACCCATTTCTCACAGGATCACAGGAGTTTAGTAGAATGGAACGGTTGTAAGCGTCGAAAATGAATTAGAGGAAATGATTTGTGGATCACGCGAACCTAACGGAAGGTAGCCTCAGGGGAGCTTTAGCACCTACAACATGGCAGAGCACTTGGTTGTGACCCGGAAGGTAATGCGCGTCAAGGATACCAGGGAAAAGAATTAAGCGAACGCTCATCCAACACCTTTCTTACGCCTACATATACACGTGGTTTTGTAGATCCAAACAAATTATTAAAGTAATGCCCCAGACTTTGTAAATGTTAATGGTTTGTGCGTTCCATAAATCTATGGTTAAGGGAAGTGTAGAACTTTCAACCACAAGAAAGGACAATACGGTTGCCGAAAGGACTTCGAGCAGTATGATGATAGGTTATGTCCTTATTCCATTTCTTTTCGCTTGCTCCGTAACGGTATTTTCGATTGGTGACATTCACTGATTTTATTTTTTTCTTCGCTTTATCAAATCAGCTGCTTATTAAGGGTTATTCTTTCCAGTTGTATCCCACTAGCGATTGTTGTTGAAAGACAACAATTTTTCTATTCGCATAGTGGTCGATACACAGGTGAATAGCAAGTATGTCGGGTTTCTTTAATTTTTTTAACTTAGCAGGCAAACATTTTGTCTAGCATAATCTTTTGAAATATTTCAGAGGCATCGTTTTTTTCGAAAATGTGTGCTTCGTCTCATACTAAAATTCCTATTAAATTCCTTTGATTTTCATGGAAAAAATACATACAAAGAAATTATGAAACAACTATTTACCCGCTATAATAATTAACTTTTTTTTCTTTCCTTTTAAATACAAATACGAACCATCTAACTCGATAACCCCCTTAACAGTGAAATATTTCATCGCTCGAAACAGTTGATTTGAACAACATGCAATTGATCTCGGCAATAGAAAATAAAGTTCCTTTGGCGTACTCACTCAACCATTTGATGAGGAAGATAAGATATTTGAAGGCAAGTAGATTTGAAAAACAACCTTAAAGTTACACGGTACAGTTGTTGTATTCGGAATAGAGTATTGGATCAAGAGAGTGTGTATGTGTTTTTGGTCAGTGAAACGAAATAAAACCGAGGGAAAAAATGGTCCGCAAGTTATAGGAATGGTGGGATAAGTGAAATGTTATGGAACTGTAGGAATGTTTAAAGTGAGAGTAGCAGTAGTCAAGCCAATGAACCCAATCAAAATCTTCTATCTACCGGTTATTCAAGCAAACACACACGTTTCCGTTAGCAAGTATTTGTAATACCACTTGTTCTTAGTAGTCACCAACATCCTATCTCCTGGCTCATGCGTGGGCCCTTGTCATTTTGCCGTGTCGCATTTAGGTACTAACTAATCACTAGGTGTCGTTGCGTACGGGATTGTAGTAGGGGATACCCCGGGGATACCGTTAGAATGGACCACTTACAGTGGCACGAGGGAGGTAGTGTGGGGGTGTAAGAAAGTTCGTTGTACCAATTTACTACTCGTCCGACCGATCGTCGTACACTTCACTCATGATATCAACAATCATTCACTCACACATCATTCATGGTGCATATTGGACTGCAAGGGAGGGCATCGAAACTGACGGCGAATAAAGTGGAAGTGGTAGAGCTTTCCTTGCGTGGCGGGTTGAATTTACATCTAACATTATTTTGTTGTGCATACATACAATACTAAACGTTACAAACCGTACTGAGACGACGTAATGCATTATACACTATTTACTTTTGTAATAGGTTCAAGCTCTGAAGAACGGAGGCACTATTTATATATCGAACAACGTAACATTGCCTCAACTAGACGTAGGGTAAAAAGAGATCGTCGGTTGGAATCGAGCGCGCCGGCTACGAAGGATGGCTAGGCGCAGAGTGCAGAGTGTGTCGGCCAAAAATGCAAATAAACCATAGTTGAGCTAGAAAGGTCTTTCACTGGCAGGAGACATTGTAGGGTTTGTGAAAAAAAAATAATGATAGCATTTAATATTACAATCTTTTCGAACTAATCAAATCAACGGACGTTGGATTTTTATTTCTCTATTCGATCGTGATGACACGTGGCTTTTGTTGTTGTGAAAAATTTCTCTTGTATATTACATCGTAATAATCTAGTAATATTTCATGAGACCATGAAATTTCATCGATTCGAGGACCCGTGCAGCATTAATCGATGAAATTGGTGTTACATCAGCGTAACGCTTCCTACTCGAGAACACGTTACTATGATTAAACGATGATCCATTAAAGTCTTTTCGCTGTATTCTAAATAAATCTGTGCGCTATATTCTTAATTGCTATATCTTCTAAATGGCGTTATATTATAAATTTCATAAAGCAAACAAGTCTGGTATAAACAGTATAAAATGTTCAATCCTCTTTTCTACCCTTTCTTTGTTCTTTCTCCATTTATTGTTTGGCTTGGCGTCCAATCACGTTATACACAATGCTACCTTCAGTGCTTCTTTCAAAAGATATACTGAGGATGTCTTTTTGTGTGATTTACTCACCGTTTACCGCATCGAGTACCGTCAATAAGTCAATAAATCAATACGCTAACGTTCATTGGCAGCTGATTGAGATCATAATATATGGTCTGCGCACACGGAATGATAGCGTCATCTTCGGTGCAACCGGAACTGCGATAACGATAACTGCTGTGAGGTTAAATAAAGTGACGTTTGTTGTCCTACTTTTGCATTTGCTTCAACTGTTTCAAAGTAGGGTGCATTTTTGTGGCTCTACCACATTTGCCCACATTTTTATTGATTGTTACAAGAATTTGAAGAAATGCTATAGTTTAGTTAGTAGGATAAGGCATCCGATCCTGTTAGTCGCTTGATCATCAAACTAATTTGATAAAACTATCCAACAATCAGCCATTTTGGTGTTTGCATTCTAGGCAAAGAGATTTTAATGGACTTCCCCGCTGGATGCGTTCCATTTTCCATTTGTTTAGTTAAAAAATAGACCGAAAATTGCCAAGAAAGCACGGAAATTCATGGGCGGAAACAAGTAATTGAAAAACTGCATAGCAACGCGCACCCGGTGCATACAAGGCACAATCCATGTTGGGTCACAGCGATATATATGGCCATCCGTCGGAAAAGCCTGCAAGGAAATCGTTGCTTCATGTATTCAATGCCAAAAGAGTGTAGTAACTCGGTATAATTTCGCAGCGATAGAAAAAATCAAGGTGCTATCACATAGGTTTCACCACGTACACATGGACCTCGTCGGACCTCTAGCCCCATCTCATGGATACACCTACTGCTTGACCATCCCACCCAGTCACTTGAACACGCGGGTTTTGGATATTAAATTGGATATTACACATAGAAGAATGGATATCCGATTTAGCTCCAAAACAATCGCCAAAATCAAGATTTTTGGGTGTCGCGGTCGAAGCGCGTAGCATTATACACACACATGAGCATTTGTCATCATCCGATTTTTGCGGTGTTTCGGTATGTTTAGGGTGTGGCCGAATTGATTCATGCATGGCTCACCCATACAGTCGCAGCTTGTGGGAGTGGAAGCAAGAGAGAAAGTGCAGATTTAGAGTGAGAGACCCGAACAGTATCCGATTTTTGCTATTGGGATCATTGATCAATTCACCAGGTGGCCGGAAGTGAACGCATTGACGTACTGGGTGGCGAAATTTTGAATCCCAGGTAAAATTACCACCGAAAATTTTCAAAAACATATCGACAACGCTGGGAATAGCTCATTTTTAAACTTTTCCTCCCCATCCACAGGTAAATGGATCGATCGAACACGATCGAACCGAATGGACGGCAGCATTGGCACTGTTTGGGATACGTTCAAAGTTAAAGGATGAGTTCGCGACAGTCGCGGAACTAACATACGGTACCAACTTGCGTTTACCCCGAGAATATTTCGATAGTTCTACGAAAGTCGACATCGCAACCCGAGAGATTGTAACTTACCTTAAGTCAATTATGAGTAATGTAAAACCAGTAGAAACCACAGATTACAACAAAACCAGAAACACCGTTCGTTCTTATCTTGCAAGTATTCGTCCGCACAGCTAGTGTTAGGCCGTCTTTAAGCCCTCCTCATGAGGCCTCCTTCAAAGTTTCACAAAAGAGAAGAAAAACTCACACTAATGAAAAGAAGGAAATGAACACTAACATCATCATAGAAAGACTTAAGCAGGCTTTCACGTCAGAAAATGTTGAATGTAAGGATGAAGTTATGTAGCGTTACGGACATTACGCATAGCTATTGCTTCTTGGTCACTCGACCCCCGCAACTAAGCGGGTGACAACATTTTTATACCATAATTACTGTTAGTACAAGACACTGCGTTGGTATAATACAAGACCTGTCTCTGCAAACATCCGAAATCGATCCAAAAGTGGGGCAAGTCCACAAACATCTACTGAGGAACAGTATTACGCTTATCGTGATGAGCATGCGAATCCTATACTTACGCTCTATCTTAGCTGTAATTGTGCAAAGTTCCAACTCAACTGTTCGCTACTGTTTATATAAGCCAACCACTTAAGAGCTTCCTTGCTTAGTCGTCCGTTAGCATCTTTAAGGCGAAATTCCTCGCACTGACTTACTCTTGCGGAATTGTCATAAAGTGTTATTGGAGACTATTCCAGATTACAATTTTTAGTGTAACGCGTTTCTTTTGCATTCGTGTAACGAACGTTCGTGTAGACCAAATGGATAAAAAAAGTGATAGTGAACTGAAGGTGAAACTTTTCGTTTCCATGTGTTTATTACCGTTCGTAAATTTGATTTCGTGCGCAAAAAACGTTCACGTGTTTGTAAACTATTCTAGAAGCGGTTGATCGCCAGCTACGATGCAAATAATCTGCAAAACTTTATCCGGGCACTTGATGACGATGGAAATCCATACGAACGTGATCGAAAAACTGGACTCTCGTTATTCGAGCAGGCTTGCAAGACACCCGGAAAAAGCGAGTACATCAAAGCGTGTATTGAGCGTCTACCCAAGGTGAAAAGTGATTCACCACTTGATGACATCGAAGTGAACGCGGTACGTATCGTACAAATCCTGCCGTTCAGAGATACCCATCCAACACAAAATGAACATTTCTCCATACAAAATGGGTCCCGGTTTTGTCAACGGTTCTCTCAACGATCGTCCAGTTAAACCGGGATAATTCATTCGGAGCAAAGCCGGCAAAAACAAAAAGAGGAGAGCCCTGATGGGCCCCCTTCTCTCTTCTGCCTTCTACAACACTCTCATGCCTCGAGCACACAGCGGGATTCGAACCCAACCTCTCCAACTCCGGTCTGTGTACGCTATCCACTAGACCGGCGCTCTTGCTTGAGAATGGCGCGCTAAATGTACAATATATATCTAGCTACATGCGTTTGCATGCATCGTTAGCGATCGCTAGCGTAGGCCTCAACCAAGAGCAGGCCATTTAAGGCTCTCGCGGGGTCTTCGCGTACACTCTCTGCACTGCCGTACGGTGGAGAGCGTGTAATTGTATGGAGCGAATTGCGCTCTTTGAGGGCTTCGCACTTGTTTGTATCCACGCGTGCTCAGGCTTCATACAAGTTTTGCTCACTCTTCATATAAGTTACGCTCGCGGGCGGGTCGAAAATTGTCGGCCCTGCAGCGCGAATGCGACGGAGCATAAGTCAGTCGCTGCGTCTCGCTCCGATCCACGGGGATAGGCCTGAGTTCATTCAAAATTGGTAGTAGGGTAACTGGACATTCATCGTATTTCCGTCATCCGAGAGACGTTCAACATTCCACTAACGAATATGAATTCCAATAACCTTATTTAACTTATGTTTTCCAATTGCTCAAAACCGCAAGGCGTAACGAGAAATGATTAATGTGTCACTGTTTCCTTGTTTTAATTATATAACAAAAAGAAAAATTAAGCCGTCGATAGTTATTGATAACTTATCTTTCGTTTCTGCTGTTGGTTTCACGATAACCGTAACAGTGTAAACAAATTAAATTATCCACAAACGTTATGTCAAGGTTGTGTCTACTTTAAAATACCCCATCGAAACTATTTTACGTGGAAAAAAAATGCTGAACAGTTCGAAGAGGTGTCGACAAACGCTAAGTAATTATTTAACACTTGTGAAGACACTTTGTGTTTGGAGTTTTTGGATCACCAATTCCAAATAATGATTTCTGGTAGCGATGCATAAACCTTACAGCACAGCTCTACTTCTAATTAGAAGAACTTACACGACCCACTTTTTCATTGATAACACTCGTCGTTCCAAATCACCAACTACTCACTTGCACATTGTAGGGTTCATTTTAATCCCAAATCACGCTTCCTCAGAGTCAGATAGAAGGGATAACATTTGGCGATCACTTTTCTGTTCATTCGATTTCCTGAACAGTCGACCTTTCGGGCTGACGGTTATAGCTGCACTAACCCCCTAAATAAATTGACCAGTTGATGTGGTTCTGATGAATTTATGCGTCGAAACCAACACCACAATTTTAATCGGTCACTGACCGATGCCATCTCAAATAGAAGATGAACGTTTGCATGGTAGGTGCAGTTGAAAATATACCAACACAGTCGAAATTGATAAGACGCTAAGCGTTTTGTATATTCATGCTCAAATCGAAGGTTTCGTTAAAAATTGTGCATACTCTCAATTCACCATCCCGTTATTTCGATCATTTGGTTTTAATTATTTTAAAAAAGGTTAGTTTTAATTACTGAGGGCTGGAAAACGTCAGTGGGTAATCGCAGTAAGACAATAAAATAGACATGGTAAACTTTTTCACAAAGCTCAACGGTTTTGAATATCTGTAGGTTGCCCCTAAATGTATGCAATCGAAGTAATACATAAGCTCCTTGATAATTTCTTAAATTCTTCATTACTCTCTGTTTTTGTTATAGACATAACATCTGTAGTTAGTTTTTGATAAAGCTATCTATAAAAAATTAAACAACATGTATGCTAGTTTAAGAAGGCAAGGCCTCACGCTAATCTGCACCTTTGTTGTTATTATATCTTAACATAAGAAAGATTTCATTAAAACTTATGCTATGCTATCTTAAACCCCTCTTTTTACTACATGTATGTAAAGAACATATCTTTCTTCCAGGTAAACCCAAATACCAAGCTATGCCCGATACATCTGGCCGCTCTGTCGTGCGATCGTGATAATCTGAACGAGTTGCTGCAATGCGAAGACGTACTGGTAGACAAAAAGTTCGAGGATCGAACTGCGCTCTTTCTGCTGTTCGAGCAAATAACAGAAGAAAAGCTGTTCGAGAAAATACCAGAGGAAAAAAAACGTGCGGAGGTGCGTGGAGTTATTACAGAAAACATTAAACTGTTGCTGCAACATGATGCGGAGATCAACGAACCCAACGAGAATAACGTTCACCCGCTCGTAAAACTTCTGACCGGTGGCGATGATTGGCGTAAAAGTATCCTAGAATACTGCATCGAAAATCATGAACTCTGCCTGGATGCCCGTAACAAGCAGCTTCGCAGCGCGATTGAAAAACATTTTCCCGACCTGATGAAGAAAGTGCGAACGGTTGGCGAGACGGCAGTTAAATTGCTGGAATCTTATATTCGGCTCCCCAATCAGGAAAAGTTTATATCCGAGTACAGGAAGTTCTGCCCGAAACCAAGAGCTAAACTAACTCAAGCCAAACGTCAAGAAATGATCACCAAGGCCCTGCAGAACAGGAAACTACTGGCAATGCAGGTACTGATGGTGGACCTGTTGGCCAACGAAGAATTGAATGATCCGGGACCGTGGATGTCCGATCTTCTGCAGATGTGTTGCGCCTACGGCTACGTTGAAGCAGTGAAGTGGTTCCTGCAAATCATACCTCGCTCGAACAAGACTTGGATCAATAACAACCCGCTCCTCGTGACTTTGGTGAAGCAAATGGCAGAACGGCCAAAGGACAGCAGGGACGACTTTGTTTCATGCATCAACCTACTGCTGGAGGATGGAAGATGTGAGATCGACAAAAGAGATCCGCTAGATTGCACAGCATTGCATCACGCGGCCATGCTTAGGATTGACGAAGCACAGGAACTACTGCTCAAGAAAGGCGCATACCTGGGCTCTATGGACGTAATCGGGAAGCAACCGATCTCTCAGATCAACTCGGCCCTACTCGAGCGGCATCTGGACTGGTGCATTAAAGGCAACCAACTATATTCCACCAACGACTACAAAGAGTACGCGTTGACGATCGATTTCCGCAATTTTATACCACCCGAGGGCGAGCAAATAAGCGAGCTGGCTCCGGTGGTGCAGTTGGCCCGTTCGCTTGGCCCCTCCAGGGAACTTCTGCGACATCCGGTGATCGCCAGCATGCTGCTGCTGAAGTGGCATCTACTGTGCCGGTGCTTCTATACAAACATCGTTCTATGCGCCAGCTTTTTCCTATCGTTCATGACCTATTTGGTGCTTGACTTCCACACGGATAGCTCGGCTTGGATCTGGATTCCCGAACTTATCTCCTGGGGAGGTTTGGGCTACATTGTCCTGCGCGAGTTGTTTCAGCTCATGCTAACCTGGAAGTCGTACTTCAAGTCCATAGTGAACTGGCTGGAGATATTTTTGATCATCATCTGTGTCATCGTCTTGCTAAGGCCAACTGTGGAACACGGTTGGCGTCAAGTACTGTCGATCTTAGCTTGCGGTCTTCTGACGGTGGAGTTTGTACTGCTGATCGGTACGATACCGTTGCTCCACATCTCGACGCACATCATTATGCTGAAAAGAGTCGGTGCCAACTTCCTTCGGCTTCTCATCCCGTACTGCGTCATTTTACTACCGTTTGGTGTTATGTTCCACATTCTGTATCAATCACCTCACGCCAACAAATCCGGACAGACGAAATCATGGGAAAACGATACCTTCGGGACCAACGTAAGCTCTGAGACGACAATCGCTGATTCGGCAAAAGATGAAAATTCCACCAGTGACGATAACTCGTTCAATACCTTCCACGATATTTTGCAAACGTTGTCCAAGATATCAGTGATGTTTACAGGTATGTTTCTGGAGTGGTGTTGAATACGTAATACTTGTTATATGCAATCTTATTCATCCATACCTGTTACAGGCGAGTTTGAAGCGGCCAACATGCACCTGTACGAGTCGGTCTGGCGTACTGTTCTCTTTTTGGTTTTCCTGTTCGTTGCGTTCTGCGTTCTTTACAATGTGATGAACGGTGTGGCGGTTGGCGATACCGTAGTAAGTAGAAAAATTAGGAAAACGTGCCTTCGTTGAGGAAATTTTAAACTATATATGTTAAAGATAGTTCATAGTTGTTCAGTAAATGTCCTCGAAATATATAATATCTATCAAAATATCTATCATAATTTTTGGTCACATCACAAACATTTAGAAATATGTTCATTACATTTTATAACGCCCTAATTAGGGGACCGCAAGCGCCGAGCGGTAGCGCCGGTTAGAAAATCGACCCATGAGCGCCGGGGCTCACCACCTCGACGACGTGGGCTCGAATCCCAACCGAGACCGGACCCTCCCCTGTACGAGAGGACTATCCACGCACAACAGGGAAACAAGGCTCGTAAGCCCTTAACGGGCAGGCATGACCAAGAGGTCGTTACGCCAAGAAGAAGAATTATATTTACATATATACAGACAACGTTGACTTTCATTTATTAGATACCATACACATACTCTCTGCTGAAATAACTCTTGCAATTTTGAAATCAGGCATAACTCGAATAACTACTCTAATCAAGATAGCTTGTTTACTTATTTCACTTAAAACCACACAGGCTATTCTGGCCGATTCTGAGCTTACCGGGATTAAAGAGAAGGTCTTCCTTGTAGCAAAATATGAAAGACAGCTGCGTCGACTTAACACCAGGTAAGCGTTGTGATGTCTTTTCTAGTTATATGTTTCAATCTCACCATCTTTCCATTTTTTTACTACCCAGGCCCAAAATAACCAAGCTGATCGATTGGATGAGTTGGATTGTACCCGTTGATGGCTTGCGACTATTTCGACATGTGGTTGGCTCCAACACAATATCAATCAAACCCTACCAATCAAACGTGATCGGTTACTCGGAGCCAGCGATTGAAGTTGAAGCACAAACGTGTGAAGGATCTACCGGCACTCCTGAAGAATTTCCACTGATGAGGAAGGACGTTGAACAGGGCGTAATGAGGACAGCGCTTCAGCGTAGAGAAAGCTCTAAGGGGTACGCAAAAAGACTACGCCTCAAACAAATGGACAAGCAGATAGTTGAACGTGCTATTGAAATCGTAAACCATCAACATGAGAGTGCGGTCGATAAAGGGAGCGATGGCTTGCAAACGGACATAAAACTGCATCAGGACGAGTTGAAACGGGCCATCCTTGCGATGCAAGATGGTATTAAAACCATACAAGAAGACATCGCACAAATCAAACAAAATTCATAAAAACTTTTGCTCAAAGCAAAGCCTTAAGATTCCTATTCGACAAGTCTGTAGACAGATAGATCTTCCGATAGAAGTCGGTCTCATAGTAAATGGGGATTGTTTAACATAAGCTGGTATTATATTTTGAGGTAGTGGTATAGGAAGATATAGTGAAATCGTACGTACGAACAATACCAGCTTATGTAAAACAATCCCGGAACTTTTGACAAGAGAGAACGCGACCTTTTTTCGGCGCGCCAATGTTGCTACCGATAACGGCAAAGTTAAACCAAAGACAATCAACAGACACGTCGGGTTAAAGCTGGTTTTTGCTCCGCTATTGTTGTGACAGTTGGTTAAAAAAGTGTTTACAAAAATTTCCAGCATACTTGTGGGAGATCTCCGCCAATATCTTCACGAAATAGGTAGTTGGTAATTCTAGATCACAGTATCCATGGTTTTGCGGATAGAAACTGCTCTTCTGTGTGAAATCATGGGATATGGATCCTTCTGCTCGCCGTGATTCCCAAAATTAAGTGTGTTTGTTTGCCTTATACGGAGCCTTCCTCCACAACATATTTCGACCGCCTCAACTCTTTGTTCTTTTGATGAAACATACCAAATTTGCAATTTTACCCCACTTTCTTCTCTGTTCGTGAGAAGTAAACAAAATTTTAACCAACTGTCAAAAATTTTCCCACGGTTTTCGGCTCGTTACATGGTATGCTGCGACCTGTGTGTTAATTGTCTTTGAGTTAAACTTAACAAGCCCAAAGTGCTTCCTAACGATGCCAAACAAAAGCCTTTCGCGTGCAATTCAAAGCCTACTACCGGCAGGCTTCATACGGACGAACTGGCCCTGAAAACAGTGTAATCAGTACAAACGATCTTTACTCTCCCAGGCTAATTTCCAGTTCTTTGGTCTATAAAAATGGGCGATCGCTTATTTTAAACCATGGTTAAAATTAAACAAATGCTTTTGCAATACCACCTAATGTTTGTTTAGTAGTTTGTTTGTCCAGCAGCCTGGACAGTCTATAAATTAAGCACTTGGGCAAGTTTTTTTGACCCAAATGTTACCGAAAAGGCTATTGCAACTTGTACCAAGGAAATCAATATGTTTTGCTTCACAAAGTGGTTAGGGGAACTAGAACTAGCGGTCAAATGGACTCGATCTACAATACTCACAGAGGTGCACAAGAGAAAAATAAAGGGACACTTAAAAACCTTACCAACAGAGGACGAAATTAATTTTTATAACAGTCGACGATTGAAGAATAGCTCGAAGACTAAGAATGAATCCTTACAAAGAATTCCAAAACATCCGTCTAGAAATTACTTGATACGAATAGAAGGTACGTCAGGGCTAACATCAACTGGGGAATTTCTCACAGGAACATTTTACTAGTTTAAATTACTTTTAAAAAGCCTATTTTTCAAAAGGTGTAGATGATGATGGATCGGTGATTTGGAAATGAGGTATGTTGTAACGTCAAAAGAATTCAGATAAAACGATTTGTTCGTCGATTAGACTTAAATCGGTCTATTCGAGTCATAAAATAGGCAGATGATGTGGTAGCAACCAGATTCGATTCCAGAGATTCACCATTGGTCCCTAACTGTTCATCTTCACATAGCGCACTCTCCCCAGACAAACTGACAAACTCGGTTCCCACAACAGACGGGAAATTCGTAGGAAACTGATAGGAAACTCTTGGCAGCACAACCAAAGCCACTCGTTTTGTATTGTGTAATAATGTATCGTTAAAAAAATCATCTTACTTTGTGACTACTCTCTCCAGTAGGACAACGATACAAACTTTACATGGTGCGTCGTGTGGTACTGGTGTCGTATAATGTGCTTAACTCCCTCAAAACAGTTCCTCACATTAATGGACCACAATCCCATGGCACATTTGGGGTGCTGATCAAACCACCAGTCGAAAAACAACGATCGACCAATGCCAAGGTACAAATGAGAATTGAAGTCCGCGATGAGCTGTACATGGAATAGTATACGATAGTTGGTAACTAAAAAATAGTGAAATGGATCAATCAATTTTGCCTTGATGAAAAAGGCCTGTCACGAATGGAAACAAGGCAGGGTTGACACTGCTGATATTCGTCAACAAGCCGGCGCAAACTACGGTGTAGTTACACCGATTACACCGATTTAGGATTACGCCGACCCAAGGTTTGCGTATATAAGCGGGAGAATTGTAGAGACAAGAAACCATTAAAAAGTTGTAAATCGAACAATCGTGAATAAAGTTACTAAATTTGTGGCGCATACACAAGCGACCAAAATTTATCTTTTACTGTTACAAACGATTTGCAACATTCCACAAATTTAGTTTCCACAAATTTATTGTGCGTTCCACAAGTCACAGTCGCGCGAATTAATATAATCCCGGAGAGTGTTTAATCCGCGACGAAAATCGTTCAATCGATCAATCCGTACGAAGTTCGTGTAATCCCGGAGAGTGTCGGACCGGCGGAAAGAAATCGATAAATTTCGCGCGAGAAGTTGTTATAATTCCGAAGAGTGTGCAACCCCGCGAAAACGATGGCGACGGAACGATATCAAATGGAAACCGTAGAGCAGAAGAACGCTCCCATTGCCAACCCCCCAACCAGCAGCGGACGCTGTCGTGACCATCCGCCTGGGTCACAATGCGATCGGAGCACCCGCGGACATGGTGCTTCCGAAGCGGCAACGCTAAGCTTGGCCCGGCGCGAGTTTCAAATCGAGAAACGACGATTTCGGATCGAGCGTCGCGAGCTTGAGCTCGAGATGGAGCGCCGGGAGCTGCGGTTGGCGGAACGAATGTTGGCAACGGAAAGAGGCGAGTCGTCCAGAACGGATGGCCAAAGGTGGCCAGCGCCGTGGCGCAGCGCTGAGCCAAACGAAGGTGTTACTGGGTGCGTCGACCGAGGGGCATCTAGCGCGATGGCGTCAGCTGATCGTACCGTGAGCGTTGACCACAGCGAGGATAGCGCGATGGCGTCGGTTGATCGCCCAGCCGAGTGCAACGACCGGGAGGAGCGAGGCGCGATGGCGGATGTGCACCAGCAAGACGAAGGAGGCCTCGCAACGATTTGGCGTTTGAAGACGCCGACCGCATCCCGGCATCACACAGACGGCACGCAAATCACAGCACTCACGAAACACGGATGCGCGGATGTTCATCAATGTCTTCTTCACGGTGAGATCAACGACACGGGCACACGGACACGCGAACTCATCGACACACAAATCGCACCCACTAAACACTGTTACACTCATACGACGGCCAACGATGGCGTGCTGCTTCGGTACGTACCTATCACAATCCACGGTAAGGATAAACCCGTGGACACTTTTGCCTTCTTCGATGAAGGAGCTTCATCAACACTTGTCGATCAGGAGTTGATTGAACGGCTGGGGTTGAGCGGAGCGTCTAGTCCGTTCTGCTTGATTTGGACTGGAGGGACGACCAGGTTGGAGGCGGAATCGGTGGCAGTTTCCTTGCGCATCTCCGGCGTTCACGAAACTGCGCAAATATTCACGCTACCAAAGGTGCTGATAATTGCCATCTTGGCAAGGCTTTGCTGTACCACGACGGAGGCTGGGATAAACCTATCGCGACGCAAACTCCATTGGGTTGGACGGTGTTCGGACCCTGCGCGATCGACTTCGCCAAGCCTGCATATGTGGATTCCTGCGACAAAAAACCGACCAGTGAGATCGATGCTTCCCTTGGACAGTACGAGCCCACTATCTCACTGCAGTCAGACGACGAAGAAGAGACGACTACGAGTGTCGGGCAAAAGAGTTGGCACTTACCAAAAATTGCCAGCGCGATCAGCCCAACCAGTACGACCGATCCAGCCAGCGCGATTGATTTCAAAGCTCCATGGGCGCCTGCGGCCGAAACTAGTGAAGGCTTGGACATCCTTTCATGACCATTGGCAGCAGCAACAAAAGCAACTGCTACTATCGGCACAGGATCCATGCTGCATTGCGATGACTCCGAATCCTAACTGTTATTCTCGCCGGCACTACCATCATCCACGACCGAGCGGCAGCGAGCAACCGGGCAGCCACCAGCATCACAACATGCAACTGTGCCCCACATCGAAGGCTGCAAAAAAGGATGGTTGTGAACGGATGATGCGGTCAGGCGATCGGTCGCCCGCACCTGCGAAGGCGTTGGTGTGTTGGTGCTCGGCGGCTTCGAAGGCAGGCGCGACGGTTGGAGCACAAATGCTACTGGCATTTTTTGGTTGCCCCGACGTGTCTCGTGGGGTCACTAGCTTTGTTGCTTTGTGTTGCTAGGTGCAAGGGAATCGACGTTATCGTTATCACTGGTCGATACCAGTGTCATCAATTTAGGAACTGCGACAAATACCCTATGGCAGTTGTCTAAAAATATAGGAGGCGTGTTAATGAAATTCTTAGTTAAACTACACTTACCTGTTAGGTTACGGCTAGGCGCAAAAAATCAGCGTGTAAACTTAATGTTTCCCCACGTTCCAAGATTAAAACAATAAAGTGGCACTATGTGCCACGAGGGGAGGAATGTCACGAATGGAAACAAGGCAGGGTTGACACTGCTGATATTCGTCAACAAGCCGGCGCAAACTACGGTGTAGTTACACCGATTACACCGATTTAGGATTACGCCGACCCAAGGTTTGCGTATATAAGCGGGAGAATTGTAGAGACAAGAAACCATTAAAAAGTTGTAAATCGAACAATCGTGAATAAAGTTACTAAATTTGTGGCGCATACACAAGCGACCAAAATTTATCTTTTACTGTTACAAACGATTTGCAACAAGGCCCTTTTTCCATTTATTATTTCCTTCTTTAATATTGACCCGCGAAGACCGACGTGCTTTGCGATATTGCTTTGCGTAGACTAGGTCGTTCTTCTCAAATTTCCTCGGAAGTGGCGTCACAACGTCTTTTGGTACAGATTCCAAACTGTTTTGCGGTCTTAGTTGCTCCAAACAAGTTCTTATCTTCCGGTTCAACATTACCTCAGCAGGTGTATTTTGGTCCCGAAGTTTGCAAGGCGTACTTCTGTACGTCAGCAGAAACGTATCTATCACCTTCGATACTGCACTTCCTCCGTTCTTTATCTTCAGAGTCAAAAAGCAAAGTATGGGCTCTTGAACTGTATACCATTATCGCTCACAACAAGACTCGGCATCCCAAAATGTGCAAATACAATGTAGAGCATACGTGCAGATATGCTCTTCGTAGGAATGATTTCCGGCCCCTTTGAAAAAGCGTCGACGGATAGTAGAAAGAAGTCCTAATCTATAGGGGCAGCATAATCTAATCACATAGCCGTCTTCAGGCTTCTCATGTTTTTTAATCAATTTCGATAAAATGTCTGCATTTCCAAATTTATGGGTAGGCACGTATTCCATTTCAAAATCGTACAAAAACAAGATTAAAGCATATCGTTGGAGTCGATTGGCAGTGTAAACGAGTATTCCCATTTTTGACCCAAAAATACGTAATTGTTGCTGCACCAACGAGGTGCTCAACGAAAAAGATTTAAAAACAAAATAAAAACGGCCAGTTTGAACCCGAACGGAACTGCACCATAAAACCCAAGAAAATTGTAACGCTGCCCCTTAGAGTCGAACCACAACATAGGAAAAAACCCACCATAAACTGTAACATCTCAGTACCCATCCTCAGGTATGATCGTTGGTCCAAATAAAACTTTCCGAGCAGGACACGACGTACCGGAAACGAGATGCCTAGAATAATAGACAACAAACGCATAGGACAATTTCGCATCAGTTTAGGGTAGATCAGAAACAACAATTATCGATCGGCGCCACGAAACGAATCCAACATGTAAATTCTCGTTACCACTCGCGATCGGGAACCCAACCCCTCGGCTGTCGCGGACCCCCTGTTACATCTGTTGGCACTTGTAACTCAAGGATAGATCAACCAATCCTAGTATGGTCTGATCGAATACCTTTCGAGTCCAACAAGTGTCCTTAATACTTGATCTGCCTCTTTTGGAATGAGCACTTACCCAATGGAACGGTGAAGCTATAATCCTCAATTCTTCTAAGCACAGCATGAAGGTTTTTTATATGGGCTTCTCCATTTGGTCTTCCAACCACAATGTCGTTCAAATACACGGCAACACCATCGAGACCTGCCAGCATTACCTCCATCAGCTTTTGAGAACTGAGCACTCGATGAGTGGTGACACTGCACAGTATCCTGCAAGACTGTTCCACCTCTACTGGTGATGTGCAGGTCACCAGATGAGCGGACTATCACCAGACACATCACTGAGCAATAAAAGTGTGTCGGGTTAAGGCTGTGCTTAGCATATGCTACAGCAGTATTAATCGCTGAAATTGGTATACACCAGTGGTGTCAAACTTCAAATCCTCGCGAACCGCATTTCCTCCCAAAATAGGTTTGCGGGCCAAAACGTAACATTGGATTCATGGATTCGTTGAAAATAGGTTCTTATGAGTGTGCTTTTAATTTAACAATTATAATTTGCACTATTACATTTTTGATGCATTATAATACTTTTTATCAATTTTCTATTCATTTCTATTAATTATCTTAACCCTCTACCAAAAAGCACAATAGTGTTTGATTGCAAAATATGGGCAAACAAATTTGAAAATGTTTGGCGCTTCATCAATGCGGTTACACTTATAAAAAACTTATTCCAAATTACTCTAAATTTAATTCAATCAGAAACAAACATTCTACCAATTTGTGGGGAATAGCTTTTTATCCTGAGTAACTTTTTTTACATAATGAAAAAAATAAAATCACGGATAACTAATAATCAGTTTTTTTGTATCGAACACAGATCGAATACCACTAATTGAAAAAAATATATCTGTTCTGTTCGTCTTACCACAATTCAACTCAGGTAATGGACAAGTTTGAGCAATTCCAAAAACATTCTCTTGATCCCTGCAATTTAGGTTGTTGGATAATACTGCTACACATCTGCAACTCTGCTACACATCTGTAATTTTATTCTGAAAGCTCTTGTAGTTCATCAGATTTGTTCGAAAAATGTATTTAACTATTGCTCATATCCATCATATATGTCGAAATGATGTAGATCAATGGGGAGTATGACTTTTTTTTATAGAAATTGTTTAAAGTTTACGGTGGTTTAGTCCTCTTGCTAGAATGAAATTTACAGTTCGTGAAACCACGTTCACAAAAAAAATGTCATTCAAACGAAAGCCAATACTAAAAACTGAAAACTTTCCATGTATTGTTTCGAAGAGGTCGAGGGCCGCATCTATCGTTCTTGCGGGCCACATGTGGCCCGCGGGCCACATGTTTGACACCTCCGGTGTACACCATTGTAACCGCTTCATGTTCGAGAATACGTTACTATGGTTAATCGATGAACCATTGAAGTCTATGCATATATTCGAGCTATATATGTGCGCTATATTCTTAATTACTGTATTTTCGAAAAGCAAACAAGTCTGGTATAAACATTGTGGAATGTTCAATTCCCTTTTCTACCCTTTCGTTGTTCTTTCTCCATTTATTGGTTAGCTTGACGTCCAATCACATGAAGCGATCCAGCTGTCCCAACAGCTAGCCAACTCCAGCCGTCTCCCACCTCAAGCCACCAACCGCCAGCCAAGGTCGTAAACAACGATGTCAGCAGAATGAATACTCAGCAACACTGTGTATGACACATCGCAATCGAAAGGCCGGCGAAAGCGAAAACATCGCATCATCAAAACACAGCCATGGCTCCAGCACATCGTTACCGAAACACCTCACGTCATTTTTCTGTCGTCCACAATATAGCATCGCTTTATATTAAAAATGAAAATAAACCATAGTTGAGCTAGAAAGGTTTTTCACCAGGAAACATTGTAGGGTTTGTGAATTAAATAACTGTAGCATTTAATATTACAATCTATTCGAACTAATCAAATCACCGGTCGTTGAATTTGTATCTCTCTATTCAAACCTGATGACTCGTGGCTTTTGTTGCTGAGAAATATGAATCGTAAATTTTCTCTTTCTTAATTGTATATTACTTCGGGAAGATCTAATCATGAGATGATCAAATTTCATCGACCCGAGCACCCGAGCAGTGTGGGGGTTCGGTCTTACTCGTCCGAATCGTTGGGTCCAACGGGGTGAAGTCCTCAAGGTCCGTTGCGAAGTTGGTGGATCAGTCCAAAGTACATTTTCCGTTGGTGGTTTGCGCAACGCATGAACGAATTTCATTAGCCGTGCTCTTTATTTTATAGTAATTATTTCATCGAACTTATGTGATAAGTTGACATCAGTTTTTTGTTTCCTTTTGGTTAGTTCCGATTTTTCCACTTTGTATTTTTGGCACATTGGTAAAAATAGCGTTGATTGTGCATGGCGTATGCTACAGCAGCATTAATCGCAGAAATTGGTGTACACCATTGTAACCGCTTCTTGTACGAGAACACGTTACTATGGTTAATCGATGAACCATTGAAGTCTATGCGCTATGTTCGACTTAAATATGTGCGCAATATTCCTAATTGCTGTATTTTCGAAATTGCGTTATATTTAAATTTCGTAAAGGAAACAAGTCTAGTATAAACAGTGTGGAATGTTCAATCCCCGTTTCTACCCTTTCGTTGTTCTTTCTCCATTTATTGGTTAGCTTGGCGTCCAATCACATGAAGCGATCCAGCTGGCCCAACAGCTAGCCAACTCCAGCCGTCTCCCACCTCAAGCCACCAACCGCCAGCCAAGATCGTTCCAGAGTTTGTAACTAACCTTCAAACAATGCTGAGTAATGTTAAACCAGTAGAAACCACGGATCTCGCATCGAAGTATTCGTCCCCGTGATAATGTTAGGTTATTTTTAATCCAGGCGACGCAGCGCCTTGTAAAACGCGGCTGGGTAATAACTGGATTCTCGTCGGTATAATCAGAGAATACCCTACCACCACAAGCTTCGTGTCGAAATAGGATTTCAATGGGAATGAGCAAGATGGTGATAGCCTTGTCTCTTTTACACCAACGCAAAACCCATGGAGCACGGCACGAAGTAATGGAAAACAAAATTTGGCCAAATCGGGATCCAAACATTCAGAACAATTTGGTCGAAAATTGCCGAACCGAAGTTGCCGCGGTAAAAAACGTAAAACTTCCTTCTACATATCCCAAGCGCCACCGCGCCTTGTAAAACGCGGTCCGTACGTAGGCCGACTTTTATCCGATTACGATTTTCAGATTTGTCGGCCCCTTTCGGGCCCTCCCACTTTTTCTCTTCTCTTTCTTCTACACATTCTCATGTCTCGAGCTGTTACGCGGACTTGAACCGCGTTGTTTCCACTCCAGTCTGTGCTCAACAACCGCAAGACCGTCGCTCTTTGTTGAGAATGGTGTGCTAAAGGCGCAATATATATCTACTGCGTAGCCGTTTGAGTGGGCTGTATGGGAATGCTTCGTTAGCGCTCGGTAACTCTACAACCAAGAGCGGGACATATGGGCGCTCGTCACTATTACGCTCAGAGCATTTCGGATTGCTCTCACATGGCAGAGTGCATGCCCAGTGCCACAAAATCTCACTGATGAAAGCTTTCTCACCATAGTGAAAAAGTGGCCTTTTAGCTGGCCCCATTTTGGTTCTGCCTTCATGCCCTGTAGGAATTGGCAAAGCTTTGAAAAAAAGCTCGGAGCGTAAGCTTTGACCAGCCACGCGCCGCGATTGCTTCGCATTGACTTCTGCGTTGGTGGTCGTGCACCCGTGGCTCGGTCACCGTTCGCGCCTCTTCTCTGTCTCATCTCTTCTTTCTTTCTTTCTTTAGCCAGCTTGACTTCCTGAATCTATCGCGCGTGTCTGTTCGGCAGTATGTCCACAGCGCTGGTACGATGCAGTCTCAGTCGGTTGGCTATGCGTGCTCCGTCCGATTTGCGCACACGTTCTTCCATGCATGCATGCGGCGGGGGTCTTCTATGCGGTGCGATGTCGTCGCGTGTCGATCCCGTTCCTTCCTTCTGAAAATAGCAAACTATACACGTTAGGCCATCGCTGGCTCCAACAATCACCGTTCTTGCGTCCAATATAAAATACGTTTTGATGCGCTCAGGCATCACAAAAAAAAATTCTAAGTCCAAATACAGAATTTTTCAGTATTTTTTTTTTGTTTCAGAAATTGAATGTGCATCATCTGACGACATACTGATGTAATCGATTGGTTCGTGACCCAAAGGGAAACAGTTTTTCGGCTCTAACGGGCAAATGGTTGAAGATAGCTATTTGCGGTCTTCGACAAAGTTTTGGTTAACAATAAATTACAACTTTTTTACTTGCACCACTTTCGTCTCCGAGGCTGCCTTCACCCAATATAAATAAAATTAATAAAACGTTAATTTTTTTTGCATTCAAAAAATTAACTAAAACTTTGTCCTTGACTGTAAGGTACTGCAAGAAACATAATGAAACGTTAGAAAACAGTTTTATCCGAGCGAAGATCATTTGTAATTTTGTTCTAGTTGAAATGTTCTGTACTGGTATTGCGGCGGTGGCAACCCGAAAGGTAAGAATGACACATGGAGAAGAGGTATATACCGTATATACCTATACATATTTACACATCTTAAATCGCAGGGGGTACCCTGCTGCAGGTGTGAAAGCGAGGGAAAAAAATAAAAACCGAGACAAAAGTAGTAAAGCTTATTTTTAATTGCGCCGTTCGACGCTTGGAACAGAGAACGACGCAGAATGAGCCAAATGAGAATCTCGCCTCATCAACTTTGTGGGAGAGGGGTGTTGGAGAGGAATGAAAGGGGAGCAGAGTGAGCTGCTCGCCCGTGTACAGATAGGACAATACATACAAATATTAAAGCTCCCGACTGATTCTTGCGGACTGGGTGCTCAACCCAAGCGGGACATTTAAACTTCGTATCGTATTGCGCACTTTGAGGGCTTCACACATGAGGGTTCGGTTAGCCAATCACAAGCCCCAACTTTTCAGTTCGGATCGGCTGTCGCGGCAGCTGATAGGCGCGGTATGGTGAAATTTCTGGCGGTGGCGGGACTGGGGAATTTCGGCGTTGGTGTAAAAGAAAAAAGGCTAACACCAGCTCGCTCTTTTCTATTTGTAGGGGATTTGGTTGGCTTTAAATCCTGTCCCGAACACGCGTGTTGCATGGGTCATGTAGCGATTGCTCGCGCTGGAACAAACCCGAGTGAATTGATGGGCGCGGCAGAGAGAAATTGTTGGTGGAGTTGGAAGTGGAGAATTTCCGCGTTAGTGTAAAAGAGACAAGGCTATCACCATCTCGCTTTTTCCCATGGAAATCCTATCTCGACCCAAAGCTTGCGTTTGTAGGGTACTTCGCCCACACAGTCTCGTAAAAGTTTGATGATTCGTATGGCAGAACTGGAGTCCGGCGGAGTGTAGAGAGACAAACAAAAGAATTCGAGGAATCAGCATCTACTAAACAACAGCGTTACGCCTATCGTTACGAGCATGCGTATCCTATGCTTACGCGTTATCTTAGCTGTAGTTGTGCAAAGTTGCACCCACAACTGTTCGCTACAGTTTATATAAGCCAACGACTTAACAGATCGCTTAGTCGTCCGTCAGCATCTTTCAAGCATCGACTTACTCTGACTAAATTTTCAAAAAGTGTTAATGGATACCATTCCAGATTACAATTTCTGGAGTAGCGCGTTTCTGTGCGTTTGTGTAGACCAAACGGATAACAGTGATTGTGGACTGAAGGTGAACCATTTCGTTTCCAAATGTTTATCAACGTCCGTATCTTTGATTACGGGCGCTAAAAAACATTCACGTGTTTCTAAACTATTGTAGAAACGACTGATCGGCAGCTACGATGCAAAGAATCTGCAAAACTTTATCCGGGCACTTGATGACGGTGGAAATGCATACGAACGTGATCGAAAAACTGGACTCTCGTTATTCGAGCAGGCTTGCAAGACACCCGGAAGAAGCGAGTACATCAAAGCGTGTATTGAGCGTCGAGCCAAGGTGAAAAGTGATTCACTACCAGATGTGAACGCGGTACGTATCGTACAAATCCTGCCGAAAGACATTTGACATTCCACTAACGAATATGAATTCCAAAAACCTTATTTAACTTAAGTTAAATTGCTCAAAACCTCAAGGCGTAACGAGAAGTGATTAATGTGTTACTGTTTCTTTGTTTTAAATATATAACAAAACGAAAAATTAAGCCGTCGATAGTTATTGATAACTTATCTTTCGTTTCTGCTGTTGGTTTCACGATAATCGTAACAGTGTAAACAAATTAAATTATCCATAAACGTTATGTCAAGGTTGTGTCTACTTTAAAATACCCTAGGTTCTACTAGGTCAAGGTTGTGTCTACTTCGAAACTATTTTACGTGAGAAAAAAATGCTGAACGGTTCGAAGAAGTGTCGGTAAACGCAAATTAATAATTTCGAAGACACTTTGTAGTTGGAGTTTTTGGATCACCAATTCCAAATAATGATTTCTGGTAGCGATGCATAAACCTTATAGCACAGCTCTACTTCTAATTAGAAGAACTTACACGACCCACTTTTTCATTGATAACATTCGTCGTTCCAAATCGCCAACTACTCACTTGCACATTTTAGGGTTCATTTTAATCCCAAATCACGCTTCCTCAGAGTCAGATAGAAGGGAGAACATTTGGCGATCACTTTTCTGTTCATTCGATTTCCTGAACAGCCGACCTTTCGGGCTGACGGTTATAGCTGCACTAACCCCCTAAATAAATTGACCAGTTACTAAACTTATGCGACGAAACCAATACCAGAATTTTAATCGGTCACTGACCGATGTCATCTCAAATATATGATGCACGTTTGAATGCAGTTGAAAATATATCAATACAGTCAAAATTGATAAGACGCTAAGCATTTTGTATATTTATCCTCAAATAAAAGGTTCCATAAAAAGTTTGCGTATTCTCAATTTACCATCTCATCATTTTAATGATTTGGTTTTACTTATTTAACATCTGGTTATTTAACGTTACTGAGATCTGGAAAACGTTAGTGTGTAATCGCAGTAACACAATGAAATAGACATAATACACTTTTTTTACTAAGCTCAACGGTTTTGGATTACTGGAGGTTACCCTTATATGTATAGAACTAGGTAAAACGGCCCGGTTACACGGGCCAGTTACAGGACCCATTTTACAGGACCCGTTCACATGGACCCGGTAACACGGCACGTTTACAGGGCCCTGTAACACGGCACGTTTACAGGGCCCGGTAACACGGTCCGTTTACAGGTCCCAGTTACAGGACCCAGTTACAGGATCCAGTTACAGGGCCCGTTTACAGGACCCATTTACAGGGCCCGGTAAGTTGGCCCGTTAACAGTTCCCGGTTACAGGACCCGGTTACAGGACCCGTTTACATGGCCCGGTAACACGGCCCATTGACAGGTCCCGGTTACAAAGGCTAGTTTTAGGACCTGGTTACATTGTCAGTTTACAGGACCCGTTTACATGGCCCGGTAACACGGCCTGGTAACGTTGCCCGTTTACATAGACCGTTTATACGACCCGCTTACAGAGCCCGTTTACAGGACCCGGTTACAGGGCCCGTTTACAGGTCCCGGGTACAGGGCCCAACCTTATGGATGTAGTTTTATTTTTATTAATTTAATTTTATTCTACATTGGTTATTTTCATCACGTTGAAGCACTACCTTTCCCAAGATTAAATGCAATGTTCGAAAAAATAGTTTCCATAATCACGAAAACGCTTCATTTCCATCTTATTACAAACTTTGAATGAAACTATGTCTGCAGATTTCCGCTTTGCTTTGTTTTATTTTCCGGCAAAGTAACCATCGATAATCAATGTAACCATCGATTACCAAAAAAAATTCGCTCATCAAATCGTTCACCGGATCAGAGCGCAACAAAAATTTCCCCTTCATCCTTAGTATCCTTAGCAAAAGCAGAACGCGTGGGAAAACCGGTATGCTGCAGTGCATCTCGCTTTCACGCTCGCTTCGCTCGTACGTTGCTATATTGCTATCTAAGCGTAAGAAAAGTGTCAGAACAGTGTATCTCGCTTTCGCATTCGCTGCTCCGTATATTGCTATCTAAGCTTAGCGTCAGAAAGCGTCCGAACAGTGCATCTCGCTTACGTGTTCGCATCGCTCAATCGTGCTATCTAATGGAACCACCTAGTTGCTGCAATTTGTATAGCGATTGAGGAGATGCTGAAAGCTATTGATCATTAAGCATAAGCGATCATTTCTGGTGGTAGAAATAACAAATCTTGTTGAGTTATCTTTTTATGAAGCTATACAAAACATAACTTTACAAACATAACTTGAAAAATTCATTAAGAATCAATGAGGATTTATTTATTTATTTATTTATTTATTTATTTATTTATTTATTTATTTATTTATTTATTTATTTATTTATTTATTTATTTATTTATTTATTTATTTATTTATTTATTCTACTTTTTATTTTTAAATTTTTATTATACGCCTATTTGCCCTGCGGGCGTTATAACACCTAAACTTAAGTAACAAACAATTTGCAGATGAATTAAGCAGGAGAGGAAAGTAGACGAAAACGGAATTGAGGAATAGCGGGATTTAAGTCAAACAGACTGTAAACATCATTTAAGGCAGGCAGTGCGCGGGAGAACGGATCATTTTCGCCGTAACGGGTGAAGCCACGCGGGATGGCCAATGCAAGCCTATCGCGTAGCGGGCGAAACGGGACTTAGAAAGGAATGGAGGAGAGAAGCGAAGAGGCGTCTAAGCGATTGAGCAGAACCCTCGTGACAAAGAGTACCTCTTTTGGAATGAGCACTTACCCAATGGAACGGTGAAGCTATAATCCTCAATTCTTCTAAGCACAGCATGAAGGTTTTTTATATGGGCTTCTCCATTTGGTCTTCCAACCACAATGTCGTTCAAATACACGGCAACACCATCGAGACCTGCCAGCATTACCTCCATCAGCTTTTGAGAACTGAGCACTCGATGAGTGGTGACACTGCACAGTATCCTGCAAGACTGTTCCACCTCTACTGGTGATGTGCAGGTCACCAGATGAGCGGACTATCACCAGACACATCACTGAGCAATAAAAGTGTGTCGGGTTAAGGCTGTGCTTAGCATATGCTACAGCAGTATTAATCGCTGAAATTGGTATACACCAGTGGTGTCAAACTTCAAATCCTCGCGAACCGCATTTCCTCCCAAAATAGGTTTGCGGGCCAAAACGTAACATTGGATTCATGGATTCGTTGAAAATAGGTTCTTATGAGTGTGCTTTTAATTTAACAATTATAATTTGCACTATTACATTTTTGATGCATTATAATACTTTTTATCAATTTTCTATTCATTTCTATTAATTATCTTAACCCTCTACCAAAAAGCACAATAGTGTTTGATTGCAAAATATGGGCAAACAAATTTGAAAATGTTTGGCGCTTCATCAATGCGGTTACACTTATAAAAAACTTATTCCAAATTACTCTAAATTTAATTCAATCAGAAACAAACATTCTACCAATTTGTGGGGAATAGCTTTTTATCCTGAGTAACTTTTTTTACATAATGAAAAAAATAAAATCACGGATAACTAATAATCAGTTTTTTTGTATCGAACACAGATCGAATACCACTAATTGAAAAAAATATATCTGTTCTGTTCGTCTTACCACAATTCAACTCAGGTAATGGACAAGTTTGAGCAATTCCAAAAACATTCTCTTGATCCCTGCAATTTAGGTTGTTGGATAATACTGCTACACATCTGCAACTCTGCTACACATCTGTAATTTTATTCTGAAAGCTCTTGTAGTTCATCAGATTTGTTCGAAAAATGTATTTAACTATTGCTCATATCCATCATATATGTCGAAATGATGTAGATCAATGGGGAGTATGACTTTTTTTTATAGAAATTGTTTAAAGTTTACGGTGGTTTAGTCCTCTTGCTAGAATGAAATTTACAGTTCGTGAAACCACGTTCACAAAAAAAATGTCATTCAAACGAAAGCCAATACTAAAAACTGAAAACTTTCCATGTATTGTTTCGAAGAGGTCGAGGGCCGCATCTATCGTTCTTGCGGGCCACATGTGGCCCGCGGGCCACATGTTTGACACCTCCGGTGTACACCATTGTAACCGCTTCATGTTCGAGAATACGTTACTATGGTTAATCGATGAACCATTGAAGTCTATGCATATATTCGAGCTATATATGTGCGCTATATTCTTAATTACTGTATTTTCGAAAAGCAAACAAGTCTGGTATAAACATTGTGGAATGTTCAATTCCCTTTTCTACCCTTTCGTTGTTCTTTCTCCATTTATTGGTTAGCTTGACGTCCAATCACATGAAGCGATCCAGCTGTCCCAACAGCTAGCCAACTCCAGCCGTCTCCCACCTCAAGCCACCAACCGCCAGCCAAGGTCGTAAACAACGATGTCAGCAGAATGAATACTCAGCAACACTGTGTATGACACATCGCAATCGAAAGGCCGGCGAAAGCGAAAACATCGCATCATCAAAACACAGCCATGGCTCCAGCACATCGTTACCGAAACACCTCACGTCATTTTTCTGTCGTCCACAATATAGCATCGCTTTATATTAAAAATGAAAATAAACCATAGTTGAGCTAGAAAGGTTTTTCACCAGGAAACATTGTAGGGTTTGTGAATTAAATAACTGTAGCATTTAATATTACAATCTATTCGAACTAATCAAATCACCGGTCGTTGAATTTGTATCTCTCTATTCAAACCTGATGACTCGTGGCTTTTGTTGCTGAGAAATATGAATCGTAAATTTTCTCTTTCTTAATTGTATATTACTTCGGGAAGATCTAATCATGAGATGATCAAATTTCATCGACCCGAGCACCCGAGCAGTGTGGGGGTTCGGTCTTACTCGTCCGAATCGTTGGGTCCAACGGGGTGAAGTCCTCAAGGTCCGTTGCGAAGTTGGTGGATCAGTCCAAAGTACATTTTCCGTTGGTGGTTTGCGCAACGCATGAACGAATTTCATTAGCCGTGCTCTTTATTTTATAGTAATTATTTCATCGAACTTATGTGATAAGTTGACATCAGTTTTTTGTTTCCTTTTGGTTAGTTCCGATTTTTCCACTTTGTATTTTTGGCACATTGGTAAAAATAGCGTTGATTGTGCATGGCGTATGCTACAGCAGCATTAATCGCAGAAATTGGTGTACACCATTGTAACCGCTTCTTGTACGAGAACACGTTACTATGGTTAATCGATGAACCATTGAAGTCTATGCGCTATGTTCGACTTAAATATGTGCGCAATATTCCTAATTGCTGTATTTTCGAAATTGCGTTATATTTAAATTTCGTAAAGGAAACAAGTCTAGTATAAACAGTGTGGAATGTTCAATCCCCGTTTCTACCCTTTCGTTGTTCTTTCTCCATTTATTGGTTAGCTTGGCGTCCAATCACATGAAGCGATCCAGCTGGCCCAACAGCTAGCCAACTCCAGCCGTCTCCCACCTCAAGCCACCAACCGCCAGCCAAGATCGTTCCAGAGTTTGTAACTAACCTTCAAACAATGCTGAGTAATGTTAAACCAGTAGAAACCACGGATCTCGCATCGAAGTATTCGTCCCCGTGATAATGTTAGGTTATTTTTAATCCAGGCGACGCAGCGCCTTGTAAAACGCGGCTGGGTAATAACTGGATTCTCGTCGGTATAATCAGAGAATACCCTACCACCACAAGCTTCGTGTCGAAATAGGATTTCAATGGGAATGAGCAAGATGGTGATAGCCTTGTCTCTTTTACACCAACGCAAAACCCATGGAGCACGGCACGAAGTAATGGAAAACAAAATTTGGCCAAATCGGGATCCAAACATTCAGAACAATTTGGTCGAAAATTGCCGAACCGAAGTTGCCGCGGTAAAAAACGTAAAACTTCCTTCTACATATCCCAAGCGCCACCGCGCCTTGTAAAACGCGGTCCGTACGTAGGCCGACTTTTATCCGATTACGATTTTCAGATTTGTCGGCCCCTTTCGGGCCCTCCCACTTTTTCTCTTCTCTTTCTTCTACACATTCTCATGTCTCGAGCTGTTACGCGGACTTGAACCGCGTTGTTTCCACTCCAGTCTGTGCTCAACAACCGCAAGACCGTCGCTCTTTGTTGAGAATGGTGTGCTAAAGGCGCAATATATATCTACTGCGTAGCCGTTTGAGTGGGCTGTATGGGAATGCTTCGTTAGCGCTCGGTAACTCTACAACCAAGAGCGGGACATATGGGCGCTCGTCACTATTACGCTCAGAGCATTTCGGATTGCTCTCACATGGCAGAGTGCATGCTCAACCCAAGCGGGACATTTAAACTTCGTATCGTATTGCGCACTTTGAGGGCTTCACACATGAGGGTTCGGTTAGCCAATCACAAGCCCCAACTTTTCAGTTCGGATCGGCTGTCGCGGCAGCTGATAGGCGCGGTATGGTGAAATTTCTGGCGGTGGCGGGACTGGGGAATTTCGGCGTTGGTGTAAAAGAAAAAAGGCTAACACCAGCTCGCTCTTTTCTATTTGTAGGGGATTTGGTTGGCTTTAAATCCTGTCCCGAACACGCGTGTTGCATGGGTCATGTAGCGATTGCTCGCGCTGGAACAAACCCGAGTGAATTGATGAGCGCGGCAGAGAGAAATTGTTGGTGGAGTTGGAAGTGGAGAATTTCCGCGTTAGTGTAAAAGAGACAAGGCTATCACCATCTCGCTTTTTCCCATGGAAATCCTATCTCGACCCAAAGCTTGCGTTTGTAGGGTACTTCGCCCACACAGTCTCGTAAAAGTTTGATGATTCGTATGGCAGAACTGGAGTCCGGCGGAGTGTAGAGAGACAAACAAAAGAATTCGAGGAATCAGCATCTACTAAACAACAGCGTTACGCCTATCGTTACGAGCATGCGTATCCTATGCTTACGCGTTATCTTAGCTGTAGTTGTGCAAAGTTGCACCCACAACTGTTCGCTACAGTTTATATAAGCCAACGACTTAACAGATCGCTTAGTCGTCCGTCAGCATCTTTCAAGCATCGACTTACTCTGACTAAATTTTCAAAAAGTGTTAATGGATACCATTCCAGATTACAATTTCTGGAGTAGCGCGTTTCTGTGCGTTTGTGTAGACCAAACGGATAACAGTGATTGTGGACTGAAGGTGAACCATTTCGTTTCCAAATGTTTATCAACGTCCGTATCTTTGATTACGGGCGCTAAAAAACATTCACGTGTTTCTAAACTATTGTAGAAACGACTGATCGGCAGCTACGATGCAAAGAATCTGCAAAACTTTATCCGGGCACTTGATGACGGTGGAAATGCATACGAACGTGATCGAAAAACTGGACTCTCGTTATTCGAGCAGGCTTGCAAGACACCCGGAAGAAGCGAGTACATCAAAGCGTGTATTGAGCGTCGAGCCAAGGTGAAAAGTGATTCACTACCAGATGTGAACGCGGTACGTATCGTACAAATCCTGCCGAAAGACATTTGACATTCCACTAACGAATATGAATTCCAAAAACCTTATTTAACTTAAGTTAAATTGCTCAAAACCTCAAGGCGTAACGAGAAGTGATTAATGTGTTACTGTTTCTTTGTTTTAAATATATAACAAAACGAAAAATTAAGCCGTCGATAGTTATTGATAACTTATCTTTCGTTTCTGCTGTTGGTTTCACGATAATCGTAACAGTGTAAACAAATTAAATTATCCATAAACGTTATGTCAAGGTTGTGTCTACTTTAAAATACCCTAGGTTCTACTAGGTCAAGGTTGTGTCTACTTCGAAACTATTTTACGTGAGAAAAAAATGCTGAACGGTTCGAAGAAGTGTCGGTAAACGCAAATTAATAATTTCGAAGACACTTTGTAGTTGGAGTTTTTGGATCACCAATTCCAAATAATGATTTCTGGTAGCGATGCATAAACCTTATAGCACAGCTCTACTTCTAATTAGAAGAACTTACACGACCCACTTTTTCATTGATAACATTCGTCGTTCCAAATCGCCAACTACTCACTTGCACATTTTAGGGTTCATTTTAATCCAAAATCACGCTTCCTCAGAGTCAGATAGAAGGGAGAACATTTGGCGATCACTTTTCTGTTCATTCGATTTCCTGAACAGCCGACCTTTCGGGCTGACGGTTATAGCTGCACTAACCCCCTAAATAAATTGACCAGTTACTAAACTTATGCGACGAAACCAATACCAGAATTTTAATCGGTCACTGACCGATGTCATCTCAAATATATGATGCACGTTTGAATGCAGTTGAAAATATATCAATACAGTCAAAATTGATAAGACGCTAAGCATTTTGTATATTTATCCTCAAATAAAAGGTTCCATAAAAAGTTTGCGTATTCTCAATTTACCATCTCATCATTTTAATGATTTGGTTTTACTTATTTAACATCTGGTTATTTAACGTTACTGAGATCTGGAAAACGTTAGTGTGTAATCGCAGTAACACAATGAAATAGACATAATACACTTTTTTTACTAAGCTCAACGGTTTTGGATTACTGGAGGTTACCCTTATATGTATAGAACTAGGTAAAACGGCCCGGTTACACGGGCCAGTTACAGGACCCATTTTACAGGACCCGTTCACATGGACCCGGTAACACGGCACGTTTACAGGGCCCTGTAACACGGCACGTTTACAGGGCCCGGTAACACGGTCCGTTTACAGGTCCCAGTTACAGGACCCAGTTACAGGATCCAGTTACAGGGCCCGTTTACAGGACCCATTTACAGGGCCCGGTAAGTTGGCCCGTTAACAGTTCCCGGTTACAGGACCCGGTTACAGGACCCGTTTACATGGCCCGGTAACACGGCCCATTGACAGGTCCCGGTTACAAAGGCTAGTTTTAGGACCTGGTTACATTGTCAGTTTACAGGACCCGTTTACATGGCCCGGTAACACGGCCTGGTAACGTTGCCCGTTTACATAGACCGTTTATACGACCCGCTTACAGAGCCCGTTTACAGGACCCGGTTACAGGGCCCGTTTACAGGTCCCGGGTACAGGGCCCAACCTTATGGATGTAGTTTTATTTTTATTAATTTAATTTTATTCTACATTGGTTATTTTCATCACGTTGAAGCACTACCTTTCCCAAGATTAAATGCAATGTTCGAAAAAATAGTTTCCATAATCACGAAAACGCTTCATTTCCATCTTATTACAAACTTTGAATGAAACTATGTCTGCAGATTTCCGCTTTGCTTTGTTTTATTTTCCGGCAAAGTAACCATCGATAATCAATGTAACCATCGATTACCAAAAAAAATTCGCTCATCAAATCGTTCACCGGATCAGAGCGCAACAAAAATTTCCCCTTCATCCTTAGTATCCTTAGCAAAAGCAGAACGCGTGGGAAAACCGGTATGCTGCAGTGCATCTCGCTTTCACGCTCGCTTCGCTCGTACGTTGCTATATTGCTATCTAAGCGTAAGAAAAGTGTCAGAACAGTGTATCTCGCTTTCGCATTCGCTGCTCCGTATATTGCTATCTAAGCTTAGCGTCAGAAAGCGTCCGAACAGTGCATCTCGCTTACGTGTTCGCATCGCTCAATCGTGCTATCTAATGGAACCACCTAGTTGCTGCAATTTGTATAGCGATTGAGGAGATGCTGAAAGCTATTGATCATTAAGCATAAGCGATCATTTCTGGTGGTAGAAATAACAAATCTTGTTGAGTTATCTTTTTATGAAGCTATACAAAACATAACTTTACAAACATAACTTGAAAAATTCATTAAGAATCAATGAGGATTTATTTATTTATTTATTTATTTATTTATTTATTTATTTATTTATTTATTTATTTATTTATTTATTTATTTATTTATTTATTTATTTATTTATTTATTTATTTATTTATTTATTTATTTATTTATTTATTTATTTATTTATTTATTTATTTATTTATTTATTTATTTATTTATTTCTTTATTCTACTTTTTATTTTTAAATTTTTATTATACGCCTATTTGCCCTGCGGGCGTTATAACACCTAAACTTAAGTAACAAACAATTTGCAGATGAATTAAGCAGGAGAGGAAAGTAGACGAAAACGGAATTGAGGAATAGCGGGATTTAAGTCAAACAGACTGTAAACATCATTTAAGGCAGGCAGTGCGCGGGAGAACGGATCATTTTCGCCGTAACGGGTGAAGCCACGCGGGATGGCCAATGCAAGCCTATCGCGTAGCGGGCGAAACGGGACTTAGAAAGGAATGGAGGAGAGAAGCGAAGAGGCGTCTAAGCGATTGAGCAGAACCCTCGTGACAAAGAGTACCTGTACGTTCTTGTGCCTCACGGAAATCTCCTCCAACTCCAGGAAATGACACCGCGATGAATTGGGAGGAAGAGAAGAAGAGCTGTTGTCAAGGAAGCGGTGGACGGCAATCCGCGTAAACCTTCGCTGCATGCCCTCGAGCTTGTTCATAGAGGTCACCCCAGGAAGAGACCATACGTCACAGGCGTAGGCGAGGGCAGAGCGAACCTAGCAATAGGAAAGCGACTTGGGGCAAAGAGGGTCGCAAATTTCGGTCGCAATTCGCATTATAAAGCCGAAAGATATTGGTCGCTTTGGCGACGATCGCGTCCAGATGTGCGTCGAAGGTAAGGGCGTTGTCCAACCAGACCCCGAGGTCCATGACCACGGACACACGGGATAAGGGGATCCCACAAATCGTGTAGTCCGCATGAACAAGGTTACGAGGTCTGCCGAACGACACCACGCAACATTTACCGGGACAAAGCGTAAGCCCGTTGATGATACACCAAGCCGAGAAATCGTCAATGACACTCTGGAGGAGACGGGAGTCGGCAAGTGAGGAGATAGGCAGGAAAATCTGAACATCATCGGCGTAGAGCAAGCGTTTGCGTTTTTTTCCCATGGGAGAGATAGGGGCTGTCACCAATGACGCAAGACCGTGAGTTTTCTGTACTATAAATCAAACGAGTTTGATTCTTGCCGCAGACTCTTGCGTTTTTATATGTCAATAGAAAATATTGTTCCACGCAAACGCATGCGTATGCATGCGTAAAGCTGTGACCAGGGGTTAAGGGACATCCCGTCCGTCCACCAAACAAAAGGAGGTGATCGGACGATTTAGCGCGTTCAAGAATTAGCCCGATGTTGTCGTAAAGCTCGTCGATGCTGGAAGGAGAGCAACGGTCGGGAGGAATGTACACTGCGTCCACGAAAATAGGCGCGTGGACCAACTGGATGCACACCCAGGTCAGCTCCAGCAATTTTTGATCAATCATGTAGCAGAAACATCGCGGAAATCGACGAATGTTTCCATCACGGAATGATGAAGACGAAGCGGCAAAGTGGAGGCTTAGGCTTGCGGCGATAACAAGGGGCGGAGAGCTGGAGGGACAACTGGGTTGGTTATAGTATATAAGACCATTTAATTGTAATATAAAGGGAAACAGCAATCCGTGCGCGTCGCGTTTTCATTCAGTTGTTCTGGAATAGTTTTAACATTGAAGTTGGTTGTTCAGCCATTTTGCCTGACCACGCTCGCTCAAGACGTTTCTCAGTTAGAGTTTTGTTTCGTGGTAACCAATAGTTCCTCTTTTTGGTCCCATAATTTATTCATTACCATTCAGCCATGAGCATCTCATTAGCCAGCCAGTAACCTAGAATACTATCTAAATTATCAGGATTCGTATTAGCCTCTAACAGTTTGATAGAGTGACTGAAGCTTTCAAATGGACTGAATATTTACCGGAACTTTACTAGACTTTAATGTACATTATTTCATCAACATGGACCTGTGTACCGGTGGCCATTTTAATATAACCTAGTAATATTAAAATATTGCCTTTGATATTCTTTAATAACTGTAGTACCGACAGACGTACCACAAATGATACCAGGATTGTGAGGACGTAAATAAACTTTCTTATACCATGCGATGAACAAATGTGTTTTTTTTTTCAGGTAAACCCAAATACCAACCTATGCCCGATACATCTGGCCGCTCTGTCGTGCAATCGTGACAATCTGTACGAGTTGCTGCAATGCGAAGACGTACTGGTAGACAAAAAGTTCGAGGATCGAACTGCGCTCTTTCTGCTGTTCGAGCAAATAACAGACGAAAAGCTGTTCGAGAAAATACCAGAGAAAAAAAAACATGCGGAGGTGCGTGGAATTATTACAGAAAACATTAAACTGCTGTTGCAACACCATGCGGATATCAACCAACCCAACAAGCAGAACATTTACCCACTCACCATTCTTCTGACTAGTGACGATGATTGGCGTAAAAGTATCCTAGAATACTGCATCGAAAATCATGAACTCTGCCTGGATGCCCGTAACAAGCAGCTTCACAGAGCGATTGAAAAACATTTTCCCGACCTGATGAAGAAAGTGCGAACGGTTGGCGAGAAGCCGATTCTATTGCTGAAATCTTATATTTGGCTCCCCGACCAGGAAAAGTTTATATCCGAGTACAGGAAGTTCTACGAGGAAGCAAGGGATATACTTACTACAAACGTGCGTCAAGAAATGATAAACACGGCCTTGGAGAACAGGAAGCTACTGGTGACGCAGGTACTGATGGAGGACCTGTTGGCCAACGAAGAATTGAATGATCCAGGACCGTGGATATCCGATCTTCTGGAGATATGTTGCGCCTACGGCTACGTTGAAGCAGTGAAGTGGTTCCTGCAAATCATACCTCGCTCGAACAAGACTTGGATCAATAACAACCCGCTCTTCGTGACTTTGGTGAAGCAAATGGCAGAACGGCCAAAGGACAGCAGGGACGACTTTGTTTCATGCATCAACCTACTGCTGGAGGATGGAAGATGTGAGATCGACAAAAGAGATCCGCTAGATTGCACAGCATTGCATCACGCGGCCATGCTTAGGATTGACGAAGCACAGGAACTACTACTCAAGAAAGGCGCATACCTGGGCTCTAAGGACGTATTCGGGAAACAACCGATCTCTCAGATCAACTCGGCCCTTCTCGAGCGGCATCTGGACTGGTGCATTAAAGGCAATCAACTGTATTCCTCCAACGACTACAAAGAGTACGCGTTGACGATCGATTTCCGCAATTTTGTACCACCCGACGGCGAGCAAATAAGCGAGCTGGCTCCGGTGGTGCAGTTAGCCCGTTCGCTTGGCCCCTCCAGGGAACTTCTGCGACATCCGGTGATCGCCAGCATGCTGCTGCTGAAGTGGCATCTACTGTGCGGGTGCTTCTATACAAACATCGTTCTATGCGCCAGCTTTTTCCTATCGTTCATGACCTATTTGGTGCTTGACTTCCACACGGATAGCTCGGCTTGGATCTGGATTCCCGAACTTATCTCCTGGGGAGGTTTGGGTTACATTGTCCTGCGCGAGTTGTTTCAGCTCATACTAACCTGGAAGTCGTACTTCAAGTCCATAGTGAACTGGCTGGAGATATTTTTGATCATCATCTGTGTCACCGTTTTAGTGAAGCCAACTGTGGAACACGGCTCGCGTCAAGTACTGTCGATCTTAGCTTGCGGTCTTCTAACGGTGGAGTTTGTACTGCTGATCGGTACGATACCGTTGCTCCACATCTCGACGCACATCATTATGCTGAAAAGAGTCGGTGCCAACTTCCTTCAGCTCCTCATCCCGTACTGCGTCATTTTACTACCGTTTGGTGTTATGTTCCACATTCTGTATCAATCACCTCACGCCAACAAATCCGGACAGACGAAATCATGGGAAAACGATACCTTCGGGACCAATGTAAGCTCTGAGACAACAATCGCTGATTCGGGAAAAGATGAAAATTCCACCAGCGACGATAACTCGTTCAATACCTTTAACGATATTGGCCAAATGCTGCCTAAGATGTTCGTCATGTTTACAGGTAAATTTCGGGAGTGGTGTTTAATATGTCATACTTATTATATGCAACCTGATTCATCCATATCGGTTACAGGCGAGTTTGAAGCGGCCAACATGCACCTGCACGAGTCGGTCTGGCGAACTATTCTCTTTTTGGTTTTCCTGTTCGTTGCGTTCTGCGTTCTTTACAATGTGATGAACGGTGTGGCGGTTGGCGATACTGGAGTAAGTAGAAAAATTAGGAAAACGTGCCTTCGTTGCAAAAATTTTAGAATAGCTACGTTAAACATAATTAATAGTTGGTTAGTAAATGTCCTTAAAATGTACTGGCAAATACGAAAAAATTCTTCAAGTGAGAGAGTCATGTCAACTTTATTCGTTATTATTACAATTTCTAACACAAAAATGTATAAGTATGTTTTAAATTTAGCATTTAGTTTGAGTGTGACAAAACAATATTCCTGTCCAGTAGTTTTACTGATGGCTTTTAGTTAAAATACTCTGCAAAACATGTTATGCAAATATTCACACAATAGTCCTAGTGTAAGGCACCGTGTTTGTATTTCACTAAACCATTCTTTTACTCTCTACTGAAATGGTTTTTGTTATTTTGAAAACAGTAATTTTACTGCTGAATGGATAAGAAATAAGAAATTGTAAGCTTTACGAATCACCCTTCTCACTGCTACCTTGTTTACTTATTTCATTTAAAACCACACAGGCTATTGTGGCTGATTCGGAGCTTACCGGCATCGAAGAGAAGGTCTTCCTTGTAAGAAAGTATGAAAGACAGCTGAAAAACTTGCATCGACTGAGGTCAACGTAAGTGTTGTGTGATTATTTTTTTCCAACTATACTATATGTTTTCATTTCACCAGTTTTTCATTTATTTCCTCCCAGGCCCATAATAACCGAGGTAACCAATTGGCTTAGTTGCATTTTACCCATTGACGGGTTGCGCTTATTTCCATACGTAATTGGCTATAAACATATAACAATCAAACCGTACCAATCAAACGAGATCAGTTATCCGGAGGGACCGATCAAAGATGAAGCACGAACGAATGAAGAATGTACCGGCACTACTGAAGAATGTCGACTGACGGTGGAGATCGATGGAAGCTCTAAGGTGCACACAAAAAGACTGCATCTCAAACAAATGGACAAGCAGATAGTTGAACGTGCTATTGAAATCGTAAACCATCAACATGTGCGTGCGATCGATAAAGGGAGCGAGGGCTTGCAAACGGACATAAAACTGCTTCAGGACGAGCTGAAACAGGCCATCCTTCCCAAGTAACATTTTAAGTTTTATCATGGTTCTAACGATGTTGTTCATGCTCATCATTAAGTCTCATCTCAAGAGTAAAATATCTTAAAGGCTGTGATAAAACCTTCGTACACCCGTTTTAAGTGTAAGAGGGCCCACTCTACAGAACGTTGTCAAAACCATCCCTTAAAACCTTTTCTAGACCAAAAGTCACTGATTGGTTTTAAGAGAAGGTTTTAAGAAGGACTTAACAGCGTATTTACAGACTCTTCAAGTCTACTAAGATTTTAGACTTAATGAGCGGTTTTATAGCTATCCTCAAAAGGTTTTAAGGATGTCAAAATTACTAAAACTATTTTGCCTGCTGAGAAACCTCTATAAAACCAATTGGACTTGGTACACCCATGTTAAAACATTGATAAAACTTGTTAAAGTTTATTAGGTCTTGAAAATGTTACTTGGGTTGCGATTAAAAAAGATATCAAAACCATACAAGAAGACATCGCACAAATCAAACACAATTCATAATAACTTTTGCTCAAAGCAATGCATTAAGATTCCTATTCGACAAGTCTGTAGGCAGATAGATCATATAATGCATTGCGGATACGGATTTGGAATCCATTAAGATTGGGATTAGTTTTCTTGACTATTTTCGTTCAATCAAAACGAATGTATTCAACAAATAAAGCGAATTATACAAACGGATTCTACATAAAATTTATACACAAAGTTTTTACGTTGCTGCTTTCGGGGCTGTTTGTAATTTGAGATTTCTGTTTGCTATCGAGAAAGACAGCGCCTTGTACTAAAAAAAACATGCGGTGCTTGATTATTGTCACTCGTTTACGTTTTTGCGTCGAGTGTCCGAAAGCTAGGAGAATGATTACAAACGCTACATTACTGTTTTTTTTTTTCATTATTATTAATCTTCTCGGTCGCGGCTGAAGTCATAACATGTTTTTCAATATTAAATATATCTACTTCTTACTCAGTCCTATCAGGTTCTCAGTCCTATATATCTACTTCTTACTCAGCTATAGTTGGTATTGATTCAATGAAATTGAATTGATCGACTCATGTTCAAGTAAATGACGAAGTTTCTCACCCCGTTTTGGTACAACAAACATATTTTAGTGAAGAAACTTTTAGGAAAAGTACTCTGCGTCAAGTCTTTTTCGTTAATCATCAGTTAAAATTTTACTAGGAGTTGTTTTATAGAGCCCCAACCGTATGATATTTTACCCTTTTCCCACTAATTATTTTCCGTTCAGCTCAGTTTTGAGTCCGGTATAATATACAGCGATAATTGCACTCCTAACATTCATCAACCATGCGGAGCAGGACAATAGAAATGTAGCATCCGATTTATCAAATTCATCGACCCTTGACGCCACCGTCGGTCCGGAACGAAGCCGGAAACACTCAATAGAACTGGGTCAACTTATGCTTTTACAAATCGACGTATATGTGTGTGAAAGTGACGATCACACATCGTGAGGAAAAGCGAGAAAGAAATGTTTAAACCCTCCGTGCACGGATTCGATTCGTTAGCTAATCAATTGGCTTCTGCTCTATTGATTGACGACTTCAATCAAGGGTAGAACGTGCGGAGGGAAAATGAGAGCCGGGGTCTAAGAAACGGCCAGAAATGAAATAAACATCAGTGAAGCAGTTCGTCCCACCGAAAGGGCCCTTCCTTCCCCCATGAGCCAACCACAGTTAATAATCGTCCTTGAGCTTGAAGAGGATTCGTGCTTCGACTTTCTCCGCTGAAAAGCTTCTGCCAGTCAAGCCCGGGGGACTTTTTGGCGGTTCGGTGGTAAGAAGGGTCGGCCCCGGTGAAACACGAAACACGCCACCCCAAACACACCCAGATGATGGCCCGAGAAGACGCCTGCTAGACGTCTGAGGGGACATTCAACTAGAGGCCGGGACCATGACATTACAACGGTTCCTCGAAAATACCGGTCCATTCGTTCGGATATTGTCGAACAAGGGGGGAGGGTGAGGCCAAATGAGCGGGGATGCGGGACATGTTGTGTATCTGTCACATGGCATCAACGCAACGGTACGGCGGCCCTCGGTGGTGGGTGGTGCGATCCCATTCGCTTTTAACAGGTTAATTTTCCCGAGCACCGGCTTGAGGGCTAACGCAAAATGGCAGCAATTTCAGCGACCGGTGTTTGGCCGAAACGGACGACTACGGGTATTTAAAGTGGGGCTCGGGTGGCTTTTCTATTTCCTTTTCTTCTCCGAAGACCCACTTGGGTGGGGGAATGTGAGCTTTGGCCTTGCCTTGAATCCGAAACCCATTAGGAGTTGACTACGTGTATCCGTTTCAAGTGCGTCCGCTGGAATTAGACGACGTAAGTCGACATACTGAACGACTACAGGCGGGTGGAGCTACGAAATGAAATCAATTTCGGTACGTATACGACGTAGCTTTTCGCGTTGGGGAGAAAAAAAAATCAAAAAGGATATACTCATCTAGCGTAATAATGTTTGATGCTCGCTCTCCCGTGCTTAACTGCGGAAAAACTGACTTAAAACATGTGACTTTATCTTTGGACGTGCTGCTATATAATGCTATTTTTGAAATTCCTGTGGATCTATTAAAAATTTAAAGCGAGGTAAAAGTGATTGTGAAAGTGAAAAGAGACAAAGCTCAATCGTTTTTAAAAGTCGAATAATAAAGCAAATCGAAGAGGAATTTCAAATACTTTAACTGAAACAATATTTTTTCTCAAGAGAATTCATATTGAAATATGTGCTCATCACAATGTAATATTACCAAATGAGATTGGTGTTGCTTTTTTAAATTTTTCATAATACTCAATTGTGGGTTAGAGTAAAACATCATTAAAATAATATCAAAAGTAAGGTTCGGCAAACTCCTCGCTCGTTGCAAATATATTTTGCTTAAAAGATTTCCAAGGACGATTAATGAAGCGTCTTATTTTCGAAAGTAAATATAGAGTTTGAGTATTATTTTTGTATTTCTAATAGGACAAATCTGTGATTTTCGTTACAGACATTGTGCTCATATTACCCATCAATCAACGAACGCAGAGACCATATCACCAACACTAACGGCTGATGTTGTCCCTCTTGAAACAAAACAAACAACTTACTTGAAGGAATTAATGTAGACTAAGGTAGAATAAAGAGCCATAAACGGTACCGTCGGTTGCATTTTAAACAACCAATTTATTCGGATTGTCTTCAACTCCAAGCTTTGCAGCTTACGCTTCTATGCTCCAAACAACTTAATTAAGCGACTCTAATTGGGACTGTCGTGTTAATCGGGGCAATTTTAGGTTGCTCCCTGAGCTGTTAATTCGCTATGTGCAATTTTCCGCTTCATTACAGGCACAATGAAACATTGTAAAAATCAACACAAAGTAAAACGGGTTTGAAAAATAAAATATACCAAATACTCGCATTTACGAGTGTACGCATGCATAAACGATGGAAATTAAAGCACGGATTTAACGGTATCGTACGTGAACCTTTTGCTTGATGGTTTGCGATGGTGGTTTTGGGCTGGAAAGCCCCACGCCAAAATGGAGATTTGTTTTGTTTGTTTCACATACGCACATTTCGAAGGCTCGTGTAGGGTTCATGAATTAATGATGCAAGAACCGATAAGCAGAAATCTCGCATCCCGTAAGCTAAGATAAGAGCACTTCCCTGTAGTACTGAGATGAGTAATATTTGAATCCGTCTCAATCTGACTTTGATCTGTTTTTCCGACCACATTCTTAAGGCAAGCCTAGCAACTTTAATGTATGAATCCTTCCAAAGGCTCCATGAAGCATGCGTTTCAAGCTTATATCAATCTTTAAGATATTTAATCTGCCCTAAGGGTATGAAGTGGTGCTGGCACCCACGATTTTTTCGAGCGGGTTTTTATTTCCTTGCAGAACGTTAAACGTACCTCCTCGATATAAGTGTGTAGGTTCAAAGGTACCGTTTCGAAATATTTTCATTTTCTTTTTAAGCAGAAAGCTAATCATGGAAGCATGTCTTAAAAATGCTTGTGGGTACCAGGCAACATTTCCAGGACCTGCCTCGGGAGTGTAAAAGGTTAAAAGGATTAAGGGTCTACTTTAAGAGCGCTCTAGACATTTTTTGACGTCAAACATTTTATGCCGGTTATAGCGGTACCACTAAATGAAATGTTTTTAACTTCCTCTAGCAAAACGAAGGACTCACGATCACTGCCCTAATATTTATATAATTAACATCAACGGCATGATTCAATGCTGAAAATGATTTCACGCAATGCATAAGCGTGCGTTTCGTGACAATGATTAATTATATCATCGTAAACACGGGAACACTCGAACGCTCGGGCCGAAAGAAAACTGAACAAAAGCCGTGACAAAACTGGAAGTAAGATGGATGGATTTGATCAGCATTATGTTTCCTGCCGCGTAAACAGCAATACCGAACCATCCATCCATCGCGTTGATGGGACTGAAAATAGTGTCGGTATTATATTATGCCCGGCGTACGATGAAGTTCCGATCCGTGTTCCGTCCCTCGTCGGCGCGTCGTCTCGAAATATTACTACAAATGCTTGGAAAAAGGAATCACGCAAAGGAAAGCACAGTCAGCAATCGGATCCCCACCTTCGAGTGTGCGTGGATGGCGAGGGATGGCCGGACATGGAATCGATTTCCGCTTGTTGACGACAAACCACTCGAAGACGCAACAGAATAATAAAAATACACATCATCAGAAGAGAAAAAAAACTGTGTCTGGGCCCTTTAGGTTTGGTGACCGCAGATTTACTTCTAAGCCGTGAAAAACTCGGCTTCCAAAAAACCATTTGCTCGGATCCTGAAACACCCCTCCGCCCGCTAGCGGACTTAAGCTTCGAGCTTTTCGCAAGATGGATGGTACTAATTATTGACGAACGGACGCGTGGCTTTGTGGCCCACGGCTCGGTACAAGGGAAATCGATTTAATCGCAGTTTTCCTTCCCGGTAGTGCTAATGGAAATTTCTAATCAGTGGATTTTATCGCATTCGATACATGGGGTGGACAATTTTCGGGTATTTGCTTCCATGCGGGCTATTTCGGGATTTGGAATTGAAAATCAGCAAATTAACTTCAACTGAGGGGCATTTTCAAAAAAGCAGTTTATCGTGTTGAATAGTATAAATTAATTAATACAAACTATAAGATTGAAATCAATTTTGGTTTTAGTTTTATGTTATCATCAAAACAAGTACTGTGTTCTGTTTTTAAATCTTATTTCGAAAAGTATATCGTTTACTATTTACCAAAGATATAGCTTCTCGTAAAGCAATTTTAACTCCCCAGGTAGGCATTAGTATTGTTGCTTACATTCAACTTTTAACAATGCTTTTTCCATTATTTACCGAAAGAGATTTGTCATGAGATTTTTTCCTACTATTATGAATTAATAGTAGCTGAATGTATTAGCATAACTGCATCAATCATCTCTCTTCCATAATAGTACTTTGCTTTGCTTAAAAAATACAGTATTTCCCCACGAACAACACCACAGTTTCCATACAAAATCATTGAAGAAAACATGATTTTATAGACGGGAACTACTTTATTTCTTTTTTGTACCGAATTTTGAATTTTCATCTATGGAATCTTGTTTGTTTGTTTATTTGTTTATTTTTTTACATATTGTTTGCCGCTAGGGCTATACAATGAATACCGCCTCATCAAACAATCACACGGAACGCAATAGATAGGAAATGGATGGAGCAATTAGGAGGTAGGAAAAGAGGAACGGTTACAATGAAGGAGACAATAAACGAGAACGAAAACTAGCAATGGACAAGTTGTGGTCGAACAGATCACCTACGGCATTGAAGGCACGCAGGGCACGCAGCCAAGGGTCGTTCTGAGCGAACAATGAGCGGCGGGTGGGGATGAATAAAGGTGGGCGCTCGCGGAGTTGGTAGAATGGGACATCTTGTGTTCTACCTATGCGATTTCTTTTTAAAGAATATAATTTACAACAAAAGTACTTGAATAAAAGCTTTTTAGAACCGAAATAATCAAGGGATTGCAAATTAAAAAAGAACTAAAAATAACCAATATTTGATTATAATGAAATAGAAAGGTAAAAAACGATTAGTCGATGTTGTTAGGTGATACAAAAATACTAATAATTGTTGAATGTCTGGCTAAAAACAAACAGTCTTACATCATATCAAATTGGTTACAAATGTGCAATATTTCCTGGCCGATTTTAAGTAACACATTTAAAATCCTGACCCCGACGACACTTGGGACCGAGGATCCGTTGGGTTCGAAAAAATATTGCTACTGATTATTACAAAACCATCAACATTACGCAATCAAAATGCCATCGGAATTGATTATAATTACCATCAAAAGATAATTAATGTAGCTCAAAACAAATCCAATGAAACCGTGTATTATGTTTCGTGCGGTCAGTGCTGTTCAATGGAGGAAATGATTCATGCACATCAAAACGGCTAAAGCAATCCTGTCGGCGAAGGTGAGCCTCCTCTTTATCTCTCTAATTTGACCGCAAGCAATCGCACCCATTGCTCCAAATGGCAAATTACAATCGAAACCTCATCCATTGCACGGAAGGATTTCACTTGAGCGTTTAATTGTATTCAGCATAATCTATGCGCTCGCGGTAATTAATGGGAACAGAGTGTGAAATGAAAATCACGAAACAATCGCGGCTGACCTCCACTGCTGTGTGCACACAGGAGCGTTCATAAATTATCTAATTTAAACCAACCAACCGCCTCCCGAAACTCGACCTCTTTCTTTCGGACCTGGACCCGCTCAAACGCCCTCCATGCGTCTGGTTTGGTCGGGTGGCATTCCTGGCCAGCCAGCTTATGTTGGGTGCGTTAGCATATGGAAGGCTGACCGGGGAAAGTTTACCCTTACGCCACGACGTTTGGCTACGATTCCCCGTCCGTGTGGTCGTTTGGAAGATTTACGGTGTTTATTTCGTTTTCTCCACAAAAGCTGGTACCATAAGCGACCAACGGGGTTCCAGGCACCGGGGGGAAAAAAGGCCAAACGAAGCAAGTGGAAAAAAACGCAACATGTACGTACAATGCCGGCAGCGTCGGCCACTGAGGAAAAGCGTACGCGGAAAGGCAAAACAAACCCTACCACAACATGCCACCATTACCATCGGTTTTGACAAGAATGGCGACGAGGAAAACGAAAAAAAGGGTTCCCATTTCCCAACTCCCCTCTCCCCCCTCTACTCATTGCTGGGTTTCAATGTAATGGTAGGAAAATTTGGTGAAGGGAAAATTTTAAGAAAACAACCAAAACACGCACCACCATTCCTCATGCAGCGTTTTCGAGTATGAGTATTTCGAGTTGACCCGCGATCTTCAACATGTTGTAGCAGACAGATTGGCGCATTAAAGCTGTCCAATGGTGAGGTCTAGTAGCCATTTTTTATGATTTATGATCTGCCGACTCGCCCCAATGTTTCAATGCTGTCAAATGCGAACACGTGTTGCGCGAAGGAACCGATTTATTCTCATAAAAATGCTGTCATTTCCTTCCACGTTGAGTCGATTGTGGTTTGAATGAGCCACAAGAACAAGTGTCTAGGCTCTGACTGTGACTAAAGAAAATTGTTGGAGTCATTACTGGCGCTATGTTGTGTGAAATATATTCATAATTTTAGCACATAATAGACGGCTTTATTGTTCAGAGAAGAACGATTCGAAGTTATAGGAAACATGCGTTAAGCGTCTCAAAGTGGTTATCCAAAAATGATTTTAATTATCTTTTCACGAAAACCGAATTCAATCACTGAACTACGAGTTACTCGTTTTGTACGAATAGATTTTAAATGAGAAAATTAAATAACTTCTCAAATAACAAGTCGAGAAGAATAATTCGTTTCCATGAGCGTCTGGCGCGTTTTCCACGTGCCACGAAGATCAAACGATCCTTCGTCGTATTTTCACGCTTTTTCCATTCGTCCGTAAGATCGTCCAGCGAGTGGACATCCAATTTTCCATCCCAAAGAAACGCCAATTTCATTTCAAATAATTTCATAATTTCTGCTCGCTTTCCCGATCCGCTTCCGGTCCGGTTGGTCGGCAGGGTGCGTACTTGTTCGGAGTTTTTGATAATTGATGGTAGAACTTTTTCGGGAGCACTGAGGCAGGCATAATGTGGCGGCCGTACGGACGACCTTCAGTTTTCCTGCGTCCGTCGGGGATGTTTATTTTGGATCGAGCCCCGTCGAACGACCTTCAAGATATTTTGAGACAAAATAGAGAACGAAAATGCACACAACGCTTCAGCCGATACTGCCTTTGGAGGAATAGCTCTTGAAGGTGCACTCTTGCTTGGAGTGAGTAAAAATGCTTTCTATTTTTCGGACATTAGTCACAATGAGCAACAATGTCTGTTCGCTGGCGCGACTCCAATCGATCCATTAAATCAATTGATACTCAGCTCGATAAGTGCTATTAATAGACGTCTGCCGATCGTAACTAACGCTGGCGGCGGGAATCGGCTATGTTTGTTGTCCCAGCCGGGATAGGAGGAAACCGAAATCTCCATGTGTCACAACGAAGCGCTGGTTTATTATTTCAATAATACGCGAGTGGTCGACGAGCGTCGCGTGTGGAAAACCAACCACCCACAATTGTGCGTTCCGTTGCCAAATGGAAACCGCACGCGTCTGGTGTGGTCGAACTCGGTGGATCGTATGTTCGCTTGGTTACAGGTGATCTATTTCTACCAGCACCCATCAGCGTTGCTCGATCCGGTGGAGAATGTAAGCCGTGGGTAGCAAGTAGATTGTTGTTCGTTTCTTGTCTGAGTCACAATAGAATAGTGGATGATGAAAATATTCCCATAGTTGAATGGAAACAGTAGTTTCTTCGTTTTGTTGTCCATTGCAACGTGTTCTCATACATTGACGATTACTTGGTATGGGCTTAGTATTACAACAATGTTTAGTTAGGTGAGAATCAAATTTTAAAATATCTCTCATATCAAAAGATCAGGTTAATGTTAAATATCTGATAAGAAGGTACGATGGTCCCATGGTAGGAAGGAACGAAGAAACCACTTGAACACATGCACAGGGCTTTTTGAATCCCATTACACTGTTGTTAAAATTACTACCCAATTTAACTGACTATATATTATAGCGAAACATTAACTTCTAATGTCCATAAGGTCGCCTTCGATTTCTCTGAAGAAGAATTATTCGATAACAATAAAACATTTTCTTTGTGAGTTGTTCGTAGCAGAATTATGTAAAATGGATCTATTTATTGAAGAATTAAAGAGCGAATAAAAAGTACTTATGTATTAAACATGGTAGGAAATTAGAATGTAATGTTTTTTTTATATCTCTTCAACGATCAGTTTTTCGTACTTCTGTCTGAAGAAAATATACTTGAGATCTTTACCAAATCAAATGTTGCAAGGAAAAGATATTGTAAGGAAAATAAGATTCTTCATTGTTCTAAATCAACTCTTATTTGAGTTGATTATAGCTTTGGTACCATGGAGAACAAAAGTGAAACAACACTTTTTAATTTAAAAGTATTACTGAATAATAAAATACACCCCGAAGGGAAATAATCGATCCAAACAACAAAAGAAAGAATCGTTTTTTTACAAACTTCATCGAATGCTCCTTACGGTGTATTTACTGTTGCTGAGAAATTCGCTGAAGATATTTATAATTGATCCGATAGAGATCAATTTTGTTCTATAATTAACGATTAGATGATATGGTATTGTGTGGTTTGAATGAGTTTGTAAAAAAGCATTACCCCTACCTATTAGTAAAAGTTATCAAATCAAAATACCTTTTCGTGCAAGAAAGTTGTAGGTAAACAAAAACACACACCTTTCCACCCAGAAAGATTACTAAGAAGAAAATAAACTCTCCGTTCACAGAATGGAAAACAAAGCAAGACGGACAAAGTTTTTGCAAGAAAACCTTGAGTGCCAAAAATGGGACCTTCTTTTGGAATAAACGCGCAAGGTAAACCACGTAACATGAAGCATGTAATTGAAATGTAAACTAAATACTGACAAATCACTGTCACGTTATGGTGATGTAAATTTCGTTTTACTCCGTACCTGCGTGCCAACGATGACGTTAGAAGCAATAGAACACCGTATCGGAAAAAGTGACTTTTCACAAGAACCGACTGCAGATGGAACCGACTAATGTTTTCCCTCACCAGTGAGGGGGTTTGTTTTGATATTTTAAAATAAATAGTTTACCATCGTGTGCTTTTTTTCTCTTATTTTATGTTAAACGGAAAATGGGAGTGGGAACGTATTTCAAACCATTTGAACCGATCCCCACGAGCAAGCGGATCGGTAACTGACACGCTTGCAATCGATATCTACACCTTTCTCGAAAGCGCCGCAAAGGAAATATCAATCAATCGCAAAGAATCCACCAACCCGCTGCGGGGGAGGTGAAAGGAAAACAACCCCATTCCGTTGCCACCTTCATTCAAAGGCGACTGATTTCAACTGATGTATCCGTTCCCTTTTTGTGCGGTGTGCAATTTTCGTGTAGGCGAACAGAAAGCACAATCCGTTCATTTGCATTGAGGGAAAATATGTTCCTCGGGCAAGGCGAAGGGACGTTTCAATTGGCGCGGGAAAAATTCGTCAGATCGTCGCTCAAGCGTCGGAAGTCGTGCAGTCGTGTCAAGCTGGATCGGGTTCATTGGAAAAACGCGCCAATTCCACCCCTTTTCCTCGACCGCCTTTGCGCTTCCTTCGACGAACGACGACTGCGAGGCGTTGTAAACATATCTTCCCGGGGAAGGAAGTAACGGGGGAGGGCGGGGTGGAGGCATAAACAAAGTGAACCCTGCACATTCCGGCAGGCCACGACGCCGATGGTGACGATGCGGACCGCTCGGGCCAAGCTGATGTTTCCGATGCACCGGTTTCGGGTTCGAACGCTGGAAAAACCGGGAGCGCAAGCGCAAGGAAAACCCTAACCTAACGCTAGGCGGGACACGGTTCGCCGGTAGCTCCAGCTGGCAGCGAACATCAGTCAGTTGACCGCGAGCATCGGTTCCGAAAGGATGCTGGTGCGGTTTTGGTGCCTCGCTAGAGAAGTCGCGTGAAAAAAACCCACCCGGGAAAAAATCTCTTCGTCGTGATTTTTGTGGTGATTTTTCGGATTGAATTTTCCGGTTTAGGACCGGAATTTTCACACACCCCTTCTTGCGTATTTTTTTTTCTCCGTTTTTCTATCGTTGTTGTTCTTCGGTGTCACCAGATTTATGATAAAAGATGCCGCATTTTTGTTACGATCATCGGTTAACGACTTTCTCCTCCCTTCACTACATCGCTATCCATTCTTACGGGTGATTATCCGCTAAGAGTTATGGATGGTTTGTGTTTCTCCGCGCTTTGCTGTTGCTGTTGTGTGTCTGGCGAGTGTGGAGAAAACTATTTTTGGCATTTTGTTCGCGCCGTCAAATTGTTATCTTCGCCGGGCGTGAACGAACTCGGAAAATCGGTTCTTTGTGGGCGATGGAAAATAACGAAAGAAATGAACGAAACCTCCCCCGCCCGAAGTGTAATTAATCGTGTAAGATTGTCCTCGTGCTCGAGAAGAAGTTGCGGTCCCAAGAAGGGCATATATGGCGCTTCGTGTATGTGTGTGTTTGTGTATGCTAAATCAGTGTTTTTTCGTTCTTTTCTTGACCACCCTCGGACTTGTTGCTTTGACACCCATCACCGAAGAAGGGTCGAAGGGAGCTGGCGTGGGAAACAAGTTCGGCAAACGGTTTCTTGGCCCGATTCGGAGTGGAAAAGTGTGAGATACACCAGCGTGCAGACCGAGCGGAAGGAAGTGAGCGTGGGCAAGAATGTGCAAACAAATTAACGAAATTGGTCAAACGACGCACGGCGTCGGTCGTTTCCGTTCGAACGGGTGCTAAAATCTCTAATTGATTTCCACACCTTCCGGCCAGCTGGGCGGAGCTGCTGTTCGGGGTTCGAGGCTTTGGCTAACAAATCGTTGACATTTTCTCTGAAGGCATCGAGCAGGTTCGTCTTTCCAAATAACCAACTGGAAAGCCATTAATCATACCGGCAGCGATCAATCGCGTATCATTTTTGTAAAATTGAAAATGAGCTTTTGAACGATTTGTTTTCAGTTAACAGAAAAACTCTCATTTACTCGTTACGATACGCATATTGATAAAAGATTTCCTTCCATGAATGTTCATTACAAAGCGAAGCCAAATAAGCACAATGGACAACACATATTTGCCTCTCGCAATTATCTCCCTCTTTCCGGTGAAATATGGCCAACTTGAATGTGCTTGTTATCACTTTTTTTAACGAGTTTTAGGACTCAATTACACTTTCTTCCGAAAAACTTGGCACTATTTGATCAACGATGGTAATAATCTTTCCATGAATTACATTGTATTTTTCATCGTTATTTTGCTCGTTTGCTGTGTGATTGTACATTGTACGCGCAAACGAGAACATTTTTAATACATAAATGAACCTATATTGTGCTGTTTCATGGAATGTCATAATTCAGTTAGCATTAAAGTAAGCTCTCAACGCGAAGGTCAAAGAATAATGTTTACCACCTTTAAATCACATACAGCACAGCTTTTACAAGGTTTTTTTACATAATGTTGGTATATCTTTTATGTTATGTTAAGCTTTTATAGCTCAAATGCTTCAATGAAGTATATTCTTAAACAGTTAATTCAGTTAGAGGAGATTGGAGTCATTTTTCATGTTTATTTCTAGGATAACTGTTGCAAAATGTTCTAGGTTAACTGTATGCAAAATAGTTTGGGTTGATTTTTGTCTATTCTCAGATATAGAAAATTTTTGAAGAAAAAATTCAAATTTGAGATGAAAATGAGATAAAAATTTGAGATTTATGTGAGCATATTTCTAAAATAACATAAATCAAAAATTGTAAGCATTAAACAACAAATTGATTTAACAAATTTCGTAGAACTATGAAAGTTGTGGGAAACTGCCATAAAAAATATATATTATATGGGCAAGGGACTATGCAAAATATAGGATGAATTTAATATTTCACATTTCACTCTTTCGACTAGAATTATTTTGAAGGTTCCTAACTTAAGACGTCATGCAGCATTTCATTTTCAAAACGTTCTTATTTATTCTAAAAACATCCCATTTGCACATGTTCAAGTACGAAATTATACGATTTCGTGAAGGAATCCATTCCTGATGGTCGTCATCACTGTATCTGGCGTACATATTTCCATCGCCCGTCCGGCGGATCGTGGTTTCAACACCACCCATCAACTTTATCAACCATATGATTATCATTAAAAGGAACCCCTATTGCGTGAAAAGTGCGGCATAGTTTTGCACGCTGCATACGTTTTCCCATCGCACTTCACCGCACTTCAACTGCGGTCCGTCTCTCGAACGGCGAGAAACAATTCGAAAACGTGCCTGTAAACAACGAATGGGCCAGGACCGGCGGGCTGGTGTTTTACTGTACATGTATGTGTGTATTTTTTTTTGGTTTGCTTTCCCTCTTTTCACATTCCGAGATGAGCATGGGAAACATAAATTTGATTCAAAAATATTCGTCGGGCCTCGCGGCGCATCACACAAGCAACATGCAATGCAATCCGGTGCAACACTGCCTTGAACGCCGCATACTGCATTCATTGCACTGTAAATGGAATATGAGTGTTTACCAACTATCACAGTGCACACACACACACACATGCACACAGAGACACATGCATGGATGCGAAAAAACAGAAGTTGATAACCGTTTCTCCTCAATTTTCCACTATCAGGCGGCTCCACTATTGCTTCATGCAGCATCCGCAGACAAACACACACGCACACAAAAGCAGATCCTATGCTATCGGATGTGTTTATCTTTTTCCTCTTCTCTTGCGTTTCATACTTTAAGGTTTGTATGGGATGTTTCGCTTTTTTTTTTTTTTGCTGCTACTCTTATACGACTCTTCCTTCCCATCGCTTTTCGGAACGAACGAAGCGGTGTGCATACATGCACGCGCGAATGGGAGATGAGTTTTCCATCGGCTTTCCCGGAGAGTAAGCAAGCGGGGGAAAATACGAAGAAAAAATAGGAAAAAGAAAAACCAGTCCGTGTTGGACATGGACGGATGGATTATGGCGTTACGTTACGCTGGTATGTGGACGCTATTGAATCGCATAGGAATAAACCATAAGGATAAATGTAGTGAATGGGGGATTTTGGTCGGGATCGGTAGGGTGGTAGGGCAGGTGCAGGAGTGGCGATGGTAAGGACCTCAAGAAGCCTTCGGTTCGGTTCCACCCTGCCCTGCCCGGTGCCTCCCCTGCCTTCGGCCTCTCGGAGTGAGAAACATTATGTTAAAACAGAACAATAGCGTTCATTAAAGTTGGATGGGTAGGTGAACGTGAAAAATGAAGCACCATGTCCCTGAAAACACACACACACACACACACATATATATACTTATTGCTTCGTAGTAAATCCCGCCACTTGCGACCCACTCCGGTGGGAAAGGGAGAGGGAAAGCGAGAGAGAGAAAAAGGGAAACCATCATGTAAGCGGAGGCCGCAATAATTTAAAAAGTATGCTGTAATGTAACTTTAAAAAAGGAAAACAAAAAAGGCACTCCCCACCAACGCGGTGGAACATTTTGCTGCCCACCTTCTTTTTATGGCCCTTTTCTATCATTGCTCCGGGTTTTTTCCGACCTCCGCCCCACCGGGTTTCCCCCGGAACGGCCTCACCCCGGGTTGACGGAAGTAAGCGTTTGGTGGTTTTTGTTTCTCCGTTCGGTGCGTCCAGAACTGTCACCAACGCCAGACCAAGTCGTCGCCATTGCCGGGAGTCCACCCGGGAACAATATGTCCTCGTGGCGTGGCGCGCCTGGCGGAAAACGGTCCTCCCATCGGGCGAATGGGCAAACCGGAGCGTATGAATTTAAATATGCCGCCATCTTGAGAGGCAAGAGGTGAACGGTGGGGTCCTTTCGAGCTGAAGTTTATTTTTCGAAACAAAACTACCCACGACGCGGTGGCAGATTACGCGGTGCCCGGCAGTCCAGGCCACGATCCTGGCGAACCGACGACCCGTGGCTTGCTGACCCGACCTACATTCGCATAAGGAAACGGCTCGCACGCACTCCCCCAAACCGCACTCTATTAGTGTACGTGTGCGAGTGTGTACGTGTGTACGGGCCGAGCTGGTGGTAAGCTTTGGCGAACAACTTCCAAACAAATCCCTCGGATGCATCCGGATGATGAGGGTCGCTTGGACGATTGTTCTCTCGGTGTGTTTGGACGTTCCCTGCTAAGGCCATTTCGCTAACCCGGATGGGCTTTTGCGGGCCACGCTGAGCCAAAGTGATTCGTTCGAATGGACACCCGAAAGGCGTTCGAAAAGACACGATAATACCTTGACAAGGGGTTTCGACTATGTTCGTTGATTGATTGAACGGTAATCGATTGTATCATTTTACGGACGATCTACTTTTATTGCTTTTGCTCAAATGACGAATGGCCAAATAATAACTTTTTATAGCTCGAAAACTCTATGATTAGGTGAAGTTGTTTTACAGGTAAGAATTACTAACTGCAACTATTAACTAATATTGTATCGGTTGATAAAACAAACGAGTATAATTACCATGACCATTTTTTGTGCAAAAAACGAGCTGGTACACTAAATTGTATAACATGTATGATAGAAGTTAAGTTTTCAACCGAGGGGCGGTATTTTTAAAAAAGATACCGTCCTGGTTGACGGTCTTATTCAGACTAATTTTAATTTTATTTTGCTCTCTTGATCTTGCGTCCCTATGTGTCCCTCCCGTGGGAACGGTGCTGACGCTGCGTTCTATGCGCGCATCATGTTGCCGGTGGTTTACGGGCTGCCGCACGCGTCGTCGTGAGCATCGTGGGAGCGATGCTGATGTTGCGAAGTTGGCGTACGGTAACTGCTCCCCCCTGAAGTGTCGAACCTCCTGGTTCGATGTTTAAACGTTCAAAGACGGAGGTCTGTATGAACGTGGCAGGCTGGCGCATTCTTTTCCGATGAACTGGACCGGGGTGGCTGTGTTGATTAGCATGGTGCGCGGTTGGTTTCTGAAGTGAAAAAAGATATAGGCTGCCAGAATTATGATGACGAGGGTGGTGAAAGTGAATCCTCCCATGATTGTCCAGTGGTGGTTGGCTGCAGTTGTTTGAAGATCCGAGAGGTGGTTTAAATTTCTATGTTGAAGCTTCGTCAGCATATGAAGATCGGTTCGCTGCTCGATGGAATGTTTGGTGACGTTTAGGCCTGTGGTCAACGAAAAAATAGGGTATTCTGTGGTGTTCACAATTTGGTTTGTGAAAGTGAAGTCTCGGATCGAGATGGTGCAATTCTTGTATGTGACCAAGAATGATCCCAAGAGATGCCTGTTGGATATTCCACAATCGTTGATGAGCGTCTCGTTCACGTCATTCAGCAGTAGAATGGTTTGGCTCATTACGGTTACGATCGGGTGGTCTTCGGTGGATTCGTAGACGCACTTGCTGTCATGCCCTTTAACTATATTGGCTATGCAGTCATCCGACGAAACATCTTTCAGGTTATTAAAGTTGCAGAGGCTCCAATTGCCTAGTCCAGAACAGGGGTTGGTTTTAAGGTAGATTTTACCGTCGCCATGAAGGTACTCGTTTCCTGCCAGTTTTATCCGCATTGATTGAGAAATTATCGGTTCGATTCTCAAAAGCTGGTATAATGCGTTGCTCAGGTTCGGTATGTTGATTACATAGATGATAGTTTCTCCGTCCGTTCCTACGGTAGACGTAGTTAAACCTATTGCTTCATCGGGGAGTTCTGTTGGTATTCCTTGATCAGAGAGCATTCTGTTTATAAAATCTACTTCTTCTAGTTTTATCATTCTATTACTAACTAATCCTAACTTTGAGAATGTTATAGCATTCTGGATTTTAATTACCTCGTGGTTCAGGATGTCTAGATTAAGAATTATTTTTAATAGAACGTTTACAGACTTAACTTGTTCTAACATGTTTTCCTCTTCTCTTATTATGCTGTTGATTGTATCGGTAATGTTGTTGATTCCCTCGAAAGCTTCGTTATTAATGATTATTTGCCTATTGCTGTTTTCGGATAGGTTTGTTAGTCCGTTGTTAATGTAAAGTAAGTCGTCAGCGTCAGGTGAACCAGCTAACCATTTCCAGGCTCTGCCAAGCGCATCCCATCGTTTTTGCCGTTGATGGTTTGGTTGGATAATTTGGAGGTTTGCTTCGAGTTCGTTCAACTTCCATGTCATTAAGTCAGTGATTTGGGTGTCGTTGTAGTCGAGTGTTAATATTTTGTCTTTGATGTCGTCAACTGTGTGTCGTAGCTCGGTTGTGTTAATTTTATGAATGATTTTTGAATGTCCTTGGATTATTTTGCTTTGCGCTATGTGGACTATCGCGACATGATCATTGTTGAGGTTTTGTATGCTGAGGTTCCCTAAGGCTGCTGGGATTCTGTGGAAAGATCAATGTTTTTTACGTTAGACTTATGTAATTTAGCGTTACCTTGATTCCTGAATGTTACTTCGTTATTGTTTTTGACAACAGTTTTTTTGAATATCTTTTTATGCTTGGGTTTGATGATCTTATCTTTTACGTATACTGTTTGGCCTGGTCTTAGTATTGGAGGAGGCGTCCTATCCTTATTGGTAGTTCTAAGTTGCTTTCTTTGTGCTTCCTTCAATCTAAGAATTATTTCGTCATGTAATTTGCTTCGTATTTGTTCTAATGTGTCTGGGTCGGTCTGTCTGTCTGGGTCTCGTTGTTTGCCAAAAAGAATCTCCTTCGGAGTTCGCAGTGTTGAGGAGTGGATCGTGTTGTTATATTTTTCGACTGCTATATGGATGAGGTTACGGGGTGGTAGATGTGGGGTGATCTGTTTTTGGATTCGATATAGTTCGAGGATGGTGGAATGAAATCGTTCGACAGCACCATTCACTTCGGATTTGCTATTGGGAGTTAGGTAAACCGTAATGTTCAAGTCAAGCAATTTCCCTCTAATGTCGGGTGATTGGAATGCTCGTTCGTTGTCCATTACGATTGTGTTTGGTATTACAAAGGAAGTAACTGCGTTCCATAAAGCTTTTCCAACGTGGATGCTGTGTCGTGACTTTATCGGTATCATGCGACCGTATTTGCTAAATTTGTCGACGCATGATAAGAAATAATTTGATTCTATCTGGAATATATCTAAATGGATAATTTGATAGGGATAGTTTGGTATGGGGGTTTCCTGGACTGGGATAATTAACGGTTGGCGATCGTATTTTGACGTGTTGCATTTGTCACAAACTCGTATGTACTTTTTCAGATGTTGTGTGATTTTCGGGAAATAGAATTCACGCAAAATCTGAAATTTGTTTTCTTGTATACCGCGGTGAGCTCTGTCGTGAGTTTCACGAATGATTTTTTCTTGCTCGGCTTCTTCTGTAACATCTTTCAATAGTGTTTGGGTGAATCGAATTTTGAGCAGACCAGCTCTGCTGAAATATTTTTTGTATACTTCCTGAAGTTGTCCCAGAATTTTCTCAGAGGTGTATAGTCCATTGGTTTTTGACGGGTCACAAAATTCTTTTAAAATGGTGGTCAAAATTTGTTCATTAAATTTGGTCCTTTTGATCAAAATTCTGCGATAACCAGGGAAGGGTTGTAAAACCACTGTTTCCGGATTATTGGTCGTTTGTTCGAGAATTATTTGTGAGCGGAAACTGTTTAAAGGTGCTTCGGTAGAGATGATGTAATGCGAATCATCATCTTCGGCGGAATGTTGGGTGGGCGTTAATGAATTTATTTGGATCCGGCTCAAAGCGTCTGCTACTACATTCGCTTTTCCCGGCTTATACATGATCTCATAGTCATGTTCCTCAATAAAGTTTCGCCAGTTCATTAGTTTTCTATTACAAGTTTTAGAGGAGAGATTGTAGGTGAGTGGTTGATGGTCTGTGAAGATTTTTACCTTCTGCCCATAAAGATACGCTCTGAAAACCTTTAGGGCCCAGACAATGGCCAAAAGCTCTTTTTCAGTGGCGCTATATGCTTCTTCGGTTTTGTTAAGGGTTCGAGAAGCGAAGTGGATTGGTTTGTCGTTTCCAGTGGTGCCTTGACTTAAAACAGCTCCTAGGGCGTAGTCAGATGCATCTGTAGTTAAGCAGAATGGCTTAGAAAAATCTGGGTACATTAAGATATCGTTCCCAGACAAAATTTGTTTCATGTTGTCAAAGCATTTTCTCTGTTTTGCGTCTAAATCTATTCTTTTCGCACTCTTAGAGTCTCCTTCCCCCCTTAGGAGTTTAGTTAAGGGTTTGGCTATTTTAGAAAAATCCTTAATAAACCTCCGATAGTATCCCATCATTCCTAAAAATCCTCTGAGCTGCTTAAGATTTTTGGGTTCAGGGAATTTTTTAATTGCTTCTATTTTTTTCTCATTTGGTTTTATGCCTCTGTCTGTAATGATGTAACCAAGAAATTCTACTGATTTATGCAGGAATTCTGTTTTGTCCAACTGGACTTTGAGGTTGGCTTCGTGCAGGGTTTTTAGGACGATTTCTAGGTTTTCCAGGTGTTCTTCGAGGGTTTTACCTACGACTATTACGTCATCAATATAAACGAAGCATCGTTTACCGATGTGGTCTCGCAATACATCGTCCACGGCCCTTTGAAAAATTGCAGGCGCGTTTTTCAGGCCAAATGGCATACGAACGAATTCATATTTACCATAATTGACAGAGAATGCTGTCTTTTCGATGTCTTCTTCTTTCATTTTGATTTGGTGGAATCCCGACGCGAGATCGAGAGTAGTAAAATAACTATTGCCGCCTAGTTGGTCTATGGTGTTAGCTATTTCAGGCATGGGGTATTTATCTGAAATTGTTTTTTCATTAATCTTACGGTAATCTATTACTAGTCGGAATTTCTTTTCACCTGAAGAGTCCATTTTTTTGGGGACAACCCACACAGGTGAATTCCATGCTGACCTAGATGGTCTTATTATGCCATCGTGAAGCAGTTTTTCTAATTGCTTCTCTACTTCTGCCTTGTATGCTAGTGGGTATGGATATGTTTTTTGATACACTGGGATGTCGTCTGTAGTGCGAATGCTACATTCGACGTTAGTTGAACAAGTAAGCTTCCTGTCAGGATTATAGAAAACTGGTTTCGATTTGGTTAGGATTTTGAGAAGCGAAGCTTTCTCAGTGTCATTCAGGTGGGATATTCGAATTTTGTTCAGATTATCGATATTTTCAGCTTTATTAATGGTCCGTCTTGGGGTTGGAGTGGGCGTGTAAAATTCCAATGGTATGGTTTTTAATTTTCCTGAGTTGCATTTTATCTGGAGTGTCTTTGCTCCAGAAGATAGGTTAAACCTATCTCCAAAAACTATTTCGGTTCCTAAGATTCCATCGAAAAACGAATGGAAGTCAAAAATTAGAAATTTGAATTTTGTGTCTAAAAGAGGTTGAAATAAATTTAGTGTCACAGACTGGTTTATTTCTTGATCTCCCGTGACTCCTCTTACGTTCTGTGCTCCTGTGGTTTCTATTGGTTTTCCCGATGCTAAGGCCCATTTTTTTGAAATAACGTTAACGTTGGCCCCACTGTCAACAAGCATTTTGAGGGGTCCTTTAGACGTGGGTATCAAAATGTACGGAAGAGGTTTTACCCGAACCACTTCGATACCCATTCCGTTTCTTCTAAAAAAGGATCTTTTTCCTTTCCCCCGTCTTCGGCTTGGTGTACCTCTACTTCAATGGGTTCGTCTTCCTTATCCTCGATTTTGATACTACCGAGGGTTTCAAGGCATTCATCGATGCTTATCGGTTCCTTGGTTTGTTCGTACTGTTGATCGTACCATTTCTCGTACTCTTCGGAACTAAATATTTCTTCCAACGCATGCGCGAATCGTTTTGCGTCAGGTCCATGAGCTCTCATAGAATCACTTGGCCCTCGCCTTTGCCCTGTTGGTCTATTACCGTAGTCAATTTGCTGGGTACGAAGTGTACTCGTGTCCATTGGTTCCGGACGTGTTTGTGGCTGAACAAAGGTTCTGTTTGGTGCGAATACATTCGGTCCATTATCTGTTTTAAAATTTCGGGGTTGCGGGATTGGTGGTGGCCTTGTGAAATTATTCGGAGCAATAAACTGTCTCGGTGGCGGGACAGGTGCTCTCGCAATGGGGTTTGGTCTGGGTGGTGCGATCAATTGGCGGGGTGCCGCAGTTGGAATCGGATGCCACGCTGGTATGTTAACAGGGGCGTTACGTGCGTCCAGGTTCAAATAGTCCACGCAATAGCTGTATGCTTGAGCGAGGCTTTGTGGTCTGAAATTTTTGCAGAATCTGGAGAGCGGGTCACCTAGTCCACGAATGAATGTGTCTAGTGCGATCTGATTGTACAATCGCATTAGCACAAGTTCGTGCCCTTTCCACTGGTCATCCATGGAAATGGCTGAACTAATGAGCGTTACGAGCTCCCTAACTCTAGAGTAGTAGCTCTCTATGCTCTCCTGCTTGGTTCGTACTAACGATTTCAGTTGATTATCGAGGGTCATAAGGTCCCTCTTATCTGCATAGTACAACTTCAGCACTTCTTTGATGTTCTCCCACTTAGTAGGGGTATTGCTTGTTATCAAGGCATCGTTTGCCTCCCCTTTTATCTTCCTACGAATAGTTTTAATCAGTAGATGGTACTGAAAACTATCCTTTAGATCGTCAAAGAGTTCTAGGACATCTTCGACGTCCAACATCCACTGACTGAGGTCTCGTGGATTCCCATTAAAATCGGGCAGATCTCTCACAATCTGCGGGATTTTACCACGATCTTCGAAACTTATAGTTGTGTCGATAGTAAACCGAGGAGCGGCTATCGGTCCGGAGGCCGATGGATCAGCTATCGGTACATGGGTTGACGCGTTAAGGCGTGCTGGGAAGATGATTGGGTTTGGGTTTGCCATCTTGCTCAGTATCCTTCAACTAAAGCTTCTTTCCTTTCACTTACTTCACTTCCTGTGGTGAAAGCTTCTTGCCTTTCACTTATGTGACCTTCTAGAATACAAGCTACTTGCCTTGCACTATCGTCACTTCCTCCTAAACGAAAGCTTCTTGCCTTTCGATCACTTCACTTCCTCCAATGAAAGCTACTTGCCTTTCATTTACGTCACCACGTTTTATGAAAGCTACTTGCCTTTCAATGTGTGACAATTTTACTAATATTTCCTCCAATGAAAGCTACTTGCCTTTCATTTACGTCACCACGTTGTATGAAAGCTACTTGCCTTTCAATGTGTGACAATTTCACTAATCACTTCTTAATATTTATGCGAGTAAACACTTTTCACTTTTCGGAATTTGGAAATACTCACAATAAGATGGTGATCAGGAAATTCATGCCCTTTGTTATGCAGCGCACCTGGTCGCGCTCCGGTAACGCAAATCGTAGAGTTGATCCGCGATGGAAAATAGTCCGGTTACCGAATTCTCGTTATAGAGGCAGCTAGAGGTGTCTTCAGTTTTTGGGTGCAACTGTTATACTGTTACTGCACAAGGGTCCCGACTTCGGGCGCCAGTTAAGTTTTCAACCGAGGGGCGGTATTTTTAAAAAAGATACCGTCCTGGTTGACGGTCTTATTCAGACTAATTTTAATTTTATTTTGCTCTCTTGATCTTGCGTCCCTATGTGTCCCTCCCGTGGGAACGGTGCTGACGCTGCGTTCTATGCGCGCATCATGTTGCCGGTGGTTTACGGGCTGCCGCACGCGTCGTCGTGAGCATCGTGGGAGCGATGCTGATGTTGCGAAGTTGGCGTACGGTAACTTAGATAGTGCATCTTATCAAGTTAATTTGTTTAAAACATTGTTTTATTATGATTTATTTTCCTCTTTACGAAATAATTTTATTTTAAAATGGATACACTAAGGAATGTAGAACTAATTCTTAACCACTCCTCAGCATTTTACACTTTTTTCACTATTTTTGTTAAACAGAGAACACCACCAAATAACTAGTAAATTATTTTAAACATACCATGAAAATTATATGTGTCTCTCGTTACATAAGATACAGAGAACACCATCAAAGAACTGGAAAATTATTTTAAACATACCATGAAAATTATATGTTTCCCTCGTTTCATAAGATGGATACGAAATTCATCTAACACCGTCCTCTTTAGCTACTTTCAATGTATCATTATCGCATAGTTATTTATGCTTCTATAAAAACCTTTTTTGTCATAAACATTAAATTATTCATCTGGGATAATTGATTACACGTAAAATAAAAAACAGTAAAATACAGAATTTCAATAGTCTTTAATTTCGAAAACACTTGTTGCACTGAATGCTTGGCTTCGCGACAACATCAATTTAAAGTGCAAGTATTAGCCTAATTAGGCAAGTTTTGACTAAATTTCCAATTCTTTTAGCCAACCTTGCTGTTTTAAGCGAATAATTACCCTGACCAGTACGTTGAACCAGTGTGTGTAGAGGTCGTTGTCATCCAATGCCGCCAGAAAACCTCTAGTGGAATGCGCGTTGGATTCGGAGAAATTGTTCAACATCCGTTGGCTTTCAAGCAGAACAACCCACCCGGTGATTGTTAAATCACTTGTTGAACTAAATATACTTCCTATGAAACTCACTACCTCCCTCCGCCAGGGGTTTGGGTTTCCGATTGCGTATTGCGACCATGATGGTCTCTGATAGCCGCATTTTACCGATGCCTTATGGCGATGCTCAACATGATCGTACCCTTATCGCACCTGTGAAGGGGTTTCCATGTGTTCGACCAGTTTAATGGGGTTGTACCGGCTGTTTCCAGTAATCTTCGGTACTACATTTGCCCGACGTTTTCCCGTTCCCCATCGTTCGATTGTTCATTTGTGGAGCGGCCTTTTTTTACACCCGAATCAGGTTTCACCCTTAATCCAGCGCAACAAACTGCCGGGGATGGGAAAATTGCCGTAATGGTTGGTAAGCTGCGAACGGGCGAAACTTTATCTACTGCTATTAACACCCCGGGAACGCCGGTGTTCCGGCGAACTTTGGATAACGATATTACGCAACGATGGTCGCCCGTGACGATGGCGTGCCCACGTGACATCTCATTACCATCCCTTTCGATCGAAACTACGAACCCAATCTGCTCCTCTTTACTCGTTTTTTTTTTTTTTTATTTTGTCACGCTCGTCATCATTCGGCAGGAATTATTTATTACAAGCTTATCGAGCAGACAACGAGGACATGCACCATTTGCGCCGATTCATAATAAAGCCCACTTTCGATTCGACCGTTGCCAACGAAATCCCTGCCGGAACGAGTCTTGTCCGGTATGCTGTCCTTCTCCTAGCTTAAGCTGTTGTTTTATTGGGGTTCCATAGAAAACAAAAACAATCCTCCAAAGGAAATCAAATATTTGCCAACCCAACATGTACCATTGTGACCCTTGTTTTCGGCAATTGCTAAGCGCTGCGTGACGGTGGTTAAGGCAAGCAAAAGGTCCAGCAAGACAGACCGCTGGGGATTTGACGCTGAAAGCAGATGAAATCCTTCCGAATTGCGTTTTTCTCCGGTACGAGGTGCAGTTACGACAGCCGGTGGCTTTTACTTTTGACAGGGAAAAAACATCTCGCAAATACTGCTGAGTTTTCTTTACGGCACGCAACTTCCACCCGATTGCTCGTGACGCGAACAACATGATGGAAATAATCACGCAATAACAATGCTTCGCTAAGATACATGTTTCAAGGCCGAGCGTTAGCTATTTTATTTTAGAAAATTTACTTTCTATGTTTTTATTCAATTAAAAAAACCACATGTGCCTACTTAAAATCATTTGTAGGAACCCTTTTTACAAACTTACATGAATAGCAAGATTTATAAGCAAATATTCACCAGACATGCTTGTAGGCAGAGTAAACTTTGATAACAATTAAAATTAAGAAATTTCGAACTGAGATTTCAATTGAGAGACAAACAACAAATAGAATGGAATAAATTATGTATCATCCACGTGCTACAAGTACTAGGAAACAAAACAAAATGGCTAAAGAAATTTAGAAAATTCAAGTAAACATAAACAACAACCTTCATCAAATGAACACATCACAGATTAAAACAAAATAACTAAATTAAAAAAAAACATAATCAAACAAAAACTAAACACACATCGACCTAACTTTAACCGTCAGTTGAGTCGTAAAGAAAATCTTGTACTCCGATTTACGATTTATAGTGAAAATTAAAGCACTAAAAGCACCCAAAAATGTGAAGTTTCAGCGTTACCACGTAATGGTATGAGCAACAATCAAAACGTTCGACTAGCGTTCGTAAAAATCTTTTAAAGAAAGTAAAACAGCCAACTTGAATGTGGTGGAAAGTATTCAAACAACGTCTTGTTCAAGTTCTAAACCTCTAAAATATACATTACTGCCTATGAATTACCAAGGACGGCCCGGTCCAAGTGTCGACGGTCGTCAAATGATCCCCATTGGGATGCTGGCGCCATGATCCTAACTGCGTCACGTCCCGACCACCGCAAAAAGCAAAAAGGAATAAAATCAAATGAACCAAAACCCGACCAAAAAGTGGACGAAACCGCTCGCACAAAAAAAAAATACTCCAGTAATTTGGTTACAGTTGCGCAGCGATTGCGTGGCGTTTCGGACGAAAAATCTTAAGCTGCACAAACGAACGATAACAACCGCAGGCTCAATGATTGAGCGGTTGTTTACTATTACAGCCCTTTCCAACCCCTGGAGGGTTTACCCTCCCCCGGGGCCATGTTTTTCCCTCGGTGGTGCGGGTTTGAGTCAACAAAACGAGCATCTTCAAACTTGAAGTGCACGGCAAAATTAATCCATTTGCTACCAGAACTCGTCATTCCAGCCTGTCTCGTTCGTCGTTCGTTTCGCTTTTATTTCGTATTCTTTCCGCGGGCCCGTTGGATCGGTCGTTGCCATGATGATAGCGACCGCAGTAGGCCGGCATTTTTCCGCAAGCAGCAAAGCCGGCTGGTTTTTGGTACCGGAAATTAAAATAAAAGGCTCGCTACTTTCGGTTGGACCACATCAACCGATCGAGGCTTCACTCGGGTCGACCTCGCCTCATGGTGGTCGGCATGATGGATATTTGGGCTTTCGGCTAGCGCCGGATTTATGTGTTTAATATCACTCTCCGCCCCTTTTGACGACACCCCGAAGCGAAAGTATTCCTAACCCGGCGTCCAAAGTTTACCTTTTGCTGGGCCCGCGTTATTCAAGCGCCCGAAACACAATTTCCGTGCGGTGAACCTCAAGCGTTTCCGTGGGAAATCTACCGCGCCGGAACTAGATATAATATTTCTTCCCGCGGGAGCGCTTTCCGACCGGCGTAGGCCGAAAATGTTTTAAAACAGTGAGTTAACTTTTCGACGGGGCGGTCAAAAAATAGATAAAGGATATACTTTCCGCCGGATGGTTCCCTCGGGGGGAAAGGGCAAAGTTAGCCAATTCGCCTTTTCCCCCAGTCGATTCTGTGGTGGAAACCATTTCAACCAAACGCGGTGAACACAAGAACATTAAAAAGTCGAAACGACGAACAACGCCACGCGGTAATAGCAATTTAAGGAACAAGTTGCTTGCAAAGTTTCCTCCCCTTGTCGACACTGGCCCAATCTGGCTTTTCCCATCAATCCGACTGCCAAAGGCGCTGCCGTTCACCTGCGTTTTTAGGTGGGGTTTTTCCTCTTTTCCCCCGGCGCGTTTGCACGCGTGCCAACCGAACATTAGCTATTCTTCGGTCGTGTGCCATATTCTTCCGAACGGGCGCGCTTCTTCTTCCACGCGGGCAAGAGTAAGTGAAAACCCCGGCTACATGCGGTGCGGTTATGCCCTCGTTGAACCTCCAGCTTCACCACTGGAACAGCATCTGAAGCAAGTGGGTTTTGACTTTCGGCACACTTTCGACGACTTACGAGAGCTCGAACGCACTCGAAAGGAAAACTCAACATCGACGTACCGCCGGGTGGCACCATCGTATCGTGCGCCAACGGAGAGAAAAAAAAACGTCACCCGGTGTGGAAACAGTTTTCTCAACTCGTTCAAACAATTGTGAGCTCGTTTTCTACGCCACCACTTTCTGATGGCATCACATCAGCATACAGCGAGCGAGATGTTGCATGTGCACAACGGAACGCTCCTCTTGTGGGCGGGGAAAGGGAAGGTGGTGTGTGCAGTGTGTTTGCGCCCGGGCTCATATTGTGTGGCACGGAAAAGGCAATCGAGAAAATCTCGCTCAACGACAGACCCCCGCGAATGGCAATCCAATCTGGGCCGACAACAGAGCCGGTGCCTCTCGGTGTGCCAGTGTGTACACACAGATATATTTCATAAGCTCTATAAATTAAGGCATTAACCGGAAGGAATGATAGATGGGATTTGCCGGAAAATTCCCGCGTATCGTTTTACAGATCGACTTCAACTTGGGATCCCCCACCCAGAACCTCCTGCTCGAGGATAACGTGAGGCGTATGCTTATGAACTTTTTCAGGGGCTTCTTTCTTACTACATTTCATTCGACATCGTTACATCTTTTACGGGCAAAGCATAGGCAATAAATATTAATTCAAATAAACACAAATGGAGACAAGATTTTCCTTGCTTAAGAGATGACAATTTTTCACGATGTTTTAGTTGAGATCGGGAGAAGCAGAGTTTTTATCCAACCCAAAAACGTTCACTTCTTTACCATTCTATTATTTCTAAGAACTCCTTTTAAAGTCCTATTTCATTATCTATTAGATGAACCGAAAGTAGAAAACAACCAGCCATTTGTTAAGCAAATTTTGGACAATATTGTGTTCGGAAAAATGAACATTAAAATCTGCTTCACCAAACCAACGTTTAGTTCATTGCACGATTTATTTATTTTTTTCATATTTGTCCCTTAATGTTTTGGATAGTTTTTGCAAGATACAAATTTGTAAACCATAAGCAAATCTTTTAGAGCAATAATGCTTGCCTTATTGAATTCATTGCTTATAAGATTTCTTTATGCTTCTCTTATTTTTGTACTGCATTCGAGAACGTTTGATAACTATACAGTTGATACAAAAGCTGATTGAACATTCAATATTTGAATGCATATGATCTATAACAGGTTCAAAATCTCCAAAATATGTCTCGTACTAAAAAAAAATCTTCGCTAAGGAAATACCAGAACTAACACGACATTTTGCGTTGAAACTTCACTTCAAACTTGTTTTACAAAATTTAAAATTAAAAAATTCAAATCTTATCGATCAACTAGCAATGAAACCAAACCACAAACAATTAAAAACTAATTCAATTTGTCAATCTCAACATTAAACCATTTGGTATATTATGTCAATTCCAAGTGCAGTTTAAATACAACACGTTCCGAGAATACACTTAACATTGTGTTTTCTGGGTTTCACTACACATTAAATTGTGTTAGCCCACAGCCTGAATTTATCGGCCTTCAAAATGGTTCCGTGGAAAGAAGTAAAATGCATTTTACCAAACATAATTCTACCGAAATCGATAAGTACGATAAGTAAGACAAAATGTATTTTAAATTCCTACAAAACTTGCCTCAGAAGAACAGTCAATTGAACAGTTGAAAAGCGGAATCGGCGAGCGGAGCCCCATTTTCCATTTGTCATTGAAACTGTGAGCAACATTTTCATTCATCGACGCCTCCCTCTTCGCCATCGGTATTGAAACTTTCGGTCGAGCATAGTACCGCCAAAAATGTGGTCCTGTTTTGAAACTCATTAAAATATGACAAGCAAAACATCCGCAATCCTTTCATCCGGCGACCAACTTTTCACTGTTTCGCTGAAAGCCGCCTGACCGGCCGCATAAAACAGGTCGTTCGAAAAACGCCGAAAAGTTTGTGTGCCACAATACGAAGGATGCGGCAGGCGCCCCGGTTTTTTGGTGATAAAAGCACAACCGAAACGCTCGTGAAATGTTCTGGTACCATTTCTCTGGCCTTGAAGAGATAAAAGGAGCAATCTGGCGAAGGTTGTTAAATCACCTGCGCTGACAATCAGTGCAGTTTTTACTTTTTAGCCAGTTTAAACAATCACTCATTAAGCCTAATCGCCGTTGGAATTTTCCGGCACTCTTGGCGAACCTAAATGAAGTCCGTATTTATTCGTACGTGCGTTTCGGTGCGACCCCTAACGAACATCATTGAAACGTCGTGACGGAAGTGGTGAGCTTCAAGTTCGGAGGTGTGGAAGGAAAAATATTCATCGGAAATGGACCCACACTGGTACGCTCCACCCACCGTACGCTCAATGGTGCGCCTGATTCGAGGACACTACCACTTCGTCTGCCTACCAGATCCACCCGAGGAAAGCTGACCATTGACGGGGGAGGAGGGGAGAACATCTTTTTCTCCTCCAGAGCCGGTGAATATCTAGTCAAATTGCAGCCCCGGTAACGATGTTGCCATAAATACTTAAAACCGAGGAAAACTTGTCCATCACCGCTCGGCCCTGAGTGCTTTGGCACTGAGTGATTGATTTTTTATTTTCACATTTTCCCTCGCGGGGCTGAAGAGTGTGCGTGGTTGGAAGAAAAAGAAACACCAGCGAAACCGAACCACGGCGTTTGACGATGCTTCATTTTCCGAGGCGACGCCGATGAAGTGCGATTTAATTGGAAATAATTCAATTCCGCAAACTCGCTCACGCCGCCCAACGTTTGCGAATAATTACGTTGGCGGCACCGGAAAGGGCGCGGGAACCGCTAATGAAGCTGGCGGAGCCGCCGATGATGTGTATTCTTTTCGGGCGATAGCACACGAAACTTTTCCCCCGCCCCTCGCTTCCGACCACCGGAGGTCAACCTGTCAATTCGCCCCATTCGACGCACCGTTCCCAGCCAGTCCGGAAGGATTTCCTCGGGGATTGACATTTTCGCCCCCTTTTTGAGTTTTCCCTTCGGTTTTCCCACGAGCGCCAGTTTAACATTCTTGCCCTTGCTTTGCGGCTTTGAATAATTGCCGACGACAACAACACCGGGCGACCCTTTTTGCTGCTGTATCACTTTTTGATTAAACTTTTTTTTTGTTTTTCTGACATCAGGTCTCTTATTATGTGTGTGTGTTTGTGTGTGAGACACCAGATGAGCCGGTCTTCGCTGGAAAACACTTCGGGCTGAATTTACCCGCCTCTGGAAGTTCAATCATGGAGTTTGGCTCGGAGGCAGCGTAATGCGAGAAATATGCAGCGCACCATGAATACGCGCGAATCGGATGATGATTAAGTACAAATTTGATTTCGTTCGCCAAAAATCATGCACAAAGCAGACGCGACCGCCCCAAAAGGCTGGCAGCAGAACGGCTTGCGGATAATCGCCGGCCCGAAGATAATCAAGACGGGCGCGTACCATCTTCGGAAGTTCAAGTTTTGCTTCGCTTTACTTTGGGAATGCTTCTTTTTCCCTCAAGTGCCGGGGGGAAAGGGTGAGGCAGGTTGGGGTGGGGACGTTCAATTTGGAGTATAAAAGTCTGGTTTGAACCTCCGTTTAACATAGGCCCCTGTGCGGGAGGAATGCTGCTCGAGCATCATCATCAAAAACCAATCAAGATAATCGATTGGGATATAATTTCGCGTAACGCCGACGCCAATGTAAAAAGTATGCGTGTGAAATGTTGAAGATAGATGTTTTTTTGCACCATCTGCCTTGCAACAAAGCGTATTGGAAGAATCTTAAATTTTAACAAGCTTATTTTGCCATTCACGGCCAATTTCCCAAGTTGGAGTTTTGCTGACAAACACGCAAAAATATTTTTTTATGTTTTGTGTTAAATTTATATAAGATAAGGCCATTTACAACCAGGACCAATTTTTTTAAACAGCAACGACAACTGTAACAATAATATTCCTTCTGCTCATCTGGCAATTCTCGTACGAAAAGAATGTCTAGCTTTGTTTCCCTCCGCAGATGGCTTTGTAAAGAAGCCAAAGGAGCGAAATTTATCTTCAACAGCGATATTTACTTTATAGACCTATAAAACAACGGCGGGACTCGTTGCTGCGTCACAGGCTGAAAATTATGTCTACCACGTTTTATTGCCGGAAACTTACCCTACAGGTGTTTGTAGTAAGACATCTGATATACGTGCAACAAGTTACGGTGCAGGATAACTTATCCTGCTAGAGATTGTTACATTACTTTGTTTTTCGCTGTACTCGTGAATGATCCCTAACAGAACACAGAACAGAAAAACAATTTAAAAATTCGAATGATCAAAGGAGTCCCTTCGGAAATATTTTATCATCAGCGATCAACATATTAAAACATTCTCACTTACTTACAACGTTTCACACCGTTAAAATTGATAAACGCCAAGATTAATAAAAGCTTTCTGTTTGAGTCTGTCTGACGATGAAACGTGTGGATCGTGAATTTTCCTGGATTTTCATGTCTACGGTTTACATTTCTGTCTGTACTGTTCCTTTGTTGCGGATTGACGTTGAATAAGAGTCGACTGTTGGAGATTCTGGAAATAAAATGGCTAAGAATAACACTCATCGGAATACTTAAAAACAGCTTACGAATGAAATGCTATTTGAAACAACAATAACATCTCAATATTCTTTATATTTTATTCCAAGAAAATGTTATTTAAAAGACGGGTGGGGAAGATTTTCTTGTTTACTGCACAGAACAATAGAGAGAAAATACAAACTGAATAACCAATTGAAGAATCATAATATTGCATGCATATCTCTCCAAATTTATTGATAAATAACTTGTTTTCGTTATTTTATTATCCCATTATTTTGGGAGATCATTACAAGCGGAGATCATTGAGAAATCATTGTTTGGGAATCATTGGGAAATCATTAGTGTACTTACCTTACTGGCTTGATTAGAAAATGAGTGTTCAATAGTCCTTAAGTGAATTGCTTATGTAAAAACGTTGAGGTGATTATTAGAGATGTGGTGAAGTGTCCATCAAATTGTCACGCCAGATTTGTAAAGATTAGACAGTATTGCCAAGTCGAACTAACTGATAGTATGCTGAACAACGTTACCATTACGATCACATACATGAGTTAGCCTTTTCATAACAAACTGGCAAACAGTTATTACTTCTTCAATCATCGTATATGGAACAGCAAGCAGTCTATAAAGTTGTAACCGCATTATCGAAGCATGAAACATGAGCATGAACTCACTTCAACAAGAAGTTGTCGCATCGTTTTCTAATGAACACAAAACGTTCCTGGGATTTATCTGCCGTACGTTCGAACGTTACCATGACCAACGAGAATGGTTTGCGAATGAAGCCAGCTTGTTATTTCCCATTCGCAGATCACGAGCACTTCGAGCTAGCAACTCCGGCCAGCAGTGGGAGGACCGAGTTCGTTAGATATTTAAATTCAATTCACCTTCACCATCGACGATGGATTCCGGGAGATAATCAAAGCGCAAAAGCTGAAAATCTGCATCGCTCGTTCATGTGCTCATCGAATATTGATACTGCAAAATAAGGGGGATGAAAAGAAGACCAGGAAAAAATAAACCAAAGTGAATGAGTGAACTGTCTCACTTGCCAACGAACTGAGTCAGCAGAAACGGGAGTACCTAGGGCGGTTGAGGTGAACTTTGGCGGTTCTTTATAAGAGGGAAATTTTCCTATTCTTTTTCTCCCTTCCCTTTTTCGCCATTTCATGCTCTTCATGCTGGAAAAGCAGGTGCACCGTCGCTAGCGGCCAACAAACCGGTGGCCGATGGAAAACAAACTTCACAAAACCGCTTCCCCGTCCCGTCACTCCGTATGTTTGCGTATGTGTAAGTGTGTGTGTGTGTATGTATGTGGATGTGTGTGTGTCTAAGCAGAAATTGATTTACCGCCGGTTTTCCCTTCCGGTTGATGAAATTTCCCTTGTGCAAACTGTGATGCGCCTTGCTTTTTTTTCGGGAAAATTTCCACGAGAAGAACCACCGGAACGACAAACAAGAGACAGGAGGGCCCGCACATGAAGGGCAGGAAATCGAATGATTCTCATGCGTCACGACTCGTGTTGTTGGGGAAGATGAGGTAAAAACTTACACCCTCCGATCGAGCTTCAATCAATCACTCTCCCACATGGAGTACAACTAGTTTGGGTCGAAAATGGACCGTGCCGAACCTTCTGCACATGATGTTGTTTATTTCTGATCTCAATCTTTACTTCAATGTGTGTGTGTATGTACCTGGCCGTGTAATGCGATCCTATTTATGGCAATCGGATTGGGAAGCTTAGCTACAATTACAGCTTGCGAATTTCTATGGTTGCACCATCCTCCGACCGGAAGTGTCGTTTTTCACCCACTCTCGCACACTTTATTTCTTCTTCAAGAATAACATTTTTCCCAAGGGAATGGTTTTTCTGCGTACAATAATTTCTCTGTCTCTTTGCCTTGGGCGGAAAAATGGGGCAAAAATATTTGCACGAAATAAGGTGAGTTTTTTTTCAGTGAGTTCGGGGAAAGATGTTATGGCCACCCGCATGCTCACGCGTTGATGGCTGGTGATGGTGACGTGCCGATAGCGATGATTTAGTGAACGGAAGAAAATGGTCGTGGACATAATATCGAAACAGTAAATAATACGAAGCAAACCCACCCCAAAGTGATCAAGCAACGCTACGTCCGCTAGTCGAGCTGGAAAAACACTGGTCCGGAACCCAATAACGGTGCGTCGGGCGATGAAATCAAGCGAACAATTTGAAAATGTGTGAAGTGTTGCCTTCTTCCCGCCGCATTCCGACCAAGCCGGATGAGGTGGTCTAGCAAAGGAGAGGCTGAGCAAAGCAAAATCGTTACGCACCGGTGGCAAACATCATTGCGGCGGAAAATGGCAGCATAACGTGCAACGCCCGAGCGGAAGTGAGAGTATTCTTGCATCCGGGGCCTCTTTTCGCCCTCGGGTGTATGTATCCGTGTGAGTGTCTGTGCTGGTCTGTGGCTGTGAGTAAGGATCGAACCACCAGGCGGCAGCCGTCGGCAGCAACCCGGCCGTAATATTAATCAAAACATAACAATGAGCTCGACGGAATTGGGAGAATTCGCAATAAATGTCACCGAGGGACCCCTGGGGATGGCCGACGGTGGAGGCAACGTTTCGGGCCCGGCGACGGCGCACCTGATGTACTGCGGCAAGGCGCTGGATGACTTCCACACCAGGTAAGATATTGTGGTGGCCGCCTGGGCAGCATAAATCAAATGATTCTCTTTAGCGAACTGCCAGCTGGCCACGTCCACGCGCACGGGATTACATTACATTTTTCCATTTGTTTCCATTAGGCGAACGTTCGAATATTCCGCTCAGATTATCCGCCATTTTTTATATCCTTTTTTTGTATCGTTTCCCGAGAAACACAATTGGGGTGGTTGAGAGATTTTAATAAAAGTAGCAAAGCTGGTTCTAAACGTGAGAAATCATATTTAATAATCAAATGGTAATAATATTTATGCTACGGAAAATCAATTTCACCTAGATCATTCAATTTACCAAAACGAATAGATTAATAATAATAATGAATACTGTCGCAAAAAACAACTATCCTAATGTGATCTCTTTTTTGCTAATGTGATGTATTTGTATTTTATATACTTAGTTTACATGAAGCGCAAAGCAACCGGTAATTGCAAACGGTAAAATGCTGTCAGTTGGTCGGTCAACTAACAAAATGTGCAAATATGTATTTTTTGGTCAGCGAGTGAAAGATAGATTTGTAAAAATGTATGCACATGGTATAGAATGCGAGCGTATAGAAATTTGTTCTTTGTGATGTTAGTTGATAAGATTGCGGTGAAAAAATACCTCCCTGCTGTTGGTTTTTACAGTTAAACACCCAAATTAGTTTTGAATGCGCTTTCATTTGGATCGGCTAACGATTAGTAACGTCTACACGAAACGAAAAATGTGACAGCAAAACTGATATTTTCGCATGTATTTTCGGTCTTTTACGTCCCGTATGAACTATGCAATAAATCACTTACACTCGCAAACAGCTGCAAAAACTTGCTCACAATTTTTCAAAACATCAATAAAATAATCATCGTAAACCTAACGCGGTATTAATCGTAATCACTCTTTGCCCTGAAACACCAGGCGCCTCCATCAGCATGGAGCGTTATGAAAGACCAAGCGCCTCCATCGGTTCAACGCTCATGAGATTGACAAAAAAAATCCGAAATAGAAATAGATCGATTAACAAGAGTTTGCGACACACCGGACTCGTTATAAATCACACGTGCATAGGACGGGCCTGAAACGAATTTGGGAAAAACATAAATTCACGCCAAAAAGCGCCCAATTTCACGCTCGGATGTCCGCCGAAAATCGAAACCTAATAGACATGAAGTCAAATGTAAATTATGATTTATATCTTTCCCACAATAGCGATTGGAAGGGCAAACCGCAAGCATGAAAACAAATCGAAACAATGACACGCAAATTTACTTCCATAACGCTTGGCTTCCGGCCCGATATACACGAGTGACAACTAATTTGTCGATTTTTTCAACCGCATCGTTGATCCTGACCAATGAGCATTTATATTTAGTCGCACGTGGTATGTACGATGCATAACGACTATTTGATAGCTGCTGTCATGCCAATATGAATTCATTCACGTGCCTTTACGATTGTTTCATTTGAGCAGAAAATGGTTCGTGTGAATGATCAAATATGATGGAGTGAGAATAAAAAGATCGTTTACTGGTCGTAGATAGTTTTAAAGGGAGTCGTTTCATTTAAGCATAATATAGTACGAAATACCATTGAAGCTATATTCAATAAAAAGGTAAACGTATTTCCAACGGTAGAAACCATCATAGAATCGTTCAATTATAACTAGAATCGTCACTGCTCGTTTATGTTACATGAAAAATTCATTTCAAAACCATAGGTTCCATAAGCATGTTTTGCAATGAACACGCCCATAATGCAATGATTACACCACTTTTTGAATCCTCTTCTATTAATTTAAAAGGAATTAGGAACTAAGTCGAATGAATACGCCAAATGAACTCTTTGACAGATTAATAAACAGTAGCAAACTGGAGCTCAAAGTGTAAGGTTGTAATTGCACAGCACAGCATCCGAAAATTCATACAGTGTTCAACAAAAGTATCTTAATCTTATTAAATCACGTAGTAAATTCCTAGCGCACTAAAATACGGCAACGAAATGTTACCAACCTTGCATCGTTCTTGACGAAACAAGCGAAACCACGCATGGCCTAGCAATGTCTATTAAATGTCAGAAAACCATCGTAATGTACGGCAAATGGCAAACAAAAACGCACGTGGGAAGCATAACAGCAAATCTCTCAGCTTCATCTGGGCCGAATTCTCGGCATGTTTGTTTCTCCATCTGCCACTCGGAAATGTTGACGTTGCTTCAGGTATTGGAAATGGGAAGCTTCGTCTGATAAATGGCAATAATAATAAAGAAGATGTTTATTCTTCTTCGTCGGAACGATTGACATACGGCATATTTATATCCAAGTTATTATATCAACTCTAAGCTTGGAACACAAGGAAAGCTCTTTGCTTACGCATATTAAGCACATTTTGTATAGCCTTCACCAGCAATGGAGGAGGGCGTATTTCTATTTATATACGTATTAGTCGTTATTGAGTTCATGAGCCAGTGGAAAATCATTTTCCTTTTCAATTCGGGAACAGCGTGTAGCATTGTGTAGCTCGTGTAGCTTATACTAGCATTTCCAATCCCTTATTACTTATTTCCATCTAGTTGATAAGTTGGATATTTAGAATTTGGGAACTTTTTCCAACAATTATTTTTTATCATTCTAAATAACAAACGAATCAAATTGTTTTTCATTAATTCTTTATCAAAATTATACCTACAGGCAGTGGCGGATTTAACGGTGCGCGGACTGAGCGGCCGCGGGGGGCCCCGAGCTCGCAAGGGGCCCCGAATCTTTTGAGGCCAAGTTCGTAATATTTATATTTAATCATATATTCTATAGACTTTATCAATTTTCCTGTATCCGTTGACAATTTTACTGTATCCTATTAAAATTAATACAAAGAATAATGAAAGAATGATCTGGTATATAATTAGAGTAACAGAATAAAAATGTTTTATAGTTAATAAATTGGTAACAAGCATGTATTTCCATCAAAACAACAAGATTTTGGAGTATATCAGGCATAGGACTAAAATAACGCGTTGAAAACGTTAAAAAGTTTCATCCAACTGATATTTAGAAATGTGTTTTTGACGTAATCTGTTAGATGGTGCCATACATTTGACAAAGCTGCATACAATTTTAGATGAAAATCGTTATTCATTCTTACACGAGGAAGTAGTTTAAACTAATAATTTCAACGGATCTTAATGAGGGAAGTAAAATTATATAACAATGCTACCCTAATTATTAAATAAGAATTGTAAAATTGATAAAATCACATTTTGAAGAGTCCACCAGAAAACTTATTGATTGTAGGACAAAAGTAATATCTAACATTGATTTTGTGGAAAAGCGTATAAACAAGACGAAAATTTATCATATTTTTGCGATGGAGCCCCGTTTATTTTACCGCTTAGGGCCCCCATGAGTGTAAATCCGCCACTGCCTACAGGGTGGGTGATCTTTTTTGTAGTAAAGGAGGAGATTTTGTAGTAAATTTAAACAAATTATCTGTCATGTTTGGGCACAAATATTTATGTGAATTTGCCAAACACTGAAAAGGTTATTGTGTATCTGAAAAAAAACCCAGGGATTACATTCCAGTTCTATAATTTTTGTCTGAATATTGTGACACAAAGATGAGCAACAATTTGTTCAAATTTACAGCAAAAAATCATCACGCACCCTGTATGTTATTACAGTTTCTTCAGTTAGAAACATCCAAAAGTTTTTATTTACAGGAGGAGTATGCAAAGTATATGAAACATCATTCAAATTAACTGGCAACTGAGAATAAAACAACTCTGTTGAAGAATATTAAATTTGACATAAATCAATGTTCCTCTCACTTTACATTTGAGTTTTATGTTTATTTTCGAAAAGGTTTCTAAAGTCGCATATTAATTGAAATAAACTGTACCATCAACCGAAAAGTGACTGGAAACATAACAATAAAACCGCTTCTAGAAAAACAAGGCAAAATCAATCGTGCAAAACCCAATACAAGCCCCCGGGAAACATTCCCATCCCTCAACCCGAATTAGTACGAACAACAAATGGGAACAACAATTTGCCAACCCTTCGTTTGTTGGAGTTTCACTTCCGTTTCGTCGGCAAAACATTTCGCCGTCCTCGGTGTCAATATTTACGCACCCGCAGGCTGTTGTTTTGCTGCTGACACTGAAAACTGGCCTCGTGTACTGGCCGAGTGTGTCAGTTGGAAAGGACCGGGCAAAGGCAGTTGGAAGTTGAAACACACAGCTTGACCGGTTGCAGTTGCCGACCGAGCAGAAGGAGTTCCGATGTGTTAAACACCGCGCGGGAGGGAAGCGCGATAGCGTGAATTAAAACGTCAGCGTTCTGTAAACATGTCATCGAGTGTAAGCTCTCGCCTCGTTCGACAAGCGGCTAATTGGAGTTTCGTTTGCTTTGCCCTCTGTTCCCCCCCGCAGCTACGCCCGCGTGCACGGGCTCGTGTGCCTGGTGGTGTGCGTCTTCGGCAGCATCGCCAACACGCTCAACATCGTGGTGCTGACGCGGCGCGAGATGCGATCGCCGACGAACGCAATCCTGACGGGGTTGGCCATCGCCGACCTGCTCGTCATGCTCGACTACATGCCGTACGCGCTCAACAGCATCCCGTACCTGCGGCTCTCGCGCGAGGAGCGCCTCACGTACGGCTGGGCCTGGTACATCATGTTCCACTCGATCTTCGCCCAGATCTGCCACACCATCTCGATCTGGCTGACGGTGACGCTGGCCATCTGGCGCTACATCGCGGTCGCCTACCCGCAGCGCAACCGCCAGTGGTGCGACATGTCCAAGACGCTGGCCGCCATCTTCAGCTCGTACGTGGTCTGCCCGTTCCTGGCCGTGCCGATCTACCTCTCGTTCTCGATCCAGTCCAACGTGGAGCTGCTGGCGGGCGACGGCAACACCTGGCTGAAGCACGATGCGCCCCCCGGCGGCGGTCGGAATGTCACGCTCTACCGGCTCGGCACCTCGCAGCTGGTGCGCGACAATCCGGCGCTGCTGAACGTCAACTTCTGGATCTACAGCGTCGTGTTCAAGCTGATCCCATGCATCGCCCTCACGATCCTCAGCCTGCGGCTTATCGGGGCGCTGCTGGAGGCGAAGCAGCGCCGCAGCCAGCTGACCGGGACCGCCACCGGGCTGAAGCAGATCGTGGACGGGCGCGTCGTCGATGCCAAGGGCGGCAAGCAGACGGACAAGGAGCGCCAGACCGACCGGACCACGCGCATGCTGCTGGCCGTGCTGCTGCTCTTCCTCATCACCGAGTTCCCGCAGGGCATCCTCGGTCTGCTGAGTGCCGTGCTCGAGAACGACTTCTTCTACAACTGCTACCTCAAGCTAGGTGAGATCATATTTACCACGCGATCACCTTTCTAAATACTTTTTACAAACTAGATCATATCGTTACTATCAACCAACCGGCAATATGTATCCCTTATCTGCTCCCCATAAAGGGTATGAATTTACAAAATTGTACAATTTTATTTTCTATTCTTTTATTACTCTTAAGGGCACGGTAATTTTTTGCAATTTGGTAAAAATTGCAGCAGTTTTTAAGCTACAGCTATTATTTTGTTGTTTTTTCTTCAAAACTATTGGTTAGTTTGTTTACGACTTGACAAGTTTGATCATACGATTATAGGGTATGAAAGCCAAAATTGTTTTTGATTCTTCGTTTCCCGTACTCTTTATAGTAATTATTTCAGTGTCTGGGGACAACAAATTAAAGGTAATGGTTTGTTACTCAGCAGTGTAAGGTACGAAAACGAAGAGCTTCAAAATCTTTATTATCTTAATATATTTTATTTCGTGCTCGTTCCTCAAAAACAAGACAAACCCGGCCCTATGATAATTATGAAATGAAGCTGTGCTTCTGTTGTTTTGTTTTGGCAGCTCATTTTACTAAAATTATCTTTCTGTCATTTTTTGACAAATAAAGTGAATGTTGAAAAGATGTTATTCTATAATGAGCTGTAATTATTGTTATTATATGTTTTTATCAAACTTTAAACTTACAAAAAGTTTTAGAGAAGGCTTTTCACGTTGTTTACAAGCATGGAAGTGTTATAAACACGATCGATTTTAATTATTTTCAAATACAGATACATAAAAATAGCGAAATACACTTGAAAAACTCAGATCATGCCCGTAAAATAGAGCAATTAAGAATGAAAACATCATTTGACAAAAAGATTGACTATTTTAATTATCTTATTGCCCAATAGACACAGTTTTTCTACCATGTCTGTCAGTTTTGTGTGTTATTCTCTACCGAAATGGATTAAACATTCATAAATCTCCTACCTTTACACCCATCTCTAGATAGGTGAGACTAAAGAACAAGACAAACAGCCGATATGGAGTGCCTCTCGCCAAGGACTCCCTAATGATTCGCCCGCACCGGCCGGGGGCTGGTTTTCGCTTTCTTACCCAAAGTGCACAACGACAGAACATCCGTCCACCCGCTGGGGACACTTTCACACGTCAATCGGCTAACGATATTGGACACAACATCGTCCGTTATCGTCGTCGTCGTCGTCGTCGTCTCGGGGGGAAAAATACAAATGGCATCCCATTTGTTTGGACGGCGAGGCAAACATTCGTATGACATTCGAAAGCGTGCCAACTCCGGGACCGGAGTCGGTGGGCTTTTCTTTTGTCTGCCGGGCTGTGTTTTCCAAACCCTCGAGTGGGAAAATCGTATGAAGGACAAAAAAGTACCAGCGAAGCGGTTTCAATGACCTCCGCCATTTGTCAGCAGACCTTCCATTAGGAGTGGAGGCTCCCATTAGCCACAGATCAAACGAGACAGCGAAAAAGGGAGCAAAAATATATGTTGGAAACGTGGATGTTCGAAAAAACGAGCGTTTCATGAGGTGCTTCTGGGTGGAAATCTTGCCTAGGGACGGGGTTTTCCCTCCCTAATGCACGTGTGCGAGCACTCTTGGCAAACGCAACAAACGGTTTGTAGTTGATTTATTGGGCAATAATTTTCACGCTACACACATACACACACACACGAGCGGGCAGTGGCAAGGGCGAGGGATGAACTTGATGCGAATTCAAAATGAAAGAAGATCATTTTTGATCTACACTCGTCGGTGGTTGTTGAATGGGAAAATGATCGGCGCAAGATTTATGCCGGAATGCGTGCAGGCAGCTGTACAACACAGCGTGCGTGTATCGCTTTCCCGGTAAACATTGGCTTCCGCGCGGTGAGCACATTCCGTAAAGCGGTGGTAAATGTTTGGTCAACAGTTTACATTCCGAACGCGGCTGGATCGTGGCTCCGACCTGCTGCCTGGACTGCCTGGAGACGTACAAACGTGTTTTGCCCGATTAAAGTACGTGAGGATGAAATTTGAAGCACGGTATGGAGCCAACGGAAAACTCTGGGTTCGTGCGAATTTGTACTGATTGCCAAAACGCTTCTCAAACCGTTATGGACAGTTTATCGAGAGATGTAACAGTAAACCACATTTCCTGCAAGAGTTATGGGTTTGTTTTTTAAATATATCGTTGAAAAACACGCATTAGACTATGCGCTTTTTCGAAACAAGCAATTGTTCCGTGCTGGAATGATTCAACAATGTTGGCCTTTACAGAGCCAAGTCTTTGCAAAACACTCAAGATGCGAAAATTACTTCCTTACATTATATTTAGAAATATTTCAGTCATTTTTAGCCAAAGCGATTTTCATTTCAAAAATAAAGATGTAAGCAAAGAAAACCGCATTGTCCTAAAAAACAGTACGATTGTTGAAACCTAGACGAGAAATTGTAAACACACCTTAGACTCTCGAATACACTAATTTGCAATCGTTCTAGGTTTTTACAACTACTTTTTTACTCTTGCTTACTCATGTCGGTAGCTCAATTACGAAGAAAATATATGCACAGAAACATTGTTAAAGAAAATGTACCGGGTGTTGAATTAATTCTCAGAAGACTTGGCAAAAATTGTTTTTTAACCTAATAGGCTGATGAGTGATTTGGTTCTAAATACAAAAATAATATTACTATGTAATTATTCTATGTAACTATGTAATTTTTTTAAAGTTTATCTTTATAAATTTTTGATTTGTCTAATGGGAGTCTAGTAAATCAGATAGATCACTTACTTAAGTTTGTCTTATCACTTTGTGTTTTTGTTACAATTCTGAATAAGTGTGGTTTCGAGAAAAGCACTCATTCTCCGGAAAAATTACGTAATTATTGTTTGACTTATAAAAACAAACTCGTTACCTCCATAATTGGCATTAACAAGGAAAAGCATAGCTCTTCAAATCTGAAACTTCTCGAAAATAAAAATTGGATGGATGGATCAATGTGGATGGAAAACAACATAGAATCCAAAATGATTAACTCCAAATTAGTTTCCTCCGTTTGTTGCCTCTGCAAAACATGTCTTGTTATCGTAAGACATCCTTCACGAAAAAAGCGACGCGTTTCCTGGGGAGATAATCTTCATTTATCACAAACTCGAAGGAAAATTGCAGATTGCGTCACGCGAATTATGAATCCATTTTTTCGAAAGTACAATCAGACACTACACTCACATCTGCCATACATGCTACGATATAACGTATGATAAGCTTTCTATTCTCCTCACCTCCACCTCCTCTGCTTCCCCCCCGCAGGTGACGTGATGGACGTGCTGGCGCTGGTCAACTCGGCGATCAACTTCATCCTCTACTGCTCGATGAGCCGCCAGTTCCGCAGCACCTTCAACGACCTGTTCCGGCCGCGCCTGCTCGACCGCTGGATCGCCGTGCCGCTGGAGGCCGAGGACGAGCGGGCGGGCCGGGGCCGCCACCAGGACGGAGCGACCACGCAGATCACGCAGATATAGCGCTCACCGGGACGTCGTCCGGACGGCCATTGCCACGGTTGCTTCGGACAGTTTGCGACCGCCCTGGCGGGAACGCTCATTAGCAAGCGACCGGCCGCGACTCAGGACGACTGTGCAATGCTCTAGCGACGTCCCACCACACGCTGCAATGTCCCACGCTGGAGGGTGCTGGTTGAACAATTGGTCGCCGGTGTCAGGGCTGGCGAACCGTTGCTTACCGTGGGTCAGCTGCAAGCTTTGCTAACGTTTGGGAAGATGCTTCGTTAAAACCGACACTCCTGTCTGGTGTAAGTCGAGCTAATGTATGTATGATAACAACTAATCTGAATGTGAAACCGTATCGTTTGAGAAGAAACACTATAATACTAGCATTAGAAACATTGAACTCTCTTATGGGTTTACCTAGTTTTGAATGGAATTAATCGTCTCTTCTGCTCATGACGACGCTCCTACAAGCAGCTAGAACTCATTGACAGATTCTGTCATCCAGAAAATTGGTCCATTTTTGGCTGTGTTTGCATCTTTTGCGTACACTTTTTAATGCTGCAACATCGATTAAAATGTAATTAGTGATCTTTATTGGAGTAACTTAGTTATAATGTCCTTTTCGTTTGTTGTTTCATATTTGCCGCTGAATGTAAATAGTTTAATCAACACTAACCTAGTTTACAAACATAACGAAGTTGTAGTCACGTTTACTAGCGAAACCTACAAATTGTACGACCAAACACAAGCAAGGCAGGAACAATGAAACCAGAACGGTTCGCCATCAATGTGCCAGACTAACAGAAATATCGTCAATGGTTGGGATGCCCAAGTGGCTAATTATCTCGTCCCAATTCTCGTCTGTAGACGCCCCTTCGAGACTCGATGCCTAGGGATGCTGTGCAGTCTGCGCTGCCGAAGCAGCTTCCCCTTAGCATCACTCCATTACCGATTAAGCAACACTATTAGCAGATAATAATGATTATTCAACCCGGGGCACAATGGACTGCGAGGGATAAAAAAAAATAATCCTCATAGGAATGAACTGGGTTTTCGTGTGAAAATGCAACTGCTCTTGTTACCAAGACGCTTGCGCTGATGGCTGGCAAAACAAACGATGAGTCTGTTGCTGAATTCGCTAGCTAAGTACTAACTGTGCATAAGGTAACTGTTACACTTACCAAAGGTTCGTTACCAAAACACAAAAGAACAAAAAAATATCTAGTATGTACTATTTTCGAGGTTAGTCATTTAGATTGTACGCCAGGTCGTTGCTAGTTTTGGATAAAACAAAATTTAAAAAAACAACCAAATAGAGAGACATCAAAAGTGATCGGCAAAGTCGGCTCTCAACCGACCGGCGGCCTAACCGGCGGCCGGTCGGTGCTTCGACGCTCTGCTGCTAAAATTTAACTATTTCAACTCATGCCAAAAACAAAAAAAAACAAACAAAATAAACAAAAAAAGGTTTAGGAAAACGTTAGTCGGATGCAAGTGCTTATTCACTCGATTCTAAAAATATATTGTACAAAATTCGTTCGGACTAGGTTTCCGTTGGGCGATCGGGCTTCTGAAAAAATCGTCCTAAAATCCTAGCGATAGCAACAGTTTTTGTATAAGTTTTTTTAAACAAACTCTAATCCTTACGAAACTCAGAACCAAAACAAACCAAACACAAACGGTAGGGAATGGTTAAGGATAGTCGTACGGTGGACATTCATGTATTATACTTTGACGTTAAAATGTTTGTGGAAAAAATCGTTGCGTTCGAAAATAAATGCCTTTTTGAGATTTAAATAAACCTGAGTGTGTTTTTTTGTGGAAATTTATTCATACGACTAGAAATAGTAAAATAAAAATAGTATAAATAGTAAAAATGGAAAAAAAATAGCTGGAATTTAAATGATCAAATCAAATGGAGAAGTACTTTATTCCTCTTTCAGGTGACAGCTTTCAACGAACGACAGTGGGATGATTTATAGAATGCAAACCTCTAACTGAGCCATATTCCGGAACGAATTGAATTGTCCTGCATAATAAAGCGATCCGAGCGATTCGTTTCAAGGGCTTGCAATATTTCCCCCCAATTTCCACCACACTTCCAGTGAACCCGCCATCCACATCTCGAGCTGCACCGCCAATAAAATATCGCATTTCAATATTGAACAATATAAACAATGAATAACCATGAGTCAGAAGTGGCGAAAAAGTTCGCCCCGCGAGCCCCCCACCCCCGAACCACGGCGCGGCACGAAACTTGCCTGAACAGCCAATAAAATTGTTTGAGAACACTCGCAGCTGCAGGTCAAGCGTTGTTTGTTTCCAAATTCGCTTCAACGGTTTGCGGGATGGCAAAAGTTCGCCCACGCCCGGAAGCGAACGCGCTTTGCCGCTTCGCTCGATCTGTCCGTCTGTGTGTTCCGATTGCAACTGATCTGTTTACTCGAACCCGGTCGCCTTGAAGTTCATGCCAAACAAGTTCGGCGTAAAACCGAACGACGATGGAAACGTTCTGGGAAACATCGTTCACTATTTATGAGCGCGGATAATGAGGAATTAGGCAGGACAATACGCTGTAGATCACTCGATGGAGTTGAGCTATAGCTGGCGCGTTTTTATTACCCGAGTACGAAGTGAGCTGTATATTTGATCTCTCCAATAAATTTCCTGTGAAAATTTTAAACAAATTGATTTTACTTGAACAGAAAAATTGGAGCCTTGGATAGTTAACAAAGCCCCACAGAAATGCAAAGTGTACTCCCCTTGTTGGCCTATGAAAAAAGGCGGTTTAAAATTCAAACTGCATTATACGATAAAGTTATGATTAATCTTGATTTAAATTCATCATGTTATTAATAAACTTTGCATAAAATATGTATCCAACAATGGGCCGCATTGGGTGCATGCATCAAAATGCGGAAGAAAAACCACGCCGCACCCATCGTTTAATGTAAAAATAGAAAGAAATTATAATTTGACAAGCTTCGGGCACCCATATCACGATCCCTTCGCCAAGCTTCGCCTTCATTCACTCCTCGGAACACCGAGCGCTTGGGATGAAAACTCAAACATCAATGTACAACGGGGGGATCCTCCCCAGAGAGGTCATCCAGTGCCGCTGGGTGCGGGGCGGGTGGAGAGGGGGAGCAGGGGGTTGGGAAACGTTAACCATAAACACATTGTTTCGCCAACGCAACGGAGCGCTCCTACGCGAACATAATAATCTGGTGCTCATTTTAATGCTGACATTTCTCGATGAACGCGTTTCCTTCACTATGCTCCTTCTCATGAACCAACCTTGTCGGCACGCATTTATGCGGGACAGGACAGGAGAGACATTATTTGCATTTATATTACTTTGCGCACAGCTGGGACGATGTTATGTGCGCGTTTTGCCCCTCTGCAGTGGATGCAGCTCCGGATCCACTTTAACCAATTTAGCAAGGCGCCACGACACACGCCCTGCATAGTAATGGCCATCGATGACCGGGCAGTTAGACCCATTGGTTCCAGACAACGAGCGGCAGAGAACCTTTTGCCGCTCAAAGTCGGTAATTAAATTTACATCTTAAATTCCTTCAGTCAGAAAGCGAAAGCATTTACACATTTGTTTTAACATGCGGTTTTGTTTTTTTTTTTTGTTAGATCTTCCCATTTTCTACCAAGGACTCCGAGATGCTGGGAAACTCTCCCGCCCTCCCTCTCTTCCGGCTAATTAATTTCACTTTAATCATCCAACCGTAACAGTTGGGGCTTTAATTATCGTCCGGGATAAATTGTTACCGATTGACCATTGACTTTTTTTCCTTTTTTTTCCCCTCTCAGGCTGTTTTGTAGGAGAAAATGGTCCCTTTTTGCGTTCCCAATTTTCCCAATTTATTTCCATTCGAGAAAAAAAACTCACACATAAATTGAGCAAAGGCCATTTTCCTCGCGTCCCGGACACGTGCGGACCTTCTGCAAAAATGTTTTCTCAAACGATTGTCCGTTCCCGGTCGGTGATCATATTTTTCCTATCGTCATTAAATGGGAAAACTTGTGTCTGGGAAGCATCGGAGCAAAAAAAAACGTTCCAACCATCGAAGTTTTCCTTCGTTTTGAAAAAGACACCACTTACAGTTTGATCACCAGGCAATGAAAAAGATGGTCCCTGCCGCTGTTAGGGATAACAAAGCAAAAATAAAAAAAGGAAAACGGCGGTACATTGTTAATCAAACTTAAGACGGGACAACATTGGGGTAAAGTGACGAAACATAATCGAAGAGTTTCGGATTTCTCCGGTTCATTGGCTCGTCAAACGGTTCTCGCGCCAAACTTTCGTTCCAAAATCCGAAGGACTCCCGCTTTGGCAGGAGTTCAACACAAAAAAAGAACCACCGCAAATACCACTTTCACTTTGGCAAACTTCGCAGAAAGTGGAGCAAACACAGCACATTGGCAAATAAACCGAAAAGAAAAATACTGTGCAGCAAGCAACATTGGTGGGAAAAGTTTTCCTACAAGTCCTTGCACGTGGACGGGGTACTGTCCAGATTTCCCATGGGAAGCGCCCGTACGACCACATTTCATCCGAACGCAATTCAAACGTTGCAATCCGATATCACACACGCTTCCCTCGGCTTCGTACATCCGTTGCTAGGAGACAAATGGATACTTTCCGACGATGCAAGAACCCACCCGGAACACGAAACGGCACAAGTTGGGCGAAAAGCTGGATGACGAAACATTTAATTAACGTCATTTCGATCGGTTCGCACGGAGGAAGTAAGTTTACCACGCACTGGCAGCATCCGGAAGGTAAGTGGGACTAAATTAGGCACATTTGTTTAAGCTCTGGAGAGTGCTCTGGGAGTTAATTCCTGAGGACTTCTAATTACCTACAGTACCGAAACACTTCATTGAGTTCATTGAGAAGGAAAAACTTTTCTCACCTTTCACTGTACTAAAGGAATTAAAAATGGTATTTGTTAGTATCAATTAGTAGAACGTGGAGCTATGTAAAGTGGCAAATGAAGATAATTATTTCAATTAAGCAACGGAAACAAAACATTACATTTTACAAATCGATATATTAACTGCATCGGACATTCTTCAGTTCTGATTCTTACATGTAGAAAATCTTATGGTTCTTTAAATGTTTAAGTAGTCATTGCATTATTTTTTTTTCATCTTTTCTTAACGTCAACATTAATGATGATAAATTTCTTAACACAGACAAACGAATTCACAAGGAATTGCAGCTCCTCCTAGTGCGTAAAATACTGAAGTCAGTACAATCAACGTAAGGTTTAAAATTGATAAAATGGGCAAAACTAGATTTTCTCTGACAGAAATAAGTTTGCGATAGTTTTCAATAGCCGCGGTCCAAGGTCCGCGACAGCCGAGCGGTAGCGTCGGTTAGAAAATCGACCCATGAGCGCCGGGGCTCACCACCTCGACGGCGTGGGTTCAAATCCCAACTGAGACCGGACCCACCCCTGTACGAGAGGACTGACTATCCACGTACAACAGGGAAACAAGTCTCGTAAGCCCTTAACGGGCAGGCATGACCAAGAGGTCGTTACGCCAAGAAGAAGAAGAAGTTTTCAATAGCGTTAAAAAGGTTTCTAGGAACACCATTTAAAAGCCGAAAATGTACCGTACCATCAATAATTCTTGAGCCTTTTGAAGTCCGTTTGTCCCGTTGGCTGGTGATAAGATGCTCGAAAATAACACGATCTTTTATAGTGCTCCTTCACTTTACAACCGCGACTGGAATGATTGAAAAATAATCCTACTGGGCGAGTTTCTACAATGTAAATGAAGATGAAAACTTTTCCACCTGATTGCCTGCACTCATTCGCAGAACCACGGGCGACCGGCTCGATCTTGTTTCGATTGGATAACCAATTCGTTCGAAGAACTTCAAATATAATGTACCTCTGCCTGTGATAGACGCTTATCCCCTAGACAAACGGCTAGACAGTATTGCATTGATAGACTTATTTCACGCCTTGGTTCACATCAAGGGCGCGGGTTTCCTTCTACGAAGCTGAAACGAAGCGATGCCGCCTTTACAGCCTGGCGCGTTTTAAGGGAGTTTTTTCATGTCGAACAACTCAACCTTTAATGATGTGCATATTTACATTCTCAGTGCATAATAACTACAAAAAGTGGTCAATGACTAGACTAAATTAAACCATATTGTTATACTGTGTACGTAAAAATTCAGTCATTAACACGTTGACTGCCATGTCACCCAAAAGTGGGTGACAGCAAAACTCAGTTCTAAAAAATTTTCGACCTATGAATAAATGAAAATGCAACACAAAAATTATAGTAATATTTTATATCAATTCTTTGGGAAGCTAAGTTTTAGCATAGCCTTCAAAAATTGTTGGTTTAATAAATGTTTTAAACAAATTAAATTAAAAAAGATTGTTCTAAAAAAGTGTGCTAAAAAAGCTTGGCAGTCAACGTGTTAAAGAGGCTCATTTACAGTCTTGATGGGCAGATTTAGGAGGCTCACCAATTTGTCCCTCTAAGATTACTTATGCAAGCTGTTCAAATCTGTAAGTACAGTTATTTGATCAATGTGCAACAAACCGGAATGTTTTTTTCATGCATATATCCAAAGTTCCATGATCTAGCATAGGAGATTTAATCTTGCAGCTTGTTCAGTAGCTCAGCATGGCGTCGGCACGCCAAACTTGAGGTGAAAGCGCAATATTTTGGACGGAATAACACTCCGACCAATAGCAAGCAGAGTTCATATTAAATCTATTTGAAACAGTGTATGATCCATCAGGTCAATTCAGAATCAGATTTAAGTTAGTACGATGGAATAGATCAGTGTACTTATTTCTTCGAATTCTGAGCTTATACTAACATACCTCATAATGTAATCCACATCAACGTTATGCAGCATGATAGTTTCAGAGAATTTCCTTTGTAGAAAGATCGTATTCGAAACACTATTAGCTCATGAGTACTTTTCAAGATACTATTATCAGCTGAGATAAACATCATCTCGTAGTCGCTTCTAACTTATCCCTGCAGATCACTAGCCTACTACATGAAACATACAGATCCTTTGAGGTGCACAAAATTTCATGTAATCGACCGAATCTCATAGCCACCACTGTCCTAGCTACCGCCTTTTAAAAACTGGACACTGGAGTATAAACGCAACTAAACCGAAACGTCAAATTTCGCACAGAAACTTCATCAAAACCATCGTACACAATCTGGTGTTCCCGAGAAACGTTCGTCGTTCCGTGCGGACGACATAGAAACAATGGATGTAGTGGATATTAAACCACAAATCGCCAACATTCCTGGTAAGCACGATTGTTTAACGTTCGTATATTACGAAAGTGATGGAGCATTCCTGTTTCCTCTTCTATACAGAGCCGAAAATTCAGCCCGTGGAAATAGAGATTCTTCCCGTTGTTTACGATATCATACGCAGGTAGGTCGTAGAGGCATCAACATTTGACATTTCCGTTCATAGCCAGTGGTTGGTTTCTACACCGAGCGGAACGTGCTAGCAAGCTACCGATGGGAGGTAGACTGCGCTTTGTTCGGGTGGTGCTAAAATATACCCCATCAGACATCCTGTATACGAACCTACGGAGCACTACCAGCAAAGATCCCGCACACATTTCTGACCGGCAGTCAAAACAACACAATGCAATTACATAAAGAAAGAGACCTGTTCGCGAAAAGTGAAATTTCACAACTCTTATCAATGCTTTGTTTTGAATTGCGCCTCTTTGCAGCGTCGAAAAGGATCCGATAGATAACACCGCTAAACAGAAGGAAAGTGCAGAGTGCAGCCAAAAGGTGAGTACTAACGACAATAACGTTTGCTGAAAGGATCCTTGCTATTGTAACTGTTGGTGTTCGCAGGTTCTAGAGCTCCAACGATCGCTTGACGCTGCTCGTGCCACCATTCGTAAACTGCACGGCATTGAGTACAGCAAAGAGGAACAGCTTCGAAGACTCGAAAGCCTGCGAAAGCAGCTCGCCCTGAAACAGCAGCTGATAAAAAAGTACAAGAACGTGCAGTTTTAAGTGTAGTTACGGGATACAATGGTGCTGCAAATGATTCTGCGATATTTGGCAAACAACGAACAACTGATACAACGTCTGGCCGATTCCTATCCATTGCGCCGTGCAGCCCAGATGGTGCTGAGTGCGTACTACCGGAGCCGGTCGATAGCCGAACAGCAGAAACTCATCGGAATGTCCCCGGAACGACTGCAGCAAGTAATACGCAATTTTAAAACGAATGTGCAGAAGGAGATCGAGAATGCAAAAAATAATTTGAGCAAAAAGAAGTGAAAAACGATTGAATCGAATATCAAACACTGAACAGTGTCGTGCTCCGATGTAATTAAAATTTATTTTTTTGAAAGTTCATCGTGTTGTATTTGTATACACCTCAAAGAAAGTCTGGTAGTCCGATAATTCTTAAAACCGTCCATTGAACTATAAGTGTGCCATATCTTCTGCCCCATCTCTTTACCTTTTTACCTTCCCTGGGGGGGGCACCGCACGTCGTACATTTCGTTTCCATCCGTGTCAATAAATTTGTTTTTAGCCAACTTGGCACAAAATAGTTCACTTGTTAAATATATCATGTTGTACGTTCAAATGTTATTAACCCCTTCACAGTTTTGCTCGAGCCTGACTCGGGCAAGCGGATGGAATTGTACTGCTTTTTTGTCTTACGTTTTATTTCGAGTGCATCTGCTTTGAAAACACGTTGTTATGTATTCGTAAATGCATATTAATTCATTTGACACTAATCGATGCAATTGATCAATATTTTTGATTATTGCCAAATTATTGCTGATCACAAACACAAATAACATACGTGGTAAAACAAATATTCTTGCATAGTTGCTTGCAAACTGACCATCATTTAATTTAATAAATCCAAAGAGTTCATGGGAAAATATAACTTGTTCTTCAGTTTTAGACCATCCAAAAATGAAATAAAACAGTGTGACAATTTTTGTGCCATTTTTTTTTCGACTTGGCACGACTGTGAAGGGGTTTATTCAGAGTCAATTCGAATTCAACTTGTCGAGTCTACATGTGTAAAATAAAAATCGTGTGCATCATCGGTGGACAGAGCGGTTTTACTATCTGCCGTGTACTTCGTCCTTTTTGAATTGTTAAGCATTCACTTTCGTAGCCGGCTGAAGTAGGTGGACATTCAAAAATAGGTACATTTCAAAGCAACACCCCGTTATTTGTAGATGAACATTGGGTTGTTGTATCTATTAGTTTAATTCTTTAAATTTTTGAGTCGCTCCCGTGGACATGCCAACGAAAGCTGATAAATATTCGTGCAATCGGGGCAATGAGTGGAGTTTAGAAAAAAAAAATCATAAACTCAAACTCTAGTATTGCTGGTATTTAAAAACCACGTCACAAGCGCCTTAGAAGGACGCGGTTAGATTGAGGTGGTTAATCTTATCGGCATAACTGGTGCCTCAAATAGTGCACGAGGAAGTGATCGGTAACAAACAACCAACAATTCCGCTATGCGGCTTCCCTTCTCAGTTGGAAGCGATCGAAAGTTTACCCATGTCAACGGCCACCGAAGCCCCGGCCGGTGTTGCACCGGTCGAAGCAGTGGGTTGCGCGGGTGTTGCGATCATACCGCTTCCGGGCGGTAAACTAGACGAGGAACTCGCCGTAGCTGCACTCGATGCGTTCATATTCGACCGTCTCTTACCACCACCACCACCACCGTGTCTATGGTTGCGCTTGTCGGTACCAATGTCCAGCACCGGTGTTGATTCGCCGGACGGTGCGCCATTATTGCCATGATCTTCTCCAACATTCGATGGCCCATCCACGGTTGCGCTAGAGCCTTGCGACAGTGTCATCTTTCCCGCGGCCGACCCGGACGATCCCTGCCCACCGGTTCCACCACGATTCGATTGCATCTTGTTCTGCTTTGTCCGCTGCTGGATGCTGCCGAAGGTATACAACGGTTGAATAACATTTCCAACCGCTTTCGTGCGTCCCTCGCGGAACACCATCCTCTGGCCCGGTTTCATGTACTCGGGATTTTTGATAAATCGGAAGCGCACCACCGCCTTGTCGCCAGTACGTAGGCATTCCTTGGACATTTGCAGTATTTGTGCCGTTTGTCGGATGCTTCCACAGTGGACCATCGCCGACCAACGGCCGTATTTGCTCGAAATGGTAGTCGGATGATGCAAAACCAGTATTTCACAGTCAAACTCCCAACAGGCCTGCGGGTTAAGCACGGGACTTACCATCACCATGCCCTTGCGGATGTGCGAGCGCTTGATTTTCTTGAGCGCAAAGCTTGCCGTCTGTCCACTCCGTACCTCCTTCACCACCATGCGCTTTCTGTGAATGCTTTTGATTGTTATCGGTTGAAAGTCGCCCAATGGATCCGGTCCAAGCAGGAGTGTTTCGTTTAACCTCACTACCCCCTGCAGAGTGATGCCGGACACTACCGTTCCAACACCCTGGGGAAAGAAAACATATACAAAAATCAAAATAAACCCCGCTCATTTCTTATCAAGAAGAACAAATATTGAACCTTACCGGTACGGCGTACGTGTCATCGATTTGAAATTCCGTCGGAAGTGAATCGTTACCGGTGGTGCGCACATTCAGCAGGTTGAGGAACATCTTCAATAAGTCCAAATTTTGCCCCGTCACATTGGACACTTGGAAGATGGGACATAACCGTTGCGAGACGAAGTTGGTTGCGCTCAGTACCACATCATCGCTCGTTTTCACCATCACCGGTGCCTTACGGCAGCCTTGCGACTTAAGGATTTTGTACAGCAACTTCAGATTATCCTGCAAAATATTCGGCGGACACATGTCAATCTTCGTGACGACCACAAACACCGGAACCGACAGTGCAAGGGCTAACCCGAGATGTTCCTTGGTCATTCCCACAATGCCCGAGTTGGCTCCAATCTAAAAACAGAAAAGGTCGAGTTTTCACTGCAATTCAAAAAGCCTACTGTTCCATTTTCTTTGCTTACCATCAACATGCCAAAATCTGGCACATGTCCTGTCATCCCGAAAACGGTCGTTTTCAAGTACCGTTCGTGCCCCGCCAGATCGATAAAAGTGATCACTTTGGCAGACTTCTCGCAAATTTTCACCCAATCGAGCGTACCGTGGTCCGGCTTGTTGACCACGTTTCCCAGACTATCGAAGCCAAGGATGTCGTTCCCGACGGAGCTGGTACGGCCACTTTCTATTTCGTGTTTGTGACGGAACAACCGTTGCCGAGCGAAACCACGCCCGTTATCTAGCTCACCGTGAGTCAGCACACCTAGCAGGGTGGATTTACCCGCGTCGACGTTTCCCACGACGGCAACGCGCACCTCGGTGAAGTCGTCCTCTTCCACCTTTCTCCTGATCAAGTATTGCCCAGTGGTACCCTTTTCCGATTTTCTCGTGCGCAGCTCGACACACTCGGCCTCCAGCACGGCAGCCAGGGTTTGTAACGTTGCCAACGACGCAGCATACTCCTCCGACTCTAGCCCATTCTCGCTGCCATCTAAAGTAGTGAATAAAAAAAAACGCAAACAAACGGCGTTGTGTACTAAAGCTGAACAGCGTCGCAGTAGATGTGCCTCCCTTACCTTCACCAATACCGATCTCATAAACCGTCTCTCCGCGGTTGGCGGTAATGCGTTCCGATAGCCGTTTCGTCAGCAAGTCAAACTGTTCCTCGGATGGACTTACAAGGACCGTTTTTTCCCGGATGCTGGAGTAGTCGACGAACTTTCGCTCGTCGGCCGATCCATTGGCCGCGGCAGGAAACCCACCGTCCGGGAGCTTGTTGCTCGACGGTCCGGCCATCGCGTTCGGACCTTGCGCATTCGAAGATGATTGTTTTGTTACGCTTGACTTCATCTCGCTTCACCCTACGGTTTATCGTTTTTGTTTTCGTAATAATTCGCGCGCACGAAAAATGTTCATAACCTTCCGGGTGCCACAGATACTGCCATGCCTACACTGGCAGGGATAAGTGGCAAATATTTGTTCTCTGTATGCGTATGCGTACGGAACGGAGGGCGCTCTTAACTCTGGTGTCTTTGATGCATCGTCTGTTGGGCCACAAACGATCCAAATGTTACCAAATTCGGGACAGTATCTACTTGTGCAGCTGCACCACTTCGATATGTTTACGTTACGTTTACCAATCCCTTTCACTTTCGCGGGGTTCCGTGCTGGCTGGCAACAATTATCGTACCTGTGTTGTTTTGTTTTCCTTTGGAATGCAACACTCCTGGGTCTAAAAATGGACCACCTTATATCGCTTTCCGGGCGTAGGTGATAGCACCTACTTGCACAGGAAGGGAACAGCTTCGGTCATAGCGACAAATATAGAAGCTTTCTTTCGTCTCTTCAGGCGACGCAATCGCTCGATCAGCCAACGAATTGGATGTTGTGACGTCGGGTATATTTGGCAATATTTGCTACGAATGCAACGGGAACGTTTCACTCCGAGGTACACTGTCATCGATGTCAGGGAGATATTTTCAACCCACAAACGTCACCGCAAATCAAAATTCCGGATAACTTTATTGTTCTTTGAAAAACACTGCGAAGCGCTTTTTTATCTCACAACTAGGAATCATATTATGATAAAGTGACACACAAATACTACTAGTTTTAAAGTAATTTTATTTGACGCAAGCGAGAGAACGTTAGCAAATAATAAACTCAGATCAACTACAACGAATATCGAAATACGAATGCGTACTCATTCACGTCCGATTCCCGTTTAAATAGAACTCGGTGGATTGCAATTGCACGGGACTTTATTACGCATGGCAAATTTGCGTGATGAAATCTTGGTTGGAATTGACACACCTATTTCAACAATTTCAATATTCCATCATGACCATCCCCTCAAGAAAACCATTTCCCCGTATGGTGAAAGTCTTGTAAGTTTTGTTGATAACAGATTGAGAGCAAATAACGGCCAAGTTACATTGCTCTCGGGATTTTCTGAAGTTTGTTGGGTTTTTTACTGATAACAAAATTGGTGCACATGGTTTCCAAAAATTAGGGGAAAGAACCAAGATTACTGAAACATTTCATTCTCGTTACCTTGGATACAACTGGCACAACGCATGTGTAAGAAACTTGGTCAACAAAAGATGCAAGCGAAAAGCAGAAACGCAAAATAAACAACCATCACAACATTGCACCAGGAAACAATTGCGGGCAAAAGAAACAGCTCACAACAGATTTAGTGAATGTTACCGTTTGTGGCAGAGAACCGATCATGTACCACGAAAAGCAGCATAGAGAATTGTGCGCCTTGCACGCTCTAAACAACTTGTTCCAAGGTAGAAACATCGGTGCCACCGGCCGCGCCATAGATTTGTTTTTAATCGTACAACGTTGTTTCGCAGATAAATCTTCCTTCAGCAAATCCCAGCTGGACCAAATATGCCAGAATCTTTCCCCGAACGAATATATTAATCCTCACAGGCAAGTATTTTCCGTCGGGTTCTTTTTGTTTCCTTTGAGCCACCTATTCTGATCTTTATTCCACAGATCGATACTGGGGCTTGGCAATTACGATGTGAATGTTATCATTGCCGCTTTGCACCTGAAAAACTGCGAAGCCGTGTGGTTCGATAAGCGGAAGTAAGCGAAGGTTAGAACACGTTATGGATACTCACCTAACTGGTTTTTCTCTTCAGAGATCCGTCCTGTATCGATACAAGCAAAATTGTTGGATTCATACTGAACGTACCTACAAATTACAAGGTAGGTTTTGTCAGGCTTCCGATACAACGCCGCCACTGGATCGCTGTCCGGCAAATCAACAAAGAGTACTGGAATCTGGATTCGAAGCTCGATGCACCTCAGTGCCTGGGAGACGTGAGTATGATGATGTTCAGTGTAGAGGACGCGGTTGAAGAAGGCGTTACAAATTTGAAACAATTATTTCAGGAAGCAAATATGCTACAGTACCTGCGTGAGCAACTGCAAAGCAATGATAAGGAATTATTTATCGTGTGCACAAAAGAGGTGGAGAAATCGCAACAATGGTTACTGCCGGAGAACGGTCAGGGATGAAGGATAGTTGTAAAATAAAATCAACCTGTTATCAAAATATCTTTCAATCAACAGATGTTTGTGACATCCGAACAAATGCTTATCTAAAGATAATTTTAAATTAATTTGTATTTTTCACGTTTGAAAATGATTTCATTTAACAAATCTGACATTTGCCTCTACAGAAGACGCTCGCAGTACTTTGTTTTGCGACAGTCGCAGCGACCCAATTGCGATCTATTGAATGTTTCTTCTCATAACCAAGATCAGTAAAAAGAGGGGTCGGGTCAAAGCTGTTTTCTACTCCGCCATTGTTGTGACATTTGGTTGAAAAAGTGTTTTCAAACATACTTGCTGTATGTGGGAGATCTTCGCTAAAATCTCTTTAACGAAAAAGGTAACTGGAAGTTTTGAATCAGAGTACCCATGGTTTCGCGGAAAGAAACTGTTCCTCTGTGTGAAATCACTGGATATGGATTCTGTTGGTCGCCATGATTGGTGAAATTAAGTGTGATGGTCTTCCTCAAGCGCAGGCCGCTTCAGAATATATTCCGAACGCCTCAATTGCCGCTCTTTTGATGGAACATACCAAATTTGTAGTTGTGCCCTGGCTGCTCGTAAGAGGTAAACCAAATTTCAACCAACTGTCAAAAAATTTCCCACGGGTTTTGGCTCGTTGCATGGTATGCTGCGACCTCTTTTCCATTGATCTTGCTCAAAACGATAGTAAAAATGACATTTCAGCCGCGGGGTAGTGTGGTGAGGTGATGATTTGTGCGTCTATTTTCTGAGTTTGTTATTTCGAGCGTACAACAATGGCGTCGCCCAATATAAAAGTGAACGTAAATAATCTGGAAAAGATCGAAAGCTTCTTCAATGATCCCTCGTACAAGGAGATCATCGAGAACAGTGAATCGTTCAACACGCGCCTCTGCCTCGAGCGGCGCCTCCGGATGCCATTCCTCGATCCGCAGACGGGCGTCGCACAGAACCACTGTGCGCTGTTTATGCACAGCCGCCACCGCATTCCCGGCATGAAGGATGGCCAGGTGTACAGCTATCCGGCGGCGCGTTGGCGCAAATCCCGCCGCCAGTATCTGCTGCAGAAACCGCATCCGCCCTTCCCGGCCTACACGCATCGGCCGTTCGGGCATCTGCAGCCGGCCCCGCCACCCACGATCCTGCCCGGAGTCGTCGGTGGCGGTGGTGGAGATCGTGGAGGTGGTGGCGGAGGCGGCGTCGGTGGTGGTGGTGGTGGTGGTGGCAGCACGTACGATTCGGAAAACTCCAACCTGGACCAGTCGAGTGCGGTCGATGCGTCGGATCTGAAGGAGCACGAGTCGGAGAAGTCGGGCAAGGATTGGTACTACGACGAGATGGAAATGCACGACATGGAATCGTTCGAGGACCACGATCTGCCCGACTCGGACTGTGACTACGAGGAAAGCTTCAGCCAGCGCAAGAAGAAAAGCAAGGGCGCCCGGAGTGGTGGCGGCGGAGGTGGCGGTGGTGGAGGCGGCGGTCGCAGCAAGTCGGGCGGTTCGTCGCTGTCGGACGCGAACAACCGGCGCGGTGGAAGAGGCGGCGGACGGGGCCGTGGCCGCAAATCGCAAGGTATTGGGGGCGAGCTGGGTCCTAGCTTCAAGGATATGGTGGAAACACCCAAGAAGAACCGTGTTCAAACACTACCCAACCTCACCCCCCAATCGAACAGCTCATCCCCACTGACCCTGCCCGGAGCCGGCGGACCTGGAGGAGCAGGAACCGATGAGCTCCCGGTGCCGGAGCTGGTGCCAGAAGTGAAAAGCGAGACCAGCGGCGAAGCGGCAGACGGCGCGGGACCACCGAAGCAGGGAAATCGTCCGGGAGCACCGAACCATACCGTCGGGGGACCGGGAACAAACTCGATCCCAGCGGGACCCGCAGCCAATGCAATGGTGGGCGTATCGGCGGTAGGCGGTGTACCGACGGCTCCCGGACCGGGCATCCCCGGTGTGGGTCATGGTGGACCGACTGGTGCCGGCGCGGTCGAGAAAAGCCGTGCCGTGCCATCGCCCTACTGTGACTTCTGTCTCGGCGATGCGCGAGAGAACAAGAAAACATTCGAACCGGAGGAGCTCGTTTCGTGCTCGGATTGTGGCCGATCCGGGCATCCTTCCTGTCTGCAGTTCACCGCCAACATGATCATCTCCGTGCGGAAATATCGGTGGCAGTGCATCGAGTGCAAGTACTGCACCATCTGCGGCACGTCGGACAACGACGATCAGCTGCTGTTCTGTGACGACTGTGACCGCGGGTATCACATGTACTGCCTCTCGCCACCGCTTGTCTCCCCGCCGGAGGGCTCGTGGAGCTGCAAGCTGTGCAAGGAAGAGTTCCACAAGCCCAAGTAATGGGTGGTCGAAGTATTTTCGGGTGCTCAACTCATTAGAGCAGTTTTTATTACGTCGAAACAACCTTATACGGTTCCTCCGTCATAGAACACACCTTAAACGCTCGCTACGTAGGGAGTTCGAAGTTTAGAGAGGTATTAGCAATGGTAAAGGAGAGGTATTAAAACCCACAGCACATAAAGGACAGGACAATTTAGTATTAGGCGCGTGAAGAAAAACGCAAGCAATACGTCTACCGTACTATGGACGTCGATCACGATCACGGTAAAGGTTCGGATCGATCGGACGGATTTTTTAAGAAAACTTTCTCTCTCTCTTTAGATATTTATCTTTCACAACAGTAAACAGTAGAAATCATATATAATAGTACGTCCGGTCGGCAACCACACCGGATTCTAATGTGCATTTTACCCCACTCTCTCCGGAAGTGGAACCCTCCGCATTCTTGCCGAGATGGTATTTTTGTTTTACGTGTGTTTTCGTGTGTAACATTAGATCTGTTTTTTTGTGTTCCGTTTTTTTTCTCTTCTCTGTTTTGTGTTGAAACCGTACATGCATTTCTTTTAGCTTTATTTTTAAACATTACACGGATAAGAACAGTACTTAAGCACTAGAGCAGGGGAGAAAGGGGTTACAGTGCCCACTAATGTTTTTCTTCAGCTAAAAAGGTAAATTAACGCCCTTTTTGGGCAGCCAGCGAGGACCTGCCTTTCGTTTGCGAATTCGTCGCATTGTAGTGGACGTGGACAGTTTGTAACTTGTTGTGTTACATGCCAATCTCTCTTTCTCTCCTTCTTCGTCTCTCTTCCTGTCGCACAAACTCATTGTCTATCTCTCTATGCCAGGAAATAGGTTTAAACTTGTATTAGGTACGCCGGTACGCCGCTGCCGTAAGACTTCTTAGGATAAGAGATTGTGACAAAGCGACAAAATCTTAGGCACTAGTAAACGTTACAAAATCACGCAATAATCAAGCTCCACGCGATAAGTTCGCCCTACTGATCGTACTACTCTTGCAGCAGCTAAATATACATATAACTAGAAAGCATATAAGTAAACAGTATCCAACTTTACCAACCAAACTTCGATGGGTGTTCCGTTTTATTTCATTCCAGTTCCTCTTGCCGTCCGCGAATCCGAACATTTACTCATACATATATGGCTCGGCATGACTCACCACAAAAAAACCCTAAACCCTAACCGATCGTCTTCTGTTTTCCTTTTTTTTTTTGTAATATCACAGATTTTTCGCCAACTCCACATCTTGCGTCCTGCGGTCCGTCGTTGTCGTTGTGTCTCTTCTCACCGTAGGGAACCTACAGCGTTGTCGGGCAATTTTTATTCTTGGCAATAAACAGACGGTCCGGATCGAGGCTCAACTGCTCCAGGGCGTTGTAGATCTTTTTCCTGATTTCCGTCGAGTAGTCCCGCTCGCGCCCGAGGAGCCAAATTTGATCTGCCCGTGCGTAGTTCCCGGGGTTAAAATAAAAAGAGAGTAGAAGAAGTAAAGGAAAGACATAAGATAAATGGGCTTGAACCGGCTGCGGTTGAAGCCGGAGATCCCGACGCACTTACCGGCATGCACCGCCACGAAGCTCGTACACGACCACAGGATCGCGAAATTGTCGTAGTTGGTGTAGAGCACCTGGTACCGGCCGGATCCGGGCAGTAACCGGGCGATTGCGGTCGGGAGGCGTGACTGAAGCTGCGAAAACGAAAAGGAATGCGGATGGTGGGTTGGTGAGTCAAACGAGCAAAAAAACCACGAGAGGCTGCATGACGAAATCTGGTTTCTGGTAAGCGTTTAAATGATTTTGTTTTTTATGACGCATTTTAGTTTTGGCGAACAAAATGGCGATTTGGCTTCGTGAATTGTTTTTGTCGAACAATCTTTTATATAACTTTCCCATAATTGCATTGCTTTATTACTGAGATCTACTGCACAGCAAAAGATTTCAATGGAATGAAACTATATCTTCTTAGTAACGTTCATTTATTTTAGTAGAAGTTAGATAGGAAATTTCAAATAAAAACCATTCTTGACCATACAGCATGCCATTCTTGACCATACAGCATGTATGTTAAATTTTTTAAATAAATAATAAAATTACATTAACTTGTAGTTTTTTCCTAAAAATACAGATCCATCAATGGATACGTACAATATAACAAAAAAGACGAAAAACTTGATCTTCTCGTCAATACTAAAAATAATGTATGAAAAAGGAATTGTCTAGTGATCACTTATTGGGCAGGACGGACCCAAATCGAAGAAGAAAGTCAAAAAGTTTTCTAATATCAAGGCATTTGTTTAATTAATTTAACTCTTCTGAAGATCGCTACCAGTTCTAGTTCGGCGTCGCATCAGAGCGGATGGTTAGCAGTGCACGAGGTTCCTGAAAGGGTTAGCTGAAAAGTAAGGTTATCTTAGGCACGGCCGCGTGGTGCCGCCGAGCTGGAGCTCAAGTCAGAGAAATCCTAGCCGACGCACATCTCGTGCTGTTTGAGTAATCAAGCGGATCACGAGTTTCGTGCGATCTGACAAACGGAAGGAAATATTCCTTTCGTTACGGCGGGTGAACAGCCGCATTTTGACTGCGCACTAGCGTGGTTGGCTAGCAGTGCTCCTGGCCGCATGGTGGCAGTCAAAAGGCGACGCCTACAGAAAATCGAAAACCACAGAAAATCAGGACATATGGCCTTTAGTTGCCAGTCCTTAACCTAAAGAGGTCTATGTCTCCAGGTTAGCTTGCGAAGGCCCAGGAAGCTGGATTCAATAGCCGTACTGGAGTAAATCCTCGACGAAACGAAGAAGAAGAAGATCGCTACAACTTCCACTACAATAAGTTTTTTTTTTGGGGAAAACTGTGGAAATTTCTTGTTCTAAAAATATAAAATAATGCCAAAACAAAAGCAAGATAGTACTGGATAACTTAAATGGAAAGAGAACTAGAGATGGTTTCATTGTGAAACGATTTGGCGGCATGTTAAGTAAAAACTCTTACGACCATCATGGCTATTTTTCAACCTCAAAAAGGCGCCGTTCATTAAAAACAGCTGCTATAATAGCCATTTAATTATTGATAAACCGATTAAACGCCATCGATTCCTTCCCAGAAGCCCACACCACCATTTAAAAGGAAAAGGCGCAACCAACGCCGGCGCTAGCCTTTTGTATTTTCACTCCAAACTAATTAGTTGGGTAGGACGTGGGGACGGGGGGTGGGGTTTTGTTGTGGCGGAAATTAGACAACCGAACGATCAGGCGAAGGAAAAGAAAGCACCGATCAAAACGGACGGCGCAAGAACTGGGTTAATTTTTGGCCCACTTTTTGCCGTTGAACAACAATAGCGCAGTCCATCAATGAAAATCCGATCGAGCGATATTTGGTTGGTTCTTGGAAACCAGGTATGGCGAACGAATGGGGGAGGAAAAACAGAATTACTAGACGCAGTACCGTTGACCCTGAAGTGTCCGTTCTTGACGGCAGCCACTTTTGTTTGATGTTGATGTTTGGTGTTTGAAGAAAGGTACCGTTATTGAGGAGTAATGTTTTTTTTCTTCACGATGGCATTATATGGCGTTCGTGGTTCCCATGAGGATGCCCGAAACATACCTGCACGTTCATGATGGACGACGTTTCACTCTCCGGTAGTGCTTCGCCGATGCTTATTGAAGGGTTTCCCGTCCTGCGCGTCGGGGAAAAAGGAAGATTTATTAGTGTCGGAAATCGTGGTGCCACCGGGAGGCCAAACGAAAATACCACCAAATCTGGCCACCTCCCGGCGGGGCGGTTCCGCTGCCCCACTTACCACTGATTGACGGATTTGATCGAAATTTCCAGCTGGCTGCGGCCCGCCTCGTCCCGCTGGGTGGTATTTTCAAAGGTCATCGTCGTGCAGCCGGAGGCCAGCTCGGGCAGATAGAACGATCGCTCCACCTCGTACCACTTGCCGAGAAACTGGAAGTAAATAGGAGAAAAGCGTCACGTTATGCGGAGATAGTGCTTGATTTCGGAGGCCATTTCCCAATATTTTTTTTCCACTTTCTCGACCTCCGGGGGCGGGGGCCTGGGAACAGGCGGAGTTTGGTACTTTCCAAAATGCAATGCCTGAAGCCCCTAGCTCATCAGGTGGCACAAATGAGATTTAGGGCTCGAGGACGCGCAACGGTTACGCGAAGACGCGTGTGCATGCGTCGCGAGTGGAAGAAACCTGTCCGGCGGAGAGACGAAACCGAAACCGAAACCGCCACCCAAAACCGTGCTCACCCCCACGCCCACTGCAACCGGCTGGGGATTTTACGGACAATTACGTAAGTTTGGCACGTCGTCAGCTGGAGGGTGGAAAACGCAGCACGGTTGCGGTTGCCCGGTCAGGCGGAAGCACGACGAATGGGCCCGCGGCGGTGGCCGGGCGGCCAGGGTGAAGCGAAATCGGCACACATACACCCCGCGCGTCGGCTGCAAAATGCAACTCCGACTGTCACTTTTCTTGCGCAGGTGGTCACCAACCACGACCATGCATGGCCTAGCAGTTGTTGCTTTCGAAGCGGGTTTGATTTCACCCGGAGTTGAGGTTGGAGTTGGCCGGCGTGGGATGTTTATTTATGCCGAGTATTTATCGATCTTCCACGGTTATTGGTGGAGTGGTAAAAAGATCCTCTCCATCGGTCCCCGATGGATGCGACAAGTGGCACCGCAAACAATAATCGCACAATTTAAAAAAACAAAATCACCCCCAACAACGTGGTAAATGGAAAACGACCTCTCACTTCGCGCTCGAGAAAGTGCGAGAAGCGCGCGTGAATCGCCAATAAGGGAATGAGGGGTAATATTCAACACTTTAATCTATTTTTTCTGGGTTGGTTCAACAAAAAAAAACAACAACAAAAAAAGCCAATGTCATAACTACGGTCCGGCTCTTTTTCGTTCATCTCAAATCTTGGATTTCTAAACAACGCGAGCAATATGCAATTTTTCATAGACAATGCGCGTCTACATCAAACGATCAGAACGAGTAAAAATAGTTTGGTAAGCCGTTGCTTGGGTTGTAAAGCTTAGAATCTTTACTTTGACTGGTAAAAATAAGAATAAGTACCAGAATATTGACGTCTTTAAAGGAAGTATCCAATTCCACCATCAAAATGGGAGATACTTAAAAAAATGTTTATACTATCAACAATTGTGTATATTGCTATGAGGCAGATACAAACTTTAAAGCTAAACCGACCGAACTCTGACCATGTTTGAAAAGAGGTGTATCGTGCTAGCAAACAAGTGATTGTACTACAATGTAATTTTATATTACAGTTAAATTAGTTTCGTATTAAAAGAATGGTCGTTACCCCAAGAAAAGAAGATGATTTCAACTTCATTGAATGTACTGCAAATAGATGTAAATGTTTAGTGAAATTTACATTTAATTTAACATACTCATCGAAAAACAAACTTATTTTTACCGTAGCGATAAAGTTTGTCTTTGCACGTCAGTGCGTAGTGCGATATTGCCCTCCATTTCCCTACATATCGCCCCAGGGTGATTCATGCAGTTTGTTAACACCCGCCTGCTCGGACTGGGCTAATGCAAGTAACCTTCGATTTTTAGGAGGTGCAATTATCGATCCGGTGTGCTTCCATTTGTTTTTCTTTTCTTTTTGCTCGCTCTTGTTTCCTATTGTTAACGAATTGGAGCCGGGCGATTACCACACACTGGCCGCTGAAACGGAAAATCGAACCTAATTCTTTTTTTCTTGCGTCTCATGCATGTACGCCCGTCTGCATGCAAAACAACGTGCGGGTGGTCAAACATGATGGGTGGTGGTGGTGGGGGAGGTATGCGTATTTTTTTTAAACCCGATTGTTTACATTGTTTACAAAACGTATTTTTGCGCAAAACCACAGGGTTGGAAGATGGGGGTGCGAGAGGGTTTTACGTTTTATCTTTTCCTTTCACTGGCCAGTCATAATTTATTCATTTATTTACTGTCATTTTTCTTTTTATTTTCTCGTTGATTTGTGGCGGCCTCTAACCTTAATACGTGTAACTGGGTTAGAAAGCTACAACCAGAAAGCGGTGGTGGCATGTGAGAGGGCGATTTTTGACGATTAACCCTGAACCGTGACTGGCCCATGACTTGACGGTATGGATTGAAAAATGATCGGCTTTCATCAACTCGAGGTTTTTTTCCCTTGCTTATGTCGTTGGCGCAATCCGCCGTATGCACGATCGTTGCAGCACGTGATTTTGAAACTGACAGTGAAAAAGTTCTCCCCCTGCAACGGCCGCACCGGGGCCTTACCTTTGTCATGTTGAACTTTGGCATTGAAGGATAGTTTGGGCACTTGCCGAAGCCCGACGCCAGCACGGGACTTAGCCTGGTGAGCCATAGCCCGAGCAGGACGAACCACAGCATGCGCAGCTCCAGGAACTGATGGTACATCCTTTTTCCGCGAAACCGTTTGGTCTCCTCGTTACTTTAACACAACCGGTCTTTTAAGGCACCGTTTTCCGCACTTTCGAAGCTCACAGTTGCACGCAAAATGGCACACCACGAGCACGGAGGACTTTGCCCTCCCCGTCAATCAAGGCAGAATGTGATCGTACGGCGCGCGCTTTTGATTGTGGGAGGTTGTGGCTAGTGGTTTGTGTTGTGATTATTTTTCTCTTCACTTATCACCGAACCGCGACCGCCGGCTCTCGTCGCTAACGCAAACGGCTGTGATTAGGCCAAGAACACACGGCGCAATGTGCCACCGTGCGAACGGTGCAACTTATTGTAATGAAGCTAAACGATTACGACGACGACGACGACGACGACGATGATGATGATGATGGTGATGGTGATGCTGGTCGAGCTTCGGTTGGAGCACGGACACACACGGTGTGGCGCTAGGAGGAAGGTAACCGAGAAGAGTGGCGTATTGCAGCAGCTGGAAAAAGGTGGTAATTCAAGGGCTCTTTAAAGCCCTGCCGTTCGACTGCCGAGTTTCAGAAGGTAGGAGTTTGTTTTTTTTCCCGTTTTTGATGAATTATGAAGAGGTTGGGGTTTTGTTTTCAATGTTTTCCTGTCTCAACAACCGTCCGGTACGGTTTCATGGACACGCACGACCAACGCACAACCGTAACGTAGTTCTCTTTTTGGGAATGCGCCACTTCTGGCGCGAGGTTGCGTTGGAATATCAAGTGTATGTAAAACCCGTTGTGCGCACTTCTGCCACTGATCGATCGTACACCGCCTTCGATCCGAATTCGAATCTGGCAAGCGTGAAGATGCACACCTGGCGGGGAGGAATATGCAACCAAACATAAAAACCACAACAATAACAACAACAATGTGCAGAGGGAAAGAGAGTGAAGTGAAAAAGAACAGCACGCTCCGACGACGGTGCACAACCAAATCCGATTACGATCCGAACGCAACTAACTCCGCGGTGTCGGAACGCGCTGGCAATCGCGACCCGCGCGTGATTTCTTCCTTTCTCCAACGGACGAATACACACACATACACAAGGCAGGCGGACGGTAACCATTCTTCGGCCAAAAGGCGCTAGCTCGCTCACCCGCGTACACTTGCCGTTATATGCTCAGCTGGTGCCGGTTTTCTCCTTCTTCTGAGAAACGCGTACGTTACGATCGCGATCGGACGAAAGCAGCCACCGACCGGAGAAGCGTCTCGATCGAGCGATAGCGCAGGGGCGGGAATGGCGGTGTGCGGGTGGTTGGTTGGTTGGCGTGCTGTGGCGCGCAGGTTGTTGGGGACGAAGATGGTGACAACATTTTTTTCCGCAACAATCGGGCGCGTGCGAGTGAACGAGCACGAACACGGTAGGAAGGCGCGCGCCCGCTTCCTTCTGGGTTGTTTGATGGTGGTGTATCTGGTCTCGAGGAATGGCCCAAGGTGCGGGTAATGGACGTACGGGCGAAGGGCACATACCTTTGGGAGGTTGCGAAAAAAAAGGGCAAAAAAGTGCATACATAACCTCCTCCGCCCGAGGTAACAACAAATTGGCGAGGTACTTACGGCTGCTTAAAGGATGCAGAAAATGGCCTTCCGAGGATCGATCCTCGAGGGAGTCGACAAGGTCTTCGGGTCGTAACATTGAATCGGCAAGTTATGGAGCCATATGATTTACAAACATTAAAACGTGAAACAACATTGTAGGATGGAAAAGTGTAATGTGAAGTGGGGTAATAGTTTATGAACTATTTTTCGCTAACCAGTGTTACCAAATAATACAGTTGACGAAATTTACCCCGAACAAGATAATCTCGAAGATCGATCATAGATTAATATGAAGCATCTTATCAGCCGTTTTATTAGATTAAAAAATTAAGCTCAAACAGATTCTGCAATGATGCTTTAACGCCAAACATAACAATGTCACTGCGGTATTATAATAGATTTTAAATTGTTCGTATTCTTCAATATAGATTTTTTAGGTATTGTTGTTGTTGCTAAACAAGACAAATTATAAAACGTTTAATGTTTCCGTAGTGTTGCTGCACCAGCGATGTGCTCAACCAGAAAAGATTAAAACAATAAAACAAATAAACTAATAAACGCCGAACCAATTTGAACCTCTTCAGGGACCTGCTTGTTCCTCTTTAACAAGTAGGAATCAATTTTTTACCTTGTGGATTTGGCTGTACATAAAACATAAATAAATTTATCAAAACATAAATTAAATTTGGTATAGCAGTTTATTTAAAAACACACTTACCTACAAAGTTTGAAGAAACATATTATTGAAAGATAGAAACGAATAATCAAAAAGGTCAAAGTCTCTATAGTTAAAATAAAAAAAACATAATAATAAAAAATAAATAATGTTTTTTGTATATAAATCAAAAGTGTTAACAACATAAAGCAAGCGTAGAAACGTTTTAAAATTGAAAAGGAAAGATTAGGCTTTAATTAAATATTTCGAAAAGTTATATAGAATAAGAGATAGTTTAATATTTAGGAGGCCACTTTAGGTTACGTTCTTATCTTATCAAAGATCTTATATCATTTTTCATAGATTGTTGATTGTCAAAGATTGTTTGTTTTCAGTTTAATATAAAAGTAAAATGTGAATATGCGTCGATCGGTCATGGGTAAAGATTGAAATGAAGAATGCTTTTATGTGACATAAAATTGAAATGAATAGGTGGGATGAAAATATTCTATTTAACAAAAGCAGTGGAGAAAGTCACACAAATTCAATTGCAATTAGCTTACTTCATGGAAAAACGTATAAAATAAACAAACCACGTTTATTTTATTCCTACAGATTCATTTATTTTACATATACTTGTGTTTATGGTATGAAATGATTTTCCACAGCTGGTTATTTGTAACATTTGCTAGGAAATGAGACGATAGCAAAATTGGTTTTCATCGTACCTGTATAAAAAATGTGTTTGCGTAAGGTATTACTACGGAAAATCCCTTTCCCGCCTGCACCCTCCGATCCGTACGATCGTTCGCTTCACTTATTGCAGTTTTTATTTTTCAAAGCTAAGATAACGGCGAAATATATCTTTTCGAATGTGTTCGACAAATTTTGAGCTAATGTTTTGAGCGTTCAATACGGAATAAATGGGCAACGCAGCACCCGCCTGTCGCGGTAACGTATCGCTTTAAGGGAATCGATAAATATGGGCCTCTAATAATATAATATAACCGTTCAAATTGTACTGTTTCGATCGGATGGTAAAGATTTTGTCTAGTAAATTCTCGCTTCTATCAAGATGATTGCCAGTCCGATTGCTGCCTTTGTCTATGTGTGGTTCGTTCAAAAGTTTGTGGTTTGGTCTGCCATTCGATATTCGTTTTTTTCTGCTTCTTCATCCAGCGCAATGCTGAAGATCGCGCTCTTATGGCGTAGATTCGAAAACGAACAAATTTAACGTTGAAACAAATAACAGTTCACCAGTTGGGGTTTTGTTTTTTTTTCGTTTATCGTAGAGTACTACAGCCTCAGCCGCGCCCGGAGCCGGAACCCTGACGTGGTTGGCGGAAGTTAAATCTACATAAATACGATTTATTAGGTTTCGAATTATATATCGCTCACTAGAGTGTACGCACGATTCGCTATATAATGTAACCCTCCCGCTGCGTTTACGGTAGTGTAGTAGTAGCTACAATTTTGGCTAGATCACGGCTACTTTCGGCGCCATGTCGTTCTATGTAAAGAGAAGATGTTGCAAAAACTTGGTGGGTTTTTCTTTTCCTTACACACGCGCACACACACTTAAACCTCGGCGTTCCCGGTTCAGCTCGACGACGACGACGACGGTTGAATTCCGCTCGGTTGTATTGCCACAATCTTACAGTTAAACATTCAATAGATGGGTTTTCCTTGTTCGACTTTATATGCTTTATACGTTACTTTGTTTGAACACACATTTTTTAAAATATTTGTATATGTTTCGTTTTTTTTTTGTGTCAATCTGCATTGTTTCCACACTTTCCACATGTGATGCATTTTGGTTCTCCGTTCAATGATCGCCATAAAATCGATTCGTGGTTCTGCCCTCCGTGGCTCGCCGTAGCGCACGCCGTAGTAAGATTGGTATTGATAAGAAAAGGGTTAATTTTATCTAAACTAGCTTTCGTTCTGCAACTATTTATTGAAATCCCGATGGTTTGATTGATTGATTGTATGACAAATAGTAAATTCAATTCCGTCTTCTCAACTGAGCAAATGTTCACGGTAGCTGGGCATAATTATGATAAACTTGACCAGGAAAAAAACAAACAAACACCGTACAAAAACCACAATACTCAATTAAATACGCACCCAAAATTTGTGTGTGAGTGTGTGTTCAGGATCTCAAGTTGTATCCTTTTCTTTGACATCGTTGGCACTAACATTGTATATGTGGGATTGTGTATCTTTTGATTTGTTTAGCTTATCGACTATCATTTTCGTTTTGTGGTTCTTCTGGTTGGCCTACCCTTTGCTCACCTCCCTTGCTGCGTCTACTTTTTTCTTTTGTAGTTCACTAATTAGCTGACGAATATGAGCTTGGTTTCTTGGAGAAATTGTATCATTTTTAGCGATTAAATGGTATAAGTTGTTTTGCTGGAATCTATTTAAGCCGTCGGGCATCTAGCGCCAAACAGCATCCGGTGTACGGATTGTTCGAGTTGGCTTGGTTATATGTTATGTTCTTCTATTTCAGTTCGACCTGACCTACCGTATTGCACTGTTTGTGGGGTTTTGTGTGTTGCCTTAATCTTGCGCGTTTGCTTTAATGACTCTTGTCGTCAATCGAAAATGTGTTGATTTATGCTTTACTGATCATTTGAACCTTTATTCGAACGTTAATGTTCTAATATTAATAGACTTATATAAAACGTTTTAAATTTCATCTCCCATTTCTGATTCTGACGTGCAAATAAATAACCGCGGCCAACGCAGCTCGATTGGCTCGATTCCTTTCCCCTAGCGAGTGGGTTCAACAATTTTTTGCAAACAAAGCAATAACAATTTATCCATTATGCAATGCACGAAGTGGCGGAGGAATGATTATTAAAAACAAAACAAATCGTCGTTAAAATAACGTTAAAAAGTAATATTACGATCGGCTCTTACTAGAGCAATCGTTTAAATAAAGCAACAAACCCATGATGCCTTAGTGTTGTTTTCTTTTTCTTCTTCTACGATCTACTAATCTATAGATACCGGGTCGGTTCTAGTACACGATATTATCATGTAAAACGTGTTGTTTGTTTTTGTTTTGCACATTACACGCACCCCGGATTGCGTTCGAGCATCAAATGTGTGTTTATATCGACCATTAGCATACTTTTGCATTAGGAGATGATTTTATGACAATTGCTTCTGTTTAGATGCGCTCGGTGACGTACACCTTGCAGTTCGCCGGCGAGTTGGAGCGGCGCACTGCGAACGGAATTATGATACCGAGCCCGGTCAGGATGACGCCGATCGAGTTCATGATGATGCCCTCTTCGATGGTTTGGGAATAATTTTCACTGGAAGGAAGAAAAAAACCCAACGTCAAAATGAGATCACGAATTGCGCTTTGAACCAGTATCTTTATTATTAATGCTACCCTTACCCGAGTTCAAAGTGAGCCTTCTGAGTCAAACCAGTGACCGCGGTAGCGACGGCCAGCATGAACGTGGCCACTCCGAAGCTGGCATGGATCGGAACCATGGTGGAACGGAACTTGTAAGTTGCGTTCTCGCAGCACAGCAGGATGAGGAAGCTGTGGATTGATTGAAGGGAGTGAAATAAATATATGAGAACGAATTTTGTGGTAAATCGGCCGGGAACTAGGAACCAGTGCTCATACCTAAAGAATCCCAGCACAAACTGCAGCGCGAACAGTCCCATCGTGATCAAGCCGAGCCAGGAGTGGAGCGAGTAGAAGTTCGGGATCTGCTGCTGGTTGTGCGAGTCCCAGACGGCCATGAAGCCGATCACTATGCACGGTATCGAGCAGGCGTGGAAGAAGGTGTGACACAGCTTGACGATCAGATGCGAGCAGCATCGGCAGATCCGGTAGAGCAGGATGGCTAGAACGAAAAGCGACAAAGGGCATGATGTCGTTCGTTTGGGGAGAAAGTTAGAGAATATGCTGGGACATACAGAAGCCGGATAGCGTGATGTAGCCACCGATCATGAGGACGGGATGAAGGTTGAACTGCAGCTTCGGGTCATCCATGTTGAAGCCCTTCCGGTAGTAGATCGTCCAGAAGATGGTCAACACCGAGGCGGCGATCAGCAGGATCGACGAGACGACCACGACCAGTATGTACTCGAACCATGCGCCACAGTTCCAGACGTGATCGTCATCGTTGTCGTATCGCCTGCGTAAGAGTCGGGAGGAGGAACGTTTTATTAGAAAAGAAAAGTACAGTCCGTGTCCATGCCCTTTGCCTTTAATTGAGTTGCTCTTTGATGGCGATTAGTGTCGCAAATGAAATTATAATCCCAACAATCTTCCACAAATGACCCCTAAGGCGTAGGGGTCGACGATGGTCTCCCGTATGTACGCATATATTGAGATATGGAAGCAAGGAATTGACTAACAACCACCCCAGAACAAGGAAGGGAAAGTTGACGGACCCCGTTTGAATGCGGGATCCGAGAAGCGGGAGGAAGGGAAATGGACGACGACATCCTGTTTCGGATGAATCAACTTCTGGACCGCGATATCGTGGTGCTGGGTTTCTCCGTCTCCGACCAGCTACCACGCGGGGTACAGTTGACGCGAAGAGGTCAATTTAGTTAATTGGCCGGTCCGTGGAGTGAGAGTCCACGCCACTGCTCATTTAACGAACTCGAACGCGAACAACAAGTGGGTGGACGCGTCGTCGTCGTCGCCGTTCAGATCGAGCAAGAACGGTGTCAGTCCGGGACTACTGTGCAAACGGACCAATGATGCATGTGCCTCATTGCGCTTCAAATTCAAACCAATTTTCCAACGGTTGGCTGGCGGGTTTTCGGCTCGATTTGCTAGTGTTACACACGAAAACTGACACGTTTGTGTCCCACAAATTGCCAGCGAATGCGCTGATGTAAATGAAAAACTTGTCCGCCCTCAACTTACGCCACAACCGTCGTTGTTGGTGGATAAAGCGACAAACACTTGGCAAACTTCACCACTCCGATGCTCGGCTCTTAGTTCCCCTCGCTTGTTGGTTGTCAAATTACAAGATAATTAAAGCAATGGACCATCGGGTGCGGCGGATGTAGAGGGCTCCCGTTTATCTCCGTTTGGTCACTCAGTTATCCCAGGGTTTTTTTTGGGCTAGTAAGGGACATGGCTCCCTGTTGTCGATGCCGTAGCGATTGCGCACTGCGTTACGGTTGGTACAAATTGTGTGTTGTGTGGTGCGTAAGATTACGATGGTTTACGACTCGAGGCTTGGCACTGGGCTAGTGTCATCTTAATTTACTGCCTAAATTTACTTAAACGGTCCCGGCCCGGTTGGTAGTACTTGTCCGCAGACTGTAAAATGAGGGTGGATCGAGCTGGAGCCGAGAAGGTGGATTCGGAAAGCAAGTTGCACAGATCGTGGGATTGGTTGAAATTGCCTAAGTTTTAGCACACAATTGCACTTATAATCAATTCCAATGAATGTGCCTAAAGAACTTGTAGCTTTTGTTACTGAAATCAACCGGATTTAACCATTGTTATGAACGATAGTGCGTAATCCATGGTTGGCTAATTTAATTCAAGGTCAGACACAGTTAAGCTGCTATAAGTATTTTACTAACATCAGACAATGTGATGAACATCTACTAAGATTTCTTCGAAAGACAACGTTGCAATAATTAAATTTACAATAATTAAATTCATGCACACCATTTTTTGTCACTTTGTTTTCAATTTCATTTGTTGATTTCTACTCTGAGCTAAAAGAACTTAAACATCAAGATGAACTTTAGAGCGAAACATTTAATGCTAGCGTTAGAAATGTTAGAGATCGAGATCTAAAAAAAATCCATGTTTTGATCAACTGTGCATTGATCACATTAGTTCAAGGATTAGTAATAATAAAGAACCAACTAACCAAACCAAAATATGATACGTGGCAACCCTCCTAAGATTCTTAAACAAAATGCCTAATAACTTAAGCTTACAAAGTGAAGCATAAAAAGTAAAAATGGTAATAGCTGACTGATATGTTTTCAAAATCTACCCGAGCGCATAGAAAAAAACTTTCAATCTACTTTAATTAATTTATTTATTGTACGTGCAATACAATTATTAGTATTTTCTTCTGATGCCAATCACCGTACGACCATTTGAGAATATTTATTGCTAAACTCAAAAGATCATAGCACACAAATATGGAAAGTATTTAGAAAGAATGCTCCCATATTCGGGTAAAAAGAGATTATTACTGTTGAGTACAAGTACTGATAAAACAGTTAAGAAAACTCTAGTATGAAAGAAGCAAAATTAATAAAATCTTAATTGTTGGTAAACCCTTCTAATATTTTTTCAAGTAAAATCCTAAACAATTCAACCAGAGCCAGAGCATAACAGAGGACTTGATCGTTAGTGTGAGCGGATGCCGTCGCCTGCCTAGACCAACATGAATATTAATTGGTCGATTTAAATGTTAAAACTCGATGCACAAGCGGACGCACACCGACAAGCAGGTCCAGCGGAAGACCGAAGTTCTTTGCCCTGCTGTGGGAAGCGAATGACATCCGGAGCACTCGGTCTATGCCGCATAAGCCGGTGAAGGGCTGCTTGTGCTCGAATCGAAGGAAAATCCTCCAATCCTCCAACACGGAGCCCAATCGGTCGCGGCATTTGAGAGTGAAAGTAACCTCCGCCCGCCTCGCTACCGCCTTTCCACTTGCATTCCGCTGCAGTCGGCTTCGAAATCCGGCGATCGAGCCACGAGAGACTGGGCTCGCGTGTGCAACCACGGCCAGTGTGCAATCCCACCCGACCCCCTAGCTCGGGAGTGTGCGGTCGGTGCGGTCCGGCCAAGGGCTCCTCCGGGGGTGAGTGGGTGGGTGGGTGGAAAATCAAACTTGTTTACAAGAAGCTCCCTTCCACGGGTCCGCCTCGCTCACCCAATATCTATTGCCCTCTTGCTGCTGGGTGCCCTCCTTGCTGTGTCTATCTTTCTCACTCCACCTGCCCTCACTCCTCTACCCGTGCATATGCCATTCCCTCCGACCACAACGACGCTCGGAGGAGATCTTCATCGTTACTCGATGCCATTGAGATACATCTGGTGGGAGGGGAACGGAAGCGAATGGAGGCGGGTGACCAGGTGCGGTAGCTTGAACGTACATTTCCCTGCGGCTTTTCCCTTCTCCCCACCGGGTACTCCTCGCCCGCGCCACTCCCGGTCCACCCGATATGGCAGGTTTATTTTCACTTTCTTTTCCTATCAAAGGCCGACCGCGATCAGCTCCGAAGCTGGAGATCAGCGCGTCCAACCAGCACACCTGGCCTCGATGGAAATTGGCCGCATCCCCACCCGTCCCCCCTTCCAGCCGTACCGATCCGATTGATGGATGAAACTCTTTCACCGCATTTGGCGCGTTCGGTTTCGGGATGGAAAACTTTGACTTGGCACGAACAAACAAAGCAGTGGCGCCGGGCCGCGAAGAAGTAGTGGCACGCGGTGGCGGAATCGACAAAAAAAATGACTACAAAGCATTGCCATTCAAATTGCTCACGAGCACACGCTTCAGCCAGAGCGAAAAACGGCACACACAAAGTCCTATTCAAATCGGCCCGGAATCTGTATTGGGGGATTTTTTTTGCTTACGCCGTTGAAAAATTGGCCCTCCATTTGGTTTTACTTGAAGTCGATAGAAAGAGGAAGAGGGAAGGGGAGAAAGAGAGCGCGAAAAAAAAATATGGGAAACGATAACAAAAGAAAGAAATCATCTTCCCGCAGCCTACTCGATTGAATCTCTTTCGGTTTGGGAAAGCCATCCGGGAAAACGTTTCACAACTGGAAGCTAAGCGACAGCAGCGTTTGAAAAATTAAACATCTTGATCACATCTTCTTCCGTGCCGTCAAACGAAGGCACATGTTTGACGCACGATTGTCGCACGCCCCGACACGTGACACCCGGATGATGGGGACGCCCCGCTTGCATTCTCCAATACGATAATACGGACCCCCCGCTCCCTTACCCAGCGGCTCCGCTCGTGGTGGTGGAGTTTCGTGGCATTCTGGTTCTGGCCGCCAGCCGCGGGACACCGTCGGAATGCACTGTCGGGCCACTGAACACACACACACGCAGGGTGGACACTTTAGCGGCCGGTTTGGGTTCACGTTTCGGTGGTTTTCGATAGGTCGATCACTGACGATCGATCACTGTATTAAACCGGATAGCTGTATACAGGCACCGCAACTGCGAATTTAAAACACCAACTATTTTGCTGCCCTTTTTCTGCCGGACCGGAGCAATTCTTCAATTGTGTAAACTTCCTGGCCAAAAAAGCATAACCACACACACAAACACACACACGGGTTTGGTTCGCGCGCGCGAAAAACAGATTCAGCAGCGTTGCAGCGTTACGAATGCGATCAGCATCTCTAGCTTAACTGAATTCAATCTGCGCCTTTAACGTTTTATCAACACCCGGACGGCGTACATTCTTTGCCCTGTCCGATCGGCGGAGCGCTCGTGGCCAAACTTGCTCTCTCAATTTAACCGCGGCCTCTACATGGGACCGCCATATATTCCGGCGTTGATCATCTCACGATCGTCTTGCTGTTTACTCTCCGCGGCCACGCAAGAGCACCGAGGCAAAAACGAAAAAAAGAAAACCACCTTAGAAAAACTCCCCCCGTAGACAAACAGCAGAGAGCCCCGGAGAGTCATAGAAAGGAAAATGAGCGGATGGGAGACGGCTGGATGTATGGAAAACGTCCAACATACACAAAAGGCTCGCTCTCCGGGAATCTAATGGAGAGGAAAATCTCCGGGCGTGCGGGGTACGATGGGAAACGGTGGTCACGGCATCCGAAAGGGAGTTAGATTTCCATCCGTCCATTCACTGCAAGCGCCCGCGGTTTAGTGGCGAACACTACTGCACGCAAGAATCGCCTTTTGGGAGAAACCATTCTAATGCAATGACGTATATTTCGCTATCGAAAGTCACGTGTTAGTGGTTCCAAATTACATTTCCTTTATTTTTATATTCATAGTTTAATCCAAATCAGATCAAAATAGCCAGTATTGGACATGGCCATGCTCCTATTAACACAATTACGTGAAAAGGTAACGGAAACCGCTCTTAATACGAAACCTTCCGTATTCGGCGTTCCGCCTGGGGAGAGATATTAATCGATGATAATGTGTCATAGAGTCGGTGCTAAAACACGGTTCGTCAAATGGTATCCAAACTGCATGCAGAACGATCAAGTTCAGCTAAAAAGTGATGCAAGTCTAACAAGTATATTTTTCTTGAAAAATAGATAGAAATATGTTTCAATTTGCTGACAATTTGCCCACTGTTTGTACGTCATAACCACAACAACATACTTTTTCAAGGGACATTTTAACATTTCAACACAAAAACTATGTAAAATTAAAAAAAAATCAATTATGTACGTTTGAATAGCATTTTTGTGACACTCCCCTAGGAGATACTATCTAAAAATAGCGAAATGTGTGGAAATAACACTCTTTCATAAATTTTATCCAATTTAAATTTAATTATGCTTTTTAGATACATCGTTGAGTAGAACAAATTATAGATTTTATCCGCAGAGCAGTAACTTGTGTTCTGGTGTTTTGCTATTTCATATCGTCGTGCAAAACCAATCAAAACACTTTTAAGTATCAAATTCTTAAATTGCTACAATGAGTTAAACTTTAAACCATAGGCACTTCATCTTCGTACTTCGATGCTTCATGTTAGGTCAAACGTGTGGCCATCAGTGTAGTGTACCGGGCCACAAAGCGCGTTACGAAATGTACTTCAGATTAATCCCTCCACCACGTACGGATAACAAAGATCAGCGCAGGGTCTTGTGATCTTCTGATTTCGTTGTGAAGCTGCAATCGCATTCTAACCGAGACTCCGGGATGGCCAAGTGGTTTGGACCAATTTATGGTGATTGAAAGAAGTAAACCCCGGGACCCTGTCCGGGTTTGCTGAAGATCGCCATTACGTCGCGATACTGTGATGATGACAAACGTACGCAGGAGAATCGTTATACATATTCACATTCGGATTGTGGAGGACAAAAAAATATGAGCGTAGTTTTGTGCTGATTTACATTCCCCTATGCCATGCCGAATGCTGGAATAAGAAACTGGGAATTCCAGCGGGGTCCACATGGTACTTACTTTTCGTCCGGCGGTGGCGGCATGTCGTGCTGGCTGGGACTTCTCGGTGGCGTCTTCTCGCTTTCCATCATCGCTAGCGGAGCCTCGCAGGGAAGGGGGCTCACAGACGATCCGTCCATTTTGAGCTTTATTTTGGCGGTTTTAAGTTAACACAAGTATAAACACACACACACACAAGCACGGACGCACTCGATCGCGCACAATCACAAAACGGTGCTAATGGTTAACCAGCTCGACGAGCAGAATGGAACGAATGCAGGGCTCTTGCTGCAGATAAGCCCGAGCTTGGATATATACTCGCGTTGACACTGGTGGACCGGACACTGGCGAGTGGAAAGATGTCTTCAACACGTTACCTCGCTCGTAAGTTGTGTGTGAGGCTGAAAAGTCAGAGGAGGAGGAGCAGAGTTAGTACCTGTTAGATAAAACGGCAGGTGTACTGGGGGTATTTCGTAATCTCGCACGCATGTGACGGATTGGAAGATGCTGCTTGCGGTTGATAAGAGTCGTCTGTGTCGCTGTGATAAAACACGGAACGTAATTAAATGTCGTTGACAAACTGTGTCAGATGGAGAATGAGGAACCCTGCTCTGAGGTGCGGGACAGAGAAAAAGCGAGCGAGCGAGAGAAAGAGAGAGAGAGCGCAGACCAAGGAAGTGCGAATGCACTTGCCGAGCCCTGATTCCAAAGGCTCTAAGGATATTTGGCGGAATGGGCGCAGCAGGATAACGCCCTGGATGAGAGATTGCTGTTTTTTGTTTGCTTGTTAGCTGCTCACTGAGCCTTTCCACGGATGCACCTCAGCCAAGGTGAATCTCGGGCTCATACATAATAGATTACGGCCTGAAGAAACGTGGAAACAACCGTCCGCCCGAATGGGCAGGAGATGGACTATTGCGCGCCAATCGATAGGGAGTCCCGTTAACTTCCCACACCACCACTGGAAGGATGTCCATCCGAGGAGTGGCATCCGGAAAACTAGCACTTCTTTGTTTATCTCACACGTCCCTCGGCGAGGGAAGGGCCCGTCCAAAGGTGGAATATGCCTGAATTCTGGCAAGCACCTGCATAACTTCCACCGTGTTCTGTCACCAATAACTTTCGGCACGTAGAAACTGTCACCGGAGGTCGGAAAATGGGTAGTTTTAATTTTAAAAATCACGTAAAACCAGCGGACACTACCTTCGGCGAGCCTGATGCGTGTCGGATGCTGCTCCCTTTTGCTCTGGTGAGGGCGGAAAAACTGCCAAAAAATGGCAAGGATGTTAAAAGGGAGAAAAAGAGCGCGTATTCGTTGGTATGTATGTGTGTTTGGGAGAGCACATTTTCACGAGAATTCAACGGAGAACAACGCAATCGCTTGAAAGCTCGCGGAAGCTGCGCCCTTATTTTTTGGACTTGCTGGGATGCTGGGCTTGCAGAAGGGCCGAGCCGTTGGTTTACTCCGTAGGGCTGGGGTTTATTTACTTTTATTTTAATTATTCAAAAAACTGTTACTTGAAGTGGTGTGCGGCGAACGCACATTCTAGCGCACTCGAAGCGGTAAGAAAGGGCTGATAACCTACTTCTCGAAACCTGGACTATCTTGCAGCTGGGAACAGGTGCTTTCCACACCACACCGGAACACCGGAACAGTTCGTTCTCAAGGCTCAGTATATTTGAATTCTTTGAGGTCAAGTGAACGAAAACATACATTCTGGCCGACTCAAAACCCCGTTGTTTGCGAGTGCATGCGTTTCCCCACTGCGCATGACCACATGCTAGGGTGGCGGGTGACCAGCGGGGAGGAGCGGAAGCTGAAAAGCTCTCAAATTTCAATTACACCCGCCGAATGTGCGGACGGCTGGCGTGGTCAACGCTTGCGGACCCCGAAGTATGGAGGAACGCAACGCAGCGTAAGGAAGGAAAAACGTGGATAAAAAACCCTCCGACACCCTTCGCATGGTGCATAAATATATGAACAGATATGGAAGGGCTTAATAATTCAGCAACGGTTTCCTGGATCCGGCGTCCGGATTTACGGTTCAATTATTGAATCGTCTTCGTGTCGGTTAGTTGAATTCTTTACGCCTTCCGGGGGTTCGATGTGTGACTTTTGTGCGGCAAACAGCGGGGGTCTACGTTACTTTACGCTTCTGTTCACTCTACACACATACCCAGGGGGTAACGCCACTTTCAAAAAGGATTTCGTTGTTGTGCCTACTTTGATCTGTCTCAGGCAGTTTCTCGTCGAAAGGGTTGCTAATGCTGGCGGTTACTTTGTTTTGACATATTTTATGCGCCTCCCTCCAAATACACCTTCTCGTACGCACGCACACAAACACGCTAGAAGTAAATACATCGGTTTACCTACCAGTCGCCTCGAAGGAAAACTAGGAAAGCGCAACAAATAACGCCCTTCTTCCGGGGTGGAAAACTTGTACGGTAGTCGATCCCGGTTGTTGTTCGACGATGTTTGGGATCGCTTTCCACGGGCAAGAGTGGGACTCAGCGTAGGCACACACAAACAAACATGTCCTCCTGGGAAGGAGAAAAGCTCTCATATCAGCCCTAAACATTTCCGCTGGGGAAAGAGAAGACAGAGAGAGAGAACGTGCGAGAATCCTTGAGGAATTCGAGTTAACGCCCTTTTGTGGCGTTTGTGTATATTGGCCCGTGTTTCAACACGTGCTCATTGACGGGAGGTTGCATCGAGCCCAGCGATTTCCTTCCCGCCCTTGCTGCTGGTGCAAAGCTTTGAGCTTTTGAGGGTGCTTTTGAAAGTGATCTAAACTGAGGCTTTTGCATCTTTTCGTTCATCCGATCGTTCAACAATTCGCGCTTCTTCCTTTGTTCGCACGAAATTTATGGTTTTCGTGATTTATGTTGCATGAACTTGAATTTAAATTTTACTTACTTAAATTAGAAGCTTTCAATCTACAATTTGAGGTCGACGAATCCGAAAATCACCAAATGAAAATCCAGGAAAACTACCAAATAAATTTTCAGGAAAAAGTGAATGTTGATGGTGTGAAGGGGTGGAAAAACTCTATTCAAAATAAACATTTTCACGGATTTGGAATGTTCACTTTTTGTTAAATTCCACTGAAAATTGAACACTTTGTGTTTAACAATCCAAAAGGCCTAAGATTCAATAATAAATCTAAAAGTACGAAATAATTAAATAAAAAATTTCTTGATTGACTGTTAAAAAACTAAAAAAAGTTCATGCAGCATTCCAGAGTTCGATGTGATAGTTTGCTAATAATAAGAAATAAAACCCATTGATATATTATTCTAATCGTATGCCGACCAATGGAATACGATAAAAAAGATAGATAGCTTTTATTTGCATATACATTACATTTTACTTAGCTTTCCTTACATTCCCCACCTGCTTCTTAAACGTGGTCTTCTTCACTCCTGGTCCTTTCTTCTCGTTACGTGGTTTACCCGCTGGGCCGGACTTGGATGCGCCACCGCCGTTTGCTTGTTTTTTGCCACTTTTCGTCGATGCATCATTCTTCCTCGTCTTGTTGGCCGCGGGAGAGGTACTTTTGCTGGTGCCATTGGAGAACTTTTGCTGCAGATGCTTCAACTTCTGATGGAAACGTGATCGTTCCTCCACAACCTTGACCTCCGCCTTGGACAGCGTTATCGGTTTGTTGCCGGAAGGTTTCGTCTCTGCATTGCCGTTCTGCTCGCTTTCGCCAGTGGAAGCACTTGTTTTGTTTTCATCCCTCGCTTTCTTCTCCTTTTTCTTCTTCGTCTTAGTATTCGTGGGCTTCTGGAATACCTTCACCACGTGGTTCTTATCCTCTCGGGCAGCCTTCCGCTTCTCGACGACGTCCTTGTAGTACCAGTCGCGCTTGTCGATCTTTTTCGGTAGCTTTACTTCCTCCTCATCTACTGCTTCATCTTCCGGCTCATCGGCGACGCTGTTGGGAATACCATCGGAGAACTTTTGCAGCTTCGCCACGAAGAACCCGTCCATGTTGTGCGTGTGGGGATAGAAACGGCGCGTTAGCTTCATCGACGAGTGATATCGTCGACCATCGTAGCTGGTCAAACCCTCGACACCGAAGTCGATGCCAATCGAGACGAGTCGCACGTTGCGCTTCTGTAGCGCATAGTCGATAACCCATTCGTTCTCCTGGGGCAGCACGGAGCAGGTGGAGTAAACCAGATAGCCTCCTGTCTCCGATTCAGCCGAAAGGCAGTCGATCGCAGCCAGGATTAAGCGTCGCTGCAGATTGTAACACCTCTGTACGTCCGTTTCCGTCTTGGTGGTTTTCACACTCGGATCCTTCGAGATGACGCCCGAGCCGCTGCAGGGTGCATCGAGTAGCACTCGATCGAAACCCTTAATCACATCGGGATACTTGGTACCGTCAATGTTCGTAACGACGGCATTCTGTATGCCGAGCCGGTGAAAGTTGCCCAGTACCGCGTGCAGGCGATCTTTGTTCGAGTCGTTCACGAACAGCACGCCCGTGTTCTTCATCAGGGCGGCGATGTGGGAACTTTTGCCACCCGGAGCCGCACACATATCCAAAATGCGCTCATTTTCCTCTGGGGCGAGTGCCATAACGGGCAGCATACTGGAACCGCCCTGCAGCATGTAGTGTCCGGCGAGGTATTCCGGTGTCGCCCCGAGCGGTACCTGCGACGAATAGACGACCAGCCCATCCTTGGACCACTTACCAATCGGATCCAGATTGATGCCACGGTTGATCAATGCCTGTGCAAGATCGCGCCGACGCGTTTTCAAGCTATTGGTACGGATTGTAAGCGGACGCTGCACTTCGGACGCTTCGAGGAACTCGAGCAGTTCGTTCGGGGAGAACAGTTCCATCAGCAAGCCCATGAAGTACTCATTGTACGAGTAGTACAGACACAGATCTTTAAGCAGCAGATCCATGTAATCGCAACGGGAGCGGTTGGGATCGCGATTGGCCGCGAAATCCGACAGCACACCGATGACGTCCCGGATGCGGATGTTCACATCCTGCAGGCTTGTGGTTTGAGCCATCTCCTCCTCCGATGGGAACTCGAACCGTTCTCGATTCGCCGTAGATTCTGCCATTTCTTCATCGGCCAACTTTTGCTCGCGCTCCATCCGTTTCTTCAGCTTCTTGTTTGCTGCTTCAATGGGTAACATGTCTGCATCTTCTTCGTCACCTTCTTCGTCATCGTCATCGTCATCGTCCTCATCCTCATCATCATCGTCCTCCTCCGCATCCTCAACTTCTTCCTCCTCTCCACCTTCATCATCTGATTCTCCGTCTTCCTCCTCCTCTTCTTCGCTGGTCATTTCCTCTTCATCCGAATCGTCCTCATCGGAGTCGCCCTGTTGGAGGAATTTCTTCATGTCGTTCTTTTTAACGACCCCGCCAGCGACCTTCTTCGCTTTCGGCGCTGCGTCGTCATCCTCATTGTCACTGTCGAACAGATTGCGCCCTTTTTTGGCCGCACCATTCTTCAGCCCATTCGTAGCGATAGGAGCCGGTTGGCCAGCCTTACGTCCAAGTTGTTTGTACTTTTGGCGACTCTTTTCTAAATCGAAAATTTTAGCCGGATTGATCGTGTCACTTTCACCGGTTTTCTGAACTGCAAGCGATGCCTTCGCTTTCTGAGCGTTGGCTTTCTTTTCCTCTGCCTGCTGCTTTTTTACTTGCTTCTGTTCGCGTTTTATCGCCCGTTTCTTTTGATGGTGGGACAATTTTCTATCATCGTCATCCTCTGGAAAGAAGAATTGGATTGTAACTCGTCACCATGCACGGTTCCATGCACCAACGATGCGATATCCGTGTTCCGCGTACCACTGAACTTACCTTTTATAAATTTGAAAACTGGCTCCTGTTGTTTGCGAGCCTTACGGCCAGGACCTCGCTTGGGTTTCTCCTCAAAGTTTCCTTTGCGTCCCATTGTAACTAGCCACAGAAAACAAAAATTATTGGTGAAAACGCTGCTCGTGCGGCGTTTCTTGATTCACAATTGAACATGCACGTTTAACACGAGGTTTTTGACAGTTGTTTATTGTTGACAGTTTGCCAAAGTTATGATAAATAAGGAACAGGCAGATAGTTTGACAATCGACTTAGAGTTTGAAAACTAAACTCGCAAGCCAAATAGCTTTGGAGCTCTGATTTCAAATAAATCATCGTCATAAAGGTCCTGAATAGTGCATATCTATTTTAATGATGTTAATTCTTTTCATAAATTAGTTTTTAACTGGAAAAACGGAGATCATCTCCTTGGTAAATTTGATGCGAACACCTTCCCTACATGACCTTGTTCGTATTGCAGAATGTAAACAAAAGCAACGAGCAAAATGAATAACAACCTGCAGTTGAAGTGACGAAAAACTTACCAAAATGCCGGTGCCTTGTGGAAGTAAATGTGGCCGTAATGCTTTTATGCGGGTAAGTGAGTTGCCTAGAATTTAGAATGCCTCCTAGTCTATCAATTCCGTCCATATATTTTGTTGTAGAGGCCGAAAACGGGCGATGTGCTGTGCAAGGAATGTTTCTTTCTCGCGTTCGAAACGGAAATACACAACACCATCCAACAGGAACAGCTCTTTCGAACGGGTGAAAAGGTGGCAATCGCGGCCAGCGGCGGGAAAGACAGTACCGTACTTGCCCACGTTATGAACGTGCTGAACAACCGGTACAAATATGGTCTGAATCTGGTGCTGCTGTCCATCGACGAAGGCATAACGGGCTACCGGGACGACAGTCTCAAGACGGTGGCCCAGAATCGGGACGATTATGGGATGCCCCTGCGTGTGCTCTCGTACCAGGAGCTGTACGGCTGGACAATGGATCGAATCGTGGCGGAGATTGGCCGAAGCAATAACTGCACCTTCTGCGGGGTATTTCGTCGCCAAGCATTGGACCGGGGTGCTCGGCTGATGGAGGTGGACTGTGTGGCCACCGGGCACAACGCGGACGATATAGCGGAGACGGTCATCATGAACATACTGCGTGGTGATACGGCCCGGTTGCGACGATGTTGTGATATCAAAACGGGTTCAAAGGAAGCCGACACAATCCCGCGGGTAAAACCGCTAAAGTACAGCTACGAGAAGGAAATCGTAATGTACGCTCACTTTAAGAAGCTAGTGTACTTCTCTACCGAGTGTGTTTTCGCGCCAAATGCGTACCGTGGCCATGCGAGGGCTTTTCTAAAGGACCTGGAAAAGGTGCGCCCTTCGGCCATCATGGATATCATCCATGCGGGCGAACAGCTGCAGATTAAGGGCACGGTAAAGAAACCGGTCCGGGGGATTTGTGGTCGATGCGGGTTCGTCTCTTCACAGCAGCCATGCAAGGCGTGCGTACTGTTGGAGGGATTGAACCGAGGTTTGCCAAAGTTAGGCATTGGTAAGAAATCCAAGGGCGATCGAATGGTGGCACTGCAGGATCAGCAGTTACGCGAAAAAGCTCATCTGGTTAAAAACGATTTTTAAAACAAGCGAACGCAACACAGGCATGTATTTTGGAAGGAGTTTTTGTCATCGTGAAAATATATTACCTCACATTAATTTCTTTTTTATTTTCTTCAGCATCTTTGAGATTGAGAAAACTATTTTCACCGCGAAACAGTTTCGAATATGAGTAAAAAAAAACGCACGATCCATTCGCTATACATTCAATGCAAACAAAAACCGTTTATTCAACTTTAATGAAGATATAAAAAATCTCACGATGCGTGGGTATTGTGCTACGATAACGACAATATTTTGATCTACACTAAAAGGACACGGACTAGATGCCGGCTTTTGGCATGATTTGGGAGGGTTCAAATTGGAATGGTTTCACCATAGGATACTTTATCTACCACCGAGATAGGAAGATCTTGGATAGCGGAAAGGGAAATGGGTCAGTCCGGGGAATGGATGTTGGAACCGACTGAGTGTTTTGATTGGCTGAGGAGGATTCAAATCTTTGTGTTTTCCATTTCGTTTCGCATCGCTCTATCTCGTCGACGACTTGCACTCGTCCTGCCGTATAGCCTTTTCCATGGCTCGCTGAACCTCGAGATCTAGCGCCCGCTCACGATCACTTTCCGTTTCGCTAAATTCGGCCGCTGTCACGTAGGTCTTATTGTGGTATCTACAAACGAAGCCAAAAGGCGATTACTGGCATCGGTTGACCGGGTGGTTGGGTGAAGGAGTCGGTTGTAGGGTGAAGGAAGTACACCGCCGAGTGAAGGGGTGGTTACAAGGTGGGTCCAAATCCGGTTGATCGTTTCAAAACAATTATTTATCTTTTAAATTGTATTCGATTGTTTTGTTTCTTTAGGCATCAATTTTGAGTTCGGGACGCATTACTGCACAGTGTTGTCTGCCGCGAGTGGACGTGATAGCAGGGTGGGCAAACCCAGGGGGTGGGGTGGGGGGATTTGACCCCGGCAAAAGGTGGTGACGCAGTATGCAGTAGTACGGGTGCCCCGTTGGTTAGCTTTTGGATCTGAGAGTTAGGTACCTGAACTACCTGTGCGTACTTGAAGATGGCTGCATGTCGAGGCAATGATTGTCCTTGGTCCGCAGCGGATGGCCGAAGTGGCCCTTGGCGGCGGTCGCCTGCACGTGGCGGGGCGTATTGGCCCGATGGTGATCCCTTACCGGTGACAGTTCTTTGATGGATTCCGTGCTCGACTCGTGATGCAATATGCTCGCTACAGGGAACGAAAGGAAAGGGAGTACATTACTCGAGAAATTATCTTTTTCTTTTTCGAGAAGATGGATCCATACTTGGGCAAGGGGTTTTCGATGGTATCCTAAAGGTGGGTGCGTTCGAGAACTCATTGATGGGGCTGCTGCTGTCCGACTCGGAGTAGTTGCTCGGACCGAAGCTGCGCTGGCCCATGCGCCGCAGGGCGCCATCATCCCATTTGCCTCCCATGGCTTTCGTTGAGTTGGGCATATTGAGCGGGGTTTCATCTGAAAAAGGGGGCATATATTAAATTATATTAAATCCAAAAATAGCAGCCAAAAATAAATAGCTTTGCCTACACGGAACCTGGGCTAATATTTGGCAAAACGAATCCGAGTACAGTTGAGTGACATTCAATTTATTTATTAATTTCAACAACGTCGAAACTGAATAACGGCTTCTTAGGTACACAAGCACGTTGCTTTTATAGTACTTTGTCTCGTATTTCCTTGTATATTTTCCTGCCAAACAGTAAGTTGGACACCTGAGAAAAGGAGAATTGCCTGGACGCCTCTGTATCTTTCGCCAATATGAAACTATGTCGAAAACAAGATTATCATTACTAGAAATCCAACCCATTTTACGAAAGGGTAGGAAGATTTCTTTTTATTTAAATTTAAATTCTTTGTCCACTATCAACACGTAGTTGGCATTCTTTTTCAATGCTATGTAAATATTAATACTTATATTTTTGTTATATTGATTTTAAACCATTTCAGACTTCTACAACAGTTGGTAAGGGTTGGATTCAATTGTTCTCCGTGATAAGTATCTCAGCCTTTTATTTTATATTTGTGTAACATGAGCTATTCTAAGCTATTATTAAACAGTTTAGTTATTCCGACCCTTTCCCTATCGTTAAATACTTTTCTATTTTTATGATGAAAATAATACTAGTTGATTTCGTCGAGTAGCAATACGTGTATTTTAATAAAAAACTTATTCAAAATTGAACTTGGAAAAAAAAATCATTGATATTAATTTTACTTCAAAAACTTGACCAAAAAAACTGACATTTTTTTCTTTTTGGTGAGTCCTACTTACCGTTCAGCCCAATTATTGGTAAGAATCGAAATAACTAAATAACTTGAATCTAAATTCTCTAACGAAGTACTAAGTAAGTAAAGCAAAGTTTGTTTAAATGGAACTTAAACAAGCAGAAAGGATAGGAATTGCAAAGTGTTTGAAACAGAGGACCTTTTGTATGTGAGATACGTAACAGCCTTACCCGTATTGTAGAACTGCTGCTTGTGCCAGCTCGATTTTCCCTTGATATGTCCCGGCATGTGCCCGGTGGCCTCCAGCAGCGGGTAGGCGGTGGCGTTCAGGTCGCACTCCGGATGTCCGAACGTGCGGAACTGCAACGAGTAATCGATGTTCGACGGGTTGAGGCTGCGTGGCTCCTTGCACAACCGACCCGTGCTGGCGTTGAACGTGGCGTACGGCGAAATTTCGTACATTTCCGCATTCTCTTCCTTGTTGATCACCTTCACCGGGGACGCACTGTACACCTGCTGGTTGCGCACGTTCTCCGACTGCTCCTTCAGGCTCAGATCCGCCGACAGTGTCTGCGTGCTGTAGCGATCGGAGTGGTTGGTGAAGCACAGAACGCCACGATACTTTGCCACGACAACTCTAGCGTACGGGGGAGAGAGGACAATATATTGCATCAACAGATTGTTCAGCAGATCGTTTGATTTAGTGACTCGACTTACAGACACAGGACGACCACGATGAGCGTCACCACCATTACGGCCGATTGGAGCCACTGGAAGTCCTCCTGGTGCAGCAGATCCGTGTCGCGGTCCTCCTCCGGGATCGCCTTGTACTCCGGCGGGGGAATCTTCTCGCCCGACTGCGTCAGCGTGGCGAAGTTGTACTGGGCCATCGTTTTGCCCGCATCGTTGTTGGACGTTATCTTCAGCTCGTACCAGGTCGCCGGCACGAAGTCGCAGAACGAGATGCTCCCGTTGGTGTGCTGGTCCGTGCCGGACAGGTCGGAGGACACGATCGTCCAGAAGGGTGTGTGCAGCCGCCGGTACTCGATCGAGAAGTGCGATATGGGGCAGCCTCCGTTCAGCCAGGAGGTGAGGAACAGGCTCAGGCAGGTCGCGTTTGTACTGAACAGCTCCCGTTCCTCGGGAATGTGTGGAGCTGGAATGGAATGAGTGTGTGTAAAGTAAAGACAAATTAGACCAAACCAATCGGGAGTTTTCTAACTAAGAAAATTAAGCATTTGGTCGAAAGGCATTGTTTCAAAAACAAATCTGCAGTTCTCTGGATAAGTTTTCATTGCAGAACCCTACGCAAGATTATTTAAATTAAACCTCAATATTTTAGACCGGCAAAGTCCGGCCCACAAGAAAATTTTTAGTGCTTCATACAAAAAACCAATCTCAAATTTTATCAGATTTGTTCAAGATTTCAGATTTGTTTTCTTCCCAAAAATGAAGATTTTAAAAGGTTGAACGAGGTGTTTCTGTTATATGCTGAAAAAACAACATCAAAATTCAACGAAAATAAGTATCAAAATGGTGAAAAAAGTGTAATAATCAAATTTCAAATATTTTATGTTGTACCAATTTTGATGTAACTTTACTATTTAGAAAAATGATACTCCATTCAAAAGAGTACTACTTTGAAAATGTTAAACCATTGTTTAAGGTATCCGGCTCGCAATTTCGGTTTCCTTTTAATAATCTTTTTAGGATATGTAGTATGTCAACCCCTATTTTAGACGGTTGGTACCTCCTTTCATATTTACAAATTGTAAAAATACGAACTTCACGGCCTCACATTTCAGTTCAACAGAAAAAGGCGGAACAAAGCAAATTGAGTTTGAAATCGTGTAAGATTTCCTTAGCATAGTTTAATTACATTACAACACATTCGTAAACTACTTCAATATTTTATTTTACGAAAGCTTGGTAGTTTTATCGAGATAAAACTTAACATTGTGGTAATATACATCAGCTTATATAGAGTAGAATAAATCGGTTCGACAAAACAATCAGACTTTCCATACATATAAAATTGATATACTTTCTGAACTAAATCAACTCAAGGTTGTACATGCATCCTGCATTCACAAACGAATTTTCGGCATCATATTTTATCTTATGAAGAAAAATTGTTATAAAATGATTTTTCATCTTTGGTTAAATTTGATTAAATTTCTCAAATGATCAACCTTGTTTTGGTATCATGAGTTTCTTAAAAAATAACAAATCTACATTGATAGTTCTTGTTTAAAAATTATCGACGTGGCGCCTTCTGTGTGATAATTCGGGCCATTTTCGCCCCATAATTTTGAATGACGCGTAAAAAAGAGTGCGCTTATAAATCTTTGTTTTAGTGAGTTGTGAGTTCAAAGGACAACAATTTGTGAGTTCAAAGGACGTTTTAGTTTTTTTTAGTAAATGAAGAGATAAATAATAAAAGATTAGTAAATGAAGAGATAGATAATAAAAAAGAACTTAAAAAAAACTTGAGTAAATCAAATCTAATTTGCATAAACTTTCCATCAAGCAGCACCTACAAATTCGAAAACATCGTAATCCTCTTGCTTCAACAACATCCCATTTGGATGAAGGTGATTTAATCGGGAATGGAAAACGATATGCAAGACCGGTACTGCACTAACCGAATCATTTTGCACTGCATGGACTCTTGTCGGTAAATGCCAGCCTTCGAACAAGTACCGCAGCTCTTCAAGACCGAGCAAGTGATGCACTTTGATTTCAAAGAGCGGTATGAAATTCCCCAGCCTCAATGGCATAAAGATGATGATTTGCCAGGTACTGATTTTCCCAGAAGATGATTCATTCGTACTTGACGATGAATGGAAAGATATGCTTAGGTGCTCTAATTACGCAGGCACACAGATCCTCCGAGTTATGATGGAACGGTGTGTGCTATGAAATGCTGACCTAAAATAGCATCAAATCAAGTGTGTAAATACATGAACCGTGTGGCGAGGTTTCAAAAGCATTAGCCACAGTAAGGTGAATGGTTACATGGGTAACGTTTGCTAAATTTATAGGGCTTATATTGTTAAAGCCCGAGGTGGAGGGGAAGTTGGCTTTGTCCACATTTAGTATTTAAACGATCTCGGCAAAACTAACTATTGCGGATAAACTGCAAATCAACTTCAAAAGATAATGCACTAAAATATCGGACTATAGAAGATGAGAACAAACAAATTTTGATATCCCTAACAGAGGCGGATTAATCTACTCCGGGTCCCAATCAGTAGGTCCTCCAGACATTTCTATTATCCGTAGTGTATCTATACCAAATATCAAAGTTGTACTTGTTTGTTTTATATGAGCCTGGAATCAATTGGACATGTTTGCAGTATTGTCATAAAGTTCTTATGTGTTTCAATTGGAATAAAATAAGAAAAACAAACATTCTTTTATTCTTGCTAACCCGGACCAATATTTTATAACGAATGTTCATTGATCTAGATGGGAAATATCAGTCGAAGAATTAAAAGTATTGCTATAGTATGAAGCCGCTTTGAATTGTATTATAATTTTCGATTGGAATTCGCTTTGAATTCGATTTCCAATTATTTTTATATCAACCATTTGATGTGATGGATAATTCACATTTCATTTTCCACTATTTGCATGGTTTTGTACCTGTAACTCATCATTTTCACCTAAGCAAGTTAAAAATGTTCCCTACAATCCTGCTTCATTGCGGCTCCAAATCCTAAATCGAGACAGCATAGTAATTTTCTATTCAAAACTACTCAACTTCTTTTTTGAGTGGTTCATTCTAATTCTCACTTCATTCTAGTTTCATCTTTAAAAAAATTCAAATCGGTTCTATTCTATTGTTAATAGAGAATGTTTATGTAAATTGTAAATAACTAACATTATTTTTATTATTTTTATGATTGTGAAATGTATGAAAAATCGATCTCCAATTATTAATCCTTTTAACATGGGTAACAATACACATTTTTGTCCGTAAATCGCAGGCACTGCAAACGGAAAAAAACAAAACCGAAACAAGGCAAAAGAGAACATAATCTACCAAGGCTTGTAAAGGAAAAGCAATTGATTTCGATACGAGAACCAAGCTGGCTTTGAGAAACCAAAGAGCAAAATATAAGTGAAAAATTAATATCGATGGTTTCTATCGAGTTTTCAGCCTTGGGTCGCTCAGTCCGTTCAGTGCGCTCATAGGCAGATCCACCTCTAGTTGAAAATCATTAATAGTACTAAGATTTGTCGGATTTCAAAAATATGTATACGCTTTTTTGGAGTTTATCCGCTTCGGGAAATAATTGTCTGATTGACGTTGATGACCACGAGGCATTATTTGCGGCTAATCATGTCAAAATGTGACTAATCTTTTATCTGATGTTTTTTTAAGCTGAATATTTTTTCTGTAAACTCATTTTCTACAATTCATATAGCTTTTTCTCCATATAGATTTTAAACTTTTTTTCTGTTGTGTTCCGGAAGAATTTTGTTTTTGGTACACCTTGGTTCAAGTCGCGTTTCTCCTTGGAGTCACTTGATTTGATGCGATATGAATGATGCATTGTCCACTTTAAAATAATCGAGTTTATTGTCTCATACCAACACGACACTTTGCCACTAAGAATAATAAACGTTAAAGTATATTAAATACCCAATCAAATCCAAATCACTTGCTTATCTGGCAGATTATCGCAATACACGTGGCAATTGGATTTTTTAAACTCAAATTCTATTTAAAAGTGTGAGCTGAAGTTCGAGGAAATATCGCCCTACGGAATCGCATACGGAGGTATCTCTTGTTAACCATAGTCTTTTTTTCAATCTATTTCCAGCGTGTCGATTTCACTGGAATCAGATATGTAAATTATCTTCGATGCAAAGTGTGTACTTTCGTACCCATTTTGAAACCCATCAGCGTACATATGCTGTAAAGCGTCAAAAATACAATTTACCGTAATTAAAAAATATAATCCGTTGCAAACCAGCATTAACACGTGAAACCCAATCGGTTAAACTCGCGCGCCCATTAAACAATTGGTTCGACTTCGCCGAATACCCCCAGGAATATGCGTCGTTCGGATGATAATCCTGGAAGGTGTAGCGCGCCCTCTCTCGCTAGGCTCCCGTGGGCTCTCATTTTTGATGGCCGCGAATGCATCCACCACCGCAAGCCATCAGCCATCTTGCCAAGTGCTGCGAGATCGAGGAATCCCGGTTTGAGGAATAATTAATGACACGCGCATCGCACCCACACCATATGCGCGCGGGGCAGGCAGGTTTCCACTCAAGCCAGCTGCTGGGAAAGGGAAAAACATTTAGCCCGGATTTGCAACAAACGGCCAGGGCCGGGAACGGTGCTGCCGATGTGATTCCGACTCGATGAAGCCTCACACCTCACCCAGCACTGTGCACCTTCAGGATCCATCGGTTTCGAGTGGTTCGAGAGTGTGTGTGTATGTGTTTTGTGTGTTACCGTTGGGGGCTTGTTAAATAGTCAAATTAATCCATTCAATTACATCAGCACATCAAGAGTGCACACGAGCGGCGGTCGGGAGGGTTACGGAATGTGTGTGAGAGTTTGTGGCAGTACAACATACGCCCGATGGATTGGATTTTCATTCCGGACGGGTTTCCACCGGCGGTGGGAGTCGGGCTGGTAATCATCAGGGAAGCCAAACTATCTTCCCATTTCACCCCGTTCCCCGCAATCGGACCCTCTCGGTGTGTGGGCTGCGGCCGGGAAAAGGATCGATAAATAGTCCAAACGGTCGGCCGGGGATTTGTGGAAAACCGTACCGTGTTACGTGTGTGTGTGTGTGTGTGTGCGGCTCCTTGTGCGGGGGAACTCGGGAAGGGTGGACAATCGACCACCGAAACCCATTCTAATGTTGCTCTGCCCGGGGTATTATGTTTCGTAAAGCCCGGGCCACCGGATGCAGTGACAGGATTTTGCTGCTTCTAATGTCGCATCCGTGTGTGCATCGGTGCGAACCGAGTTGTCCTGTCCCCCTACGGAGAACCTCCCAACAACTCCATGTGTATGTGGGCATGCTCATCTATTCCACTTTATATGACGCCATGTGTGTGTGTATGTGTGTGTTTGCCTTGGAGCCGTGTGCATCCGAGCGCACATTAGGTTTGGGGTTCATTGAGGTGTATAATTAAACGTACATTTAATGATGCTGCACACTGGCACTCATGACTTCCACTCCCCCGCGAGGAGGGGCGGAGGAACCGAGGGACCGTGCTATGCTTATCATTCGTCTGTGTCAGGATTTTTCCCAACCGCTTTGTTATCACTGGTCCCTCAGGGAACGGGTGAAAACTAGCATCTGAAGTACTGAAAAAGCGAGAAGAAGATGAATGTTTAAACTGGCAGAGATTCTCAATCGCTTGGCCAAGCTCTAAAGTGTGCAGTATCTTCAGGTAATGTGATCCATCTTTTCTTTACTGATAGGAGTTAATCTGTTTAAAATAAAAAACATATTTTACATTGCCGATGAAGATTTAGAAATTTGATCGAGCTTTGACATAAATGTGTTCTTGCATGTATTAAAAAACCGGTACGAAATGTTATCTTTCAAAAAGATGGGGTTTCTTACTAAGCACGATCTATACTTAAAATTGGTGGCCATTCTCCATTACTCTGTATGGCACGAAATGAAGGAAAAAACCAATTCTAATTCTAAATTTCGCGGACAGCAAGCCTCAGACAAACATTGACCCGTACTTCGAGGGTAACTGAAGTATTAACGTCCTTTTATACGTTATTGAAGCTTGTAGAAGCTGGCATGCTAGGAAATGGCCTCTATATAAATATTTAACATTGTTCACGACTGTGACAAACATTGTCCATTTAAACAAAAAGAAAATATAAAAACCGTAGTCGTAGAAGAATTTAAAAAAATCATTACACCACTAGAGCAAAACATTCGTTGGTAAAAAATGTGTTATTATGCCAATTTATACATCGGATGGTTTACAAATTTGTATAATTTTTGTATGAAAAAACGTAAATCTGCTGAAAACATCTAGCAGGTTTGAGTTATAATATTCTGTTATTTAGCACAACGTATGTGCCACATTTTTCAATTTCAAAAATAATATCATGCTGCGGGATAAAAGGTTGAGAAACTCTGACCCCGAGAAAGGAGTAGGGAAAAAAAACCTGAGCCATTTCAGCCCAAGGTCCTTACGTGCGTCCGTTCCTTGAAGTGTTGTGCATAATGTGTTCGGCATACGGCACATAGCTACGGCTGCTACATGCCGGCAAACCCCGGGAACGTGTCGAAATTGTACCGACACTGGCTGCCCGGACGGACCACCCTCGGCGCCGGATGCCGCCGGGTTTCGGAGCTGTCCGGGGATTGAATTTCCTGCCTCGAACGAGACTCTCTCAAATCTCATTTTCGAATCAGTCGAGCTGATAATTATCTCCCCACGACCGAAATGGCCGCTGGTGCAGCGTCACCAGGATTCGGATTTATTTTTAATTGTGTTGTGCCTTCCCGGGAACCACCATACCTCCCTCGGTTCCACATGTGTCCTACTTCCCCCGGGGGCCAGGATTCGGTTTGGTTTCCTTTAAAATGGCAAAAGTTTTCGCCTCGCTTTTTTCCGTTGCATTTTCCCGTCGATGGTTTTGACCCACCACTCGATATCGGCGCATCCATCAAATGCAAATGTAGTGAACACACAATGGTAAACCTTAGCTACATCTACATCCTCCCGGACGTTAGATGCCTCGAGCATGATAGTTTTAACAAATCATCATGCGTCTTTATCCTCCGCTTCTGAGGAGTTTTCTTTGGGGCACAACCGTCCCAGCACAAAGCAGAAACTTTTCATTGGATCAAGCTTGGGAAAACTCAGCTCTTGTGATTAGTCAATAGGCTGCCCCGACTATCTGGATCCCTTAGCCGGCTACATCAGGATGAGAAAGATTCCGGCTTGAGATAAATTAATTTGACTCACTAATCGAACTTCCACAATCTAGAAAGTTTTCCCTCCGCGCCGGAGTTTCTCCTCCTCGTCGTTCCCGTGTGCGATAAATGTCCGCAAAGGCGGCTGCCTAATGTAAATAAAATGCATATCAAAATCCATTCGTTCGGAAAAGGCTCGGGCAAAAGTAACAAACCGGAAACCGCAGGACATCCTGGATGCATTTTGCCAATTTGCTTTGGCTCCTATGTGAGTGTGAGTGTGTGAAGGTAAATAGAGGTGAAACGTATGCTAGAACTTCGTCCCCTTGCACACTGGCAGTCCTCCGCCCTCCTCGATCCGCTCGGAACGCGCCTTAGGGCAGATATTTATCACGTGCAAATGGTCGCACAAGTGGTATGCAAATGCAGTCCCGGTGCTGCATCTTGTAAACTTCGGCCCCGGAATGCCTCCCCGGGGGGCATTCCGATTGGGGCGATGGATTATCTCGGAATATATATTTTAATGGTAAAATCGTACATATGTGTGTGCGTTTTGGGCATGTCAATCGCAGAGGGACACACAGCGCCCGGAACGGGGGGCTTTTCGTAGATAAGTTTGCCAAGGTTTACGGTTATTGGTTCGGTGAGAAGATTGTTTAAATTTTGCCCATATCCCAACCGGATGGCGATGGTGGAAGGTAGAACGAATGTCCCAGATTGCTAATAAAACCATTTAACATGGTTTGAGCTTGTCGTTGTTTGAAGAATGTCAATAACAAACTATGCCAACGCATTAATACACAATCCCTAAATTAAACCACTAAGTAAACAAGTCACATCTAATATTCCACTAATCTATTAAATTGATCAATATCATTAAAGCTTACCTGGCGAGTTTTATATGAGAATATAATCGGTAAAGTATTGCTCTTAAAGTATGTTTCACATTTTCAAACACGGCATTTATTCAACTGTTGCACCTTTTTTAAGGTGTTAAATAAATGCTTATGCCGATAACGGCATAAGATTCCCAGCATGGGGAAATTATTGAAAGTTAATCAAAACTTGTCGCATCACTCAGTTGAACAGTTGCCTTTTTCAACAATCAATCGTGCAATTTTGATATGTTTTTGATAAACTAACCAAGCATTTTGTTATGACAATGCGTACGAACTAATTGTTTTTTTTTTCATTTGGCGATCTGGCAACATTTTATAAAACAAATAAAAACATTGAGTGTAATTGCTGATAAAAAAAACACATTATTTTAACGTTACATGAAGTAAAACAAGTTCGTAAACAAATTCACGCCTTCATTAACAGAGATAGAATTTGTAAGATATTATAATAGAATTTTTAAACAACTTTTTCTCGTTATATTTAATATATAATATTCAAACAAATGAATGAAATGGAGTATAAGTATCGTTGTTAAAGATATATTCGTATTAATACGTATTCCAATATTAACGACCAAGTTTTAAAAAATTATCATATTTTTCCGTGTATAACGATCCCCCAAAATAAATTATTCAATGTTTATGAAAAAAATGGAAATTTTGTTTCTAATTTTCATCAGTTGTAGCAATGTTATACGTATTTTAACCTCAACTCTATGATCGAATCGAAAAGTTACTACCCGTGTATATCGACCCCATTAATCGGACTTTGATCATTTTTGAACTAAAAGGGGGTCGTTATACACGGAAAAATACGGTCCTTCCTTTGAACACAATGAATTTTGTTTCGTTAAATAATTTAACACAATTTTGAGAATATGATGGATGGTTCAAAACAGCGTATGATTGAATTCATATGAGAAATTTCCTGGCAATAAATTACACCGAGTTAGTTGCGCTCGTGACTAAACAACCAATTTAGTTGTCAACTATAACCGATTTAAACAGTATTATTTACAATTATATTGACCCTAGAACTGGTTCGCCATTGTGGACGTTTCGAAATGGCTCAATGTACACACATGGCAGGTTATGTTTGCATTTGCAGAATAATTTAGAACTAGGCAGTAAAGGGGTCCTTACTATTTACTCGACAGTAGGTTAAACATTAGTGGTAGCAGTTTGAAGCGATTAGTCCCACACTTACCCTTGCCTTTGGTGCGCACGGCCAACTCCTCGGTGAACGGGCCCACGCCAACCTTGTTGTGGGCGTTGATCTTGAGGAGGTACTGCGTGCCACACTTGAGCCCGTTCAGCGTGTACGCCACCTGGTCGCTCGGGATGGGCACGCTCGTCCACGGGCCGCCGGTGGTGCGGAAGTACAGCCCATAGCCCTGAATCGGGGCTCCGCCGTCGCTGGCCACCTCCCACGTGACGCGCAGACTGTCGAAGGACGTGTACTGCACCGACAGCTGCGTCACGTTCGGGGTCTGCAGGGCGACCAGCGTGTAGTGGATCTCGTCCTCGCCGAACAGGTTCTTGGCCGAGCAGGTGAAGTTGCCGGCGATCGGCGGCTCGACGCTGTGGATCTTCAGGAAGCCCTGCGAGATCACGTAGTACTGGCTGAAGGTGACGGCCTGCTCCTTCGTTAGCCAGCGCGTCCGGGGCGTCGGGTTGCCGACGGCGACGCACTCCAGCACGAGCTCGACCCCGACCGGTACCTTCAGGAGGCGCGAGAAGGACGCAATCTTGGCCGGGGCCCGCGTGCTCGTCGTCTGCGACACCACCGGCGTCGGATCTCCCTCGCCCTTGGCCGTCGACGCCGTCACCCAGAAGTCGTACTTGTTGTTCTCGCTCAGGCCCCGCACCTCGTGCATCGACGGTCGCCCTCTCTCGTCCACGCGCACGATGTTGTCTGCGAAGTAGCGGAGAAGAATTAAAAGCTATAATCGAGGACGAAACCCTCACTAGCATGTAGTGGTCAACATACGCTTTGCCGAGCCCTTCTTGCCGTGCTCCTTCCCGTAGACAGTGTAATGTGTGATGACGCCATTCGGATGGGCCGGCGGAAGCCAGGACACCAGGATAGAGTCGGCTGTCAGTGTAAGAGCTTTAATACCGCCCGGTGCCTCCGGGACTGCATGAAGTCAAACCAAAGAGGATGAGAGTGAGCAAACGATTAATATTTACACAAAGAAGAGGAAAGTCATCACAATATCAAAACTAAACTAACTCAAGAATGTATCTATTGTGGAAACGCAACTAATAAATGATTCATTTTAGATTTTTCATGTTGAAAAATGTGCTGTAAAAATCTGCATTGTACCAAATAAATTTATTTGGAGCTGAAAGCACATTTAATCATTTTTTTCACATAATCTACCTGGTATTGGAATTACAGACAATCTTAAATTTGCTCGTGGTAAAACGTACTTTAAAAAAACCTTCGTTTTAATAACAATTTGAGAATTTAAATGCAGCCAAGGGTGTAATAGTTGTTTTCAATTGCACCAAACAGCCCATCACGAGAGGAAAATTCGTCACATTTCAGAGACATGTCAAAGCCTCCCACTTTATTAACGGGTTGATAATGAGATTGGAAATATTCACGGAATACATTATCGTTCCGTTTACGATGGAGATCGGGTGTCCGTTATAATAAACTATTTTCCTGGAAGAGTTTCTACGCGCGGGGATGTAATTTTAATCACATACCTCATCCTTATCTACGTGTTTTCATATTCAGTAGCTCGTGTATTTGCAATACATTGTGGTAGTTTGTAGGGTAATCAAGTGCAATGTGATTGCATTTGGTTGAAATAATGAAAAAGAAAAACAACCCATCGTACGAGCGAGCGTTTGGAAAACAAAATTTTCGTCCAAAAGCCGTGAACCGAACAGAGAACGTTGGTATGGATGCTTAGGATCGTGACCCAAATTTCCCCCTTCGAACACCCTGGCCTAAACCCGTTCGAACGTACCCTTTGCGATTATTTTGATGATCAAAGTGCAACCGAATATTATCGATTCATGAAAACTAATACCGGAAAAAGCGGAGTTGGGAGCTGTGCAAAATGCGCTCGTACGGTGCAATAATACAATGCATATCGTTAGCCATCGAGCGCCGCGTAGAGTGTAGGGGGTTTCCCGGAAAAACTTACCATCCTCCTCGGTGGCACAGTAGATCGGTGCGCTGGCCACGCCGTCCCCGGAAAGGGTGAAGCTGAGCACCTGGATGGAGTAGTTGGTCGCTTTCAGCAGCGCGTGCAGATAGGTCTCCAGGTTCGAGGTGCGCTTGATTTCGAACGGATACACAAACTCGTCTGGGGGAAGGGAAAACACGAGAACCGGGAAAGCGGATGAGTGCCGATCGGCGAGCCAACTTGCGGCGCGGACTGCGTACTGTTTTTCGTGAGCGGCCGGTAGAGGATTTTGTAGCCCTGCAGGACGCCGTTGTGGAACTGCGGAGGTGGTTCCTGCCAGAGCACCTTGACGCTCTGCGAGGACAGGCTGGCGCAGGAGACGTTCTGTGGGGCCGCCTCGGGCGCATCCTCCGACGTCGTGCCGTAGACGACGGGGCTCCAGGGGCCGGGGGCGATGCTGTTGTAGGTGCGGATGCGCAACGCGTACCGCGTGAACTTCTTCAGCCCGCCGACGCTCGTCTTCGTCGTGGCCCAGCCGTGCACGGTGTGCGTCGTGTTGGCCACGCTGGACGAGGGGCTGGCGATGAAGTTGATGTTGGTGCGCTCCTCCACGCAGCCAACCGTGTAGCCGAGCAGCTCGCCGTTCCAGGAGGCCCGGTTCGGGATCTGCCACGTTAGCACCAGCTCGCCCATGGCGCCCGCCTTCACCTTCAGCCCGCCCGGTGCCTCACTGGGGGCTTCCTCCTGCGTTCGCACCACCAGCGGGTTCGTGAAGGAGGAGCACTCGATCTCGTTGATGGCCAGCATGCGCAGCAGATACTGCGTCGCCGGCAGCAAACTCCCGACCGTCGTTTCGTCACGCACGCCCCCGTCGATGCTGTGGAAGGTAGCGAGTGCCATTTAGCGATGTAGTAACGCAATATCACTGCTTATGACATGTGAGATAAGGAGAGACCATCAGCGGAAAATGTGAAAGAAGCCTGCTCCTTACCGATTCATTTCAAAACAACTCGTTGAACAAAACAGAAATCGTATTCAAAGCGTGTAACAGATCTGTTAAATAAAAATGTTCACTCCTCCTCTCCTGAACTTGCAAGAAGCGTTCTTCTTATCATGTAGCGATATGTTTCAATGTTTCTCCTTAGCTTTATGAACGAAAGCAAATATTTGATATTATTTATCAACATTCTTGTAATATCGGCATGCAATATATTGGAATGGCACCAGTCGTACAATAACGGGTACTTGTACTTTAACCCATAAACATTAATGCCAAGAACTACTCGCTACAATTCGTTGATAATAATGGAGGGATATTATATATCCAGTGCAGTTTATTATTAGTGTACAATGTCTGTCAAATTGAATAAATAATTGACACTATCGAGCAAGAGTCTATAGACAAGCCAGAATTGTCCTTGGATGGGACCTAAAAACAAACTCAAAAAATATAAATGGAAGAAAAAAAAGTATGATTAATCATTAGGGAACAAGCATTAATTTGCAGCAAAACAACACGGTTTTGTAATAAACCAAGCATAGAACTAAAACAATGCAAAAAACTTAAACGGTTGCATCTATCTAATTCCGTATAATAGATTTTGGAAGATGAGCTTAACGAACAGAATCAACTGTTTTCTATCGTATATCTAACGTATCCTGTTAGAAGTTGCCATACATTTTGTTTGTTTATAATTTCAAATGAAATTCGTTGTTCTTTCTAAAGCACGTGGTGTTATTATTTGTCGTTGATTTATGAAAAAAAATTTAAAAAGTCGAAAATTTACCATTGTATTCGATATTGCACAGGGGTTCGGTTAATTTTTTCACTAGAACCTCCATAACTTCACTATGTTTAAGTATTTTAACCCTAGTATTTTAACACAAAATCAAATATAAATTCCATTTTATCAAATAATGCAAGAAATGGTTAAACTCTACCATACACTTCATAAATATAAGAGTCTCCTTACGCCTCTGAAAGGTTAAAGTAAAAAACATGTACAAAACTATGGTTACCAAAAATAATCAACTTTTCAAATCCAACTACATCTCTACTAGTGATGAGAATAATAATTCTTATTGTATGTTTGAACCAGATTGACCAATTACATTTGTTAATAACTCTCTTGTGATTACAACCATGGAAAATGAGTTATTAGTTGCCACAGAGATTCGAAACTCAGGTGAACATTCATTTTGCATTGAGTAAGTAAAACACTCACTTGTCACCATGGAGTTTTAAATCCTAAGAAGGGATTAGCATGCCTAACCAGGATCAACATCCCAAACAAAAATTTCATTCTCTGTGGTAAAAATTTCTCTTTTACCTACTTTTTGGGGATTGCAATCACAAACGAGTTTCAAAATCTGTCTCAATTCTGTCTGACTTTACTCAGTACGCAATTAAACAGATGAACAACAGGAGAAGAAAAAGGTTTCGGTGATGTGATTATGATTAATTTGTTTGCTAAGATATGGAATAAAAACAATTTGAAATTGTTCAAAGGATCTAAGAAATATTTTAAAATGTTTCGTCATTGATATTTAGTTGGGAATTGAATGGAAAAGTTATAGATATCAATGAAATGGAATGGAATAGCCAAAATAAAATATCAATCAAATTTGAAGTGAGCACGCTTTGAGTGAACTTGTGCTTCACTAAACATCAGAAATATTGGTAGGCCCTTCACTACGTTCGGTACCCCCAAACTTACCTTTTAATCATATTCACCTTCGAGAAGGTGACGTTGACGGTGAGCGCACTGTCCCAGACGGCGACCGTACTCGGCCCGACCGGACTGTCCGGAGCGAGCACCTCCCGTCCCATCCGGACCGGTTGGTACTGCACGAGATAGCTCAGCACCGGCGACATGCCGTCGTACGGGCGCTTCCAGGACAGCCGGATCTGGCGACTGGACACCTCCATCACCTCCAGGTCGGACGGCGCGTCCGGCCGCTCCTGGACCGCCAGATAGATGACGTGCTCGCTCGTGCCGTACAGGTTCTCCGCCGTGCAGACGTACTTGCCCGAGTCGTACCGCTCGGTCAGGCTGATCGATAATTGCGATCGCACGCCGACGGCTTCCTTCATTTCGATAATGTTGTAGCTGCGGGGAAGGGAACGAGGGAAACAGGACGCGGGACGTCGGTATAAGTTCCATCGCTTTGCCCGATTGGCCTTTCTCCGGCCTCTTCCAGCCGGCGCTTGCCCCATGTCTTACCGATAGTTATTGAAATCGATCCGCTGGTGCTTGTGCGTCCAGATGATGTTGATTGGTTCATCGCCGAGCGCCAAACATTCGAGCATGACGGCATCGTTCCGGCGGGCGGACACGTTCTTCACCGGCGTGTCGAAATGGACCGCCTCGTTCACGGCGATGTGAATGATCTTCTTCAGGCTGTTCCCAATGCCGTTGGACGCCTCGCACATGTAGTAGCCTGCGCGGGCGCGATGGGTGCGGGGCATGCATGCATGTTTTTCCGTTCCGTCCACCCCACCCCCAAAACCGGATGTTTGTTATGATGATTTGATGTGAACCGAGAACGAGAACCCATGTTTTCGATGAATAATAATTGAAAGGAGCAAAATAATGCATGCTAAAGTATTGGCCGCATGAAATTAGGGATGTATTTTTGATGCACCACATGCTTTGAAGCAACGAGGCGGCCAACGTATGGTGAGCTTTTCTCATGTTATTTCAATGCAAAAATATGCATATTGAAAGTTGATATCATTCTCCGACATTTTAAACAAAAACACTTTTGAAAATTAAATGTAAACTAGAGTTTTTAATTTTTTTGTTGTTGGAAAACTTTTGTTTGAAAACAATAAAGTAATGTAAAGATATTTGTCAATGATTTGGTTATACAACGGACAAATTTAACTGTCTGCGATTTTTGTTGAGAAGGAAATAATTGTAAATGTTATTATCAGTTTTCATAATTAGAATCGTAAGGTTTTTGGGATCAGTGGGATGAGCAATGCAAAGTGATCGATTTTTTAATTTCTTTGAGCAAAATATTGAGAAAATAGTAAACTAGAGAACGGCAAATGGTATTTATTTAATCAATCTTCAAAATAAAGGATTCGAATCGTGTAAGGATAGATTTATCAAATGGTATCCTACAGTTAAAAGACGCATCAAAAATGAAATAATAGAAGAAGATGAGAAAAAGATACAAGAAAAAAAAATGATTGATGTTTCAATTTATATAGTTTCGGAACAATTTCAATGTTTTTAAGTAGAGTAAGGGCCGTAAAATAGCTGTAATAACGTTCTTACATTATTACTGATTACTATTATTGAACTCCATAACAGATATGGATCATTGAACTGAAAGTGCAGTATGTTCCATAAAAAATGTAAAAATTTTCAATGTTTAAAGTAAAGCATAAACATTATTTTTACTGTGTTAATGAGTGATCACCTTACAGGATACTCTGAGACGATGTAATCAAAATAGTGGTTCTCGTGTAACAAATATGAGAAAAATGTACGTAAAGAAGATTGTGATTAGTTTGCTGCTCGCCCAAAAGATAAAAAAACAAAATATATAAATTGCGGGATACCACCTGACTACCATTTAACTTATTCAACGAGGAAACCGAGAAGTGCCCAAGGTCAGCAGATCAGTAAAAAACAAAGTACAGCAAATTCCTATCAGATCGTCTACATAAAAATAGAAGAATACCATTATCGTATTTTCTGATGGGAGAATGTTCATCAACGAGCCCGTATCTAACAAACGTACAGACAGGTTTATTTCGTCGAAGAAGATTTAAGATGTTCCAGAGAACCTGAAACTCAAGTTTACAACCAAACATTAAGCCGGAGACATGGAGTTTGGGGCAGTTGCGTCTAATGGATTGAAAATGCCTCCAGTGCTTGCAGAATGCTTTGGATTAGTCAACATGAGCATATGCTCAGGTCACGGCCTGTGAAATTTCTAACTTCATTGTTGGATCCCTTAAAGCTTCAATTGCTAGGCCATGGAAGTCGATGACTGACTCATACATTGAGAAGGTATGCTCTCGATTCCGTCCCCGTTTGGAGAAGGTGCTCGAGAAAAATGGTAGGCATGTTGAGTAATGTTATCATCAAAGGCTTGAAAAACGAATTCCTTAAATCGTTTTTTAAATAATTTTATATAAAAAAACTTTTAATTAAGAAATTAAGGTATCGATTTTCGCATGTTTTTATGGGATATACTGTGGTAGAAATAGATAGTTCTGCACATTCATCGAGCGTGAGCACAAGAACCGCTTCTAATATTGAACACCTTCGTTGTAACCTTGGTTGTTTGATTGTAAAGACATGTTTCCTCCCGTGCGCATTTTCAACGCTCACCTGCGTCCGGCGACGTCGCGTAGTTGATGCTGAGCGAGTTGTTCTTCGAGGCAATCGAGTGGAAGTCGGTGGACAGCTTGCCCTTGCCCCGGAACCAGGTGATGCGGGGCTGCGGGAAGCCGTCCGCCTCGCACGGCAGCACGATCGGGTGCCCGAGCACGATGGCGATGTCGTGCGGTTCGTGCGTCCAGGACGGGGGCACCTGCACCAGCAGCTCGGCCGTGTAGTTGGTCTGGGCGGCGGTGTTGGTGGCGAAGCAGGTGTACCGACCGCTGTGGCGCGCCGTGATGTCCTTCAGCACCAGCAGCGAGAAGAACTCCTCCTTCTTCTCGCTCACGTGCAGGTCCTGCGCGATCGGTGCGCCGTCCTTCTTCCAGCTGAAGTAGATCGGCATGTCGCCGGCCGAAACGGAGCAGGTCAGCTGCGCCCTTCCGCCCACCTTCATCGTTTTCGGGAACGCAAACGGCTCGATCACGGGTGGGCCTGGAGGAAAGCGGGGAAGGATTAGCAACGGGGGATGGTGGTGGTCGAAGGTGTCGAAGCAACACTTACTGTGTACCACTAATTGCAGCTCCCGGCGCCCTTCGTCCCCGCTCGCACCCGTCACGATGCACGTGTAGGAGCCGCGGTCCTGCGCCGGGTCGATGGTATGTATCTTCAAAAACCCACCCCGCTGCACGTCCGCCACGCTGTACCGTGGCCCTGTGGTCGAACCGGATGTGTTTCGTCATGCCGAATGCGAGCCGGTTCGAATAAATGATGGAAAATGATACAGGAAACGAGAGAGAGAGAAAAAGAACAGAGACGGAGAGAGAAAGAAACGGAAGGTGGTGAGCGATGGAGGCGCCTGGTGGCGTACGGATTACATTTAATCGACAAAACGGTGCAGCCCGAAACGTTCGCTGCCGTTCGCTGCACATTATGTTTTCCATTACGCCCCTACCGGAAACCAGTTCATTTCCGCCCCGTACCCAGCGCACCGACTGGACCGGGTGGCCGGAGTAGGGGCAGTGCATCTCGATCGGCTCGCCGGCCACTGCCGTGATGGGCCCGATGGCACGTACGTACGGTGGTCCTGCGAAAAGGGCAAAACGGTTGCAAACGATGAGTAAATGCAGGACTTCGCATGGGGCAAGCGGCGAAAAGGGGTAGGAACGGTCAGGTACAAAGTGCTGGCTAACCGGACGCTCGAAACCACAACGTTTGTAAAGCGGTACAGTGGCACAGTGTGGCTCGGAGCATTTGCTGTTGCAACGGTTTGGTATGTAATTGAGCTGTTACTGTTTGATAAATACTGTTTAACTTATGGTTAACGAAAATGAGAATTTAACATTAAATCAAATCATCCTCTTTTTTCTCTTATTCTTCTTCTTTAGTGTGATAATTTTTAAATCATGCCTGCCTTAGTCCTTTAACCGCCCGAGTGTCCTGGACTTCCTGTATCTAAATAATATAACCTGATAGCAAAAGGTTAGAATAGCAGAAACCAATTTAAACAATTACTTCCATTTATGTTCACTTTTTTTTTCAGAAAGAACGGCCTGGCCGTATTGCTATTTATTATCACTTTCCAATAAGACAAATTTATCCTCCATATCGGTATTAGGAATCACCAAGAAGTATTACGAATCCATCCATTCATCAAATTCCTGGAAGAATTCTTGTTCATCCCAATTTATTGTTATGTATATCAAATAATCAATTGGTAAAGGTTTTGTTTAAAATTCTCAAAAGAAAATAGTTAAAATAGTAGAAACCTTAAATTATTTCCGTGGAATATACTCGTTCTAGATCTTTAGAGAAATTTAATTGTGACTAAAATATAACCGAAGTAATTTACATTCAATCAAAGTATGTATGGCGACTAACACAATCACATAAACCTGTAATTAAACGGAAATTCAAATTTCCTTCCCGGATCTTGTAGAATTTTCTTTTCAAGTTTATGTATCATATAAACCACAGAACTATTGAATACAAATAAGTATTTTGAATAGAATTGTTCACTGTATCGAGTATAAAACATAAAAAATAAGGTAAACCAGCATCAAGAATTAAACAATAAAATACCTTCAATAATAATGTTAACAGATGCACGGATTAGGACCAGAAAACAGGTTAAATCGAATTTTAATCAGTGCGTGATCCTCACTGCCAAATGTGCGTTAGTGTGATAATCTATTTAATGTCATAAACTTTAAAAAAAATTTCTCGTCCTCTTTTTTTCATGGAAATCCATCCGGCGGTAAAGTAAAGTTAAACAAGTTGTTTAATAAATGGCCATGAAAAATAAAATCCCCAATTTCTTGTTTTGGATCTAATAGACCATATTTGCACACCACACTGTAGCACACTTCCATGAAACGTTTTCGTTTCAAACGTTCAGCTGAAGCATTCGCCCTCGGGGCAGTTAAGCCTTCGGTCCAGCTGAACCCGGAGCCGACCCGAGGCTCCCATGGTAGGTGTTAATGGTGCAGCCACTATCGCTGTGCGATCGTGCGTTCCAACCTCGAATTCTCTGCCGAAAAACTCGAAAAAAAGAACCCCAGAATGCACGGTGCACATTCGGGTGCATCATCCACCTACCGTACACGTTGAGGCGCGCCTTGTGCGAGGCCGAGCCCATGCTGTTGGACGCGCGGCAGGTGTAGAGGCCCCCGTCGTCGCTGTGCACGTGGCTGATGTTGAGGTGCGTCGTGACGTGACTGTTGATGTCCAGGAACTGATCCATCGTGTAACGGTGCAGCGACGACACGTCCAGGATGGGCTGGTAGTCGAGCAGCCAGACGAACGTCGGTGGCGGCGACCCGGCGGCCGAACACTTGAGCGAAACGTACGCCGAGGCGCGCACATTCTGCACCACAAAGCCGTAGCTTATCTCCGGTGGGCTTTCTGAGGGGGGCGGGACAAGAGATAAAATACGGTCACATGCTGGGGACACTGCGTGGGAAAAGTGGGAAGAGTGTGCCACGTACCGCCGAGCTTCAATTCCGAGCTGCCCTGAGCGCTGCTACGTGCGTTCGACACAATGCACTGATAAATTCCTTGATCCTTCTTGCTTACCCTATCAATTTGGAGTGTGTTCGCCGCCAATAAGCTCATGCTGAAAGGGCGATGCAAACGGATGGGCAAATTAAACGAAAAAATTCGAGGCAGGACAACCCGCAGAGGACAACCGCGCCTCACCTTCGCTCGGTACGTCCGTTAGCGAACAGCTCCTGGCCGTTGTGAAACCATTCGATCTTGTGCACCTCGCTGCCGAAGATGGAGCAGTTCAGTAGCGCCGAGCTGCCCGAGTTGATGATCTGGATCTGTGGATGGATGTGCGCCACCAGCTCGCTGCTGATCGTCAGATGGATTTCCAGCTTCTGCTCGCCGAACTGATTGAACGCTTTGCATATCTGGTCGCGACAGGAATCAAGCAAAAAGCGAGGTATTAACCCGTTTTATCACCAACTGCCCCGAGGGTGGGTCAATCTTACACTTGAACTTTAATTTAATCCATTGAAATTATGTAACACCAAAAGTGGTTCGAAAACGCATCGTCAAATAATATTAACTTTACTGATCGATATAAAATAAAGAAAAATGTTAAAGGCCGATTTTGTTCCAAAATGCAAAACATGTTTTCTTTCTACTGTTTCAATTTGTATAACTTTGTTCTTAAAAACACATAATTTATAGAAACTAAAACTTAAATTCTTCACTAAAGTCGTTTGTTCCGTTCAAAGTTCCGATGTGGTCAATTTGGTGGCTCATTTGCAAAATACCTAATTTTTTTTTGTATTTGAAGATTTTTAAACCTCTAATTACATACTGTTTAGTTTGACTATTGGATTCTGATTGGCGTGTGAAAAAAACTTGGATAACTATTATATAAGAAAATCTGTATTTGAAACGTTTTCTTCCAATTGTTTCAATATGTATAAATTTGTTCTTAAAAACACATAATTTATAAATTAGATTAAAACTAAAACTTAAAATCGTTTGTTCCGTTAAATGTTTCGATGTGGGGTCAATTTGGTTGCTCATTTACAAAATACTCAAGTATTTTTCTTTATTTTTGAACATTTTTAGATCTCTACACACATAATGTATTTTTCGATTGTTGGATTCTGATTGGGGAGAACTGTCCACCGAAAAAAAAACATTTGTATTCAAAACGTTTTAAAGTTAATGACATCATAAGTTTTGCCTTTGTGTATTTCGGAACCTTCTATACATTGTTTCAATTCTAATTAATTTCGTCCTTAAGATTATGTTTAAAATGCCAAAGTGCTGAACGATAATTAACAAATTCACTGAATAGCAACATTTACCATTGTACTTTACAGATCGGGAAAATCTTCAAATTAATTGACGGTGAGTTACTTTAGTGACTTTATCAAGCACTAGGAAGCCCGCAAAGCGGAAAATATTTCCAATAAGCTTCATTATAATCATGTGTTAACAACTTTCAAGCACAACTCGAATGCTTTTTGAAGTAGAAAGCCTGATGCACTCATCAAACTGCATCAGAAACTAATTAATTAACCCTCTCGCGTCGAGCCATAATTGATACTGAAAAGGATGTATCTTTGCCATTCTAGGTGCATCAGAAACCGACAATAAAAAACCCTTCGCAAGAGAAAAAAAACCCCATCATATTCCATCTGCTTCATCTGTTGAAGAAATAATTGAAAAGAAGTTTTCCCTTGCACGGGCAGACACCAGAATGGAGTTGGGAACGGGCCTACCCGTAAAACAATCGAAGTCAAATCAATCAATTTACTCTCCAGTGGGAAAACGACGGCAGGGGAAAGGATCTAGCGTGCAAAAAGAAAAACAAAACTCCATCCATCAACGCTGGGTTCACTCTGGCCTTCACCTGGTGGTTAGGACATGCCAGCGTAAAATAAATAACTAGCAGCAAATAGAGGAGGAATGAAGGAAGATCCGTCGGATTAAGGCGTGGAGGGGGTGGTAGAAGAGCGAATAATAGAGCTACAACAATTAGCCAACAATGGTCGGCCAATGGGAGCACGAAGCATAGGTGGAACAAAACCGCACAAAGCATGAAAAATAAACTAAACAATAAAGCAAAAAAAAAGCTGGTGCTTCCGCCCACCGCCCAACTAGGAGATTAGTGCATTCGCCGGTGCGGTGCGTTCATTTATTGTGGATAACTGAACCACAGCTTCCCCCTACCAGGGTCTTCCCAGGGTGCAGGTGTCCCCCGGACATGCAGTTGTTCGATGTTGCATACCCTGTGCATTCCGGCCGAAACGTCCGAACGGGTTGTTTGCCTGTGTGCGGAATCTATTATACGTAAATAATTACCCATCGTCCGGCATCCCGCTCGTCGACGCTGCGTATGAACAGCAGCGACTGCGATGGCACGATCCGCTGCGAGGACGGGACGGTATATAACGAGCCGGTGTCAGAAATGCGAAACCACCTACCGGAGCATAATGTGCCGACGATTGTTGTTGTGTTGTCCGCCCCACGGGCCAGTGGTATTCGGTTCGTATGTGTGTGTGTGCGTGAGGGGGTAATGGTGGGTGAGTTTGGAATGGCATTCCGGTTCCGTGACGATGTTAATAGTACCGAGAAAGGAAGGGAAGCACACAATTGGTCAATGATGATAGTACGAGCCTATATTTTCTGAAATGCAGGAGAGCGGAACAGCGGTTGGGAATGGAGGAGGAGGTTGGCAGAGGATTCAAGACATACCGGGAACGAGAATGATCGGGCAAAAAAACTCCTCCCCCCCCCTCGACGATATCGGTCCCATCATCTGGATGCGATAGGAACGGGAAACAAATAAATCAAACCATGTGCATAATTAATGTTCAATCAATTCGATTTAAATTAGTTTACGCTCTGATAATTCGGACCCCGGGTTTCCCTCTCTCTCTCTCTCTCACTCGCTTTCGTGAATGAGCAGCGGTGAAAGGATAATAAAACTCCGGGTAGGATCGTGCTCCGATACGGTGTCTTCTTCGATTCGGGCCTGTCGGCCAAATTTCGCTATGCTAGCGGAACATCAAACTCGACGACTCGGTCTCCCCCTTTTTCCTTCTACCGACGATCACGTTCGACCACGCGGAGGCCGTTCCCGGATGCCACACACGGGGCCAGGATGCATTACAGGCGTTTCCCCGGGCGATTTACATTTTTCCAATTCAGTTTTCCCACGCACGAGAACTCGATTACAGCCGGCGCCAAAACGTAGCCGTAATGCAAATGCATTATCTCGGGCACGAAACCTTCCGGTTGCCAGCGATACCGGCGGGTTCCCGGTTCTGGTTCTGGTAATTATTTCGAAAACGTTCCACGCGGTACCTCTCGCTAGTGTGGGCAGTGAGGGGGGGGGGGGGGGGGGGGGGTAGTTTTCCGGGACGAATTCGTGGGTGGACGTGATTCAATGTTGTTTCTAATTCATTGCGTTTCGGACAGGGAACGGACAAACGGCTGTGTCCTTTGTCCAACTGCACACCAGCCCTGAATCGCAGTTGAATCAATACCGGCCACCTTTGAAGTACTTCCCACGGTAATAAATGTTTGAAATTACAATGGTCAGCTATTTTATTGTACTACCATGCGATCTATGTAACATTCCTTCCGAACGATTGAGAGTGATATTTCGTTTTAATGAGGATGAATTAATGAATAATTGAAATATTTTCAACCGCAATTATTTGCGATGGAGTGGATATCGGTTCGAGTGTATTATAAAAGATGTTTCATACAAGTTGACGGTAATGTTTATTGTTTAATCCATTAGTTGAACAAAGCTGTGCTGAGTTAAACGTTTATCTGATATGCGAGTATGCACTAAGCAACTCTATGCAAACTATCATTACTATTGTTATCAAACTAATTTGAACAATAGAATTAATTATAATCTTCCATTTTAATTTATAACTTATTATAAAAATACTATAATTTGAATGGTAGTGAGTTATTTACCAAAATTCTTCAAATAAGTAATAAGGTTTTGAAAAAAATTAACTAGTTTAGTAAAGTAAAGTTAAAATAAAAGCTCTTATAAACAACGTGAATACTGTAATTTCCAGCCCTTAGTTAAAATATTATTCTAAATTTAGTAATTTTGATTAAAAGTATGGTATTATCTGACTTGCGTAGATTTTATATTTCGTCTATAAGACCATCTGCCCGTAATATCTCCAAAATCTGAGAGAGGACAAACTGTTTAAGTTTCGAAACGATGCTGCGTTATCATTTTCTATGGTTAGCTCCATAAAAATATATTCTACTATAGAACACTTTTTCGGCAGAAGAACTTAAAACTTTAACGTCTAAAAACGTACGCTTTACTTCTAATTTGATGTACATCGGTTAACCGAAGTCTGCCATTTTTCCGGACTTGAAAACAATACAAGTTCAAATAAATCAATCCATATCGGAGGCTTCGTGTTAAAATTTATCAGATAAATTGACACACTTTCTGCTGACTTGAGTGTGATTTCAACAAAAGCGGCCGAGATACAAACGCTCACATGTATCATAACACATAAATCTGTTGCTTGCCGGAGTGGATTACGGTTTAGTCCTTCAAAGTTTAGCACCGAATTAAAGTACTTCCATCGAATTAAGCTGCCCACCGCAGGCGAACGACTAAGTTACAACCAGTGTCCTACCGGTGCCGTAAACGCTTGCCCTTCCGACATCAAACAAACGGCGTGATTGATCGTGGGGTCGCACACCGTCATCGTCATCGAACGTCGGCCCCCAAAAACCCTCGGACTTAACAAAGATCGCCGTTCGGCGGGCTGTGGCGGCGAGGGTGGGGTTGGGGATTTTGTGGCAACCGACGCCCGGGCAATGATCAAAGTGTATCAAAATTGCAGTATCCATCAATGCATCATAAATGAATTTATTATGAGCTCAAGCCGCACTCGGCCCAAGTGCTCCCGAGTTCGCTCCGTGGGAAACTCTCGCGAGGGTCCGTGTCGAAAGGTGGAAAACATAAATTTTCCCATTTTCACCGGTGGAGGGGGCAGAAGCAGGTAGCAGGGGCAGGAGACACGAGGACACACCGAAGGCTGGCTCGGGATGGGGATAAGCGACGATGGAAATTTGTTAGGTTAGGTCCTCCGAAACGGCGTGCATGGGGAATGCTAGCCCGGAGCTCGTTGAAGACGGAGTAAAGCGGGGGGGAGGGAAGAGGATGGAAAGAGGAAAGTCATGAAGGACTATGAAAGTTAATGGGATGAAAATACTTACGAGAAGCTGGGCACCGGATTTCCCTGGACATTGCACGGCAACTGCACGCTCGTTCCCTTGCCGACCGACAGTTCGCTCAGCGACTTCTGGCTGGTGGTTGGCGCCATGTTGGGGGTGTTATCTGCATGTAGTGTGTGTGTGTATGTGCATGTGTTATAGAGGAGAGTAATTGTATTAGAACTTTCGATACTCGGCTGTCGCAGCTGCAACGGCCGTAGGTATGCACATTGCCAGAGATCATCGTGTGGGATGTCGGGATCATCGGGTGGTACCTTTGAGGGTTAGCAGCACCGCCTCGCTCGTCTTGCGTTCCCCCGTCAGCCGGTCGGCCGTCACGCACGAGAACCGCTTCAATCTGTCCTCCTCGTTGACGTTCCGTATGCACAGTTCCCCGCCGGGCGTGGTGACAACGTACCGGGTGCCTTCGGTTCGAAGGCGTTGGGGCAAGAGTTGAACGGAGAACAGCAGCACAAGAAGAAAGAACAACACACACGCACACATCAGTTCCGACGCGCTCCGTTGATCATTTCAGAAAGGAGAGGGGAGGGGAAAGGTCACTGGTGGCAGGCTGACAAGTTAAACAACTCCGCTCGCCCTGCGGCAAATAATCCCGCCCGAGCGAGCCCGGGAATGTGGTGTGCCTTTTGCGATGTTGCGTGTGACGTCGAGCGTTCGTGTGGCATATTCTTCAGCAATAACAACAACCCTAACCTACCGATGTCGGAGCGGCCGGGCAGGAGCATCTCCTTCTCGCTGAACCACGACGACACATGGACGAACTCCCGGACGTGCGGGGAGATGAAGCACTTGAGGAACGCCGTGTTGCCGAGCGTCACATCTGCGCTATCCACTTTCACCTCGTACGGCTGGCGGACCACTGTTCGGGGAGGGAAGAAAGGAGGAGCGTGAGAAGAAGCGTACAGTAGTAGTTTCGCACCGATGAGCCTGAACTGGCGACGCCAAGGCGACGTCCTGGAAGGATCGCCCAAAGAAACAAGGTGTCCCGAGCTGTCTGCTCTGGGAGGGGAAGAAGCGGTGGATCCAATCAGATTCCTTCCTGAAATGTTAATGGCGGAACTCTGCACACTTGCAGGTATGTAAGGTGGTCCGCCACATGGGGATACTTATTTCGATTCTACGCGAAACAACGGCGAAGGATAGCCAGTCAAACTAAGCCAAATATCAATCCAGCATAACCGTAGTCGTTGAATTGCAAACATTTACTTATTCAATTATGTGTTAAAAATGTATCATATCTTACGGTTTGAGTAACCAACTTGGCGAGTCAAAGGAGTAGACTCGACCATTGACAGTCTGCTTGTTTGTTACAACACAAATAGTTTGTAGTGGAAGTTTCAAAATTCCATACTAAAGATAAGAAACCCTAAAGCACATTTTAAACGAAAGTAGCTTTCACCAGTTCACAACTTTCGTAACAACCATTTTTATTGCATTAGAGTTAAATTTTCTCAATACTGTTTTGTCATTCACATGACTATCTGAAGCAAAAAACTGTAACTACAATAAATAAACTAACAAAAAACACGAGAATACAAGCGTATATAGTACCACCCACAAGTAAAGGTACAGTTTCCACGTTTGGCTCCAAATCTGTTTCATGTAGTAGAGGAACATAAAACCTTTTAAGTTACCATCAAACGAGCTTTGCATTAGTCATTCTGGTTAATTATGAACAAATCACATAAAAAAAAAAACAAACTATACATTCCAAGTCATAAAAGTCTTCGTACATCATTATACTATTGCAATTAAACTGCTAACTGGTTAAATAGATATAGATATTTACAATGTATAATACTTAATTACTTGTTTCAAGTTCGATTTGTTCAATATACTCACGTAACTAGCTAATTAAAACTTTTGCGATAGGTTTTATGCTCCTTTATGACATACTTTTGTAAATTTAATAATATGACATTAATGAGCTAAGATAATTAGGGTCAAATATAGTAATTTATAAAGTACATTGTAATTTGGAAGTAACTCTACATAAAAAAAAACTAAGATTTAAATAGGATACAACAGCAAAAAAGTTACAGAGCAACTAAATAATAAACTCTGGCATGTTAAGTGAAATGAAAGTTGACATTTGCAATTTTTAACAGGTATAGATAAAACCGTTGTTGCATAAATCTATGATTGCAAGTAATGTCCGAAAAACGAAATGATTGAATGCAAATGTATATTGAGTTTGATTGTAATGCCCCGTTGTCAACAAAAAAATCCTAGAAATAAATGTATCCTAGAAGTTAATTAGAAAATGTTGTGTTTTATTTAATTCAGAACACAAAACATTGTTCCATTCTCGGGCTGCAAAGAGGGGCCTAGCGAAACCTTCTCTTCTCTATGGTCGAGTACTTTCATCTTTGTATTGATTGTATCTTTGGTATTTGTTTGATCATTAAATTGGAAAGCTCCCAGTTTTGGCTTGTGGAAAACAGAGGGGGCGGCTGGGTGGAGCCCGAAAGCCCTGCCATTCCCGACCCGGTACACTGTCAACTCACCTGCCCGTACGCGAATGTCGTGGCTGAGCAGAACGTAATAGGAGTAGCTGATCCGGCACCGATAGGTCGTATCGTGCACATCCGTCCGAAAGAGGTGGCCCGCGAACGGTGGAAAGTAAAGTGTCCCATTCGGCAGGGCTTGACTGGAGGGAAAGAAATGGAGCGAGCGAGAGAGAGGGAGAGAAAAGGCAAGAGAAAATACAGAGCGAGCAATAGGATAAGTGATGGCTGCGGGGAAGTTACGGTTAAGATGTTGACTCGAACCCGAGACTACGGTCGTTCTGCTGTGTCCTGGCCGACGAGCAAACGAACCGGGTCGTATCCTCCAGGACACTATTTGCATGTATGCTAAATATGGCCGCCATCGATACATGGAAATGTAAATTTGATACATTCCACCCGCCGGTTCTGGGGCAGGAATCATGGATGCGGCGTCGGGGAATCATATGTTGATCCGTAAGTTGAATTTTCGGTTGAGTGATATATTACATATATACGTTCTGCTGCTTCTCGTATCACCGGGTTTATGGTAATGGTGAGATATGGTTTATAGATTTTTCGTGCTTTGAGTGCATCATACCATTTTTTCCCTCCCACCCCCATTATTTGCTTAGATGAAGAATGAAACCAACCAACATAAGGATGTTTTCGTCTCGGATCGGTGGCGAACGGAAAGGGTCGTCCGATGGCACAATGCCTAGATTGATGACAATTTATTTGTAAATTCAATTCGCTACCTGGAATCGTAAATCTTTGCTGCGCAAAATGAAGACTAGCAACGGTTACATGCTAACAAACACGGGATTGGTGTATTTGTGTGCATTTTTTTTTTACCCCGATACATATTCTTCTCGACATGAATATGTTCCGTATCAACATGTCCAGCAAATTTATATAACTTATTCATTCTGCTCTTTGGGGTTCATGGATTTAAGCTCACCTGTCGGTACAATATTATTTATTCAAAACAAACGATAGGACTCTCGACTCGTACTGTCCAGTCCAGATAAGGTTGACATACTTTTGAGAAAAAGTATTGCTTGCTAATAAACTCCTTCGTTAAATTCCTCCATGTTTTGTAATGCAAAATAATTGAAGGAGCTAGACAACGAAATATAATTTTGTCTCATTCCTACCGCAAAAGTGTTCCTTAGTAAATCTGCGTCATGACATATCCGTAAGTTTTAATTCTACTGAATCGGGTTTAATTAATACAAACTGAAACCCAACGAAATGGGTAAAAGATTCGTAGCATGTAGATAGTAAAGCTACTAATTTAAATTTCATCTATCCAACTACCAATGTTACATCTGGAACAATAAATCTAATCTATGCACAATTGGGAAACAAATAAAATTGCTTGTTCTCATTTCGCTTCGAAGAGAATTCCAACTGTTGATTGCAGAATAATTGTATCTACCTGTAAACTCTTTATGGGATTTATTATTCTTGGGCAATTTACACACAACTTTCTTTGCGCAAGTCCTGGGTAATCACCCGCAAGACAGGTAATCACGGAACATATTTTGCCCAGAATCCAATCACAATCTCGTAGGATAACTTTAATAAAAGTTCCAAGCTTGACAAGTCCAACTTTATTAAGCGTGACCGAAGGTATCCCCAGGTATCAAGCATAAGAAATCAGAACAAACCATCGCAGAGATCTTCATCCGGGAGAGAAAAGCTTCTTAGGTCAGCGCATCATTCCGTCCGCTTCACCTCTTATCTCCGGTATGCTCCCCTGGACGAATGCCAAGTACTTGCCAACGCATGCCGACATATCAGAGATAGGTTTGCTGGCCCAGCGATGGTGGCTCAGGGACAACGCACACACATACATACACCGGAAACGAACCGACAGGATCGTACGCACGTAATCCCAATAAATATTGCATCGAGACTGATAAGTTTACGGAAGACTGGACCCGTTGTGTACATAGCGCAGGGGTGTGTGGGCGTGTATGTGTTTTTATATGGCATTGTTGACCTCCCTCCCCCCCCCCCCCGCCCCCCACCCTCCCCCGTATTCGTCTTGCATACATAAGATGGCATCCGGTACAAGTCGAAGGACAGGAAGCAGGCCCGTACGCACATAATCAACGGTATTATCATGAGACGGACATAAAGAATGGCATGTCTTGCTTCGTTTTTCGCCCGAGATTTTGTGTATGCACGAATTAATGCGGTATTTCTTCGGCCAACAGGAACAAATGTGAGCGACCATGAAACACACTGAGGTCCCTGGGAAGGAGGAAAGATAGTTTCTCGGGGAGAGTGGGAGAGTGATATACCCAAGCCCCCATCTCCAACGCTCCATCGAGTTCTGAATCAACTTCTACAAGAGGTTCTGCCACATTTTGGTTAGTTTTTACTTTTACTTGGTGTTCCCTTCCCCCCTGGGGAGTTCGTCTTCGGCTTCTTGTGTGTGTGTGTGTGGAAAGGCGAGGGCTGAAGCTCGCAAAGGTCGCAAACCGCAAATCGTGACTTTGGCTGTCTTTTAAACTTAGCCACTGGCAAACACAAACTTCTCCGATGGCAAAGATGAGCGAGTTGTTGCAGCAAATGGAACCCGGGCCGATGTGTGGCGCTTATTTGTACGTGTCGTCCCCGACCCTTACACACCCGCGGCCCGTCGTCGGAGTCGTTCGTCTTTAATTAATAATTCACCGTACCCAACCCCGAACGAAACTTCGATCCGGAACAACGCCACACCAGCAGGGCAGCTAGTTTCGCCGACGGACAAACTTACACGTGCCGGAGATAGTCTTATGTTTTGATATGTGATCTGAAAAGTTTTTCGCCACTCACCGCAACCCCGGCACGCTGTTCACCAGCGTTCCGTCCTTCAGTATCCACTGGATGATCATCTGCGGGCCGCCGTACGCCTGGCAGACGAGCTGCGCGTTCCCGGTGTCATTGCTGAACAGTATGGTCGACGGAAGCTCGTGCAGAAAGTTGGGCATTTGCAGGTTCTCCGAGGCGAGCGTCTCCTTGATGAGTATCGCCAGCGTAAGGTATTGTACTAGGGCTGCAAAGAGCGGGGAAACACGCCGGGGGGGGGTGGTCGGAAAACAGGAAACCCCGCACGGGTATATGATGATTTATGGTGGGACGCGCTAGTTTATTAGTGGGTTTATTACTGTTTGCAGAAGAAAAATTTGTCTCGCTCCAATAGCACCGAAGAAGCAACACGGTTTCGGAATGCCGTTGGGGGAATGGGACCTCGGCTCGGGAAGTTCCGATACTTACCGGGCAAGCGTGATACTGAAGTTTTTACCACTTCCATAATTCCTTGGCAGTCCTGCAAGTGATAGAAACATTGCCATTAACGTTTGGCACAGCACAAATGGACACGTATATAGAAGGTGATTAACGCTCTGGGCGAGCCGTCGTAAATATGTTATCTGCGAACTGTGACCGGCGGCGCTATAGCCGTGTTAACGATAATGGCCCAAAAATATACACACGACGCTCGTCAATCTTTCATTACACGGAACAAACAAGCAGATATAAAAATAATGCGTGACAAGCGCTTGTTTCATATTGCGAATTATTCACCTCCGCATCCATCGCCTTCGTGGCGCAATCGGTTAGCGCGTTCGGCTGTTAACCGAAAGGTTGGTGGTTCGAGTCCACCCGGGGGCGGCGAAACTTTTTTGGCACCAATTCCATTGATTTGAGTGTACCGATGATACCAATCGCCCTATTTTTGTCCATTTCAATTTTAACACTCTGGTAGCCGTACGTTGTGTGAGGGTAATCTTATCGATTGGCATCCGATCGCACCATACGGTGTGATAAGAGTGTTCAAATAATCTTTAATGTCAAATAATCATATTTGGTTCTCGTCATTTTTTTCATTCTTATTTTTAATCTATAGATAAGATGTAATTTTGAAACAGCTAGACTTTTTATTCAGCGTGTGTTTTAATGTGTTGTAATTTTAAGAAGTATTATTCAAGTTACTAGGAATTCTCTTTTAGAAAGGAAACTTTTCTATTTCGATTGTATCAAATCAAATTCCAACTACATCCTTGACATCATAAAATTAATCATCGATGGATGATCCAGTTTGTTTTAAAAATTTATTGAAAAATTGTAAATTTAACAGTTAACACACACGTAATCAAATTACAAAAAGTTATAATTAAAAATATCCGAATTATTTTTGTATGATTCGGTTTTTGTCGGCAAATACACGCTAAACCTCATAAAAACAGTATCAGTCTTGTTTTCGCTTCATAGACCATAATATATAAACAACAAAATCGTTTTTTGTTTGCTTTCGATAAATATCAAAGCTTGTTATCTCATTCATATTGGCGTTATCCATGTTATTGGATGTTAAGTGTTGCTTTAAAAAAACACTGGCCAATTTTTATGCGCCAATGACCAGTGGGGAATTTTGCTAAACAATTATTGCTAAACTATAAGTTCGTTTTAAGCATTTCAACAACACTTGGGAGTGAAAGTTTTAATCAATATAAAGTATATTGTCATGATTCATTTTTGATAATATTCTTAGCTTTTTTAAGTGAATAAGGTTAGAGTGAATTTGATTAAATTTCAAACTTTCTGTAAACCATGTAAGCAATTCATCAGCATAAAGTTTCATAATACATCTTACATGCCATAGGCATCCCACACAGTAGTAAATTGCACAACATATCTTTCATACATGCAAAATATGTTTTCTCCCACTGCCGACAACAAATTTATGAAACCGGATGCTCGAAGTGATTTGTAAAATTGAACCGGGCGTGTTTGCAAAGTGTGATTAAAGATAAAGCTACCGCCCACGATGCTCTACCCTGCTTGTTCGGGCCACATTGGACAATTGGTGCCGGTGCTGTGTACGGAACCAACCACCGGAAACGATATACGATTCACGTATCAACCCTTACCAGCCTGCGTGTGTAACCGCGTCTACCCCTTTCTCCATCGCCCGCTGGCGGATGTATTACGATAATCATGAATGTTTGAAATCGCGATATCACCCCACCTTCCACCCGTTCCCAGCACCACAACCACCAACAACCAGTCGGAGGATGTGGCACATGTGGTGCCCTTATCCTGAGCGTGTTCTAATGTGTCGCCCCGGGGGGAAGTTGAGCAAAAATCCGTCCTTCCACGTAACCGACGACGCCACGGTGGTGTTGGCTCGGCTCGGCTCGGCGACTCGTAGTTCTTAATCAACCAAATGACAAATTACCACCCGTGGTGTTTTGCAACAAACACACACACATACACCCTCGAAGCGAGAAGATAATTCAGGGTGGGTCGAAAGGTATGGTGAGGTTGAGAGTGTCAAAGACACGGACAGGAATGAGGCTGAAATGGGCATTGTAGTGGCGTGTCGCAGCCCTCGCAGGCAATCATGCCGGTGCGCTCGAAGGCGCAATAGAACAATGGTGGACGTGGCCCGACACCACCACAACCACTGCAACCACCGCTAGCGCCAGCGAATGCCCTCGGGAACTCATTGGTGCACCGAAGTCCCGGATCCGGGAGCGTACATTACGAGATGCATTTTGGAGTTCGGAGTTGGAGAGCAAAAAAAAAACGCAAAACGAGAATGCTAAACAACAAAGCGCAAAGGCAAAAAAGAAAACTCCTAAAACCGAAACAAACAAGCAAAAGGACTGGCCGCACGCCTTTGAATGCCGTCCTCCCTCCACCCAACCGGTGGTTTAAGCCCTTGTTCCAGGATCTACGTGATAGGTTGAGCACTTTTTTCCTTCTACATTCCTCATTCCTTTTCCGCTCTCCCGCCCGACTGTTACTATCATTTTTGTTTGCGGTTTCCCCCTCTCCCCCTCGCGCCAACACCTCCCACGCAGACCGCAAGGAGATGGGAAAAGTTGGTGTTTCAGCGAATGCACTACAAATGGGTTTTTGATTCGCAAAAATTTATTCTACACCAGCGCCTCCGTGTCCGCCCCGGTGCGGAACCCCGTTGAATGATGTGTTAAAGGCTTGCCCTTGGATACATTCCTCCACCCACTCTGCCCTCCCGTGCTCGTTACTTGGCCATAAAGTTTTGCAACTCTACCGCCGTCTACGGTGCGCCAGGAATGGATTGTTTCGCTCTGGATGGAGTGCACACAAACTAAACAAAGACTTAATGTTTTCAAAATAGTACCCTTTTGAACGGAGTGTCAATAGTGTTTCTTAATAGTATAGTTACATAACAAGTTGCAAAAGAAAAAATATTTGAAATTTTATCGTTAAACTTTTTAAAACATTTTCATACTAATTTTGGTTGAATTTTGTTTTGTTTTTCAACATATAACGGGAACACCTCGCTCAACAATTTTAATCGTCATTTTTGGGTAAAAACAAACAAACCTGAAATCCTGACAAATCCGATACAATTTGAAATTGGTTTTTTGTATGAAGCATTAAAATTTTCTTACGAGCTTAGCAAAATCAGTTGGACTTTGCCGACCCCTGCTCGCAGACTGTTATCAAAACGAAGATTTTTAAGAGCAATCTTTTCCAGACGTCTTTTTAAATTGTGGGGCAAAATGGCGTAGATAGTAGGGCAGGAAGAACTTCGTTAATATTTTTTGAATTCAAACTATTAATCTTGATTTGGTATTTTTCGAATATTTGTAATTCCAACACAAAGCACTTTATGTCAAGCAATAGTGAAATGTGAAGTTCTAAAATTAAAATTATGTTTGTTGCAATGATTCTTACACCGTATATTTCGAAGTGAACTGTCTAACATTAATCAAAATGTAACATTTGTTATAGATTAAAATATGTAAGAAAAATCATACATGATGTCAGGCATTATAAGCTTTATCTTGTTTTCTCTGTTATATCTTACAGTAGAACCGTAAAATCCACAATAACATTACAATTAACATATTCTACTACTTTCATGTTTAAAACTAGCTTAGTTGAGGTGCAAAAATGGCGGTGCATTTTACCTTACCGGGGCATCTTACCACACTTTCTCCTACATGAATGTTCCGGTGTGTGTTTTCCCCCTCGATCGGATTGAAGTAGCAGTAGACGCTCAATGGAACACGAGAGGATGACTGCATTTCGGTCTGCGTCGGTATCCTGCATTCACACACTGACTCGACACATTGTGCGATAGATAGCGGGCGCCAGAGGCGAGAGTAACGACTACGCTTGGAGTTTGGTTTGGGAGTACCTTTTTTTTGCTGGAGATTCTTTCTTTCCCATACAGGCCCATACTTGTGGCCGGAATTCCGGGAAGATTTGAAAAGTCCTCCTATTCAAACCCGGGACCCTGTCAACGAGTAGGCTCAAGTGGGAACGCTCGGCTCGCTGGAGGCTGACAGACAAAGAACTGCTAAGAAAATATCACTCCCGGGGCGGAGCGGAGGGAATTCAATGTCGGGATCTTAGGAGATTCCCCCGTGCCGTGTCGTGTCAAGTGAAAGCCGAGCGCCCCCGCTGAACCGAGAAGTTGCACCTCTAGGGACACCTACACACACACACACACACACAACCATGCGCACCAAGTGCATAACTGAGGAACGAACTGTCGATGCTTCGCTGTTGCGATACACGATAATGCTTGGCAATGATAATCATTCCACTCGGCTAGAATAATCCTCCTGCGATTCAACTCCACCAACCATCAACCGAAGTGGTCCATCTTCTTACGGTACGGTAGAGAAAATAATGGCATTTGCGCCTGAATTTTCCATTTCTTCTAGTAGAGATTTATTTTCCTATCCACCTCCGCAGATCTCGAACCATGCATGAAGCTAACGTCGCCGTTTGGGAATAACACGAAAAAAGAAATAATAAAAAAAACGAACGGCAACGACCGTGAGTCCGTTATGCGAATGGCATTATATCATATCATTATACGTATCATTAATATTTAATCACTTTACCCGCGCGCAACTGGGGCAAACTCGGGCAGGACGTGGCCCGAGCCCATATGTTATCCGGATGAAAAAAATTACATTCAAAATACCATCTGAAGCTTTTCGTGTGTGTTATAAATTTCAAAGTGGAGAATGAGATTTTGATAGAAAAGTGTTGAAGAGTATTTCAACATCGAGAAGAAGATATTTGGTTGTTTGTTTTCTATGTCTTCTTTCTATGTTTTGTGTGTGCCATACTGCAAGAACTAAAAAAAGGGAATGGGTCTAATATCTCAATGATTTAGTTTCGATGATGAATGGTCGCCAATGTCGACCATATTCATCAGTATTGAAACTTTTCATTATCATTATATTACAAACTGTTTGTAAAAATAAAATTGACAAGTTTCAATGACAACGACTTACTTTATGCGAAAGAAGAACAAGGTCACCATGGTAAAAGACGCAACGTAATGTTTAAAGTTCAAATTTTTACTCCAGATGACAATCGTTTTTCTTTGATCAAATGAAGCAAAAATCTTTAGTTACTAATTTAAACTTTCAAGCTATTTAACATTACAATGCTTCAAAGAATTGAGCACAGATTACAGAAAGCAATTGCAATTTATTACTTTATCAGCAAACCAAATTAATTATTTTCCTTATGACGTAGTTTTATTTTTTTTTTACATAAGTTATAATTTTTTTAATTTATAAAAAAAAATTAATTCTCTCCTCTTAAGTTATTTAAGATTTTTTCAAAGAGAAGAAATACATGAGAAGCTAAGATAGATCCATTAAACAAACGTTGGGTTATAAATACCTTAAAGTATGACGTGATAAGTTGAATTCGTTCGGACCAATGATAACCTAATATAAGAACTATTGCTGGCAAACAAATCGATCAAATTGTTTTCAATTTTACACATTTTAAAAATTTCACACATAAGCTGGACATTTGATTGCAGAAAAATGCAACGAACTTTATTTATCTGCATCACATACTAGGCGCCTCCATCCAGCATAAAAAATGAGGAAATGGAGGCGCCTTGCACGCAGTGTGTTTTTTAATTTACTCGTTGATCAATCAAAATGAATCATATGGAAACGAAATCATGTTGCATACAAAAAATACATTTAAACAACTGGTTATAATTATGTACGGATGAACAATTTCACAAAACATCATCGCTAGTAAAAGGTTATCCTATCACCGAAGCGAAGAAAAACCGTAATTACGTGTTAAAAGTCATTATTTCACCGTTTATCTTTCTGCCGGATGAATTTCATCCCCCCCAAGCGGAATACGAGCAAAAAACAAGCGAACCCCAAATGAAACAGAAATAGTTTCGGCACAAAGAGATAAATCTAATATCCTACTGCCATCATCACCGTTTGGCAGAACGTGCCGGGTTTTCCGGGTTTGCGGGCGAAATTTAGCTTCAACAGGTCGCACCAGACAACCGTTTGGCCTCGTACATTCAACTTGATTAGTGTAGTTTCGTTTTCGTTTGGCAGACTAGTTTTTGGTACCTTTTTGTTTTTTGGGATTGGTTTCAAAAACAAATAAAAAAGACACATTTTTCTCGCACACTTTTTTGGCAAGCAATGCAAAAGGGAGCAAAAACCCTACAACGATAGCACGACGAAATCGGAAAAGTTGTATCCTCGCCCCGGCGTGGACCAATATGTTGTCATCATGCGGGGGGTCAACCGATGCTATCAATCTACATGAAATTGAATATTCATCCGGGCGCTTCTTGCAGCGCTTCTTATGAGAGTGGACGCTGGGGAAACAAATGTGAAGACAAACACGCAGAGTTGGGTTCGGTACTTTGGAGTGGATGTAAAAAGTGATTTCTGATACCGTCCGGGGTTCGTGCAGCATGTTCATGCCACGGGCACTCGATCGAATTTGAATAACATGAGGCAGGGCTTGGTCGGTATTACAAGCTCATCTCAAACTTCTAATTGAACACCCAGAACATTTATTTTCGTATATTTATGCAGTGTGGTACAGTTTGCTTTGCCAACATTACAACAATCAAATTTTGTTATATCAAAGAAACAAAATATCCTATTAAATATTCTAACTCAATGATTGGTTTTGCAACGAGCAAAATTAAGCGATAGTGAATAAATATTGTAAAGTAAGCTCTTCTAACAACTTATTTTTTTGTTATTATTGACCACTGTCTTCAGGTCCGTTTCCAGACGGATACGCAGCATCAAACATGTGACATTTATGTTATACGAGCACAGTAAGCACGTGTCGCTCGTTTCCAACCGATTCAAGCAGGGACCAAATTTCCCGCAGGTTTTATGACGCGCTCATAAACAGGGAATTGATGGGCGTACAATGTTGGTGTCTCTTTTAAATTATGTTATAAGCCATAAACAGCCAAAGGTAGCTCTTTAGTTTTCCAATCTAGAGGTATGCTTTGGCCCTTGGCGAGGAAATCTGGTGTTTATATGGCATTTAATCTTGGCGTATGTACGCGTATTAAACCCTTGGCCAATTTAGAGATTTTTTATTCAACTGATATCGTTTAACCATATGATAACATATGATAACATAGTTAAAATATTGTAAACTAAATGAAACTCCCTGTGAATACGAACTCAAGTTAAAAAAGATCACTTACTTTGAGGGCCAAAGACGAAACAGACGTTCATATTGTTGCTTCTTTAATAACTACAGTTGAATGGAATTAATATTATAACATGTACCAGTGCTAAATTTCACAAGATTTGTTTGAAAAGATGTAAATTATTTTTGCTCTGAAAAATTCAAAGGTTTGGCATATGACTCTATTTATCCAAGGTAGGAAAAAATGTCCCTTCTCACTTGGTTAGTGCACTAAATAATTGCCATCAAATGTTGAACGTTTTGTAATGTTTAATGATGTAAAAATAGTTTGATAGAATTAATAGTAAATTCCCTTACTTCTAATTCTCTCGATTTTTTACAATGACTCCAACAGCATATGCAATTCAGTTGTTATTGTCATACCATATTATCAAATGTGACTTCTTTCGGTAAAAATAAGTCTTCATTTTGAAATAATATTAGAAATATTAAAATAGCACAGCTATTTAAATATTCTTTTATAAATTGATAAACTATTATTTAAACCATGAGTCGCAAAACCCGGCCCGTAATAACATTTTAACGCTTCATACAAAAAATACATCTCAGTTTTATTTCGGATTTGGTCACGATGTCAGGTATGTTTTTTCCCAAAATTAAGATTAAAATTGTTGAACAAATTGTTCAATACCAAATGACTTTCTCGTATAGTTTTAGTAAGACCAATTCTATCGTATTGGTATTATTGATTGTTTTAAAATTTCCTAGCGTCGTGAGTGTCGTTCAAAATGCGGCTTGTTTACTTTGCATCCAAAACAGCTAAATTCAAGAAATATAATTTTCATATCCATCACAAAATAAATAAGGCTCGGAATATTGAAAACTTATCGAAGCTGAATTATTGTTGTTACTCAGAGTGTACGGCAGTACAATTAAGATATTTTAAAGTAATTTGTGTACAGGATTAATTTCAAGTAAAACTAAAAAAATAATAAAACAATGGTAAAATAAACCAGCAATTGTATGTTTATCAAAATTGAACCAAAATAAATATGAAAATGCTTAAAACAGTTTAACGAAAACATTTCAAATATTTTTTAGCTTATACCACTTTTAACGTAACTTTAGTATTTATGCAGTTGATACTCTTTGATGTATTACTTTGAAAACATTAAAGCATTGTTTAAAGTTTTCGGCCCGCGCTTTCGAGTTATGTTTAATCATCTGGCCCTTTTTTGGAAAACGCGTGCCGATCCCTGATTGAAACATTTGAAATAATAACAAAACAATTTGCTGAATTGTACATATTTGTTTGATATTTTCTAAAAAAAATCCTTTAACGAACGTGTAAGTCAATTCTTTTAATTGTAATAAATCGTTAGCATGTAATGATTAGATAAATATTTTTCCATTTTCTAGTATGATAAACAAATAAGAATAAAGAGTTCTACTTTTTTGTAATAAGGAAAACTGTTCTCACCTGACGCATTTTGCTGTATCGATTATCCAGAGATTACTCCTCCTAAGCTTTCCACACCGATGCAAAGTATCCGACGTTCGTTGTATGCATTTTCACAATTCACTCGGCCACAAACGGATCATTAGCGACAAACATCGGATGTGATGCACATATGCACTTCATTGCAACGCGACGGGGTTTTATTACTTCTCTACCTACTTCTCTATTTTGTCGACTTTTACTTTGAAGCACCACTTTTCATGCCGTCACAAGCCGTCACCACGAACCGTGCACTCGGCAAGTCGACTTTTTCCCACTTTTTTTTCCACTGCACACACACACACGCGGATACACTTTTCCACCAGGGGTTTCCCCTAGCCAGCCTCACTGCTGTCGCTTCCCATTAGGCTGTTTCATTATCATAATCATTTTCCACTCAGCAGCGGCAACGGTGCGCGGCGCTACGAAATGAAGAACTCGTGTATGCATTATTATCTCATCACTTTATTACACTCCAGTTGCACTGTTGCACCTGCACACGGCCGTGCAGTTGTGTCGTTGTATGCACGCGCACGTGTGTGTGTGTGTGTGTGTGTATGCCTCTCGGAAGCGTGTGACGTTTTTTTAAAATGCATTCCACCCTTCCCACAGTGAGAAAAAAGAAAAAACAAACACTCGTGCAGGACGTGCCGGTTTGTTCGGGAGCTCGCGTGGAAAACCGAGTCAGAAAACAGTCGGGGATAGAATAATGAAGGAAATGGGAAAAAACAAGCCCACACACACATACACGAAATGCTCGTGCGGGAAAAACTACGCTCACGGGCAGGAAAATGAAGGAAAAACCCCGGGAAAAGGATGTGGATCACGTGCGACACGGAGAACGGGAAGAAGGATATAAATGAGACCAATTATCATTCCTTTGCGTTTTGTGTCTACCCCGGTTCTGCCTCGCTGCTCTCGTTGACTTTTCGCACGTGTGTCCGCTTTTGTATGCCTGTGTGTGGTTGTGTGTGTGTGTGTATGTGCACCTGTGTGATGGTGACGTTTTTCCACCATTTCGTTTTTTCCCTTTATAACGAACGTGTTCCGCTGTTATTGTTGTCACATATTTCCATTTATCACCGGGTCGCTCTAATCTTTCGCCGCTCGGAGGTGGCTACGCGGGTGGCCGGTTGTTTTGCATTCGATTGCTTCCGGTGCCCGCCGGCCCTCCCTCTCCCACCCTCTTAACCGTTTCGCACTCCGGGGGGTTTTCCCATCGTCTATGAGTTTGTCGTCGGGTTGCGGAGGTTCATTGCATCGGTAACGGTTGGAACCGTATGCAGAGAGGAAAAGCGAATGAATCGACTCGAACACGGAACACAGCCAGAGACATGTTTTTTTTTTCCCGGTACGTCAGTTAGGAGAGGACAATTTTCACTGGGTTCCCCTTTTTTCTTTTTTGTTTCCGGAGTTTTTGTGACGCGTTTGTTTCAAAACGCGGACCGTACCGAGGCCGTTTGCAGACAACGTAGGATTGGAAGTGTTACGCTGAATGAGACCGATATTTTTCCCTCCTTTTTCTTTTATCATTTTTGCAAACACACACACGCGAACGAGTGCTTTCACTTTCCATCCACTACTTCCGCGTTCGCTAGCGCTCTGATCCGATGCACGTGAAACGCATCCTTTTCATCATCCATACATCATCCAAACAGACACACACACATACCTCAATTTCCACACACGTGGTCGTGGTTCGCCCCGTCTGGCAGGAAAGCGCTTTTCAATGAACTTCGACTTCACTAACCGAAAACCGGGACAAACTTTCTCCTGTATTTCTGGGCTTCCCGGTTCGACGGCGAGCTGATAACTGAACTGCCAGCCGATCGGTCGATGTTTGGCCACGGATGCAATCAAGAGCTGAATTGTAACGAGCCAAAAGGATGATAGCGAATGGTCGCGGCCCCGGCCTTCCCGGCCTACCCCCGGTTGACCGGATTCGGTTGTACATTTGTATCATTTGCCCGGCTCGCTCTAGGAGGTTTATGTATTCCCGGCGGCCATGTATGTACTAGAAAGTGCTGGTGGTAGCGGAAGCGTTTGGGGAGAAGCGGAGTGCGGACCGGTGGAGCACTGGAATTCACATAATTATTCAAACGGTACCGAAACCGAAGAGCAATAAAATCATCTCCCGCTCGGGTATCATCCCTGAAGCGGGCGATCCTCCAGTCCGGACTCCATCCTTCACTCCGTTTTCCGGTTTCCGGTTTTCCACACCGAGCGGGAAGCGCTCCGAGAAAGGAGGGGGGGGGGGGGGAGACGAGCGTGTACACACTCGGAAACTGTTGAGCAAACACATGGACTCACTCTGCAGTTCGGGCGCACTCACTTACATTCGACTCGACTCCACACTCGACTCACTTCAGCTTTCGACTTCCCCCCTCCTTCTTACAGCATCGCTGTCTCCTTTCCTGCATGCGCGCCGGCTCTGCTTGAACAGTTTCCGGAATGGGGCGGGAAGCGACTAAGCGCAGCAACTCGAAACGGGCACTAGATGAGACCGAGAGGATTCTCCAACGTGATGAAGTTGTCCGCTTTCGTTGGTGTTTTATTTTTCACCTTACGCCAAGGACTGTTTAGGGCACTCCGTTTCGCTAAGGGCAAACGTTCCGAGCGCTATAATCACCTATACGAACAATCTTAAACACCTCTATCGTATGCCGAAAATAGAAATTACGATATGATTTTTGAGGTATTGTTAACTTAAGTTGGGAAAATAGATAAAAATGCTTCTTATATAAAGTTCGATATTTTTGCACTTTTATGAAGAAAAGTGAACTCACTGGTAAGAATCACAGTATTGTATTATCAAAACAAAATGGGGCCAACACACTCCTAAACCTGAAATTATTGTAGCATCTAACAACAACAAACTTCTCAACCGATCGAATTTTACAAGCAAAATAGCAAAAAAGCATTAAAAGTCGTTGGATTGGAACCTAAAGTGGAAAATTAATTTTATTTAAAATTAAAAATCAAAACTACAAGTGAGAACCATGAATTGTCCTTTTTATTTAAGGTGAAGCCAAACGTAGAAATAAATAATCCTTAAATTTATTAATGTATAATAGGATTGTGAGAATAAGTGGATGATGAAATGATTTTTCCACAAATGGTTTCAATCTCACAAAAAATGGTTAAAAACAGTCCAGCATGTGTGTTGGTTAACTTATTCAACAAATGGGGATTTGACCCTAGAGTATCAAACACTTTAATACTAAAGAACTGTTGTATAAACTTTATAAGGGCAACTTTTCAAATTTACACTAGAAAATATAAATCGCATTTTACGAACAAGGAATACGATATTCTATAAACTCCTGTATTTCTATTTCGATTGAGTCAAAGTAGCTAATGAACGTTGAGACAAGACAATATATTATAAACATAGAGTGATCATATATTCATAAATTTTCAACCTAGTAATTTTCCTTTACAAACACTTGGGCTATCTTTTAGTTGACAGATGGAAGTTTGTGGCAAAATCTCTCACTTAATTCATTAAAACCATACAGAATGAAATCGTGACTGCAAGGACAGTGAAACCCATTACCCGCGCTTACCTTATTTTCCGTTTTAAATGGCAACACTAGCGGGACTAGTTCGTAAATACCCAGACGAGAACAAAGAATTGAATTTAAATAAAGTCCCAATAAATTTTATCACCTGTTTGCCCAAACCTTTTTACAAACTATTTCCTGGTCGGATAGCCCACCACTTCACAGCAACTTATCGCTTCGACTAAAGGGGCCCACATTATCGAGGCTCACATGTGTCACACTGTGCCGTGCCGTCCCGTCGCACATGTTAAACGATGCGTATCAATCGACGCACGAATGTGTCTGTGTAGGTTTTGTGCGTGCGTTGGTGTGCAGGTGTGTGCGCAAATGCTGAGGGGGTTGCTCTGTCGGACGGTGATGATGCGCCTACTACGAGAAACCAGCGAGCCGTCGGATGATGAGATACAAACAGTTACCATGATACAGAAATCCTTCCTAATGTGAAGTTTGCCGAAGCGGCTTCCCTGTACATAACTTGCCATTGGGTGGTGGGGAGGACGTGAGGGGGAACTGTGGGGTAGGCTTAAAGGGTGTTTGTCAATGGGGGGCCGGCGGTGGGTAGGGTGGTGTTTCGGGTTGCTGGGTAGGAATAATAAAATCAGAGTGCACAGCAAACGGGTGGCAAAGGGTACGGCACACGTGGGGAACAAGGGAACGGGTGTATGTGTGCGGGTGTGTGGGTGTGTGTATGAAGGAACGAAGAAGAGAGGTGCAAAGTGATAATGTACCTTTTCAGCAAACGGATGAATGCACTGGTACGGCTTCGGAGATGGAGATGTAGGACGGTAAGGAATAGGTTTTTGCGAGTCTGGAACAAACATTCAAGGCGGTCTCGGCTAGGATGACGTTCGTGGGGAAGGCAGGGAGTAGGAAGTCTTAACTCTGCTGGTAGTAGTGGTTGTACGGCGATGAAGCGATGAAGAAAGGCATCAAAGACACCGTTCCTTGACGGTTTTCTCGAAAAGTATCATCACTCACTTTCACTGCACTGCATCGCTTCCGTCTGCGTTCACGGCTCACTTGAAGTACTTTCCTTAAATTAACGACACACAGACACACATTCATGTACTTAAAAGAACCTAAAAGGAGACAGTCCTGTCCGAATGCAACCGTCCACCGAAACTGTCAAAAACTGTCAAGTGCGGTTGTTCGTCCTAAGCCTACTTTGACCTGAAAACAGGATAGATTTTCCAAGCCCCAACCGTTACGGGCCAGTGCGCGCACCTGGTTAAGCAGCTTTTCCCTCCCAAAAGCGTCGGGTCGGGTCGCTTCCTCGGGACGACGACCGAGCGACACACCGAAAACTGTCCGCACGTCCGTACGTAACGACGGCCAACCGCCAACTATATCATTTCAAATAGAATCATATCCTCCTGGCTCGCTGGCTAAGAATCCTTTTTCGGAATGATACATGATATATAAACAAATTTTCATCCGTGTGTGTCTGTGTACGCGTCCTCCCCGCGCACGCCCGCACGATCCGCTGGTAGCAGCCCACCCGAACTCCCCAGCCCGTTTCGTTATCGTGCAGCGTCATGTGTGTTCGGGTGTACGTGTACGTGTGCCCACCGCCGCCGCCGCCGCCGCCGCCACCGCCGCTCGTATGTGTGGAGTGGCCGCCTGCTGCTGCTCATTCAGCATTCTCGTATTCATGGGGATATCTACCACGCGCGCTAACTGCGCCGGTATACCGATGTGTGGGTGGGACCGGGGGGTGGGCGGTGGTGTTGTGTTGTCATTCTGCCGAGTCGAGCGCCATCGGAGCAGCATCGGCGTCGTGTATCTCGTATCATCCCGTCCGCATGTGTGCGAAAGGCGGCCGCTCGTACTCATCTCCGAAAAGGATACATTAAGGACACAACGGCACATGGCGGCAGACGGCGTACGGCAGAACGTGCGTACAGTGCTGGCTGTTTTGGTAGAACCGATGTTGATCGAACTGTAGTTTGTATTCTATCGTTTTAAAATGTTTTAATCAAAAGATGAAAATTTTCACCCAGATAATAACGGGCAGTGATTAATTAAACATCAAGTGAGAAGGATTGTTCTGCACACATGTTTCATATAATTTAAGCCTTTTATAATTGATGGTACACTATACGGTTTAAATAATGTTTTACTAAACACTTAAAGAACCAATCCAGGATACTTTTTGAAGTTTATCTCGAATGTTGCCCTGGAGGCTAAATTTGGGATTTAACTTTAGGGGAAGATGGGAGCGCTATTCATTAACAATTAGGATGAAAAATAATGCCCTAGCTCTTTTTAACTCACGTACAGCTTTGTTTACGCTTTTCACACAAAAACGAAAAAGAGTTAAATAATTTTAAAATTGACCAAATTCTAGCATAGATACAAACATAAGAGTCAATAAAAAAACGAATCAAATCTACAATTTTAAAACGGACGCGTTTAGTCACAGTGTACAGCAATAGTCTCATTCCCGTCCCTGCTTCCTCTTCCTACTCCACAACAATTAAAAAGTGTATCTTCTTGTTACGCTCCGTCATTAATTCAATCACGAATCTCTTTGTGTATTTTAAGAAGATATAATTGACCCCAATTTGACGATTCAATTTTTTTTCGAAAATCAAGAATCGAAGAAGAAGAAGAAGAAGGATGGACGAGACAAAGAAGAAGAAGAAGAAGCAGAAGGGGAGAAGGAAAAAAGATAATTCTGGTCATTCGTAAAAAATGTGATACCGAAATGGAAAGGAAAGCAATGTGCCAGTAAATCTTAAACCGGAACCGGCGAAAAGTAAATTATGCATACGACCCACACTGTATATGTGCACACACACATAACCTGGCGCGGCAAACCGATGAAACCGATGACCGTCATGCAAGCCATGACGATGCTGATGGTGGCGATGATGGAACGATGACGATGATGGTGACGATACGTTTCACCGGTCGGCACTCGATGATACTTTCGTCCTTTACTTTCTCCTCCATCGGTTCATCGTGGATCCTTCCAAGCACACATGCATGTGTGATCGCTGCTGCTAGACGATTATCACCCACTCCACTCTCGACCACCCTCCTCCCTCTGGGGTAGATAGAGATGTTGTGAAAGAGATCCTCCCCCCCCTCTCCATCCACCGATTCGTTTCGTGACGCGTGGTGGAAACTGAACCGAACCATACAGAGATAAAATTGTTAGAATGTTACACATTTGTCGAGGTGAAAAGAATGGGGGGATAATATGATGATACTCGCTCGGCCACTTTCTCCTCCTGTCCTGCTCCAATTCCACACCACCACCAATCTTCCTCGGCCACTACTTTCACCACCCGCGCCGCCCCTCCTATGGAGCCGGTGGAACCGAAATGGAACGTCAAGGAGATGAACACCACCGCATGGTTCGCACATACACGCGCACACACACACACACACACACACACACACATGTTCTTTGCAATCCTCCGCCGCTGCTCGGCGGGTGACCTTTATGTACACACAGTCGGACGTTTATCGGGAACTCATTGGCGAAATTGTCTAAGGACGATAAGATTGGTGGAGTTGTGCAGTGGAATTGTTTAGTGTTTGTCGGGACGGGGAGAGTCCTTGTGGCAGGGGGAGGGTGGGTTGTTTGCAATTTGGCGAAGTGTTGTATTTTTAACCAGCAAACCCTTCAAGGTTCAACTGTCAATTAGAACGGCATTTTTGGGGTATTAACCTTTAAGACTACTATTCATAATTTTAATTACCTTTAATGGTTTGATGTAAAAGAAAGACTTTTTTAAGAATATTTCATATGATTATTTTTTAATTCATTTTAATTTCGAATTCATCCAATTTAAACCTATTTAACCTTTTTCAACTATGAGAATAGGGCAAGCAATGTGATGAATAATTTTCTTTTCGTTTCCCAAAAGAACCACACGAATTTGTTGCACCAAAAAATGGTGCGTAATGCTCCTGAACTCGATTGATTGAAAGAGTGCTCTGTGTATGTACGGTCGGTTCGCCAAATATCCATTACCTTGCATTATTGACTTTCGGAGCCGGCGATCTGAAGGGTGAGTACCCTTAGTGCTATATACTAGCAGCCCTTGTACCTTGCAGTTTAGCAGCTCCTCCATCAGCTCCTCCAGGGACACCCCAGCGTGAATCGTCACTGATCAACACGATTCGTGTGTTGGTGTGTATGTATGTATGTACTCGAAAGAGCTTCGATAGATTGAGTAGTTGCGAGTCCTATCGAAACAGACACTACGGTGTGAAGAATAGACCCAAATCTATCGCTTCAACATTGGCGGACAGCGCGAGAGGAAGGGAAGATTGAGGCAAGCCGGTGCGGGTGATGATTTGGAAAAGGCGGGAGATTTTCTACGTTCTGGGAACTGTTTCGCACCGAACGACCGACCGGTAAAACCATCAACCGACGGGTTCTATCCGATGGAGCAGTTCCTCTTCCTGGCAGTTCGCATGAGGAATGGCAACCGTTCGGAGGAAAACGGCCACGCTTAGTCCAGCTCTGCGTCCGAGCCGACCGACAGGGGATTCTAATATGTGTACTACCATCAAGATGTCGACATTATGTATCCCTTTATCTATGCACGTGGTGCGCCGCTTTCCGAGAAGTAGCGAAGAGTCGTAGTGGCCGATGATGAGATGACGATGGAGTCCATGCTAGAGAGGAGGTGCCAGGACTTCACACATGCCACATACACACACACACATATCCTGACCGTTGTCCATCGTCGAACGCATTTGAATACATTCAAATCCGGATGATAAGACCTCCGGTATGCGCCACCCTTCCCGGCGGCCCATGGACTTTAGATGTTGTGCAAACATCAACCAAACTTGCCACTTACGGAGAACCTACACCCTCAGAGCCATGCATGTCTGACCGTTAGCACAAACAGGAATTGAGGAAAAAAACTAGAATTCGTCAAAGAAGATAGGATTAGTGACAGCGAGAAAACAAGTTAAAGGAACAGGAAAAAAAGCCGTGGTCCTTTGGACAAATGTCAGAAACTGGCCAGAACTAGTAAAAGCAGAATGGTTGCATCCCTCAACGCAGGGAGCTTCAAATACTATCACCGACCCCTCGAACCAACGCGGAAAAAGAACGATGACGATGACGTACGGGGCACTAACTATATTTGTCGAGCATTATGCACTGTGGATTAAAAGTATCTCGCATGTTCGACGCATGACGGGTGAACAAATAGATTCCGTTCTGTCCTTCCCCCTCACCAGAAACACTCGCTTCGTTTGGCAAACAGTTCCGCGTCTGGCCAACCAATTCGGACCATCTAGACAGATCATCAACGCGGTATGGTTAGGTGGGGTGTGTGTGTGTGTGCTTGTTTGCAGTACATAAGGCACCGTACGAGCCCAAACCGGGCCAATGCGTCTATATGCCGCGCTAATTCGTCTCATGTGAATCGGTAGCATTAGATTGCAGCCCCAACCTCGCCTTTTTCCCCACTTCACTTTCCCGGTTCGCCCATGGCCGGAGTAGTAGAACCCATGCCTCGCTGGGGGACGGCGGAAGGAAGGAACTTTCTGGTTATTTTCCTCTTCGAGGGAAGGTGAGAGGCGCGCTGGGAGGAGTGATTGTTATTAATGATCGTGAAGAATCACCACCAATTATCGCTCCAACATCTCCAACCGTGGCCGTGTGGGATGGGGTGTGTCTTCTTGGCCCCGGCTTAACCAGTTGCATGTACCGTTTCTATGTAACCGGCACGGTTCGCCGAGCAAGATGCTCGCTAATGCCTGCGCTGGATACATACATGCATACATACATGGATGATGGCGATCTAATCCCGGTGAGAGTACATTATGAGGCTCAATTTGGCATTAAATTCACCAGACTGTACGGTGCAATTAAGTGTGATTTCTTTGAGCAAATAAACCGAACCGAAACGCATGAAATCAGCAACATCGCGGAGAATGTTTTAATTGGTTTTATTTATAAAAAAATAAATTGCCAAAATAGGCTAAATATGTTAATCCAGCAATGGTGTACATGGTAGGAATGGTACGATGTGTTTGTAAATTATTAGCTATTATATTTTGCGTAAGGCGACAGCATTCGGAGTTGTTAAACAGTCACATTTGGGAAACAGTATCTAATTAAGAGATGATTAACTGTCTATTCTCTAATTTCTATACATGAGTAGAAGGTGGAACCTCAAACCTTCGTCTTTCGCCCTACAAAGATGTATGCCTATATGCACGTTTTTAGCAAAATAAAAAAAACATGATCAGCGTTGTCAATTGAAGCCAACAATTCCCCAATTGCTCATCCTTTACAAAAAAGCCCAACTCAACTGTGGAACTTTGTACCTTAAACCAAGATTTTGAAGAACCCGCCATTTGAAATGATGGGGCAAAGTGACCCACAAAGTGTGGCAAATCGCACTAGATTATTGACTATTTGATTTATAGAAAGATCTTATAGATTTGATATTATTTGAGTATCTATAATTGTAAAAGGAGTCAATTGCGTCAAATGAGTCAAACCTTTTTTATATGTTACGGATGTAGAGTATATACAATTTTGAGTTGTTTCAATTGAAAAATGCAATGGAGAGTGAACAAATTTAATAAACATGGAATGCTTTAGTGTTTCGCCAAACACTTATACCGGTGCATTCTGCCTCAAATTGGGCAGCCTCATATTGCCACTGCTACCGGATGAGAATGTTTTATTTATTGTCTTCACAACCAACATGCAAGGGATATAAATCGAAATTTTTTCGATATACGTTATATACTTGAGTAAATACTAAAGGTAGTTGATGCCTTTTAAGAGCCTATAAATACACATAGGGTGTTTTAGACACACTTACGTTAAGGGCTTACGAGACTTGTTTCCCTGTTGTACGTACGTGGATAGTCAGTCCTCTCGTACAGGGGAGGGTCCGGTCTCGGTTGGGATTCGAACCCACGCCGTCGAGGTGGTGAGCCCCGGCGCTCATGGGCCGATTTTCTAACCGGCGCTACCGCTCGGCTGTCGAGGACCCCCTACACACCTATGAACATATGTCAATATTTTATATATTTAAAATAGCACAATTCATATAAAAACAAGCCAGAGGATTTCACCCCATTGGTGCTTTCTTCATGTTTGCCTGTTTTACGATATTTTTTAAAAAATACCCTTGGTCCGTCGATGCAATCATCGCGGATGGCATTTAAACTTCAATTTTATACAATTTCTGATTACAATTTTCCGGCCCCTCTAGTCTTTGCTTGTGCAAATTTTGGTTTCTTTTATCATTTCTGTACGATTTTAACGTTTTTCTTTTCAAATTTTCTACGATTTTGGAATTTTCTGTGGCATCCGCGAAATCTGGCACATTTCTGCGACATTCCTGCGACAACTCGAGTGTTGTTGAAACACTACCTTCGCGCATCTTTTTGCTTTCAGAGATTCTGGCAGCACTGCGTTTGTTACAAATTCTACCGAAACTAAAATCTAAGAAAAATCCTCTGCTGTAAAAATGTATTTGTCTTAAAAAACCTTTCATTTGAGGGATATACCGTTGAAATTGAAATAAACACCAAATAGTATTTAATGTATTAATTATTTTAGCCACTATTTCAAATTATGACCAAGGTGCTTGAAGCTTTTTTTAACTAACCTTGGTCGCAAGATAAATGTTTTGGTCTCTCCGGCAACGCTGCTGTCAGATAGCTTGTTCCAACATCCAGTTCGTCAATAACGAAAGAAGCTGCAAAGAATAATTGATGCAAAAAAGTGGCCTGCAAAGTGTTTCTATCCCTTCTAGGCGTATTCCGGTGGCCAAAGGATAAAGCGTAAGCGAGCGTCTGCCGGGTGCAGTCGGTAGCGTGGAAGGTAAATGCAATGAGCAGCGTCGGAAGTGCCAAATCCGACGACGGAAAGCGACCGTCCAATAACAAGAATGGCGATTGGATTTGTCCGGAGCCCGAGTAAGCAAACCCCCTGCTGCAGGCAATTTATAATAGCACACCACATTTGAAGAGTATTTGGGATCTAACGTTTTTGGCTTCCCCCATGCATCCTTCCGTAAACTTGCCACCGTAAAACCCCGTTTGGCGGCGTGGCACCAAAAAATGCGTTACGTGCACGGCGCGCCTCCCCCCGGTCGATGTGTAACTACGCGGTAGTTGTAAGAATCTAAACTTTGCCCGTCGCAACCAGTGCAACCGGTGCGGAAAGGAGCGTCCCAACAGCGGCTCGCGGCATGGATCGGCGGCCAGCGACTCGGACGGCGGTGGCAGCAGTGGGGGTAAAAAGAAAGTGGGCACCGAGATTGGCAAGGCGGCGGCGGAAAAATCGCGCGGTCTGTTCAGCGCCGAAGACTGGCAGTGCAACAAATGCGCCAACGTAAACTGGGCCCGTCGGCACACGTGCAACATCTGCAGTGCCCCTCGCTTTTGCGACGTCGAGGAACGGACCGGTATGTTACCGGGAGAGAGACACGGCTGCAGGCGGTTTTGTTGGTTTACGTAACTAACGGAATTGCTTTGTCCTTTCCCAACAGGATACGGCGGCGGCTACAACGATCGTGGCGTAGTGGAATACAAAGATCGAGTTGAATCCGACGATGAGTATGATGAGTTTGGGCGTCGGAAAAAACCAAAATCAAGACCGAAGGAGCAGAACAATCGCTCGGTCGGACATCGACGGCGCAGAAGCGATTCGAGCGATAGTGGTGAACGGGAGAACAGTCAGCGCAGGGAGCGGAAAAAGTACGACGCCGACTCGGACGCCGAAGATGAGGAAGACGATGAAGAGGACGAGGAGGATGAGGACAATGAGGATCTCTCCAAGTACGATCTCTGGGGATCCGATGGTGGTGACGGCGGCGATGAGGACGACGCAGGAAAGAAACCGGTCGCGAAAAATTCCAGCAACAACCACAAACCCCCATCACAGCAGCAGCAGCATCATCACCAACGTTCTCGCTCACGATCACACTCACGATCAAAATCTCCCAGTCGCGATCGGCGTCATCGATCGAGCGACCAGCATCATCACAGGGCCTCCACAAAATCGACGGCTTCCTCGACTAGTCACACGAAACGTTCCAGCTCGTCGCGCCGCCATGGACGGTCCCGATCGCGGTCGCTTTCCCGCTCACGCTCACGCTCTCGCTCAAGATCCCGGTCGCCTCGGTCGTACAGGCGCAGCAAGGATCGACGGCGCTAATGCATTTCGCAAGCTTTACTGCTTTGCCGATCAAGGTTCAATGTTGATGGAAAATAAACGTGTATATTTTAGGACGAAATAAGCGTTAGTTTATCACAATTTGCTTTCAAACTCCATTCCGCACAAAATCTCCACATTTCATTAGTGACGCCCAGAACGCCATCGATTGTTTGAGTGAATCAATACAATAGGGAAACAGTGCATCATCATCGTTTGCATTGAAGCCAAGAACAATACCGAGCAATACTCGAAAGTATTTATTTTCTCACCGAACCTCAAATAAACTGCATTACGAACATTTGTTTGGCAATGAATTATTGTAGTTTTTGAAAATAGTAACTCTGCATCGGAGCAGCGATGTGATTTTTCTTATTTTCGATTTTGAATTTAGCACAAGCTCACTTCCTCAGTTTATATGGATTGCATTTCTGCCGACTATCTTTTTTAATATCTCCTCTTCCATTTCACACCAAAGCAAAATCAGAGAAGGGAACTTTTTTCTTAAAGTCCATTCCAAGGTAGGTAAGTAATGCGTACGCAAAAAAGCTCTCATTTAACACGTTAAGCGCTACGTCGGCCCCATGGGGCCGACAGTGTTCTTCCCCGTAAGCCGGCGTCGGTCTGCTCGGGCCGACAGAGCCCGTTGGGTAGGCCGGCGTTTCTACGAATCGCTGGCAGAACTGAAAGCAGTGCATTTTGGGCATAGCGCTTAACGTGTTAAAGAAATTAAATTAAGTCAAAGCATAAATTTAATAAATTAAAACTTTCAACATGTTGTTACCATGTTTGTTATAAAATTGTAAGTAAACCATATTTTAGGTAATGAATGATTTTGTAACATCTAAAACAGTATTTCACGCTTAATTCTCATTTGATACTACAAAGTTTGTAAAAAAATACTAACAGAATGCTTAATTTTTCTTGATCCCTATGCGCTTTAAAGGTTTTGACCACGTGCTTTAACCACGTGCACGTAAGAAATTATATAAAAGGGAGCAGTTGGACGCCGATTTCATGGGTCTTCAAAATCAGTTTCTAAACGAGCTCAAGACAGGGGTTAAAGCAACTTTTATTCCAAAAAAGTTTGTTCAACATATTCCATTATTTTCCTAACTCTAGCTCTAGAGCTAGAAACGTATAATAAACTCGGTGAAGTGTAATTTTTCCCAAAGTTAAAGAAATCGGGAAAAAGAGATATGATTCATAGTAATTTCAAGAATGTCATCGTTAAAAAAATATAGCTTTAATCAACACCACAATCGTAAACACATGTTGTACGGCTGGTGGACACCCCGATGAAATATTGCAACATTTATGACCCACACTAATGATACAGATTAGAGGTGGATGTGGATAAACCTACTTATACGGCACAAATGAGTGTAATGACCACCCGTTATTAATGAATATGTCACACGATAAGAAGGTTATCCTTTCGTAGAAGAAACCGTAGAACGATACTTTCACCACAGAGATTATCTCAAGATTAAGTAGAACAACAGTCAACCTGGAATGAGGCCTCAACGGTACACGTTTCTGGGAGTATCCGTTCCCTCGACATCGCCGCTAATGTTGGGAGATTTAATACCCGTTTTCATATCACTCCACTTCCGCGGCAATTAATTAATGAAGCGGTACATTAATTGGCAAAGCTTTCCAATCGATCGTAAAACCATGAATCAGCGCGGGCCAAACCATCGCTTTGGGTGGGGTGCGGAATCGGATTCCACCGTCGTGTAAATACGCCCTCGCCGTGGAGAGTCCATCACCTAAATTGATGACTTTACAGATTGCGGGAGGGCTTTCCATTTTCCGGCCGCGGTTTTCCACCTCGCGCGACCGTGACCGGTTCATACCATTTTCCCAACGTCCTACAAAACGACCACCGCCCAAGTGTGGCGTCCCTAATGGCGTCCATTAGGTGGGCGGCGGTAGCAACTCCAATCCCAACACACCGAGTGGAACTCCCGTTCAAATCTTGTTCAGGGATCCTGCCGATGTGTACCCGAGCGTATACCGCCATCCGTCCAACGAACTGTTGCTAGCTACAACCTTGAACTGGATTTATACCTCGTACTGTAGGTTCGTGTTTCCCTCCCTCCAAGCCGTGTCTCCGGTTGCCTCGGGTTCCCCAAAAGGAAAACCCACGCTCAACAAGGCGTCGGCGGCCGAGGTGTCGTTCGACGTAAGTCGTTCTGGTTTTATCCGCAAGAATGCTGACCGACGGCTCCGCTGGGAATATCCTTCAAGGCGGCACACGGTGTGGTTGGTTTTTTTTTCGTTCATGTTTCTTATTCCGCCAGGTCAAAGGAACGACCCCCAAAAAGGAAAGTAAGGAAAGGAAAGGAAAGTTGGTTATCGTTGCAGCCCGCTCAGTGTATCAGGGGATCAAAATGGTTTCATTTTCAGCTTTTCGGTGGATCGCAACATCCTCAAACTCGGTTCGTTTGCATGTGAGACGTGCATTTGCATTTTTGGGATCCCGTTTTGCATTTTAAATTTAATATACGTTGGGAAATTGAATTGTCCAAAGCAGCTCATTCTAGGGTCTATTACTTACTGCAACTGGTTCAAAACGGGTTCGATAAACGTTTGATTTGATATATCAAAAATTAATCTTAATAATGGACCCATCCGTGGTATTACACTCAACCGTGAAAGCTATTAGAGTTTGCCAATTTCCTGCCCGTAAACTCTTTCCCTCCTCCTCCAAACCCTGGTGTCGAACAGAACCCTTCCCGATGCTCTGTCCGAAAGGAAACCACTGCCGTACAACCCCACTTCCACTTCCATCCGATTGACGAACGTTGGCGGTACGGAAGGCAATAACGATTAGTTCACCGTTGGCATGATTGCCTTGAGATGGAAGGGTCAAGGCGTGACGTTTTCCTTCCCCTTTCCCCGTGTAAGGCTCACTTCCACTTCCACTAAAAGGACCCCTGGCGGAGCGTCGTGCGTACAAGTGTGAGTGAGCCACCACTACGCCACAGCTGACCGACGGCGTCTTTCGTGGCCGCTTGGAGTGAGCTTGCGTGGAACAGCACTGACGAGGGTACGACCCCTTCGGACCTTCGGGATGGATGTGTGTGGAAAACCCGCAGGAAATCGAAGCGTGCGATGAAGTAGGAGGAGGAGGAGGAGGCAAGCGTTCAACAAACATGGGTGGAACATTTCGCGCGGGTGTGGTAATTTATTTTTAGCGACCTCAAAAGCCAAACCCGACCCGAGTCCTGTGTGACGAACGGACGGGTCCGGATTTAGTACCGCCACAGCGGACTAACGGATAGGATGTGTTGTCCCCACGGTGGCAGCACAAAACACGAAAGGACCTCCAAGTGCGCACGGTTCCCCGCGGTGTCCGGGGCTCGGGTGGAGTGACAAGAAATGCGGGTGGCCACCATCGCCGAAGCGCCGCTTTTCCACCATCGAAGTGTTCAAATGAAGTGATAAACTCGCACCGTCACCTCCTTATTTCAAGGACCGTTTATTACACAGTGTTACGTGTAGGTAAACACAGCTGGTAAAAGGTCATATAATGTGATAATCGTTACAAGGCAATAGGAAAAATCACCCTCCCACAACACACTCCCGCGTTCCTAGTTTTGTTGGGTGGATGGAAGTTTTCATTCCATAATCAAATATTTAAAGTGTTAGCTCGTGCCGTTATGCGGTTGTGTTGTCTCGTTAAACCGTTTCGAGTGGCCGCACTAAAATAGAACTGTGATTAAAATAGCATTCAGTATTTCCACTTTGTGCAAAGTGTATTTCCACCGGAAGTTCGCTTCAGCCCAGGTAGTGTGCGCGTGCCTTCGGGAGAAGGAAGCAGCCAGTAAATCAGTGATCAACAGCCGATCGGAAACGGAACCACAAGAAGCACCATGAGCAAACGTGCGAGGCAAAGGCACCAACGAGGACCCACGGCGCGGTAAGAGACCCATTAGTAAATTGTTTTCCCGATATAGACAACCTTTCGACCCCCTCCCAAAACGCGCCCCGTCGTATAATAATGATGACATTTCACGCAACGAATTAAAGTTCAAACATTCAAACGCGAACTCGTGGAGCTTCCTGCAGTGGAATACCATGACCAGGCATGGCGCCAATCCTGCACGGGAATGTCTCGCACGTACGGGAAATTGGCACTGCAAAATTGCAAACCCCCCGGTCGGTAGGGGCTTTGCAAACCGGTGGGGTTTCGTGCGCGTCCCAAAGTAGGTCAACCCCCTGCACCCGTGTAAGTAACATTTCCGCTAACTAATTGGCCTGTAAGCGACCGGTCAATGATGCACCGGCGGGAATCGGCGCGAAACGGAAACGGAAAGGTGAAACACGTAATATCTCGTCAGACACATCGACCAAACAGCCGATGCGTTGTTGATTTGGCCATTCTGCAAGACAATAGTGCGAAAATAGTGCAAAGGATGTACATGTACCATTGTGAATCATCTTAACGGACTTTTCTAAAAAAGGAAGGGACCAAACTTTTCTAAAAAAGAAAGGGAATCTTGAAATACATTAAAATACTGAAAAGGTTAAAACTATTATTGTTGAGGTAGTTTCAAATAATTCTAGCAATGCGGTTAGACGCCTAATATAAGTGAAGAAATTTAATAAATCACATATACAGAATAGGGCAGGGAAACTTGATTATTTGAAAAGTCACTTTGGAAAAAAGTGCAAACTTATCATATTAATTCTTATTTTTATCATGTAGTTCACTCTACGAAATTGTAGTTTATGCCATTTTTAAAGCAATACTGGGCAAATGATGCGCCTCATAAAAACACCGATTGACCTTTTTTACTGCATTCTCCCAAATATATCCACAGCAATCAATGGCGTGGCGTTGGTTTTCAACGCTTCCATGGTTCGAAGTTTGTTATTTTAGACGATGGATTTAAGATAACCTTAGAAAGATGTCGCAAAATCGGTAGAGTGCACTTCCCAGGGTTTTTGTTTATGTGATAACAAAATCGGAAACCCATCTTTTAGATAAGTCTATTGCCATCTCAATTTGACTACACTTCGCAAACTAGTGACCATCTCAAGTCATCAAGTTTCCTTGTCCTACCCTGTACATTACAATAATATCAGTAGAGTCCTTTCTAATAGTTTTTTATAAATAATTTAAATCAATCTATTCTTTCCCTGTTTCATTATTTTGTTTTAATTTGTTTAATCACTATCATACCATTTGAGATCCTTCTAAAAGAGAAGGTGCTAGGCGCAAACATATATTCAATTGAAATTCATCAAACATAAGCACCGAAATTTTAAGCCAGTTATATTATATTAAAAATGATTAGGAATATTGTGAAGCATATACTAGTACAAGTTTTCAATCCTGAAGAAGATTTACTAAATTTGCTAGAAATGAAGAAAACTGTTTAAAAAATTATGGAGGTGACGAAAAATTTAACATTACTATAAGAAAGAACAAAAAATATGTATAATTTATTCATAAAGATGCTTCTTTTTTCATAAATCGCTCTTGTGTCCTAGATTCATCTTATTTCATAGATCGTTCTTGATAAAAAATAATTGTATTCCAAATAATTTTGAAGTAGTTGACATTTTCCAAAACATGTTTTCAAAGAACATATCATTTGTTGTACGTTTTTTGTAATTTCAGTTGATAAAGTAGATTATCAAAGCAATTAAATGAAAATGTAATTTTAAATAGGATTTAACAAAAATACTTTTTACTACGAATAATCCTACTAAAACAGTTTGATTTATCATTTGTAACGCCTAAATTGAGGGATTCTTTCCGAAACTCTAACCGAAAAGCTCTCGTTCCTTTGGCTTCTGATAGAAGATCTTTCCGCGCAATAAAATCGTAAGCATAATAACGACCGGACGTCGATTAAAACTGTCACGGAAGCACCGTCTAGAGGGGAGTTGACCACGTCGGTTCTTCCCCGCTTCGGTTTACAGATCGTAAAAATCCGGAATCACTTTACAGCCCAGAGGAAGTAACAAAGCGGTAATTCAACTCACACCCCCTCGAGGCCAAATAAACTGATTGCCACGCAGATGAGGTTGTAGGATAGTTTACATTTCTTCGTGTGGTCAGAAAAAGGCAACAATTAGGTCAATAGCATGTTGCGCGCTGGCTTATGCAAACATCTTTTGTAACGGGCTGGCTATAGCCAGCTCATTTTGGGTTGCAAATTATTTCCACGACCCTGGCATTAAGCAGTACTTATCGCAAAACCATCCGAGATACAATCAAATTCGTCTTCAAACTGGCAACGGAGTAGCGGCGTTCGATTTGATCCCCGCTGGGAGCCATAAAGTGGGTTGCGAAATAAAATAGAAATATGCAACAAATGACACACAAAAAACCGTTCGAACGGGATTGCCTTGGCGCACTCTGGCTATGTGTGCATGCGTTCCCGAACTATTCAATAAACGACCCACCCTTGCCAACGGTGGTGAAGTCAATAAGGGCATGCAAGTTGCCTAGCGATAAGATTTCCAGGCATTTATTTGGATCAATGCACAGGATCGCATCAAGGGGCTTGGTTTGTTTGGGAAGCCTTGCGGTCGGATCGGTTATTGGGAGCAAACTTCGGTGGCGAAACCACTGTATCGATATGTTGTGTTGTGTTGTGTTGTGTGCTTAAAAGAAAATTGAAAATTAGTGCTAGTTCAAAAAAACAAAGAGAGAAAGAAAGGAAAGTGGTGGCATTATTCAACCAAATTTTTCGTGTTTTATAAGGTACACACATTTCAAGTGGTTAAAGAATTCTAACTGCGAATCGTAACACATTGTAGATGGAGGTAGAATGTGAAATTATTCCTTTCAATTGATACTATTAAGACATCCCGGGATAGTATAAGAATCGTTATCAAAAACTAGAATGATTAATCATTTGCTTATACTTGATGCACGAAACAGTATAATCAATCTATGATTGCTTTCCGAATCCATTTTTGCAGGTCGCATGGGCGCAACTATTTCGATTGGAATACTTTCGTGTCGGAGCCGGACATACCTCGACTGAGGCACAGTAAGAGACTAAAATATATTGTTTTCTATGCTAGACACGCTCATCGTACACCAAGAAAAGCTGACATTCTTTTGCTTGGGATGAAATTAATAGAAGAACGTATTATTCGGTTTGAAAAAGCGGGCATGCAAATTTAAACCGTGATACTTAAAAAAGAAGTAAAAAATATTACAATGCTATGCTGTAATTAGTTATAGGCTACTTAGTTTATGTGACCTAATTTTATTTTAGATTTTGCCATATCACTGTAATTATTAACAAAATTGAGCTAATAACAGCACTCGAATCAATTATGATTGTGATACAGAATAGCTCACTGAAACTGTCCACTCATTGCCCATTCCCTTAGGAACCGGTAGCTGGTGGTACGCACAGGGACGCACACACATCGATAATCCACACGAGTTTATAACGATCGACCAGGTACACTCCTACCGGAAGCGACAATTTTCCGAAGCCCACGCCAGTAAGCAATGTGTTTCCGACTTCAGATACCAAAAAGCTAAGGCTCTTGGGGCACGTATATTGACTCCACTTCACCTTCGTTTGTTCCACAGAACACACAGGCAGCAACTTTTCACTGTACAACAAATCGGAGCCGTTGCTTCCGTCGCTGACAGACGCCCATCAGACGGAGTACAACGATCAGTATCATCGACGGAGACGTAGTATTTACGATCGAGCCTTACCACTGCGGAGAAGCACCTCGCTGCATATCGAACCGGGCACGATGAAGGGTTTGTCCGAGAATCACTCCAAGTTTGTCAGCTATTCCCAGGACACGATCCAGAAGTGAGCCTTAACTATTACATCATCTGATCGTGGTTGAAATAAGGATGATATCGACTTCCAGGTCAAAACCGGCTGCCGTACGTCCAGAGGAAAACTTCCAGCTGCCGGACGGCGGTACCACGCAAGGTACGGGTCTCGCCAATGCGTCTTCCGAGTACAAGTCGTCCTTTCTACCGTACGACTTCCTGCCCGACAGTATGGACCAGCGGTTCCGTCACCGCAGTGACACCACCGGCAGCAAGCGGGACGACCTGAGCGCGTCCGACTCGAAGCTGCACAACCGGGAGCAGCTGACGCGCAGCAACCTAAGACTGTCCGGCGAGGCGACGTTCGAGCCGGAGTACAAGCGGCAGTACGGGTTGCCGCAGGCGGCGGACAAGTCCCGGTCGACGCCGCAGTTGAACAACATTGCGTTCACCGGCAACTTCCGGGAGGCACCGTCCGAGTACAAGGAGTGCTACAAGTACTACGATCACTTCACCAAGAGTGCCCCCATCCGGAAGTTCGACAACCTGAGCCTGCACGGTACGATCGAGTTTCGGCCGGAGTACAAGGAGAGCTACCGGGAACTGCCACCGGGCGGTGTCGGCGACCAGTGGCGCTCCCAGTGCGTCGTGCGGAAGGACAATCTGTCGCTCAAGGGTGAATTCCTCGGGCGGGAACCGGAGTACAGTTACAGCTTTCGCAACCCGCACATCAAGTGCAAGCCGGAGAAGGCCAAACCGAAGGACAACTTCCTGGCGATGCAGGGTGACATGGACTATACGCCTATGTATCGGTATGTGTTTCTATTGCTACTTTGTTGAACGGAATATCAGAAGACCCGGTTCTTTTAAGAACTCTTGGAAGTAATCTTCTTTGATTCTGATAAGTTCTTTATAACACATAGACATTTATTTACACACACCAATTTTTCCTAATCATACTACATTTCAACCACAATGTGATGCTTTTACGATCCCTAATGAGACCACCTCCCTTCGCTTTTTACCTAGACTTTTAATAGTTGTCAAGACTATAATTTCAAAGAGTCTACAACGGGAGGCTACCATTGCAGATGTGGTAATTAGAGGGCCATAAATAATATTTTAATTATATCCCCACTTCAAGGTGTGTGGTGTAGCCCATAAATTTACAAGAAGAATTAACTCCCTGCGAATGGAAGTTAACAAAACTGAAGAAAAAAAGTGAATTTGGTCCAGTTTTGAGTACGGGTGGTATTTTAAAAATCACATGCGATTTTGGGGATCTCATCCAATACTATACGGGTTACGCCCATTAGAAAACTGACCTATATGAGCCTTGTCTTGATTCTATTGAAGGATAACATATTGTAGATCCCAGCCGTTCATAATATCGGAAGTGGCCGGACTCTAGATTCGAACTCACAATTTCTAGTGTAGTCTGTCCTCACGCTTTCCGCCAGTATATTAATCCCTCAATGGACAGACCTTACCAAGAATGGTTCATTGAACAGAAATAGTAGAAGATATTCTTGAAAACAGCAACAGTTATTTTATAAACTTGTTACACCTTCCAGCTGTTCTTACGTTGACTATCCACGCTCCCGGCCACTGGTGAAGAAACCGGTCTGCAGCATCAACCTGGAGGATGTGTACGAAAAACCACCGCATCGTCGGACCAGCCGCCGGACACCGTCCCCCATCAAGTACAATGTGCATGCTGCCGGTACGGCTGCGGCCACCACCAACGCGGGCACCACTCCGGAAGGCAACAAGGGTGACGTACTGCAGACCTTCGTCGCTCAGCCCGAGTATCGTAAGGCACAGAGGGAGCTGATGATCAAGAAGCGATCGCCACCGAAGGAACGGGGCAGTCTGCTGGCACAGAAGATCCTCCAGGATGGCCAGCTTTCGGCCGTGGTCAATCAAGCACCGCTTCCCGTTGTGCAGGTTCACGATACGACCGGTGGTAGCAGCACGAACGAAGGTTACGCCACCACCACCACGACGACCAGCACCACGAATGCCACCGGAACTACCACCAGTACGACGCGACGCCACGATACCCGGCCGGCCAGTCCGGTGCAGCTGCCCGTACGGATAGCGAAGCACGGCCGCCGGGCGAAATCGCCCATCATTGCGATCCAGCGTGAGAACGAACCGATCATCTTCTACAAGGATCTGCACCGGAAGGGTGACCACAGTGTGCGTAATCGCACGAAGGTGATCGAAGCGAACGCGGCGTACCGTAAGGGTAACCTACAGGCGACCCCCCGGGGAATAGTGAAAAAGTCCGGGGTTGGGGACAAGCTGAAGACGGGCACGCAGTCGTTCGTTGTACTGAATGCGCCAACCAAACGCCGAACGACCCGATGGGCCGAACCGGCAACGATCTATGATTCGCATTTTTACTGAACATCAGCGTCCGATAATGTGTCCCATCGAAGGTCCATCACAGTCACCACAACGAGGACAGCGTTGGGTGTTTGTGGCACCTAACAATTGGCGAAATCAAACTGACCAGCGTTTGTGCATTTTACAAAAGGAGTTTGTTTCTCGTTTTTCGTTTAAATAAAATTTACATTCATCGTATCGTTATACTGGAGGATAGGCAACAAAAACAAGATAACTTAATAAATTAAATGGTTCAAGATAAATGTGCTCCCTTCATGTGCTCTTTTTCTTCTACAGGTTCTACACTTTAAATAAGGACTAAATTATCCACCAAAATTACGTGACACAGGGTCACAATGTTTTTTTTGCGAATTCCTCCCGCACTTACCGATGGAGAGCACACACACGAAAAGAAATAATTATTGCACTGGCCTTCACGCAACTCCCCGCTGCTAGAGGTCACCACCACAAACCGTCGATGGCGGCGAGGGCTTTATCGCGTCTAAATTTGTTCAACTGTTGATTTGATGACGTGCCGTCAAGGTTGGTATGAAAATTTATATTCAGAGAAAGGGGAACGTTCTCGTTGGCCCTCGCGATACCAGTAACCGACATTCGGAACACGAGGATAGAGGAAAAGTTAAGCGAAAGGGCACAGAAAGTCTAGGTTAATCGAGATGGCGAATCGTGCATAACATCAATAATTATGATAATAACATTTGAGTCTTGGAAAAATTTCCTTAAATTACAGCTTTCACAAAAAGATTGTTTCTTTCTATAAAAAAATTGCAAAGTTAAATGTACGGTTCAAAGTGTTAATAATATTTCGGACGCTATCGTACCCAAAACCCCAGTCGCTTAAGTTTATTTGCAGCGCGCGCAAAGTAAGTAGTTTAGATTTATTTCTTCGCCAAACCTTCCCAACGATCCGGAACGGATAAAAAGTATCTTTAATGCGGGGAGGAAAAGGAAAAGGAAAGATTTACCATTAGCGCACACCCGTCCGTCACCATCGCGTATATGAGATAATCGTTAAAAGCCTTACCTTTCCATTGCCACGATGAAGCGGTTTTTGTACATCTTGGGTGAAACCACGGTCGGCAGCTTCCCATGGCCACCCATAAGGCCCGACTGTTTGATCATGGATTCAAACTTCTTATCCAATGTGTACGTGCGTATGTAATCTGATGGTTGGAGGAAGCAAAAATAAGGGAAAGGATTAGATTCGTCGATGATTCTGTGCTGCATGTTGGTCACCCTACCAATGATGCCTATCACGAGATTTTTCTCCGAGTTTTCGAGACCAACCAGCAGCGAGTAGTCCATCACTTCGTTGCGCTCGAGAAAGCATGCGTCACGGGTGATCGCTTCCTTCAGGACCGTCTTGCTGTGCGACAATATGTATAACGGGTTCGTCCAGGACACTGCAGTAATAAACGAGTAGATTTGTTAAACCAACCTCCTTCAATAGGTATTTTTGAAGATTGTAAAACTAAAATCGCCTTACTTTGTATGAAGTTCTCGTCCATCAGCACACGCTCCGTTCCGGTTTGCCGGTTGGGATCCACCAGGCGATTCCGATCGGAACCCTTGAGATCATACTTTTCGCTGATCTCTTTGCCGCAAAACAGGTTCTCCATCACCAGCACAGAACTCTCAACGGATGTATTGCTGTGTACAGAAGTGGTTAAATAAAAGAGTCATGATTCAGTTATCCTTTACACATGATCCGCCTCCTACAGAAATGCTTACTCTTTGCGCTTGATGGTAATTTTAAAGACCCCAAAAATCTTCGCCAGCAAAGTAATATGCTTCTGCTTGATGCACCTCTGCAGGTACTCGAAATAATTCGGTGCAAAGTTTTCGAAGATGGTCAAATCCGTTCGTGACATTTCCTTCAGCACGAACCGATCGTCGACCGTTTTGCTGAACTTGGATCCACTCTTGCCCCCGCGTGCCTCCCATCGGACGCTTTTGCTGAGCGATCGGGCAAACATTTTGCGCACCATATCCATCATTTCCTGGGAAGTTTCGAGCGGATCCGCGTTGGTGACTCCAGCGGCATTCGGACCACTTGCATTGGTTCCGCTTGTGCTGCTGCCATTGCCAGCGACTAACGTGTTTCCGCCAACGGAAGACGGCGGGGCCATACTTGTGCCGCTGGCAGAGGACATGCGATGCGTTGAGCCGGGTGTTTGTGGGCGTTTTAGCACCTGACAACGGATCAGATCGAACTCTTTTGCGAAGTAAATTTTGCATACAAAATTACAATTCGAATCCTAAAAATAAAAGGGGAAAAAAACAAAATTCACTGCCAATCTTGTGTGAATTGAACAATTAAGGCCTTTCCGGGAAAATGTCCAATTGCTGAACGAGGAAATGAACGTGTCTTGTCTCAATCACATAGAAAAAAAATAATAACAAATGAAAAAGCTGAACAGACAACAAGGTAGGTGTAAGCGGATAAAAACGGATGCGATCTGAGTTCTTTAATTTTTTGCTTGGGATTTTGATAAGTCGCGTTGAGAAAGCTATCATTGGCTAGGAATAACCTTCAATATTTTTATAATAACATACCTGAAAATGAATCTCACTATGAGCAGCATTTTTATGCTTCTTATCTTGCTCACTTTTCGCGTGGGTCGTTCCGGTCGTTTCATCCCCATCTGTCGTCGAACTGTAACGAGTTAACCACTAAGCTGTTAAGGTCCAATACAGGCTGGAATGTTTCCTAATCACCTACCTAACCGATTGCGATTTGCGCTTCAAGCTTGGGCTGGCTTCCACGGCACCGATCGTCGAAACGCCACCACTACCGCCGCTGTTCATACTGTCCAGCATCTTGCGATACTCTTGCGACATCAAGCTGTAGGCGATGCATGATCCCACGTCCATTTCGTTGACAACGATCGGGAACAGACCCGCCTTTAAGCAGTGGTGCTCGTGGGGCGGCAGCGGGGAGCTGAGAATCTGCGAGTAGTCGTTCGTGTACAGCAGCTGACTGAGAAGCGTTTTAACCGTCTTTTTCTCACTCATACTATCACGTGTCGGTTGTTTTTCGTCACTACCGACGGCCGGTACCATCGCACGATCCTCCTGATCGAATGGTGGATCGTTACCGACCGCTGTAAGCTCTTGTTTCGGTGGTTCACTTTCGTTTTGGTCCGAATCTGGTTGGTTCTCCTGTACGGGAGGAGCTCCCTCTTGCTCCATTTGCTGTGTTTCAACACCACCCGACTGTGTTAGATCCAGCTCTTCGGTGGCGATCGTACCATTGTCCACCTGCAACCCTCCGGCGGTTCCATTTCCCCCATCACCCGGTGGTGCGCTCTTAGGCGCCTGTGCACCCTTCGCCTGATTGATGATTTCGTGCAGCTTCGGTTCCCATTCTTCGATCGCTTCCGCCAGCACGTGCTTTAAGGTCACGATCGCATCGTCCACCAGTTCCACTGAGATCACCTCCTCGGTGAGCAGCTTTTGTACCTTTTCGATACGCTGCTTGAACGCCACCTGGTCCTGGTTCGCTTTCTTTTTCAGCTTCGCGAACGTATCGGTATCGGCCGACAATTCCGCCAGCTTTTCTAGGATCTTCACGTACACATCGTAGCCCATGACGGCCAGATGCTTCATCTCCTCCGTACGCTGCTCGGTGATGCTGGTGCGTGCGTGCGCTACGTCGTTCGGGGTCGGGCCTAGCAGCGAGATGGAGATGGCCGGCAGCACTATCTCCCATACATCGATCGCCGTGTACCGAAAGCTCGCCACTATTCCCTTGTAGGAAAAGTTTTGCTCAAAGTCACGATGCAGCGAATGCCGACAAACCATAGCTCCGTCGCCCGCTCCACTAGGGCCGTCGATATCCTCCGTAACACCCTCGCAGCTTCGCTTCTTGTACGCGTGCCCGTGGAAGCGCAGCTCGAGAAACTTCGCGAACGAGTAGCACCACGTGTCATGCGACATCGGTACCGGTTTCGAGTATTCGTTGCAGATCGTACACTTGGAGGATATCAGTATCGTACCCGTGTCAACCTTGGTGAGATCTTCGGCCAGCTTCACCTGAATGCAGCCACCGGAGTGTACGTACCGACGCACATGGTCCATCATCGGCAGATTGCACGACTTGCAGATGTACGAGCTGCGGAAGCAGTAATGCTCAAGGAAAAGACCCAGCATGATGTCGTTCTGGCCATAGAATTGCATATCCAAGTACGACGGTTGAGCGCAGAAGGTCGAGGGTACGTTTTCGTTATAATTAAAGCTACAGAACAGTACCGGAAGCCGCTGATGGTTCTCAATGTCTAGCGCGTCACGGTACACGAACTCTTCCAGCGATCTTTGGGCAAGAGTCGTGAGACGACGTTTACGCGAGGATCCTTTCTTCACTGCAAAAAAAGAGAGAAAACATTCAGTGTGAGCTTACAAGTTTCGTCCCATAATTCATAAAGGGTGTTTGATGAATTTTCGCAATAAATTTAAATTTGAGTTGCTCATCTCAGTCACAATATGGAGATAAATATTCCATCGCTGAAGAAGTTATTCAGGACATCCTTAAACTTTGGTATCAAATCGATAAACTAGAAAAGGGTATTTTTAAACTTCATTGGCGATTTATAAGATTGGTAATAGGTTTGAAATGATTTATATTGATGCTAGTTTTCGAAGTTACAGGGCGGTAAAGTCAAAATGCTCCTATATCCTTTATGTTTCAATACCCAGGGCAAAATAAAATGAGAAATGGGAGAAATAATGTTTTTAAATTGACTGCAAAAAATCATCACCCATCCTGTTGATACTCACTCATGGACACCTTCGGATATCTTCCTCCACAGGCGCGAAAACTTGCTAGTATCGTCTGCATTTCCTTACTGTCGATCGACGCGGTGATCTTGTGCGTCACAAATGGATGCACCGGAAGCAGTTGTTTTTCATCTTCTTCATTTTCCGCCCCACTTGGCCCAACATTTCCATCACCGGACAAAGTTGCTCCATATCGATCCGAGCCGGCTCCGGAACCCCCCCCTGCATCGCTCCACTGCTTCGAGAAGTACAGCTCGTCGGGAAAGTAGCACCGCAGGGCACACTTCCGGCCACTATCCGTTTCCAGGTAAGGCAATGGAAACCCTACAAACGGGCTGATCGATAGGATCGTGGAGCTTAGTGCGGAACGGAATCGATTATCGCTCGGCATTTCTACGGCCAGCTCGATGGAGTTATCATCTTCGTCGACACGTCCGTCACTTTCTCCGGCTCGCAGCGGGTCAGTCCATTCGCCGACATCCTCCCGGTTCGTTGTGTTCCCAGGTGTTGTACGAATCACTTTCGTCGTCGTGGTGTCAATCGAAACCGGTTTCGAGTTCGTCGACGCCGGCTGACGTTCTTCGTAACCTTTGATTTCGCCTCCACTAATCGCAGTGAGCGCTGAGGATGGTAACGGCGGTGGTTCCAAGGGAGTGGATTCTTTCGAGTCAAAAATACTGGCACGAGGAGTGGGCGGCATGGCGTACACGTCGCACAGGTAGGACAGCTCGAAACGCCAGTTGTGTCGGGCAAGCAGCAGTAGCGAGGCGATCTTTTTGATTTTGGAGAGTTCACTGCGCTTGGCTCCGCGCAGAAGAACGCAACAGCCACGTGGACTGTGCTGTTTCTCGAGGCACATCAGGGTTTTCGATGATCCTGCAATTAAGAAAGCAACCAAATAAATTAATCTCTATATCTATAAAAATGGATGTTTGTATGTTCGTGATGCTAAAACTCAAAATCGGCTGGACCAATCTTGATGACGTCTTCGTATGATTTGTACCTTTTTGCCCAAGGAAGGTTTAGGAAAAAAGAGAATTTGAAAATTCCTAAGGAAAAGCCGGAAAATGGGAAAATTCGGTAAAAACGGCTTTTTTCCATATCAAAAGTAAAAAAAACCTTCCATTTTTAACGAAAATACAAAATGGCTGAACTTATTCCAACGGAATCTTTTGCCGATTTCTTCCTTTTGGTCATTTTAAGGTTTTAGAAAAATGAAAAGTTTGAAAATTTTAAAGAACAAGCAAAAACATCAGAAAACTCAAAAAAAGGCTTTTTTTCATAAAGTAGTATTCAAATTTATAATTTTGAAATACGAATCTTATCTTACATACATTACCTACATCTTGAGCGAGATGAGATCAGCAAGTATCAAATGGGACGATACGTTAACTGTCAATGAAGCGCTATGGAGAATATTTTCTTTTGCAATTCATGAGCGATTACCTATTGTTGTGCATCTCGCAGTTCATTTGGAGAATGGTCAAAGAGTGTATTTCAACCTAGAAAATGCAGTACAACGAGCCGAAACACAACCAGCAACAACTTTGACGAGTTTTGTTTTACCTGCGCCAGCGATCCTTTTGCAAGAACATTGGTTTATTCGGAAATGCCTCGATATTACTCATGGAATGCATCGTCAAAGAAATGGTTACGTAGAAAGCGAGGCTAACCAGTAGACGGTAATCCAGTTGTGTTTTCAACTAATGCATTAGGACGAATATACACAATCCACCCAAAAAACGATGATTGCTTCTATCTTCGGTTGTTGTTGGTCCAACATCGTTTGAGTCATTGCGTACCGTGAATCGTATCGTATGTTCAACTTTTCGAGAAGCATGCCAGCAGTTAGAATTATTGGAACATGATAATCAGTGGAATCAAACAATGGACGACGCCATGCTGCTGCAGCTGCTTCACATGCCACTGAAGTTCGTACACTTTTCGCGAAGATCATTTCGACATGTCAGCCTTCAAATCCGCGCCAACTATGGAAAACGTACAAAAATGACATCGCCGAAGACATTTTACATCGCATTCGAGTAACAACAGGAGATTTCGAGTTACAAATGAACGATAAGATCTACAATGAAGAATTGGCGTTGATTGAAGATTAGTGTTTAATAAGTGGCAAATTATTGACAGAAATTCATATGCCAGCGCCAAATCGCCAAATCCAAGACGTATTGAATCGTGAGTGCGCATACGACATAAAGGCGTTGGAACAACAAGTTCTAAGAAATGTCCCATTTTGGAACAAGCAGCAAAAGAGTGCGTATGATCCATTGGTGAAGGTTATCGATGATGGAAACGGTGGACTATACTTCCTGGATGCGCCCGGCGGAACTGGGAAAACGTTCTTAATATCCTTGATTCTGGCGGCAACACGATCTCAAAATCGTATTGCGTTGGCTATCGCATCCATGGGAATTGCTGAAACGCTACTGGAAGGTGGAAGAACGGCACACTCCGCACTAAAATTACCGTTAAACAAGCAACTCAGTGAAACTCCTGTTTGCAACATTTCATAGCAATCAGCTATGGCCCAAGTATTGAAAAATTGTAAACTAATTGTGTGGGATGAGTGCACAATGGCTCACAAACGGCCCCTCAAAGCACTTGACAGCATAACATTCCAAGATCTTCGGAACAATAACGGTCGTTTTGGTGGCGCAACGGCAGATCGAACGGCAGGCGATTTTATACAAACAGTTCCCGTTATTTCAAAATCAACACCGGCAGATGAAGTAAATGCATGTCTCAAATCATCGTATTTGTGGCAATACGTAAAAACTATATGATTGACTATGAATATGCGAGTGCACTTGCAACAGGATAGAAGCGCAAGAGTTTTCTCCAAAGAGCTTCTAAGAATTGGAAACGGACAGATTCCGGTTAATATATCCAGTGGATTAATATCAATTCCGACTACCATTTGCCAATTCACTTCAGCTAAAGAGGATCTCATAACTAATGTGTATCCAAATATCACCCAAAATTATGCTAACGATTGGATGAGTTCACGTGCAATATTAGCTGCGGAAAAATATAGATGTCAATGACCTCAACTAAATTCCGGGAGATTTGCGATCATACCTTTAAACCAAATTCCGGGAGATTTGTGATCATACAAATCAATGGATCGTGTTGAAAATGAAGACGAAGCCGTGAATTATCCAGTGGAATTTCTGAATTCTTAGGATTTGCCTGGTATGCCGCAGCATCATTTGTAATTATTATGCTTCGAAACCTTCATTCGCCGAAACTTTGTAAAGGAACACGATTGATTGTGACGCAACTTATGAACAATATCATAGAGGCAAGAATTTTAAAAGGGGCTTATAAGGGGACCGAATGTTTAGTTCCTAGAATTCCCTTGAAATCGAACGATATGCTATTTCAGTTCAAGCGAATTCAATTTCCAGTTAATCTTGCATTTGCGATGACAATCAACAAGTCACAAGGGCAGTCGCTGGAAGTGTGTGGCTTAAATCTAGAAATGCTTTGGTTTTCTCATGGCCAGCTAATGTTGCATGTTCACGCGTTGGAAAACTGGCATCATTGTACATTTACGCACCCGAACAAAAGACTAAAAATGCATTCTATCAAGGTGCGTTACAATAAAAGGAATAATAAAATCACAATAAAATGATTTCCAATATAATGAATTCAAATTTCTTCTCTATACAGTTTTTTAAAACAAAAATTAACATATCTCACAGGTAGTAAGTTTCAAATTTTAGAATATTAGAAACTGCATAATTATTTGACGGGACGAAGTTCGTCGGGTCAGCTTGTTCTACGATAAAAACCATAGTAATCTTCTTACCTTGATCATCGTAAAACGTTTGAATACGGAAACGATCGCAAACTCCCAGCTTCGGGTGTCCCACGTTTGAGTCAATGCAGCTGATGATATCACAATCCAAAAATCGAGCGATCCGCTCCAGTACGCACAGCTTCACGTCCAGCACCAGCGTGATGCCATTGTTGCGCAACATATCCTGCGCAATGCCGGCCACATTCTTGTGCACCAGCACAATGTTCGGCCCGAGGCTGATGATCTTCGACACCTTGTTGCGCAGATAGTCGCGCTCCTGCAACATCAGCGTATCGAAGCTGACAAATTTCCCCTCCACACGCTGGTACGCGATGGCGCACTGGAGCAACAGTATCCTAGGTTTGTCCACCTTCTGGGGCATCTCTTTGTGGGCCACGTTCTTGGAGAAAACAACCCCACCTAGTATCTGCGACTCGCACCGTTCGCCACCGGGCACCTTCTTGAAGTACACATAGTTCCGGATGTCCATCGCGTCCGTGCCGTAGGCTGCGTCGAGGCGCAGCGTGTTTGCCACCCGGGCCACTATCGGAATGAGCGTTTTGGACCACGACGGATCGAGGTTTTGTGCACGCAGCAACTGATTCACGAGCATCTCCTCGTGCTCACAGAATACCTGGAGCAGTGCTTTGGCTCCGGTCGATATGAGGTACGAGCTGTCCATTACCGAGTCCTTCAGATTGATGCTACTCAGTGTGGTACTGCCACCACCGTTCCCGCCGACCCCATCCTCACTGTCGAGTGACGATTGATCATCGTTTCCGGAGCGCATCAAAACGGAACTAGATTTGAAATTCAACTCCAAATGATAGGCCCCACCAGTGCCAGATGAACCGGGCGCACCGACCGGACGATCCTGCAGCACGGCCAACTTGTACACGGTGTCTTCGCTAAACTCGATCGTCATTGCAACGGGATCTTCTTCATCTTCTGCTGATCCTCCGCTGCTACCTCGATGCATCTCTCGGCTTTGCTCCTGTTGATGACCCTGTTGAGTATTTTCTACCTCCTCCACAGCACCACTATCACCCCGTAGCTCGCTGATGGCGATCAGAAAGCCGGCATCGATCATCGCGTTCAGTATTGCAACCGCCTGCATGTTGTTCGATGATTTTTGCTTGCTGAACAAAAAGTCGATCAACTCGTGGCCACGATTGTACAGCGGCAGCGAACGACACATCTCATCGTACAATGTTTTCAGCGAGTTGGACTGCTGCAGGATGGATTTCCGGTCGGCGGATGAAATACCTGACCCGGCGCTAGCGGCAAAGCGTTCCTCCTGATAGCCGACGGATATTTTGCGCCGACTTCTCCCGGCTCCCGACGGTACGTTAGCGTCTCCGCCATTGCCCGGTGGCTGCAGGGTGGACAGTTTCTGTGCCAGATCATCCTGTAACGCCTTGAGGTCGGGTTTAAGGTCGGCCGCTATGCTCGACGTCTTGAGGTACGTTAGTACGACCTTGGAACAATAGTTGCACACCCGCAGGTCGTCCGAGCAATTGATGATCTTTCCCGTCACCACCTGGTTGCAGCACTTGGTGCAGAAGATCTGACCACACAGGCGACAGTGGTGTTTACGACGAAAGGTAGAAAACTTTACCGAACAATCGTAGCACTCGATGGAGGTTGAATCGGGCATCCAGAACTTCGGAAGATCGGTGTGCTTGTAGCTTCGGGTGGTCTGTAGCACGTAAAAAGATAAACGAAAAATAAATACCTGTTTATGAAAAATCAAATTTAAAACTTACGGTTGATTTCTGCGATATTAAGCTACTTAGGCGCCGCAGCACGCTGGTAGTGTTCCGTTCTGCTGGAGACGGTTCCTTCGAAGACGCTGAAGGCCCAGCATTGCTATTTATCGGGCTTTTCGTAACTGTTATGGCTGGTCCACGGTTTGCCGATGGTGATGGTTGGTTCGAGACAGTTGCCGTTGGACGAGCGGTAGCATTTGCAACTAAATTTTCACCTTGCACACGTTCCTCGTGCAAAACCGACGTGTGGATCGGTGACTCATTTGTTGGCCGGGTGTTGGTAAGCTTGTTGACGAGTTTGGAAAATATAGTTTCCTGCTCTTCTTCGAACGTGCGGGCAAATTCCGTCAGTATCGTTGGGGAATGTAGGTGGCGATTCATAATGTTAGTGGTAATGTTAAACTATTCTTTGCTATCTGTATACTGTTGTTCGATTAGTCACTTGAGTTAAAACAAAAACAATCTTCGTAGACAGGGAGGGGGGCCCTCACTGCCTCCACTACACTCCCGGAAAGTTGACTTGCTCAGTCACGGACAAATCCGGAGCCAACGATGAAAGCGCCAGATCAGTCCATTTTTGCTCCTGCTCTTTCAGCGTCAAATGGGAGTCACCATTATCTGCCTCCGGATCAGGGAGCTTATCGGAAGGCACTAAAATGTGGTCGTACGGCAGCTCGTCGGCGATCCACTCGTTGTCCACTAAATCGATCAGACGACCATCGGATGGTGGCTGGAATGATGACAAAGGCATTAGTAGCCATCGATCAAACGCCAAGAATTTTCCTCTCCATTACCTCACTATCCATTAGAATAATATCAAATAGACATTCACAAGCAATAAATTACTCAATGTAGCCGCAACAAGTTTTCAGCGGCCAAATAAAACACCAAGAACGCCCCGAAATTCCACTGATAATGAATCTGCACTGATTTCCTTTTGCCTTTCGTTTTGTGCTTGATGTCTTTTTTGCTTTCTATCCGTCAAGTAGCTTCTACCAAGGTTTCTACGGTGCCTAAACAAACATTTAAAATAACCGGTATTTTAACATGCTTTAGGAATTTTGTTGTTTGTATATGATACATAAAAATGTTAATATATCAATTTATACTCGTTTTGTGTATATAAAATTTTAAATTTGTAGTATCAAATGTAATCTAGGACTACATTATCTGACCCTGCTTTGTTGTACATATCTTAGTAATGTTTTGTTTTGAACATGTTTGTTTACGTTTTCTTACCGGGAAACAACATGATCCTCACGCAGTGCAAAGTTTTCTGGAAAGTAGTGAAATTAGTTAAAAATGGAACTCTTTTTAGGAGGTTTGTGAAATTAAACAACATGTTGGTACCTTAACCACATTGTATCATTTATGTGAAACGGAAATTGTACTTGTAGCAGGCATTTATCTACAAATTCTCCAATTGTGCTGGGCATTGAAACGAGCTGTGATGATACCGGAGCCGCCTTGCTAACAGGAGATGGGAAAGTTCTCGGAGAGTACATCCATTCCCAACAAAATAGTCATCTAAGGTGAATAAAGTAATAGATTGCACATTGAAATGTTTTAGAACAACTATCTTTTTCGCAGATTTGGAGGGATAATTCCCCCCGTGGCTCAGGACATTCATCGAGCGAATATAGAAAATGTTGTGCAAAAAACATTTGAACTTGCCAAATTAACACCAAAAGACATAGATGCAGTGGCTGTTACTAATCGACCAGGTATGTAGTCTAGTATCGAATGAGACAACTTATTCACAATAAATCACCTTTACAGGGCTTCCACTGAGTCTAATTGTAGGCATGCGGTATGCCAAACATATCGCCAGAACCTATAACAAACCTCTAATCCCAATTCATCATATGCAAGCCCATGCATTAATGGCCAGGATGACCGCCACTATCCCGTTTCCTTTCCTCTGTCTCCTCGTAAGTGGTGGCCACTCTTTGCTGGTATTCGTAGAGGGAACAGCACGTTTCCGACTGCTCGGTGAAACACTCGATGATGCACCCGGTGAAGCTTTGGATAAGATTGCTCGTCGTTTAAAATTGCGAAATATCGCAGAATACGCACAAATGTCGGGTGGACAAGCCATTGAAGTCGCTGCCCGAACTGCCTCCAGCGATACTGCTGCGTACGATTTTCCACTACCTCTAGCCAAGTACCGCGACTGTCAGTTTAGTTTCGCTGGTCTTAAAAATACTGCAACAAGACACATCCTTGAACAGGAATCAAAACATAGTAAGTAAACGGTAGCAATTTTAACATAAGACGTTTATGTGATTGCAAAAGTTTCATTTTTAGATCTTGCGCCTGATGCATTGTTGCCGGATTATGAATCGTTCTGTGCCTGTTTCTTAAAAGGAGTAACACGACACATGCTCCACCGAACACAGCGCGCTATAGAGTACTGCGAACGTTTTAAACTATATAACAGTGAATCACAATCGCGAAGTCTCGTGATATCCGGAGGAGTTGCCTGTAACGACGTTATCTTCGGTGCACTCAGTTCGATGGCGAGCCATTTCGGATATAGCGCCTATCGTCCACCAAAGAATCTTTGCACGGATAATGGTACTATGATCGCGTGGAATGGTGTAGAAAAACTCTTGGCAAACGATACGGTGGACATGACAAGAGATTACGGAACCGTCGACATTAGCGGCAAGTGTCCGATAGGTGAGAGTCTGATAGATGATGTTAAAGCAGCCAACATTGCTTGTAAGTGGGCAAAGGTAGACATACTCCCTAACAATAATGTTACTCGACAATAGAGTAATTATAACCTGCTTCAACGATTGATCAATCAATTATATTGATTCTTTCATGTTTATCATACAACACATAATTGTATGTTTCCGAAAATCCGTTATTGGTTGAATCTATCTTCACTCAGGTGAGTTCAATTTGTTCATAATAATTTCCTGTGAATTAAACTGCTATCTATAATAGAAAACTAACTAATATAACAATTTCGAAAGTATATAACTTATTTAAACTTATTCTATTTCGTCGGGCCAAGATCGTTTAGCGATCGAAGCGCCAATTAACTAACCAAAAGCTAATTAATTAATCTCCTTGCTTTAGAAATTCTCATGGATTACATAAATTGCATGGATCACATTGCTGGAGGGCACCATGCACGCAATTCATTGAACCATTAATTTAGCCTATTTCACTGGTAGTAAAAAAATCCAAATGCATTTGATATATGAAGGGTTAATCATGTTTCTGAACAAATCATAGGCGATGAATTTGTGGAAACCAAGGTGTTTGTTTCCCTAGTAGGTAAATCCCTTCTGGTAGGGCCCGTAAAGGCATTTTCAAACTGTGAGGATAGATGACAAACATTTCATGCACATGATCAGGTATGATTTGATGCTTTCGGTAGCTTTGAGCTTGATATTCATAATTTTGAAAACAGGCAAACCGGCCCGTTGTAGATCTGTCTCGTTTGAGCGATTCAATTGAAGATCGTTCTTATGAAAATCTTTTAACTAACGGTTCAAAAAGAATTTTTAAAACTTTGCACAATCGGACCAGCTGATCGAATCGAAAAATTGTAAACAAATATCGATAGTAGCCCTTCGTAGATGGGAGAGCGTAAAAGCTGCCCGTAGAAGGGCCCAACCTTCCCTGAACGGCCCTTGGTGGGAATTCAAAATGGTTGCCGTGGGAACCCACCGACCAGGGTTGCCAGCAACCCGCGATCGGACTCGTAAAGTTCGGTGCGATCGATTCCCACCAACCAGTATCGCCACGATCAAACAGGTGAACAGACGGATCCTGGAGCAGCGCGCCAGGTAGCGAGCGAGCACAGAGACCGTCACCGTCGCTCGACGTCGTCATCTTCCCGGACCCAACCCCGCGCCGTGCGTGTATGTGTAGCTGTGGTGAAGAAAAAGTTTCTCAACGAACAAACCAAAACCCTACCCTGCACGAAATCGGTGTGCGGTTCTAGTGGCAAACGCGAAATTCCGCGAGGCCCGTGTGTTTGACTTCGCCGTGGTGTGCTGGGCACACAGAAGACAAGGGGCATTCATTCGCCGAGGTGATCGCCGTGATCACCAGCGCAGTGTTCGGTTGAAAATTATGATCACTAGTGGTATCTGTGCTTGTGACGGGGTCGGCTCACCTATGCGCACCGTGGTGCTGTGAGGAAAGCACAAAAAAAATATATAAGAAAAAATCCAGCGTTCGCGTTCCGGCGAGTTCGTGGAGCGCGGCGCTTGCGGTCAAACTAAATGTGCTACGTATGCAGTTTCTTGAGCGTTTGGTGTGTTATCCGGTGCGTTCGCTGAGACGAACGGAAAGGCATACGGCAAGCAGCCCTGGTCCAGTGTCTGTGTTTGTGTATGTATTTTTTTTTTGTGGAGCCATTACGGAAACAGAATAATTTTGGAAACACAATAGTGATAATACCGCTACCCGTAAAGTTGTGAAAACAAGTTACGATAATACTCTTCGAGACAAGCAGGCGGATCCCGACATCCGCTTTGACATGCCGTACATGTGAGTTCATTTATTTTTAGTTGTTTCAAAAAAGGTTCAAGTTTACATTTTCATTTGTGATCCAATGCAAATTCCTATTTCTTTTCAACTGGGAAATTTTTTGAGTTTTTTTAAGTTCTTAACCAACTTTCCCGAAGCTCGATTTCGAAAGACTTCATCAAGACGTCAAGCGACGAACCTTTCGGTGACTTGTGCGATGACCTAATAGTATTTTGCTTCTCTGACTTGAAGGGACCAAAATAGAAAAAAAAGTAACAAATCTAGGAGTGTACTAAAATATTCTGTCCCACTGAAGCCCTTCGGGTGGTGGGAGCCAAAACAAGTGACGTGACAAATTCTTGTATAATCTCCCACCTCCCAGCACCTATACCATCGTACGCACGTATCCATCCTCTTAACGGGTGCTGAAACGGTATGCATGGAGCTGGCTGGCATGTTGTGTGTATCTCACCACCAGATGAGCCTACCGAAGTTAGTTTTCCTTTTTGACCTGCCCTCTCTTTCGCACGCGGCCGATCCCTTCGCGTCTGATTTCTTGATCTTCAAGATTTCTCCCGCTAGCCTTCCCTCTTGCTCGCTCGCTCGCTCGCTCTCTCTCTTTCGTTTTCTTTATCACATCTCGTTGATTCACCATTGTCTCGCTCTTGTGCCCGTTTTCGATCATCGCGGTGTGATCTTCGACTATCGCGTCTTTCTCTCTAGCTTCTTGACATGTATCCGACATCCGTGCACACATATTATTGAAAGACACGATCGCGGTTCACGAGAAAAGAAGGATGAAGAAAAAAAAACACACTACGTAAGCGGCACTCCCAGTAGTGTTGGCTATGCTGTTTTTTTTCTCTCCCACTTCTTCGGTTGGTCCCTTCCAACGACGCTGTATCGAACCAACCACGTTACGAATATAAACACACAAACAGAATGGAATTCCATTGAAGAAATTGTTTCGTGTCTTGTGCCACTTTTGCGCCAACCCACCACCACTTGGGTGATGATGTGTGGCTGCCGATGGAATGTGGCCGGATCGGTCGATTGGCCGGTGGAGAAAACTGGGAGGCGACGGGTTTGATAGCGCGCGCGGACCCGGTCATGATGATAGTAACAGCGCGTATATTTGAGTAATATCCTCCCTTCGCGTTGCTCTGAACAGGTTTATCATGCGAGACGACATTAGAGCAGGGGTAGCTACTGACCACCCATTACGGATGGCCAAACGGGGGTTGAGGAGATCGAAGATCGGTTGCGCGAGTCCTACTAGCTACCTACCACAGCTGCGGCTGCACGGAACTACGAAAAACCCCGGTCCAAAATCAAAAGACTTGCGCGCGGTGCGCGGTGTATCAGGCGACGAACCTTCTCGCCGTTTCGGTGCAGGTGCGGCCAAAAGCACCTTCCCTTCTCCGGCACGCAAATCCAGCTCTCCAACACACGAAGGCTGTGGAGCGGTGGGCAGAGGGAAGGAGCACACCCGGCACTGGTTGGCACAGTTTTTGCCGTTTGGCAATCGTGGCGAGCAATAAATTAAAATGTCATAAACACCGTTTGTGCGCTTTAAATGGAAACGGAACGGCGCTTGATGATGCATTGCATTCTGTGGCGTTGCTTTGCCAACTTCCAAATCAGTTCGTTCCAGATTGAGCAGTTTGTGCAAAGCATAGCACGGTAAAGTTAGAAAGGGATTGTCATTCGCTCAAAGCACCGCAAATAATCGTTGAAAATATATTCAACCATTCACGTCTATTTATTAACCATATGAGAAGCTACTGTACACTGTTTCGGGTTAATTTACATTGTCCGGTGTATGCAAATCAATTTTCCTCACATGATTAAAACGCAAACCGATTAGCATATCTGTTTGTAGAAAATAATTTGCTTTCCGATCCTCGGTGCAAATACTCGGACTTGGGAGTCGGTAGAAAGCTGTAGCGCCCCGTCAAAACCCTCTTGTCAATCACCACTATGATAATTGTTTCCGTAAACGAATGAATGATTTTTCTTTTCTTCCCCTCCCGTCAACCTTTTTGCACCTTGCGGAGGGCTCCGGTGAAATCATAAGCCATTTTTGGGGAGGTAGAGAGGCGGTTGATTTTTTTTCCTGTCTTCGCCCAAATTGATTCCCAGGCGCGCACGATCGATATGCAAACACCGCGGAGCGCGATGATGGTGGCGTGGCAAAAGGTACGGCGTATGCATAAATACGCGGTTGACCTAGACCGTGGCGAAAGTCCCTGACTGTCACCGCGCGATGAGGACGGTCCTTGCATACGTTTTAATCGGCGGCAAAAACATGGGAAGGCACAGGCGGCGGGGTGTATCATACGCCGGGTTGACACCAAAATGAACCGTACCTCCTAACCTGTTGTGGGAAACGTGGAAAACGAGAGAGTGACTAAAAAAAAAGAAACAACATCTATCAACACGAAGGGAAAAAATAAAACAACCTGCGCAAAGGGGTAAAACACTGGGAAATGAACACATTTTTTTTCTCGCAACACATCAGCATATCAACAGGCCGCATGAAACGAACAAATAAACGCGGCTCGCATCTCGCCGGCCAACGAAAGACACAATGCGGGAAGCGACGAACCCTCCCTTGGGGTTTGTACTGGCTCATTTCCCGGCGCAGCGTTTCTTCACGTGCCTCTTGGCCCGATTGTGGCCGTGTGTACGTGTGTACGACTGTTTCGCTGCCACGACGGTAAGTATTTAGAAATCCACCGGGCCCAAAATTTGGACAAACCTGTCCTTCTTCCCGGACCGTGGCAACGGCCCAATATCGATGGCATGCGCAAGCATCTCTATGCAAATGAAAACAAACGTGACCGTGTGGACGACACTTTCTCTTTATGTGTGACACGCCTGACTAGGCCTGAAACCCGGACCTCGGAACCTCGGAGGATTCCATTCCGTCCGACTGGAGATTCCGGTATTCCGGCCCAGCCCTGAACAAAAGAGATGGAAAGAGAGGGAGAGGGGGGATGAAACCAACTGATCGACTGAATTTCATCAGTGCTCGTCACGGCCAAGGTTTTAATTGGAACGGCCAAATGGAATGTGTTATGCGTTTTTTTTGGGGTTTTTTTTTTAATTTTTGAATGTTATACTTATTTCTCTTTTCGGTTCGTTTCGTTTCATTCGAGGCGGTACCGTTTATACTTTTCCGTCCGGCGGCATAGAGCTGCGTCCTTGAACTCGCGCGGGCTCGTCTATTGTTCCGCGCACGGAAGACCGGCGCCTATCCGGTGGAAATCAGAAAAATCGCGTTTGGTACACCGCAATGGCCCGCTCTATTTTCCATCCATTACACGGCGGGACGCATCGGATAAGCGCCGATATGGCACACATATGCGTATCGGCCACTTTTGTCACTCTCGAAACCCGTCACAATGTCCAGCTTCTGCAGCCGCATTGGAACGTTTCCACATGGTAGCGTCGAGTGATTTGAAGGTGCACTAAATTTTATGGTACAGTGTAAAACATGTGGACACTGTGTTCCTTTTTATTGCCAGAGGGACTTCTCAAGGTTTTCAATGCAGTGTGTGGTAATAGTGACGACTGGCGGAAGATATGGATGTTATCGAATCACCGACATAAACAACTCGTTGTTAAAAGGTTTAGGAAAAATGTCCTACCTAAAGCATTGATTTTGAGCTTTTAAGTCAATCGGTTCAAGTCTATTTGTATTGCATGTGGTGTAACTTTTGCTACCCGTCCAGGCCCTAGATGTAGTAGACCTTCACGGTTGTCTATCATTTCACGAAACAGAATAAAAGGAGGAGAATTAAAAATTATTATTGAGTCATATGTACGTCACTATAGTATCGAAAAGCTACACAAACTGAGTTTTAACTATTTGGATGTTAGAATGAAATATGAATGGATCATTGACCAGACATAGTTTATATTAATCTTTTGTGATTATTAAATACTGTACATTACCAATTGTCAACTATAAAATTCCTTTTTTGAATTTAAGAAATCTCTTCTTAAAAGAGAAAATATAGCAATTTATCCAACTTTAAGTGAAATTACAACTCTATGTCTTTTTTTAAATTATTTGTAACTTAAACAATAGATCGATTTCGAAACCTAAAAATACAGAGGAAAGCACATCGAGAAATGGTGCAGTATATTCCCTCTGAAATAACAAACCCTGACAAAACATCAACTAAATTGTACCATTTGTTGGCAATCATACATTTGAAATGTTATGTTAGTTGTTATGTTTCAATATGAATGTTAGTTATAATATGTACGCGACACATTATTCGCTTTTTAAGAGCTAACACGTTCTTCAAAGTGGAATAAATTATATTGAAATGAGAAAAATGTTGTGCACTTTGCCCTTTGTGTAAAATCACGTTCAAAACAAAAGTGTCTCATTTATGTGTATTACGGTAAATCTCAAACGAAAATGAAAATTAAATTCACTTAGAAACACGAACATAAAACAATCGGACTACAGACTGGCAGGGCACGAAACGAACCCATCGGAAAACTAACCAACCCCTCTTTTACAAAACGGCATCCATTGAAAGAAATGGTCTACAATTCATATTTTAATGTTTTATTAAACAACACGAGCCGCAGAAGTTATCCAATTATGGCTCAATCGTATTTGTTTCGCTGGCAGCAACGCACCCCTTCACACGCAGCCAGCTGCCCTCGGCCGTAATTGCGTGGAGTGTGGCTTTTCTGCTTCTGCCCCTTTCCTTTCTTCCCTTCAGCTGCATCCAGCGTCTGGAAACGCGCTGTGCACAGTTAGGTAATTTTCTAGCTCTAATAAAATATAGCTATTGACATTGGCCGCATCTTTCTTCGGGGTTTCCTTTTTATTGTTTAAGACGTTTAATTCAATTAGCGATAATAATGTTGCAAATTGTTTCAACGAAAGTAGCGACCCTCGATCGGTTTTGGGTGCGTAATTGCGAGCGATTTTCTTCCGGCTTTCCACGCTGGACCGGGGCGAGAGCCCTGTGTGGGCTGCTGCCGCTGCGGCACTGAAATCCCAGGCCCTCCTTTTCGCAGGAAGCAACCCGAAAGAAAGAAAAAACACCAGCAAATCAAAACACAGTAACGAAATGCTGATTGTTTTTCCGTTCCTAAAACGAACAGATCTAGATTATCGAGTTTCACTCACTTGCTGGGCTTGTTGCCCGCAAATGGCGGAAAGATAACTGAGCCACCAACATTCGAAAACCGGCGAGCGAGATAGTTTCACCAAACAAAATCGACGATCGATTCACACTTCTCCCCGGTGGATTGGCCTCATTAGCGCTTTTGCTGCTACGGTGCTGCTGGCTGGGTTGCCTGGGTTTGCCAGATTTGTGTATGATCGTTGGCTCGATCGAACGGCGCGCAGGGCGTCTAGACTCGCCCCATCTCGACCACCTCACCATCGTATGCACAAAATATTCATGCGATCGGCCGATTAGCATGAATCTGCCAGCCAGCTCCAACCAGCAACCTGCCACGCAGCGGCGGCATTCCGAATCCATTTAACGCCGCTTAGCTCAAGCGCACGGCGCGCGGCTCCGGTTATTGCGGTGTGATTTGTAGGTTGGTCAACCTTTACTAATGCGCCCAGTGCACACGTACAATGTTTGCTCCTACCATTTTTTTTTTCCTTTTCCAAAACGCGGGCGATTAGTTTTTCTGTGAATTGGTAACAAGCACCACGAATAACTCATCTATTTTGAACAAACTAAGCCAGCTTCTGATTACAATTAAAAACGTAGATAGAAAAATGACGACCGAAGCGTAAGGTGTTGAAAATAAAACCGTTGATTGATAACTTTCTTTTCGTTCGACATATGAATTAATTCACTTACATGTAACGTTTGATAAGACCAACAATTTGGAACTAGGAATATTTGAAATTGTCTTGACGAAATTGATTGACTATAAAACAATACATGATCATGCCACTATAATCGATTTTAGACCCTTTTTATTTTTGTAAAACTGAAAACTGCCAAATAATGACATAACGTGTTTCAAAAACAAATAGAAAAGAAAATAAAATTTGGTTAGCTTTATAAACTTGACTCCTACATTTGTACGGTTCGAAACAACATTATCAATTTTGTAATTCATTATTCCGAAGTCATCTATTGCATTTGATGATTGATGAATTTTCTTTGGCAATTGGCAATAATTTTAGAAACTTTTAAGTATAGATTAAACTTTGCTTCTAAAACCAATGTGATATGCTGCTAGCTTGTTGAAATATGTTGAGATAAATATTATATGAAAGAAAACAATGTTAAAATATTGTAAGAGATTGATTGTCCGGGTGAGATAAACCGGCGGGCGAATTATTCCTGGGTTTAAAACTGACAGCTTCGCAACTGTGCTACATTTTTATACTAATACGTGATTGGTAAAAATACCCGTGTTTGGGACAAGATCCTTAGTTATTAAGATATGAATGAATTCATAAGACTTGTGAACAATTAATTAAACGAAACTAAAAATCATTTCTTCAAACTTTTAACTTCAAATACTGATTAAATTGGCATTTGTTTTATTAGTTGAGATTCTTTAATAATCCAGTTATTGCATTATAAACATTTGTTTGATAACGAATTTCATTACCCATGTAATTAAATTTTTCGGCAACCGCCCGCAGCCGAACACTGCGGATGGTCAACGTTTAGAAATTATAAATTATTATTCCGAAGGATCCCACAATTATGAAGAGTTATTAACTATTTTTTAACTAACTAGATTTTTCTAAAAACAGTGCTGTGCCGTTCATAAACTTTTCTGCTATAATCAGACAATGTTTTGCTATTAAACATCCACCTGTTGGACAGTGAGTGAGAAATGCTTATCTTAATGTTGCTCCATTTTCTTCCCTGCAGGATTCAGCTAACCTAGTGACATCGAAACACACGACACGCTATCCAATCCGAGGCAGACTACCGCAAACCGGCCGTCACCATGGACTGGTCCACGGGCGATCTGGTGTGGTTTGATCCTGGCCTTGGACACCCGCTGCCCGGCGAGATCCAGGAGGTTCACCGTGCCGCCCAGATGATCATCGTACAGGCACTCATCAATGGCAAGGTAGGTTAGCGGACAGGGTGGGAGGGGGGAGGGAGGAGGAGAGGATTTAACGGCAACCGGTGGAAAATTGAAGGGCAAGGTAGAAAAGATAAAAAAAAATCACACGCTCTAACGGTCGGCATCTGTTTGACGGCAGCGTGACAGAGGGCGGTGTGGCTGCAAATTATAATCAGCAGGTAGGGAAAATGCACAATTTTAGTGAAAATGCAGATTCGCAAATGCAATTGCATGTGTGCGAACGCGTGTGCGTACTACCTATTGGATTGGTTCGGGCTTGGAGGTAGGCTTGGAAAATAAAAGAAAAAGGCCTGCAAGATGCAATTGCACCGGTCCAAAGGTGCCGCCACCGAACACCGCCATGCATCGGAGTGGGAGCGCCATTGGGAGCTGGCAGTCGGTCGGTGGTCAAACTAGTTTCTAACGCGTGAGCAACTTTTCCTCCCCAATCGATTGGTGTGCAGTTTTCTACTGATACTACGAAAAAGATCATGCTTTTCTTTGCTCACTGGCGCACTGGGTGAAATGGCGTTAGGATACCCGCGCCCGAGCGTGCGAGGGTAAAGGAACCGAGAGCCCACGGAAGTGGAAGCGAGATGTACAGCGAAAGAGATCTCGGGTCTTGCGCCGGATTTGCCAGAAGCTGCAATTGCAATCGGTTTTTTCCTGGCACGGTACAGCAGTCCGATTGGAAACGGTATCGTGAACGAAAGCAAAAGTGCGGCCGGAGTGGTTCGGCGCGCCATTTCTGTGCCCGGTTGGTTGATGACCTTTGCGGCACATCGACACCGTTCGTTTGTTTTATTTTGGGACCCGTTGCTGCTTTGCGACTTAGCCAAGAGGTTTAAAGTGTTCTGTGCGGGAGGGCAAGCCGTAGGCTGTACCGCAGACGGCGACCTCCGCCGGTCCTGAATGCGGACAGTTAGCTTCCATCTGGAACCATGGCAAAGAGGCGGTACTCCTTCACCGAGCCAGTCGCTCTCGCTGCTGCCTCAGCGCATCAGGCGTCGGCAGCGGCGCATGGAAACGGTCAGTGAACTTTCTCCCGATGAGGCCAACGGTGGTGACGGCGAGGTCGGAAAAGAAAGCGCCAAAAAGCTGACCGCCATCGTCAGAACGAGGAAACCAGCGCGCAACCAACTGCTGGAAAGTGATGTGCCACCGAATGTACGAAATCGACTGAGCTCAAATCGACGACATTTGAGGTGTTTTCTTGCTGTTGGAACATGTACTAACGGTGGTGTTTTCTTTCTCGTTTGCTTGCAGCCCCAAACGTTCACGCTTGGCCCAAGCGAGGGCAACATTCGCGCCCGCCAGGACCTGGGCAAAACGGGCGTGGAGGATATGACGCAGCTGGAGGATCTGCACGAGGCGTCGCTACTGTGGAACTTGAAGCTCCGGTACGATAACGGGCTGATCTACACGAACGCCGGCAGCATACTGATCGCGATCAACCCGTACAAAATGTTCCCGGAGTCGTACGGCATCGAGATGGCGCAGCTGTACGCCGGCAAGCCGCTCGGCACGCTACCGCCGCATCTGTTTGCGATCGGATCGGCCGCACACGCCGCCCTTCCCTCGCCCCAGGTCGTCGTCATCTCCGGCGAGTCCGGCTCGGGCAAGACGGAGTCGACCAAGCTCGTTATGCAGTACCTGGCGGCCGTCGTACCGGGCGGAGGTTCCGCCTCGACCGTCATCACCGAGCAGATTCTCGAGGCGGCCCCACTGCTGGAGGCGTTCGGAAATGCACGCACCGTACGCAACGACAACAGCTCCCGGTTCGGCAAGTACCTGGAGGTGTACTTCAAACAGGGTGCCATCATCGGCGCCAAGATCACGCAGTATCTGCTGGAGAAATCGCGCATTGTGACGCAGGCGGCCGGCGAGCGGAACTATCACGTGTTCTACGAGCTGCTCGGAGGGCTGTCCGAAACGGAGCGCATGAAGTACGGCCTGCTCGAGGCGGAGAAGTACTTCTACCTGAACCAGGGCGGCTCGGATTGTGCACCGGGCCGGATGGACTGGGCGTCGCTGCAGAGCGCCATGCAGGTGCTCGGCGTCACCGAGAACGAACGGGAAGGCATCGTGAAGGTGCTGGCCTCGGTGCTTCATCTGGGCAACGTGTACTTTCACCGGCGTCAGTTGCGCCACGGACAGGAGGGCGTCGAGATTGGGTCCGATGCCGAAATTAAGTGGGCCGCCCACCTGCTGCAGCTGCCCTCCGAGGGCATCCTGAAGTCGCTTACCTCACGCATCACGGAAACGCGCTCCGAGCGGCTGTACACCCCGCTCGGCATTGACCAAGCGTTGGACGCACGAGACGCACTGGCCAAGGCGCTCTACTCGGGATTATTTAACTGGTACGTACTAAGGGTAGCAGTGGCTCCGTTCACCGGGCTTATGGTTTGTGTCATAAGCTGCATATGGCGTGTCAGCTTACCTTCGTCCATAACATGTTCATTCTTTTCCGCGAACCAATTGATTTGTTCACCATTAGTGTGAGGAAATGTATGTAGTTTTCTATTTCTTTACACTCTCATACTTGAAGTCAGTTTTCCAATAACGTTGAACATAGTTTTCTTATTTTAATTCTTAAAAGCGTGTCGGATGTTTCGCGACCCAGGGTGTCGATAATGTTCCCAGGTTTAAGATCTATCCGATTTCAATGCCACATTAGCATTTGTTGATACTGTTGCTTGATGCCAAATTTAATAATTCTCAAATAATTCTTCTAGTTTTATGAAACTCATCAAGGAAGCTACCTGATCTATTTTGATTTGTTCAAAAATATGAATAGCTCAACATAATTCAAAAATAATCGACGAACACATTCGGTTGTTTAATCCTTTTCTAAATTCATACAAATACAACAAAGTCTTGGTAATAAGAGCAGCAGTCGCAGCACAACAACATTCTCTTGGAACGACACAAGACAAAAGCAATGTAAAAAACACGGTTTACACGGATTCGTTCAAACCAGTTTTGAGTTTGAAATAAGTCGTAACTTCATTATGGACACAAGTTTAACCGAACACGCACTTTTAGGATACAGTAGGGTGCGTGATGAATTTTTGCAGTAAATTCAAACAAATTATTTCTCATATTTGAGTTCCAATTTAACAATAAAAAAACAATGACAGGACTCAAAAGGTTTTTGTATTAGGTATCTGGCAAAAATGACTAAGATCAACTAAGATAGCAATCAGTTGGCAACAGTTATTCATATTTATGTATTCCACCTCTCTTCACTCGACAGGCTGGTGCTGCGAATCAACTCGATCGTACATCGCGGTGGTACGCACGATGCGCAACGTCTGTCTATTCTGGACATCTTCGGGTTCGAAGATTTGGCCGAGAATTCGTTCGAGCAGCTGTGCATCAACTACGCCAACGAGAGCTTGCAGCTCTACTTCAACAAGCACGTGTTCAAGCTGGAACAGGCGGAGTACGCCCGCGAACGACTCGAGTGGACCGCCCTGGAGTGGGAGGACAACCTGCCGGTGATTCATCTGCTCGCGAAGAAACCCGTCGGCATTTTCCACCTGCTGGACGACGAGTCGAACTTCCCGCGTGCAAACGATTCCAGCTTCTTGGAAAAGTGCCACTACAATCACGCCCTGAACGAGCTGTACTCGCGCCCAAGGGTGGGCGCACAGGAGTTCGGCATCACGCACTACGCCGGGCAGGTGTGGTACTGCGTGGATGGGTTCCTGGAGAAGAACCGCGACGCGCTGCGGATGGACGTGATTGAGCTGCTGAGCTCCAGTACGGAACCGCTCGTCGGCGAGATGACGAAGCAGCTGCGGGCCCAACGGGACGTAGGAAAGACACTTCCGAAGGGCTCCAATGGCCGGTTCGTGACGATGAAACCACGCACGCCAACGGTGGCCGCCCGGTTCTCCGATTCACTGCAGCAGCTGCTGCAATCGATGGCCAAGTGTAACCCTTGGTTTGTGCGTTGCGTTAAACCGAACAACGACAAGCAGGCACTGCGGATGGACATGCCGTGCGTGCTGCAACAGCTGCGCTACCTTGGCATGCTGGACACGATCAAGATACGTCAGTCCGGCTACCCGGTTCGGCTGCGCTTCCAACACTTTGTCGAACGCTACCGACATCTGATGAAGACTCCGCTTCCGAAGGGAACCCCGTACCGGGAGTTGTGTCGATTCGTTCTCGACGCCCTCCCGGGTACCAACACCGAGGGGCCCGATTTCCAACTCGGGGCAACACGTGTCTTCCTGCGGGAAGCACTGCACCGAACGCTGGAGGCGAGTCGTGCGGATCGATTGCGCCTTGCGGCCGTCACTATCCAGCGGAACGTCCGGGGAATGCTGGCACGGAAGAAGGTCCAGCGAGAGATCCGAGGTGCCACCACGATCCAGCGCTACTGGCGCGGTTACCACGAGCGAAACCGCTACCTCACGATCAAGCACGGTGTCATCAAGTATCAAGCCCTTTTCAAGGGACACATGCAACGCAAACGTTACGCCAAGCTGAAGAACGAACTCAAACGTCGCCGCGAAGCCGAACGACTTAAGAAGGAACGTACGGCACAACGGCTGGCCAAGGAGCAGGTGGAACGCGGATCCGGCGTACCACTGGACATTCCCGCCGAACTGGCGTTCATCTTCTCCAAATCGGAGAACTATAGCGGCCAGCAGAGCGATCGCAACCTGGTGAAGGTGGTCGGAACGGTTCCGGGACCACCATCAGCCGCCGACCTTCCACCCGATCTGGATCAGTTTGCGTTCGGCAAGTTTAGCTCGGTGTATTGTAACGGCGTTAAACTGTCACCCCGCCGGGACATCATTTCTGCACCCTTCCTGTCGCGTGCAGCTGCCCGCGATCAGGACTTTAAGGATGCAATCGCGATCTTTAAGCTGATCATTCGCTGGACCACCGACGCCAGTATGGACGCGAATCGGGAGAAGGTCCTGGCGGACTATATCGTGCACAAGGGACTCTCTTCTCGAGGCCTTCGGGATGAGATCCTGGTGCAGATCTGCAATCAAGTGTACCGGGCGGACGAGGTCACCGCGGAGAAGCTTTGGACCCTGATGTCCCACTGCCTGTCCGCGTTCCAGCCGGGATCGGCGTTCAGCAAGTACTTGATTAAATTCATCGTCGACAATGCACCACCGAATACGAAGGAGCAGATTCTGAAGAAACTTCTACGTAACACCAACGCCGGTCAAACGAACCCATGCCGCCTGTTCCCGCCCTCCTGGTTGGAGTGGCGTGCATCGTCTCGTCTGGCAGATACGGCACTGGGGCTTAATCTACCCGATAGTAGCGTCCAGACGGTAGCGGTCGACTCGTGGACGACCTGCGAAGAAGCGGCCGCGCTGGCAATTTCCGCCTTCGGTATCCCGAACCTCGGCTGGACGGTAGTGATCGACGAATCCGACCAGATGACCGATTCCTGCGGGCTCGACTTTGTGCTCGATCTGGTTGCGGAAAAAGAACTCCCGCCGGCGTTCCCCGCCGTACGCAGCGACATCTTGCGCTGCGGTAAGAAGATACCCTCGGGAGGATCAAACAGTGCCGGAAGCGGTATGGATTCGGCGATCGAACCGAGCAGTCCCAAGCGACCCCAGGTGCCTCCACCGGAGCCACCCTCCATGAAGCGTAACTCGCAGCTCGTGGAAATGCAGCTAGTTCCGGTGACGACCGGAGGGGTCGGCAGCGGAAGCTCGAAGAAGATGATGCACAGCGAACAGTCCTCGAAACACGAACACCCATCGGAAGCGTACGGTGGGCGACATATGGAACCGATGGCACAATCGTCCGGCATGGTTGGACGCAAAACGTCCCACGATGTGTCCCTCTCGAGGCACAAAATGCGAGAAGAGCGTGCATTCTACGAGGATAAGAGTCGTTCGCGCTCGTTAGATGATTTGCTTGCGGGCGAACCGGACGAAGGGATGCCACCGGACACCGACGAACCGGAAACTTCGATGACGTTGACACTCGGTGAAAACCGGATCGGCAATAAATACCGTTCGGTAGACACGATCGCGCCGCTCAAGGAGCAACATCCACGCTTCGTGAAGTCGCAGTACGCCGGCAAGCGAACGGCCGGCTCGCATTCGCTGAAGTACGCAGAAAAGTCCGAGTTTAGCGTCCGCTCATCCGCAATGTCGGACACAAGTGAAGCCCCATCGTTGGCGAGCCACGTACGGCGGGTACGCGTACCGTCGCAAGCATCCGACGTCGATCAGTTCCTGGATGATCTGTTCAGCCCGGTGCTGGACGGTTCGCTGGATGAACTCTCCGACGCACGCTCGCTAGCGGCCAGCATCCGTGGAAGCACCGTGCGTCAATCGTCCCCCGACACTTGCGATCAATTCATCAGCGGACTGTTATCATCCGTCCCAACCGATCGTACGCTAACCGACCTCGAGCATAGCGGCTTCATTAGCCAGGCCACCAAGGGTGGCACAACGCATCAATCAAAGAATGCCACCTCGAACGGTTTCACGCCGGCAAATGCTCCCAATTCGATCGCACCGCTTACGCCGGTCAACTCGAACTCACTCCTGATGATGGGTTCCGTCAGCCCGGACGTGGTAATGCCGGTGTTCCAGATCCCACCGGGGGTGGATAGCACCGCCTACCAGCAGCAAATGCAGCGTGCTTTCCTTCAGTCCGCCATGGCGCAAAACATCCAAATCCAGCAGCAACTGATGGCACAGAACCAGGCCCTTCAAACGCTCCTGACTCAACAGGATGGTGCCGGACCATCGTCATCCCCACCCGCAATTCCTGGAGCCATCTCGCCGAAGCATAATGCCGCTGCCGGCGCCGCTACCGGGTCACCAACGTCCGTCCAACACTCACCGATTCGCAAAATGAGTGCCAAAGCCGCCATCGCTGATCGAGTGCCCCTCGGGGGTCAGACAGCGTCGGGGTCATCATCATCTTTCTCAGAGATGCTACGCAACAGGAAGGACTCCTCTTCGTCCAATCTTATACCACCTCCTCCACCGCCGCCCCTTCCACCACCGCTCGAATTGAAAGACCCATTCGAGGTCCGCCCATTCCTCGACCCGTATGGGCGCGCGAAAACTGTACGCATCGGTAAGTGGCGCTGGCCACCACCGCAGGGTGTGACGGCGAGCACCGAAACGGAGGAGAACTTCATCCAGTTCAAGATGACGCGTCAAAGCAACCGAAAAACGACACCCCAGTCGCAGCACAGCAGCAATCTGGATTCACCGATCGGCTCCCCGAACGGTGTCGAGTGGGAAGAGTTCGAGATCGATCAGAAACTTCAGGAACAGGCAGAGGGTGGCGTGAAGGGCGGTGCCGGTGGTCAAGCCGGTGCGGCGGCCAATCGATCGGCGAAACGAAGCTTCGACATTGGAGCCGATCGACCACCACCGAACAGCGTCGGTAAGCTGAAGCTGAGCAACGAGATGCGTCAACGGCTGGAGCAGGTTACCGCCGGTCACTCGGTGCGCTCGTCCAGTGCCAAGTCGGACCGACCGGAACGTACCCCGGCCAAGCTAGAGGACACCCGCCGCATGATGCTGGAGCAGCAGCTTGGTGGTATGAATGCACCGGGAGGAGGCGGTCCGTCCGGCAAGTCTCCTGGCGCAATGGGAGAGTCTCCGTCGGTGAAAAGCCAGGTACAGCGGATGGAAGCGAGCAAAAAGAACAGTGCTCCGGCTACGGCATGGCCAACGGTACGGAATACTTTCCATTTCAACTTGTGGCACGTGGGTTGGTTTTGGGAAAAAAAAAGATTTTCAGGGGAAAGTTCTTTAAATATTTTACAATAATTTCACATTTTGCTGGAACATTTTCAATAATATCTGAAATATTAGCTTTAGTCGAGCTCCTTAAACTAGAAGTGTACTTTTGAATCATTCATGCAAAATTCCCAATAATTTGATGATTTTTTTTAATGAATCTAGAACAAGAATCGGCACACGTTTTCCAAAAAGGGCAAGAAGATTAAAGAGAAACCGAAGGCGCGGGCCGGATACTTTAAACGATGCTTTAATGTTTTCAAAGTAATACCCTTTGTAAAGGACATACAAAGTGGAAAAAGATAAAATACTTAATATGTTATCGATAAACATATAACAGAAACACCTCATTAAACAATTATCATCTTCATTTTTGGGAAGAAAACAAACCTGGCAAATCCGATAAAAATTGGGAGAGCTTTTTTGTATGAAGTACTAACATATTCTTACGGGCCGGATAAAATCATTTGGCGGGCCGGATTTGGCCCGCGGGCCGCACATTGCCGACCCCTGATCTAGAAAGATTCATTAAGTTTCAAAGATGTATTTATAGATGTAGATGATCTGTCCACCAGAAACAAAAATTTTATGAATTCGCCTACTTAGGTTGTTTTCTCTGAATCTATAATTCCTCATTCAAAACTCAGATTTATTTTTTTCTGGTTTATACTTCTTTAAAGTGATACATCTAGATTAAATAAAATTAGGAAATTAAACTAAAAACAAAACATAGAAATAGTCGAAGATCGCCAAAACAGTGATTCTTTTAAATAATAATTTTATCGTGTTTCACTGTATGATTTATTCAGTGATATAAAAACAAGCATTCGCGACGCAGATTGTATAAAAGAGGCGTCAGAAAACAACCGTTGAAAAGAAGTTAAATTGTCATATCGACTAACAGATTACATGTTCTTGGTATAGGTTTTACCGCCCGCCCCACCAGGTCCCGCACCACCCCCACCGATTCGCCCTCCGACATCAACGCCACCAGCACCACTGCCACCGATCCATGGCATGATGGTCGCTCAGAACAACAATCACGGACAGTCGGATATACCTTCGTTCGTGCAGCGCCAAGAACGCGACACGTTTGGTGCCAAGGACAGCTTCATGGACTCGTGGGGTCGCGCCGAGGCGGCCAAGCTGGATTTGGTTTACGAAACAAGTAAGTTGGAATCGTTTAACGAATTTCCGACCATAGAAGAACTGGAAGTTGCATTAATCAACTGTTTTCTATCGTTAACAGGTTTCAAGAAAGAAATGATTATCGAACGGGAACGATCACGATCGCGTTCGAGATCGCGCGATCGGGAAAACTTTTCCGAATCCGTGTGGGACCGGTCGGAGGTGGAGGGACCTTCATCGACATCGAGCGACCCGCGTGATCGCGATCGCGACAAAGAACGCGAGGCCCGCGAACGCAACTACGAGCTAACGCAGCTCCAGCGGGAAAAGGAAAGTAATAAGGTGTTCCACCCGTCCGCGTACGGCAAAGAGAAACAGCATCAACAGCAGCAACAGCAGCAGCAGCAGCAACACCAGCAACAGCAACAGCAACATCACCAACAACATCACCAACAGCAATACCAGCAACAATACCAGCAGCAACAGAAGCAGTACTCCGCCAACGCATCGAGCTCGATCGCCACCTTCAAGACACACATGGTGCAGAAGAGCGTCCAGGAGCGGGAACGCAAATCGTCGGCGACCACCACCAACGGTTCGGTGTACAGCGAGAGGATGGACGATGGTAGCATGGCTGACCCGCCGGCCCCCGTGATGCCGGTGCAGGTGAATCCCTCACTAAAGGCACCGGCCGCGGCCTGTCTGACGTACAATCGCGTCACCTGGACACTGCGCGTCCGCAAGGAAGTGTTCCGACCGAGCGAAACCGTTACGGCACCAGCCGCGTTGGATCTGCTGTTCAACCAGATCACGGCGGACGTGTTCGGTGTGACCCCGTGCATGCGAATATCGCCGCAGGAGAAGCGGCTGGCCGTGAATCTGCTCAGCAGCCACGGCATCACCGCCAACGGCCATACGACAGCGAAGCAGCAGCACGTGCGGGCGATCGTGAAGCGCCACGTGCTGGACATGGCCCGCGGATGGCCGCTCTACTTTGCGCGCCTGTTCGTGATGAACAGTTCACCCTCGATCCAGGAGGGCACACTGATGGCCGTCTCGCACATGGGCGTTTATCTGGCCACCAAGGAGCCGGAGTACCTCTCGATCCAGCGTGCCTTCCCGTACGATGACATACAAAGTGTTACCACCCTGCCGAGACCGCTGACGCTCCAGGTGACGCTCAAGACCGGGGCCCGTATCGTGCTGCATGCATCCAAGGCGAACGCCATCCAGATGATGGTACAATCGTATCTCGCCGAGTATCGACAGGTAGGTTCCTTTTCAACTTTATGATTGTTTCAATCAACATGTCGTTATTTGAGGATTTATGAGATACACAATTAATGTACCAGGTTTAGTCATTTAGCTTTGGCCAATGACCACTCCTATGTCCTTCGGGATAGTGATCTTTCTTTGATCGATTGATGTGGCGAAACATTCCATTCGTTACCCATTCATTCATCTTTGATCGTGCCTGAATCACCTTTCATTCACGCATTATTCCTTTTCGCGTCATCTTTGTTCACATTAGTTGCAGCTCCGATCCATGGAGATCGACAATTTCTTTATCAACAAAAACCGCATAAAATCACCTGCAACCGATTATGATTGAGGTTACGTGTGCTGATGCAACCTTATCGTTGGGACATAAAACAGCGGCCCCTTTCAAATTCTACTTAAATCCATCTATTTAACACGGTTCACTGTTTACATCAACACTGTAGCGCGATCGTTAACATAATCCCAACTGCGGTGCAATATTTTACTTTCATTTTTGAGGCTCATTTGGAAACACTGTGTTTTTATTTTAGGTCGACGGTTTTCCACGGGCAAGCCGTTTTGAAAACCATTTATAATTTACGAATCACACACGAACATATTTGTTTTGAAGAAGATCGACGTTTGGTTTAAAGCAAATGCTGGTGAAAGCTTAACCGATCGGACGATTTAAATAAAATAAATCAAAATCGGCTGCATCTTTGGTTGCCTGTTGAACGAATTCCCACTAATTGACTCCCCTTTTCGGCTGCATTCCAGTGCAGCCGCGTATGAAATGAAGCCAAAGCTAATGCTTATTCAACGATACTTACTGGACGCAGTTTCGGATGAAACAACGCGCACATTAGCAACCCTCACGAGGAGAGGTTGCAAAGTGTTTTAAAGAAAAGAAAATTATCGGAATTATATCACACCAACCGATCGTTAGATGATGACGGCTTTTAACAGTTGGCTACCCATGCTAATGTATGTCTTTTTTAACGTGCAATCATGTAAACCGGCGATTGTAATTGTGAATGTACACATGCTGCCGCTTTTAGCAGTTACCTTGAGACGGTGAAGTTCATCGATAGATTCGATTTAAATTATTCCAACCTCCCTGCGCCTGCAAGGATCGATTAACTCTCCGTATGGTAAACCAACCCAGAGTTGCGATCTTAAAACAGCTGGTGCGTGGTGGAAGAAAATATCGTCCACAGCGATAGCACCGATGCATGCGATACGGTAATAAATGGTGGAAAGTTGGCAATTATCTGCATCCGGATTGTTGCAGCGGCCGTCCTCTGGACGACAGTAAGGAAGCTATAAGCTTCGGACCCCTGTACAAGCGGACGAGGGCGACACTTTCGTACTTTCGATTTTTATGTGCCGTAATAAAACCATGTGTTACGAAACTTGGTGAGGATGATTTTCCTACCGACGCCTCATTAACCAGATCGCGAAATGGATAAAATTCGTGTTGCTGTTTTTTTCGCGAGTGTCCCTCAAGCAAGATGCGAGCTCCTAATTGTTGCTTAATTATATGGGCAAAAGGAAAAGCACACGATTACATCTCCGGGATGGTAATTTTGGCTTTTCGAAGGTCCAATTGGAAAAATTAATTCGAATTAACTGTAATATTGTTATCAATCGCCAGCCAATGGATGATTCATGCCTTCTCCATAGACGTGCATGGAAAATACTTACCCCCGATGGAACCTTCTCGTTTCGACAACGGCACATGATGCATAGGAGGAGAAATTGTGGCGTTTTCCACTACTTACAGCCACAAACACGGGTTGCGTCTTCTGCTTGAAATTAAAAAAGACGTTAATTTCTTTTCACCTCACACTTCCGACGTGCTCCAGGCGATCTCACGGTGAGCGTTCCAAGCGGCCACCACGAAGCCGTCCCACAATCTCCCGTTTGCCAGCTAACCGGTACAAATGTTCGTTCATATTCCATGCAATATAATATGTTTCTTTCTACACATGTACTCGGCCCCAAACGGACACGGGCTACACGACGGCCGCAGATTCCAGCGGATTCCCTCCGCAGCGTCGGAACAATCTAGACGTGCGAATGCGACGGAGCGAATGTTCCGTAAAATTATTCCTCAAGATCGCGCACAAGAGAGGACGAGCGAGAAAGGTGCATGGTACGACGAAGAAAATCGTACGCGATGGAAGACCCGACGGACGGTTGGAGGAAACAAAGATTTGACAGCGTAGCGCCGAGAGCGCGGAAGATATAGGGACTATCAGAAAGAAAGTAGCGAAAACGAGTCGAAGCGGAGAGCGCAAAAGTGGAAAAGTAACCCAACAAAACCAATAGGACTGGTCTCGAAAAAGGGGGAACTGCGGCTCGGCCAGGGAAATGGTCAGTTACGACTCAGCATTATATGGCAGGAGTCGGCAAATTGTTACTATTGGGAGGTGCCAAATAAGTCTCATTTAGTTTTATTTGAAGAATTCCATCCTTTTAAACATTTTTCGTTTGTTTAGTAATATTTAAATTTTTTTTTATAAAATTAAACATCAAAATCCTTCATTCAACCTATTTAATATACCCGTGTGATACCCCGTAGAAGGTATAACCTTGGGGCAAAACTATTTTATAATTAAAACGGTGGGAAGCAGAATTTTTACATACCGACGCGTACAGTTTTAATGCAAATATGGAAGCTGGGACATAGTCATAACAAACCTTTTTGTGGTTATTAATTTACTATCAAGACCTTGATTAAAAATTTACTTAATTTTTAGTTGTCTTGTTGGCTTCCACATGTCGAGGATATTAACTTTTATACCCATTTTAAATCTAACTTTAAATTTTAGACTATTTTCAATGGAAACCGTATTCAGGGTGCTGGTACTGGATTTGTAGAGTGAATTTTCTGGTTTGATTCTAAATCTCAATACAAATGACTCAACCTTGGATGAGTTGTCGACCACTGCTACTTGGGATCGGTTCAAAGATGGGACTGCTAGCTAGGCGGAACATACCGGAAAGGGTCTGCATGTATGTGTATGTGACGTGTGTGCACACTTTCTCGATCCGAGATGAAACTGGCCGCGGGCTATCCTCATACCGTGCCGAAAGTGACCAACCGAAGAGGAAGAAGCCTACACGCCGACCGACCCCACGATCGGATAACTCCGGCACACAACGCTGACTCCGTGACGGATAGTGCGCGTGAGATAAGCCAAAGCCCACATATGATTCCCCCTTCTGTGTCAGAGCTTACTCCAAGACGCCACGTGTGCGTGGTGCCTCCTCTTAAGGTGATACTACCGCAGCAATGGATGATTTTTGTTTTTAAAATAAAAAAAAACCATTCCACGGCTCGCGCTTGTTTTGCAACGTGACGTTGTGATGTGCGTTTCGCTACCCTTCGCTCGGCAACTTTCCACTAGAGGGTCCCTGCCAACCCTCAGCCTGGGTGCGTGTGCTTTCCTCCCGGCCGTTGGACGCGTGCGCGTCTCGAGCCCATATGTAGGCAGCGGTAAAGTGGATCGGAAAAACGTTCCTATCCGTCCAAGTGCAACCCGGAACCTGCGAGAGCCGAACAGAACGATCAGCTATCGAGTAAAAGATCGAGTAACATTATTACAAACCATAAGTTTTTCATTTTCATCCTTTGATCTTGTTGTCTTGACTCGCCCGAACGAACGGGCAGCAGTGATCGCGAGAGAGAGCGAGAGAGAGAGAGATCAAGCGCGAGATAAAACCAGAGAAACGAGCCAAGGAGAGATTTTTGTTTCCTTCCTCACCACATCTTGGGTACGAGGGGGGCTTCGCCCAGGGGCGCTGGTACTTGGAGCGAACCAGCGGTGGCCATCGGCGCGAGCGGTTAGTTCGCATTTGGGACGCGATCGTCGAACACACATTCCTTCGTCTGCCCGGTGTGGTTCCGTTTTTCCCGATCCGCCGGTGGCAGCTGCTGCCTGCAGTGCGAATATCGCCGCGTCCCGTGCCGTGGGATGAGCAATGTTGTTGTGGCACCGAACGGCGGTGACCGATGGTGATGGTGGTGCACTGCAGTGCCAGTCGCGATACCAGCACTGGAAACGGTGCAGGAGAATGTGAACCCTTATCCGGGTCAGGCTTTGCGCGCTATTGTTTAGGTGATAGTGATAAACGATTAATTTAAATCGAGAGCCGAACTCTCATCTGTCAATAATTGTGTCACACGAATTGCGGTGTTTTTAAAAGGGGGCAGTTTGCCGTAAAGGATTCAACCGAGTGAAATATCCTGCGATCGACAGAACGATCTTTAAAAGTATGTGAATGGTGTGGCCAGCGAGCAGAGGAATCAAAATCAATTGCATTCGGGAAACGGTACCGTGTGCACGATAAAAGAAAAAGGCTTCTACCACGGTCAGTGGAAGAGGTTCACCAGGTCCGAGAAGAAGCCGTTACTGGTCGATCGATCGCCTCCGAAGGCAGCACGACGCGATGCCTGGTGCTGATGCTGATGAATGGCTGAAACGTTTGCGCTAACGGAATCGGCACGGGACCACCAGGGCTCGGGCGAGTGCAGGGGGAATTGTTTTTGATATGCCCCCCCGTGTATGACGTGCCCGCGCCGGCCAGACGGACAGCAACGGCATCTTTTGCCGAGTGTTAAGTGCTTCTCTCACCCCGCCGTCGCAGGAAGAAGAGCGCCTGGAATCCGAACGGAGGGCAGCACGAAAAACATAACAACAACAGCAGCAGCAACAACAGTGGCCCCCGTTCCGTGGCGTGGAAAGTGGCGGAAAAACAGTTAACTTTTGAATTGCCGCAAATTGGCCCGCGTGCTGCACCACCGTGCTGGCGGCGTTAGTGTTGGCCAGTCGCGCAAAACTCTCTGCCCCAAGCGCAGAGTGTGTCGGTTGGGCAAAAGGAAAACTCGTTCCACCGGGTCCGAAAGATCGATCGCTTTTGGCGAAAAGAAAAACAACACGAAATAAAAGTGCAGGCCCGCTGTAAACCGGAGCACATACCGGAGTGGTTGTGGTTGTAGGTGAGCTTTCCGTGCGGTGGTATGTGAAAGTGTTTCCCCCCAACCCCCCCTTGTTCGGGTAAGAATAGTTGGTGGATTTTCCGTGAAGATCGCTCGCGCAAAAGGATCTGCAGTGACCTACACGAAATGAGCCTCATAGACGATCGCAGAGGAGGGCTGGAGTCGCTGCAGAGCTCGTACAAGTGTTACGATGGAATTCCGACACCCAGCCCGATCGGTGGTGGGCGCACGGTACACCACGACAATGGTGGTTCCGGTTCCGGTTCCGGATCGATCGATACGCGCCGCCGTGGGTCGCTCGACCGACAACAGCAGCATGACCTCAACCGATCACCCTCGATCGACAGTCTGGTGGAGTCGTCCGAGCTAGCCGGTTCCGACCTTGACGAACCCTCCGGGCCCGATCCACCAAGGAACGGCCAGCGCGATGACGACGACGATGACGACGACGCAGAGTTGGAACGGCTGTCAGACTCGGACTCGATCGCCGAGATCGGTCGCATCACCGGACAGATCCGGGTCGATGTGCACCGGCGCAGCGACCTGGACGATGTGAAAAACGTCCAACCACTGGAAGGGCCGGTCATCAAGGCGTTCCTCGAGAAGTCGCACGAAAAGTGCGAGTACACCAACTGCGGCTATCGCCGGCGGCATGACGGTGGCGACGAGGACGAGCTGGAAATCATGGTGGCGGACGAGGGAACGGCGGCGGTCGGTGGCTGCCGGAAAACAACACCACCGACAACAACAACAGTAACAACAACAAGCACAGCGTCGGCGGGGGGCCCGCACTATAACGCCACCTCACCGCTGTCCTCGTGCCCGTCCTCGCCGGCGACGTCCGCCTCCGCATCGTCATCGTCGATGGACGTGACGATTTCCAGCAGTGCCAACGCCGCAGCGGTCAGTAGCAGCGGCACCCTCACCAGCAACGGCACGTTGTCGTCGTCCTCGTCGTCCTCGTCAACCGCGTCGCTCAAGAACCGTCGCAACAGTATCGCCAGCTCCGGGTCCGTCGGCCGGATGGAGACCATCATCGAGGAGCCGATCGAGCCGAAGGTGTCGGTCAAGGAGATCCTGGCCCGCTTCGAAACGCTCCGGGAAGCGGCCGAGGTAATGGGAATGGAGGTGGAAAGCGTCACCGAAACCGGAATCGGAATCTCTCGCTGGGGGCTTCCCTTCGAACAGTGCGTGCGTGTGTGTGTGTGCCACATTTCTTATTGGATCTTCTTCTCACAACCCGGACGCGTTGGTGGGGGGTTCGAAGCATCAATCGTCTTTTGCGTTTAATCCAATCTCACTCACTCGCACCCTTTCCCTCCTTGCCCACCCCCCTTGCTTGATGCATATGCGCGCGTGTGCTTTGTGCAGCAGGTTGCGTTTTGGTGCGTGTTGCGTATTGGAATATTGCAGGCGAGTCGATCATTAAGTTTCCATTTCCCATCCCTAACTGCTGGGTTTGGATGGAGGGCTGCAAAACGTGGGCACAAAACCGGCCCCCGGGGGGGGGGGTCCCCGGAACAGAAGTGAAAACGTTTCTCCTCTCGTACTCTCTCTCCTGTATGTGCGTGAGTGTGTACGTGTACCCTGTGCGTGTGCTGAGTGCTCTGCTCAATCATATAATTTTCCAATATTGAACCGATTTCACCTGCAATCGATGTCCACCACACCCCGACGGACGGAAAATGGACGGATGATCCAAGAAGCGATGATGATCTCCGCCAAAAGAGAAGAAAAAAAAAAGCACTGCCCATTTGCGTTGTCGATCGGTTTTCCGCTCGCGATCGCGATCGTAGAAACTACTTCCACGGTTGCAGCCAAATCCCCCACGTTAGCTCTCATTATACAATCGTTTTCCCTGCCGTTTTTCTTTCCTCCTATGTTGACGCCTTATGGGTTTGTGAGGTTTTTCCCTCCGTTTTTTTTTGTTTGCCCCTTTTCAGACCGCAATTTCCTCTTTTCCATCGTTGCATTTTGTTTTTCTCTCGCTCGCTTTCTGTGGGAGCATAAATAATGTGTGTACATGCAAAGTAAACATCACATACCACCGCTACCCTTTTTATTGGAAGTACGGGTCGGGAAGTACGATCGGGCTTGATTGGGCCAATTGGTACGCGCAAACGCGAAGGTTTGAGCTAAAGGAGGAAAAATTTCGCTCACACAAAACTGCGTAATCGATTTTGCGGTTAATGCACCTCCCCGCGGTTTTTTCTTCTGCCTCCTCGTTCTGTTTTGTTTTTTTCTGGTTTTGTTTTGTGGGTTGGGTTTGTTTATGAGTGGCTTTGCCCTTCCTTGTCTTGTCTTTGTTAGTTTTAGGAAGAATCTTTTTTTTTATTTAAAGTTAAAATACCAGTTCCCAGTCGAGGCGAGAGAGTGAACTACCCCTTCCAACGCCTTTTCGGGGTTGAATTTCCCGTGGAAAACGGGATACCCGTTTGGAACCACCCCTCAACCGCCGGGGGCCTTCTTTTCTGGTTCGCGCCCGATCAGAGATGTAAATTTCCAACCAAATCAACTGCCGTTAGACACTCAATTGCATTCCATTGGGCTCTGAGATGGAAGGAGGGGGGTAGGTGGGTGGCGTTTGGAGGCCCCTACATGCCAGATGGTTTCACGAACTAGAAAATAAAAATAAAACCAAACAAGCAAACACACACACACACACGCACACTCGTCTTATCGACCTCGATAACGGTTACCTTATCATTGGCCCGACCGGCGTGAAGAATAGCATGAATTAGCCTTTTGGGTTAAAATCCCTATGCATTTTCCCCTTCCACTTTCCTCCGTCCTGTGGTTTATCGAAAATCCGAGCCAATTATTTTTCAGTTCCGGACACTAGGCTAAAACCTGGCTTTAATTGGCTCCGGTGAAAAATCACACATGAAAAAGGGAACGGGAACGTGTCTGCTTGGTTTGTTTTTGAGTTCCCAATATACTGTGATTTTTTTCCAAACGAAGAAATTTGTCCATGTAAAATTCACATCATCTAAATCAAAACTGTCCGTATACTTACGGATGACCTCTGGGGCAACCAAAAAACATGCCTTAAAACATGTTTATCTCTTATCAAAATACGTGCGCGCATGTTCGTACGGAGTGTTACGTGCTGGGTACGATTTGCTGGCATAAAAGTATTTGGGAAAGTTTTTCTTCTGCCTTTTTTTTTTTGGGACCTCCACTTAAAGCGGAGAAAAATATGTATTTATTCGTCCATACTAATGGTGCACATTCGAGATGGTCTGTTTAGCCGTCGGTTTGCGTCGCCGGGACAGACGCACCGATTGGGGTGAAAATGCGACTCCTTTCCACCATCGTCATAAATAAGGGTAGCAAAGCAAAACAAAAACCTACCCAAGAAAACAGTAGGCATGTCTGTTGCGCTCCGAACCACACGGTGGCATTTTCCAACTGCTTCGAAGTTTTTTTTTGTTATATTTTCACCTGACGATCGGTGCCTGACAAGCAAAGCAAAAAAAAGGCAGGTGATTGTAAAAACTCGACGAAAATATTACTAAAAATTGCTAAATCGCCAAGCAAAAGCTGGTTGCGTTTTTCCTGCTTGGCCGTTATTGTCGTCGCTCCGTAATTTCACCCTTGATCCATCCACCAACTCTGCCACCATCCTGACGATGACACCGACGATCGTGATGATCGCGTTATAAAACTTTTCTCCAGACCACCTGACTTCGTAGATTGATCGCTCGCGGCGAAGTTGGATTTTCTTTTCCGCCATTTTCCTCGAAGCGAATTCCAGGTCTTGGGCGATTTTTTTTTGTGTATGTTTCGTTACAAATTGTTTACTTTCCCCGTGATGACACACACGCGCAATGAAAAAAAAATCAGTGAAAAACAGATGTCTAGAGCGTTGTAATAGTAATTTTTTAATTTAATTAATTTTTTATTGTGATAATCATTCTTAGTCTCTTTTAGGAGAGCCCTGAGAAACCAAATGAGATAGAAGAAATTTTAGTTGACACTTCCGCCTTACACTTTATAACCCGTAGGACGAACCTTTGCTAGTAGAAAGCAACATGTTTGGCTTGGCCCTTTGTCGGTATGTCCCATATGGAAATGCTTTTCTCTCGGTACCACAATCCACATAACCATGTCTCCGTGATGTCACTTGAAGAGCCGAAAAAATTTCACCAATCTCACGTGTCGGGCAAGTGCGTGGTTTATCGGCCGAGGCTCCATTTAACCCCGGCACATTATGCATTTATGTACTTAGATGTGTTGTGTTTTATTTATTTTTTGCGTTTTCCCGCTTTCCGTGCCGGAACGCGCCATTAAATCGAAAACATTTGCATAACTTCTGCTGATGTAATTTACCAAATGGAGCGCAAACTTTGCCGCCTGGCGGCGAGACGAGGGACGCTTGCCGTGTCGAGTGAGGAAGAGTCAAATGTGGACAAAAGATAAGTGAGTTTGCAGAAGCAAAAGCAATGAGAAAAGATTAATATTCTCTTTGATAAATCTAAAACACCTGGTGTGGTAATTTCGATTTATAACATTTGCGATTGCGATCTTCATTTTAACTATTTTCTGTTTTAGAATTTCATCGATTTTAAAAGGATAAGCATCCTTTATCCGTTAGTTGTTTATCATGTTTATATCCTTTCGCTTTCATCATCACTTGTATCGCTATTAAGTAATATTCCTCTTAAATTAAGTTAGCATTTACAAACTATTTTTCAGTTGCAACGAGGCTTTATTTCATTTATGTTTATTTTTGGGCAGTGTTTTTAATAATTATACACCCCTTCTGTTGCTCATTAGAACTGAACAAAAGTTAATTTTAATATTTTTCTACAAATATCACAAGGTAGATGGAATATTGGGGCAGACAAATAGTTGTAAGATTAATTTTCATGTAGAACGAAATCGTTGCTTTATAAAACAATAGTTGTGGATGAAACAGATGTTGTTAGATTCTCGAAAACATGGACATATTTGATGTTGACATCCTTGTTGAGTCAAAGTTGTTGATGCTCCGTTGGTTATCCTAGATATTTATAGTTAACATCATTTATTTTTGTCACACTTTTATCCAAGTTTCTGCGATATTCAGCTTTTGGCAGTATTTAAAACATGTTATTTATCGAACACCTTGCCAACACCTTGTCTATCAACTTGTTACGTTTAAAAATTATTTCAAACATTACAGTGTTATACTTTCGCTAAAGCCCATGACCATAAAGCAAAACAAAGAGTCCATTGCATAAGGAACCCATCTTCATGTTAACACCCAAGAAATGCGCGAAGAAAGCATGACGACAAACTTCACTTTGCTCGATGACTGCAGTTGATTGATTTCCGACCCTAATGGCAGGTTTGCGGAAACTCGCCCACTCGCATCCATTCCGAAACTGTCCCATCACTTCCGTTCGTAGTATGCTCACCGGCCTTCCTTTGCTTTTTTGCATCCAATTCACAGACCCAATCGAAGGGTTCAACCATTTCGTCCGGAGTGCGGGCGGCCGCCGCCACCCTCAACGTGCCGCTCGAGCGGCTGGAAACCTCCAACATCAACAGCCCCGGCTCACCGAACCAGATCTCCCCGACGGAGAAGGGCCACCTGCACCACCACCTGCAGCATGGCGGCCCGCACCATCCCCTGCACCATCACCACCAGCAGCAGCTGCTGGACGAGTTCGAGGACATGCACATCGAGCACGGGCTGCCGGAGTCGTCCCCACCGCCACCGATGGGCAACGCCGGCTACGGCAACGATCCCCGAGGCCACGGCCTACTGATGAAGCACAGCAACGGTCAGCAGCAGGGGCACCCGCACCAGCCGCAACTGCACTCCCCGTCCTATGGTGAGCGCAGCGGAGGCGAGGGCACGGGCCGCACCGGCAGTGGCGCCGGCGGCATGATTGTTAACCACAAAAACTCACCCATGGGTAACGGTAACGGCAGCTACGGCGATATGCACATTATGGCCCACCCGGAGAACGACTCATCGCCGACGCAGACGTCGCTGACCAAACACTCACTGTTGCAGTTTGCGATGCAACACTTCCGAACGGAGTAAGTGCGCACGCGACGGTGCACCGTTTGATTTAGTATTGCTTTGTGTTTATTTGTGGCTAACGCACTGTTTTTAATTCCCTCCTTTCGCGGGCATTTTCCTGGTGGCTTTTATAGTGAAGAGTTCAAATCGAACCGCTCCGATAAACGGGCCATGCGCAACCAGCACGCGGACCTGGTGAAGTGGCAAGGGTACCCGCTGAGGGCACCACTGCTGCGACTTCCGGCCGACCTAACCCCGCTCGCCCTGGAATGCTTCGACTGCGTCCTGCGCTACTGCGGCGATCTTGCCGTCGATCCCGAGCTGTCCGAGGTGAAGTGTGTTTACACGGTGCTGATGGTAAGTTTCGTTGACATTCATTCTCCCTGCCCTCCTGGGTGTAGTTAGATTTTCTCATTGGTTTTTACGTCCACGTTCACAGCACTGCCACAAACATTTGGCCCTACGCGATGAAGTCTACTGTCAGCTGATGAAGCAGACGACGGCGAACCGATCGGCCTGTCCGGACTCGGCGCAGCGCGCCTGGCGACTGCTGAGCATTCTGGCCGCCTACTTCGGTTGCTCGGACGCACTGCGACCGTATCTGATCGAGCATCTGACCTCGGCCGCCTCCGATCGACGGCGGCCGTGCCACGGAACGGCGGCCGTCTGCCTGACGAACCTGCGCAAGACGGCTCGCTGCGGTGGCCGAAAGAATGTACCGAGCGTCGAGGAAGTTACCGCCGTGTCCGCGGGCAGGTACGTCTACAATTTGCAGCACGTTTCTGCGTTGTGTTCTTATGGTCAATGCAAAGCATACGAGCGTTTGTTATTGTTTCTCCTATACAGATGATGATTTGAGCAGTAAATTCAAACAAATTATTTCTCATGTAGAATTTACATGAGATTTTTCAGTTAAATCAGTCATTACTGGAAAGTTTATTGTGTTAGGTATCAGAAACTTTGTTTTTCTACGACAGCAATCGGTCAGCCATCATCAATTTTTCGCGCCCGGCCAAGTGTAAAGGATTTAGTTCATTCGGTAAAGGTCGACAGGATCAATTTATAATATTTTCTCGTGCACAGGACAAACTTAAGCACGTCGAGTGAACCCTTAAATTTCGGAACAGACTCGTTAAGCATGACTAGGGCATCATTTATCCTCTCAAGGCAACGTTAAGTTTCAGTACCTTGATAGAATATCCTTGAACTTCATCAGCGAATTATCGGATTGGAAATCAGTATGTTTTAGTTTTCAGATTAAGCATCTAGTGCTACGTATAAAATGATTAAAGCAAACCGTTCTCCAGTCCAACAATTTTCTAAGGAAGTTTTAATCGAAGCTATCGAATTGTTACTGATATTTAACTATTGTCTGATGGGTGTAACGGTGCTCCGATGTCTTTTAAATGCGCTCAATACTGTTAGCTTTGTCTTACTCTTTAAAAAACCATGTAAACTGATCATTCCTACACATTGATGGACTTAATCAAACCCGTTATGTTTCAATATCTGGCGCGTAATCCGTGCATGGTGACTGATCGATTGCTCTCTCATTTTGACTTTGTTACCTTAAATATTCCCTGGCTATGTTTTGCTTCTCTACCTCACACGATAACCTTTCGAGTATTGTAGGATTTATCTGAATAGTGTTAGGAAAAAATGAAAATCATTTGTGTTAATTGGCCGTAAAAATTCATCACGCACCCCAGTCTCGGTGGAATTTTATTGATTTCTTTCTCGGTTAACCGGCCTAAATTCATAGAATTCTTTCTCGGCATCAGACACACTCTAACCATATTAATCGTTTGTTTCAGATCGGCCCGACGGCAGATCTACCGTCTACCAGGGGGTGCCGAACGTATCGTCAACACACGCTGCTCGACCGTCGTCGGTGACGTGATCGCGGAACTTTGCTCCCTGCTCGGCATCGAGTCGCCCGCCGAACAGCAGGAATTCTCGCTCTACTGCATCGTCCAAGGGGACGCCTTTACCATGCCGCTAGCCGCGGACGAGTACATCCTCGACGTGACGACGGAGCTGCTCAAGTCCGGCCAACCGTTCTACCTGATCTTCTGCCGCTCGGTGTGGCACTTTGCGCTCAAGCGCGACCCTGCGCCCACCCCGCTGTACATAGAGGTCCTGTTCAACCAGGTCGCACCGGATTACCTCGAGGGGCTGCTGCTGGAGCTACCGAACGGTGGGGCACCCAGCCCGGATTACGTGCGCGATATGGCGCGCATCGCCGCCATCCTGCATCGGGCGGCCGACCTGAACCACCTGCCGGCAATGAAGGAGATCAAGTTCCTGCTGCCGAAGCCGGCCCTCTCGTTGCGCGAGCTGCGTCCGGCCCAGTGGGTGGCGCTGGTGCAGTCGGCCTGGCCGTCCGTCGCCGGCCTCAGCCCGATCCAGGTGAAGGCGCAGTTCCTGAACGTGCTATCGTCGTGGCCACTGTTCGGCAGTAGCTTCTTCGCCGTCAAGCGCGTTTGGGCCGACGAAAACCCAATGGAGGAGCCGAGCCCGATGTGGCGCGAGCTGATACTCGCCCTCAACCGCCGCGGGGTGCTCTTCCTCGATCCCAACACACACGAAACGATGCAACATTGGCCATTTAATGAAGTGATTTCAACGCGAAAGGTATGTGGACTCTCCTCGCCCTCCCGGAGATCAGGTGGATCACCTTTTTTATGTTTTTATTCTATTCTTCGTCTCCCAAATCAAACAGGTACGTTCAGAGGATGGTGCACTGTTTCTCGACATGAAGGTGGGCAACCTGCTACAGCAGCGCGTCATTCGCGTGCAAACCGAGCAAGCGCACGAAATCTCGCGACTAGTGCGCCAGTACATCACAATGGCCCAGGCGCAGCAACGTGACCGACGGGAGTAGAGGATCCGCGAATCAACCTCGTGTTGGTTTGGATTAGGTTGGGCATAACATTGCAAAAGGTGCAAAGAGAAAACTAGTTTTTACGATTAAATTTACCTTAAGGTAGAAAGTCGCGGAGGACGCGCGCGCTTAGAATTTCGACACTAAGATAATGACTATTATTACAACTTCGATTGCTTATTGTACTTAAATTGGGTGAACCGTGAAAAGGGAAGTTTAATATATCTGTGGATGGAAAAGGCAGCAGCTGATAAGAGGGACGAAACAAACAAAAAAAAACAACACACACAAAAACCGCCGTAACGTTGTACCAATCCATCAACAAACGCGATCAAATACACTGGAATACATATCGTGCTGTATAATTATACTTTTCTATATTTCTGAAAATATATGCATTTTATACAAATTCAAATTTTATGTTGTTTTTCTTCTACAACATCAGCTGTTCCTTCAACGGATACGATGATATATTGTTTTCATCTACTTATTAATGCTTGAATACATCAATGTAAATGCTAAAGGTTTGTTAGTAAATTTAATTCAAGGTCATGTGAATTTTGGTGTATTTAGATACGGGCAAAAATCTTTTGTTAAACTTATAAATCATGGCAAGGTTGGGCATTTATATGGAACAGTATTACAAACCAATAGTTCTTGCATTTTCTTCATCAATGATTAACCCCGCGTGGGATCATCCGTTGCCAGACTATCCTCTAGTTCTACTATCTTTGCGTTGAACGTGCTGTAATCTATGTCACTGGACTTCCCGGATTCATATCCATCAGCTTTCGACCGTTTTGGTATAGAAAGTGTTTTTGGTATATTTAATACGATGGAAAAGAAGAGTCCCACAATGAATTAATCGGCCTTCGGCTCTAGGATGAAGGTGACATCACGAGGATGCTTTCGACCGTATCGGCATCCCCGTTAGGACTATAGTTCTCCCAAATATACTGATAACATTGAAAACATATAGCTATAGAACATAGATTAAGATGGTGGATTTACTACAATTCATCAATTTTCTATGTATACAATGTATACACCATGTACTGCAAATGTACGCTATATTATGTTAAGATTTGTATAAATTTCAAAAACTTTCTTCCAATTTCATCAATTTACGATCATATCTACATATACATTGTTCGTGGATTGTAAAAATTTCATATTTTCACTGGGTTCTGATTGAATGAACGCTCAATTCGAGGACCTTCATTCCAGAAACTGACGAATCCAGTCGACGTAGAACGAAACCTTCGCGTAACCGTCAGGATAGTCGCCGCCACAGCTTTCTCGGATAAAGTTGGCCACGCCGACCAGCTTGCCATCGTACACCGCGGGGCCACCGGAGTCTCCGTTACAGGCTCCGTTGCTGCCGGGCTTGTCGAAGCAGATCAGACCGGACCGCCAAACTACCGACATGGCCTTGCAGAACATATCCTCTACCACGTACATCGTGTTATACAGCAAGGCCTCCGAGGTGGGTAGACCATCACCAACGCGACCATAGCCGGAAATCACGACCTCACTACCGACCGGTACCTCATCTTCCATCAACTCGATCGGTTGCGTATATGCGTCGAAAGTGAATACGTCTTCCATCACCAGCATAGCAATGTCGTGACCGCCGGCAACGTACTTCTCGTGTGGATGAGCCTCCAGGACCTGGTGACGATGACCTCCAACGTTGAGATTTGCCGAGCCGACATGAACGGTGAACAGTGAGGCTTCGAGACTAGAAGAAAATATCGGTTACTACTGATCCTTCCAATTTGATCACAGTTACTTACACCAGGCCATTTTCCACCACACAGTGGGCCGCAGTTAGAACGTGGCGCGCACTAACAACCGAACCTCCGCAGCGGAACCGTCCATCGTAGAACAACGCCACCTGATATGGCATTTGGGTGTCATCTGCCACCTCACCACCAACAATGCGGTTCGAACCGGTCGGAATAGACCGGACCGCACCGATTGCAGCCACAAGAAGCAGCGAGGAAACTACAACTGACGAACGGGCCATCTCGGAATGTTAACGTACAAGTAGTTCAGTCGTTCGTATATATACCTTCGCACCATGGATAGGGATCTCTTAAGTTCGAGATAAAGATAGGCAAGTACCGCAACACTTAAGAATGAAAGGAAAAGTTGCTAGCTTTGAAACGCTCTCAAGTGGTACTCAAAAACACCAAGAAGATATTTTTACAGCCTAATAATCGATGGCATTTCCAGTACACTCATCAGAAATTTTGCTAATGCACAAAAACTAGCATGTTCCACAAATTCTGAATAGGCCAGGGTCCTCTGGGCACCATCAAGAAGCTTTAAGGATCACAATGTACGCAAATGTATCACACTAATCGTTATTTTACTCTAACCTTAGGAAATTAAACTTTCGTGATATTGTACCAGAATCTAGAAGATTCTTCCTTGTTATCAGAAGCAATGAATTATCACTCAATAACAAGAATACAAAAAGACCCTAATCGTTATTTTACGCTAGACCCGTAAAATTAAAGTTTCGATATATTACACCACAATCTAAAAGATCCTTCCTTCGGTATCAAAAGCAAGGAATTATCACTCATTAACAAAAATACACAGAGATTATGCAATACCTATTTAATACCTAATTTAAAATAAAAACGTTTGACATGATACCATACCATGAGGCTCACTCCTAAATCGTCGTCGCCATATTTTAAGCCTGATTTTTCCAAAATTATTTACATTGTGAATGAATCTACCAACTACCCTAGTGGCAAAATCAGCATGCTTTCTCTTTTTGTCCAATTGACAATTGATACCGACACAACGAGAAAGCATGATCATTTTGCCACCGGGGTAGTAGTTCATAGACATATTTTCGGAATTACTCTGCTGTGGTTGGCGAACCCTGTTTTTACAAGCAGTTACCTCCGTTCGTCAGACGGTGTGCTCGAATCTATGCAACAGACAATACATCAGGTACAACATGAAGCGCACTCGTGGTGGAGTTTCTAACTGAATCGTGGCCCACAACAATGAAATGTATGTGGAACCACCTAAACCAATATTTATTATAAGATACTTTTGCGGTTTTGAGTTTCGGAAAGTATAAGCACAGATAAATACATATCTACAATTACCCAACAAGACATTTGCTCGTGCCTTCGAACACATGCCTTCGATTTATTAAGAAAGACCTAATATAAATAAGCTACGCGTGTTTATATACAGTTTTCTCTTTTGTCCTAACTTTTTGTAAAACTTTGTTGCGATATATTCCTTACACCGCACGGTAAACTGTTTTTTCTTTTCTTTTCGAAACAAACTAAAAAATTAAGTCTTTTCTCATACCACAAACACACCCTACCGCATCTCTTCGTGTGACTACGCCATTGAACTAGTTAAAAATATATAGAACTCCCATATGCTAAGCCGATTCGAGTAACGTGTTACATGTTAAAGATAGTAGCAGTCCGCCTTACACTCTAGGAATGATTTTAAGCTATCTACGAGGGAACGCGTACTAAAGAGAGGCTTTTTGGTTCGTTTGAGGAATGGAATGGAAATTGTTGGCCCGTTCTAGCTTCGTGTGCGCAGTGGTGTCTAGCTATTCGTCCTTACGGTTTCGGCGTGGAAATGGGGCGCGGGGGCCTTGACCCGTCGCCTGCGCCACAAACCTAGCTACGCGTCCAGATCGATGATCTCGTCCTTGATGCTGACGTACGGGTGGAGCAGGTGCGGTGGCATCGGGTCCATCTCGTCGTCGTCCTCGTCGTGCATCGTCTTCTGGCGCTTCCCGGGCCCATAGTCATCGTACGGGTATGTGTTGTTGCTGTCCGAGTTTTCCCCGCCGTAGTACGACGACACGTTGTCGATGCTCAGGTGCCGATCGGACCCGACCGATCCTCCGCGGCCCGTCATGGGCCCATCTCCACCGTTGACCCCGCCACCACCACCACCACCACCTCCGCCACCCTCGGCCAGCTGTGAGAAGTGCATCTTGATGATGTGCTTGGAGAAGTTGGAGATCACGAATCGGTCGCCCTTCTTCGTCGGCAGCTTCGACACCTTTATCTGTACCGCACACATCGGGCACTTGATGAACGCGTTGTAGCCGTTCGTTTCGTACGTTACGTTGATCATCTCCTCCGTGACCTGCAGCTTGATCGGTTGCTTTTCGCTCCACATGTCGATCAGTTTCACGATGCAGCCCTGGATCTTCTTGATGCGTTCCTCGTCGCTGAGCGGAGGGAAGACGGTCGCCTGCTCGAACGCTAGTGGTGAGTTCTTGTGTGACATCTTCAGCTCGGTCAGCATGTGCTCTTGGATGTCCGACAGTGGCTGTTGGTGCATCCGGACCACTTCCTGCAGCAGTTGCTGCTGCTGCTGGAGAAGATGCTGCTGTTGTGCCTGCTGTTGTGCTTTCTGCTGTTGCGCCTGTTGATCTTGCTGTTGCTGTTGGGCCTGCTGCTGCTGATGCTGCTGTTGCTGCTGCTGGTGGTGTTGTTGTTGCTGTTGCTGGAGTAGCAACCGGTGTTCCCGCTCGCGCTCTCGCTGGATCGCCAGCTCGGCGGGCACACGAATGGCCGCGGGTTCCGGTCGTTGGATTTCGCTGGCCACCTTGGTGTAGTTCAGGTACGCGCTGATCTGCAGCAGCAGCTTCCGGTGGCCCGGGACGAGCCGAAACTCGCGGGCCGGATCGCTACAGAAGATATGGAAGTAGAATTGCGTCGCCGGCACCAGATGGATCAGCTCTTCCCGGGCGAATCGCTCCATGTCGATGAAGTCATCGTCGTTCAGGTTGCGCAAACTGCTTTCCGCCTCGTAGCCACACATTTTCAGCAGGTTCTTAAGGTAGATCGGTACCGGGCCGCACACCTTCTCGATGCGTCCCCAGTCTATGCGCGAGGGCTTCTGGGGCGAGTGGGTGGGCGAAAAGCGTTCCTGCAAACAGACCGGATCATTAGATGACATTGTTGGTTACGATTAAAATATTTCATTTCATGAATGTAATAAGCAGCCATCCAGACGTTTCTAGAACCAACATCGACTTTTTTTTTCCTCAAATTTACTTACGTAAGCAAACACAAATACGCGCCTGTTTCCCATATAATACACTTATTTTCTTTTCTCCCTTAACTCCTTGGGGAGTTGAGTTCGGGAAGAATGGTCGCATACGTCCGAGTGTAAGAGCCACACATTGAATTATATTTTTACACGCCTCAACAACTGTTTACTCTTCTCGTTTGAAGTATAAAAATAGAATGAACCAGTACGGGGGTACCGTAAAATACAAAACTGCAAGATATAATGTATCTCAACAAATGGGTGTCGTAAGTAAAATATTTCATAAACTAACTTGCCCCGAAACCAGTTTTTGACGGAATGTTCATAAACAAACTTATAATGAACGGGAATAGAAAAAAACACGGCCATAAATTCAGAGAAATGCACAGCTTTTCGATCTTCAAATCTTATGCTTGTACAAAAAAACTATCGAATGTTTCTCGAAGACCCTCTAGCACATCTGTTTATATTAAAGCATTGCGCGTGCAACGTTAATAAATATTCCACGCACAGATGAGTGTACTATCTTGCTGTCGATCAGAGAAGAAAATAATTTCCTCCTTCCAAATTCATCCAACAAACGAAACTGAGTTTTCTCGCTTCCACCATCGATCGACTCTTTCTATGACTTTCAGAGTCTTGCTCGGTTTTTTTTTGCCTAACATCTAACCTCAATCCTCCATCGGTCCAGAGACGAAAAACCTGAATGTGCCGAGCGAAGTGAGAACATCAAAAGTGCTAGTCATCAAGCATCAACAAGTGACCTACGCGAGTCAAACGAGTAGCGATTGCTCCCAAGGTGGAAAACTTTGGTGAACGAGGCGATCAACATTCGAGAAAAAATTCATAGTTATTCATTTTTTAAAACATTTTCTCGATATGAAGATAAATTTCTCTTTCACTGGACGCGTGTACCGTTGGGGAGTATATAATAAAGGCCACCGTAAACCATGTACTTTTGCGATCATTATAATTAACAGATCTTAGATGGAAACCAACAACAACGGTGAACGTTCGAACCAATTAAAATTGGAAAATGAAACAGTATTCAGCAGTAGGTGAATGATATTTCAGTGTCTTTTGAAGAGCGCAACGGAAATAATACGATGCGCTCCGGCAACTCTACGAGGCAAGATGCTTACCATATTTATTACTATTGAAATATCTCCGGCCAGTCACGTGTGAGATCGTTGCACCGTCGGGGGAGCGTGCGGGGAAAAGCCCACCGGCAAGTATTACAATGCATTGCATTATTCGGCCCTGTGGCTCCCATTTTCCATTACCAATTCCCCCCCATACCTTTCTCGGGGAGTGGCTGGGGCAAGCAACGGCAACGAAAAACCAAATATAATACCGGCATCTAGACGCGACGTGGAAGAAAAATACATTCGCAGCGAGATCCAGTCACTCGTCACAAGAGACGCGTTGAAATTAGCTTCCACGGCAAATGCAGGGAGAAGGGAAAACGAAAACTATGTCAAGCCACAGAGTGTTGGCCATAGCAGGGCCATGCCGCCCCGGAGGTGGAATAAATACATGTGCATTTTCCGGCCGCACGGGCCTAGACACGAGTTTCATTGGCATAATGTTTTATTGAACACCATCGCCTCTGCAAGCCGGCGCGAGAACGGCGAGAACTGGAGTTCCGTGGCGCCCAATGGGGGCTTCTCGCCGAAGCAAAAGGAGTTAGGCCCACGAACTGGCAATTCTTACTCGCCTCCGAGGGTCCACAAAATGGGTGCATGTGTTTGGGAATAGTTTAACGACGCTCGAACGTTACCGTGCGGTGGTGGCGTAGAGCTTTGGAGCGCCATAACTTCGTTTCTTAAGACAATGCCAATTTAATAACCAACCACGTGGACGCAATGTGGTTGCAACGAGCTGCATGATATATGTTGCCATCATCTTTTCGCAACGATCTTGTTCCCCCGCTGAAGGTGCATCGTTGAGGCGAATATATATCTTACGTGAAGGAGCATATTTAAAATTGAAATAAATATTCTGGGCATTGCATGCATCGTACATACGAATGAAACTAAACTTATGGGCTATAAAAGGACTGAAAAGCAACGGTCATTTTTAATTGCACCATCAAAGTTTAAGAATGTCTCATTTCTGAATACAGCCTTGCCTGAACGTTTGCTGTTCAAACAAACCAATTGACTTGATTTAATATGCCATAAGAAACGCACACTTTTAGAACCGGAACATAGGGTAAGCTAACTAAGCAACTGCCCGTAGTTTGTGCCTATACTTTTTGAATTTTAATGTTGGAACTATTTTCATTGGCAGTCAATGTGAGAATGATGTAACTGAACTTTCTGAAATGTGTTTTGATGAATAAAAGGTCAGTCAAACTCAATTTTTCGTGTTTTATTTTGGTTAAAATTAAAGGACTGATGCTTTAACGCATACTAGAGAGATCAGTTAAGAAACATTATAAAAGGAGAGGAAATTTCTCAACTTAGTTTGAGGATAATGGATTGGATGAGCAAAGGTAATATCCTGGACACTTCTGAATATAAAAATATTGCCTAAAATTCCATGAAATTTTTTGTTGATATTTTACAAAAAAAGCTTTTTTGAAATCAGTGTTAAATGATAGATGTTTTACAATTTTACGTTTTCATTACAAGTATAATAAAAATTAAGCATTTTCATCGACATTCTATAACAAACGTAAAATTTATTTTTAAAAACTGTTAACGTTGCATACTTCACCAACTTTTACTCTCCAGTTTTGAGCAAAAACAAGAAACGTGCAAATTGTCTGATTCAGTACCAAACATTTTTCGAAGTGTAAAAAACATTATTTTCTGCTGCATGCTTTCATGAAGCAAATAAATTTTTTGGAAGACAGGCATTTTTTTTTTTTTTTTTGGTACGTAAAATAGTAAAATTTTATGTTACTAAAAAATCAGAAATGGTTGTTTTATATTTTGAATTTAAAGTGTGATAGAAATGGTTTTTGGGGTACCAAAATGGTAAAATGCTTCAGCAGAATCGGGTTTTCTCGAGTTGCCATCGTGGTGAAAGTGTCGATATTCCTTCTTGCCTATCCGAACACGTCAGTAGCACCTTTACACGGGTCTTGCAGATCACTTGTGAGCTAAGCCCTAATATGATGCCCCACTTGTTCATGAATACGTTGCTTTATCCAACACCGCAGCAACAAGTGTCTTGCATCCGCCACCACCCACCACGATGCGTCCCACGTTGGCAAAACCCGCATGGGCTAACACAAAAGTGACGATTCAGCGTGCAAAACCGTAAAGAACGCCACTTTCGGAACGTTCCAAACCGAATGAGTCCAGGCAAGCGGTGAGCGGTGAAAAATGAGTTAAAAATTCGCCAACAACACACCGTTGAAGAAAACCCATCAAATTCAAAACTTCCACCAATTCCAAGCAACCACCTTGGAACGTGCGCCACCTTCCCACAAGAAGTAAGTAGGCAAGTGGTCGGTAAGTGTGAATATAAACCAATTTTGAAATACGCCCCGCAGCATTTACACCGAAGGTAAATGAAAATACCGCACAATGCTGGGTTGTCGCTGTTTGTGGCAACGGTTTGGGTCGGGGCGCGAATGCTCCGTCGAATAGAAACGTTAGTGGCGAGCAGAAATAGCGCAATAGTAGCAAACAGTAGTAATGGTGTTAGTGGTGCTGCTAGTGGATCGCTGGCAACAGTCACCACCGCGCACGCTGGGAAACGCGCCGGGCTCGGAAACTATGTCCGCCGTTGTAATACAATACAAAAAACTTCACCACCCGAGCCCAAAATGAGGCCAACGGGTAGGAAGGGTGAAAAAAAAAGAAATAAACTGGAGTACGTACGCCGTGTGGCAAAGCGGCCAGAAGAAGCCAGTCGAAGACTTGGGCCGGCCAGGCTGGAAATCATAATAAATACGGAATTGCTCCACTCTCCGGCACTCGCGCACAACGCGGTCGGGAGGGAAAAAACCAACGAAGTATTCCGTACTTCAAATGATAAATGAGAAACGCTGAATAGGCACAATAGGCGCTGGGAGAAATAAAACACAGTTAGCCCATAATAACAGCGGAAGGCAAGACACAAATACACGAGGCCAGCGACAGGAGCAAGGTGTACCCGGGCGCCCGCAAAGACCATAGTTGGATTACGACGCTCGAGAAAAACGTCATCTTACTCTGTGCACACCAGATGCTTCCCGCAGCAACGCAACGGCTGGAAAACTAACAAGGTGAAACTTATTTATTTTCTCGACTCGCACAGGAGTTTTCTCGAGTCTTGGAGTTTTAAGAAATCGTAAGAAATAGGGCGTTTTCGAACGAATTTTCACCATACCTTCACCTCAAGCGCTACAAATTGGGGATTGCGGATTTATCTTTCACGTTTCCTACTGGTGGAACCCGTTTTAGCAAGCAACCATTGAACCATACAGCACATTGCGGAGTGTTAAACACATCGAGGGAAACTGTTTGCGATCAATCTCATTTGAGTCTCTCTATTATAAACATTCTATTAAAACCAAGCGGCAAACTTATCGCATAACTCAGCGGAGTATCAAGTATAGAACTTAATTGCAAGATTAATGGAATATCAAGTGTAGCCACATTAACCCTAATGTCTACGACCAACAAACTTAACGGATGTGTAAGACCAACATCGCTAGGTGCGACATGTTGAGTATGAAAGGATGAATTTTTGTGTTTAAAATCTGGCACTCACGCCTATAACTCATAGACCCTTAAAAACTTCGATTAAAGTACATCATAAAATCCTCCAAAAGATATCTATGAAAATTTTTAAAAAACTTAACTGAGTTGATTTTTACTGAGTAAAATTATAATGTACGGATAGTCCCAGAACAAAATCATTGAATCACAGACATCACGTCAATGGTCCAGCTGGCAAGATGTATACTCCCCTTCTCTGAGAATATCTTCAAACCCCTATTTCTTCCCCTACGAGAAGATCTTAAGAAGGAATATCTACCACCTAAGGAATATTTTTAACAACTGTGCCTTGCACTTGTGAAAGCTCTTAGGTTCGTATCTATTCCACTCGAGAAATCTTTCATTTTAATCCCCATGTTGGTTTTGTACTTAAGGCAGCGCGTTGAATATACACCGTTCTTCAAAAGGAATTTCTTCAAACACTTACACTGCCACTCGGAGAAGATATGTGAAAAGTATATCTTCCACTCCACGAATATAATTCTATTTGTGCATTTTTTTTTTAATATCAATGTTGGGCTCAGTGTACCTCATTACACTTCGTTGTACCAAATGGTATACAGCAATATGGACTCTATTCTTGCTACGTTTTAACGCTAAAGTCTCAGTACGAATCTTCGAAAAACCCCGAAACTTTTGTACAGAAGCTCCATGAATATTTCGATCCTGAAATACAACAGTACAATGGACCATGGAACTGATAAACATTTGTCCCAGGAGAAATGCTCTTCCATTGAGATGAGACGCTATCGATGTTTGGTGGAAATCTTCGATAAGCAAATACTATTTTGAACTATTTTGTCAGATAGATTTACTTCTTTTGCTTCGGTTTGGTTGTTTGTTAACTGTGCTTAAATTCCACATTGCATCAGATCTTGCTATCCGAAGTTTCGTTTTTCAGAGTTCTATGTCCAACTAAAGTTACAGAAGTTTGAACACAAAACACACCTGCCCGTACCAGGATATGCTGAACGAATTTGTAAGTGACGTGATGTAAAAACGTGTTTGCGCAACAATAAAATTAATGTTTTTTGACTATGTTTTTGCTCATTCTACAGAAAACATTATCGCAACGGTTTTGCAAGAGTTTTGGTTCATGAAACTAAGTCTTTTAGAAGCAAGCAGCACGATTGGTTTTTAAAGTTGCAAAACATGCACGGGTGCCCGCTTGTGTACTTTTATGTACGTTGGTAAAAAGGTAAGTAATATCCCATTAATACACCGAGAAATTTATGAATACTACTAAAACAATGTGTACGAATACGAGCATTTACCGATGTACAAAAGAAAAGAAACGAAACGAAACGAACCCGCCACTGCCTCCGATGGAGTTAAAACATTCCCAAATCAAACCCTCCATCGAACGCGCTCACTCGCAACGACGAACTGGAACGACGCGAACCTGGCGTAATCTTTGAAAATGTATTCCGAATATACTTGATCCCTCCGCGTGACCCGATGAAGAACTTGAGCCACGTTGCAGACGTTAACTACGCGCCACCCTGGTGTATTGACAGCTTTGAGCAGTATTGTTTCGTTGAATAGTAATGATAGACCTGGCCGGGCGCGACCAAAGCCGAATGCGTCGTCCCGGAACGCCAACAGCGTGGTTTCCTGCTTATCGCCAGTCGCGGCTCAATCGCACTATAGCGCGTGTGTGATAGTGCCACGAAATGCGACGACATCCGCCGGCCTGTGACACATAATGTCGAGTCCCAGCGATTCCCTTCGGGCGGTATTTACACCTCCGGGTACTCCGCGGGCCGATAAGTCAACCAGTGTAATACCATTGTGCTCCGTGGTCGTACCATTCGCTGGCCGCGTGATTCCTATGAGCAGCGAGTCATGCACTCGTCTGGTATCTTCCACTTTATTTCACACGCACAAACGACAATAAGAGAGAACGCTAGTGGCGAACGAGAAATATCGGTCAAATATTCAAGCAACAAATTCCCTAAGGGTTTCTTTCTTATCAGTCATTCGTATCAGGTCCTCCACTTCTTCTACTGGGGATTTCCATTCGAGCAAACATTTCAAATATTCCCGTGTGTTTGCAATATCAAACATTCGAGGTAAGGTTAAGCGATTCGATATGGTATCGATGGACAAGATGATATCGAAGTACCAGGGAGGGCCGATACCGATGCCTTGATGCCTTACCTTCTCGTCCAGCTGCAGCTCGGCAAAGGCGGGTCGTTCGGTGAGATTCTCCTTGTACTCCTCGTACCGCTGCAGGAACTTGGCCCGCTTGCCGATCCGTGGTATGATCTCCTTGATCATATCGTACTTCAGACACTTGAAGGCGACCTCGTCGACTTCCTCCTCTGGTTGACGACGCGCCGTGACGAATTGCGCGGTCGGAATATTCCGGCATTACGGAATAAATTGCGGTATGCCCCAGTTGCGGCCCGATGCCGTGATCGTGACGAGGAACGGTGAGCCAGAAGAACCGCAAGACCGCGAGACGAGAATATGGAGGCCGTGCGCGGAGGACCGGAAAATGTTGAAAAGAGACAAAACGGAGACATAAAGATGAGGAGAAATAAAAAGTGAAAAAAACACGCAAGAAACCATAAGAGATTCGTACAGGGGTGGAAAAAAAAGACATCATCGTTGGAAAAGCGGGCCATCGCATAAACGAAGCACTGAGTGTGTACCCATGCCCGCATCGCCACGCTAGAGACAACAGTTAAGTCACAACCAACAAGTACAGTGGAGCGCATGGCAGCATAACAACCGGGAGGTATAGTTACTCACCCTCTCCCCCCCCTTAAAGTTATGGGCAGCATAAAAACGCATGTCTGTGTGTTAGTGGCGCTGATGAGAAGTGGAACTGGCACTAGGACCGTAAGTGGGTATTATCTACGGATCTGGAAATGAGACCAACAGCGCTCCACGAGAGTTCGGTGAGTTTGCTCTAGCGCGCGGTGGAGAGCCCCCCCCCCCCCCCTCCCTCGGGTACTTCGGTTTTTTTTTCCGTTCGATCCAACAGATAACCGACATGAAACTTTGGAATATCAAGTGTAGTTTCTCGGCCACACGTCGCTCGGTCGAAGTCATCATAATGGCTGCAGCAGATCGCGCCAACGATCGTATTTCCCGAAACGCAGTACAAATAAGTATGTATCCATCTGTGTCTACCGGTACCCGATGGTGATACCATTATGAGATGGGGGAAAGGCCTTTTTTGAGAAGCGTTCGGACGGTGGACGACTTCTAACGTGTCTACGATATGCATCCTGTGTATGTCTTTATGCGACTTGTGTGTACACATGTGGGAAAGAAAAAAACCCCTTCCCGACAGGTCTTAAAACGGACCGGAGAGTTGTGTTGCACCGAAAGCCAGGAAGTATTGATTCGACATTATGCAAGGCAGGTAATCGTAGCCGACACTTTGCATATCGCATAATGCAGCCCGGCGTAAGACGGGTAGCCCCCGTCTACTGGCGCCAATTGCAGCGAAGTTCTGCCGAGTTTGGAGTTACAGGGGGACCTCTGGATTACGTAGAGTTGAAGAAAAGTGGATTTTTACTGATACTTAAGAGGTTTCTAACTTAGACCATACAAGTGTTTGATTATTGGTTTCGTCCCATAGACCACTTGCTTATTTACGTTTTAATCTTCCGTTAATCAAAACATCATCTAAACGAAGATTTCATTCAGGGAAGATCATTGCCAAAAATCGTTTCTTCAGGTTGAGTCATAGTGTTGAGAGATGATTACGCAAGGCTGTAAGCTGAAGATGATTTTACTAAGCCCCCGTTAAGCAGAAGTCGCAACGGGGGTCTTATTTAACACTAGAACTACCGGACCATTCATTTTGACTGGCCAGGTACTTTTTTAATCACATTTATTTCTTAAGGCTGAACAATTCTACCAAATGTTAATCCATAACTATCACACATCCAATGGAATGTTAATTTTTATGTATTCAAAAATAAAATTTTCTTTTTATTATTCAAAATAATTTGCGCTAAAGTTTCAAGCGTAAAAACCGCGGTAGTTCTAGTGTTAAAACGTGTAGAGAAATTCTCAAATTATGGCATATCTTGTGAAATATAAGTAAACAATCAAATAAAGATTATTATTTGAAAATGTATTTTTTCTCAGTGTATTTTGAGAGTGAACAGAATCTTAACCCCCTGAACAACATAACTATTACGGAGAAAACAACGGTTTAAATTATCTTAAACAATACGGAAAAAACTACATGTTTAATGGAGCAAAAACAACATCCATGCTAGAGACTATTTGAAGCACACTGTGGAACAAGTATCAATTTTCCATTCATGGAATAAATAATTAATGGCTACGGAGAGGACGTCGAGCGCATGCATACACACACAGCAACCGCCGTTAGATTGCTGCCAAATGGCACAGAAATCGGCACAATTTAGCATTTTTGCAATCGAAATGATAATAGCCGTAATTTTTATGGCAGCAAGCATGCGCACTGGGTTGTGTGAGAACTCCGACTCCGTTTTCCTCCGGCCTTGGTCGGCAGGGGTTCGCTGGGCGGGGAAGGTTGAAAGGGAAGATGCGTTTTGGGACCCCGAAAGGTTGGCGGCAGTGGGATGCCGTACAACTATCGAATCAAACACTTTAGACAACATTCCGTCAAGCACTGTACAGATCACCGGTGAGACATGGATAGCACAGGATTGATTTTCCCGAAATGGGTCAAGGAAAAATGTTAAATTTCGGTTGGCATCGTTTCTATGAACGGTAAAAGATTTTCTGTCCATCCAAAACAAACTCTCAACTCTAGTGTAAATTATCGGTTTATTTGAATTATCTCGAACCAACGAGGAATTAAACAGATGTTTCGAGGCAAAAACGGAATGGTGTAGAGAGTAACGGAAAAACTAATAAAGCAAAATTACTCCGCAAGACCATTTGCAATTTACCGCGAAAATAATAACATAAACCGATTTTTGAAATTAAAGTTTAAAACTCATGTTTCTATTAATAAGTCGATATTGTTGTGTAATTTCATACGCAAATATTCATACGCTAGATTGTTACTTTTATGATTATTATTATTATTAGTATTATTATTATTATTATTATTATTATTAACTGCACTTCAGTAAAATTTAGGTGTTGGAAACACTTGTCACGAACCGAGTTGATAAACACATAAAGCGCTATGCGCAAATTGCACTGCTTTCCGTTCTGCCGGCAAAAGCAAAACAGAGAAAAGCCGGCTCTGTCGGTCCGAGCGGACCGACGCCGGCATGCCCGACTTTAGCACCTTGACTGACTGCCATGTCACCCAAAAGTGGATGACTGTAGCAATTCTTTAAAGTTTTTGACCCATAAGTAAATGAAAATGCAACATAAAAACTATAATAATATTTTTAAAAAAGTTTTTTGGGAAGCTAAGTTTTTGTAAGCAGAGGAATCTACGCATAGCGCTTATTAGCATCATAACGTGTTAGACAAGATTCGGGTTGGTTTATTTATTCTTCAATAGAAATAATTTTAACGAATTGGTATGCCCGGTATGAGCAAAAGCTTCATGTTTATTTCATTTCTTTCTGAAACGATAACTATCCTGAGCCAAGTTGAGTCACTATGGTCGGTTATCCCATGTGCTCACTTGCCCCCGCCCGAAACCGGGACCAAGACATGCCATATTGTGCTATTACCCATCGCACTAACTGGCCACTTTCGCCTCGCGCAGCACAACACAGTATTGCACATTGTGCGGAAAATCGGCGCACACAAAACTGCATTCCCTTGGAGTCACGCGAATTACGCCAGTCGTGCCGCGTATTACCGACCGGTGGGCCAGGAATACTGGCCACTACAGCAAAGGGTGCGTGCCAGTCAGGAAAAACCCTGCACACTCTCGCACACTAGCACCACCCGCCCGCCACCGGATGGAACGAAATATGGTGGCCCCAAATATAAAAAGCGTTTCAAGTTCCAGCTGGCGCGGGGTAGAAATTGGTAAGGAAAAATATAATTCTCATTGCAATTCAAATTAAATTTCACTCCAGCCACGAAAACAGAAGGCACGGCACTAACATGGCACTGTCGTAACATCGCCTGTTGGCGCCGGGAACCAACAGAGGTTGTAGTGGCAAACCGATTGCTTCATTCCCCCGACCGACCATTAGGGGAAGCGAAGCAGACAGATGGGAAAGAAAAGTAAGGTGCTGAAGTTCAGCAGACGGAACGCAATTACCGAGAAGGTATTACTAAATATTTCGAAAAGCTGCCACGCGAACGAAAATATCTCCGGTTTACCAAGAAAATGGACAAGAATTCGGACGGACAACTTTGTTCTCCGGTAGCAGGAAAATGAAAAGATGATGAAAGCACATTACATATCGAAGAAGGGTGTCTGCTTTGGAGGAAAACATTACACGATTGTTAATGTACATGACCTGCAATTCAACAAATGAATTCAAATAACACTCTATCTTTTCCACGTTGATAACACACTGGTAAATTTGGGAAATTGTAAACTAATTTTTGTAAACCGAATCTGTTCGCCAACCGTGAGAACTCAAAAATCCAACACCTTCTGGTAAAAACCATTGAACCATTGAAGGAAAAAACATAAAATTAGCTGCATCACAACTGTCTCAACACGTGTGTTTTATATTTAAAACGTTTTACTGCGTACGATTTTTATGATTCAGGATTTTTCTCATCACTGCAGTAAGGCTTTTCTTTTTCCTCCCCATTGAACGTGTACAACACTTTTCTTCACAACAATAAAACCACTTTACGTGTCTTCTCCTTTGCGGATGATGATAAACAAACGTTTGTGTGTTTGTTTTTCTTATTAAAAACACTGTTTATGATGTCTTTCGGTAAGTTGAAACAATGAATTCACTTGACACAGTGACAAACTTTTGATGCTGGTAAATGTGCAACGGTTCACCACTAGGTTAACACAATGAGTAAGACAGTGTGTGTATGTTTTTATTACCTTGGAACACTTTTATCAGCTCTGGCATATTCCATCCGTTGAGAAGATTTTTAACATAGGTATCCATTTTATCCGATTGTTGTCTGTTTATTGGCAGCTGGAAGGATGCGAGCTGGCACACTAGTTCCGGGGTTGTTTTCCACTTGCAAACGAACGATGTTTTCCTTTTTCGCAACCCGCAATACGCCGGTCACCATGCACGGTTCCAGTTTGGCACGCACTTTTCACATTTCAACCGGTACGGTACGGAACCGTATTTTGGGTCGAAAAATGGTGACCTCGGTAACCGATCGTGAAACGCACTCCGGACACAACACGGCACCACGGTACCAATTGGCAGACACTTTACCCCCGTTTGAACCGAACGAATCGTGGTGGCTAGCGACCATGGAAGGTCGATAAGAAATAATGAATGAAGGAAAGGAACCGAAAGAAAAGAAAAACTTATGCGCCGGAACGAGTGAAAAAAAACTACCCCCCAACCGTCCAGACTACTACGGTTAACTAGCCCCCCAAACAATCACACGATAACGGGACGCCGCGTTGAAGTTCGTTCGGAAAACACCTCACAGCTCCGTGAACTCTTTCGTCAAACTAACCGAATGGCGACGCTTGTTGCGTTTCTGCAGCAATTTCGTCTAGTTTACAGAGCGAATGAGACGGAGAGGACTATGAAAACAGAGAGAGGATAGAGAAGAGAGACAATTTGTTAGGGTAAGGTGGGGCAATATGCACTTTAAAATCTTCCAAATGTTTACAGCTTAATTTTCTTGCTTTATCTTACTACTTCTGTTAATAGTATTAAAACAACTCTTTAATTTTAAAAAAAATAATAACACTTTACTAAACTTTAAGTACCACTCCCTTCACGTATCAGTGAAAATAGTATTATGTATAGAGTCAAACTTTCTCATTTTATTTTGCTTGAGTGTATATGATTCCTAGTAACCACTCAAAGAAATTTAATCTTCTTTGTATTTAACACCAAATAACATGTTTGCTTTGTTGTTACAATTTCGCCATCACATGCTTCAATACAGCGTTTTACAGTTCACCTAGCAACCGGGGCAGTGTATGTAGAACATCAAGAATGATAGCCTACTGCAGAGTATTTGATGTAGAATAGCAAAACCCACAAGTGGCAACACAAACCGGTAAGTAGAATATCCATCACTTTCTAGGATCTACCAGAATGAAAGTTGTCGCGTGGATGTTCGAAGTAGGCACGACCAGTCGAGGGGTGCAGGTAAAAGTAGGGGAAAATCGCTTTCCGATCGAAAACATACTTTTGCGAGGATTGTTGTGATTCGCGCTCGTTTTCTGATGCGAAAAAGCGATCATAGCCTACCTTATCCTGTATCTTTCAACTGGTCGTCTCTACTTCAAACATCCATGAGACAACTTTCATTCTGGTAGATCCTAGAAAGTGATGATTTTTCTACTAACCCGTTTGTGTTGCCACTTATGGGTTTTGCGATTCAACATCAAATACTCTACAGTAGGCTATCATTCTTGATGTTCTGCATACACTGCCGCGGTTGCTAGGTGAGATGTAAAACGCTGTAAGATATCAGAATATGGACTATCTAGAGTTTACTAGCTAGTTTTTAAAAGTTTAAGTTAAGTTAAGCTTAAGTTTGTCCAAAGAAAATTTGGCAAAATTTACTTCTTTTTACCATCGGCTTACAGTTTTGACGTAAAGCCATTTAAATTAGGTCGTTCATCGTGGAAATACGTTATGAAATTTCTATGTTTTCAAATAGCATAATTTAATTTAAAACGTGATATCTCGCCCCACTTTCCCTTACACTAGTGGAAAATTGAACATTTCTCTTTCGCTGATTCATTCAATGTTTAGAAACGCTGCGTACGGTTGAGTAAATTGTTTTTTCACGAGAGAAGAGAAGTAGAATGGTCAAGAGAGTAACAGAGTGCAGTTCGTTGCTGCAGCAGCATAGATGACTCCCCAGCAAAATGCACCGATCCGATTGGGGCGAAAAAAAACAAAACGCACCAACACGTGCTTCTCGCCAGTCTCGCGTCACGGGCCGGCGAGATGTAAATAAACAACCGCGCCCAACCGCAATCTTTTCCACCCTCTTCGCTGGTCCATCGCGTCTGCGGTACGTGTCGTGTTGTCTGGAGGGAGAACAGCGCGTCCGCTGGAGAAACGTCAAGACGCTCGACGCTGCCAGCCAACCTGAGACGAAAACAGCTGGCCAATTGTTGTATCCGCTAATTTGTTGTCCAATGTCATAACGGCGAAGCGCAAATTGCATGTACGCACATTCTCTTTTGACGAGGCTTCTATTTTTACCACCGGCAAACCGAGTTCGCTCGCCAAAGCCAAAAAAAGCGCATCCAAGTACTTTTAACAAGTGGTTTGTAATTTGCACTTCTTTGCGAGCAAAAGCTCAGGAGTAGCTAGAGTAGGGATGGCAAATCAATGCTTCTATTTATAGAGATCCATTTTACCACCAGCTCTTTTTGTGCCCTAGTCGATAGCCATTATCAACAGCCGACAATCAACAATCTCGAGGGAATCGATCAGTCATTCAGTTTGAGAAACACTGCCCTCCGGCGTTGTTATTTCGTTTATCGATCTTATAGTCTTACGGGCCATCGTCAGTGGCACATTTATCTTCGGTTGTTGCAAATTTTTTCTAACGCTCTCGTCGCCGGTTGTTAATAAATTGTTTGCCACAACCAGGTTTTTCTTTTCTCCTGAAAACACTTTATCTAAAGAATACGTTTTGAGAGGGTTTTCTTTACTGTTGAGTTCAATACAAGGAAGTCGTAGTCTTTCAAAGTATGATCAAACATATTTGGCCTATGCGACAGTGTTTCTACAAATTGGTACAGAAATTTGTACACAAAATTAAAGCACATATGTTTCTGAATTCTAGGACTACAACCTAAAGCACCAGCTACATCCCTTCAAGCAGGGCACAAGTAGGACTTACACGAACTCGCACGCACTAGATCAGGGGTCGGCATACATTTCCCTAAAGGGCCAAATGATTCAAAGGAAACTGAAACCGCGGGCCGGATACCTTAAACAATGGCTGAATATTTTCAAAGTAGTCACCTTTTTAATGGAGTATCATCTTTCTAAATAGTAAAGTTATATAAAAAGTGTTATAAAGTTATATAACTTGTAGAATTATACTTTTTAAAACATGTTCATACTTGTTTTTGTTTAATTTTGATTTTGGATCCCAACATATAACAGGAACACCTTGTTGAACAATTTTAATCCAATTTTTGGCAAGAAAACAAACCTGACAAATCCGATAAAAGTTGAATTGGGGTTTTTGTATGAACCACTAAAATTTTCTTACGGGCCGAATAAACTCAGTTGACGGGCCGGACTTGGCCCGCGGGCCGGACTTTGCCGACCCCTGCACTAGATTGAATGTTTCATCGAGCCAAAACTGCTCCACAAAAGCGTTACAACCTTCGGCACACTTTCCAAATTCGTCTGAGACGTCGAGAATAAATCCAGCCCTTCACCGCAGTACCTCTTGCCAGTACCCAGTTGCGCTATTAGGTACTAAGTACACGATCCTAGTGTGTAATAATCCAACGCCATGCATCGTAGCCCCCGACCTCTCCGTCTCGCTTCCCCAGGCCGGCCATCTTACTAACTGGCCTCCGTGCACGCCAACCCTGACACGGCACTCGCTCGGTTTGCAATTACGGGCATATGCTGCACATGTTGGCCACAATTTTGCGTCCACAGATTCGACGTCGTCGTTGGTAGATTGGCATGTCAGAAAACTGCGGTTCGACGTATTCGATTTTTTTCCTACTTATGTCATATTATTATTTATTCAATCAAAGAAACCCCCATTTGTGTTAAAACATATTTTTAAATATTTAAATCAATTATCTTTACCTTTTCATAAATGTTTGACGGAAAGAAAACTTTAAGGGTTCCATAAAATTGAAGTATCATTGCAAGAAAACGAATGAAAATTGTAATTTCCTTCTCGCAAACATTTCTTTTCCCTACAATTTGTCCCCAATGTCTCCGTAGTTTGGAGCCTCGATAAAAAGTTTTAATGCGCAAAACAACCATCAAAGTCCCATGCTGCAAACTAACCTTGCGCTTACGTGATCAATTTTGCGTGTTTCCTTACGGTCCAAGCTAAACTACTCTGTACCGAGATATGTACATACATTTGCTCAAATGGACAAAGATAGGTTGCTCAAGTAACTGAAAAGCATTACTCATCGACGGTTTAAAATTTCATCCGCCATCCGGGGGTTATTGTGTTTGGAGCAGCAGCAAACCAATCAGCTAAAAAGTTTCTTCAAGTCAATCACAGACAGACATAAAATAAAAATCAAGCATATTATTAGCTCTTTCATATTTACATGACTGCTACGACCATTAGTGCTCATTCGTTTGAACATTTGAGCTTTTTATATATATATATATATTATTATTTTTTTTTTTATAACTTTCTATTAGCAATTTTTGCGAATAGTTTGCCAAATTTCAGTTTGCTAACAAAATGTTTGTCGTGTTGCTTCACGTGTCGCTATTACTACCCATTTAATTTCAAAACATTTACATTAATTTTTCTTTCTTCATCGTCAGCATATTTCGAGTTTGACTCCTATCAAACGATGACACTTCTTCTAGGAAGCCTTGGAGGGGATGAAAAAAAAACCGTGCATGATCATGACTCATTAAGACAAACGACACTTTTCGCCATAAAACGGGAGCATGTAGACATTCGGTTTCACCTGACGAAACGGTCTCTTATTGTTGTTTTCCGAAAGACGGTTTCTGCAACCATCAAGACGCTTGTTTTTTCTTTCCTTTCCTTTCCGAGGAAGTGCGCCGAGTTCTCAAATGGGAAGTTTCAGCGCACGAGATGCCTTTTACATCGAGTGAACCGCGGCACTCGGTCGATGGTTTATTTGGATAAACATTGTTAGTCACCTCAGAAAAGCCAGCTCAAGACTGCAACATCGGTGCACCGATTAGTGCATATAGTTGCAGCGTTGCGCTTTCCCATGCAGTATACTGTAGTAGTTGCGGCTGCGCGTCACTCTCTCGTCTGCCCCGTACCTCACATGGGTTACCCTTCGTGTGTCTCCTCTTACCCCTCCCCCGCACCTGTTTGAAGCGCGAGTCTCGGTTGGTTTGCGTGGTTACATAAAATTACGGCGAAATATAGCATTGCGCCACATAATCGTACTAACTGGCTGGCTGGCGAGTAGCGTTTAGCTTCTTGCAAACTGGCCAGCTACCATTATTAGCAAACTGGTGGTAAATGTTGCTTTGCATGGTAAAAATTTCCATTCCTCCCCACCATTCGACCGGCCGCAAGACGGCGAAGGACGAAGTGCTTTCAAATTCGACGAAATAGAAGTTTCAATATGTAGTCATTTTTCTTGCGTAGAAGACAATCATAATATCTAGTTAGGAAAATACATTAGCTACACATTCAAATATTTCGTTTCGAAATTTTAACAATCGGCCACTTCAAGTTCTTGAATGGTTCAAGCACCAATACTGTTTTTTCCCTATACCAGGGAAAAGGTTCGCTTTTCCTTTGCTAATTTTGGATACAACAGATTCTTTCACCATTATGCTTTTCCATGAAGTAGAAACTCGTAGTTATCCAAAATTTTTAATAAAAATCATCGGTGGGTAGCCAAATTCCAAACCTATGTCAATGTTTTTCTTTATATCCTGTTGTCAGCGAAAAGAAGTAAGTATAATGAACATGCCATAGGTAATATTCGCCGCGCGTTTGTTTCTAGGAACATTTTTCCTTCCGAGGCATCAATCAGGTGACACATTTAAATGGCGCAAACAGAAAACAACGAAATATCTTTTACGTGGCAAAACAAGCCCCCGTATGCCAAAACATAGCCGTTCATGCAATGCACCGAGGTGTATGTTTTAATTTTTTCCTTTAATTGCCACACTCATGGCGTACTTCTTGGTACGGCGCAATAGGAAGAATGGCGAAAACCAAGCGAACCACGGAGCGAAGAACAAGCAGACACACACACACACAGCCGGTAAATATTTGTTTCGATTGAAATTTTTCGAGTCAACGTGGAGCCGCTGGAAAACTGCACAACGTCCTTCTATTTGAGCGGTGTTTTTCTTTTTCCAAAGCGCGCACTCATCAGCAAAGGTGGATGAAAAAGAGAAGACATTACAATAAAAAAAATAAAAAATGGGCCTAGTCAGCAGACGGTTCCAACCTGTTCGAAGCAGGGAGTGAAATGTTCAATGGGAATGTAATGTTCCAGTTTAGCTTCACTAGGGGTGGGAACATTCTAGGTTCGAAATGTATTGAGAAACCATGAGTCAATCAATCAACATATTTAAGTAAGTTTTCAGGAAGAAGTTCGACAAAGGCTACCACTTTTTAGGAACATCATCAGAAGAATCGACTAGAAAAGGTTACACCGATCTGTAACAGATGATAATTATAGTTATCGTTAAACATAGCAAATGACTTTGCTTGTAAACATTTAAAATAAAATCTAATTTTGTTTTTTTTTTTCAATGTTATGCTTTGTTCGGAATTAAAATGAAAACTTAAAAGATAGTGATAAATGGTCCTTAAAAAAAGTTCTTGAACAAGGCCTAGTAGAAAAATTGTCGTTTTTTTAGTACAACTTAGATAATTACACTTTCAGCGCAATATCTACGACTACTATATAATCGAGCGTTGATGTTGGATTGTTACTTGTTTGATGGATTATACAAAACAATCATACAGCCAATTTAACAATCAAGCAAGTTTTACATCATTTGCTTGGATGAATAAATTGTGCACAAAAGTTGAAGCCAAAGCACAAAAGTTAAAGCTATCAAAAAACTCAATAAACCCCCTTTAAGCAACTAGTTGCGATAGATTGTAGTACATAACCTCCATAAATATTCAAAATACTGGCCTTACTCACCAACATACAGATCTCAACCCGCATGAGATCAACTCTTTCGGAATGGTTAGAAATGTTGCTTACGTCAGCAGCTGGCCTATTTCAGAAAATGTTCCAGCTCATGGGAATATTTCGAAACACTTGGTTTGGTTATCACAACCAGGGCGAGGAAGGGTTTGTCTTTATCAGACATATTCCACTTCCGGTGTGGCAAGAAATATCTCAACAGCATGAGCGGTATTCGTCAGCATTGAGGGGAACTAGCAAATTTGAGAAACGATGGTTGTTAAAGGAAAGTATGAGTAAAGCGATGCAGATAAGCGATTGAAGACTCTATGTCACACACCATCTAATGATTGTTTTTGCATTATTTCAGAATCACAAATGAAGATGAAATTAGAAAATATGGAAGATTCTTCTAGATTGTGCAATTATTTACAAAATTGTTCGTGGAATAAATTAAATGTAAAATCATTCCTCATCTAAAACAAAAAACTCAGACACAAATAAATACATGATAATACTTGCCCGAGTCTTCCAAACACACCTTCTTCTACATAACGGCGTCTCGGGGTCTTATCGGTACAGTTAAAACTTGTAGGGAACAGGAGCAAACGAAAGGCAACGGCGGCAACAACGGGGAGCCAGGGGGAAAAACACCATAAATGACTTTCCTTTTTTGAAACACAGTTGTAAACAGTTATTCCATTGCTCAGCGTTAGTTATTGTTGCGAGACTACGGACTCCGGGGGCCACGGCGTAGTCTAGTTTCTTCGCAGTCGTCGCGCTCTCGCCGACAATGCTAGCGAGGCAATCTTCGCTTAACAACGTGGCCAGATCGTGTGGCGGGGAAAGGAACACACTGTCGGACGCTTTAATTCTTCACGCCGCGTGAATGATGAATACGAATTTCGTAGTACTGCGAGTGGCGGAAAGGGCCTCCCTCAAAGCTGATGGAAGAGGGAACGATCCAGATTGGAGATCAAGGGAGCTGATCGAGCATTGAAAGTAAGCTGTGTGTACATAGGGGGCAGATCGCGGGTATTCAAAAAGATGATGTTGAAATACATTGAAAAGGGTTTCGATTCTTTTTCTCATAGTTCCCAACCAGGGAAAGAGATTTTGTAAAACAAAAGTGAACAGCTGTAATAAAAGCTTACAGTTTATAGTTTATCATAAAAAGTTAGTTGAAAATGTCTTTCTATTCAATTTATCAGTTATCATGAATAAAATGCTATGAAATTAAAATAGGAAAATCGGGTGTATGAACAGCAAAAAGAATTTGCAAAATATCTTAAGATTAAAACTGGTTACATTCTAAAAAGTACCAACTTTAAATACACATGTGTGTTAATGATACAGTCATCTTTGCAACAGAAGATGCTGCTTCGCTTCATTAGTTTATACAAAAGATACAGCATTACGGGGACAAATAATTTAATTTTATAAATAAGTGTTGAGTTATAGTCAGTACAAACCGTCAGGTAATTGAGGGTATTTTTTAAACGATTAGATGTTTCAAAAGCTTTTAAATGATCGCTGAGCTTTCGAGCGATCTGAAGGATATTGAAACAACGATTTGATGCGTATATACTTGTTGGTTTAAAACTCTCAGACTTGCTTGTGTTCCATGCCAAAGTCGGTACATAAAGACCAGGTCTTTTTATGAACAAGGTTACTAAAGTGGAAGAGTTTTATTGAATCGCAAGTGGCAGTAGTGGTGGGAAAATCAAATCCCTGTAGGGATTCCATCCGGATTTCCGATCTTATTATTTCTATTATTTGTTGAATTTATTGAATGATATACGTTTTAAAATAAGAATTTAGACAATTTTCATCTCAGTAAATTGAAACAACGCGATACTTGCCTAAGTCTCTTCTTGACAAAAATGACAAATCTAACTGATTTACTAGATTTTGTTGAGAGGGAGTGATGCCAATAAAGGTAGAGCGAGCGAGAGAGAACGCGTAATCAAAGGTATTTCCGCTTATTTCAAAGTGTTGTTTACCTTTTAAATGGGCCTGGTGGATGAAAAAACTTACAGGTACCGTCGATTATTCGGAATAACCTCAAATGTTCACAAGACATTGACGGAAAGGCGATTGGTCGTCATATCACCTAGGAGCTGCTGATCCTATCGTAGAGGTAGCGCTAAGAGCTGTTTTCCTCATAGGTTCATGATTGAATTACCTACCACTAGAAAAACTGGAAAAGATATTAAAAATGTAGTAAAATACTTACAATAAAGTTGGGTGTTTTTAATGGACCATTCATGAGAGGGCCTTTTGTCGAAATCGGTTAAGGAACTAAAAAGTTATTGGAAAATTGGCAGTTTTTATCCTAAATTGCAAGTCAGCAGTCTTTATCTTTTTACCGTAAAGTGCCATCTCTGTCCCACACTTGGTGTCGAGCCAGTCATTTTGTAAAAAATAGGTTCCAGGAATTTTTCTAGAGCCTAACTTGCAAATCGCGCACAAAACTCAATCTATGTCCATTGGACATTCTACCCAGCGTTCGATTTAAGTAAACTTAAATCAATTACATTGTCTCTAGATCGACTAGCTATGTGACTATGTATTTCGACTCAAATCATTGTGAGTAGATTCAAAAAGTTTAGGATCAAGTCAGAATCGAATCAAATCGAGTCCCAAACCAATCAAATCTGATTCGAATCTTAATCGAATCAAATCTTTGGAATCTGTCAGATGGGATTCAAATCTTTAGAATCCGTCAAGGGATCGAATCTTCGAATCTTCCCAATCCTGATTCTGCCAACGGCAGTCAGTTGTTACATTGGTTTTCGTCGTTGCGCATCTTCGCAGCGTTTGCTGCCAGTCGCCATCCTCCGGATTTCACAGGAAGAAAAGAAAACATTCATTAATTTAGCTGTATCATCGATAACAAAGTAAGCATTGAAAAACTCCCCCGTGCGTGAACTTACCATTTTTGTGGGGGAAATCTTCAGTGTACTGGAATAAGTACACTGCTGATTCGAATGATAATTGGTCACATTCGCTGGTCGTGTTTCTTTTGCCTCCTGCGTTTCGTAATGGCGTACAGTACAATCCACAGACCATTGCAGTCGACCAACAACTGACCGTCGTTATTTTAGTTTCAGTCGTACGAGTGAGAGCTTTTCTCGCACGGTGTGCCGTCGTGTTCCATGCGAACGTGGAAACCACGCACATCGGTTACGGCGACTCCATCACCGACATTTCTGCCGATCTACCCCGTGTGTCCATCGAAATCGAAGCGTTGAAGGAAGGCAGTGGCCATTGGCGAACCAGTTGGAAAATTATTGAGGAAAACCGTTGCGGACGACGATCACCCTTACTGCCGTGCTCGAGTGTGTGTGTGTGCGCGCGTGTGCTTGTGGGTGCTATTCGAACGACGTGTTTGTGAGCTGGTCGAGTTGTACGTGTGCCTACATTGGTGAAGCGAAGAAATCGCATATTTGGAGGACACACTACAATGAACAAAGTGCAAATACTACGACGAGGTTGAACATATCGGGACACGAAACACACACCAGCGACTAAACCAAGTGCCAGAGAGCAATAGAACCAAGGCGAGCAAAGTGTGCGTGGCGTTTTAGTGTGCTTGTGTGTGCTTCCGTGTGCGCACGAATGTGTACGTCCAAGTAGTGAGAAGTGCAGTGCAGAGCTCGCAATTGTGTATCGGAGGAGACCCCGTTAGACCACGGTGGTGTTTCCCGTACACTCGGTCGGGCCCGTTTCATTTCTGTCCTTCCACAAATGGCTGACAATGCTCCTGCCGCTGCTGCAAGTAGTGTGAAGTGTAGTGATGGTGGTCGGCCTTTCGACAGCTCGCTGAAGTCCTTACGAAAAATGTTCAACCCAAACAACGTCCAGAGTGGTTGCCCCGCTGGGGGAGCTGCCGGAGGATCGAACGCCACGGCCACGGCCGGACCAGTCGACCGTCTCAAGATCCTGTATCCGAACGTCAACGAAGCGGTCGATCCGCTGCCCCGCTCCTGGAGCCTGCAGGACAAGTGCAGCACCATCGGATTAACGCAAAACAATCTACGTGTTCACTACAAAGGTTTTTATCGCCCGTTTGACCGTTTTTCTACTTCTTTAGTCGAGTCGGGGAGGGGACACCCCGAGAAGGAGGTTTATTTTATTCCTTCTGCATCGGTCGCTCCTCTCTGGCGATGTCTTGCTTCATTCCATCCTTTATACAGTTTTGGTATCTAAATTTAGTACGACCGTGCTTACTTATTTTGCTCTTGTACAGCCATCTTGCGTCTTTCGCTTTCCGTGCTGCTCGCCGAGCCACGAGCCAGCCAGCACACCAATTTACTCTCTCTCCCCCGCACCAAACGGCGTACACGGCATTTTCCCTTTTGTTTCCTTTGCATGGTTGGTGCATATTTTCTTTGAGAATAACAAAAAAATCGAACACACCAACTTGTCTGCCTTGTCCCTTGAGGCGATGTTGGTCGAACGATTTCCTCGGTTTTCGCTCGGTGCTCGCCAACTTGATGAACTTTACCAGCATTAACAGTATGACATCTCGATTATGCGAATGCTGGCTTACTACGCAGCATTGATTTTCTGAGGCAAACATTTCCCCCAAACAAGATAATTGAAGTAAAGTGATAGAAAATTTTGGACAAGACCTTTAATGCATTCGAATGTAAAACAACTGTTTGAAGCAAAAACAGGGTGTTGTAAAAATGGGCATTATTTTCATCAAAAGATTAATATCGTGCACATGAACGAAGGAAGAAATAACGTATCTAATAAGCGCCATGATGTCCAATTCGGTCGTTCATCGATGGAACTGACTTTCTGTTTTCTGTTTTCTTGCGTTCTCATCTTCGTTTGTGTGCTTGCTATCTACGGCCAGTAGTGTGTGTGCATTGTGTCGTGCTGCACTTCGGTTGTGTGCGTTCGATTGCGCAAATAGTCAGCGCACACAAGCAAACAGTCTGAATTTCGCGTTGGGACTTTATGATACGTCGTAGTTGGAAGACGAGAGGAGAAGGTGGTTCAAGCACGACAGAACAAAGAAGTGCAGGAAGAAACAGAAATCAGCAGGTTTTGACGTTTACGACACGGGCGACTGGTAATGTTGATCGTCCGACGAATTGTCATGGTTCATGTTGGCAACAATTTCGCCCAAGAGATTTCGTTCAATTTCTTTTTTACTTTTGCTAAACCGTCGAACCGTCGGTTGGTGAACCGATTGAGCCACCATTTTTAATTTTTCCATTTGTGGGTAATAATGGCCGGATGGTAAAATTTGCCAATGAAAATAATTTTTAACCACTCTCCATTGTTTGCTTTGTCCTTTACGTATTCCTTATTTTCAGACACGTTGTGTAAAGCTGTTAATTGGGATCGTTCTATGAGATGTGTCACGAGAAAGTGTGTGTTTTTGTGTGTTTGTGAATTTTCTCTCCAACGAAAAAGAATCTTTTTCCATTGTTAATGGATAAAGTTTTTATTTTATCATTTTTGTAAAAAAATTAAATCACTTTGTTCGAGGAAGTGTTTCCAAAAATGGCCGATTAAAGTTCCTCGGGTAGATGACAGGCAGTGGTGTATTGAGTAAAACCTCGAAAAGCTTTGAGCGAAATGTAGAGTACGTTCGAGCAGTAAACCTGTTTCGGAAGCTTTTTTTTCTTTGTCATGTTTTGATGGCGATGTAGCAAAAGCGAACTCTGCAGCAAATAATGTACACAACAGCCCTTTTCCCTTCGCAACGGTGATGCCGAGATGTGCGCACTCTGTTTTTCATACGAATCGAACTAGTTCAAGCTTGTGCGTGTGTGTGTGGGTGCGAGTTTCGACGCGCGATCAAAACAATGAATCGAAATGACAGCAGTTGATGCACACGAACACATCGTCAGCTGTCTTGTCAGCGACCGCCACGCACACACAAACACACATACACACACACACACACACGCAGCATCGTTCGCGCAAAAGCATAAAAAACGCGAGCATAGATCGGAAACGCACAACAAGCAGAAGCAGCAGCAGCAGCAGTAGCAATTGAACGAACGACAGACAACAAGGAAACGGGCAGGCACAACAAAGAAGACGACCACGATGATGGCGACGACGACGACGACGACGACGTCGTAGAGAAGTTGCTCGCTGAAACTCGACCACGATATCGCGAGCACGGGCAATGATGATATGATATAGGTGGTGTTTGTTGGATGCAAACGGGGTGGGCCCCCTTGGTTGGGATGAATAACATTTGAGGTGCGTTTTTCTCGGTCCTCGGTCGGAACGCATTTAGCAGAACTGCGTGAAAATGACTTTACACCACCCCTCTAGGCGCACTTCCTCCCTCCTTTCTTCGCTGTTACAGTGCTTTTCCTTTCAATATTTTATTGTGTTTCGTGTTGCTTTCGATGTGCGATTTGCGATCGAGAAAGATAAGAAAGCGAAACAAGCTGCTATACTTCATCAGCAGCTTGATGGACCCTTGACCCGGAAGCAGGTGGAAAAAAGGGGGTCGTATACACGGGACGAGGTGTGTTTTAAAGATTTATTCGACTAATTCGACTTTGTCACACTTATTTTACAACACTTGGACTCCGTCGAAAGAAGAGAACGAGAATTGAGGAGCGTGGAGAAAGAGACAAAGAGAAAGGAAACGAGACTTTTACACTGTGTGTGTGTGTGTGTGTGTTGTGTTTGTTGTGCGTGCGCTTGTAAGTGCGCATTGGTTTATGCACATCATTTACATTATGATAAACAAAGCGGAAGAGTACAATTTAATCGTCATGGCTTTTAATGCTCTCCCACTGGTGTGCTGTGGGTTTTATTTTTCCTTAAATCTATTTTGCACAGTAAACGCATTTAATTTAATTGTATGTCATTGATTCTAACATCTCCACCACGGGAGCAGAAGAAGGAGTGCTGAAGGGCTGGTGCGATGAAGGGAATCATCTGCACAACAAAGCCACACTCCCTTGTATTTAGCGCCATCGGAGTGTTAAATAGACAAGCATAAATCCGCTGCATTTTCTACCACTACCGGACTACACAAGGGCAGCCTTCAACGCAATTGCACATTTTAATTACGCGTCATTGCGCGACCAATGTTTGCACGATTTGGCACATTAGCCTATTTAAATGCAAAATGTACGGCCATTCCTTTTTCAGTCGACCTGCAGAATCATTTCAGCGGGAGCTAGCTCACCGTTTACTTTTAATTAATTTGCCTGGTAATTGTTGTGTTCGTGGCTCAATTAGCTCGATGGTTCTTCTTTCAGAATTTGTACATCTTGTATCAAAATTCCATTGGACATGCATTACTGGTGTCATTTTATGCATGTTTTAAACTGATTAAATCCGGCAAATAATGAGTCCTCTTTTGGGCAACTTATTGATGTTTACATATGCACATATTTTTATTAACATCAATTCATGCAATTCTTACTTTGAAGTAGTTAGAATTTTAAACCTTTAAAGATGCCACAAATATGCTTTAAAACTGGGGCACTAACTAACAAATAATGTTGTTTTAAAATCGAAGAAAATGTGAATGGAAATGAACTTGCCAATTTAAACTTTTTCCCCTACAAACGTATTAACGTACTTATCTTCTTCTTGACGTAAACGATCTTGTTAGTCATGCCTGTCCCCGTTAAGGGCTTACGAGACTTTTTACGTGGATAGTCAGTCCTCTCGTGCAGGGGAGGGTCCGGTCTCGGTTGGGATTAACGTACGTATATGATTTATAAAAAAAATAGAATGTAATCTTATTTATTGTGAATGCGAAATCAATATTTATTCCTAAATTTGTACCTGGGTACAAACCAATTATCTTTGATTTAAATAGTGAGTAAGCGAAGTGATAGAAGTGATTATAAAATGTCCACAAAATTGGTTCCCAAAGCTCATATTATGTGTCCAACACATTTTGAAGCATCTTACAAAGCTTCGACCATCGTTTAGGGCGGGTGTAACAGAAATGTGTCTTACTATTATTTTTATTTCCCAATGTTCCGTGGTTGAAATTCTATTCCAACCCACCCAATACACGCAGAACTGTCCTTGGTATTATGATAGAGTCGCCTCCGAACGGAGGAGGAGACGAGTATTGAGGGAGAGGGAAGGGAAAACTCACCCAACCAGCTGATGTGAAGTGGAAACTTATGGACCAGGGGGTGGAACACAACGCGGATTGATGACGACCCCAAGACTCTAGCCGTCAACTATCTCGTACTCTCGCACGTGAAACCTTATTAACGCTCACTGCTAGCCTCCCGCCCCGTTGGCACACTCCATACCTACCTGGCCGTGGCTCGTGGTAACAGGGCAGCGAAAAAAGGGAGTCTGGCCTTTGTTTACTCTCGCCGTAGTTCAGTAATCAAACACGCTGTGATCTGTGGCCAGCACAACACGGCGCTGAAGGTTCCCATCCCGAGTTGTGTGGATCGGCCATGGTTCTGTGGTTCAAATTGAAGGAAATACGAGAGCCCTCAGTTTGTTGGTGGGAAGGAAATCAGGGAGAGAGAAAGAGAGAGCAATGGTACCGATTGGGGGGTTAACGATGGCGATCAGATGATGTTGCTTTCAGTGAAGTATCCGACAGTGTCAGGTCCATCAGCATCATTGCATGTTAAATGTCATATTATGATGTGTCTATTGAGAACCTCGCGCTCGTTCGGGTATTAAGTGACCTGGCTGGGTTTGTCTTATCACCAAACAAGTACGAAAAATAAGTTCGTTACCCTGATTTTTTAGCGACAAAATAACGAACTCGAAACAGGAAAGCGAGAGAGAGAAAGAGGAGCGCTGGGGTGAGGGAAAAAATAGCACCACTTTCGATTACAGTCCGCAATCGCGGAGCTTGCCCTATCAGGACATGGTCGATGTTTGGCAAGTGCACAACATCGACATCTCCCAATCAGAGGGGAAAACAGAACAGAAGGAACAGATACCGCAGAGATGCTCCTCCGAGGCCGATCGTTTCTGGGTTGTTTGTTGACGCGGTGTTTTTTTTGTTTTAATTTGTTTTTGACTCACTTTCTTCTTCCCTCTGATCCCAACGGGAGGACTGGTGAAAGTTGTTTCGGGGACAAGATTTTTATGTTTCCTTATGGTACCCAGATTATTTGTTTATTTGGTTTTTGTACGTGCTTTGATAGGACCTAGCGTTTGTTTTTACTTGTTATTCGTTCCAAGTTTGTTTCAATTTTCGGTCATTATATAATCATTGTCTTGTTTGGAAAAGCATACGTCTATGTTTTAAAACTAGTTCTTTCCTTCCATTCCCAATTCCGAGTTATTGAGCATATCAATCATTTACAATCGAAAGGTTTATTTTTTATCATCCAGCTTTTTTCGAAAAAGGAAAATATGTTTTAAAGAAAATCACGAGACACCTGCTATTTGCATGGCATTAAAATGGAAAAAGGCAATTTTTAATTGTCGTTGTCAGCTGCTTTTGACCCACTGGTTTTTGAAATGTTTACTCTAGTGATTAATTTAATCTTTTCATAAGTGCATTTGCGAATTTCAATTCACAACATGTGAAATTCGTTGTATATAAAGCCCCCAAAACACTATTTACTCTCCAATGACGCTTACTCGTGAAAATCAACAAACGTCGCATTCTAATATTACTGAGGACTTCCAAAAATCTACAAGGAAACCTTCGTTCATATCATATGGTCTAATGAAAAGCATTTTTTTGCTTTGTTGTTGGTAAGCCTAGAGAGTTGGTCCTATTAACTGCTGCTATACTGGATTTTGATAATTTTGTTTTAAAGGCAACCAGCATAAGGATGAAAGTGAGTCATGGAGAGTTTCAAAGAAGAATCAACATAATATGAATGTTTAACATTAACACTTACATGATCAATTTATTGCTTTTGTCATAAAACATAAATGATCTTGGTAATCTGTCGTCTGCCCTGGCTGGAAATGTAGGAAATAGATTATTGTTCCAAAGAGGAATAAACACATCTACGGAAAGATATTCACTCGATTGATTTCTCTCGCTCGTCGTTGTAGGTCTCACCACAAACCGACAGGTTTCCTCTCAAAGGCCAAGCAGAGGACGGCTCTCGGGAACCTAATCCCACACATAAACCAAACACTACTCAACCTGCTGTGCCTTTCCGCGTACGTAAGCGGCCATGGCTGAACATTATGACTGCCTTGAACAACGTGCGTTTGCCAACGATTGCCTGATGGAACTCCACTATGCTCCGATCGAGACCCGACTATGCTCGTGAACGACGGTGGGACGAGCCGCAGCTCTCCGCGTGTTATTTTCCTCTTTTGCTAACGAAAACGACAAAATGTGTTACCGTAACATAGAAACATCGAACATTTGAAAGCCTGTCTGCCTGCCAGCATTATTACTACCACCAAAGGAGAGGGAAATAAACGAACCGAACAAACGAATCAACCGTCGCCGTCGTCGTCGTCAGGGCCGACTGCTTTGGGGCGCAGCCGAAAAGTGGGTCAGCAGCACCGTTTAGCAACGATTTTCCATGACTTTGAAACAGAAACGCACTAGAGGAGGAGGAGGAGGTCTGCGTCGTCCGCGATCGAGGTTGATCGAGGAGAGTCGTCTTGGTTTGTTGGAGGCGGCGTGCATATGGTCAAGTTATTGCACAGCCAGGCCGAAAGTGCAAGCAAAGCACACTGAAGTGTCCTCCCCCTCCAATTGAGTCAGGTTGCTTCACCTCCTACACGACGAGAGACCCCACGGGGAGGACACGAGGACAAAGTGCCACGGAGCGAACTCTCGACACTCGACGCATTTAATGGAAGTCTCTAGCAAAGTGGTGCCAAGTTACCAAAGAGAAGCGCCACAACAGGGTCATGATGGGGGGGACAGTACACCGTCGTGACTCACCTTGGCGATATGACGAACCGCCTTGCATGCTTTATTCCGGCGGATAATCGATTTGGGAAAAAGGCATTACAAATCAACGAGAATCCACCTAGGAAGGAAGGGTTATTTTACTCACTGAAGCACTGATGGTTTCGATTGAAATCTGTTCCATTTCCGCTAGTGGCCTCTTTCCTCCCCCCGCCGTTCACCCGAATGCATCGAAGACTGCGTTTTTGTTGATGTGATGCAAGTCGCGTGAGTTTCTGTATGGATTGCGAGAGCGAGCATTGCTTTATTATAGGCCTGCCTTCCTTTCCCCCGGGTATGTTGTAGTCGCAATTTGAAAGCCGTACTCGAAATTATTAACTCTTACTTTCGATGAACAGCATAACTCCACCATGGCGCACCGTCGTTTATGCGAAAAAGAGTCAGCTCCTCCTGGCCGTTGGGGTTCGCATGTTATGCTGGCCTAGGCTTGGGGCTCTAACTTGTTTTTATTTTACACTTTTGTCACCCACAAACCGGTTTGAAGGGTGGAGCAGGGTGGCGTTTATCCGACAGAAGATATTTTTCACTGGGAAATTAATCGCATTTGGTGGTTGATTTGTAATAAGATCTAGTGCAAGGGAAAGCTCCGGTATTTTTCTATTAGTTTGGAGATTTAAAACACCGCTAAGCTGCTAGTGTACATTTTAATGTTTATTTTAATTTTAATACAAGTAAAAAACGAAAGGAAAAACTAGTCTAGTCTCCTCGTGTTTATAACTATTGAAGTCAGGTTATTTTAATAATGTTGTCTGGTTGAACAATCACAAGTGTTTCGAAATTACCATCATTGGATGAATTATAGTGTACGAGTAGTTATTTGACCATTGCTTATCTTCCCTAACCATTTCTTTAAGGTGCTAAATGATGTAAAAACAAATATTTTGTGTAATAAAATTATTAGTTTAATACTAGGTTTACGGGACCCATCATTATGACGGATCTCAAACTGTGACGGAAATCTTTGTATTATTGTTATCATCTCCGTGATATGTCCAAACAAAACTGTCAGCATGTAATGTATTGCTACGTAAGGATTTCTGTTGTGCAATTCGGACTAGGTGTGACTAAAATAATTATTCTTTGAGTAAATAAGATTTTTTATCATCCACCCATTAATTTGGAATCAGAAATGTCCGTAAACCTAGTATTAAATTGAACTTAATCGAAACCGAAAATAATCCTTTCATGCTTAAAGGCGCCTAAAAAATGTTTCTACCTTTTACCGCGAGTGTTGAAATATTTAGTTTATATTATTTAGTTATCCATATTTATGAAACTTATACTTGTTTTGTTCTCAAAGTATGGAGTACATGCTTGAGAGGAGAGAAAGATGCCAAGATGTCTGCATGCTACAGAATGCATTTTTGTTTAAAAATTCTGTAAAAAAATCTGTAAACACTTTTCAATTGTTGAATCTGTTGTACCAACCTTCCGTTGTTCCATCCATAAATGGTCTTTCAAATACGGAATGTGAAATTAAACTACAGTTGTTGTTTTGGATGGGTTCTTGAAACATTCTGATAAATAAAAAAAAATCTATATAAAGACCACTTGCTCGTTCCTGTTAGTAATACTCTTATCTCTTCTGAAATTGAATTGTTTACACGTAGGTCCCTTCAGGTTAATAGTTTTTGTGCAAAATAATTTGTTTCTGTCAAAGAATACTATCTACCAGTTAAAGTATCGAAAAAAGGATGGAATGGAATGGTCTCCATAAACCATGTCAAATCAAACATGTGGCTAATGAAATATTCTCTCGTTTCGGCAGGAATTGGAAAATCACACACGGATGCGGCGTCGGTGCGTACGGCCTTCCCGATCCCAGCCGCCTGCGGGCTCTACTACTTCGAGGTGAAGATCATCTCGAAGGGCCGCGACGGCTACATGGGCATCGGGCTGACGCACACCAACTTCAAGATGAACCGCCTGCCGGGCTGGGACAAGCAGTCGTACGGCTACCACGGCGACGACGGCAACTCCTTCTGCTCGTCCGGCAACGGGCAACCGTACGGGCCCACCTTTACCACTGGTGATATTATCGGTTGTGGCGTGAATCTGGTCGACAATACCTGTTTCTACACCAAGAACGGCCACCATCTCGGTATCGCCTTCAGAGATCTGCCGGTAAGAGGAAGTCGAAAGCGGTGCTGTGAAATTGACGGCAGATTGATGAACAACGTACCTTCTTGTTCTCCCCTTCCCAACCCCCAGCCCCGGTTATACCCGACGGTTGGGCTGCAGACCCCGGGCGAGGTGGTCGACGCAAACTTCGGCCAGGAGCCGTTCAAGTTCGACATCGAAGACATGCTGAAGGAGCTGCGGGCCGGCACGCGGGCCACGATCTACAACTTCCCCCTGCCGGACGACCAGGGCGACTGGACGGTGATTCTGCACAAAATGGTTTCCTCCTACCTGGTCCACCACGGGTACAGCTCGACGGCGGAAACGTTCGCCCGCACGACGGGCCAAGCTTTACAGGAAGACATGACATCGATTAAAAATCGACAAAGTAATATACACGATTGCGCCAATGCGCTTTGCGAAGCGAGTGAGTGTGGTGGACCAATTGGATTAATTTATTCTTTTTTCGCAGAAATCATCAAACTAGTGCTTTCCGGCCGCATGGGACAAGCGATCGAACAAACCATTCGCCTCTATCCGGGACTGCTCGAGTCGAACCAAAATCTACTGTTTATGCTAAAGTGCCGGCAGTTCATCGAGATGGTGAATGGATCTGACTTTGACCTAGTAAGTCAAGTGTTGTGGTGTTGTCCATGTCCGTAGGTTCATTTTCACATGACCATTGTTTCATCTTCAGGGTACACCTTCGTCACGTACGAGCCCAGTGCAAACATCGGTGATACAATCGACAAAAAGCTATCAAAACGGTAACACCATTCTGCCGGAAGCCGCCGGTGACAATCAGGGATACTTAAAAAATAACGTCCTCAGGTAGGCCGTCAACACCACACATACACCCTCCCTCGGGGCAAGTAGATACTGAATGCGCTGGTTCATTTCATTCGTCCTTTGCAGTAACAACACCCCGAACAATAATGGCAACTGCATCGAAGACGACTACTCGAACGACGTGGAGATGGAAAATGGTCATAGCAATAGCGGCCCGACGAACGGGTACAAGAATGGTGGACCGCCGGCGGTCAATCGAACGACGAATCCGCACGAGTCCGTCGAGGAGGTGGAGGACGAGGAGGAAGAGGAGGAGGATGACGACGAGGATGGGCACGATGCGGGCAGGGATGAGGATATGGGTAAGCGGCGGAAAACGTTGCCTGTGATCAGCTTGACTGACACGGTCCCATTAACCAACTAACGGTTGAATTTTTCCCTGTCCCGTATTATATGTGTATACATGAAGACGTCGATTCGTCGTTATCGCCAAACTGCAAGTCGGCGAATGCGGCCGCCGCCACGACCAAGTCGGGCGTCGAGAGGATGCTGGAGTTCGGGCGGGAGCTGTTTCAGATGAGCCAGCGTCTAGAGAAGGAGCATGGTGTTAATGAAACTAATCAAAAAATGTTGGAGGTAAGTATTTTCCCTTCGGGTAGTTGACCAATTATCAAAATTTTATCGAATGTCGCTCTGATTTACACAAAAAAAAACATTACAGGCAAAGTTTTGTAGTATTTCAATCAATAGTGAACAAGTTAAAAGTTTGGCACTTGACCAAAAATAGCAAATTAACTGGTCATAAAATCTAAAATTGGTATTTTTCTTAAAGATTGAATGATTTTTATCATTTCGTTAATTTTTCTGATATGATCGTTGATTTTTTTAGCTACTAAAAGTGTAGCCAGAAATGTCTACAAGTAAATGTCGTTTAAACAAGTAACAGGAAAATGGTGTAACGGTGATAGTATTATATTTTTAAGTCGCTATTTGCCTGTTGCAATCAGATCATTATGAAATTGTTTAGTGTTTTTCATCTAAAGAAATCATTTCCCTTAGATTTTGAGCAAGATCAGTAAAAAGTGAGGTGTCGATGCAAAGCTATGTTTTCTGCACCTCCATTGTTCTGACAGGTTATTCAAAGAGTAGTAGACAAGGGTGCAGGTAAAAGTAGGGGAAAATCACTTACCGGTCGAAAACATACTTTTACGAGGATTGTTGTGATTCGCGCTCGTTTTCTAATGCGCAAAAGCGATCATAGCCTACCTTATCCTTTACCTTTCAACTGGTCGTCTCTACTACAAACATCCATGCGACAACTTTCATTCTGGTAGATCCTAGAAAGTGATGAATTTTCTAATTACCCGTTTGTGTTGCCATTTGGAGGTTTGGCGATTCAACATCAATTACTTTACAGTAGGCTAGCAATGTTAATGTTCTACATACACTGCCGCGGTTGCTAGGTGAGATGTAAAACGCTGTAATAAGTGGCGGCCACTATTCCTTTTGAAACACTAGTAACCTTGAAATAATGCCTGCTTTGATATTTTGTTTAAAACAACTTCGGTGTTTTCCGTCAAGAAAGTTAGGGTGCTTGGATACCTTTTTGTCATTGATTTCTTGCCTTAAGTAGGTTTGTTTGAAATAAAGTACCCCACAAGTAACTTTATCGAAATCTTAAGTACTCATTGTGGCTGGAATAGAAGTCATGTATCCGCTGAGATAACAAACATTAGATACTGTACGGATACTTTTTTGTCTTATATATCTGAATAATAGTTAGGGATAGTTTTAATAAATGGGTTTGGTTTGATATTTTATTTAAACCAAAATGTTAAAGATGCTTTTTATGGTGGCCAAAACTACAGGCAGCAAAATGGACAAATGTTAATGCTCGATTCATCATCTTCCCCGCAGGATGCATTTAGTTTATTAGCCTACTCGAATCCATGGGCCAGTCCGCTCGGCTGGCAGTTGTGTCCGTCACGCCGTGAGGCCGTCTGTGCTGCTCTAAACTCTGCCATATTACGTAAGTATCGTTCCGAGCAAGTGTCGTGCATCAACATCCACACACGACTAAAAGATCTCCCATCCCCTCCAGAATCAATGAACTACTCATGGCGGCCACCGCTGGAGGTGTGTATAGCGCATGCCTGCGAGCTGCTCCGTCTGATGTCGAGCTCGTCGCTCGGTGCGTGCGCGTTCGTTAGCGTCGAGGACATCCTTGCTCAGCATCAGCAGCATTGACTACGTCTGGTGCTTCAGTTAGCGCCTTACTTCAACCTCTAAGTGATCCTCCCCACTCCCTCTACTCCTGCCCTCTCACGTCAACTTCTTGTGTTCTTGGTGCCGTGCAAAAGCAAAATCATACGGACGGACGGGACGGTTCATCTATCCTACCATCCCATCTGACTAGTTGTTTAGTATGCCGAATAGGAACCGATTGAGCGGAGCTGTAGAACGTAGATCTCGGCCAGAAGGAGCCGAATGATGGGCAGAAGACCAAAACCAAAACGTTGTTGCCGTGAACAAGAGACCCGGGAGACTTGGACGTCGTAGGGCCGCGCGATATTATTCATCAGCGACAGTTTTGCTCTAAAATTCGCCAACGATCCATCAAGCATACACACACATACACACACACCTTCCCCTTTGTTTGTGAGGTGGTGGTTTGTGCCGGGATGTAAGTAAGTAAACGCCCCAAAAACCCCGAAGCCCCATGGAACCAAGAGTTCGTTTTTCTGTTACGTACCGCGGACCGCCAGATTCGCTAAATAAAACAAAAGCGGTCAAGCGGTTTCCCGATCTTTTTTAAATTACTATTTATAGTTGTTAGTTGAACTAGTTTTTAGCCCTTTCGAGTAGTAAGCCACACGCAAGAGAGTAAACAAACGCCGGCGGCGGCGCCCATTTGTTGTTGGATCGCTTTTTGAATGTGTTTGCTATCCCAATATCCCGGAGGTGTCGATGGTGGAGGCTTACGGTCTCTAGATACTCCCCTGCTTCCTCCAAATCCTCGGGGACGGGGAAATGGCGCGATGATTTGGAGGGTTTTCCCACGGAAACACACGAACGCAACGTCATTATCAACGCCATCACCACCACCGTCACCATTATCATCTTCTATCAGAAACTTCTTTTCCGAAGGCGCATACAATGGAAACAGCAGGTTCTCGCTTAAGAATCCACGGTCAAGAGCAACAACGATCACTCGTGGGAGGTAGTGGTGGGGTGGGGGTGTAAACGTAAAATGTCTAGTGAGTGAACACGAGTGAGTGATAATAAAAGCGGAGCGAATGTAAGGAAACGCAAAAGGACGAGCGGAGCGGAACATATATAAAATAAATGGTAAATAGAATGTAACATAAGAACACCCAACAGGCGTACTAATATTAGCGTAAACAAAAGGAACGGAACAATAGAACAAAAAAGGATAAACCGGAAAAACAACAACCGAACCACTGCGAGAGGGAGGTGAAATGAGGGGAGAAGAGAAAAAGTGATAAGATTTGCATGAATAAGGATCCACATAAAAGGATATAAGAGATGGACTTGAGTTAGAAAAGTAACCTCCGAACACGAGGCGAAGTAATCTCTTTAATTCTCTTTTTCTTTCCCTCCCTTCCTGTTATAACATCGTTGATGAAACAACGATCATCGTGACAACGTAAGCATATAGAGTTGAGTGTGTAGATCACAAGCGCATGTTAAACGGGGGGAACGAAATTGGGGTTATCGAAGGTGCGGCTTGGAACTGTTGCTCCCGAAACGAGGGGGTGGTAGAAAAGAAGAAAACAAACGCAGCTGGCTTATATACTAGCCTCAAGCAGTAGATCTCCATTTCCCGACGCCACCAATTTTCCCTCTTCACCCGTTGATCAATTGTTCCCCATCATTATTTCCACTAAGGCACGTGTGTTGTGGGTAAGAAAAACTGCCAAAGTTCTTTCACTTACGACGAGCTCTAGCTAGCGACGACCACGATTTAGATATATTTTGGTTCACCCACGAACCCCAACCCCCCGCCAAGTAGAGCCAGGGGGGGTGGAAGGGAGGGAGGAGCACCACCCTTGAAAAAGGCGAGGACACGATAATAATAAAAGTAACTATAATAATAACGATAATAAAACGTATGTGAATTTACCTTACCGAGGGCGGCGAGGGAAGGTACCGACCCACAGCATCTCATCATCGAGAAATGGTTCGAAATGTCCTCCAAGCAGCGGGAAAGGCACAACCACCACCATCATTGACCATGATTAATGCATAAAGCTACAACTTGCACGTTTTCAACGCGTTTCCGTTGGTTGTAAAAAAATATTAGCAGATTTCGAAGAATTTTTGTTTTGGGTTTGCCTTTGTTCGGTGCGTTTGATCGCAAAACAGAAAAAAGGGAAAAAGCGAAACCACACCCAATACATGTTACCAACCATTTTTCCACATACTCAAACTCGGCTTTGAACGCAGTCAGAAAGTCAAAAACATTGTTGCTACCCTCCCCCTGTTCCGTAATAGGTTTAGTCTATTTTTCCGCCGGTAAATCTTGTAAGAGGGCACGAACAAACAACAAAAACCCATCACTCGATGTGCCCTTCTGAGCTTTATGAGGAAAAAGAAGGCAAACGATCGCGAAAAAGTAAGCAGTGTAAATTGATTTCATCGTGTTATAGATTTATCGTATTTTATACTTCCTTTTCGCTTGTGTATGTATTTTCTCTCTGTGCTCTTCCGGAGGTTAAGGATGATTTATTGTGTCCCCAAGCTGGATCCTTTTAGCGTTGTTTTTGTTTTACTTTGCGCCAGCAGTGGTTGTGTGCCGCCTCTACCCACTGTTGTTATCTAAATTTAGTTCAATGCTACCCTCTTTCGGTCACCAGCCCAAGGAGATAGAAGTGCAGGAAGGAGGGAGAGAGAGAGCGAGAGTGTTTAGGACGGATAGTAAGGAAGTTTTAGTTGTAAGTCCAGACAGACCGAGCACGGGGGTTTGGGAAGCGTGTTAAGGATGGAAGCAATGCCACACGATCACCATGATAAGCAATAGATCAGACAAACAATAAAGCAGAAAGGGGACGATCGTCCACAAACAGCCCTTTCCCGGAACACTTATCGTGAATTTTGTTTCCCGGAACAAAACATATGTGGTTTAGTAGCTTTCCGCCACCACAGAAGTTCTTGAGAAAGAATAATAGGTTACTTTGAAGTGAAGATCGCATTAGGAGAGCACGTGTGCAGTGAACGACTCCTTATGGTTAAGAAGACTCACGTCCTGCAAACAATAGAATGTATATTTGAATCGCTTTATCTTTCTTCCTTCCAACGCAGACCGTTTCAAACACCTTAATTTTCATACGTTGAAAAATCTTTCCATTATTTCGACACGACAATTTGGTTCGTACCCCCCAGGTTCGTGTTTTACCCAAGCCCCACAAACCAAACGAATGTACCGGAAACCGGAAAAGGAAGAACCTGGTAGCCGCTTACTAGTACCCACGATCTCGGGTGCCGCAACGGGCGAACGAGGGATGAGGTAGGGAAAGGGAGACAAATATCGTGGAAAACAAAAGGACGTACGGGCGTTGAGTCGTATGTGAAAACAGAACAAAGATACACAGGAACGAAGATGTATGTTAACGGCCGGCGGAAAAGTTGTAGGAACGTGCTTGAGGAAAAGCATCCCCCGCACGCACGCCTGGAAAACGTAAGAGGCCGAGGGGGAGAGGAGGTGGTTATATTTCTAGGGTTAAAACTTTGTGAAATTCACTGTGAATAATCAGGACACACCGGTGTGCAGAGCGAGGAGTGGTAGAAGTGTTGCGAATAAAAAAAAAGAAAAGAAACAAGAAATGGACGAGCCAGAACGAAGCAGATGAAGAAAACATAATAAAAACAAGTAAAATAAACCTTTAATTTTAAAACAACCCCCGTCTCGTTTTGTATTGATTTGGTTTGCTCCAAACCACCGCGATCAATTGTCACGATCGGAATTGATCAAAAGAGAGTAGAACAGATTATGTTTTCATTCAAAATTATTATTTTTATGATGAACACACACGTTGGACTGCTTTTCGACTGTTTTTTTTTTCATATTTTTTTCATTTTCACACGTACTCGTTACGCCAAATATCACAAAGTTTAGGAGATTGGCCCACAGCCCGTTTTTAAGGAACATATTTCGGGCATTCATTTCTTTTGGGCCGTATTGGTTTTTTCTTCTTTTGGCGTTTACATATGGTTACAAAAATAAATAAATCATAATTCCAGTTGGTTTAACGTAGGATTGATTTTTTTTCCCGCTTGTTTAAGGGGTAACGCGTGGCGCGCAGGTGGACATGCCCGACTTATTTGCAAACTGCTTATTTCATCAAAATAAATATAAAATTTACAATTTCTACCCATTTTGACGTGTTGTGCCAGAAATGTCTACTTTCAACATCGTTTTCGTTTTCATTGCAGAAATGTTTAAAAGAGATGAGCATAATGTAGAAATATACAAAAAAAAAACGTAAAATAATATATTCTCGTTTTAATACTGTGTTCCCGTGTTAAAAAAAGCCTTTTCGCAAGAAATTGAGTAGACTTATTTTCATTTGAGTTAAATATTTTTATCACAGATAATGATTTTGCAAAAAAGGGATGTGGACAAATCATATTTCTATCACTTAGAACTTTAGGATCGTATTATTTTTACTGACTAAAGGATATAAAATTTAAAAATTATCACTGGCAAAATCGTCAGATAGGACGGTTACTTTGAAGGTCTGGTTAGTATCGGTAACAATATTGCGAAGGGTTCATCTTAAATTATTTTCAATAATAACCGACTCTACCGCGTGTCGTTGTTCGCTACACGCTTTTGAGATATCTACAGTACGTACAAAGATGCCTTACCTTGTGTCGAATTCCTTTCGATCGTTTATAGCTTTTGTTTTTCTCACTTGCCTATGAGAAGCCTCTCGCCCATGCGACGTTACAGTATTCGATTCGATACCTCCATTACGATAATTGCTTCCTTTCGAACGACCAGAGTTTTTACTTTGTCAAATTATTATCAGCGTTTTGTTGGCATTTACAACCGTAACGCATCGGGGGTGTCAAAAGTGAGCCTTATTTTCTTACAACTCATGCACGATCACCAAAGGAAGGAACAGTTGATACTAATCTTGAATGAATATACTGCGGCTGATTTTAAACAGAAAATAATTGGTGCTGTTGACCCGATAATACGTTACCGAGATTTATAGATCAATAAATTCTAGCATTTTGTTACACACTTTCCTTTAACTCATTCTTCATTGAGGTGTGCCGGAAATATTCAGTCCGCGAAATAAATTCTATGCTCGTAGAAAGATTTGTACTAAAATGAATAACATAGCTTGCGTTTGACACCCCTGATGGCTTGGTTGGTTTTACGAAATATAATGTAACCTTTTTAACAATTGCGTTTTCCCCCGTTATAAAGTTAACATATTTCGCAACATTCGTAACATTAAGGTACCGAAAATTAAATCCACACTATGGGAAGCCAAGGGAAAGCAGAGAAGCTCCCGGTATAGTGATCGGTCCCAAATACAAAGACTTTGCCTAGGTAAACAAAGCTGTATACAATCGAGTAGGTACAATGTACATAAGTATAGTCGATCGACGAGTTACGATTTACATATGCCTACTTTGTTTTCGTTCTTGTAACACTTTCAAAATTATGTGTCGAAGGCCAACGACTTTTGTTGGTCGTGCACATGCATGTACATTACCAAATTAAATTTTTGGTTAAGGTTTTTTTCTATATTTCTAGCCCCTATAGAAACTTGCTTTGAAGTTTGGAGAAGTAAAGCAATTAATATGTTTGTAAGTAAAATACTTTTTGTCGCAGATCAATTTTTACTACATTTAAAAGCCAGAACGGTCGCACAGTAGAATCCCGATTGTCCGCGTTCGTAGTAGGTTGGATTGTTAATTTATTTTTTAGTGTCCAACGCTTGATTATATAGAGACTTGTGCACAGAATAAGAGCTCCAATAAAATGTACCGGTAAGTTTAGATAGGTAATCCAAATACCAAAAGCTGGCGACTGATTTGTTTAAAAATATAAAAATAATGTACCCTTGTCTTGTTTTTTAATAACCTGTTTTTCAAGAGATTATTTAAGAGAAAGATATTTTGTGGATTTTTTTCCTCATTTTGTAGCCTTTCGACGGATATGGCTTATTTTTACCGCGAATAAATCGGGAGTCTACTGTACTTCTTATCGGTACTATGTTCAAGAACAAACCTACAGATGAATATAATTTCATAAAACATTGCGGACATTGTGCGCGTACACGTAGTGAGGGGACAACTGCCTGGAACATCTTCTAGTTCAGTCTTAATTTACAAATAGATTCAGTCTTATACCCATTACACTTTGGGCAATATACACCGTTGAAGGATGATTCTTTCACGTTTTCTGTAGTGTTTTTCCTGCTTCGAATCGACGTGCGGCGTATCCAAGCAGGTTCACATAACGAACCTCTAGGTACCGCGTACAAACAAGTTCGTCGAATTCGGTCGTTTTGTCGATCTACTTACGATGGAGATGCTCTTGACCTTTCCTCGAATGCAACAATTTAACTAACAGCTTCTACAACAATCGCTACATAATTAGCTCATAGTGCTAACTATTTTACCGCTTTGCAACAGTCCTTTTGCGGTGTTGTTCATCAACAAAGGACTTCCGTGTGTTGCTTCGTTCGCTAGCAACAAGTAACTCCCATCTTCTAAGTTTTTCGCTTACATTGATACAATGTTTTGGACTCGCTATCCACCAAATGGGACGAAGTAAAAAGGTAATAAGTATGTGAGTGCTACAATACTGATCAAACTATTTTGTTTTTACATAGCAAAACTGTTTTTTGTCTGTTTAAAACCTCCATTGAGCATCGAGATTCGGTGGCCAGCCTTAAAGAAACATCGTTCGTACAGAAAAATTAAACTTATCACCGTACAGAGCAGGATCTTATCATTTCCTATGTGTGCGAGTCGATCATGAAATACAAAAATAGAAAGTATATAAATAAGATTGAAAAAAAAATCAACTAAACAATATAAATAATCGGCGCATAGTAACAAAGTTTGGTTCATCGGGCAACTTAGCCTAGGTCAAGGTACAATAATTACAATCAAACAACCGTTCGTTCTCTATGCAAATACTAGTAAATTATAGATAGAATACACAACACGATACACAAGTTTTGAACAGTTTTTTTTGTTTCTTTTTGTTTTTTTTCTCTCTGATTACGTTTATAATTATTGACTTTAAAAAGGGTGTGGGGGGGAGGGGAAAAGGATTTTTGTTACATTCTTCTTCCGCAGCTCGCGTAACGATGTAACACGGGAATCCTGGACAGCAGCACAATTTGTAGTAAATGGAACATTCACACACACACACACCGTTGTCATTGTTGATTGGTGCTGCTGTTAATATTGATTCATTTGTCGCAGGAACTGGGAGTCTCAGCTGTCGAAATGATGAGTGTTGTGTGCAGTGATGCGACTCTGGAGATGCTGCTGCTGCTGCTGCTAATGGTGCTGATGTTGATGCTTCTAGAAGACTCTGCTATCTCGGCTAAAATCTCTGCTATGACTGGATCAGCACAGGAACTCTGCTGCAGCAAACACAGCCGACACCGACAACGACTCTCGAGCTAGCACTTGACATGAAGAACCGATCGTCGTATGAGGAATCGATTGATACGATACGAGGATAGGCATATGTAGAAACACGTCGTCGGCGAAAAGTTGGAGTATGGGGGGTGCAACAGGATTAGGATTTTCTTGTTTACACCGACGGGTACCAAGGATGTGTTAAGTTTCTGTTTCTCCCCGATTTGCGTTTGCACTAGGCAACAGTATATAGTTTTTTTATCTCTCAACACTCATCAACCTTTTTTTCGTTTACTCTCATCATCGACCAGAATTGTTATTTGTTCTGCTGTTTAGCTTTCCACATTAATTTCTTACGATAATGTTCTACTTGTATTATGGATTGATATTCATAATTTGTTTTTTTTGTGTCCTTTCTCTCCGGAAGAAATGCCTCATATCCTGGAGTAGATTTGCAATCTGCTTTTTGTCTCTTTTTTTGTTTTGGCGAGAACGATACTTTTATCCTTCTCTCTTTCTACTACGTGTTTTATATAAGTGTGTGTGTGTGTTTGTGGGTGAGTTTTTCACAAACAGATAATATGGAATTATTTCTAGCAAAAGGGCGATGGGGTGCAGCAAACGGAAAACTACCCGACGAACTGGTAGGCGGCTTCTAGAAATAATAATCTCTACAGCAAAACACTTATACGATGCCGTGAAGAAACAAATGCTCCTTCCTATTTGCCCACACAGTCAAAACAAAAAAAAAAGAACCCACCAGAAACACGGGGGTTAACAATCGTGAGAATCGGACACCGATGGATAAAAAAGGTCTCAAATGTGCCTCCGATTGGCCTCAATAGTGTGGGAGGTGGTCGGTCGGTTTTGTCAATCACCCCATTTTCTAACACATCGGGTAGGGATGGGTGAAGAAGTTTTGTTCAAAAAAAAGGGGGGGAGGGGAAGGATGAAAGCAGCTCAGTGCCGGGAGCGATGCTCCTCGCGACGTTCCCGATCGCGATCGCGTTCCCGTTCGCGGTCCGAAGATCGATACCGGTCGTCATTGTAGTAGCGTTTGGAGCTGTCGGTTGCGTTGTCGGTGTTGGTTTCCGGTGATTTTCTTGGGCGCGACCGGCGCGAGCTAAAAGTTGGGGACAACAAAAAACCAAGTTGAATCATTGATAGAGCAAAACAAACATTCGACAACCGGTTTGCCGACCACTGAAAAATTAGAATAAACTACTCCTTTACCCATGACTTACCCATCACGCTCACGATCGCGATCACGGTCGCGATCACGATCCCGCTCGCGCTCACGGGAACGTTCCCGATAGCGCGAGGTCGAGCGCTCTCGGCGCTGGCGTCTGTGGGAGCGTTCGCGCGAGCGAGACCGCTCCCGCCGGGAGTAGCTCTTTGTCTCGATGCCGTTCAGCGTGTCTTGCAGCGAAACGATCAGTATTTTGCACCGTTCGTCCTGCGCAACCTTCGATTGCTTGATCAGCGAGATTGCGGTGGCAAGGGTTTCCGTAGCGCTCGAGTATTCTCCGGCGGCTGCATCCGAGACGGCTCTGGAAAGAGACAGAGATTATGAGTGTTAAACGACAGCTTTCGCTTACGTATGCATAAAAAAAATTCGTTCGCGATAAGAAAAAAGTGAACCAAGCTAATTAAATGACGTAAATTTTATTATAAAGTTACATCACGTTGGTACTTTAAAAAATGTTCTGCCGACAAAACCATTCATGTTGGAAAGTTTTTCTATTGTTGTGTGGCCTTCATGACCAAATGCTACTCCGTTTGAGTAGCAGAGATTTAAGGGTAGTGCATATTTTTTCGTTTGATTGTAGTTTACAGACATAAGGAGGGTTACCAGTGCCGGGCATATTAATTATATTTGACCGGTTCAACTCCTCTGTTAATCTTTGGACATGATTTACCGTGGCCAGGATGTCAAAACCACTGGATCGTACTCTTTATGAATGTTTATGTTTCCTTTCTGATAATGCTGCTTGATTATGGAAGGCACTCCATGCGCCGGAAGCCTTGACAGGAAGAACGACTTTGTGCAAAGCCTTCACGCTGATTTTTAGCCACGATATGGCGTTCTATGGAAGTTTTGGGATCCCAAAAAATTTGAAGCATACTGTAACACGCTTCAAAAGGAACATAAAGTACCAGGTTTTTTTACAGCTCGTCGTCGTCTGGCTTCAAATAAGCTACAACATCCATTAGGGTCACGTTACTGCGATTTTCATAAAACATGTTTGACAGGACCTTCGAGCCGTTTTGTTTGAGGAACTTGCTTCGATCGACACATCTGTACAACAATGTCCATGTTTCTAAGCTGTTCTTAACACTCTGACGGCCGGGTACATCTATAGATGTAATGGCTCCGTTTCAGCTTGCATCCGATCACATCATTTTGGAATGCTGTCAACGCTTTCACCTAACACGCACCACAGCCTACTGAATGTAAACAAACATCAAATGGAAAGTAAACAAATTTCGCAGGGCGCGTTGCTGTTCATACGGAAATTCTAATAAAGATTGAAAAAAAAAACGATCAAACAGGGCGTCCAAATACGGAGGAACTAGTGCAAACGCGCCGGTCGCAAAGCGTTGCGACACCGTGAATTGTGCGGACGTCAAAGTGTTAACTATAAGACCAGTTGAAGCGACCTTCTGGCACAACGTTCTTGGCGAACAGGGAATGTCCCACATCAAACAAGTTCGTTCATTCAACAACATTTTTCTAAAACTAAACAACAAGCTTATCTACACGAACACTTACCTTGCAATAGCGGAACTGCTAACGGTGCGGTTCCTCGTCATAATCTCTTCGAATTCCGCCTCACTTAGCTGCGGTGTAATGGGATGCTCCGGGAAGCCACCAGGAGCACCCGGGGGCTTTCCACCTTGTACCGGCCACGGGCCACCGCGCAGTGCCCCGGCGGCTTGTGGGTTAAAGTGTGCCGGTGGGCCACCCTGCTGGCCCTGTGGTCCATGCGGTGGCCCAACCGGTCCGCCACCGTTCGGGTGGTTCGGAGGACCGCCTCCGCCCTGGTTGAAGAACGCAGGATTTACGTGCGGCGCTGGTCCCTGCGGTCCTCCCGGCGGCCCACCCATCGAGCCCGGGTGAGGGCCACGGGGTCCGTGCGGACCACCCTGCATGTGCGGTGGTCCTTGGCCAGGGCCTCCCGGGTGACCGGGTGGGTAGCCTCCATGCATCGGCGGTCTGTTCCAGTCGGGTCTAGGCCCACGCGGCATCCCATTCGGTGGACCTTGGAACTGTGAATAAATGAGAAAGATAGAATGTGGCACGTTAATAAAAACTAAGTTCCTTAGTTGTTGTTGTTGATTTCCAATTCAAAGTGAGTGAGAATGAGTGGGAGACGGGGGAGATGATAACTTGCCATCTGCGGCCTGTGCTGCATTGGGCCTGGACCTCCAGGGCCGCCAGGTCGTGGGCCGTTCATACGAGGCGGACCATTCCATTGATTTTGATTCTGAAACCTTGGCGGTTGCTGCGGTGGTCCATTCCCCTGATGCATTGGTGGTCCCTACAAATGGATGGTCAAATGGCGGTCAATCTATTCGCGAACCTAACCCCACGGTCCCGATGCTGTTACCTGAGGTCGCGGAGGCCCACCGGGCCCGGGATGTCCCTGCATGTGCATCGGCCCGGACATGTGTGGATGTGGATGGCGCATTCCTGGAGGCATGTTGGGGTTCATCATACGTGGCTGTGGTCCACCAGGTCCGCCTGGACCACCGGGTCCACCCGGGCCACCTGGACCTCCTCCGGGCGGACCGCCTGGTCCACCACCCATACCGGGTCCACCTGGTCCACCCGGTCCTCCTGGACCACCCGATGGGTGTCCCATCGGCATTCCCGGCACTGGCGGACGCGGTCCATTCGATTGTCCCGGAGCAGGCGGCGTGGGACGTGTTTTTTGTTGACTTTCGAACTGGTTTAATGCTTGCTTTGTCGGGAGTGTAACGACCGGGTTTTGGCCGTGCAGTTCCTTCTTCGGTAAACGCTCCATTACCAACCGCATGCTGTTCTCCGAACCGAGAGAAATCGCACAGAAACCCTTCGACTGGCCATTGGCACGGTTTTCGAAGAATTTCACCTCCTGAAAATCGTTCACTCCGACGTCCGCCACCGAGTCCGCGATGTCCTGATCCGTTGTCCACCAGGGCAGATTGCCCACGTACAGCTGGTGGCGCCGGGGAATGTGACTCAGCGACCAGGCACCGGGATGGTGATGGTACGAACCGTTCGTATCGATTCCTTCACCACGGTCAATGGACGGACCCCGGCCCGCATTGTTGCGATCACCGGACGGTACGATAACATCGTCGTAAAGATCGCCGCTTTCGCCACCGAAATCATCCTACAATATAAAAGCCATGCAATTGAGAAAGATATCCAGGAGGCATAAACGCACAATGCACGGTATACATTTTCATCCCACTGTAACTGGACCCGACCGTAGGGCAAACGCCTTCACTAAATGCACATATAGAGATGACACACGTTTAAAACCCACCGACAGGTCAGTCCTTCTCGTAACGATACGCCATTTGCACTTGATTCACGCTACTTACATTATTTTGCGAGTAATCCTGATCCAGGTCGTCGGCGTAAAGATCGATTTCAACGCCACCATCGGCCATCTTTGCTTCTTTCTTGAACGCGACTGTCGCAGTCGAACACTACGACGCCAACAACGGAAAAAGAAGACAGCACCACTACACGGGAGATTGAACCAGAATGCCTGCGGCGCTTCACCCCCGGAAACGATTCACTTTTTACGGTCTACAACGCTCACTCCAGCGAACACTACATTCTTTACCTGAATCTTCAAGTAAACAAAACTGCTGCAACGGTGCACTTTAGCTGTGAAAAACTTTCCGAAGCTGTGGAAATTGGATTTTCTTTTCACTTTTCGCGACGCACCTTCGGCGGCTGTGTCGAAGCAAAATGCCGCTGCAACTGTCACTAGCTGCACGACAGACTGTCAAAAATGAACAAACTAGTTAAAACAATGATATGCTATTCAAGGTTACTAGAACGAACTTGCTTGAAGAGATTTGATCAAGGTTTGTAAGACGAAGTGGTATTGATATATTTGTTACAGTTACCGCGTGTTATCTTTGAACAAAATATTCATGAATCCCTAAAACGGAGAAATTCATTCAAATTCATGAATGTGAATCTGATCTGAACTCTATTATCAACATTATAAAAAAGGCTAGGGCGTATTTTCATTAGAAATCAGTGTAGTGTAATAATTGATCTCCTTTCTGGTGGGCTAAGACTCCCACACTCCCTACTACGAAAACGCAATGAAAATTGCTCATTATTTCAAAACATGATAACATGATCATTCTTACTTTATAGCTGACATTACAATAATTTTGGGAAAATTAACACAGCCATATTACGGATAACATTAAATACTTAAGAACAAATGAAAAAAAACTGCATCATTCAGATTTATGGAGGTTGTTTTTATTGTTACATATTCAGCAGCAAATCCACCCCCGCATGTGAGTGAAAACCAACCACCACACAGAGCGGGGACAGATTCGTTCCAGCAGTTTAATCCTCCTCTTCTTCCTCGGCACCGCCGCCGCCACCCTGGCCCTTCTTCATGTTCTTCCTCTTGACGCGTCCAGGACGGCCACCGCCGAACGGAGACTTCAGCGAGAAGTCGATGTGCTTCTGCGAATCCAACCGGACGATGAACGAGGGAATGTTCACCACCTGCTTGCGGACACTGTTTGGATGAAGAATAGATTGTAGTACATTGATTAGTAAGAGTTATAAATCAATCTTCGATGGAGTAACGACCATTTCTATTCACGAAGGTTCAGCTAGGCTTTCGACACATAGGATCTGACTACGTAAATCAATTATTATAATCATTTAAATCGGTCAACTACAATTCACGTGTTTCATACAACCCGTTTGTGGCCAGATGATTTACAGATACATAAACTAAACAATAATATTTTGTAAGCGATTCAATTTGATAGAATTTTGTTTCGTACTTCTTCGGCCCTCTTCTTCCAAAAATAAGGTAAGAAAAGGTTCCTAAGACGATAGTAATATACCCTATAATAGAATAATGAGCGTTACCACAGTGCTCTCTGGCACTCTAGAACCGAAAGGAAGTAGATCGGTTAGAGTGTGGCCATAGGGAAAAGATCATACATTGATCGATCATATGCATGATTTAAGTATGATGTGATGTTCATAAGTTTTACATATATTTTCTATCGAATTGATTTGGTTGTTTCGTACTTCTTCGGCCCTCTTCTTCCAAAAAATAAGGTAAGAAAAGGTTCCTAAGACGATAGTAATATACCCTATAATAGAATAATGAGCGTTACCACAGTGCTCTCTGGCACTCTAGAACCGAAAGAAAGTAGATCGGTTAGAGTGTGGCCATAGGGAAAAGATCATACATTGATCGATCATATGCATGATTTAAGTACGATGTGATGTTCACAAGTTTTACATATCATATTTTCTATCGAATTGATTTTGATTGTTTCGTACTTCTTCGGCCCTCTTCTTCCAAAAAATAAGGTAAGAAAAGGTTCCTAAGACGATAGTAATATACCCTATAATAGAATAATGAGCGTTACCACAGTGCTCTCTGGCACTCTAGAACCGAAAGGAAGTAGATCGGTTAGAGTGTGGCCATACGGAAATAATCATACATTGATCGATCATGTACACAATTGAAGTCTCATGTGATGTTTACAGGTTTTGCATATCATATTTTCTATCGAATTGATTTTGATTGTTTCGTACTTCTTCGGCCCTCTTCCTCCAAAAAATAAGGTAAGAAAAGGTTCCTAAGACGATAGTAATATACCCTATAATAGAATAATGAGCGTTACCACAGTGCTCTCTGGCACTCTAGAACCGAAAGGAAGTAGATCGGTTAGAGTGTGGCCATAGGGAAAAGATCAAACATTGATCGATCATGTACACAACTTTTACATATCGTATTTTCTATCGAATTGATTTTGATTGTTTCGTACTTCTTCGGCCCTCTTCTTCCAAAAAATAAGGTAAGAAAAGGTTCCTAAGACGATAGTAATATACCCTATAATAGAATAATGAGCGTTACCACAGTGCTCTCTGGCACTCTAGAACCGAAAGGAAGTAGATCGGATAGAGTGTGGCCATAGGGAAAAGATCATACATTGATCGATCATATGCATGATTTAAGTACGATGTGATGTTCACAAGTTCTACATATCATATTTTCTATCGAATTGATTGGTTGTTTCGTACTTCTTCGGCCCTCTTCTTCCAAAAATAAGGTAAGAAAAGGTTCCTAAGACGATAGTAATATACCCTATAATAGAATAATGAGCGTTACCACAGTGCTCTCTGGCACTCTAGAACCGAAAGGAAGTAGATCGGTTAGAGTGTGGCCATAGGGAAATAATCATACATTGATCGATCATGTACACAATTGAAGTCTCATGTGATGTTTACAGGTTTTGCAGATCATATTTTCTATCGAATTGATTTTGATTGTTTCGTACTTCTTCGGCCCTCTTCTTCCAAAAAATAAGGTAAGAAAAGGTTCCTAAGACGATAGTAATATACCCTATAATAGAATAATGAGCGTTACCACAGTGCTCTCTGGCACTCTAGAACCGAAAGAAAGTAGATCGGTTAGAGTGTGGCCATAGGGAAATAAGCATACATTGATCGATCATATGCATGATTGAAGTATGATGTGATGTTCACAAGTTTTACATATCGTATTGTCTATCGAATTGATTGGTTGTTTCGTACTTCTTCGGCCCTCTTCTTCCAAAAAATAAGGTAAGAAAAGGTTCCTAAGACGATAGTAATATACCCTATAATAGAATAATGAGCGTTACCACAGTGCTCTCTGGCACTCTAGAACCGAAAGGAAGTAGATCGGATAGAGTGTGGCCATAGGGAAAAGATCATACATTGATCGATCATATGCATGATTTAAGTACGATGTGATGTTCACAAGTTCTACATATCATATTTTCTATCGAATTGATTGGTTGTTTCGTACTTCTTCGGCCCTCTTCTTCCAAAAATAAGGTAAGAAAAGGTTCCTAAGACGATAGTAATATACCCTATAATAGAATAATGAGCGTTACCACAGTGCTCTCTGGCACTCTAGAACCGAAAGGAAGTAGATCGGTTAGAGTGTGGCCATAGGGAAATAATCATACATTGATCGATCATGTACACAATTGAAGTCTCATGTGATGTTTACAGGTTTTGCAGATCATATTTTCTATCGAATTGATTTTGATTGTTTCGTACTTCTTCGGCCCTCTTCTTCCAAAAAATAAGGTAAGAAAAGGTTCCTAAGACGATAGTAATATACCCTATAATAGAATAATGAGCGTTACCACAGTGCTCTCTGGCACTCTAGAACCGAAAGAAAGTAGATCGGTTAGAGTGTGGCCATAGGGAAATAAGCATACATTGATCGATCATATGCATGATTGAAGTATGATGTGATGTTCACAAGTTTTACATATCGTATTGTCTATCGAATTGATTGGTTGTTTCGTACTTCTTCGGCCCTCTTCTTCCAAAAAATAAGGTAAGAAAAGGTTCCTAAGACGATAGTAATATACCCTATAATAGAATAATGAGCGTTACCACAGTGCTCTCTGGCACTCTAGAACCGAAAGGAAGTAGATCGGTTAGAGTGTGGCCATAGGGAAATAATCCTACATTGATCGATCATGTACACAACTTAAATGTTATTTGATGTTTCACATGTTTTGCATATCGTATTTTCTATCGAATTGATTGGTTGTTTCGTACTTCTTCGGCCCTCTTCTGCCAAAAAATAAGGTAAGAAAAGGTTCCTAAGACGATAGTAATATACCCTATAATAGAATAATGAGCGTTACCACAGTGCTCTCTGGCACTCTAGAACCGAAAGGAAGTAGATCGGTTAGAGTGTGGCCATAGGGAAATAATCATACATTGATCGATCATGTACACAATTGAAGTCTCATGTGATGTTTACAGGTTTTGCAGATCATATTTTCTATCGAATTGATTTTGATTGTTTCGTACTTCTTCGGCCCTCTTCTTCCAAAAAATAAGGTAAGAAAAGGTTCCTAAGACGATAGTAATATACCCTATAATAGAATAATGAGCGTTACCACAGTGCTCTCTGGCACTCTAGAACCGAAAGAAAGTAGATCGGTTAGAGTGTGGCCATAGGGAAATAAGCATACATTGATCGATCATATGCATGATTGAAGTATGATGTGATGTTCACAAGTTTTACATATCATATTTTCTATCGAATTGATTGGTTGTTTCGTACTTCTTCGGCCCTCTTCTTCCAAAAATAAGGTAAGAAAAGGTTCCTAAGACGATAGTAATATACCCTATAATAGAATAATGAGCGTTACCACAGTGCTCTCTGGCACTCTAGAACCGAAAGGTAGTAGATCGGATAGAGTGTGGCCATAGGGAAATTAGCAAGCATTAAGACGGAAATTGGATTTTGGCATCCACACGTTTTGTTCGACCAATAGCAATACTTTCATTATACATAACAACGACATGTTTCTGGAATCTTCTTCATGACCATCGAAGTATGTTAACGTAAAAGTAAGGTTAATGTAACTGTTCTTGCATACGTATGTTTTGTACCTTCAGGATTTTCTGAGTAGAAAGTCTAGTGAACCCGTATTGACAGACTTTATGCCTAGAAATGATTGTTACGCCGTAATGGAATCAACTCTAATGTGGATATATTAAAATGTAAATATGAAATAATTGGAAAGAATCACATGAGCAATTTACTCGCGTTTCCGAAGTCGGTCATACGTAAAGTGGAACCATTGATTGATCATGCAATCATTTTCGTGGCTACATGTGTCGTTCATTTGCGGCCCTCTTCTTCCATGGAGTTGGGTAAGAAAAGGTTCCTAGGACGATAATTTTATATACCCCAGAATAAATTATGAGCGTTACCACATGCTCTCTGGCACTCTAGAACCAAATGGAAAGATATTGGTCTGAGTGTGGCCTAGGGGAAATATTGTTTAACTAACGTGAATGCTCCTTACTTTAAGTATGACCAACTCTCAGCAATAAAAAAGAACGTTTAGAGGAGGAATCAATGAATGAAAGCTTAGAGCCCATCCATGATTCGTTCAAATCGTAATTCTTTAGCTATTTCTGCTCTATGTAAATGATTCCTTTCCAGGGAATTGTAAAAATGCTTAGATTTAATGTTACCTCATCCGATTTTCCATTAGAAACATGCTACTCTTTCACTTTCGGTACGAGTTCGAGACTACCTGCGACGTGTGCTTGGCCGTGTGTTATGGATGCGCTCCGACATCTCTCGCACGTTATCACAAAGTACTTGCGTACTTGGTCGTTTTGTGCTCTCTTCCGGGCCACGACGAGGATCAGATCCCGGGCGGAAGTATTACACGAATTTACATTTGTGCCGCTCTGTTTGGCGTTATCTACAGCACTCGTGGTAGAGTGAAAAGACACTAAGCCCACAGGGTGCACACCGATGCAATCGTGTTTTAAATGTGAGGCGTTAGAAACCGAAATTTCTTGCGATCTTCCGGCTTCTAAGTGGCACTCACGATCATTTGCGGCAACACGAGGTCAGCGCAAAATCTCTCTAGAGAACTGATACAGAATAATGGTGATGGTGAGCACATGGTTCCATGGTTGGTTCGGTTTCGTAAGTTAGCTTGGCGGAGCACAAGTCTGAAAATCAATCAAATAATGTCGTACAAGTTGAACTACTCACCGGATGTGTCTCTGGCGGATCAATACACGGGCATGATGGTACGACTTGGCCAGTCCGAGCTTGAACACTTGCGTCTGCAGACGGCGCTCAAGGAAATCCTCAATACGCAGACCGAGTACGTAATCGAGCTTCATGCGGGATTCATCCAGCACACCAATACGGACAAGACGACGGAGCAGGGCGTTACCTGAAATCAATTGAACGGCCTTACGTTAGCATACTTTTCACGATGACCATCCATCCGACAGGCGTGGTGGGTTAATAGAATGCTTCAGGTTTTATATTATCAACAAAGTATTTTGTTTCTGCCAAGAAGTGTCAGAATATATAATTATTTTAGTTCATCACGTTAATAGTTCACTAGTGAAAGTAGCCTCAGTTAGTTATTAATATTAATTTTTCACGATTTCTTACCCTGGAATAGACGCTTCTCGTCCTTCTCCTCCAGCGTTAGCAGCTCACGGGCGGCTTTGCGAATCTTGGCCAGCGTGTACTTGACACGCCAAACCTCGCGCTTATTACGCAGACCATACTGGCCAATGAATTTCAATTCCGCATCGAGACGAGGTTTCTCGTACGGACGACGTGGCGTAACGTAGGTCTTCGAGAAGACCGAAGGAATACGGTGGTTCACCATCTTTGCACCCAAGCGGCACCACACTTACGTGTTGCCTCGTTGAACTTCAGCTGCGAAAAGAGACCGAGCGCCGTGCCGGAAGCTGCTAGTGATGGGATTTCCGTGCAAGATGACAGCTTCAACATTGGCTGTCAAAAAAGTCTAGGTATATACAGTTGGTCCCCGCAGTACGCGAATGTTTGGGACCGGACGCAATAGCGTATGGCAGCGCTCTGTGAGCTATCGAACAAGACAAACACGACAAACACGACAAAAAAAAAACGATCAAACCCAAGCAATCGTATGGAGGTGCTCTGTCAACCTGCATCGAACATGTCAGACAAACACGACACAGAACAAAACAGTTTGATTTTGTCGTGCAGGGCTGTATCCCACGGTGAAACTGTATATACCTTGTTTATTCTGCTACCTTGCTGCTGGGATGAGTGACAGTTCTTCACGACAATTCGCAGAGCACCCTTCGAACAGTGTCGTGTTTGTCGTGTTTGTTGGACTGTTCACAGAGCGCTGCCTATATCGAATTTTCGCGTATTGCGGATTTCCTCTGCCATTACGTTTATACCTCATATTGAAGAGTTGACACTGAGAGGGAACCGCTTATTTAACATATCTTTTATCGAAATCACTAATAAGTGTTCCATTTTTTACATTGCATAATTATGTCTCTGTTAAAAAGTGTATATTAAAAACTTCATTCTACCAAAACAAAGTAAAATTGACCAGTCAGAACTCAAGCAACGCTATGAGCTGTCAGTTGTAAAAAATCGCGTATTGCGAATTCGCGTATATCGAGTATCGCGTACTGCGGGGACCAACTGTATATAAAATGTATTTTACCGCGAGCCAAGATTCCTAGAGCTACGCCTAGTTTGGATCGCCACTGTTTTTCACTGCTTCAAACCATATAATTCCTGTATCAGAAAATCTATTTGATTTGAATTTCAATGAAAAGTCCTATCAGTGTAGCTACATAAACCGGAGATTCTAACCTCAAAATTGGTTAATTTTTGTACTCGACACCAGCAAGGTAAAGAAACATGAAAAGCTGTGGTGATCCAACCTGTAGCTCCAGTAATCTTGACATATATGTTTAGCTGTAAATCGTTCTATATGACGCTACCTTTAGAAGTAGCCTTGGGCACAACTGATCAAAACAAATGTCCAGTTTTAGTTGATTAAAAGTAAATAAAATGACTAGTTGCTTGTCCAAGGGACTTTTCTTTTTGCTATATACTATCGTGTTTGTTTCGTGTGGAGTCTTTAGTTTCGCTTCGCAGAATGGGACTGAGGATATTCACTCGTCGACAGGCGCTCCAACTTTGGAAATGGGTAAGTCTCCCTATCGATAATACCTTTGACCTTTATTTTATGGTTTTAATCATCTTTTACTTTGCTTTCCGTCGCCGATGATAACAGTCCGTGAGGTCATTGAGTTGGCAGTACCGGTGCATAAGAAGATGAACGATATCAATGACTACCGGGAAATTATACTACCACCTTATTCGAATACACGCATCGCATTGTCGAACTATTCCCGAAACGCTGGTGAAAACGTCGGCTATGCGCTGGTGCAATTGCATGCATTCGAGTTCAATGTCACACTTAGCTACAACAGCACTATCGTGGATGGTGGACATCTTACGGGCCAAAATATTGGTCTGTTGCTGTACGGTGATGGCGATCTGTACGCACTGAATCTTAATCCCAAGCAGCCGGTGTGGGTTGCGCTCGTACTGATGCTGTACAACCAATCCGCCCCGGTGCCGGGAGGATGCAACTTGGAGTTTCCGGTCGAAGTGTCTCCCATCCTGAATGTAACGCTCACCTCGGAAGTCATTATCGTCGACACGCCGGCGGCATCGGTTGCTCACCAGTTCCGTAACGGCCCGAATGGTTGCGGTAAGGCACGGTTGCAGTACGAATCGTACTACATCCAAATGCCGGCGCACGACTTTTCGCAGCGGTCGTACTTCGGCGCCATACGTTCGCTCATCAGCTACGCAAATGCCAATTCTTCCGGACGGCAGAACTCGCTACACGCCCCGTTACAAATCAACCGGCACGAGTATGGGCGCTTGAACGGACGTGGGATGGTGTTTGTAACGGCCGTTATTGACCCGGTGCATCGGGGCTTTTCGCTGTACGTTCCGGCACACACCTACTCCTGCCAGCCATTCATCAATGAGGCGGAATGCTATGGTCTTAATATTCCACTTCGCGTTTTTGCGGTCATCTTGACTATTTTCGCTGTCGTGGAGATTGTCGTCGGTTGGATTCCGTCGGTTGTCAAGTGTCCCATATGCATGGCATGTATGAGTGTCCTGTTGTCGATTGAATACTTAGATTGGCTCGGAAAACCACTCCCTCCTCAAACAATCATCACGTGCCTGGTAGCAATGGCAATTGTTGGATTGTTGTTCGGGGTGTTGTTTTCATTCCTTGCACCAATTACGGGGAGGGTTATATGCTCGTTCTTGACTGGCTACCTTATCTTACAAACAATGTTCGGGCTGATTGGTAAGTTCCCCATTACCGTCCTTCAATCATGTGCAATGTTTTAAATAAATTCTCTTTCTTTTTGATTATTAGATGGAAACTTCTATAACATGCCAAACATTTCCCTGTATATCGTACTGGGAGCAACACTGATCGGGCTCGCCCTTAGCATCATGCTACCGATCGTCCTCATCACGCGCTCAGTCATACTGGGTGCGATCTGCATGTTCTACACCATTAACACGATCTTCGGTGCCCAGCTGGACTACCCACTGCGCCACTCGGTACGTCGACTGTACGTGGAAAACTATCGGTACGTTCACGCCGATCCATCGCTGGACGGGAATGACGCCGTGGCGCTGGCGACTTTCGTCTTCACCATGGTGGTTTGCCTGTTTCTGCGCTCACGCTACCAATCGGATGAGGTACAGGGTGACTACTCGCGCATCGAAATTCCCTGCCACGGTTTGGCCAGGCGGCGCCACGATGATGACGAGGATCGGATCGAACGGAGCACGGTCATTGCGGCAGACGATACGGCGGCCTACCAGCGATTCGTGAACGAGCAAACGGTCATTACGCGGTGGACCAGCGGCGACGATGATGTGTTCGAGTCGCCGCAAACAAACTCCCGGTTCTTCCGAGTCTTGCGACGCACAGCAAGGTCATAAACTTTCTTGATGTTTATATTCTTGGTCTCCTATAGACCTTTCATATATTATTCTCATGGAATATGCTTGGAAACCAAAAGAATGCTATACTGTGTGCACAGCAAATTGGCGATAAAAATTGTTGATAGTATTTAATCATTAGATTTGATGATCATCCGCTATCTTTCAGCAAATCTCAACAGGTTCTACATTGGAGGCATCATACGAAAGTCTGAAATTTTAGTAGTTACTATATGTATACAGATATTGATAAGATTGAAAGAAGATCTAAAAATATTGGAATGCAAACTATATTCCGTAATAAAACTTCTAATCAACAAAATAACAAACAACCCATTTCATTAAAAAAAAAAACAAAGAGTTTACAAAGCAATTAAATTCACGAATGATGGATTTAACATAAAGCAATGTTTAATGCCTTTAATGTAAAGATTAAATCACGAACTTTAAATAATAGTGATATGGCTCTATAAAAACTATTTTTCTCCTTAAAACTTGGCGAGAATTTGTGTTATTTTTCCGTCCATTCACCATTTATCAGGGGATAAAACATGCAAAGCGATTGGACCGAGCAAAAGAAAATGCATAAGTTACCAAACGAAGCTAAACCTCCGTTTTTCATTGCCCGCCTTTCCATTTATTTGCACAATAATTCGCTCCCGGGAGGGTCACACATTCGCCTCAGACAGAGTGGCGTTAAGGGAATTCCAGCTTGGCTCCCCTCACTTCCCATGGGCTCGCACGTCGTATCCCCCTTTACCAGAGACCGAAGCGGATTGACATCGTCGTTTGGGATCTACCATTAACTTACAATTAATCACTAGCACCAATCTGTTTCCCGGGAATAGCGACCGAAGGTATGCTGCTATGCTCCAACAGGGAGCAACCCTGGCTCGACAACAACGACCACCCCAACTCTACCAACCCCATCAAAAAACTGGCTCTGCACATGCAGTCGGCGAGACTTGGGCTGCAGACACACGCCCTTTTTGACGAGACAGTGACGATCAGACATGTAGTCACGAAGACACCTGGGAGGGAATCCGTGCAGGGGTTGCCCGGGGGGCGGAATCGGGAGGACGATCGGTCGAGCTGGTGCGAACAGCGACAGAAGTGCACCGCCGGAGATGACGGGATTCGCTTTCATTAATCTTGCGGGAATATTCGGTACAACTCAATTAATCATCGCGTTCGCCGAAGCGTGGAAGAGGAACGGCCCTGTCTTCCCCGGGGACAACTTCGGTGGTGGCCCAATTTACAATGTAAATGTTCTGCTCGATTCTCGATTGTTTGTTCGCTTTTAATTGGATTTCGAGAAAAATACATTTTAACTCCGATCGTTGGGTGAGCGATGGAGGGGTTTGTTTAGCGGTTGCAATTCTCATGCCGATGTATGTGGCACCTTTGCAATGTCCAAGGAGAGGATGGTTGGGATGGTCAGCGGCTTAATAGGAAAGTTTATGGGAAAGCTTCAGTTTGAGAGTAGAAAGAATAACGTCATAATTGAATTTCGTGATGTCGCCATTGAAGCCACATTCATTTAAGATCCTTTCATTGAGCATGAGCGGTAAGTTCTTCAATTGTTTACTTTACTTTAAAAGGAAGTTGTAAGATTTTTTCCAGTTTTATAACGATTATTTTATTTGTATTTCTGTGAAACCATTCATCTCTTTTGTCCAAGTCTTCTACCGTAATTGAAAAAGCAGAAGTAGCTAAAACCTTAATAATTTAGCAGTGCAATAGGATTGGGCCAGTAACTTGATAATTCTACCCAATTGTTATAAAAAAAACTCAACGTATTTCGCTGGTAATTGAAATCTTTTCATCACCTTTTTCTAGTTCATGCTCAGAAAGGAGCAGAAGGAAGACACATAAAAAGAATTTCCAAAGCACTTCGGAGGGCGGAGTTATGCTCCAATGCGCCGCTTTTCAAGCACGAAACTAGTGGTGGGGAAATTAAATCCCTGCAGGGATTCGAATCTTTCGACGCAAATCCATTCTGAGATGCGGATCTTCGAGTCCGAATCTCAATCCGTCATATCATGCGTGCTAACCTAACTAAGATTATCAATGTAGAGTGGTAGTTATATTCCAATTTCGGTAAACATGTAAATCAGAACCTTATCTGAATCATTATCATTCCGTGGGCTAAATGTGATGGTAAAACATCTCGGATAATCGACGTTCTACTGTATTTCTTTGTCAAAAACAGGATCCACTGTTGTGCGACATAAACCATGTTGCAGCATAAATTTCCCCTCGAGCGACATAAACTTTCAACATGAAAAGCTTACCGTGAAATGTTTCAAGTCCGGCGAAGGAAAGAAAGTAAAATTTGTTGATGATTTACCGTGCGATCGATGGTGAAGAGAATGGAAATTGTGTTCGTTTAGTTCAAATAAGCAATAAGTTTTTTTTTAAATATAGAATTTTTGGAGCGTTTTGAACCACTTTTTGGCCAATTGCGTGATGCTTTTTGGGACGATCAATCAATTTGTCATTTGCTGTTTTCTTGTATTTTAATACGAAAAAGCACTGGCCGTGTAAAAAAGCATTCATTATATTAACACACAGTTTTTATATCATAAATAACACTATAGGATCACTATTTGATATTTACATTTGTTATTTTCATCAGATATTATTTTATTATGATGTTTTCTGATGTTGATGTTCGTTTCTTCTTTGTTATGCTTATTCCTTTCTTCTTTGTGCTCTGCTTACCAATTATCTGGAGAACTATGCTGATCATTATCTTGGTCACTTTTCAAACAATCCCACGTGGTTTTGACCGATCAACGACGTGCTCCCAAGGAAGCGCAAAGGATGAACGGGAGAGGTGTAAGAAGATTTGTCAACTTCCGTTGGGGATAATGTGGTTCCGTTTGAAGGGCAGTATGGTATCCACCACAACGCTTCGAAAGCGCATTACGCGATGTAATCCGGCCTCCCTTCAGCCAGCCAACATTCCAAGGGCCAACGTATCGATTCGTGGGGCAATACCCAACACCAAATTCTTTTCCCTCCAGCAGAGCATTATCGTAATCCATCAAGGATCGTTAATAAAATCGATCGACAAGCACTCTTTAGTCCGGGCCTACATAGAACCGCATTTTCTTCCGGTTAAATTTGGATTATTTTTCTTCTTTCCGCTGGCTTTTCGAAACGGGCTCGTGGTTCACAAGAAAATTCGAACGTCACAATCCGTTGATCGAATCTTCAGATGCGTTTCGTCGCGTGTGGCTAAACTGGTCCACATCTCGATTCGGGGACACTCCATTTCAAAATCTTTATTTATTCCTGCACCATTTTCATGTGCCTATGTGTACGGCTAAGCTGAACTGCTTTTCTAAAACAATAAAACAAACCATTCCCCGCACACAACGCGTGGTAAGAAAAACAGTTTTATCAATGATGGCTTGATTTGATGGGATTGTAACGGCCTCGTTACGATTCCTCTGGCGCTTGACAATAAATCACAGCAGTGCTAGGAAAGCCGGGTGGCGTATGTCTTTCGGTAACATTTTTCCTTCCCATCAAAAAACCTAAAAAAACACCCGGAAAAAAATCCACCTTGGGGGTATAAAATTGATTGGATTAAATAGGGTTTCTTTTCATGATGGAGGCGCTTTTTGGTGCACTTTTTCCCCACCCGTGTTTAATTACAGTCTTATAGGCTTGCTTTTGAGCTGAACGAAAACGAAGTGAACGGTAATGCGATACAGATTAATTGACTTGTTTCGTAAATTTAATTAGCAGGCATTAGGCAGGCAGCGTGTATGTGTGTGTTTGTGTGTTTGCATGATTTTACATTCTTTTCCTTCTGCTCTCTACCCAACCGGTCAACTTTCGCTCGCTATTCGGGCATTGACTATATCGTCCGTTTTGATTTTTGTTTTATGCTACCCCTTTAAGCATATGATTTAGAAAAGCCATAACGTGCATCACAATTCGATGGGGATCGCTTTCGCTTTTCGCATTACCAACATTATTGAGTGCGTTTCTTTTTGTTTCGCACCGTTCGAATCTATGCTATGTCTTAACTACCCTTTTGCTAATGCACTTATTGAAACACAATGCCGTCCAAGACGTTTCAAAGCTGCCTTTACTATTTCTACCCAAAAACGGTGAGGCTGCAAAGGGTTGAACGAGAAGAAAGTTTCAATGAATTAAATGTTGAAAGCCACCGATGCCAACCATCGGTAGTTGCGCACGCCGTAATGTGGATGGGTGGTAATTAAATTAAAAAAAAAAGCCCGAGTGCGTTCACAATTTTTGGGTGAAATTCAAATTTCTATCGACCGTTGGATTTTCGCACACAAAATGCAACCTGTTGATGATGACGATAATGATGGCACCGGGAATGGGCAATTGTAATTAGAAAGTGTGTGTGTATCTGTGTTTATTTTTTTATATCGTAGCCCTAGCTGGGTGTGTTTAGTTGGCTCGTAATTACGCACGGGGCGAAAATACACACCAAAGGGTTCAATGGCACATTTGGGGCGCGCTCGCTGGGTGTTGGTGAATAAAACCTTCCGGGGACCCAGTTTGCCTAGTATTTTCCGAAAGGCAAATGCAAATTTGGCAAGAGAAATTTCGAACCCCAAAGGTCGGCAAAGATGAAGCACCTTTGTTTAGATCGGAAATGGCAGGAAACAGCTCATTACGCTTGGGGAGTGAAAGTACTAAATGGATCATCAACTGCATTGGGGTTCGTCCAAATCGTAAGGCATCTTTAGCTCTGCCTGAAATCGTTCATTACGACCTGATTATCGACTCGGCAACCTGTGCAAGGGCGTGTGAAGTGGATTAGTTTGATGGATGGCGGGCGAAGACAGTAGGCGGACAGTGGAAAACCCACGTGGTATCGATTATTCAATTAAGTATCGTGTCATTTTGTCATTTGGCCTTCCACTTCTTAAAAGCTGTCAAACGAGTGGAGCTCGCCGTGGTGGCCATAAGTGGTGTCCCATTGATGCATCATTAATTTGCACGCAACCGATCGTTGGATTGGGTTTTCCTGTGCCTGCTGGTTGCTTTCCCTGGCGCACGTCCTTGGCACAAGGGGGTGGTCCACATTTGATAACATAATTATCACTATGTCCAAGCGATTTGCGGTGACACTAACGCTAGGGTTAGCAATTGATTTACATTCAGTTGCGTTGTTATGTTTGATAACTTCATCTGTACACTGATAGAACTTTGAACTAGTTAAGGTATATAGTTATAAGTTTGCGAGGATAGCTTTCTGCATATCTACGTATTTCTTGCACTCTTCTGATCTGGTCAGTGGTTTCTTGAGGTGGTTGTTGTTGTTGAATTGATTTAACATCTAAGTAAGTGAAGATTCTTGACGAAATTATGTACAACTTGTTATACGTTACTCATAATAATCATAATACAGGGTGAGTAGGGAAACTTGACGATTTGCAATAAACCCCCGAATTTCAGAAACGTAGTCAGCATGAGATGACAATAAGCTCATTTAAAAACTGGTTTCTTGAATTTTCATAATTACACAAACCACATGTCTTCAAACGTTGGATACATGAGTTGCGTTCGCCGTCGAGAAAATAAGGATTTTCACGAGCCTGTTTTTTCGTTGAGGGTTGATGTGCGGTGGAAAGCGCCCGCCATCGAGTTGACTTCCTAAGATTTTTACAATGGGCTTTATCTGACATCTACTCCCTTAAAAAAGGAATGTGATGTGATGATGACTCGGGTCGGTTAAAGGTCGACCAGTGTTATGAGCAGAGGCGGATCATAGGGTAAGCAAACTAAGCAACTGCTTGTGGCGCCGAGCCTTTGAAGGCCCCGTGTTTTTAATTTTTAATTTTATATGCAAAAATAATAGTGTTCTCCTGAAACAACGAGTGCAAAACTATGAATCAATTCTGTTCGTGTTTTTTGGGAGATGATGAAAAGATCAATACACTGATACTCTCAGAACGGTTTGAGGATTATGAAAATATGTTTGCATGAGAAAAACCAATCTCTTGCACATTTCCAGACATGGAAATAATTCTCAACATGTTTTTTTTAAACTTAACCTTTTTGAACCGCTTCAATGAAAAGGTCTTTTCCAGGTTTCAAACACCCGAAAAATTATTTGAGATGTAATAAGGATGAAAAAACACTTATCAATTTTGTTCAAAGAGATGTTCAATAAGCTCTTTGAAAAATATTGATGATTTTGCATGAAAAAAGTATCGGCAAAAATGTGTTAAATCTCGTATAGAACATTGATACGAAAAAAGACGAAAGAAAAAACTATTAACTATTTTTTTCTTATAATGGCTTCTAAAATTTGTTTTAAGGATGTTTAAAAATAATAGTAATCATGTATCGTGGATAATTGTGATGTATTTGTAAATTTAATTGCAACATTTTCATTCGGTGGAAAATGAGCCTGAATTATGAAGATCGAGGTTAAAAGAAAAAAAAGGCCAAGTAATCTCGACATTACTTTAAACAACATTGATTGTTCAAAAGATCTACAAATGTTTCATAAGTGTTGTGAAATAAAAAAAAAACTGAAATTTATATCCTTTTACCTTCTATTAATGGCATAACATGTTTTTGTGACATTGTGGTAGGAACAACTTTGGTGGCCTTAGAACAATATTTGGGAAGCCCTTCCCTTTCCCTTTTGCAAGTAGCGTGGTTAAACTATTAGTTGACAAGTGTTGTGATATTTAACGATCATTTTGCCACCGTGTGCCGCCTCACTTGGAATCGTGACAGTGTGAAGCCCCACTACCCCTCCCGGCGAGGCGTTTAAGTCCACGATATTTTCTGCCAGCCTCGGTGGGGGCGTGGGAAATGGGTTTGAATGTTTTGTTTTTCTTTTTCCCGTGCACATTCCATGCTGCGCGGCATGCGGCCATCCCGCTGGGGGTGTCAACTGGTTTATCGTTCGCTCGGGTGGTTTGTGGGGCGTTCAATGGGTGGGCTCGTGGTGGTTTTCGGGGGCAGCTAATACCTACTTACCCCGTTTGAAAATCGCACCGCGGGGTGGATGACCGCCCAGAGTGAGTAAGATCCGCGCCGGATCGCGTCAAGGTTAAGCCGGGTGGCACACGTGGCGGCACGAGAGCCACAGCAACATCGATTTACCGCCTTGGGATATTTGGGAGATGTCAAAAGAACGATTAGAAACTAGACTGTTGCGATCGATGGTGAAACAAACGCTCGAACGGGGTATACAAACAGAAAAAACAACCAACACGCACCGCCCAACTTGCTGCGGGCTTACTAACTAAGGAAGGTGAAAGTATTGGGAACAAAGAAACCAAAACAAAAAACATCCAATAACATAACAGCATGCCAATGTGCCTATATGTTCATCTAATTTTCGATTTCATACATCGACCGCTCGATTGCGCCGGATCATCAACCGATGGTGGCGTGGAAACTCCGGCCCCGCACCTCAACTCTTAGTAACTGGCGAAAGGAAAATTTGGAAATTGGAAGCGATGCGATTATCTGCCGTTCCGCCGTTTGATGTGCGTTTCGCGCGCTGCCGGTATGCATTGTTACGCCAGTCTGTAACGATCGGTGCCATAATTAATTAAACTGCAACAACTGACGCGTGCGTGTGTGCCTGTGCGCTTGTGTCTGTACGTGTGCACGGTGAACGGTAAACAATATCACAGGGTGAGCACAAGGCAGCTCGCTGATCAGATTTGATGCGCCTTCCGCGATTGCATCGTTTCCTCGTTACCAAGCTCCTTCTCTTTCCTTCTCTCTAGTGTATCTTTTCACTGCTTGGTGGCTTATTTGGGACCCACTTAAACGGATCCGAGCTGAAGTTGATCTCACGCATGTGTGTGTGTGTGATGATCGCTATCGGGCAGAGTTAATCGATGCACTGACAATGGGCGCGCTGTCGGAAAATCGTTCAACTCGACGAGGATCATTAGACGATGGTTGTATAATTGGGTTAACTCATAAAACTCCACAGGGCGAAAAAGGCTGAGCGTGGCTTATCGCACCGGGAACATCGAACAAGATGCGTACCATACTGATATTTAAAATCACAACGATTTTCGTGAATTATCTGAAAAGCACAGATCCATTTATACACCATTCATTTTCTGTGATATTTTTCCAGAGTGTTTGATGCCATACACATCTAATTCTTCTCATGATGGCCTTAATTCCTTGATCACGATATGTTGTGTTACATTTTATTTCTGAACTATTGATGAAACATTTTATTGTTTGTTTTGCATTAGTTTGACAATATATTTAATGTTTTTAGTTTTCCTAATCAATTTTACAACAATGTTATTCTTTTTTTTTAAAGCAAAGTGTTCATCTGATCTTTTTTCACGATTCTGTTTTTTTAAATAAATTCACTTTAATGTTGACAATGTTAATGTTTAATGACACCGAGTAGATGACATATAATCGAATATATTTTCTCAATGTTTACGATACACATAGGAGTATGTTACTTTCTCAAGCAATATTTTTACATTTAAAAACTTAAACATTGTGATTATAAAAAAAATATTTACAATTGTTTTCCTCTCCAGAACCGTTAATCGAGTAGTACGTTTTTCATGTACCAACACCGAAACGTACTGAAGTTCATTCCGTGAGAAGATTATGTTTTTGTTTTTGAGTGGTATTATTTATGTTTAAAAAGTTCGTATAAACATCCACTATCGTATGCGAGGGAGAAGCCGTAATTTTGGCAGTATTTATCATGTTGGTCAGCAGCTTCGGTCTTTCGGCGGCGATGCACCGGTTCTCGCAAGTCATGACCAAGCGGGAATCTTCTCTTTGCTTCCCTGGCCTTTGGCCGCTTGGTGGAACCATTTTTCGGAGGCGATTTTTCGCACAATCCAAGTTCGCCACGGAACGATGCACGTGGGTTGCGGCGACGGTCTGGTTTGGTTGAGGTACTGTTGGGATTTGTCAATATTCCATGGTGCAACGGTGCAGTCGTCGCTTGGAGATGGGTAAGATGGAAGATGCGGGATAAAGGAAAACTATGTGACAGCACAGTGCGTGGACGGTTGGGGATGACAGTTGAAACGGTTTCACGTGCACCGTTGTGGAGCAAGGCCTCGGTTGAAGTTGCTGCTTATTGTTGCTAAACCCAATCCGAGTACCACCGACAGGACTGGCGCGGAGGCGAGACATTCGGTGTCTGGTTTAGCGCCCCATTGTCACATTTAAGCAACGCAAGTTTGCCGTATTTTTGGCGTTTCTCCGGGGCATTGTCGGGAGCACAGTACCGATGGGACTACATCCTAAAGAACCGAACGGTTATCTCTAACCGCAGTCTTTTCCGTGGACGACCGACATCTGGGCCGGTTGGTGCGGCTCGTTTGTATTCCTGCCGGCTGATAAAAGTAAATTTATACACCACCGAAATTGTGCAGCTCTGGCGTTGACTGATATCTTGGCGTTTCGGGCGCTTGTTTCGTTTCATATTATAAGAGTTCGATGTTCGGATTCGTAGCTGTCACTAGTGGCACGGCTCCTTTTTGGCAAAGATTCATGTCAAGATGGCAATGATGGAAATATTTTACCATGCAATTTCAGTCCTTCGTGATGCAACCATTTACATTTTTTTATTCCTCAAACCAATGGTGGTGGTATACATTTTTGAAAAAATTATCTTTCTTAGATTACCAATGCTTAGGTTTTGCTAGATCTCGTATTATTAAAAAGTTGTTTTATTATTGTGCTTTTTATGAGTTTAGTTTTGCTTTACCTGAAGAATTAGTCTACCAAGAAAGGTTTTTACCTCTTTTTGTTATTTTATCAGTACCATCATATTGCACTTTGTCCAGAAGTAATTGGGCCATTGACAAAGTTTCAGGGTTTTTATAATTTTTAAATCTATGCTTTTTTCCTGTATTTTTCGAACAATTTCATTATTACGTTGAATGTCCCGGATTTGAGCTTTTTCTAATTTAATTTTCTCAAAGCTGTTGACGGTATGATTGCGAACTGATTGTATTGGTGTGAAGTACCATGGAACATTTTCCTAACAACTTAATATCCTCTCTAGGATCAAACCTACGAGCATCAACGAGATAGTTCCATCGACAATCGCTCTAAGCTTCGATTATTTAATGATGTTGGGCTCTCGTTCAGCTCACAATTTGTTGATCGAATAATCTCAGCTCGTCCCTAATAAAAAGGCTAGATTCCGAAAGTCCCCGATTTCAAGTCGTTAGCTTCGGCAGAGCGCAGTGATTTACTTTGCTCAAGATTTATGGGATTTATTTATGGACCTTACGTGTCCAGTCCAATCAGTCCAGAGAGTATGAAGGCTCACAGAATACCTTCAAGTGCATAGGAAAATAAACAAACTAATTCGAGTATAGCACCCCAAAATGGAAAAAAAGTCCAATCAACTGTCCCGGGCTGATGGTTGAGATCTCGTTATCAGCCACGTGTGGCTTTTTCCCTCTGTGTGTGTGTGTGTGTGTGCCCGGTGACATAAAACAAGGTGGTGCCACAAATTCCGTTAATGTCATTAGATTAATGGCACGATTGTTGTGCGTGTGTCTCCGGAAAGTTCAACATCGCTTCAACAGGTCCGTCCAATCAAAAACCCCTAAAACCCTAAACACGGCTAGTGCGACCATTGGAGGTGTAAAACAAATACACACAGTGGGACAGATGGGGCGAAGAATGAACAAAAATCAAAGGAAAAGCCCAGGCGCACACAATTCGGATCGGATCAAGTTGTAGCAAACGAAGAAAATCCATCTTACCCTAAACTGGATCAAAACCGCTCCCGCGGAACGTTCCGGTGCAGACCCCGCGCGGTGATAATTCAAGGTCCGTCACGCTAACGCGCCGCTTTTTCCTGGCAATAAAAACCCATTTGTTGCGGAACGCGGGCCCGGTGTGTATGTGTGTGTTTTCCAGGTCCCGTTTCCCGTTCGGCCGCGGCCGGAAAGGTGGAAAAGTCAAATCTCACTCCATCTTTCGGGCCGCTTTCGGGTAAGGTTCGAGTCCCGAGATCGATGAATAGTCCGGGATTGCTGACGATAATCTTCCAATTCCGAACAAAGTGGCATAGAGTCGGCTTGAGCTTGCGCTTTGGCGACACCGAGCGGGCACGGTGAGGCGACAAAATCCAAATTGATTTAGAGAAGTGGAAAAATAGACACGGGAAAAAGGAACCTTCATTTCACGCCAGCATTCTTCTGTGTGCTCGCGCCGTCAGTGTAAGATCTCGAAAGAGACTAACGTGGAGAAGGCCGGGCAGCACTTGTGACTAGCGCAAGGTAAACCGGGATTAATCCGGTAGGAGGCATGGCCGGATGTGGTGTTGATCAAGTCAAAAAAAAAAAGGAACAGAGGGAAATTCCTGTCAGGATCAGTGTCGGCGCTGTTCGGTGGTAAACGCGAGTGACATAAATATCCAACGCGCATTAACAAATATTAATAATTCGAGCATGCTTTCCCTTCGTCATCTCTCTACGGGACACACCATTGGACCACAACGGCGTGCAGTGTGAGAAATGAATAGAGGTAGGAGAACATCAGATTCTAATGGATATATCGGGGTCTAGACTAGAGTCTCAACCTCTAGGAAGCTTGAAGGTGCATACACGACATGGTGCATTCCGGGCGTGCGGAGTGCGTGAGTTTGTATAAATCATCGGTTCAATTAATTGCCCATTTAGTGCTTTCGAGCTGGACCCAGCCGTCCCAAATCCAGCCCCTCCCCAATCTAGACCGGCTCCACCGGAGACGCGTGTGTGATGACGACTGGGTGGCATAATGGGCCACCGCTTCGCCGTAGTCCCACGAGGTGGAAGGTGACTAATGCTGACTTATTAATCAACGGCGGCATTTCTCCTTCGGCCATCCACGGCTCACGACCGCCACCATCAACACCTTCTGGAGTTTCGTTCTGTTGCTGCCTCGACGTCCAACACCAAGATCGTCGTGGGTCCATGAGTCGGGAAAGGTGTCGATACCGCTTAGCTATCATGGCACAGTGAGCTTCGGATGGAGGGCATGCATGTATAGATAGAAGCGGTCGCTCGCCTTAAAAACCGGCTTTCGGACATTACCGTGTAGAAACGTCAAGGTCTTGGGTTTTTTGGGTGGTGGAAGAAGTAAACGGTGGTGACCATGCTCGGGGAAGGGCTCCTCCGTCTGCCTAGAAACGATACGGTCGTAAATTTCAATTAACCAAATAAAAATGGGCCTCAAATTATGTTAATGCAGTGCGCGCCGGTCGGCTTTCACTCCCGGCTGTCTTGAGCTAATTTTTTGACAATTAGCGTGGCGGTTTTTCATTCCCCTTTCTCACCTCCCAACGATCTTTTTAGGCGTACCATGTGCTGGTGCACCATTTCTCCCTCTCTCCCAGAGGGCACATTTTCCCACACTTGATCGCAGCAACCTGTTGCGTTGAGACGGTTTCCCCAAAGTAGTCGAACGTCGGAAAGGGGAATAAAAATGGGCCCCGCTGCTGTCATCTGTCAAAGTGACATTCGCCAGTTTTCTAGCCATTATTGACACGTTTTTGCGCATGTGTATGCGCGGCTGCCCATCGTCCGGTTAATGAATTAATGCAATTTGCGGTCATTTGACTTTAGACGCTCGCCCAATTGACCTCACGCGGGCGAAAGGCAATGCCATTGCTTTTTGTTTGTAGTTTTGCACGCTCGTTTGCAGATGAGAAACCGCAACTGACAGCTTCACGCTCGGGAGGCAGCTGCCCCTCGCCTGCTCGGAAGAAACCCGACCGGTATAAAGACGTCGTCTAAGCCCCGTCGACTAAGTGGTCCGGTGTCGGGGTGGCTTAGTTTGTTTGCTCTACCGTTTAGGGACCCGATTCGGACTCGAAGGTCTAGTTTAAGGCAGTGATTTATTCAACCACAAATCGTAGTAGATGTTCCCACAGCCGCGAACCTTACGGTGGCCATCGGTGCGGGGACAGCAAAACAAATGCAAACATCTCAAATTAGTCGTAATGAGCCGGTGTGCAAATTATACCATTATTCGCCGAAGCGGAAGATAAATCATTAAGCGAATTCGGTGCGGGAGGTGCGAAGGACAGGGCAAGGTGGTCGAGCAGGACGGGCAAACATGGTTAGTTCGGTTGATAAATTTATGACTCTCATTATCATTTCTATGAACCTGTTCTGTTAACCAGCTACCGCACAGGCGGACAGTTTGACAGTAAAGCAATGTTAAACAGTGGTTTTCGTCCGATGAGATAAATTCCATTTCGGCGTGGAATTTCGTTGTTATTTGCTTTGGCAATTTACAACCTTTTGGAAGCATTTCATACTTTTTTTTGTAGTTTCAAAATTACTCGCTTTAGGCGCGAGGGAATGGGAACACATTCCAGGGGAACAAATTAAAAGTCTGGTTGTAGGGCTTGACAACCGGAAGCTTCTGTTAAAGAAATAGATTTCATTTCAATTATAAAAGCTCTACGCATAGATATGATGGAAAACATTCTGTTATTTATCTTGTTTGAATTTTTTACGGCAGTTGTGTATGTTTATTCTGCGTTTCAATGACTAAATTCAACTTTCGGAAATCGGTACTTACTAATGAACTTTTATTTGTTGATGACGGGATATTTACGGAAAAAAACAGTGAAAGCTGCACACATGAGTTCTAGACACTTGGAGTTTGCGATAATAAACTTAAAAATCTCAATCTCATTCTGATTTAAAATTAACAGTTCGTATCTTACAATAAAATTAAATCTTTTGTGTTTACTGCAAGGCGGTTTCGTAAGAAAAGCCCTTAAAATGAACCAAATTATAAATAAAACTGATCGTTTAAGACTGGCCGTGAGAAATCGAAAGAAAAATCATTTTCCTACGGATAATAAAACAAACGAAATAAGGAAAAAATCCTGCAGCGATCGTTAGTCCTCGTGAAAGATTCTTTACGATCATAAGCATCGGGACGATGGGAGGTATTAAAAAAAGTAAAATACAGGAGAAAACAAATATCCTCTCATAATAGAGCTCCTACTAAAACCGCTCCCCCGCGCCATGCCTCGAGTTTCAAAATGTGTGATATCATCGATGACGGCCGGGGAAGAAGAAGGGAGTGCTCAAGGGTTCAAGATCAAACGATTCCCAGCAATCCGCTATACGATCACCCGGGCGTCGGGCCTGACTCTACGTGATGATGATTACTGCAGCGTGTGTGTAGGTGGCTGCGAGGTGTCTTGCTATAAATTTACGCCTCAGGCAACGTTTGTGCGCACGCGGCGATAAGCCTGCGGCGTTGGAGTCGTAAAGAGAGCGAACTCCTCGGTGGCGATCCCGATCCCGCGGGAACAGCTCGCGATCGCACGGCGAGAATATAGGCGAGCCAATGAACAGCGATTTTGATGATCGAACCGGACCGATGCCACTTCATTCCCGGTGGCCGAAAGGTTTGTCTGTCCGTACGGGCGCTGGCGTAACACGTCTCGTCTCGGTAAGGGGACGATTGCCGAACCAGTCCCAAGATCGAGATAGACCGGGAGGGGCTGCTGCGCTTTCTCCTCCGCGCTCGGTTCCTGTTCGTCTTTCACACCATCGTCAACATCGTCCCGGAGGGCGCCCTCCACCAACCGGCCGCGTGTGCGGTGTTGGTTTAAGCTCTCGGGGTCTTGGAGGTCTCCGGTTGTGCCTTTCGGAAGCAGCAGTAGGAACCAGCCGAGGTCCATCGGGTACGTTACTGTCGTCATTCCTCCGGTTTGGAAACGGGTGAGGCACGAGTAGACCACGGGGGCATTTGATGATGGTGGTCCACAAACGCCGTAAAATGTTCGAACTTTTTCCTCTTACTTCCCTGGTTTGCTTCCCCAAATCCATTGCTTCATTCTGCTCTCGAACGAATTGGGGTAAATCGAAGAAAAGCGAAGAGGCGTTCGATCGTAGCACGAAAAAGCGAGATCCACATTAACAGCATCCACCCCTGGAATGCTGTGGCGGAGCGACAGGGAGCGAGAACGCTTGGGACTGAGAGTCCGCATGAAGTGATGCTTTAAAAAGGCTGATTAATGCACGATTAAGATGTTCTTGGGTAATCTTTAAACCCCCGTGGACGAACAACATGCGCCCGCAGGTATGCGCGCGGCCAACGCCGAACGCCATTAATCCATGCAGATTAAGTGAGTCTGGGAAATGAGATGAGAAGCAAGACGGACCGCGTCTGAGGTAGTGGGTCTCTCGTTCTCGGTGGTCTCGGTGGCCCGAAGATTGCATTTGCACCGAGAATGCAAACCCAAAGCCATATTAGGGAGGTGGTACATCCCCTCCGTGCCGTTGCCATTTCCCGTTGCTGGCCTTGCCTTTATCCCGCGAGGTCGCGAGGGCTACGTTCGCGAGATTTTTCCCGCCGAATGACTTAATTAATTCCGATCGCAACGACGACGACGACTGTCGCCTGTGATTCGCCGTTGCTTCGTCATTCCTTCTTGCTCGATCTTTTGCCTGTCTCGGATGGAAGTCAAGGACACGGCGGTTACCAATTAAAGCCCGGCCAAGTCCCGGATGATAAAGGAGACGACGGAGCCTGATGGTGGAAGCAAATTTTCGGCATTTCGCCAGACACTACGACCACGCAAACACGCCGGGGACCACTGACAGTCACCGTGAGTCATCGGAGTCATCGAACACACGCGGGCGAGAATGTTATCGTCACTTTGTACGATGCCTGCAGCTTGTCCCGATCAACGGCGACAACTTCTTCTTGGAGGTCGTATGGGGAAGATTTCTGTATGTATGTGTTTTTTTTTTCTTCTCAAGTTTTGCTCACCCTGGATTTCACCCTGGAAGCGATCGCCGATGATTTAGCCGTACGTGTGGTCGCACCGTCCGCGCGTAGAGTGAAAGATAAATATCGGACCACTAATAAACAAATAAATAAATAAACACAAACTTCTCCTTCGGGAGGAGCGATGATACCCATCGCTATAATGAGATTGTGGAATAATAAAGAACACTATCACCGATTTGTGCTGCCCTCCGTCGGCCCCCGGGACGGTGAAGGAGCGCTGTGTGAGAATGCCGATCGCGTGTTGAGCGTCACGCGCTCGGTATCTTCTCCTGCTGACAGACGAAAGGGCAAGGTGTGACGCCCGAAGGTTGGGTGTGTGCGAGTGAGAGCATTAATTCTTGGCTCGGCGGTCAAAGCAGCGGACCGCGATCACTTCGTGCTCGAGCAGCCATCTCGACAGTGTTCGATCCGATCTACATATGGCCGAAGTCGGGGGGTCTGGACTCCCTTCAAGAAGGGCCCCCATGGAAGCCGAAGAACGAGCGATCGAAAGTTAGACCACCAAGTTGGTACTTATTTAATTCGTTAACACAAATGTGTAGCATTGCCAGCATCGCGCTGATAGGGAAGGAATGTGGTCCCAGGATGAGAAGAGGTGTGCAGGATGTCAGCGATTGTGATGGTCTGATTTGCAAATGCCGAACAAGGAAAATATTTGCGTACACCGAAAGGGTAAGAATGTGGAATGCACAATAAGATAATGTAAAACTGGTATGTAAAACACTAACCTGTTTTTAAGAAAATACTAATAGACACAAGGAATTTGTAATAAGGATAAATACTTTCAATTAGCATTGATAATATAGTTATGAGCTCATAGCTGAGCAATGCGGATGATAATCATCCAGCAAATAAAAACAGTAAGCCTCTTTAAGACCTCATGGAGATGTTACTGCAGTTCATAAAGGAGTCTAAAAAAAAAGCGGCTGTCTAAAAAATGTCTAAATAGCTAAGCAATGCGGATGATAATCATCCAGTAAATAAAAACGATAAGCCTTTTTAAGACCTCATGGAGATGTTACTGCAGTTCATAAACGTGTTAAAAAATACGGACGTTTAGAGGGTGGCGTGCAACAGATGCCTGAATTTCTACCATAGCGATACGCTATCACCCCAATGATTCAATGTTTCGTAAATCCACGATGGAGCCGGAATGTTTGTTTCTCATCGAAGTGATTCATAGTGGGTTAATGTTTTATTTCGTATTTGGATCTGCTCCTTTGGTCGCACATTCAAACACACCGCAGCATCCCTTTTGCCCTTTCTGCCCGGTTCGCTCCATTCCGGGCCATTCGCCCAACGACATCGATCCGCGTTTGTTGATAGTAGGTGTATTAAATAGTAATACGAATTGGACCGCGGCCCGTACACCGGGTAATCCCGCCGGACTTAAAAGCCCCTAAAAAGTGTTTTATGTTTGATTAAGAATTCGTTTTATGGACCTCCTAGAAAGGTCGCCCCCGTGTCCCAGTCTGGGGTCCCGAACAGGGATGCCGCTTCTCACCTTTTTTTCTGTGTGTAGAAAAATTCGGTCAAGAAACCCCCATCATCCCTGCATCGGGATCGAGCCGTGGGCACTCAGGGAAGATGACAAACTACGCCGTGTCCGACCGATGCGCCCGGCTGGGTAAGGAACTCCTGGACCAGGCAGACACGGTGGGTCGCTGGGTCTCTGGATCGTGGAGTTATTTTTATGGCAAGCTGTTCTAGAGTTTGCCGTATTTGTAACGTAATTGATTGAGGCCATTTTTCTTTCTCACTCGCCCTCGGTGGTGTCCGCGGTGTTTTGAGAGTGTCGGTTCTCACTCCCGGTGGGTCCGAGGATATGGCAGGGAATTGAATGTTGCCGCCACTGTCGCGGGATGTTGTCGCGTTCGCAACGCCGAAGGTTCCGGAGGTCTCAAATGAGGTGAGGACCGCATCCTCGGTCGGAAGGTTTGTGCCTCCGGCGGGGTCTTAAATAAATAAATATCAGCATTTTTATTGTTATTACTATATTTTATAATATTATAAAAGTGCGGTTGGTCTGTTTATTAACGAAGATGTTTGATTTGGTCCGGACATCGGGTTCACGCATCGGGCCCTTTGCCGGAGGCTGCGGACGAACGAGAGATTGGGAGATTGGATTTGTTCCTTCCACTATGTTTTGTTTCTCTCATTTCTTCGTCCTCGTCCAACTCCGGCCCTGGTCAGCAAGTTTATCGGTTTCTTTAGTGTTGTTTTCTTCGCCGCTCCAACGATCCGCTTCGATCGGCATCGTTTGTTGTATGGCTATGGTTGTGGCTCTCAGGTCGCATTCGGTGCGCCGTAAAAATGTCCACAAAATGTCTTGCAAGAATTTTTATAGTCGTTCTACAACCACCATACCCCAAACACGCTGGATGCACACGCTCGATGTAGTGGCCAGTATTTCGACAGAAAGAAAACAAACCCCGATACCACTCGAAAACGGGTTGTGGAAGAAAGTTTAGCTCGTGCCTGTTGGGGGCGAAAGTGCTACGAGCAAGAATGAAGCACGATGGCCACCTCCTCGCGATGGAAAAGTGCGTCACGAAGGTAAAACCAGCATTCCCTGGGCATACCAGAACGCTTGCGACCGCGAGCATGCACGCGCGATCCAATAAATAACGCAAACGCCATTGTCAATCACCAATGCGGAATCCAACGTTTCTAAATAGGACCATCACACTACTCCGTTCCACTTCTGCTCGTCGGCTCTTCCTGGGATAAATAAAACAAACAGAAATACCCTGCTTGTTGAGAGCAGGGAAATTGAAAACCGAGCACACTTTCAAGCAGCAAGCAAAAAGCGACACGGCGCAACATCTCGTAAATTAATCGCTAGACACTTTGCTTTGTGCTAAACGTCGCGGTGGCCATCGATAAACACGTGTAGCCCGTCTCCCTCCCTTCGGCCAGCTGGCGGAGGTTCCACCTCTTCTATGTTCGCCACAGCTGGGAGGGAGATCCTGGCGCTAAGACGATCTTTCTTTTTGCTGCCTGCGAGCTACATTCGACGAAACGTGTCTGCTGATTGTGGTTCTCTTGTTCGAGTGTCTGCTTCGCACTGCTGATATGTAGCACTGGCGGGAATGTGTTTTCTTTTCACCACATTTGGAGGTGTTTAGAAGGGGATTACCAATGTGGTGGATTAACTGGAATGGTGTTGTGCAATACCTAATCATGTTAACAATTACTTGTTGCTTATTGCTAAGTTGAAGTTAATTACTTAGTGTGTATCTATTTGCAACAAAATAAAGTTAAAATTACAATACGCGCACCTACAAAAAATTAAGAAATAAATGTTCTATAATACCTGCACATAATACATACACATAATAAAATACTATGACTCTCAGTTTTAAGATTTTAGAATTTGATTCAAACACAAACTTTCTAAAACAATACTGTTTAGAAATAAAATAAATAAAATAAGTTAAAAAAAGCAACCAAATTTATTATAAAATATACAAAATTATGAAAGTTTTGTGGAGTGTAACATAGATAAAACTAATGCCAGATGAAGTTTGTATATTTTTAAAAGTTGTTTTATGATTTACGAGCTGATTCAAAACCTACAACAAAACTAAAAAAAACATATGATTCTTTGCGTAAATAGTCAAAACAACTTTCTGCGCTAAAAAATGGTGTATTTAATAATGGTTTTACTCTTTGTTGACTCATTTAAACGTATGAAATAATGAATGTAATATTTTTGAATGAGTTACATTTTTTTTGTAATGTTTATAAAAAGATCATCGATGTGCAAAATTAAAAAAAAATCACACACAATTGCCAAACACTGAAAGCAAAATTATACTTATGCTTCATAATTACACACATACACATGGTTTCCAACTCGGTAAAGTCTCATCCCGCAAGAAAGATCAGTAACGCACCGTGACGCAATGTAAACATCGTTCGTCGTCGGGGTGGAGGAACGAGGAGAACGCGCAACCGAAAGAAATTTCGGGACACTCCCGGCGGTCAGATCAGCGTCACTGTTCTTCTCATCATCATCATCACGATCATCATCGCAGCATCGGCAGCAACCAACCGAGGGCCTTCCTATGCGGTTGGGAAAATAAACACAAACGCCAGGTTGATAGCGACGAAAGCACCCTCAACAGCAACAACAACAAACCCGACACTGCATTCTGTGCCACCCTGACATGCTGACCACACCACTCTCTCCACCTTCCCCTTTACCGCCTGCAGCATCCTCGCTCCGGCCTTGGGTGGAGAGGAATCATTTACCGCACACCGATATCGAAACGGACACCGGGATCGAGTGTTTTTCTTCGGGATTTTCTCTCCCCCACCCTGGTCTGTCTGGGAAGTGGTTGGCTTTTCCCTGCCCAGTGCCCTTTATTTCGGGCCGGCAATGTTTGCTGACTCTTGCCCCTAGATGGGAGGGACCGAGCCTGGTCGGCCCGGGAGGGGATATTTACCCAGGAGAGCGTGGAGGGTGTAAACCGGGCGTCGAATAATTCAAAGGTGTTAATTAGAGGAAAAATGTGTATATTCACACCTTACTGGTGCTGGTGCTGCTCCCGTGTGTTTTGTTTTGTTGCTGTTGCCGGTGGTATGCACGTCCAGGTTCTGACCAGACGCCCACCACCCACCGCCAACCGGGTGGGCGTGTGTTGAGCCGCGAAGAAGTGAGAGTTTGTTGATATGTTGACAGCATTCTCGCGAGTGGTAGCGCATAAGTCTGAGCTGGCCGTTCCCAGGCTAAGGGAACTCCTATGGATAATAGACGGGGATCGAGGTAGATTCTTACGAGGAGTCCCAGAGTGTCGAACAAAGTGGAACGCATTCCACGGTTGGTGCAGTTTGTCGGGCAGTAGAATACGCTATCGTCGAGATCGGACACCAAACATAAACACCCCAGCTTCGCGGGATGGATGCTGATTTTTTAACACGAAAAGAAAAGGCGTACCGAGCGATGCAAAACATACTTCCCCACACATGTGTCGGGTGAAGATGCACAAATATCTTCAATCGGACGATCCCTGCGGACCGCAGACATTGTGATGCACCGATCGGGAATTCGGCCGGAGGGCATCGAATATAGAAGGGCTTGCACATTCCTGTGTCTTTTCTTTCTTTTGGGTCACTTCTGATCTGGACCTATAATTTCCCGATGCCGTACGTCCGCCCTTGTTGGACGAATGATCAGGACAATAAAGAACAACCGAGGGTAAAGTATTTTAGCGAATGATTTACGTTGGCACTGGGGGTCCCTGGTGTCCTTTTGAGCTTCTGTGGACGTTGTGGCATATATGCATAGCCGTAGACTAAAACATTACATCAAAAAGTATTCTACCTACCATTAAAAGAGAAAGTGGTTCGATTTAGAGAGGGTAATATTGCCACTGTGGTTTACTCAGGTATGGTATTGTCAGTCCGTTTTGTGGAAAGGTAGATTCGATGAGACGTTAAATTAACTAAAATTAACATGATTTGCTTCATTTTTTAAAACGTCCCTATTTTTCAAATTAAATTAAGAAGTAGGAAATGCAACATGTACAGAAAGTTGAGAAACATTTGTTGCAATAAATTGGTGGTAGAAGTAAGAATTTTATAAGTATTCTATTTGCATGCTTTGCTTAACTTTTACAAAAATTAAAGAGCCGCGAGAAGAGAACTAACTGAAGAGGAAAATACTGAATAAAATTCTGGATCGTATTAATGTCATGTACTGTTGAGATGTCATTCTTGATCTTTTTTTATTGATTTTTCATTTGATTGATGATTTTTATTCATATTACTTGAATTCCAGAGATAACGAAAAAATCTTTAAAGTTTTAATAAGTTAGAGAATTTTATCTTTTTAAAGCTTTGTTAAACCCTTTAAACAGACAATTTAACTTAATTAATGTTAATGTTTCATTTAATCTTGTATTTCCTTTTTATGTAAAAAAATAAATAATGGGACTTAATGCAAAAGTTATTCAAAACATTTGTCATGTGTGTTTAGTACGTGTTTGAATTTTTCTCACGATGACCATGACGGCGGTCTTTGACTTTTGCGACTTCTTTTGGGCCAATATGGAGGGAATCTTTGGCATTGAACTGATGCAATCTGTGGCTTCTGGAGGATGCATCGATCATCCTACAAAAACTCACTCACACACAAAGACATGCAGTTCATAAGCAAAAACAGGTTACACCGTAATACTTGTTCGCAAAACCGATCCCGACAGCAACCGTCTAATTATACTGATAAAATGTTTCGTATCTACCCAACCTTTTGTGGCGCGCCATCGTTCGCCAAACGCGACTCAAATAATGGAAGTGAAATAAGGCGAGAGCCATAGCGGTAGGGGAGGCAAGGGAAGGTAACCTCCAAATTAACAGCAAATTTGAAAGTGAGCGTGGGAACGGACGCCTTCGGTCGGCACGATTTGGTTGGGATGACGCGACAACGGCCGCGATTCGCGTCAGCGCGCGCCCCTTGCCCCTCGCACCCTCCTCCAAAACCCGCCCGTGTGCGCAACAGGTTCGCAATCTATCGATGCCGATTTGAGCGCATGGACTATTTTTAAACGACCGAAACAATCGCACTAACAAGCACACACACAGACGCACAGCCCGGTACAGGCCATTGCCCGGTGCAGGTGAGGCCGAACCGTAGGTGATTCATGCCCATTACTCGCTGTGCATATTTGAACATACAGACGTCCACGATGGGCGCAACATGGACCGCGGGGGTGTTTGGGTCCGTGTGTCTGCAGGGCCTTACAAGGTAACTGTTTAGAAGGTAAACAGAGCTTCTGTCGTCATCGGGACCGCATCGGGGATGATGGAATTGGGCACCGATTGTCCATTAGGCGTGAAATGTAGCGTGCGTTAAAAAAGATCAAAAATAAACTGAACACTTTAATATACGGTAAGGCACCATAACTATTTCCTCAAACAGTTCAATCGGCGTACATTGCGTAGGATGTAAAGTGGGGTATTTAAATATTTAAAAATGAATTTACTCAATTCAATTCTCATTCAATCGAAGAAAATATTCCAATAATTACGAACATCGAAAATTTAACGAAAAATATCTTTTATATTCGTATAAAAACAAAGTTGGTGTGCAATTTTGTTGTTTAGATTTCTGTAAAAAAATAGTGGATCAGTTTTATAGACTTATGTGTAATTATGTTTTAATGTTAGAAAGTTTTTTTTTATGATTAGAACTCTTTTTCTTAGAGTTTTCCTTATGATTGTAACTTATTTGTGTGATGCAAATTGATTCAATTGAAAATTTTCAATTTTCAAGCCTGCAAATGTTTTGATTTTTTTATTAAGATGACACTACTTTATTTAAATCCATACCAAGACAACCAAACTTCTTAAAAGTGAAGGAAAAAGAAGTTGAAGAAGCTGAATTTATTTTATTTTATTGCCCAACCGGTTTGAAAATCAATTATTCTTGATCAGTTTTTGTAGTTAACAAATTTGCTTTTCCTTGAAGTTTGCAGCAATTTTCAATGATTAATACAATATTCCCAAATTTGTAGACAAATGTATTTTTATCATGTGTATCATGATATTTATCCACTAAACCACAACTGTTTATGAAATTGATCTTGTCCATTTACTTACACCTACACATTTGTAGTACTTCATCGAAAATCAATAAAACTAATTTCAAAATATTCAATTTCACAACAACATGCGTTGCGTGAAAACAATAATGTAAATGCTGACCATCCCAACATGCTGCTTCCTATCGTTCCACCATTGTGCTGCGGCCAAAAAGCATTAGCTAGGATGGAGTGGTTTTTAAAAACCCGTGTCCACTCGAATTTTCCCAGCCATCGGCAATAAACCATCGGCAATGGCTACCCTCTAATTGTGGCCCATTCCGTTCCACTCGGCAGCCCAAAACCCGGTCGCGAACGCGGTAAGCTACCGCGGGTGCAAGGTTAAGCGAATTCCAACTGACCTCTGATCATGGTGCAACCATAAATCAATGCTTCCCGCACGGGATGTGCACGGCATACAAACACCAACGGCCGGGCGAGGTGGCGCCCATTTGACAGCCGCGAGGTTCAACACAAATTTTCACGATTCACACCTTCGTTTAGGGAGCAGCGATCGCACATACACACCCACACACCTGGCCTCCTCAACCCTTTGGGCTGGTCGGGATCGCGGTGGAAGCGCCTTGAGGAGCCCATTTCCTGTCGAGGCTGGGGGCGCATGAAGGGAGGCTCCCCATAAATCATCACCCACAACATTGGCGCACGCGGAACAGTCAATGAACTGAGGGAGTGCACGCCGCCCAAGGTGTATAGAGTGTGATGGGGAGGCGCACGTGGAAAACGGATGGAATAATGGAAATGGAGCGCAAGGTGGCGATGGTTGGCGTCTTATCGCATTGTCATTATCGGGCGCCCGAGAGTGCTTCGTGTGCCTTGGAGGTGTGCATGAAGAGGTGGTGGAGGTGGTGGTTGGTGTGTCTCGTGGCGTGTGCAGACAGGTGCATCGAGTGCATCCGTTACGGCAAGGTGCACACAATCACCGCACCAACCGTTTCGCCGCGGGACGAAGTAAAGAAGGAAAATGGAAATCCCTTTTTTTGTTTTGCTCCACAAACCATCAAACACTTTGCAGCCATCTGATTTGCGGCACAGGTGTGCCGCTTCGTTTGCACGAAAAATGACACTTTCGCATGTTGACACTGTGTTCCCTGGCCGTCCCTGACCGTCCCCAAGAAGCTTGACAGGTTGTGTTCGGATACCTTAGCGCAACGATACGGTTTGGTTCGCTCGAGAAAACCTTGCCCGGCCATTATTCATGTGGCCGCGTAGACATACTTCTGTAAAAGTTCGTCGGTACTCTTTGCTGATGTGACACCAAAACACCGTTGGGCATGGGCCAACTCCGTATCAGTCCCACTCGGCTCCAACATTACGTCGATTCGGGTTTTTCCTCTTCTTCTTCGTGTTTCGAATCGATCGCCATCCTTACGAAACATTACGAAAAATGCCCTTTACCACGCGATTGAGGTTACGTATCATTTATCATGGCTTTACTTCGGCCCTCGGTGATGTATTTCTTACCGGCACCCCGCCGTGTGCGAGTGCAGTGTTGCTAGATTGGACATCATTGAGGGCCAGTTTGTTGATTCCTCATCAAACCCTTACGCAGGCACCCGAAACGCCAGCGTGTGACTGTTATTAATCTAGATATTTTTCGAGCAATCAAATGACACAAACAAAAAACATCCGAGAATAACCATTGGTTGGTTGTTTCCTCGGGATCCCTGTATTTCTAATCACCACCTCCTTGGAGGAAACGTGTTCTTTTGTAGGCTTTTTTATTGTTTTATTTTATTTTATTTTTCATCCCGACATTTTGTCTCCAACGGTGTCGGGTGGGAAATTTCACTCCGGTACCACCAAAAGCGATCCCGGGCACAATTTATCATCACGCCGAAAGGCCGTGCCGGAATGTGTCCCGTGTTTCGGAGTTGACTCTTCAACATGGTTTTCTTCGTGGCCGAAGCTATGATACCTTTTCTTCAAGCTAGCTTACAGTGTGGTCAACTGTTTGATACATCGTCCGTGTCGTGAATTTCCTGTACCGGCTTATCGGTGGTTTTAATTTGCGGTGTTGTTCTATTCTTTTTAACTTCATTATGTCTTTGACAGCAATCGTTTTGATTATTTGATCATGCCTTCAACATAGAGCAAAGTAACTTTAAATTTCAATATATCAAATTGTAAATGATGTCTATTAATAAAAAAATGTGCTGTAAAAGCTTAAATACATTTATAAGGTATCGACGTATTCGACGAATTTTATTGAAATTTTTTATTTTGAATCATCGATTGGCCTAAAAATATGATTGCGCGGCGAAGTACGAGGACTTGGCACAAATTGATATAAGGTGTATAAAAACATAAAAGAACAATACAACTTTGATCTATTCTCTATCTAACAAACATCTATGTGTTTTGAGCTCAAGGTTCGTTAGTTTAAGCTACAAAGGATGTTTTCAAATGAACAAATAACATAACTGTTTATGAGTAAACATTGTTTCAAACATGTGTATATGAACTAACCATAATCATTGGAGTTCTTCAAGGGTTTTAACTAAACTTTGCAAATAAATAAAAAGACCTAGCAAAATTTTGAGTCTTGCAAAGAACAACTAAACACTTTTGAAAAATTAAATAATAATTAGTAATCACAGCAGAGAAAACATCATAAAACTCTAAACCGGTATCGAATATTTAAAATAATTGTGAACGTTGTGAACGTAAGTGACGGGAAAGATACGTTTCTCACGTGCGAAGAAAGGCCAATCTGTCTTCATTTAGCGACGTGGTTTAACCGCCAGACCTGATCCAATTCCCTGGCGGAAGTGGATTACGCAATTTCCGTTTTCATTGTCGCCTGCAGCTCATAAATTTAATTGTACTGGCGTCAGTGCAGCGAAGACGCGCCGAAAAGGCCTCATCTGTTTCTTGCAACTGCTGACGTTCTCGCAACGGTTTATGCGTGCTGTCCCAGATCTCGGAGCGAAAGATGGCCAAGGTTTCGCCACGGTGAGTTCGGGAACAATGAAGTAGTGCAATCACGTCCCGTGGCCAAGCATAAGGCCAGCCTGCTACCTCTTCTCGGTGAACAAACCCCGGCCAGAGGCCGACCAGCAACAAGCCGATGGAAGTTCCCTTGCGAGAGCGGACGTTTGGACGATGACGTACAATTGATGTTAATTCACGTCGACTGGCGCTAAATTGTCAGCTCTGCGTTTTAAATGCTGCACCACCGCGCGCTTGCCTTCTCGCATTTCGTTCGTGCTTCAACTCCGCGGTGAAGGTTGGGTTCGTTCGCAAACCACAACATCGTACCGGCGCATGCAGACAACGACACGCGTCCGTGGCCGGAGCGGAAATGGCGGCTTAGTGCGGGAATCTCAACAATTTTCCGCCGCCGTGCGGCGCGTTACTGCTCCTTCGGTGACTTCCGTCCACGGGTTAATCCGAGCTGCACTTCGGTGCATTATTCGTCCGCAGACTGCCAGCTGAGCCGGGATTCGATGGCGTCGTGTTGGAATGCAACAATGTTGGAGGTTTTATAACCCCTTTTTTGGGATGAGACCGAAGATCTGGTAGCTCCCCGGGGGCCAACTTCACGGGTCGGCTCAGTGAACCGAACACATCCGTTCTTGCCATCCGTTCACGCACGACTTGGGTATTGCGGAATGGATTGCGGTACTGATGGTGGCGGCTGCGGCAATTTTCCTTTCATGAAAGTGAAGGTTGACTTTTGCTCCCCCACCGAAAAAAAAAAATACCCCGGCACACCAGTTGGTTGCGCCAATCCTCTTCATCGCACTTTCATGCTGGCAGACGTTTGGAAATTAATCTTATTCCTCGTCCTCCACTGACCACCCACCACCCTGCTCGAGCGGGAGACCGAAGTGTCCGCTGGCTTTTCTCGCCTGTCTGCCGGTCGTGAAAATGCAAACCGAATTCCCTCGGGTGTACGCGAGCTAGGAGCGTCAGACCAACTGGATGTACAGCGACCATCCGAAACCACGTGACGCGCATGAACGTCAACCCCAATGAAGTGGTGAATGGAGTCATTGCCAAAACGTGCCGCACGCCGGATGCACCAGAGGTTGGCCAAGTGTTTTACATTCGAATGCAATACTAAAATGAGAGAGAAGTGGTTCGTTCCAATAACAAAACATTAAGGTTTGCAAATTAATCTAGAATAATGTAAATCAAATAAAACTGTGACTTCAGAAGTAAAAATAATTTTAAATATATTTGTTTTTTAATAATTTCAGCTTGTTAGGTGTAGATGTGATGTTCTTGAAGTAATTCGTGTTCCACAAGATTATTTTTATTTTTCATAAGAAGTTACAGTCAAAGCTATAAATGAAAAAGGATAAGATTGCCTGTATAGAAGGAGTTTTTGTATCTAAAGCAATTATTTTTAACATCACGCATTAGTTTTTTGTCTCATTAAGACTATCCGCATTTTTTTACTCTAGATGAATACAAGAGACTAAGCAAGGTAGTGGTGATTACTTAAGATAAATAAATCCTATTAAAAATAAACAATAATTAATTTCTGCTCTGAAACTAATTCCTTGCCCAAGTAGTTTGTGATCAAACTGAAATGTTAGAAGCAAAATTTTGTGCATTAGAAATAAATATGTAAGCCTATATGGCAATAATTGATTCTTTAGAGGCAAACATATTTGTTTGAGATACAAAACTTGAAGATGTTTGAGGCAAAGATAAACACCAAAGGCTGTGCAGCCAAATTTAAAAGTAAAACAAATGAAAATAAATGCGGATGATTTTCCGACCAAAATGTATGCGACTGAGCCCAACTCTTTTTCCACGCGCAACCCCGCTGCAACGGTAACTGCTAATAATGGATAGAAATTCAAAGTCAACTGACAAGGCATTTCCTTCGTCGTCGGGCGTCTGCCGCACACTTTCACTTGTTGGTCCTCGGCACGTGCTCCCCAAATTTTCCAGCGCCGTCTGGAGTAAATGATGGAAAAACGTGCAGCGCTGCGTTCCAGGAATACAACGGCGGGAAACAGTTTTTCCTTGTGGCGGGGAGGTCGAAAATCCCACAATCCACACTCCGGCCCCGGGCCAGACGCGTCACGGTCTCGGTCGTGCCGATGACGTCACGCGCGGGATAGGAAGATTTCCCCACCCTCCGGCTGGCGGCTCGAATGTTTTTGAACGATTGCCAAATGCGGTACGTCGAAGGAAAATTAAAAAATAAAAACGCATCGTCAGCAAGCCGCCGCCACGGTCATCAGGAATAGGTACAAAGGAGGGGTAGGAGGGGCGCGGGCCAGGGTCTCTGGAAGGCTGCCGACAAATCAGACGACACATCCGGATGTGTGAAATTTATTTTGGTCGCGTCGCGTTTTGCGGAACCAGCCGGCGCGTGGAACTAAATGGATTCGTTGTTTTTTCATCTTTCCTTCCCACTTTGCCGGGGCGTGGAAGAGGCTTGAAGAGGTATGGAAGCGGGGGGATTGCGTTTTGCGTTGAGGCAGACGGTAGAGAATTGCCGCAAGGGGGATCAAGTACCACTCTGAAGTGCTGTAAGTGTATTTTGGAGCTGGTGGAGAAAGATAAAGCCACACTCCGGAGTCAGTGCCAACTCCAGAACTCCGGGAGAAACTAAAACAACAAAAACCCCCTCCAAGGTCTCGGTCATTGGCAGGCCGTTGGAAGGCTGGGAGCGGCGGCGGACGACATCTGCCCGGACGGGGACACGGCGAGACTCCCGGACGGAGCCCATCAACATTCCGATCCGCCCCGAAATTTTTCACGAACCGATCGCCCCAGCGAGAGGGAGCCTTACGGGAATGGTGGTTGAAAATGGAATCTTGGCTCGATGCAGTTCCCAATTTCGTGGCCAGCAACCGTATGGTCCGCAGCAATATTGGCCCGACCGGCGCGCGGATGATGATTCATTTCTTGGATATAAACTATTCCTCCATGCCAACGTTTTGACATTTGCTGCCTCAACTTTTGAATATTGGATCGACCGTTTTCCCCGTGCAACGCTTAGGACGCAACCCGTGATGTTGTCCAAAGCGCTCGAGGATCGTCGACGTATCCCTTTTTTGCATAGTCTATTCTTCTTTCCCGTTTGTTTTATTTTCAAATTGGACGACTAGTGGTGTTGTTATTTTACCTGTTTCTTGTGTTCTATTTGTTTCCCATGTGGTTCACTTGCACCTTTGCTTCGGGAGCATTTTAATTTGAATTCTCCATCCGCGCGCACCGTTTTGTTTTTTTTTTTTGGGATGAAGGGTGTTCTGTCGCGATTCGCGGGGAAGCAATATCGCTCCGGCAACACCCACTTTATCACTGCTATTGAAATCTTCGGTGCATTTTGTTGCAGCTTCTTGTTGCGTTTGAAAGATTGCAGTATTCTCGGTAATTTTGGTTTGCTGTTTAACTCGTTCTCTCCTCACAGCGATGCTGTTCAACGCCGCGTCGACGGTCGTTTCGCTCACTCGAGCAGGCAATTGTACAAAAGCGTGTGCGGTTGTGGCGGAAGTGGCAGGAAACGGGGAAAGAGCTCACCCAAGGTGGATAAGTTTTGTGAATAATTATTTGCACCACCGATCCTGACGCACGGGAGGGCGAATGGAATCGATGGTAAAATACTCCTTGCCGGTGGCCAGCGGGTCGGCAGGAGAACAGGTGGTAAAGTGTGGGTAGGGGGGGCTTTTTTGTTCGGTTTTCTTCGCGAGCGCGAGAACCAATTTATATATGACTTAATTTACACCCGTTTCCACTTAGGGTGGAAGCGCGCCCGCCTTCTGTGCAATGGCGCGCTATAACGGTGGAAACGCGAGTATCTACGGTGGTACACGGCGCATGATGACTGAATCTCGCTTGCCTACTGTTGAAACGCGGACGCGGTCTGTTGGAGTGACGCAAATTTTGACGGCCGCACAAGATCTGTGAAGTGAGAGGTCTGCTCATACCATGGTATAGCAAAACCTGTCAAACTACCGCATAATCAACAAACTGACCTGCTTTAAATGATGATACTGTACGGATGCAAAGCAGTATTTGTTACAATATTTAAAAATATCTAATTTTCCACCCGCTAACTTTATTGAGAGCAATTATCACAGTACAGTATCATCATTTAAAGCAGGTCAGTATGTTGATTATGCGGTAGTTTGACAGGTTTTGCTATACCATGGTATGAGCAGACCTCTCACTTCACAGATCTTGTGCGGCCGTCAAAATTTGCGTCACTCCAACAGACCGCGTCCGCGTTTCAACAGTAGGCAAGCGAGATTCAGTCATCATGCGCCGCGTACCACCGTAGATACTCGCGTTTCCACCGTTATAGCGCGCCATTGCACAGAAGGCGGGCGCGCTTCCACCCTAAGTGGAAACGGGTGTATATTCATCAGCTTTCCGAAAAACAGATCGGACTGCGCATCGTTGTGCTTTGGAACTGCAAGCTGTTGATGCTGTTGCTTGCTGTTGCTGCCGCTGTGGTTGACGAAGGTTCTTGATGCTGCTGCACTGGGTGGAGGTTTGTGTTGGTGGTGGTCGTTTGTTGGGTCGGTTTTGGGGGAAAATAAATTATTCGACCACGAAACGACCAAAAATTCACCCAAAACGCCGCCCGAACTCGGCTATGGAAGTATGGAACGGTCTGCCCGTAAAAGGACGCACACGAGATTACGCCACAATCCGTGTCGCTCGTGCCACCCGCCTCCACCCCACCCGCTTCCCTCGCCCCTCCCGAAAGTCCCGCACATTCCCTGGGATCCTGGACAGGATCGAGTACGAAACTTTGGCAGCGCGCCTTGTAGGGAATCTGGATTAAATTATTTTTTATTCTGGCATTGGTTTCTGCGCGAGTCGTTCATGTGTTTCAATTTGATGCTGTGCGTTGGACGTCGAGAGCGCCGAAAGGAACCGACGTAGGGACGGTGGAGTGAATGTCGAAATGAAAGAAAAGAATCTCCACTCCCGTGGCACAATTGGTGCGAAGTGCATTAAATCTGGAACCAGCTTCCCTGGCCGGAGCGGAGATGGCTCGCTCGGGGACGCTCGGGCGGCCTGCCCTGGAGTGTTTTCCCACGCCAATCGGAACTCGGCTCGGTGGCGAAAGGAATTCCTGCGGTTAGCAAGAATGTTGCCGAAACCGCGTGCTCGCCGCGTGATCAACCTTCCGGGGGCTCGGTGTTGCCGATAAACGAGGGTTTGGATTCTTCGACGCTTGCAGTGTGGTTACATTTAGTGCGCATCGGTTATACGTGTGGTTGAAATCATATATTTTTGCTACTGACATGCTTTAATTTTGAGCTATCTGATGCAGTTTGATTTGAGGACCGATAGGTTGGCTGTATAAGGAAAAACGCTCCAGTTTGTTTATTTGATTGACACCTTCTAGGAGTCAATTTAGTTGGTAATTCACCTTCTCGGGGTAATTTGGTTGATAATGAACGATGGAGGCTGTTAGGCTTCCTGTTCTACCAGATACAGCGTACATGTTTATAATAAATATATAAAGTAGCTTTGATGTTAGTATTTCTTATAAGTCTTAAATTAATAACCTATTTCAAAGTTGTTCGCATAATAATATCCATTTCAAATAGCAAGGCACAAAGTGTCTGTTAGATAATTAGAGCGAGATAGATAGTTAGAGCGTTGAAAATGGTAGATTTGCTTGCATATTGGACAGCAAGTCATTGTAACCTACATAGGAAACAGTTCGGAAGGAATGTTGTTACGAAAATCAGCTATTTTATTGTTGTTTTCCGCCGATCATGTTTTTGCTTTTAATTTGGTGGAAGCACATTGTCTTCGGGCTCGTTTTTCTTTTTCAATTACCATTTTATTCCACTATCCAATTAGAAAAAAAATCTAAACATAATTTAAAACCACCGGAAAAAGGGCCAATCCAACGCCGTGGAACGATGCGGGTTCCTTAATTGATATCGTTATTATGATGAGTTAATTATTCTCATTACACACCCGTTAACGAACGATAATCGGAATCCCGGGGACCATCGGAGCGCCAAGAAATGATCTGCTAACGATTGCGAAATTAATTATTCATAAGCCATTCATCGCTACGGCGTGGCCGGTAGGCGATACTTTGCGTTAGACATCTGTAATTGGAAGTCTAAAATATTTTAATCGTCATCCGACGTCGTCGGGCCCGGTAGATTCGGGCCAACCGCACCGTTTTTGCACCTTCCAAGCGTGAAGTGAAGTCAATGGTGGTGATAAACATGGTGTTCGGGTTGTGATTTTATGTTATTTTTTGCTTGCATAACCGCTTATGTGCAACAACCAACCACATCACACATGTATAGATGAATTTTATAGGTTTTGCACAAGGAAATATCACATGGAAAGTAACAACCGCTCTGTCTTATATTCCTTTTTTAGAATGAAATGGTTTTTTGCTATATTTGTGCCGTTTTATATTTTCCCTCGGTCGGTAAGCGTTCGCTTGGTGCGATTGCATCTGCATTTTTCGCCCACGTGATCCACGAACCCACTGACAATGAAAACGTTTACCTGAACCATTTATCCCAGATCGCATCGGGCTTATTCCCGCCCGGCTCCCCTCCAAAAGCGAACGTTTGTTTTCCGACGAATCATCGTCATCGTTGTCGCGATCAAGCGTTTTTCACTCGCTGCCCGTTAGCCACGAAGAGCAGTTAATGGTTTTTCAGAATGGACGGCCGGGGGGGCACCCGATTCACCAGCCTGGAAAAGGGAGCTGGGAAAACTGGTGGAAAATGTTTTAATAAAGAGCGCCAGAAAGCGGTTCCACGGTACGATGGGCAGCACACATCCCATGCCGGTGGGGATGTTTGTATTCTGGCAGACTCATGGCCCACCGTTGACGTATGTTGCACGCGTCACCCGCAAGAGGAGACTCCTAGGAAAAGCGTTCCGGGGAGCAAATTAATCCCAGGAAAGCGTCTTCATCCGTCCCAGCCCTGTTACCTTTGGCCACCGTTGTAGTTTGCAAGCACTGGTGGATTAAATGGGAAATGAAGGAAAAAAGTAGTGGATTGCAAAACTGACCCTAAAGAAATGGGACGCCCGGAACGGATTTTCTTTTTCGCCAGTTTTTAAAGCACAGCGCAGGAATAAATAAATGAAAACTGTGTAGCTTGGGAACGTGGCAGGCAAGTGGCTAGAGCCAGGTCGACCGCTTTTGGAGAACGACGGTTAGGAGCGATCGCAAGATTATCATTGAAAGGCTTTTCTTCTCACCATAAATCATTCCGGCCACAACGGAACAGGGACCGGGGGCTCGTTCTTGGCGGTGGCTACCAGACGGAGACGGTGTGCCCCTCACTCACTCGCTTCCCTTCCACTGACCGCGAACTGACCGTCTCCGTTGTTTCTTTTACTTTCATTCTTAGATCTCCCCCATTCCTATCGGAAGTTGCGTTGCTAGAAGAAAATATGTCGAAAGCATACTTTTATGGCTGTTACGCGTGTATGTGTTTTGTTGTGGGCCGGTTCGTGGCGCGTCCAGTGGCAGAACCCGTTCACCGGCTTTGGTGGCGGCAGAGAGTGTGTGCGGAGCGGGAAAGCATAAAATTCGAATTCATGTTACTCGTTGTAATTTCAATAAAGTTTACATACGTTTCCGGTGCAGCCAGCGAGCGTCGGATCAGCGGGGCGAAACGGAGCCTCGTGGGTTGGGGTGGACGAGAAAGGGCTCTCGACAACCCCGGCCTGCTGGGAAAATAAGGTAATATTCTCTCCAGCCAAGGTGCAACCGGGCGACCACGTCCATGGCCACGACCAGGGTCAGGTCGAGGAGGAACGGAATTTCAAGATCAAAAGATGATCGCTTGGCTGAGCAGGAAGTGGGAATGTTTCGATGGTGAAGGTACTTCCGAAAGCGAGTAGCTGGCCTTCACGGTGGTTCCATCCGGAAGTACGGATCCTGTTATGTCAGTAGTCAATTTAAAAGAGATTGGATGGAATGAATTTGGTGTTAGGATCGTTATATTGTTATATGCAGAGTACTTTGTTTGCAGATTATGTTAGTTTGTATCAGCTCTAAATTGAAGAGAGTGTACTGCAAATATAGAAGAATAAATTTACAGAAGCAAAAAGTCTGGAAAGCGTAAAAAAGATAATAAAAGATCACCTAATTTAAGGTACACTTGCAAAATACCTTGTTTTTGCGTGTGTTATACAAAATTCTTCTTTGCAAAGCAATTTTAATGGGAGTACATTGAACCATTGAAAACAAATCATTTGAATGAACCTAAAAGATATGTTTACCTTTGTTGGTTCATATAGCTCAATTCATGCTTCCCTTAGATCATCTCTGTCATCGGTACAAAGTCCTATTCTGATGCTTGTTTGTCCTGAAGAAAGTGCTTTAGATTAGAAGTTTGTTAGAACTGCACAAAGTTCAGTTAAAACAATTACCTAATCAAATGATCTTTAAAAAGATAGGATTCGAATAAAGGGCATGCTGAAATTGACAAATAAAATTTACAGTGACACTTTTTTCCTTTCAGAGTATCATCTCTACGTTTTGAAGCAATAATTGAGGATTAAAAAGGTGGTAATAGACGCGACAAATGCGATAATTGTCAAAAATATTTATGCCTTAGTATTAGCATATTTATATTTACAATTTATGTTTATTTGACTATAGTTTGATAATCTTTTATGTTCTGAGGCCATATATTTGGACGGTTTAGTCTTCTCGAGTCTTCGACTTCTCCTTCATCATGTTCCAATGAGGCGGTGATCTAATTACTGGTGGGTGTGAGAACCATTTTATCTTGCCCTGACCAGGTACTCTTCTTCCTTTTCGTACCATCAATCTCCACCCGATCCAATGCGTCGACCTCGCACGTTCGATGCGTTGAAATGCGGAGGTGAAAAAAGGTCAAACGATAAGATTATTTACACTCATTAGCATGTAACTACAAGATAAACACCAATTTCCTGTTCTACTTTCCATCGGCTGGCAGGGAGAGCACAACCACTGCGGGATTGAAGCGGGAGGAAGCAAGCGAAACCTAACACATTTTCTCGAGGCCATTGGCACGCTTGCGGAGCTTAAGAAAAAACCGCGATTGCAACACAATCATTCCGGGCGCGATCGCGTACACTTTTCACCCACACCGGATCACCCATTTTGCACCCGCTTAACCCCCTGGCCTCCTTCAAAAACTTGCTTCGCACTGAACGGTATAGAAAATTCCAAAATCACTTTAGCCCAGTGAAACAGATACTGGACGAATTAAATGTTTCCCTTGCACCCGGGAAAACCCCGATGCGTCGATGAAAATAGCGCGTTTAATGGGCTTCGGCCCTCGGGTCAGTTCGTTGCGGTCCGCAGAGGAAGTACAAATAAACGTCCGGTGATCGACCAAAGGGTAATAATGGCTTGAGGCGTATGTATGTTTGTGTGTATGTGTGTGTATGTTAGTTTGGAGGGCAGTGTGTTTGGGCGGGAGAAAGTTTGTTCCCTACCAAGAATGATCGGAGCATTAAAGCCGTTGCCACTAAAGTTTAGCTCGAAAGCAGGCCATGTTGTCTGGCTTGGTCTCTAGCTCATCAATGTTTGTCTCTTGTCAAAAACATCAAACTAAACAGGGTTATTTTGATATTGTTTGTTTACAACCACTGCTGTATATTTTGTAAATTTTAGTAATTATCAAACATTTAAATTATTAATAATTTTACTGAATTACTTTTTGTTGGAAATTTATAGATAGAGACTAAATTGAAATCAGGAGATACAACCAGATGAACTAGAGACAAAAGCTAATGAGTTAGAGACAAAGACAAAATCTAATGAGCAATTTCAATCATGGGTGGGTTAGAATCAAAGTTAGGAGGCAACAACTGTATTAAATTTTATATACTCTGCCGGCTAATTCCCTAACAGTTACAAATTGTTTGGCATTTTTGAGTTTGTTCAAATTTATAATATAGAATATCTAGGGATTTCTTGCAGCGAATAGCTGATTAAAAAATATGTTAATTAAATTAAAAAATGTTCAAAAATAATTTAAAGTAATTATTCATTAAAATCCACACTCATGTTCCGATTGTAAGCATAATTTATGTAATTTATTTTATGCCATTGTAATGACCACCCCGCGTGGAGCCAGAAAAATTTAAATCCAAATTCATTTGCAGGTTTTTAAATGGATGCGTTTGAGCACCCAACAGCATGCACCATCCTTTTTGGTGTTACTAATGAAGAACCCAAAGCCAATCGCAGCTCAACCCAAACAATCGGTCGCGAATCGGTCGGTAAGGGCGCGGGACGAGCCGTAAACTTGCGTGGTCTTCTTGCCCGAGAGCCAAATTTAAGAATCCAATTAGGACGCATCTTAAACCGAAAGGTCCATAGAATCTTCGGTGGGAAGGCAAGGAGCTGCAGGGTGCGCGGGGCGAGTCAACGACGCCGACGAGACAAAACAAATCCCAAATCGCATAAATCCGCTGCACTCGAAGAAATCGAAAACAAAAACCCAAAACCCCCAAGCGTTGCTGCAACTTCTAACGCCGCGTTAGACGAACTTGGCGGCGTCTTTCGCAGCACCTTTCCCGTGGTTCTCAAAGAGCAAAGGCATTTTGTTTCGATTCGTTCCATTCCGTCAGGTCTGATGGAGTTGGATGGCGATGATGGTCATTGCTTTTCATCACCTTTTCACACAGGGTTGTTTAGCATTAGCTAACAAGAATAACTAAGTAACATTAACATAAAGATTAACCTTAATTCTTTTTTAAATCTGATTTAATTTACAGTCAAGCTACAAAAACAAAATGTTCATATCTCTCTAACAATGCACAACGAAATAAAAAATAAAGATCTAGACTATGTGCATATTTTCATGAGTGCAATCTTATTTGTCATATTGTTAGAGCCAATATGTACTAACTGGCATGATTGTTCTCATGTTTGATACATTTAAAAACGTAGTTTTTGTCTTAATTAGTTGTATTCTTTGAATATCGTTTCGATTTTGAAATCACTTTTTTTATTTGTTTTAAACGATTTCCCTCTATATTGGTTTCTTCCCATATTTTTACCAATTTGTTTATCCAATGTTTAATTGCATTGGTTTGTGATCAATAAACCCTTTCTTGTGTTATAATTGATTTCATATATCTACTTTTCTCTATATCCCACATGTTGGCATCAGTTAAATGTAACGATTAAAATAGCATTTTTAGATTATTGAAGCCTCCTTACTATTACGGGCTACATTATCCTTTCATGCCGTTTTTCAATCATTTGGGTTAAACTTTTCGGATAAATTGTTCACGCGAGAATAAACCCGCGCACATGCCACCGAAACCAGGTCTCTGAGGGTCTCTCTGCAGTCAAACAGTAATTTCGGTGCAAATTCCTATCGCGAAGCTTAGTGAACGTGTCTGGGTTTGAGGGTTTTGTGTGATATTTTGTTCCTTGCTTCTCGTCGACAGTAAAAGTCTGGCGTTTTCGAAACACATCGCACACGTTGGGAGATCACTGGGTCCGGGGCGCGAGAAGCTGCATCGAGCCAGGGGCAGCAAGGAGCACGAGATGATTTGTAATCATCTCATTTGGTGCGCACAAAAACAGCCTGCCAGAACCCTTAAATCGCACACACGCGCTTCGAGACGCGTTCCTTGAAATGGCTCCTTCTGGACGCGGACGATAATTATTGATACCTACTCTTTCTGCGTTGGCCTGCGTGGTGGAAAGAGACTCCCAAAGAGGCATTCCGACGCACACGGGTTGAGCGAATTATTGCAACGCAACCATCGCCATGTATAGGAGGAACGTGTACAGGGGTGTTGCAAGAGCCGCGTCATGTTAACAGGTGCCAACGTGCAAGTAGAACATCGGACGCAGCCGGATCTGCTGTTGACACACTAGAACCGAAGTGCCATCGGTGAGGCGGGCAGCAGGCCTAATAAGTGCGTAAATTGCTACATTCCTAGCGGCGCACTCGGGAGCTAAACACCGGTGCATCGGTCACCTGGTCCATATGCTCCGGATATGGCGTATTTTTCTGGCCACTTTTGCCACACTTTCAAGTGATCCAAAGTTCCCGAAAACTGGGACTAATTATCCGTCCGTGGTCCGGGCGTTGCGATCTCGTTAGAGAATGTCCTATTGTGTTTTGTGGAAGCAGCGGACGGACGCGCGAGTTACGAGCCGGTGACAGTTGACAGTTGTCGAGACGGCCGGACCTGGTGAGATGGCCCAGGTTCAATGGACGCGTCGGGAACCATCTGTCAAACAGCGCACGGGAGCGGGGAAGCAACCCAAAAATGTGCTAGCGGAAGAACGCTTTGAACTCGATCACACTTTGCGTGCCCTTTTGCGTTCCTTCGGCATTAGCCGAGGAGCGGTCAATTACCGTCCGTCGGTCAGTTTTCGCAATCGCCGGGTGGATGCTTGAGGACGTTTTCTTTTTTGGCATCCATTTGAGTCAAGTGGTCCTTGAATTGTTTGTCTTGGCCACCAAAAGGAAGAACCAAGGTCCGGAAGAGAGTCCCGAACGATGGAATAGCGTGTCCTTAAGCAAAACCGATTATTTCTTCGCATAAGTACCACGTCGCATTCGGATGGCAAGAGTCTGCCTCATCTTATCTCGAGCTCGTTCTGCATAGCGCGTCCATGAAAAATGCTTCTCGCTGATGGGGAAGATTAATAGCAAGTTCTACCCGAGAGGAGTTGCATTTTTTCCAAGCTTGGGCTATTATTACTACTTACTTGCGTGTGGATAAAATGAGTTTTCCGCGAGGGGAAAACTGGTACCAGTTTTCTCGAAGAAAACGTCGTCTAGACGACATCGATTTTTTGCCATCTCCACCATCTGTTTTCCGTCGTCATCCAAGATCCATCCATTTGGTGGTGTCAAAAATCACATCCACGAGTATTTAGTAGATTCCGTATTGTGGTAAGGAATATTCCATCTGGTTCGACCCATTGCGTACTTTGGGTGCAACAACTTTTTTCAACCCGATTTCTTCTCTTAATACAATGTTGTATACTCAATGCAAATTTGACGGATACAAGAACCATACTGGTGGTCCCCCACCAACTTTTACTCGCGTTATGGATTTTGCCCTTAAAAATATTGTCCAAACCGACATGACTGCTTACGGAACAGCACATGCGTTTGGTGTTCGGTTTCTACGGTTTGTTTTTTCTCATGTTTAATCTCTGAAGGTAATTTCAACGCGCGTCAGCCGTGCATTTAGCAACAATGTTGCGGGAAAGAAATGCATTTCTTTAGCGATCCATTTTGCTTCCAAACAGACGGGCAAGGACTGAAAACAGGTGTTTTGGTGTAGACAAGGAAAAAAGGAATTTGCTGCCAAAATAGGTTTTGATGCATGGTGCGACACATGTTTAACTCGTTTTGTTCTCTTGTTGGTTGTTACGGTGATCCACCATTTGTGCATGGAAAAATAATGTTTCAATTATCTAAAGTATACTTAATTTTGTTGCCAAAAATTATTTTTTCAATTGTCTTCGCGAGTCATTTAAATGTTTCGTTCTGGTAAAAACTAGACTTAAATTTAAAATATTTGTTACACACAATAACTTCAACAAGAAATCTGCAACAACTACTCGATTCTGTTTGTATTAAAAGTTGAGGTTTTCTTATATCGTCTCAATTTGTTTTTCTCTCTGAGGTTCTACTGAAGAATATGTTATTTAAATTGATTTTGGTACATTTCGGGCCATAATGATAATAATTATGATTGTTATTCAATTCGCCGTTGTGAACCATTTTATCTAAGATCGTTAGCAATATTTTAAAGCTTATACATATTTTGGTAAAAGAAAAGCAAAACCAATCGCTCATTTATTTAAGAGAGCGCTCCCGTCACATGTTCCTACACAGTTTCGTCGTCGTCGTCTGTAAGCGTCAAACTTCGCCGACTGTCATCTGCTGCGGTTTGTTGCGGTTGTTTTTTCTTCGATTTGTGTGTGTTGGCCTCGCCTTCCTTTCTACCAGACGAGTTGTATATTTTAAATTCTTCATCATTGAAAGTTGAGTAGAGGGGAATCGATTGGAGGTGCAGGAAAATGTTCCCCACGAGAGGCACGGGATCAATCCGAATGACCAGTTTCTTCGGCCAGTCTCTAACCTCTGCTTTCCCCTCCGATCTGTATCGAGTCTTTGTTTCTGCATTCCGATTCTCTTTCGTTTGTGTCGTTTGAAATGTGTCCACCAAACACAGCAAACGCCTTCAAAGAGGTGCATAAAACAAAAATCAAACGACACGAACCTACGGTTCATAATAATAACATTTTTCGTTTCACTTCCATCGAAAAATCGACCGCCGCCGCGGCTGAAGATGTGGCCGATGTCCACCTTCCTTCTGGGGATGGATTTTATGTTCCTCTCCTCTGCATCCACCACCATAGGGTTTGAGCTGGAATACTGGTGGTGTGTTTTATTTGCAACATCCCGCCTATCTCCCGATCCTTTCGGGCCGATCACATTTTTCCCGCAGAAGAGTGTCTGCCTCGTAGCGATCGGCAATCATCTGCGCGCTCCCGGATCGCCACTCTCACGCACTCACGCAAAAGGGCTGGTTCGGGGGCCCGTGGGGGTCTGGGTTCCCGGTTTCCACCCGGTGGCTTATGTCCCGCGGAACCTCCAAGTGGTCCAGAGTGGTGTCTATAGAGTCAACTGGAATTTGGCTCCTTTTGCACCATTTGTTCGCCGTAAAAGGACTCCCCATGTTTACGTTGCAGGGAATGTGCTGAGGGGATGGAAGGGAGGGAAAAGGGAAGAGACAAAGTCTACCCAACGCCGCCAGTTGTGCCGATCGGACGACGTTTAGAATGCCCAACCTGAACCGGACGGCGAATTGCGACAGAAGTCCTGAAGTCTTCGTACCGTCTGTTCCGAATGCCCGAGGGCGACCTTCGCGGCAGGCTTCTAAGTCTTATAAGACGGGAAAGTACCGTTAGCCGACGGCGCAACAGCAGGAGAATGCAACGCGCCCCAGACGGGTCGCGGGCATTGTTCCGGGAGCGAACGTCCCAGACGACTCCGCAGACGAGCCAGCGACGTACGACGACTGCATTGCGAGGGTTGCATTCGGGTTGCATTATTTCGCCATTCCCGACAGGCGGCACATTTCGGGCGGGCAATTGTGGCGATCGCCCTTTGTTTGTTGCACTTTCGGTTGTTTCGGTTGGAATTCGTGATCACTCGGACGTACCCCACCACGCTTCCCGGCCGCCGCCGCCCTCTTCTGGTGGCTGTTGCTTCCGAATAAAAGTCGCAAAACCCGCGCTCCTATTATGAAAGCACGCAATGCGCATCGCGATGTACTTTTTCGGGACAAAGCCTCCTCGGGAGCAAACCCGTTGTGCGTCAAAGTTGCGCATAGTAATTCGTCTTTGGCTGGATCGCGCGATCCACGATCGCTGATAAAACTCCCAACAGGCCGAGAAGCTCCTTGCAGAAGATTGGGCCGATCTGTTTCTTCGTAATACAACAAGAAAAAGCAACGAAGTAGCTTGAAACTTCGGCCATCGTCCAACTTCGCCCGCGCCACCGGTTGGCTTATCGGTGTTGGGAATTGATCGGATCGTTAAAATTAAATCGAATTAAACTTTAATTTTCAATAAACCTGCGCCGACTCGTGTGGGGGAAGATTTTATCTGACCAAAGGACTTTCAGACACCGTGCGGGCGTTTCTTGATCCGAAAAAACCAGAAAGAAATCCGTCGTTTGAGGTTGGTCTTTTGGGCTCCAATTGCTCTACCATATTTTTGTCAGGACATGGGTAAAATGATAAATGTGTCGAAATGAATGATGCGTTATACACTTCTTACTTCACGGATGTTTATGGTTTTCATCTCCATTTCGGATTATGATTCCTTCCCGAACGCCTCTGATTGTTATCTCACAAGTAAAAATTCCACTTTATACAAATTGTAGAAAACAGCAATGGTATGTGATTTTGTAAACAAGATTCGTAGAATTTTTCGCAACAATAACTCCCTAGCCTGCCATTGCGATTTTCCTATTGGCGAAGATTGTAAAGCACTCATTATTAATTTGCAATTAATGTAAAAATAGTTTACTCATTACACATTTTTATTGACTAAGGAAATATTGTTAGTAGAGTAGAGTTAAAACACTTGGTGTGCTCCACGTATGAGTTTTGTAAAGTTATTATATTTTCATCGCAAATCTACTAGAAACTCCTATATGAGGATAATATCTATTCCCGATGCATCTATTTTCTATAACTCAATTATATCTATCAGGTTTATTTTGCTTATCAAAGAATAGAAACTGTCTTAATTTTGATGCCATTGGCCATTGGCTTAATATACTAATGATGTGATTGAAGCTATATTTTTTGTACATTTTGCAAGTATCTTAGATTTTTGAGTAAACATATGATCTTTGAACATCAATTTTTTGCAAAAAAAAATCGCACCGTTGTATGCATGTGCTGTTGCTAAATATCTGCTAATTTCCGAAAATTATGATAATATTATTTATTAATTAGCGAGTAATTCCCTGATTTCCAATGAAATGAAATGTTAATACATTTAGTGCATCCTAAACGAAACGGTTATATTTAAGAAAATTATAGCCCGACACTCTTGGTACATCTTTGGTCGTTAGGAACTCACTTCTATTTTTGGAGGCACCCACAAATGTGCAAATTTTCACATTCATACACATTATCACGAACATTGATGAAAGACATCTAAACACGAAACATAAACTAACTGTTAACTGTAGAAACGAACCAACAACAGATACTTTCAGCCATCGTATGGCTTGTTTTTCTTTGAGTTATTAGAACATACCGAGCGAATCCTTCAGCTAGCGGTTGTAAAGATATCATCACGGGTACCATCAAGAACAAATAAATTTTTCCCTCAAATCCGAACCCGGCTGTTTATCGTGAACCGAAACTTCCGTTCGCAAACATGTTTTGGTCACATGTTGGTGGCATTCCCAGTTCCTTTCCAATAAATATTGGGGGTTGGTAGATTTCCAGACAGCTTCTCCGATTTTTCTTTCCCCAAAGCGTGCGTGCGTTAGAGGGTTAAAACAAAACCACACAAAACTGTACGTGGGTCGCGTGTGTGTGTGCCTGTCGGTAGTAAATAAAAATGATTGAAGACACACACGGTCCTGTGGCGTGCCGTGTCGTTTTAGCACGAAATGGCCCAACCCGTGGAACATGCTGTCAAGGTGTTTAAAAAATGATTCCAAGATAATAGAATGGAAAGGACAACCAAAACAAACAACAAACGTGGGTACAACGAACTAACAACACCACAAGGACGATGGGGTAGGAAAGATATTGGGTTCGGTAAGGAAAAACTAGTCCACATCCGTTGCCTTCATCGTCCGGTGTGTGTTTGTGCGTTTGTGTAATGTCTGTATTTGTTTTGTCCACTAGTTTCTGTATTAAGGGCAAAAGAACACCGATACCGGGTTTTGTATCGATTCAGTCGGCAAACGAGGCACTCAAGAACACGATAACATTTCGTTGGGAAAATAGAATAAGAATGAAAAGAATTGCAGATTTTGTTTGTTTTGTTTTCCCCCATCGGTAGTGTTCAGGTGTTTGGAGGGAGTTGGAAGTCGCGTTTATTCGATATCGTTTACGTCGGGATAAAGCGGCTGGCGAAGAAAACGTAAGGCGGTCGAAAGGAAAACACCTCTTTACGAACCTTTCAGGGTTAATGGCTAGTTGGCAGGCAATGCGGTCAAAGGAGGACACTCCACCCCGGGTTTGAGCAATCGAAGGCTTGGGCCTACAAATCACCGCTCGGTCGTAAAACGTGCCCACGGTTTGCTCGATTGGCATTCGATTGGTTTGATGTTTTCGGCGGAAGCGAACCCGATGGAGCAACCGTTTATGGCCAAGCCGTGATTCTTCCCGTTTTTTTCTACGTGATGATGCAATGGTTTATTGCGGCCTAATTCCGGTGCATTTGGCTTTCCCGTGAGTTTCGTGCAGTTGCGGCACTCTCACTTTCGTGCACTCCCACGATCCACGCCGGCCGCGCGGAAGAAAGTCAGATTGCGAAAACATAAACCACCAGGCTGCTCCATGGCACCGGCGTTCACACAAACCCCGGCTCCCATAATTGACCCCGTGGTGGTGTTTATCCGAAAGCTGGTGGAGCTGGTTTACATTTCCGCACTCCAGTGTACGCGTACTATGTTTACGATTCCCAGTTCTCGTTCCCGACGGGTACGGAAACACTTAAAGACTTTGGCCCGCTCTTGCTGCTTCTTTACTCCCTTTGGCGTTTGCAGGAGTTTGCAAAATATCTACCCACGTTTCGTGGGCGATGTTTATAGGAATTCCCTTACCTCTCCGTCCAATTACGTTATCTCTTCACCTACCGAAACACCCGGAATAAGTCGATGAGTTCATTTACGACTCCCTACACCACCCTGCGGGGGTAGTCTGTCCCACCCGCCTTGTTTGTGGGAGTGGATTCGTGGAAGGATCCGAATCATTCCGGAGACCGGGATGAGTTCATTCATTCGATTTTCTCCCAACGATTTGGATTGGAATGGTAAACAGATTCCGGGTGTTTTTCCCTCTCTCATATGTATTTGTAGTTCAGTGTTCAAATGATGCTGTTGCATAATGACGTTGCTGGTGGTGTTAACGAGGTAATTTTGCCCCAAGGAAGCCAGAATCTTACCGTTCGCCTTGCTACTTTGTTTAATGTTTGTCCTCGTTAAATCCGTTTAATAGCCGGCAGTTATGATAGTTTTGATGGTTGCAACAATGTAGGTGTGTTGTGTATATTGCAAAACACAGGCCCGATGATGTACGGGTTTAAAAATACCTGCTGAAGTTGGATCGATGCGATCAGTATCTACTTGTTTCGGATTACTTTTCGGGTTGTTTATGGAATGAAACTGAAACAAGTGTTACTCAAATTCAACATCGTTTATCATCCAAACGCGTCAGCAATGAAATGCAGTGAGGGTCTAAATGCAAATCCAAACAAATGATAATCTGTCTAGATGATCATCAAAGGATTTCGATTTTAATGTTTCCATTTTTCGTTTGAGTATTTCATGCGCCTATTTGCTTTGTTCTCTACCTGATTTAAATAATTCGTGTTTATTATGCGTTGTTTTACATTGTTGTCTTTTTAGTAACTCGAATTAACATTCTTTCGAAATACTATGTTTTCACTTGTACCTTCTTTTTCATTTATGATTATTCCTCGAAAGAGAAGGTCCTATGTTATCCACGAGAATCTGTATTAACGTTATTTTTCTGTATAGTTTTCTTTACGTAGTATGTTACTTTTGTTTAGCAAAATGTTTTGTTCATTGTATGGAATGGATCAGAAGATATGTATTCGGCTGAACTTTCTTGTATGTGTTCTTCAGTTTACTAACTCTTGTAGTCAGATTGTTGCCAGACATTCGTCCTTCCTAAACTACATAAGAAGCAATCCCCCACAAATGACACGAAGTAACCTTACAAATGGGCGGCCAAAAATGTCTTCACCATTCCTAGCGTTAATTCATCAATTGACCGCTGACACACCGCACGGTAATTACCACCGTTACCGCTCACACTCCTCCTCTCCGGAACATTAAACGCTGCCGCCGCGTCCCTGCGGGCCGGGAAATGGAGAACGGTCAAAAATAAATACGCGTGAGAGTGCGAGACGCTAACCTGCGGAACGCTGCTTTCGGCGAAATGCGGCACGGAAAACAATGCGTTCCACGCGACCGGCTCCGCTAAGCGAAGGCTAAGGGTCACCGAAGGGCCGGGAATGGGGGCCGCGGGCGATCTGAGAACCCGGCTCGGTGCCGGCTGCGGCACCTGCGATCGATCGAAAGGTAATCGATAATTTCACAACTTCCTTTCCAATTTTAAGCTCATTTCATGGTTTGAAGAAGCCCACAATTAACAATAGTCGGTGTGCGGTGCGTACGGTACTGCACCGGGTCGTGCGGGGAGTCGGAGTTGGTGTCGGGGAAGACGCTCAGGTCACGGCTCGGTGGTACCCTCACGCTATACGGCTGACTGGCGAGCTTCGTTTGGAAGCGAAGGACGGTTGTTGACGGTGGTCCTGCGGTTTTGAAGCGTGTCGCCGTGGCCAGCAAGTGAGTCGGAACGACGGCAACCAGGTGTTGTGCCATGAACCTGGCAAACTGTCACGATCGGCGTACGATCAATCCAGCACTCTGATCGCCGACTAGCGAAGCGTAAAGTTGGAAGTTGCAACCTGTAAGGAAATTGATCTACAATTTCGTTTTGAAGTCGTTAGCGTGTACAGGAGACGTTTCGCTTTTCCACAAGATAGCGTGCACGAGTTCCTGGTAGCAGTAGGAAGCAGAAATCAAATCACCTTCGACATCGATCAAGCTTCCGAGAGCTGCAAGGCTGTCGGGCTTATGGCCCTTTCGCAAAATTTCAACGGAATCGCCCCGGGGCAGAAGACCCTTCGGCGGCCTAACAGCGATTTATGGCACAAAACCTATCGGCACGATCACGATCAACCTCCGTGTTCGATTCCCCAACCAAGGGGAGAAGGTGAAACCGTCCGAATTGCCCGAATTCCTGCACCAGTTCGCAATTAATCGGGGCTTACCGCAAGATGTTGGAAACATTTGGAAGGATCTGCGAGTTGGGGAATGCGTTGGTTGGTCGAGCGAAAAATGCAGTCCCTGCCGGACAACGGGCTGACGCAAATTGCACCAATCAGGGACCCGACTCGCCCAGAAGGACGACGACTCGCGACTCGCCCCTTCTAATCATGCGCCCATGGCATCCAGCTTCCTTAGGGGCATGCCAATGAGATGCAGAGCCGACGACGACGACGACGACGATGGAGATGATCCATGGGCATAATTTGGAAGCCTAAAATTATCCTTCCATAAAATGTTACTATTCATTAGCTTTAACGCAACACCAGTGCTTGGGTCCGGGCGAGCCTTCCCCGCAAGCCAACCCGAAGCGACATGCGATCCAGTCTTCTCTCTGATGAGGCGGCGCTCGTTTTTCACCAGTATGTTTTTATGGATATTGACCGAAAGAGCGGGCAGCCTCAAGATGCGTCAAGTTCGGAGTCTCCGTGTGGTATGCAGACTGGAGCGTCATCCTTGGACTGGTGTCCGATCCTGGCGGACGAGAGAACGCGCCGGCGGAACGAAGCCTGGTGAACATGCGAACCGCCTGGTGGCGTTACGCTGGATGGCAGGAGCCTGAAGCGGGACTACGGGATGCAGTTGCCCGGCTCAGCACCGTTTCGGCTGCCCGTTGGCTGCACATTTATAATTCGTGCGCCGCACAAACAAGAAACACGCCAGACCGACCGAAAACTGAACCAATGCACGGTGGGACATGGCGGGGAGAATTATTGAAATGGAAATGAGAGACTTATGATCAAAAAATTACTTTTTGCTACTTTCAGCTACCGGTAATTGTCACATTTTCTGAATCACAAATCAGAACTTGTATACGCAATTTTTATGCTAACGGAACTCTGCTTGATGTTTGACATCTCGGTTATATATGGCGTTGCTTTGCTAGTTTTGCTTTTGACAGATCCACAAAGCAATTCTTGCGATGCAATACATTTGTTATCGTTGTCAAAATCAGTTTTGCTTGATAATTTCCAGACATATTTGATTCACATTGATTGTTTTCTTGTGACATCCCCACATTGGTGTTTGAATTGAAATGGAACGGAATAAGAAGGTTCCATTTCCTTGCTTCAGAAGTTTGCGGGCCACGAATCCAGAACCAGTGTTGACAAACTTTTAATTTAGTGCAGCTAAGATGATTAAAAGTTGATAAGCTAGTTGATAAAAAGTTGCCGCAAATTGTTTTCAATTGGAATTCAAGTAATTAACTCTTATTTTATAACGGGATTACCAAAATCAAATGTACGGGACAAACAAGTGCATCTACTTGTTTATTATTTTCTAATGTCAATGGAAAAGTCATGTCATCAAGTTTTTGTGCGTCTACAAACTATGAGAATTGATCAAATTTGTATAAGACTTCTAGCAACCGAAGTATAAATTTGAAACATTTCCAACGTCCGCAGAGTAGTTTGCGATTAATCCACTGTGCACCTGACAGAGCGGGCCGTACGAAACGGAGAGAAAACTCGCACAAAACTTCATCAAATATCGCTTCGCAATCGTCCGTAAATTGTGATGATTGGCTGCCGGTGCTGTTTTTGCTGTCCGCCATCGGTTATGGCTCGGCGCGGCACTCTCCAGATGTTGATGATGGCTGCAGGGCAGCTTCGGGGCAGCCAGCAGTTCTGTTCTCGAAGTCCGCGAAGCTTCGAAACCCGTTGCACGGACAGGCATGGTCCGGCACGGCACCACAGGTGTTGTACGCTACTCTCTGCCTTACCGGGGCAAACATTTTTTCCTTCCCGTTTCAAACACTTCCCGGTCTTCCCGGTTGGCGTCCTTCGGTGTTTGCCATCCTCCACCTAGCCGACCGTAAGTGGCCTGGGCTTTTGCAATATTTCCGAATCCTTATGGGCCGGGGATGCGGCCTTCGTTAGGAACGTTGGTTTTGTTTTCATTTCTGCGTTTTAGCCAAAGCATTGTAATTAGAACCATAATTGTCGGATGCGTTCTGTTGCGCCCTGCATTTGAGGCCCCGGTTGGATGGTGGGGAAAGTTTGGCAGGCGAATTGTAGCGCGAGAAGAGCAAACGCAAATGAAATTCAATATCATTTTCACAGATTTCTGCACACAAAGTGCATGTTTTATTTAAAACACAAAAATTACTTTGTGCCCTCAGGACCTGGCGGGCGAAACGTTCGCCTTCGCAAGGAAACGTGCTTTGAACGGTTTAACAAGTCTGGATTGAGAATGTTTTCCCGGAATCATCTGTCGGCTGAATATGAATCTACACCAAGGAATTTGCGTTTGAATGAGAAGAGTTCAATTAAGCAAGTTTTTCATTTTGAAATTTGTAAATTAAATGTTGTAATAAAATACGGTTTAGATTTGAACACGATTTAAAAATATCTATTAAGTACATTCAATTGAATGTTTTGGCATTTGCCATCATTTTTAAACATGAAATAACCTTCTTCCCATTGATGTAACTCAGTGTACTTGTTATGTCTGTCATTACATTTGTTTCCCATCTTTCTATACATTTGATATTGAGAAACAAAACATTACTCTAATATTTGTTTTCAAAAAACTAAAACTACTACTACTAAACTAAGTAAATCTGCATGTTGTCAATTCCGCTAATATTTTAATGTTAGACTAGTGAGATGAGACACTAGTTTTAATACTGCAAAAGCCAATAATTTTTGAGGTTGTGCCAAATGAGTTAGATATCGGGATAGGGGGAAATGGGTTTTTTATTAGTTGTATTGAATGTTCATGATCTAAATAATGCTATTTTTTTAAATTGTTATACGTTGAGCACAATACAATGCATAATAAGGAATTATTGATTAAATCCAAAAATGTTTTGATTTGGCGCACAACGTGCGATAATATTGTTTAAAGTGTTCAAGTTACTTAAAAAAACGTTGATCTAGTGATACAGGATCAAGCTTTGTAAATGGCAGAGAGATAAAGATCTTATAAAGAATATTGGACTAATTTCGAATCTTATTGAAATGTAGAACAAATGTTCAGACGATGAAAGCTTCAATCTTTTCTCTGCTTTTCTTTGCTCACAGAAACACGCATTTAATTCCTGTAGTATACACAAAGAAAAACACAAACGGTTTTGAATGAAAAAAAAAACAAAAACATGCTTGATGTAACATTTCATAAAAAGTGGAATAGTTTACTGATCATAAAAATATTTCATCACCTTAAAATGCTTTATGAATTCAGAACAGAAAATAATATGCTTCTCCAGGCCAAGACACCAGACCAACTGACGTAAGAAAAACAAATCGCAGAGTGAAACTACATTTTCTTTCCACATACCAACAGATCCCACCTGACGTGAGCAGAATGTGTTATCCGATGCAGCCTCTTCTTCAGAAGAAAATCGCAAGGAAAAACCCAATCGGCTGAACGAAGGCAAAAACATTGGATGGTTCGATTTTGTCACCGAAGTTTGTTGGATCGTGTTGGCGGGGGCGGTGTATGGAGGGTTGCGGGTTGCGCAATCCTGGGTTCTAAGTGTAATTGATGCTGTACACCTTCCAGCACCGGTCGGAGAGAGCAGTCGGGCCTCTACTGCACTCGCACACGCCAATTATGCTTGGTTCCGATGATCGTCCGCGTTGGCTTCCCTGGTCCTGGCCAGCTGTTCCCGAGCCGAAACGCCCGACCGGCGAGAAGTTGGCATATGCTCATAAATATTAGCGACGCGCTTAAACGGACCACATCAATTGCTTCTTCGCCAGCAGCAGCAGCAGCAGCTGAAACTGAAGACGTGTTCTGCGCTGGACGTGCTGCAACCCGATCCCTGGCGAAGCTGCGTTCTAGCGGGCCGGCAGGGGACGCCACGGTTGCTTCCCCCTACCCAGCACCCCGTCCGGAGGGCTGTAATTTTTCGCAATCATTACGCGATCCGGCGCACACTTGCGCGACACGTGCGCAACCGATCGCACTCGGGGAAGCTATGTAACTTATGTTTAATGTAAGCTTTTCTCCGCACTTGCTCTTTAAACCAGCACGCGAAGCAACAAGGAAAGCGGGCAAGCAAGTGTTCGCGAGGGTTTCTGAGGCGCTTATTTACTCTTCCGAGGCCCGCCCCGCTAGTTCCCGTTTAACGCTTGAATATCCTTTCCGCTGGAAGCAACGAGAACGTGCTGGAAGATTGGTGGTTTTTTTTTATTGACCGATGCAATTCATTTCGAACGAGAGTAGTTCGACGACGTGTGTTGAATAATGGAGCAAGTGATGATCGATAAAAGGTATTCGACGATTCGATAATTGAATTTGAGCGACCAATCGATAAGATGTTTCGATTTCGGGTCGTCCGCTTGCTCGGAGAAGATGTCACTTGGAATCATATTCAATACAGTTCATCGACTCTTTAATGTTACAACATTAACATTTGTATGCAGAAAAACCGATTCCATTATAAACATAATCACAACTGTTGCCATAAAGAATCCTTTTTTGATCTTATAAAACGCTCATAATTTTTATTTTCTTCTTATTTATATTTTTTCTTATTTATATTGGTTGTGGTTTTTAGATTAATGTAGAACATAGTAAAATTTCAAATGAAAGAATTGAAATTATGCAATTAATTCTTCAATTTTATTATTTTCAAGACACAATTTCAGGGGCAATTCTAGTTGGCATTTTGTCTTTCATTGTTTTTATATTCGTTGTTCCTGGGTTTTCCGTTTGCGTGGAACTGAAACAGCAAAATCCTCCAACCTTCAATTATTGTGAGATTTTTTCAAGAAATCAGTTTTTCAAGCCAATGAAAACTAATGAATTTAACCTTTTACTTAATTCATTCAGTAAATTATGTTACTTAAAGTTATTATGGTTTTTTTCTTTTCAAGACTTTTGCTTCGTGTTGCTTTACTTGATGTTACAATAGATGTCTAGTATCGATTGTGTTCAGAATCTCAAGTTTTTCCAAAAGTTCTGCTTCAACATCGCAAAGGCATGTATTTTGGTATCTTTATTAATGTTTTATTGTACAAAGTTGCGCTATTAATGACACATGACACATGCAAAAACCAGAATTAAACCCAAACGCTGAAAAATTAACGATGATATACGTAGCCTAAAAAGGAACGAACGGCATTCGAGTAAATCGAAACATATTTTTCCCAGCAAATTTTGCATCTCCAGTGAGAGATCGTTATCGCTCAGAAGACAGCGGTGTGATTTGGCCGAAGATTGTTTCTGATCGCTTTGCGGCGTCCCTGTGATGATCTCGGATACTCGACGCTCCGAAGACGGTGGAGGTCCAAAACGGTGCATGACTTATGACTTTCGACCAGGCCGGTGCCACCGCCCACACTCGTCCGAGCACCTCGGCTGTGGCTAATTAGGTAATTAATGGCCAGCAAGCGACGACGGTTCGGCGCAAACAACCGGTCTTGGGCCATCACCGTCCAGCTTCTCAAGCCCCCAGGGTTTCCTGCGCGAGCGCCACTCGAAAGCGGATTATCCCGGCGCGGACAGACGACCACAAGGCCGGCAAAAGGACCTTTCGGCACCGGCCAGGACCACTCGCGGCGAGCTGGAAAGCTAATTGCGAAGACGATCTTCGCCCGGTTCCCGTCCCGGTTCGCTTTCGAGAGGGTCCATTTGTTCCGGTGCCACCACAAATCAAACAAACAAGCCGTAAATCTCCGCCGCATTTGTTTGCCGAAGCAGCATGCAGCAAAGGCCTTTTCAGGACCGAGTCCTCGAGCGTAGGTTTTCGTTTGGTGCAAGGTTTTTGTTTTTCATTTGTTTCTCCCATCCAAACTTGGCCGAATTGGTCAGTCTGGCTCGTCGAAACCGAGCGGTCAATCGAAAATTGGTTTGGTCCAATTTTTCGGACTCTCTCTCCATCGAAGCCGAAGGTCGCGTCCGTTTCATTTGGTTTGCTCCTCACCGAGAAACAAAAAAGGAAGCAAATGAGTGAAACTGAAGAAAGAAACTCACACACAACGAAAAGAGTGCAGGTAAGGCTGCGATCTTTGGTTCTTTCTTTGGCTGACCGTGAAATTTGGTCGCTTGTCAAAAAATGTTCGTGTGATTTATGTTTTCAGTGACGAATACACTTTATAACTACTTTGGCAAAGATATAAATTGATATTCGACTAATAATTAAATTAAATTGTCAGACTAAAAAAGGACCTATAATTGCTCATTCAAGTTTGTTTTTATTGCTCATCACTATTTAATACAGTATTATTGTATTTAAAGATTCTAAAAAGCTGTATTTGATATCTAAAAATCAAAAACAAACATTTTTGTTCACTCATTGGATACAATTTCTTCAACTCTTCATTTTATCATAGATTTTACTATAGATTCGTTGCTTGTGTCAAGCTTAGACATTTTAATATTTTCCAAGCGGGAAACGTGAGATGAGAAGAGATTTTTTTCTTTTTTTTAGCCTTTGTTTGCGCAGGTTGTAATAACAAATGTAATTAATGAAAGAAAATGCTGTACTTTTGAAGTGAGTGTTGACGTTGAAAAATTGCGGCTTGCATTGGTCGTTCGCTACCAGCTGGACGCGATTAATTCGTACACCAAACAAACCGCACAATCAAGCTCGGGCAGTTTCAAACATCAAAGAGCACAAAACCCACCATCTCGGAAGTTAACGACTAGAACAAACATTTGCTGTAGAACAAAAACAAGAAAACACAGAAAACATTAACCGTCAAGGAGGGTAGAAAATAAACTAGCCAGCTTGCACCCGGTGGAAGGATAGAGGGTTTAGATTAGGCAGAGGGGCAGGCAATCTGGAGTTTTCCGGAAGTGGATGGCACGAGGGCAAATATTATTCAAAACGTACCCCGAGTGCGCAAATAAGATGCGGCACGCGTTTCGGGGCTTTTCCTTTCATCCCCTCGAGGCCCGGTGGGCAGGACAGACGGGCATGGCCATTGTCTAGGACGCGCAGACGTCTTGCGGAGACCAACACACTCGCGCCTGAGCATACCACATACTCTGGGCGGTAGGGCCCGCGAACACCGGCTGTCTGGTAATTGAGGTGTACAATATCAACGCACAAGCTCCGGACGCAATGTGCACACGCATGTGGCCGTATCTTGGAGTTTTCTTCGGGCGGCTTGCAACAATACGCCAAAGCCTAACATTGAACTTCTCGCAACGCGCATCGAGGAGGGGATCCTGTTTTATTTCAAGGGTCGTAGACTTACTTTACATACAGCACACGCAGAGGCAACAGCAGCATGTGTTTGATTGCAAACAAAAGATTTGAATGACGGAGCGGAACGGAAGCGCCGAACCTTCGGCGCAAACGCGACGTTTGCTGGGGCGCTCCGAGAGCCGAAAACGGGCGGAAAGAAATTGTCCTTCGGCGCGTACCCTGCAATTAATGTGCAGCTTGCGCAGTTCCGGTTTTAATCGCGCCCGGTACACGAAGACAACCGGCCGCAATGTAGGCTGGTTGGCTGGCGTTTGTTTGTCGATCAAAAATTTCGGGCGGCTGAATTTTTCTCCCTTCCCTCTTGCTTGCACGTGCAAGAAAGTTGCGGTGGTATCGTTTATTGTTTGTTTGAATGTTCGTTAGGAAACTCAAGAGTTTCTTGAAGCTGTGGTTTTAATTCAAATAAAGACACTTGAAAGTGGAAAGATTATTTTAATTTTACATCCATCACAATGCGCACAAAAGGTTCTTCACGGTGCATTGGTAGCCATTGTAAGAAAATTTGAATTGTTTGTTTAGTTTTGTTCATTTTGGTGACTTTATTTAAGTTTTGGTACAAACATTTCGTTACAGTGCGTAGAGGCAGATTGATCGGTCGCGGGAAGCTCCGGTCTTAAGGGGGCTTTGGGCTGGATTGCGGAGTAGGATATGCACAGGGCACGAGATTGAACAATTTGTTTTTGCTAGTTGGGTTTTCGGTTTACTTTACCATTTTTTTATCACTGTAAACTTTCAGTTTAATTTTCAGTGTGTATTGTTAATCATGCATGTTATGTTCCTGAAAGCAATGCAAAAGATGTTATAATTGGAAAGCTATTTCCAATGGATTAGACCACGAAAAATCATAAGATTAATCGTAATTACATTCACTTCACACAAGATATCCTCTATTAACAAATGAATAGATTTGAATCTGTTAAAAGAGGACGAAAAGAATGAAGTTATTAGAGATAAAAATAAAGAATCAATGTAGATTCGAATAGAAAATGATTATGTCGGCTTGGCTTATGATTTGGCTACGACTTAACCAATATTCAGATAGTTTGGGATGTTTGTTACTTGTTTAGATTGTTAATTTTTTAAGTTTCGAAAAAATAATAAAATAACTTATCTAGAATAAGTAAAGACCAGCGATAGAATGTTGTAGAAGTACAAAAGATATTGCAGATTTTATTTTATTTTATTATGCTGAGTTGAGTAGAGTTCATTTTATTAACAGTTGATTATTATTTTGTCATTTGTTTGATATTCTTTACTTTTTCAAGAAAAACTGTATCATCGATATTTGAAAATTTAAATTTAATCTAAATTCAGAACAATCTGAAAGATATGTTTATGAATAACTTTTTTATATTAACCAAAACTGTGTGTTACAGTTCTAACGAAAGTTCTACCAGTTGTGGAGACTTCATCAGATCACCTTAAAGGTTGTTTAGATGATTAACAATTCTCATCGAAACATAATTTGATAGTGTTGAGCTTTAATGGAAAATATAAACGCCGATTGGCCATTGAAAACATATCTTTTGATCCAAAGTCGATCACATAGTCTGCGGTGGGTCCTCGGCTGTACATCTGACGTTATTTGGCACTCTTGAAAAAAGTTCCCATGGCTTCCACCACCAGCAATCATCGAAGCCCGGCGTCTTGGCCCACCCGGACTTCTCAGCTACCGGGAGCATCTGGCGTGGCGCAGCTGGAAAAGCTTTCATAAATCAATTATCGATCTCGGGAGAGCACTACCGCCACGATTCGCCGGTTTCGGGTTGGTGTACCGAAATGCGATGGGTATTTCGGAACAAAATCCACCCGCGAATGGGCGATTCCCGCGGGAAACGGGCGGCGTCTTGTGTGGCTCTATCGAACACCCGGGGCAACGTTTGGCCGCATCGAAAGCAGTAGATCAAAGCCCACCGAAGCCGAGATTGGTCCGCGGAATGGGCTGCCCTGTTCTATTGGATCCGCCCTCTGCCTAGGACGCACCAGCGGAACCCGCGAACCGGCGTGTTGTTGGTTGCGTTCTTTACGTTTTGTTGTTTCACAAAACATGAAAAGAAGAGAGTTGAATACTTCTACACTATCTTGGGAAAACGATCGGAGGTTAGTTGCCACTGGCCGGCATGACTAATGCCGACTCGGAAATGCCACGGATCGACTAACCCGTCCCGAAGCCGAACGAGAAGGTTCCCCTTCGGGATGAAGATAGATGAAGTTGAGGAATGTCACACTGGGATTTTGTCGAAGGGAAGGAGAAACAATCCATTCCTCAATCTTAACACGATCCGTTCTCACATTGAGTGGATTCAAGCAACGGAAAACAAAAAAAAAACACGAAGTCACCGCGTGGCGCGGTCCAGGAGTCACAAACACCCCAGCGAAAAGGAAACCCCGAAAACTTAATCGGAAACGCGGGATCGGACACACAGCTAATCAGTAATTGGCGCGAAAAATGGTCGGTTCGTCGGCGGCTGGATCTCTTTTGGGTGGTCCACATCGCCGTATCGAGGTCGAAGAACAGAACGGACTTATAATCAAATCAACGGACTGCGGATGGAAGTTGGGAGGGAAGGAAAAAGCCAACCGAGCAACTTTTCGAGTGGTTTCAGCAGCTGATTATCTCTCAATAAATGCTCACCGGGGTCGGTTACTGCGTACGGACATTGTTTTTTGTTTGATGTATTTTATATTATTTTTCTTCACCTTCCCATCCAGGGTTTTCCTTGTACTTGTACCAGTTTGGGGTTCGTTCCGTAACGCGCTCGCTCGTTTACAATCTTTGATCATCATCGCGGAAGGAGGGCAGGTTCCGATTTAATTCTAACCGGACCGCACCGCCCGCGTTATTAATGATTGCCTAAAGGAACCCGGGCACACACACACACACGCACATCACAGATCGCCGATTATGTCCGAACCACCCACCTTCGCCCGAGGGCTTTCCATCGCGATCGATCGACTCCCATGACGAATCGCAGAAATTTTGGTGGCTCCAGTTTTTGGGATACTTTCTGTATTGAAAAAAAGAAAAAAAAACAATGAAGAGGTAAACGGAAAGGGTGGATGCAACGATGTGTGCTGCAGCCAATGGCCACCGTAACGGCTCCCGGTAATCCACCGGATGATTGATCGAAGATGTTTTACTTTCTATTGTGCATCTTCATTAAAACTGAAGAAAGGGTCAAAGGGAGGTTAAGTTTTATAGCTTTTAAGATCAAAAAGAAGGCTATGGAAGTAAATGATCAAATAAGTAAGGTGCAAAGGATCGTTTTTTATGGCATCGGGTCATTTGTTTCAAATATTTAATAGGGAAATAGTAAGTAAATAGAGAAAAAGTAGTAAGAAAAATGAAAAAAAAAATAAACAGGTCACAATAATAAACAGGTTGGATAATTCTTTTACAAAAAACGATAAAATCAGCAATCTTATGAATTATGAATCTTTTGGAAAGATTCATTCATATCAATCTTGTAGCATAGATTCATTCAGATTGATTAATGAATCTTCGAGCATTCGAATCTCAAAACACTCAAAATCGACTATCCTGAGGAGAAAAAGGGGGTTTCCCTTTAAATTTTATCTCTTCAACATTGTTTTTTTGCGAACAAATTCACGATTGTTAAAATCGAAGCAAAAAATCAGTCCGATGCATTAATCTGGATGTCTTTAAGTGTAAAACCTATTTTATTGACATAAATTAAGAATAAACTAGAAGAAGTTGAAACTGAAGTTCACTTCTGCTAAAACACCGTTTTCTTTTATTATATTAGCTGGGTTGAACTTTAAATTGATGTGTTTACTGGACACATCGGTTTACTGGAGTACACAATGCAGCAAGTTCAATCTGTAATATAATTTTAACCAAATCCGAAAGCAGCATACACTATGATAGGGCCCGTATGGTACACCGGAATCTAAACTAATCGATGAAATGGGAGTTTAATATGTTTGTTTAAGGTCTCCTTCCGTTATGTTTCGCACAACAACACAGCGTTTAAATTGTGCTTAATGATCATGAACCGCAAAATAATGAGATACGAAAAATCATCACTTTATTTCAAAGTAAACACACGTTGGATGATTTGCCCTTTTCGATTGTTTTAGATTTTTTGTCTGTTTAACTTAAAGCCGCAGGACATGCCGACAAACAAAAGAGCGGGCGCGGACATTAGCCCTAATTGGACGGAGGGTTTCGGCAGCGAAGGAGGTCCTTTTGGCGGGTTTCAGTACACTCATGCCCATTTGCGGACTTGTGGTCCGGCTGTTTTCCTTAGGGTCTATAAATGACTCCAGCCGAGGTCCCGAGAGGATGCCTCAGCGATCATTCAGTGCCAGCCCGCCGCGTCTCCGAGCTTCCGCCACCCAACAGGTTCGGGAAGCTGTTCAAATATTAACACAAATTTGTGTGATTACGGCGATTTAACAAGAGCGGCAACGGCCGTAACAATCGCTCAACAAACACTCAAAGGTTCCCCGGCGGACGAAACGGGCGGAGGGACACCAATCGGTGCCGCCAAAGGAAGTGGTTCCACCGCAGGGAAGGACGAACGGCCACATCATGACATTGGCAGAAAGTGGGAAGCAACAGGTGCGTTGCGGGTGGCGTTGATGTAGCTGGAAGCTGCGACAACACCGGCTCCGGGTCTACACCACCAGCCATTACAAACAAGGGGAAGCAAAAAGGAACCTCCGGCGTTCTGAAGGAACCAAGGTTGGGTGATTAAACTCAAGCTTCCCCCTCGGCAAGACGGCCCATTTTGATTCTTTTCCCCGTACCGGCACCTTTTCTCTCTCGTTTCCTTCAGCGAGCCGCGGCCCGGGGCATTATCACCCAAAATGCGTGTCGGCCGCTTGGCGTACCGTTTGTTTAGTCGATAATTAGAAGGCAACGGTGGTACGTTACCGGCACCGCGTGGCGGGGAGGAAAAACAAACGATCGATGACGAAAGCCGCCACCGCCGCAGTTCGAAGGATGCCGTAATTATCTCGTCGAAAGCTATCCAAAGGCTAATGGTCCGAAGGCGCGGCGAGGGTTGCGGTCCTAATTTCGGGCTGGCCTTCGATTCCGACTCCTGCCAGCCGGGCGGCCCGGGGCAGGAGGCAGCAAAGCCGGCCGAAACACCAAACACTCCCTGCGCCAAAACCGTCATTTCAAATGACACCGGCGATCGTGAAGTGGTATTTTACCTGTTTGCTATTTTGCGCAGCTTCGGAGCGGCCGAAGAAACCGAAAAATGATAAATGACTCCCTGCCCCGGAGGGATCGCGCCGTCCCGATCGCTGACGAAGGTTAAATGGTGTTCGAAATGGGCAAATTAGACCACCGGGATGCACACACACACACAGGCAGCCACATACACGGATCATTATGATGTTGGAGATTGCTAAACGAGATAAGGCGACGCAACACAATGCACACATTTCGGGGATTTCGTTTCATGAAATGCCGCCGTTGGAAATCGTTGCTAAAATAAACACCATTTCTATGACTCAAACGTGATAGATTGAGTTCTTCAGTTCCATAGTAAATCATTTGGCAAACATACGTTAGTGATATCAAAGGCAAGTTCTGTCAATGAGGAATAAGATTTGTTTACCGGTTAATAATGCATGAAATTCTTTAAGAATTTTGATAATAGTTTATCAAAGCTATAATCTGAACAGAATAATTTCCCGCATGTAGAATTTATATATGTAGCTGTGAAAAAGCATAAATGTTGTAAAAGTAAAAACAAACTGTTTTCGTTGAGCAGTAAAAAAGCCCTGTAATACATGAATAAAACAATTATTCAAACAATGTTGGTACTTCATAACTTTATAAAACGGATTTTTATAAAACAATGTAAGCAAACAATGTTAAAAATAGTATCTGCTGAGGTCCGGTTTTAAATTTAGTTTCATTTGATCGTCCGGGAATAATTGCTACGTACTTTACACTTTTGCATTAGGATATTCAATAAGTGGGGAATTTGAAATTTATTTTACCGTGAAACGGCTACAGCCTTTGCCTTAGGACAATCTCCAATGACAATTTTTGTCTGTTCTTGTCTTTGAATGACTACGTATAATATGTGAGTGTTTTATTGTAAAGTAGTAAAGACCAAATTTCGATAATAAGCATTCTATAGCCGAGAAGCTTTGGGATTTACTGATTTGAACATAAATTGCTTGCAATGCAAAATGGAATGCAAAAAAAAAGAAATTAAAATTCCATACTTTTCGCACTTATTTGTTTTCTAAAACGATACATTGCATCAGAAAACTTTAAATGGTTTAATTAGATCAACTCTGTAATCACAATCGAAATTAAGTAAAGACATAAATACCAACTGAAAGAACATTGTTTTCAACAGTTGTGTTCAAAAGTGTGAAGTAAACAGTTCAAAATAGTTCAAAAGTGTGAAGTAAAACAGCCTAATAGTAATGAGGTAAAAAAGTAGGATCTCGAGTAAATGGCATGATGGTGAGGAGTACTGAAATAAAAACAGAAAAACAAAATAAAAATTCTTTAAAAGTTAATATTATGATTATTTTATAAGAATTACAAGTTGTACCTATTGAGAAATAAAATTCCACCAAAAAAGATTATTTTTAAGAACAACGGAAGAAACACAAACTGGCGCAGCACCAACCCAACTTAAGAGAAAACACTTTCAGTTTCATCGTATGCAATCATCTATCTTCAAACCTAACGGGAATCAAAATAATATCATTTCAAGCCAGCTCAATCCGAAAACCACCGTTTCAAAATCCCCCGGCTGGCAAACGCGAGACGGAACCGGGAGACCCAAAAAACAACAGCCTAACATAGCTGTGAGCTGCCGAACGGCTGCAGAGATCCGAACATTCACATCAAGGTCCTGTGGGGGCCTCTTATTAAAGGGCTCACGACCGCACGGAAGGACACACCGGTCGACCGGCGACGCCCTGAACGAAACATGCAAAAGTGCATCTGGCCGGACGAAAACGAGCGAAGCATCCCGTCTGTGGCGCTGGTTCATAAAAATGGAGATTGTCTGGCCATTTAGATACCCAATTAGGTCCTAAGTTCCCCGGGTTCGAATGGAGCCCGGCGAGGCGAAGGTTCGGTCGCGGCGGACATCATCAAATCGGCCAGAACGGGAAGGATGGCTTGACTTTACAAAATCACAGTTTGCTTGAGTCGAAGGGTGAGATGGTGCTGGAGGAGCTTGACCGGGGCGGTTAGTTCGGAAAGGTTTTCGGTTAGCGAATCAGTGCCTCAGATTGGTGGTGTAGTTAAATCAGCGATTCGATTTGAAATTCCTCCTTCGCCGGTTGCGCGAAAGGGACTTTCCGGACGAGAAGAAGCTGTGCATTTTTCGGGCCCATAATTTGCCATCGGAGTCGAGTGTTTGCCGGTGGAGCATGGGTTCGGTTATGGGAGTCTGACCCTCCTTTCTACGTCCTCGTCGATTTCAAGGATCATCTAGAGACACCAGAACAAAAAGTAGGCATTCTTCTCCTCGAAGGGAATCGGTCGGTTGCGTTTGAGCAAAACTCATGCCTCATCCAGCTGGAGCCCTCATCTGTCAGAGTGGTGCACCCACTGTTGGCGTGTTTTTTTCCTCCTCCTCTGCTTTGCTTCGCGATTGCAACCTAATGCAACAGAAGGCTGCAGTTACTCCCGTTGCTGCTGCTGTTGCTGCTGCTCCTGATGGAGATAATTATAGGGCCCGAGAAAGCCAATCATAACAACGAATAGCACGAGTCTGGCACGGATCCTGCTGGCGAATGGTTCGACCCGTCTGCCCCCCCCCCCCTGGTTTCCACCCGGTTTCCAAGTCCACTGGAGGGGCCGAAGCGTTTGGCGACCCTGGGTGTGCGTTTTTGTGCATTATTACGAACATTCCTTGATAATTGCCGTGCCGATCTCGCGAAGATCGGCAGGGTATCCTTGTCGACCTCGTTCGCTCGCATATTCACGCAATTGAGAGCATCGCACGCTTAGAGGACGGACTGCATCCAACAAAATGGAGTGAAGATGCAGGGAGCCCCGAACCCGAAGGAGCTGAAGTAGTTGATCAAACAAACTCCCGACCAAAGCGAAACAACACAAATCCTTGGGCCTTCATGGTTGGAGTTGCGAAGTTCATTTGCTTCATTAACCTCACAAAGGTAGATTTTTAGGAGAGCCTAAATTAAATACTCTGTCATGCTAGTTGGTTAGCTCATTTCTGGTAATGATTAGTATGTTGTTATGTATGTACAGGCTGAGCAATCTTGTTCAAGTTGCACGAAACACGATGTTGTTCAATCGCGGTGCTGTTTAATTTTTACTCTGTACTCTTTTAGCAATTTTCAAGGTTTTGTTATGTTTCATTAAGTTATTGGTTTTTCGCTAAATGCACTGAATAGATGTTTTCTTATCATCTAATGTTAAATAAAAAAAGTATGAAAAGATTCATCAATATCTAAACTCTTCATCTGAGACTTCATCATTTTTTTCACTGTCTTTTAACTTTAATTACTTTATTTTATGAAATTTAATATTATTTAATTATTTTATTAAACCAGTTGAACTTATCCAACATGATGCATCTTATTTAATAAGCCGTCCACAATGGACGCAGTTAAAGTAAGTATTGTATGTATGGATTAAAATCGATGTCGAAAAATTTAGTGGAAGCTAACAAATTATCAATTAGTTAAACGTTTTTAAAGTTTAAAGGTCAATTCATGTGCATTAAAATCAATTTCAATGAATCCAGTTGTAGTTCAAATTTGATCTTTTTATCGACACTATTTAGTAAAACTCACGACTTTTGAGTATCATAGGCTTGACATACCAATTAGTTATTTCTGATAAAATTGCTTGTTCTTCTATATTTGTACCTATCGATCTTGATCATATTCGGTTGCGATTATTCAGAGGTAAATTACCTGAATTGTATAGAACTGTTAAATTTCATGGAACGACAAAAAGATTCGCCTTAGGATAGTTTTTTTCCCACCATGATAAACAAATGGCAGTTACTTCAAAGCTTTCCGTGGGGCATTGCTGGTGGAATAGTGAAGCGATTAACTAGTGATCATTGATTTCTGGCCTCATTTTGGGCGAATTACGGGCAAAGGCCAGGTTGATTCCAATTTGTATGAGAGAAATTGAAGGCTCATGTTTATTCATTCTAAACCACAGATTGGCGCATGATCAAAAATCCCGCTTCCCTCAAAATACCCACGATTGCTAGGGCATAAAGTGAACAGTAACAATCTCTTTACCACCCGGGCGGCCTATTCTTTCCCCTCCACTGTATTGGGAGGCTCTAGCGCCTTTGGAACGTTCTTTCGGCACACCATTAGCTCCTCCTCCATCGAAAGACGCCCCCAAAAGGCCCGACCATTGCCTTCTATTTCGCCTCGTTCGCGAGCGGCTTCTCAAAGCCACGGCCGACGTCGTCTTCATCCATTGCCCATCGTCATCATCATCATCATCACCATCATCCGATTCGCTTCAATATTGTCTATCGAACCACGGCCGCTACTGACGGGAGAAAATGCCAGAATGGATTTCCCACAATCGTCGATTCCCACCGCGGGCTTAATGGTCGGCCACGCGAAACCCTCGGCAGGCAGTCTTGCTGGACAGCCCGGTGGCCACATCGGGGAGAGGCTCGTGTAATTTGTAGCAGCGCTGACACAGCACCTTCCTGGACCGTCATTTCCGCCGTTTGACGTGGTCGACCACCGCACACCGCCACTACCACCCATCGCGTGCTTCAAAAGGAAGTCACAGTCGCGAGGGGCTCAGGAATCACGATCTGCTCACCGGTGTCGTCGGCCATTGTGCCAGAGGGACACACACCGGTAAAGAGGTGTTAATGTGCGACGCCGCGACCGACGCTTTTCGCGGTCCTGTGGTGCCGGGGTGAAGTAAAAAAAACAGAAGGAAAAACAAACCCGACACAAAAAAAGACACTGGCACTATGTTACCGGCCGGTGAGTCCGCTACACGTTTCAGCGATAATAAAGACATGTCTAAATTTTAATTTCACGTCTGACTCAGCGTGAGCTGCGCAGCATAAACGTGAGGCGCAGAGAGCAAAGGGAAAAAAAACACCGACAAACATTTCGACCATGCAAAAGGCAGCGCACGAAAAAGGGGTCAAAGCACACACACACACACACACGCCAAAGTGACCAAATCTGAGGTGGGCAAACAAAATCAGCATTCGAAACGGCAAGAAACGACGACAACGGCCACCAAGGCAAAGACACAGAGGCTCCTGCGGCGACGGAGACTACCAGCGGAAGGCCCAAGGTCCTCCCGAAAACCCGCATGAAAAAGGAAAGACCCGCTGAAATTGAGTTGCCTCCAAAGCGCCAGTAAATAATCGCTCATCGCTCAATCGTTCTGTGGGGTCTCGGGAAAGGACCCGTCGCGTCCACACCCGCAGGTTCCTTCGATCGCTACGGGTGTTTTTTTTTTTTTTGGGAGGCAACCGACAACGGAGTCCCGGTGACTCCTGCGGCATCATTAGTTTATTATAATCAGATTTATATTAACTCGCTTTAGCCACGGCGAAGGAACTGCAAACAAATACAGGGAAGATGTGAGGAGATCCTTTTGCCTTGAACGGCGAAGAACCCCCGCCCCCGCGGAGCGTCCTCCGGGCACAGTCCGGCGCATTAACGGACCGGACTGGCCGTACCGAGCCAGACCACCAGGAACCTTGGCGGGCTGGTTTTCGGATTTATTTAAGCGTCCGCCGCTCGTCCGCATCCGAACGTCCTCGATCCGCCCCAGAACGACGCGCGCGGACGGCGAAAAACAAGCGAAATAAATTCCCAATTTAATTTAATTGTGGGAACTTAACTGACAAAGTCCAGCACCACGGTGTCCCTGTGCGGTGGGGCACTGGGGCGGCTTGGGGGTCGGTTGTGTTTTTCTTCTGTGATGTCGCCCTTTTTTTCTCGCTTGTCATTTTACTTCATTTTGTTGCATTTCACTCGCCACATACGACTGGATGATATTACGCTTCGGTTGTCCTCCCAACGGCATCACCCCTGCACCACCACTCACCCGCAGAGGTACGAAACCGCTCGAGGGGGGGTCAGAATGTCTCCATCGACCTCTTGGGACATTTCATCACTGGCGCAGAAGACGTGTCTCCTGTCCGGAATAAAAGGAAAAATGAAGCAACACGAAAAAACAGGAATCCTAAAGGCTCCAGAGACAACTCCATTCCCGACGGCACACACCAACACACAATTCTCGGGGTCGTCTTGGGAGTCATCCACGGTCGTTGGTGGTGAATCCCACCGGGGGAGCTTGTTTTTGCTTGTCCGGTGCCTTCGCATCAATCCGGGCAAAACAAAACAAAAAGTGAGGCAACCTTTGCCACTTCCAATTCCACCTTAATCTGCAAAAGCTGCCTCTGGTTGCAAATCAGAGCCACCCGAAGTCAGCAGGCTCATCTGCGCTATCATTTTTGTCATGCCCGGCACTTCGCAAGGACCGAGACCGAGCGGTGGACGATAGTTCCGAAACGAATGAAAACAAGTCAAGAGGAGGTTTTAAGAATATGTACACGATTCTAACCTTTATTCTACGATTAAGTCCTGTTCCTTAAGAGTTACTACACATGATTTGACAGGTTACGTGGTAAGCCTATAATAAAATTAAACTGCCTTGTGAAAAATGTAGGAAACAAAACATTGGCAATCTATGTATTAAAGATAATAGAATAAACATTGAACTGAACCTACATTTAATCAGAGGGAAACAAACATTGAAAAGTATAAGTGAATAAAACACACCTATGGATACAGAAATCAACACGTAGAATAAAAAAAGTGGTTTTAGATATGGTAAGGTGCACCTTTTAAAATATGTTCTTTTCCAGAAAAGAAATTTTTCATGCTTAGGTAATCAAATTCTTCAGATGTCAGATCGGCGATCGAAAGTGTTTAATGAAAGTAAAAGGCACCGATAAACATGTTCTAAGGCACGCTGGAGGCAGTTTCCTTTTGTTTGTTTTAAAGATTTTTTATTCAAAGCCACTCACTTTATTTTTTTCCTCGCACGTGTTTATTGGTGTACTTTTCTTCAAAACATTTTTTTTTTGTCTAAACTCTCTTTTTTTCCAGCATCACTAACGCACCTTGAAAACGATCTCGCTGTGTTTGGGCAATACATATTTTTTCCGTTTCTTTTTTTCCCTCAAGTCATAAATTCTCTTTTAACACTCTCGTTTAAAAATTCTGACAAGCGTAACCAAAACACGATAACCAGACGTGAGCTTCCCCCTTTTCAGGGTCGGTGTTTTTTGTCTAACTCGGAACTAAACCACTTGTACTCAACGTGCAAGCTGTCACCCGTACCGTTTTAAGCTCCTTTATTTCTACTCATCCTTCCGGTTCTTTAGCCGGTTGTCTCGTGACATAACGAGCAGAATAAAAAAACCGTCTCAGCGGAGAAAAAACAGCTTAAGAGGGAAGCTGCGTGGACAGACGAAAAAAAACACTGTTTATTTACTAAAGAGCATACTGTTTTGATTGTTGCGTCTCGTTGGGAGTTCTTCTGCTGGTCCGACTGCTCTGTATTATGTTGGATGTTTTTTTGTAGGTTATTACACTTTTTTCCACACTTCTACAGGTTTTTCCCTCCCCTGGTAATGCTGTCATCTTATTTTTATGGTCCATTAAGTCATCTTGTTTCGGGTGTGGTCCGCGGGTAAGAATTTCTGGGCCGCATGCCATGTGCACCACTGTTTACAAAATAATAAATAAAAAATGGATGATGTACGAACAGATTTTAAGCTGTTTACGTTGCCGAGTTGGTTTTTTATTTGGAAATAAGAGAAGGAATTTCACTTTTCATTGTGATATTTTTTCACCAAACAAGAACATCGACAATTGAAAGATTTATTGACTGATACTAAGTTTAAAGTGAAAAGCGGGTTTTTTTAAGTTTATTATCTGATCTACGTGGTATCCAATATCTTCTCATACAAATTCATACATAACTTATTTCACAACATTTAATTGAATGTTCACGGTCTTATTTTTAATCGAAAGTCTATGCAATCAATGTTTTTACCAGGATCAAACGATTTTCAAAACCATTTTGACTTAAATTTTTTTCAAATTCAAAGAATGGACATCTATAGCTTGTTTGCTTTGATAGCATATTTAGTTAGTCAGTTTTTTTCGTTAACAGATATGAATCAAATTAGTAGTGTTAAAAGGTGTTTGGTCATTTTTGAATATAGTTTTGGAAATGTATAATTTGTCTAGCTATACGGAAGATCCTTGGATTTATGAGACCACAATACAGGGCAAATAGCTTTCATTGGAAACGAGTAACGTTCTGCTGGTGTACCCCATCCTGAGATTATTTCACCTTTTATTAAACAAGAACAATGAACTACAATAACCAAAAACTAGTTTTTATGTCTTGTGTAGATACATTGAAATATTTAAAAAAATATGTAGGAAACGTACGAAACATGACGTGAGCACTATGGCATGGTAAGAAAAGTCTTTGATAATATATTGGACACCGTGTGTAACTAAACGCAAAGTTAGGAAACAAAAAGAAGACCATCCAAATCTGCTTTAGCCATCTGTTCAAACCTTTGACAAAGATCCTAAACCTCTCTAACCACCCTGGACCGAAACTGGGGCTCGGAGTCAATTGGGAAATAGGAACCTTTCGGCGAGGGCTCAAAACGTCAAATTACGCTTCGATTAATGCCCTTCGTGTTCCCCAATGAGCACTGGAAAATTCATTAAAACCGGATTATGGCCCAATCGAGGTGCTCGAATTACCATCGCACGAATTACGCACTCATCGACCGGTTTGCGCGGTTGCTCCGGTGGGACGCTCCGATTTCCGGGGTTCCGGACAGATTGATCACTCCTACTCTTTTCCCCTTCCCCGTGTAACTCCGGGTCGCGCGGTTGATCCTCTGCCTGTTCGTCTTCTAGCATCCCAGGGACGTTTTTTTCTATCTTTTTCCTTTCACTTACATGTGTATCAAAACAATACCACGCGCGCTCTCGGCACTGCGCTCAAATTACCAACCAACTGGCGGCGGTTTCGGAGCTGTACACACACACACACACATACACACAGTACGGCTCGCGCCATCTCAACATCAGGCTGCCGTGTTCGTTGGACGTCGACCGGCTGCACCTGCTCGGCATTTTAGGGGCTTTCCTGGCAGCAGTTGAATCGGAGGGCCCTTTTTGCTTTTTGGTGGCATCGCGTCGGAGGCACACACAGAGGCTTCACGCAACTGACGCACCGAAGGGATGGGCTGGGGACGAAGGGAGAGGCGCTGGAGGGCAGCCCGGTGCAGGCTGATGGAATCAGGAGCACAATTTCGGGCGGTTTCGGATGGCATATGGAACGTGCTACGAGCCGATGAGCTGTTTTATTTGTACACCTTTCACCTTTCGCCTGTCTTGGTCCCGCTCTCTCTCTCCTGCTCAACCTGTACGCTCTTCCTTGTTCGCCATCCTTTTTTGCTTCCGACAGAACAGGCTTGCCATTACCTTTAGCAACCTTGCTAATGTACCTTTCCTGTTCCGCTATTGCAACCTCGGGTCGTGTCTGTCGAAACCGTATGTCGCTCGGATACAGCGAAGCGCTAAACCAACAACCTTTACAATCGATCGGTTCTTACGGGTGCGTATGCACTTTTCCTCTTGTTTCCCCCGGTACGTGATCCGGATCTCGTATCCCGATCGGAAAAGGCGTAGGCCTCCCAGGAGCTTCTCTAACAAGGCAATGGGTGCCCGGGTCGCAGGCGTGCTGAAACCTGATCTGCCCGAGTTCCTGCCCACCGGGGAAGGTGTTCCCGTTCCGTTCCGCAAAGGATATGGAATTTCCCCGCGTCGGATGGTGTCGTCAGTTCCGTATTAGTTCGCTTCGCTGTAGGGTGAATTCGAACAACCGAACCGGTGGCCTCGACGTGCATTAATGGACAGGATGATGAGATCGGGCGGCAAACCCGGTGAACGTGACATGTGCGAAGTTTGGTTTCTTTTTTAAAGGTTCGATGTTTCCTTTCTGCTAGTTCCTCCGGAACGTTTTGGTGACAATGAAACGAATATGAATCGCAAACCCCTACAACCGTGCAGCCACACGAATTGTTGATTTTGCCAAGCAGCGAAGGAGCGTGACAGAAGTGGAAGTTTGCACATTTCTTCCAGCGCATGCATTCCCTCCGGCTTCCTGGTGACAATAACACAGATAAGTCTGCACCGGTTCGGTGTATCGGATTCGATCGCATCGTTTACATTGTTTGCATTTTCCACCTCAGACCGTTCTGGGGTAGCAGATACCTTGAAATAGTTTTTTGAATTGATTTTCCCCGCTGGAAAAATGACCCGACGAAATTTGTACGATTATCTATGAGTATGGAGTGAGTTCGACCGCAGTTTCAACCGCAAAGTTTTAATCCACTATCAAGTGAACTGTTTTGCAGAGGATTCAAGGGATTTGCCTGCAACATCCAATGGCTTCGTAATACATTTCAAAGTGTATATGAAACATTTTTAAGCTCTTATTTCACCATCGGGTATTTATAATTTATGCTTGGTCCTAACGTACTAATCCTTTCTTTTGATTTTAGATGTGTTTTAACATTGTTTTGCATATTGAACCATTGTCCTTTTTCATTTGTACGTCTTCAACAGTTTACCTAAACACATACGTCAACATACTGTAACTATTTTAGGTTGAGAGTTTTATTATTTAATTAAAACGTTAGCTTTAACAAGTACAAAATACACACGGTTTGAAAATTTCCTCCGGCAAACAAACTGCTTATGTTATTCAGCACCATTAGCGGGCAGAACTTTTCCGACATGCATGCCAAGTGCCGAAGGATTTGTTTGAAAATCTAATCCCGCGAGTTATCGCTTTTCACGTCGAATGGCTTTCCATGGATGAAATATGTCCGACTGCCATGAACTACCCGTACATGGCAGTTGATCGCGTGCCAAGCCCTTTTCCCAGACCCAGACCTAGCACCTGGTGAAAGCATTTTCCTCCACTCGATAAAATGCCCCCCAAACCCCCTGCGGGTCCTGGAAGCTAGTCACGCAAGCTCACGCCGGTTGGCACATTTCGGGCGTTGGCGTGGGTTTTTCCTCGTGAAAACTCAAGCACCGGACACTACTTTTCCCGCTCCGGATCTGACCCGAGGGCGACTAATCCAAACAGTAATGCAAATCCGGCCCTTATCCGGAGTCATCGAACGAAATGTCCAGACGGGTACCGGTTTTAGGGGAGGGAAACGGAAAGGACGAGTGGCCCAGGGAGACCTGAGGCACACGTGTTCATTATTTGAGGGCAAGGTTCAAATACGATCAAATGCTACCGTTCGTTCGTGTTTCCATTACGCGACCCCCTCTGTTTCTCCCATTTTCTCCCCTGATATTTAAGACCTCATGGTTGTGGGGAAGGCTCTGGGTAAGTGTGTGTGCGTGTGTGTGTAAATTGAACCCAGACATGTAACCCTTTTCTGGAGTACCGGGCCATGGGGGCTTGGCTCGTGAAGGCGGACCTCGGCCATTTATTGATTGCATAATTTCATTAACGCGACCGGGTCAACAACATCAATCATATTCGAAATTATGCGAAAGACGGGTGAGGTATGTGTGTGTGTGTGCGAGAGTGGACGGAAACACGACAGGTACTGTCACGAAATGCCAGAAGAATGGCGGGAATGTGGTCCCGATTGTGGTCCTGGTCGTGTTGTTTGTGTAGCGTGTGCGAGCAATAAAAGGGAAAAAACATAAATTAAATGATTAGAATTTTCTACCTCCAATATTAACCCCTCAAGGTGTATAAAGAAGTTTATACTTAGCATAAACATAAATTCTACATATTGGGTATGGGCTTTGGCATATTGGCTGGTAAAGTGTGGATCACAAAATAGTTGTTTTATGTGAGCGATTTTTCAATTTAAACATCCCCAAAAAATAACGATTTCTTTTTTAAAAAAAAAAAAGGTTAAAAAAAGAGAAACAGAGTGATCGTCCTACTTTATTTTGCTTTTATGAAAATGTTGGAATGCTTAAACAATACAATTATTAAAACAAGCATCGCAATAACTTTTTTTAAGTGCTTTGCTTACCCCAAAAGCTCACCGAAGGGTTGAGATGGTAATCAGCGCCAGTAGCGTGGATCTTAATGCGTGTCAAAAACTACCGAACTACCGTGAAAATTTCGAACAATGGTCTTGGCATGCCGACCGCAAAAAACCGAATCGTGTTTCTTGGCGGCACACGTAGACCCGCTTCGAAGATGATGGTAATAGGTCCCGCCACCCGCCATTTGCATATTCCATAAGTCACGATTCGGAGTCTTTTGTGTGACGGTTGGGGACTTTGGTTTGGTTGGACAAATCGCCGAAACGCACCGGAACTGGACACCGGCGCACGTCTTGGCGCATGTTGACTCATCGCCGAATGCAATGAATTGTTGAATTTTGGATTTCGCCTCTGCGCTTCCATTTGCCGACCGGATGCGGTCCGATCACGCCGCTGCGTATTGATTTTATTGCCAAGGTAGAGGGGAGACGCGGGCCGAGTGGTCGACCGAAAGCGTTCGGCGAAAAACACCCCCGAATAGCCGTTCCGGAGGAGCATATGCAGTTTTTTGTTTGCCTTCAACCGGTCGGTACAAGGTTTTCGGATTTCGGGAGGATACAGGAAGCCTCTGAAGGATCTCGGCCCGACCGGCACATGTGTGGGCCCCAGGAAGTGGAAAGGAAGTAGCTGAAGGAGGCTGACTGGAAAGGCCCGAATGGAAGGAAGGCAGAAGCGAAAGAAGCGGAAAAAACCACCAGCTGGCACATGATGTAAGGCGAGATGGTGCGCCAAGGCGTGCACAAGAGGAAGCACCCGATGTCGATCATATTTCACTGTAGCGCTTCTGCAGCAAACGGCTACGAACTACCGTTTTTGGGACGATATGTTGCTGCGGGGGAGAACACTTCCTTGCGAGATCGTTTTCGGGAGAAGAACATGTGTGTGATGATTGGGACAAAAATGGCAACCTCATCAAGCATTTAATAGCGCGAAGAAAAATGTTCGTTGGAAGTTTTCCTACAACAGAAGATCAAATAGTTCATTCATATTTCGTTTGTGACATATTGGTACTGTCAGCAGAGGTTTTAAACCATCAGATCAGCACAATCAATGTTGAAACAACAATAACCTTTAATCTGAAATGAATAAAGTGAAACAAGTAATAAAACAAACACAGATATTCTTGAAAATAAAAAAAGGAGTGACAGAGGTATTATAATTATTGCAAAACAAAACCATACAAGCTATGACATATAAATAAAAACATTTAAACCATATAAAAATGTTGTAATTAAAGCTCAATTTATGTTCAGTTGTACATAAATTTGATGTCTAAAATTCTCCATTTCGGTGTTTCCATAGACTAACGTTTTCCACAATAATTCCAAGCCGGATATATGAGTTTCTCCCCTATGAAACTAGGAAAAAACTATAACTCCAAACAAAAACCAATCACACTGGAGCCAAACAATCAGAAACCATAGCGACATATACCAGGCCATATCTGAAACACATTACATATTTGACCATTAAATAGTGGCGAGGGTCGTAACCGAAAGAAATAATTCGAATACCCACCTCCCACCCCCACTGTTGTTCAAAGTTTTGGCTTCGCCGAATTGCAAATGCACAGAAAGTCAAGATAAAGTGAAGTTGTTCTACTTGAGTCCTTTCGTAATTGTCCCGTCGCGCAATGGACTAGTATAGTTCTGAATTTTATTTGCCTGGAATGAACTTGTTAGAATCCCATTAGAACAATGATAACAGGTTGGCTGATAAGTCCCCGGTCTGACACATTGATGGCGCCGCTAGTATTAAATGCATATTATTTTTATATAGTACCAACCTTCAAATGATTCGTGTCAAAATTTGACGTCTGTATGTCAATTAGTTTGTGAGATAGAGCGTCTTTTGTCAAGCAACTTTTGTTATTGTGAAAAAATAGGAAAAAAAGGAATTTCGTGTTTTGATAAAATACTGTTTTCTGAAGGGAAAAAATACAGTGGAAGCAAAAACTTGGCTTGATAATGAGTTTCCGGACTCTGCCCCAGGGAAATCAACAATAATTGATTGTTATGCAAAATTCAAGCGTGGTGAAATGAGCACGGAGGACGGTGAACGCAGTGGACGCCCGAAAGAGGTGGTTACCGACGAAAACATCAAAAAAATCCACAAAATGATTTTGAATGACCGTAAAATAAAGTTGATCGAGATAGCAGAGGCCTTAAAGATATCAAAGGAACGTGTTGGTCATATCATTCATCAATATTTGGATATGCGGAAGCTCTGTGCAAAATGGGTGCCGCGCGAGCTCACATTTGACATTCCACCAAGACAACGCACCGTGCCACAAGTCATTGAGAATGATGGCAAAAATTCATGAATTGGGCTTCGAATTGCTTCCCCACCCACCGTATTCTCCAGATCTGGCCCCCAGCGACTTTTTCTTGGTCTCAGACCTCAAAAGGATGCTCGCAGGGAAAAAATTTGGCTGCAATAAAGAGGTGGTCGCCGAAACTGAGGCCTATTTTGAGGCAAAACCGAAGGAGTACTACCAAAATGGTATTAAAAAATTGGAAGGTCGTTATAATCGTTGTATCGCTCTTGAAGGGAACTATGTTGAATAATAAAAACGAATTTTGACAAAAAAATGTGTTTTTCTTTGTTAGACCGGGGACTTATCAGCCAACCTGTTAGGCCCTAGCGCTATCAAAGTCATGCCTGTCAAGCGAAAATTCTTTTCAAGCTAGAAGAAAAAAGGGGATCAGGATCTACTGCTTCGTGAACCTTAAGGACTGCTTACGCCATTGTCGTGATTATCCCGATACCGGTTTCATTTATTGTGTTTTTTTTTCTTACATTCCCTTTCCTCTCAAACGCGGCCCGGTTGGAAGTGTGGTTTTCCAGGCCGTGTCCTTAACGACCATTGTGTTGTGTATTATTCTCAACCCGATGACTAACTTACTTCTTTCAGCCGCCGTGACATGAGACCACAGCGAAAGATTGAGGGGAAGCGTCGAAAATAAAATGCTGCCAAAGATTGGGGAACGCCGACGATTTGGGAAAAGGCAGGGAACGTAAGAGTACCAGGGTAGGCTGGATCATATAAAAAAGCCAAAAAACAAATAAAGAAAACCGAAAAAGGAATAATTCTATACTGTGAGAAGCGAGGTGTTGTTAACATACCCATCGTAAAGTCTTGCGCTTATTCATGCAATATTCATGCGGGATATTGTTTGAAAGGGAAACGTTTCAAGGATGTATTTGAATATTTTGTGCTTCCAATTACTCGAACGACTCACGACAGTGCCGCGCATCGGAAAGGTGTACTGCAACCAACCAGGAAGAGATCCATAAAAAAGGATATTTGGAAACATCACGAAGGGAACAAATAAATCAAACGTCGAGGCACGGAAGACGGGCGGCTGACTTTGGGGTGTAGAAGGGATAGTCATATTTTGGGCCTGAACAAAACTATCAGTTTCAGAAAAGACAAACATGTAGCGATCGTGGATCTTGGATCGGCGGTGGCTAATCTCGTCGATCGGGCAAATCGTACCATTTCGATCCTCTTATTGTGAAGGTCTTCGCGCGAGAAGATCGGTACCGGTAAGATAAGCAGAAAATAGCTTATTCCCGAACACCAGCACCATATGGTGGCTGTAGGAACCAAGGAAGTGTGTTGACGTGCTTCTGCAAGGATCGCTCCTTTCTTCCGCGCATCCTGTCGAAGGTGTACGCCCTCTGTTACACTCCGGGGTTTCGCCGGAATCCCAGCAAGACGGCACAGTTGCGAACCATATTGCAGTGAAGATTGATAAATGATTCCACCGAAGTTTCCTTTCGTGGAGAGGCGCTACCAACCCTCGATGAGATACCTCCATTTAGAGGCACGGAAGCTCACCGCAAAATGCGGCTTCCATGCTACCAAAATGATTCGATTCGATCAAAATTAAATGAGACAAATGGTGGAGACCTTCGTCTTAGTCTGCTGGCTCATTTTCCACCCGGTTCCAGATGTCTCGCCATGAGGAAGCACTTTTCCCACCACGTTGATCAATTAATAATCCTGCTACTTGGGGAAGGTATCCTTCCGAACCAGCACGTGCTGGTTCATCCCGGCGCAGATTCGATTTCGGGTTTGGTAATGGAAGCGAGTGTGCTTAAAAATAAAGTCTCGAAAGTGAACTGGAATTTGACGCTCGCCTGTAATTGCCCGACCGGAGAAAGAACACGATCCCATACACCAGCGCGGCGTCCCGCGGGACCGCCGTAAAAGGTCGTCCAAACAAACAAACAAATTTCACAACTCACTTACAACGCTTAACGGCACCCTTGCACTTAACCTCCAACCCGATCCATTTCGGGTGGCGCTGTCGTAACTTACCTTACGGAGTCTAATTGCCCGAGATCGAAACGCCAGACAGCGTACAGGGTGTTCCACCCAATTGGTTAGGAATTGGACAATTTCAATATCGAGCCATTGAAAAGACTAAAAAATTTATGTTGAATTTGGTTAATATTACAATGCATTTGATTTGAAAACTTATGAAGTAAATAAACAATTGTTAAAGTATTCGACAATGTTCATTTCATGTCCACGGCTTGATTGAAGATTGTGGAAATTTTATTTAATCCGTTTGCTGAATATTGAAATGTATCTGATTTGAAAAACAACTACGTAAATTTAATATTACTTAGTATTTCATGTATTTCTTTTTTTGGGTAATAATAAGAAAACTTCATATTCACAAATGTTTTTAAAACGTTCTGCGACACAAATTCTAATTTTAGACTTAGTTTTTTCATTTTCATTCTTATCAACAAAGCTATTGAGGTATTGTAACAATGTTAATGTTTTGAAACACCCTTTGATGGAAATGCAACTCCAGTGGGTTTCCACGGCAACGCCGACGACAACGAAAGCGATGAAGACGCCAACTAAGTGTGTGTTATGTCGCCTGGATAGATGGTTTGATGGTTGGATGGATGGATGTCAGGTTGGCGCACACATGGCTTCGGGTTCAGAACGGGAGTGCCCTCCCGGGACAGACCTCCCGGGAGAACCGGGAACCCTTTCCCGGTCCGCTATCAATCTTGGCGCTTGTTGGTTAGACGACTGGTGGCCGCGCTTTCCACTTTCCCCAGCGAGCATGCGGCTTTCCACGCCGGCAGATCGGTTTGACGGAGCCGACAAAAGCAGGGCTTCTTATCGAACGCAACGAAAATTCCCTCTTCAAAGAGTGGTTAAAAATTCGTCATCGACAAAAGTGCCTCCATTATGTTCCCTTCATTGTCAGCCCGTCAGAGACTCACACACGCACACACGCACAGGAAAATCAATGCCCTCTCAAGCGGGCCCAAATTTCGGGACTCGAGCAACGTATCTCAACAAGTCTTTCGCCGTCAATTATCCACCAATTAGGGATCGGTTATTTGGGGAAAAATCATCCCAGTTTAAAACGCTTTTCAAACCCGGGGAAAACGCTTTGCGTCGAAGTAAAAGGGGTTAAACTGTGCGGTCCAAAAATGGAAAGGTGTTGTCAGGGTCTTTTCTGTTTTTCCATTTCTCCGATACTGACAGTATTCTCCGGCTGGTGGGTTTCTGTGTTTTTCTCTTGAAGCGCGTCCCCGTCAATCATACGTACGCGTAGGGAACACATTTTTTGGCACATGTGCTAGATCGAAATTGAATGGACGCATACTGCCTGCTAGCGGTGGAACCAACCCCGGAAGGGATCCGCCAAAGGTTAAATTGATTTGTAAAGGAATTAGTGTTTATGTGTAGTTCAAAAGAAAGCCAACGAAGGGTTCCGGGCACGCAAATAATCACCTTTGAGCGGTAAGCTTTTCAACACCAAATTCTTCCATTATAAGGATTTTCTTACAATTGGAAAGTAAGCATTCAATGTTCGATCTACATAGCTTTGTTTCCTGAAACAAATTCTTCCCCCTTTCCAAAGGCAAAAACTCATGAATGTTTCTAAGCCATCTGATGTTTTGTTGAATAAATAAATTATTTCTTTGAAGATGTGTCAGGAGCACACGTCTAGTGCATAATTTTTCAGCTGGCTCTTAGCTTGCAGATCGTAAAATAAATGAGACAATAAAATCCATCCATGGTATCTCCTTAGGGAAGGATAACACAGAAAGAGTTCCTAAAGTCGACCATGTTTAAACAGTATTCTCTAGAAGAAAAAGATTCTCCAAAATCTTAACAACCCCGGCGGTATTTACTATTTACAATCGATTTGATTTACGAGCATGATTTATGAACTTGTTTAACTGGTAATTTTTACTTATAGTTGCTGATCTGGAAATGCAAGTATATTTACATCCGAATCATATTATTCATTTCCAACTGTGTTTGTTGATTTGAATATTAATGGGTTAATTAATTCATTCGATTTTTCCTTATAGCATGTTTTGTTTGACTAGCTAACTAGTCACATTATTATTGGTTTGAATGAAACTTTTGTTATTTTTGAACAGTATTTTTGAGGAGAAAAATTTTGGAGAATTTAGAGAAAAGGAGAATTTAAATGAAACCGTTAAAACCCTAGATAAAGAAATGCAAAAACAAGAAAAAATCAGGAAAAAAAATAATTTTAATCCATCTTAAATTACCTAACTTTACCTAACTAAAACAAATTAAAAAAAATAAAGTAAATTTATAGTTGCTGAAATATTAAGTGTTCGTGGCTAGATGGATAAAATCTCTCTCATAACATAAAAATGTGTTAACATGTATTCGTTAATGTTTGTGAAACATTTGTACCATATGTTCCTGTTTATGATCCATAATATCTTGAGATGATCCTTTTGAATCAGTATCGTAAACGGAACGTACATTCCCATGCGGTAAAGTACCCAATTCGTTCTCGTAAAACAATATAGCAGAGCAAATACAATATATCCACCAACAACACATCTGTTTGCATTTATTTTGTCCCGCCGTGCCAAAAGTCCTTTTTCTCTTTGAAAGTCACACCTTTCATCGGACATTTGCTCTGATGGGAAATTTTGGCAGTAATCGTGAGAAATTCCCTTCGCACAACGGAGCGCTACGTGTCCAAAGACGGTTAGAGTAAAAAATATGCAAATCGCGTTACCTTCCCGATCCCACGCACGATGGAAGGATCCACGCTACGGGACGAATCGCCATCCAGAGATTTCCCACCAACGCTTGGCCGTTCGTATCGAAACACAAACGGACCTACCTGTGCGAGTACAGGACCGCTGTAGGAGTTTTTCAGGACTTTCCCGATCGTAAACGGTTGGCTCGGTGTTGTTTTTTCCGTTCTTCATCCGTACGCCCTCGGACTGATATGACTGATTTTTACGAGCCCTTTCTCGCCAGGCTTTTACGACATTCTTCCCCGGATCTCGGTTCCCACGGTTTTCTCGTGGTTTTCGTGGACGTGCCAAGACATTATGTTGTGGCCACGTACAGTCGTCTCTGCTTTACTTTGCACTGCCGCATGCTTCCGGAACGCACTGGAAACCCGAATGAACCGCTCCGGTGGCGATCAATTTCGGCATAAGGGCATAAATTAATTGTCTTATCCACCGGGGATCGGTCACGGGTAAACGACGGCCCTCTGAGGGTACAACATTCGCTACGAATTCGCTTCCTCGTTCCCAACCCCGGTGATTATTTGCAAACGTGTGTTCCGGCTGCTAAACTGTCACCATCCCGAGTTGACACCCGGAGCGAACCCGGTCGGCTTTAGGTTTTTCGTGCATTTCGTTTGCGGTCGAAGAACGACCGATCATGCAGCTTCCACTGGTTTACAGGGTTTGTTGGGAAAATAGCGTGCGGGAGACATGTCTCTTGCAGAGATTTTTTTTACGATCTACTTCAAGCAATATTTCAGTGTGTAAAAACGCGAATCATTTTTCACTAAAAACTGAATTTTTGTGTAAATATAAACACGGTTTACCTTCCAGTTTCCTTCTATTTAAAGCTTTCTTAAAATCTAACGAGTTCATTCGCTATTTCGGTTCGTTTATAATAAAGTAAATAAATTGATTAATTATGTATTTTTAATCCTTTATTCTTTCTTATACTTACCTGAACGTACAATCTATTTCCAAAACACTGATCTACAATCTTCATGATAAAAGTTAAAAAAAATCAGGTATGTTCCAACGTGACAACTCTTTATATTGTTGTTTAAAACCAAATAAATGTTCAATTCCAATCAGGCTACATAAAAAGATTGAGCAAAGGCCTTCCAGGTTGACTCGGAATGATTAAAACTATTCAATTCACCATTCAAAAACTCCGTGCTATGAAATTAGATTCGAGAAAAACTAAAAGCCTCCTCTAAGGTTGCAAGGATCTGGAGCTGCTGATCCCCCGTGGCGTACAAATTCGACCCAGCGGCCACAACGGCGGCGACGTCACGCAAAACCAGAAAGGAATTGTGCGGAAAATTGGCGGGCGAACAAAACAATGCCACAAGGCGCGCAGGCCCCCGGACGAGATGCCCCGCTGCACACCGCCCGGAGCCACCGGCAAGGCGGCTGCTAAACGGGCCCTTAATGTTGGTAAATAGAGGATAAATAAATAAAAATAAATTGAGACACCATTGCTAACGGCTCACGGCGAGCGAGGACACGATCAAAAGGATGGAAGAAAAGAGCGTTCGAATGTTGAACAAAGTAGGCTAAAAAGGACGATCGGCGATCCAGACCGGGCGATGCTGCCACAGGACGAGCGTGTATGTGTGTGTAGCTTGTGTCGCTTTCAACACGCACAACGCAAGCATGCCCCGGAGTCCAAAGGCGGGTCAAAGGACGGCCGGTAATGAGGGGCCAGGCGCAATAATACCGGCGACGTAGCGAAAAAGTAACAAAGCAATCGGGGTGAAAGAAAAATTATCGGCAATTTTCTGCCCACAAAAGGACACCGGGAAACCGAGGCTAATTCACCCGAGGTCCCCGGTCACGGGACGGGACGGAATCTCGGAACGTCGGCGTTCGGCAGATAAATCATCCGGCATCCAGGCGGGCCGGACTGCTCGTATGAATGGGCGTCCGTCTGAAGTCCGGCGCACTATGAAAGGCGCATCTGCATCTGCCAGCTCTGACTGGCCGAGAAGGTGCCGACATCATACGGAGGGACGGAGCCTTTCGGTGTCCAACGAATTTGTCCACTTGGTCCCTGTCAGATCCTGCTGCAGCCGCTTCCATATACTATACTTTGTCGCACGCAAGTTTGCGGAAATGGTCCCCCCCCCCCCAACCCCCTCTCTGCAGTTAACCTCTCTGCAGATCACGTACCATTTGCGTGCGATCATAATTGGGTCGGAAATCCCGGGTTTGCCGTTAGGAAACACATTTCACGGAGAACGTTGCGAAAGTGACGGTCAATTAGAAGTATTGAGGGGTTGGACATGACGGTTGGAGTCCCATCCGAGACGAGACGGTTTGGTGCCGCACGTTTAAAAGTCTTTTACTTTGCAGAATGTCATAATTTAATGGTACACTAGAGGGGTCTCTCGTTCTTTAACTTTGCCTTTGAAGGACGTGAACAGCCACGAGCAACACACAAACAGGCGATCGTATGCCCAAGCAACGAGTTTCCCACGTTGATAGCGTGTCGTGTCGTTCCTGAGATACAAAATAAAAATCTCAACCACTTCATAACGATCGTCTTCGATTGCGTGTTTGGAGGTCCTCGAATGGAGTGAACCTCAAATTGGTCTCAAACATTGTTTATGCGTTTGTAGGGAAATAAGAGCACAACCGAACATCCTGAGGAAGTGGAATGTTCCTACGTGCTTGCAGCAGGGTTTGGGATTTTTAAATTATAAACATACATTTATGCTCACTTCTGAGATGTTGTTAACAGCTTTCCTTCAACATCAGCTCAAGTGCAAAGTGTAACTTGCATGTTCGAAGAAGTAACCGAATGAAAGTCTCTTGAATCGCCGCTTCCATATGCCTATCCCTGTGTGATTTTGTTAAAATCCTCTGGAAATATATTTTATCACGTTTCAAACGGGAGGGTTCGTAACAGACCGATTGTCCCATTCCACACCCTCCATACGCAACCTGCATCAACGGGAGTCTCCTTCTTTCCAGAACTTCCAATTCGACGGAGACTTCTGACTAGACCTGCGCTGTAGGTCGAACGCCTCGTTTGCCCACGCGGGTGGCTCTATTTACACTAGCATCATTTTTTATCCTCACCGGTGAATCACAAAGATGTCGCTCGGTTCCCCGGACCACTCGGGAACACCGGGACTTCTGGCAGCTAGCAAGATCACAGGGCCCCGGCAGCACGACGGGAGATAGAGGGCTGGCCAAGATATGAAACAAGGATAGGCTAGGAGGACAGAGCAAACAGGACGTTAAGATAGTCGCCCGATGGTTCAGAGAAAGATGTCGATGCCGATGCCGAAGGCCCGACCGATGCTCTAAATTGACTTCTGAGCCGTTGACAGTGAAGATTAATTTTTGTCCTGCTCGGGGTCGAAATATGAAATTCTGGTTCGTCCATCCACTGCCCTGAGGCAAAGGGCTATCGAAAGGCGACAAAATCGTCGGACCAAGCGGGATGTGCTCGTTTGATTCTGTGTTTGTGTGTGTGAGTGTGTGTTTGAGAAATGTTTAGGGGTGAGTAGGGTATAGAGCTCGTCGGAAAATTGAGATAACATTCCGGTGATCCCGCGGCTAAGGGGGAGTTTTGGGAACGAAGTATGGTCTCCTTAGGCCGATGTACGAACAGGCGATAAGCACGTCTTCACATGACACTGCCAACTTTTTTGTTTAACGATCTCGCCCTATTCCCTTACCCGGTTCGAACCTCCGTTTAGGGATTTGCTTCTGTCGTTCTGGGATCAAGGACAGTGGACAAGGAATGCGGTGTTATCGATTACCTTAGGTCGTGGTCGGTCCCACCATCGATGTTGGGTGTGCATGACTGGGAATAATGTGTTCTCTTCTGAGGCTCGTTTTAACACCACGGTTTAAAAGAAAAACATTCGCACCATTCGGTGTAAGGCATCAAGGCCAAAATGCCGCCTAGAACGAGAGCCGGAAGGTGACATTCGCCTTTGGAACGATGGTTCTCAAACAACATCCGTTGCATAAGGACAACGCATCCATTGGTAAGGGAAAACTAATCTACCTTGCACAGATGAAAGCAAAATATTGTTGTACTTCCGAGATGTTTTTCCAGGAAAGCCAACGGAAGGGCAGCAATTTTGTTTTGTTGTGCCAAACATCCTGGCAAAGGTCGCAAAGACTTTCAGGTAGGTCGTGGAATAAACAGATGTCCTGGAACGAGCAATTCTGAAGTCGGTTTTGTTTGTTTAACATCAATCAATAGTTTGAATGGTAATTTAAGTACATTCATTTGGTTCACTTTACGTTTGCCGATCTACGCTTCTGGTTAGATTGATATAATTCGAAAAGAACTCCAAGTTATTTAATCTGTACTACCCTGAAATCTGGAAACACTGTACATTAAAAGGAAGTTTTTATTCCTTTTCAATTAATTTTCGAAAAATTGCGCTAAAACTCCCCATTCTGACAGCTGTCACATTCACGATAAAAACGTCAAAACCTGTCGGAGAAAGGTTTCGGCTCGCAATCTCATACCCTCTCTATCTCGTGCCAACAAACCCCTAGCCGGCGCCGGACATGCGCACTCGATTTCCCTCCACCTCCGCGAGGGAAATTCCATGCCAAACTCCGTGCCCAAACTCCGTCCATCAAAATGTGTTCCTTGCAATCCGCCGGGCCTCTAGTCCTGCACCAGGATCCACTGCGGCTTCCTCCGCGTCTTACTCGCATGCGTCGCCTCAACAACGTTGGCGTCGTCGTCGTTGTAGTGGTAGTCGTACTAGCCCGGAAAACGACAACAAATGGCGTAAACAACGTCAGTGTGGCGTGCCGTGCGTGAGGCGTACGATTAAGAAATTAGTTGCATCGGGAATCGGAGTGTTTGCGGCTGGCCATTGTCTTTCTGGTGTGCGCTGGCAGGTGCTTGGGTGTATTTAGTGCAAAATCGGTTTACCTTGTTGGCCGGTTTTAGTTGTAAGGTAGTGGATTTTTGCGTTCGGACCATCGAAACACGCAACGTGCTTATGCCGGAGTTCAATCAACCCGTCCAGTTATAACGCCAAAGCAAGTGGAGTTGTAGGTGCTTGTGCCACATGGTTTACAAAACAAACCAAAAATGGTTCAACGTGTGCCCGAATTGTGTTCGAATACTGTACTCAAGTGCCAAATCTTAGTGGATATTCTAGGAAAGGAATCGATTTATCGGTTTACAACAATATAACATCTGAAAACCCACCTCAAACCAACCCCAAATATTTTGCCGCAGTACCGTGAAATTGTGTACTATTATTTTTCCAAACCCCCGAGCCCTCCCACCTCCTCCGTCCGTATCCTGTCGAGTGCTTCCACAGGGGTGTTCATTCTGCAATGGTATAGGTGACCGCGCGCGTGTTTTTCCGACTCGAAACTCGTGGGGTGGTAAAATGGCAAACACCGAAAGGAAACCGCACCGACTACTACCGTGTGGTGTGTGAGGGAAGGTGTATGCTGTGTTGTGCCGGTGTGTTGGTGCAGTGAGTCATAATGCCGCCACACCAAGGAGCGTGTACAGGATGTTATTCTGGCCACCGGGGGAATGAATATGTAATGCAATTTAATCAGTGAAAGTGCAAAAGAGCAAAACTCCCTCAGAGGGTGACGTTTGCAGCCAGTTGGTGGACTGTGGTTTTTTTTTTTTCTAGTGTAGGATAGTGACGAAAGGATATATCATATAATTCAAAATTGAGTTCACCTTTCGATGGTTTATGGCTATGGGTTTGTTGGTGACAAATAATTGGAATATCATGAAGGTAGGTTTTCAACTGGCGATAAATAGTTATTTTTACTGGAGTATAAATTAATCAAATCAGTTTAATATTAGTGGTTCAAACAAGAATCTATACAACAATATCAAATTTAAATATATTTTTCAAAAATTATTACAATTTTATTGTAATTTGCATCACATACATCAACAAACGAAATTCAAATTATGTCTAGTATATTTTATGAAAAATTCTCAGATCAAACAAAATATAGAACAAGTACATAATTTTTAAACAGCTAATTTATTGTATGATAATCAAACATCAACATGTCTTGAAAGTTCAACGTTTAACACCCAGAATTATCAGATAGACCACCGGAACAGCCATTCCGTGTCACGTTACGATAATGGAAAGAACTACCAAAAATAGATCGCGTCCTAGGCCACTGCAGCAGTATGCGTCTCATGATAACCGGGCATAAAATATGCTAAATGAACGGCACATTTATTACGCTGCACCGTGTAAGCCTCCCCCGTTGCTCTCAACGTTCTACAGTAAACTTTCTTTTTATCGCCATCATCCAAAATCCTCCCGAAGAGGTGAGCTCCGTGGAAAGACTCTTCAGCCCTTGCCCCTTTGAGTGAGGGAGTTCGGCCGACATTCGGGTAATTTATTCATTGCAGTGCCAGGCTGCACCCGTATGCAAGCCAGCCGCAGAGGCCATCGCTGCAAAATTAACGACCTTCTCTGGCCTATCGCAAGTCCGTAGTAGAAACTCCACCCCGTTCTGGACGCGGCGGTCATTGGTGATTTACGTATGCGCCGGTGTTCAATATGTAATGCCTTGATTGATGGGTACGGTTGTTCATTATGCTGAGCAAAAGTGTTATAACCGTATACTTCAGCGCAGTGTTGGCTGGAAATAAGGACAACGCGGTGAACAAACAGATAGTTACCGAGAGTGGTTAAAAAATAGAGGGAATGAAATGAATTCCTGATCATAGTAAATTGCAGTTTAATAATACAGCAGTCTAAATGGGATACATTTTCCAATCAGGTTCTTATCACAGGGTGTCTGTTTAGGCATGCATACTCAAGTAGTATCCTGAAGTGGCATGTGCAATGTATTTAAACTTGAAACCGTTTGCTACTTAAAATTGGGAGAAATAAGCACGGTCAAGACAATAGTACTAATATTTCGCAATCGTTGTTTGGTTGTTCATACCAATCAATATATTTCTTTAAATATTAAATTAAATCTTTAGAAAGATGCAGCGACAGATTCATCTACAATATCTACATTCCTGTGACAAAGTTTTCTTTCGTTTATAATCATTTTTCAATTTTTTCCTCGACTAAAACTTATGTGTTTCTAAAATTTTAACAGCTTTATCTTTCATGATCAATAGAAGGCTCAACTATGGAAACAATTGATTCTATGCGGTTTAGAAATGAGTAATGGTTTTTCGGGCATGATGAGCATTTCTGTCGCTCACAAATCCCCGTCTAATAGATTCAGCCTGTATGAAATTAAGCAGAAGCTATTAAATCACCATCGAAAAACCATGATGGTGCGATGAAAACCGGTATACTTTTCCCATGGCTCAGGCATTAGAAAGGTCGTAAAGGTAAACAGGAGAAATTCGGTCCCATCCTTCCGAGCGCGTATGCTATCTCGGCTATCGGCAAAACGGATTCCAGTTAGACCGCTCTGCAGTCTCCCGCCGGGCCTAGGAACCAGTATGGTTCGTCCTACCGATGAAGATATCAACCGATGCAGGTCCTTCGAAAAGGACCGTGATTTAGAAGTTTGTTTACGTGTGCACCACCGTGGTTGTTCAGTTTTCCCCGACCTCGGTGGGTCGTAAAACGTAACGGAACTTTCTTCGAGGGATGCACCCGGCCCGAAGCGCCATTCGCCAAGCGCCACGAACCTTTATGAACCCCCGTGTGACGCCTTTCGCCATTGGGAAAGCATTACGGAAGGAGTCTATCGGTTTCGGATGATCGGGCCGATAGGATCAGGAGAAATTGTAGGGTTGGTTTGTTTGCGACGCTGATCCTTTGATTGTTTGATTGCCGCAATGGACAATGGTGTGCAATCAACATTGACAGTGCCTTTGCGTAACGGTAACGTGGTGGTCAGGGTGGTCGTTGATCGATCCCTTGCGTGGCACTTGGCCGATGGGATCTGCGTACTTTCTTTTGTTCGACATAAATGTGCTTCAGTAAGATAAATCATTTCGGTAATAAACGGTTTTTTCGTTGTGTTTTTCCAAACGCAGGTCCTTAAAGTGTGGTCCTTACACATCTCATACATTTCTTGCGTAAGAATCTGTAAAAAGCTGTAGGAATACACACGCCACATATCGAGAATCGAATCAGAGGAAAAAGAGGACCGCAGGGTACACGTCGCGGATGGGGAGTTCTTGGACGCACCTCCGGTTAGTTAGAAGACGCTGGAAACGCCTCGAGAGCTTCGGTGGTCTTTGCCGGTGACGATCGGATCCTCGAGACCTTCCCGACGCAATCGGAAATCCCAGCAAGACTACACAACCCAGGCACTCCCCGAGCGATCCCTAAAGACAACTTCCAGCACGTACACGAATCTCCACCTCGGAGCGGACAGACAGCGGTTCACCCGGGTGTGTGCGCGCTGGTGATTCACGGCCCAACATCGTGGCGGTCGCGCGTCATGTGGTCCGGGTTCGATAAGGGCAGCGGCAAGCTAGACGCGGCCAGCAACAGCCAGCAGGAGACGCTGGCCGACATCGAGCACATTTCGACGATCGCCGGCTCGCTCGGCAGCATCGGGACGATCTCGCAGTCCGGCGACGGCGAACCGGTTTACGAGACGGACCACACCGATCTCAACTCCGAGTACGACGAGGTCGAGCTGCGCCGGGAGCTGATGAAGGACGTGAGTACATCGCGATATCGACGTGTGGTGTGCGGCGTGGGGATGAGTCCCTTTGCGTGTGTCCTTCTACTGATCCCTGGAACTTTCGCCTTTTTTTTCTCTCTCCCCTCCCCCTCAGAAATGGCGTCAATTATTCGATGCGGTAAGAATCACGAAAGGCGCAATCACACAACAAACATCGACCGAGTCTCTCTGTCTCTCACTCTGCGTGTGTTCCTTCGAACACACACACACACACACACTCATATCCGAATGCATCTTGTTTCTGTGTCCCGTTTTCGCAGTTCGATCCCGAAGGATTCGGCGAAATTCCGGTGGACGACTTCGTTGCGGCGCTCAAATCGCCGGAGTTCCTCGCCAACGTACCGCCCAACAAGCGTGACATACTGTACGACCGGGCGCTGAAGGCCAAGACCTCCAAGGTGGAGTCGATCTCGTTCCAGGACTTCGTCAATGTGGTAAGTGGCGATTGCGATTGGACTTCATTAGGCAGTGCACCCAGCCTCTTCAATCGGTTCAATTACGCCGATCGGTGTGACAATGCCTTGGAGATTATAAATTTGCGGAAAGTGCACAGCAGCTTCTTGTCATGTCTTTTTGCAGCAATCGAGCTTGAATTTTATACAATGTAATTCGGCAATGCATTTTTTAAACTTTGGAGGCTTTGCAACGGTACCAAATAATGCAATTCTTCGCTTTTCGGGTCAGGCAAAGTAATACACAGATAATTTACAGTTACTCGCGGAAATATCTTCTGATTACTTTAGCGTGAAACTCAAGTTAAACATAGAACAAGCCTATTCTGAGGGTCTCATTTCACAATCCAATACTTTTATTCGTGGCTGTTGGGCGTTGTTAATGCCATTTATCTTATTTTGATACTTTCTCGATGGAAATAACAAATATTTGAAAAAGTTAAAAAGTTCCATCCCTTATCAAAACACATCAAGCGAGTTAATTTCTACTGATCAGATCTTTTAACGTGAATGCTTTGCCACTCATCAAATATAGCTAAATATTATGAAACACTTCCTCAAGCAGATTAATTTGCTGCTTTTCTTATGGTTTCATTTTAATCATAACTGCCTTTTAAGAACTTTTTTAATTCGTTAAATATTAAATCCATCGCTTTGACGAAATGTATCGGCATTAGAAAGTTATTTGGATTGAACTTAAGAAGTTCTATAATAGGGTTTAGAAAGTAAGACCAACATGTTGAAGGATTGGAAATGTCTTTGGGAGTAACATCTGTCACCTGTTAATCGTTCACTTCAACAACTAGTCAATCTGACTGAAATTTTAAGTTCACCGTAATTTGGTTGAACTATTCGAAACAATTAAAGTCCCATCGATTTCCTCTCTTTCGTGTTTGTCTGTTTTTCACTGATAAAAGAACAATACTGTTCTTGGGTCCCACCGTGAGCATCCAACGCCGGAGGCGCCATCAATAACCCATTAATGGTGCGTCCTGCCTCCGTCCCGTTCCCCTTCCATCCGACGCATGAAGATGTAATGCTCAACCAAAACCCGACTCTCGATCGACGCGATATAGACACATAAAAACCAATTCCCCAAAATAGCTCGCGCGACAAGCGTCCGGGAATCGCTTGCCCGGGGGAGGGACCGAAAGCAGAAGAAACAAAAGATCGTGCCCTCGAGCGCGGGACAAAACAATCAGCCAAGAGCCAAGAGTGTGGTCATTAGTGGGCTCGCGCCCAATATGTCACCCTCTCGTTTTTGGGGCGGTCGCGGCGGGCGACCCGGTCACGTCCTCTATCATTAGATAGTTTATAGCTAGGGGGAAGGGAGCCGGGAAATTACAACCGGCCCGTCATCATCATCATTATCATCCCATTGGCCCTACGGAGGTTCGACATTTCGGTGTCGTCTTCGTTTCGGCGCGCGCCGCCAAAGGTTCGGAAAAACCAAAAAGGTGAAGATCAAAAACGCGCGTCCCGCTCGCCGTGGAAGAAACAATATCATTAGCTTCCTTCGGGGGAGGGTGAGCTGCGAGGCTGCCCGGTAGTGACCACGAGGCCAGTGCCTTACGCTGGCCTCGACGACCAACGGCCGTCCCGGGAGAAGCGGGAAATAAATTAGAATTAATCAGTTTGCGACCGTCGAATGACATTCGACTCTTTGGGCGTTTTTCATTCGTCTTTCGTCGGCTCATCGTCCTTGTCGTGATCATGTTAGTTTTTTTTATTTCTGAAGCTTGCGACATGGGTGGTGTGTGGTATTTGGAGACAAAAAATCCCTTAAGTTATCCCCGAGGACTGTGATTCTTTAACGCCACTTTTTTTATTTCGTTCTCTTCGGAAAGTAGCCATCGGTTAGTTTTTCCATAATATGATTGTTACATCTTAAAGAACCTTCCCTAGAATAATCTATCCTGTTGGAGAATAACAAGAAATCTCACTTTCTTACAGTTATGATTCTCTGGACACCCTGGTTTACATTAAAAGTGAACTCTCACGCTACCCAAAGTCTAAGTTTTCCATCAAAAATCTGTCATCAAAACCCCTTGATTTTCCAAAGATATCCTCAGCCACCTCCTTAGGGGAGGGTTTGTTTGGTCAGTTTTGCTCATTTGTAGAGTAAACATGAGGCGCACCGAAACGCAATGAATAATGAAATCTGGCGGCAAAAGACGTAGGACCATCGGACTTCTTAAGGCTTGCTGGACCGATCAGGATTTCGTTGAAGAATTGTGACACAACACGGTAAAAGGAGAGAAAAAGAACGATAACCACACATCCAGAATGTGGACTGAAGTAACTTCACACAGGTAATAATGAAATTGCACCCCAACCAAATCAACGTAACTGCTGTTGTGTCAAAGAATGCGTCTCGGACAAATGGATTCGAATGAAGCGAGGGAAGGAAAATATTAAGATAATAACCTTTCGATGCGATTGCGTTCCGGGTTGGTCAAATCGGTCCCATCGGGACGGTCTCAGGTAGCGATCGGCAATCGAGGTGTCCAGATTCCGAAACGGGACAGCGGATAAGGAGCGATCAACTTGGACATGGGGTCGAAAATCCTATCACAGACGCATTGAGCTATCGGCAGGCTTCAAAGGGACGCCTGGCAGTCACACACTATCGGACAGTTTACAGAATAACTTGACAGATTGTAGGCAATTTTTAATTGGGCTTCTTTTCCGCTTTTCACGGCGCGGTACAGGGGGAAAGCACACCGGTCGACCTTTCAATCGGCTGCTTGCACTTCTTGGTGACACAAGTCGTTATGTTTTGGTGATGGCAAACGTAACGACGATTGCGCAACACGCTTGAAATGGGAAATGAAATACGATCCTTGGAGAGATTTTTCTCCGACCGAACCGATCCTCGTCGGGCGTCATCTGCTGCAGTCCCACGCGAGAAAGCAAACGGCCATCCAAAGGTCCAAAAGCAGATAAAGAGGAGAAACATTCCGTAGAGAAAGTGAGGCAGCGGGAAACAGTCGTGTACATTTTCCATACCGTTCCGCTCGGGCGGACACCGGCGGCGGAGGTGTCCGGAATGTCGGGAAAACAAACTGATAATGAAGTGATTAACGGGATGCCGGTGTTTCGGTGTTCGTTTTCCGGACTGCCTCGAGCGGATTGCCGATCCTGAACGAATTTTGGACCGCTCGGAGGCCGCTTGTATTGGAACGTGCGCAGCAGCAGCTGGTGAGGAGTCGAATTCTTCAGGCTGCGCTTTCTTTCGGCGCTGGAAAATGCCTCCCGTGCGGCCTATTTTTAAGCATTTGCGAGAGCGCGCACTGGAAGGCGAAGGCGCGGTCTTTCCGGAAGGCGAAGGTTTTCTTAATCGCCCCGACCTTTGATCGCCTCGGGGTCTGTCCAGGGAGGGAACGGTTGGTTGTTAGTGTTAAAAGTGAATTTGACAAGTATTAATGAAGTATCATTTTCGGGTACATTGTTGGACGCCGGGTCTAACGGGAAATGTGTAGGAATTAATTTGAAGCAACCGTGGTCGGGATTTCAGTAGAAAATTTCTCCGCAAAGGAACGTTTAACTGGAAACCATATGTTGCACTCCGAGTACCATGTTCGGTGGGAGCTTCCGTTAAAATAAAACAACACGCTACCAATGAAACGATTAATATATACCAAAAGAAACCGTTTCAGCGATATGCAACCTTTTTCCTTCAAACATTATCCCCTTCCAAGGATCATTAAAGAAGCGTTTGAAATGGTTTAAATGAGTTGATAGGTAGTTGAATCGATTTAATATTCACGATAGAATATAGACGAAGATAGAAGAAATACTGGTTTCGTGTAATTTAGAAAAGCTTGTTGAGAAAAAGTTTTTACAAACCGTTTATAATAAAAAAACATACCCAACATACCACATAACCAAAAATACATTAAAACATCTCTGAAACACACATAGTTAAACCATTTTGAAAAATATTTTTCACTTAAAAGGTTGCAAAGTAGAACAGACCGTTTTGTGTGCGCTTTGTCTCGTCACCGTTATGAGAATTATTATTTGGAAAGGTCTTAGGGTTTAAATTTATTTATTTATTTATTTATTTATTTAGATTTTTATTAGATTTAGATTTAGAGAGTTTACTAAACTGAACGTTGATTTCCGATGATCAACTTTCATGAGGTTAAAAGGTAAATGATTGTGAAGTAAAACCAAACCTTCTGCTCGTTGATCACAGTTGCTGCCGCAGAAGAAAAAAGGTAGCCAGCGAAACGCACACCAAGCAAATTTCAGATCTCCTGACATCCCGAGACGGCATCTGACGACAGGCTTACCTTCTGCCACTGATCCTTAAGCTCGCATCCCATTGTGTCGCGGCGAAAAAGACGCATTTTTCCCGAAAATCATGCACACATTGCTACCTTTTCTTGGCCCGTTCCTTTAGCGACCTTCGATCTGCTCCTGCTGTCGCTACCGAATCATGTGTTTAGCGCGCGCGCGCCACGGCAAAGGCGACCTGCGGTGGACGCTCTTCTGCACTAAACCGAAGGAGTCCGTTTAGGCGGTCGCTTCCGATGGTCCCCGCTGCGGACCGCTTTGTTCCGTAGGTGCCGCTGCCGGAACGTTCAGCGGGTCTGGGTCCAGATCGGTTTTATTGGGTTGTTTTCGAAAGTAAAAAAAAAATCCGCAGCGTGCGCCAGACGGCAGCAGCAGGACGTGACTGACGTGTGCCAAAAATTTGAACCAAATCGGAAACATGTGGTAGCCGCATCGCCAGGCCCGACAACGGAGGATCTTCTTTTGTGGAACAATGTATTCCTCTTTTGGGTTTCATCAGACATGCTCTACTTTTCTATTCCTTTGCTTGCGGCTGCCTTAGAATAGCACGTGATAAATGTTAAGGTTAAGCGAATAGAGCTAACGAAAAGATATCCTTAATTCGTCTTCCAAATCCTAAACAGAACACGTGTTTATCAGCCTAACGAGCAACATATGAAATATTAATCTAACGTCATCGGTAACAATCACATGATGAATTTGGCCAGGTGAAATATTTTCATGATCTAGGAAGAGTTTAAAATTACTCCGCAATTGAATCCCACAGACTTTTCGCATAATGCATGAATCCAAATATGTAACATGAAAAGAATTAGCATCGAACTACCAAATAGATAAATCTCTTGAAAGTAGTGAATGACAGAACGAAAGAAAACGAAAACCCGTTATAAATCATCTATTTTTCAACTCTCTTTCTATGAATAATAAAAGTTTTTTTCAAACAAAGCAATGCAGTTTGCAGCAAAAACAAATCGTTGGTTAACATTCAACCCACAATTAAAGGCAAAAACAATGCAAAACCATTACAAATAAATTGATATATTGTTTCTAGTAAATATTTGACTGAACAAATGCATATCTTGTATTATAAAAAGAAATGCAATATAATCTGGTTTGGGTCAACCTTATTCTATTCAAACATTCAATTTCAAACTCACCGAAAAACAATGGCCCATGAATGAAGGGTGTGGAAACTCGAAAAAAGGATTTCTTTCTGAAATAAACCATTTGTTGACTAGCGTTTGTGCCTTCCGTAAATCAAAGCAATCGTGCCAGCGTTTAAAAGCATCTTAAAAGCCATCAAAAACCACCGACGGAGGCAATTCCGGTGCGTACGCAAACACATTAGCGTCAGCTCGTCGGTTTGACGAATGTGCCGGGACATAAATCACCACCGTACGCCGGTTGGTACATTCGGGAAAGTGCTGTGAGCCAAACGGCTGGACATTCCGGCGAAGCACGATACTCCTTGCAGACGCTCGATGGATTGCAATCAATCGCTTACGAGATGCTTAGGGCGGGAGTCATTTTCAACTCCGAGCGACGATCGTTAAACCCATCATCACCGGCAATCCGATGTTGGCACGCGTCCCTGGATCGTGGACAGTTTTTATGTACCACGGTGGGTCTTTATGGGCACATAAAAACCATGTGCCGAGCATCTGTCGTGCCAACGTATGACTCGGTGAGGATGGCAGGATTTCTTCGAAATAATACTGCCGGGGATGATGGTGGAAAAATCCTTCCAAAGACTGATGCCACCGGTGCTAATGTTGTATGTGTTGTTTGCTCTGGGAAGTGCAGAATGTTATGATTGGTGTTCAACTTCCTTTGCATCTTTTTTCCGCCCTGCCTTGGTTCTTCCAACCGGAAAGTGAAAACGGTCGCAGAATACGAACGAAACTAATTGAACCGTTAAAACGCGCCCATTGCAATGTGTGTGGACGTTCGGCGTATGGTTGCAGACGGTGCAGCCGGCCGTAAGACGATGTAATGCGCCATGCGATGATCCTTGGGCTCAGGCCCAATGTAACCTGATCGCCAAACCCATCGGTAGCACGTGTCTGCACGTCCGAGGAACAGTTGGTCCACCGGAGCCACTCTTTTATGGACTCCCGAGTGCAGCTTCCTCTTGCCCATTTTCTCCTCCCGTTTGTTTGTCCGTTGGAGTCAGATTGCATCTCCTCATCGAGCCACAAGACACGACCATGCACTCGACGGAGTCGGCAGCATCCCAAAGGAGCAGTTAATGCTTCCGGGTTTTTGCCAGCAACATCGGCCTTTCTGACGCACACACACACCCGACACGTCCTGGGCAAAAGGGAAAAGCCGCGGAAAAACACAAGCTGCATCGAGCTGGCTGGCGGCTTGTTGCTTAGCACGTACCCACGTTCGAGGCGCGCCACTGAAGTACGTTTAAGTGCGTCGTTCCCGTCCGGGGAAGGATCATATTCTGTGTTTTGTTCTTCAAGGATGTGTTCGCAATCTTCGACAAATTGTCACCATTACGCGTCCCGACGGTGGCGGTGGGGTAAAGTGGGAAAGGGAAGGTTGTTTAAGGGCAGTTTATTTCAACTTTAAGTGCATTGAAGTGAAGTTCAGCGAAGTATGTATTGTCTAACGATCACGTATGTGCATTGTGCTCGCTTTTAAACACTTTGTCTATAATGAGTTATTTTTCCACTGGAAGTGATTGTTCTCTACTAATAGGGTTTAATTTCTCTCCTGGTTTTGTGATTGGAATACTTCTAGTTTGATCGAGTATGTAAAATATATATTTTTCATAACAATAAATTGGAAGTGACAAGTAATCTTAAATTAAGATGAATTCCAAAGTGAAATATAAGACATATTGAGTTAATGAAGAAATCAATGCATAAAATCAACTACATTACAACCAAGAAAGCATAAACAAGACAGCATAAACAAGTGAAGTTACAAAAAAAAACAAACATTGCCAATTTATTTCATAAACAACTACGTTAAAACAGTTGTTACGGAATCGATCTTCTACTAAACCATGAAACACTAGGTACCATAGATACGAGAAAACTAGGGATACTAAAATTTTATTTTATTTAATGAGAATCTGTTGTTAATTCTTAATAAAGCTTCCTTACAAAAGATAAGACCAGTAGAAAAGTTGTCAAAAGACCATACAAAATCGAACCTCTACAGATTCTTGCTTAAATAGTAACCAGAAAAGTCCTTCGAGTTTTCGAATGGTACTGCAAAAATTCTACAGATGGCCAAAATTTGCCGAAATCCTCAAAGTGGGCTCCTCCATGGCGAGCGGAAGATCAAGTTACGGACGGTTTTGAGACGTTCTGTTTGTGTTTCACCTTTCGTTCGTCGCCCTATTTGGATGTTGGCAACGGGAGAGTTCCGAGGAATGGGACCGAGATCCGTTGCATCAGGTCGGTCACCGATCAGATCGGACCATCAGGCAGACGGACAGCTACCACGAGCCACCGGCAACAGCTGATGATGGGCGATAAGAAAAAAATTAGCACTACAACGCGCTCAAGTCTCCACTTACCGCCCGACACAATGTATCACGCCGGGTCTTGCTTCATTAGAAACAAATTAGCCCGATGACAAACATGATAGAGCGTCGAGTCGGAAAGGTGCGCGCGTGGTAGCGTAGCGTTTCGGATTGCATCTACGGTCTCGCAACGGCTGTCGGAAGGCTGAATCGGGAGTTATCTTTAGGCCAAGATTTTTCGAGCCCACCGTAACCCGACACCGTGCCTCGGGAAGGATCCAGATTTTAATCTAGGTCATATCCTACCCTATCACGCCACCTCGCAAAGGTGCTGCCTCTGCCTGCCATTTGCCGGCGTCCATCGGGTGCGTCCAGATGTCGGTGATCTGTTCGACTTCGGCAGCCGCACCATGCCACTCGGACAATCTCTTCGAGTTGATCTTCTGTTTGTTTTTCTCCGCCGCACCTCAACCGATACTTGAGGTCAGAAATTCGCCTACTCCAGAGAAGAGGTTCGCCAGCATAAGGGAACTAACAGTTTATAAACTAACCGTGGAAAATCCATCGAATCGACAAACTGTCCCACTGTAGATGGATTGATGTGGCCATTTGGTGGTGGCAGTTGTTCGAAATACCTGGTACCACCTTCAAGATCGCACTGCCGCACGTGCACGCGCCGGCATTGTTGGATCCTTTTAGGTTTCACCTTCGGTAGAGAAGCGAAATACGCGACATGCACGGCAGATGGCGCTGGTCCTTGAACCTGTCAACCTCGCTGTGTGGGACCTTTGCAGAGGACCCAAAACCCGGCCACGGACGGGGTTGCGGTGGGCGTAGTTGTCCCAGTTCCAATGTATTTTTTCCCGTGCCCTTTTCGAGCACCTTCTGCGGTCCTTCCGTACGAGACGCCGTCACCGACGGGTTGTCCTCGTCGCCAATTTAATGTTGTAGTAAAACAACGTTTTTATTACCGCTCAACCGGTGACCCCAGCCACTGGCCACATGGCGTTCTGGTGTGGGCTCCGGCGAACCGAAACCGGCGTCGCGTTGAAAGGATGCGAACCCGGGCTATTGATTTTCCCTCGTGAGGGGCAGGTACCAAACCATCGATCAGACTCGGCTCCTCGGAGACGTGAGCAGAATTCCAACCCGCGGCCGAGCGGAGAGGAGGAAAGGTGTATTACGTGCGATATGTTGGCAGGCGAACGCACTGCCGGCACTCTGACCCACTGACGCTACCGTCTGAAGGTTAAGTTCCGGCTCAGTGGTTCCGAATCGAGCGAACGGGAGGATTTGTTTGGCATGAATAATGTAATCAATTTCATCCACCGAGATTTATGTCAATGCCGATAGGTAATCAGGCCGGAAATCGGCCCTGTTTGTTTGCCTTTGCTACCGGTTCTTTATTGAAACATATCCTCTGTTGGGTGATTTTAATAGCTTGCGATGAATGAGTTAAAAATTGATAAATTTACTCCCATGAATGTCAATAGCGATTTTTACAACTATGCCTTCCATTTTGAAAAAAATAAGTGAATGTTATTTACGATCCCACTGATTTAACCTTATAACAATCCTATAAATCATCATAGTCAATGAAATTTAGTTGTGGGAGCCTTTTTAATTGTATTTAAACAACCGATCATCAATCTTAGCAATAAATATGGTTCCTGGATTAATCATGAAACTTAATAAGATAGCAGAAGAGTATTTTTATTGATAGACAGAAACATACATTAAAATTTCATAAACAATAAAAGTTCCAGAATCCTCGGATATTCAACAATGAATGAAATTTTTAAATTCGAAGTAGAAAAATTTCCTTTTTTTTATATAATATTCAACATTGGTAGGAATTTCTTTCTTCAATCCTACCACTCATCTACCTCACATTGCTCTGCTTATTAGAACCATTGAAAAAAATGTTTCTGGGGCATGGTTTATGCCCTTCTCGGTCGTGCCAGGATGTGCGTGATTCCGCGCCATAAAATTATTGCCCTAACCTTCAGCTCGTAAACGATTGTTATCGGACGGCTTACAAAACGCGACCGTCACGAGGAGCGAGAAGTGCGAAGGCGCCGGTAGACGATGTTCGGATCGTTCCGAGAGCCACCCTCGATCGATCGGACCGAACCGGCGAAGGATATACCGATTGCCAACCTTTTTAAATGCTCTAACGACTACCAACAGTCGCGAGGCGAGCCAAATTGAACACCACATGTGTTGCGTTCCGACACTCGCACTTTCGGACGTGAAAGTTTTCCAGAAGTTATCATCTGTCCATCAAACCCGACGCTGTCTGCTTCTGCAGGCGATTGCAGGCGTCATCGTTCACGCGAGGATCCTCTTGAGAAGGGACGAAAGAAAAAAAAAAGCGAAGAAAGAAAGGAAAAGGATACGGCTGGCGCGCGCGCCTCACCAAACTGGCGGATGGCAATAAAAATTAATTATTTAACTTTATTGGTTTCTTAGTTTCCGATACCGTGCCGGTTCTTGACGTTTCGCCAGCAGACGACAGAACGGGCGAATGAGAAAAATAAAACGCACCGACTTAACACATCCTGCCATTGGGTTTCGGAGAAATTTGTTCAACTCTATTCCCGGTTTGGCCGGAGCAAATTATTTCTGCCCGTAAAACACGTTTGCCGCACACGAACGTGACGTAGTTTATGGGAATGCTGGCGGCACCGATCGTCCGGGAAGGATATGCTTTTCCCGTTTCGGTGCAACCTGCACGCGCCACACGGACGCGGCCGCCGCTCGATCGACAGACTGCCGTCGGCAAGCCCGAGTGGCGTCGGAGAAAGGTCCAGGACAAATCCGTGGAACGTAGGAAGACAAGGATACGTCCATCCCGAGTTTTTGACGGCCCGAATGCTTTGGCGGTAATGTGTGGCAGCTTTCCTTCGGGCAACTGTTTTTCCTCCTCTGCGCGCGGTGCGTTAAGTGCCATCGCTTGAAGATGGTGAGGATTGTATTGTCTAGCAGTTGTTTGCGCTATAAATTTACAATCTATTTTAGAACTTTTCCCCGTGCAGCTTGAGTTTGTGGAGGAGTGTTTTTCGACCCGAACAGTGGTTTCTGAAAGTATATATTATTCTGATGAAATTCTTCTAGGTGTAGGTGTCGATTTGTAAGATCAGAAGTTCTTAAATCCTGTTGATATTTTCATACCTAGTGTTTGATACCAAAATCAGTGGTTAATGATGTTGACAACAACTACATTTTTATAGGTTTTGGTCACGATTTATTCATCTAAGAGATAAAGCATTTCTAATTCAAAATTACCGAAAATAACAATGTTGTTACCTATACTTTTACCAAATGTGAAACAAGAATTCCTACCACACAAATTTGTTCGAGAACATTTTAGAAATACGGTAGTAGAAGGATATTACACAACAAAAATGGTCAAAGATATGAAAACATTTAAAAGCATCGCCAAGTCTTGTCCTTGGATTGACTGTCACGTCACCCGTTTTGTAAGTAACAACAGCAATCCAAATCTGCTTTACTCTGATAATTGGGAATCTTAGTGTTTTCTTTTATCAAAAAGAGAAATAGAAAGAAAACTTTTATCAGAAATAATTATAGAAAAAATATACCAAAACAAGGTGGCAGTCAACATGTTAAAATTATTGACACTTAGAATTGAAATAAAGAGCATGAAAAGTTATATGTATACTTTGAGTCAAAATTAATACGTAAATAAAGAACCCTTGAAACAACTTCCATTGATCTGTTGCATAACCACCACATGAACTTTTCACAATCAGTTCGTTTTGTAGCTAACAAACCACTATAAGCTGAACTCGGCCTTCCAAAGAAAACGTACCAATAGAGGAGCGAAAAAAATCGTAAATATCACTATTTTATGAGCACTGCATTTCCCGTGCACTCTGCGCCGCGTCGGCATGTGTTGCGATGTTCGGTTTCCAAACCGGCGGATACGGATCATTGACGAAGCAGGACGGAAGTACTGATCCGTCAACTAGTGCCAAGCAGTCCGCGCGTCGGATGCCCGTGCCATCAACTGTGTTTTTCATTCTCACGTTTTTTCTTCTTTTCCCTTTCATCGGATGCTCCTTGGAGCGCGGTCGCAGCAGACCGTCCTTATTTGTTGACACATTGCTGGCGCGCGGGGAGGGCGACCTCGACTAGTATAGCGCGACACACGCAACATCAATCGGCTTCGAATGCAGTTTTTCCGGCCATAAAAACGCGCGAGTTATGACTATCGAGAAAAGCCAGTAAAATACTAACCGCACCGGCGGACTTCAATTGGGTTTTCGGCAGCGCGTGCGTTCGTGTCGTTTTGGGTTCGGGATGATACACCCAATACACCCGAAAATAATTATCCAACCAAACAGCCACAAACGGAACGAAACAACCACTGTTTGTAAACGATTAGTTCCCCCGAAAATTGGATGTCTTTGAGGAGCAATTGGAGGTTGTTGTTTCATTTTCTTCGTTCTCCGTCTTTTTTTCCGACCCACCGCCAACTGTCAACACCTCGGAAACGGTGCTCCGCTCTCCTTTTCCCCTTTCGCGTTCGTGCGTGAAAGGGTTCAATTTCCCGGCCGATTGATTGACTGATTGGTCGGTTGACGAGCCGGCACCGCCGTTGATCCTGATCCGTTGCGTGGGAAATCGAAAGGCTGCACACGGCCCGGCGTGCGATCCTTCCGGTTCGGAGCCGTCCTGGCAGCATATGGCACCAGCGACGAGTCACGTCGTTCTCCGACGACCCAAGACGATCGAACTTTCATTCGTTATGCATATGCATGTCCCATTTCACGGACCGTCGGATAAGTCGGGCTCGTACCAACCGTTCTGTGAAGCGCCTGCCTTGAAGGGGTTAATCGATCGAATAATTGCATGTAATTTGTCTGTCAAAGTTAAAAGTGGCAGCAAGGGGTGGAATAGCAAGACGGGTTGGTGTTCAGGGGAGATTTTGATTGGTTTGTATGGTGGGGAATCATGAATTAATTGTAACCGGGGTTTAAGGTATAGCGATCAAAACGTACATCACATATTAACATATTGCTTTTTTCTCTTCAATACACACTTTCCCCTATAGTACTGCAATTTTTAACAATGCGATTCGGTAATGTCATTAAAAAATCATTCAAATTGTATTTTCAATTAAATAACCCATGTTATCTCTGCTCGCAAAACTTAATGTTCGTCCAGATCATTCAATTATATGATCGTTGAAACCGTTTACTAATCATCGAATATTTCATTCTTGTGTTTAGTTAAGTAACTTCAACTCCAATCACTTTTGCTTCTTATTATTTCGAATGTCTTGTTTTACGTTTTTGTTATGATTTGATTTTCGGTATGACATGCATTGAATCAACTCGAAGATTTGTTTATTCCTTTTTAGTCTGTAAGTTAGTGAATGTTTTACATTCAATTTGATTGAAAAGAGTTTAAATTGCAATACATTGTTTTAGGAAATCTGCTACACTTTTTTCAGGCTTCGTTTTTATGCGAATGCACACTTTCTGGTCACATGTCGCGCGAAACATTGATTATCATTCTATTCATATTCCGAGCACAACCGGTATTGCTTCCACGCAGTTTCCAAGAACTTTCATTACATTCAACAATTACGCAAAATAATATTTACTGAACAACACATGCTTAAAACCAATGCGAAATTCTTGCCAATTCTGCGCACAAGAAAGAAAAAAATAATTCAATTGGGCAGCCATTGTTTGACGATACAAGCAAAAACGCAGAAACACGGCTTGTCGAAATCAAGGATGCATCATAACGGTAAATGCATCCACCTGCACTGGCAACCGTGCGAGGGGTTTTTGCTAATTTATTCGGCAATGCAGACAATTCGACGCAGGACTTTTGATTGCACAAGAAAAGAGCTCGCTTTTCTGCGCTGTCGGATGGGCAAGTGATGGAGAGGGGAGGGAGGGGGGGGGGGGTGTTGAATACATAAAATCAAAATATGAAGAAACATTCACTGCACAAACCGGGGGACTGGGGGGCCACCACATGTGGCACCGGGCACGAGCCAAACGGCCAAACGCTTCGTGCAGAGGAAGACCACGCACGTGCAAGGATACTTACCCGAGTGGAATTAAAAATCCCTCTCGCAGCAACGAGGTGGAGAACTTTCCCGGGGTGAGATAATTAAAAACCAGTTACCTCGGCCGATTGCGATCGCTGGAAGGAGCCGCCGAGTCCTGGAGGCAAACACTTCGGTTGGGCCAAGGCGGTCGATTGAAAATGCAGCGCACGGGACAAAACACTCGTTCCATAATTCATGTGCGTATGCCGATACGCCAATGTGTGCTTCGTTCGGACTTGCATGCATTTATGCGCACCCTCGCACTCCTCCCTTTCCTCTCCCTAATATACCCTCCGCTCGATCGGCGATTTTCTGGCAGGTGGAAACGCTGGTGTCGGCCAGCCGCGAAGGAATGATCACTCGCGCACGCGTTCAAATCAATGAACGGTTGTCGGAGGGCCCTCCGATCGGACGGATGGAAGAACATGTTTTCCTCGCCTCCCCACCACGCTCACGTTCTTCGTAACGGCCATTTGCTGCTCGTGCTGGCCACGACCACCTGGTGCCTGGCACTGCACTGGGTCCTTTCGCATCCGCCGCCTCTCGCTCCCAGAACGTCCTAATGGTTCCTGTGAAGCACGCAAAATAAAATAATAAAAATCCACCCCAAGCATTCGGCACAACCGGAGATGTCATCGAGATGGCAAGATTGAGTACGAAAATGTGACCGCATCGCGATAAAAATGTGCCCGCGACGTGTGCGAGTTTAATGATGTGCAAGTGTCTGGTGCGATAAGACCGATAAACATTGAGATCGACAGGTCGCGAGGATCTCGTGTTCGAGAAAAAATTCCTCACAAATGTCGTCGATCAAAGCAAGAGAATTTTACTGGGAGAGCCGGCTCTATGCTAACGAAAGCTCGTTGTGGTATTGAAACTCCACCACATGGGAAATAGACTTTTAAGAAGTTAAGTATTTATTCAAATTTGTTCTGGTTGCTATGTTTCGTTAGACTTAATATGTATTATACACTCGTTTCTTTGCAATTATGAGTTTAAGTTCGATTTTTTCTGCATTATTTATAAACTACTTTTTTTTTCTTTTCTAAGAAACTCATAGCGCGTGTCGTTAAGATAACACCCAACGTTTACAACTTCTATTATCAATTTTCCTCCTTCATCAACAAACACCCTTTGCTTTGCAAAACAGTACACAACATATAATTACAATGTTCCGTGAACGATTGTTTTGAATAATCTCGTTACCACAATGCCCGTTACGTGATGGATACCTATCAAAAATTGTGTGTGTGTTCACAACAAAGTTGCCAACCGTAATCAATGACGGATGGGAAATCATATTAAAAAAATACTCTATGAAAAAAAGAAACACATCTTGTTTTTGTGTGCTATTCCTTTGCCGTACATGCCGATGAGCATGCGTTTAATGTTTTATCGAATTCAACTCACGTTGAATAAAACATTGGAATTTGGCTTCCCCGTCCGCTGCGGCAACGATGGGACGTTGCGCATGTTCTATGCGTTTTTCAAAGGTCTTCTTTGATATCACAACGTGCTAAAGAATTGTTCTAGGGATTCCCCCAATTTATTCATAAAAAATCTGTTGGTGGATGAAGTTTACATTCAATTCATTAAGTTATTTTTATGTTTCATAATTTATAACTTTTTAATTCCTTTATCGTTTAATTTGACAATTTTGATTGTAAAATATATTTTCTTAAATTTTTCTTCATACCTAGGTGGTGGTTTTCGGGTTGTTTTCTGTATACGATATGTTTAAGAAAAATTGTCTCATCATTTACCAAAAAAAAATAAAATAACGAATGATGTAAACAAATAACTAGAAATTGTCCGCCAATGGATCAGCAAAGGGTATCATGCCTCGAGGGTTCCCTGAGCTGTAGAACATTCGCCGAAGCACCGTTACGGCCGTTAATGTAATTTTTGAAATTTTCATACCGACTGTCTCAAAACTCTTCACCCTCTGTATTTTGTTAAACAACTTCCTGCAACGCCGTCCAACCGAACCGATTATCGGTGATTGGCCTCGGCGGCGGGTCATCCTTCACCCGTTCCGCGTCAACCTCATTTTCCTAACTCACCCGACGACGTTGCCCCAACATATTCGTCACATCGTTCGGGCAGCGGAACAGGTGTTCACCGTTTCGCTCGGCAAACTATTTTGCCGGCAGAATTTGGTATTCAGAAAATTCATTCGACCGACTGACATCAAAGGGGAAATGTTTGGCTTTCGCTGGTGGGTTTGCCAAAATTTGGCACCATATTTATATTACTACTGGCGAACGGAAAAGAAAACAACACGTCGGTGTATATGTAAATAATGGGGGTCGATAAGTATTCGGCACAACATTTTCCTGCCTACGCATATCGGTGAGATCAAATTTTGGAACAACGTCTTTTTGTTGTAATCCTAATCACCATCTGCAATTGCAACAAAACAAAACGAATCCGAAGAAAGTAAAGTTGGTACGTGATGCGGTTCGTACTTTCGGACGCTTCAATGCATACGCATGTGCAAATGCATTTCGGTTGCATCGCTTATATTTCCATCGTTTAACAAATTGACGAGGTTTTACTTTGGCGCTGCATTTTCTACGAAACTCGTCCTTCCCGCTTCCCCACGAGACTCGGCGGAAGGCGAACGACAAAAAGGTCATTACTTGTTGTGCGTTGGCAGGGGGCGCATTAAAACATTTAACGGTTTTTCTCTTCATTTTCGGGTTGCTTAGTTCAATTCTTACGTTTCACTCCTTTCTCGAGAGGGTGAAAAACAGTAAAATATTAGGCAGTCGCGGGAGTCTTGCGGGTGCGATCCTCGCTGGGCGATCTTGGCCCGGAGGAAGAAGAAGGTGGGCGGGTCGCGTGTGCTGGCACCAAATTTTCGGCACGCGGTCCCGCTTGCCAAGACTTTACATTCTTTCGCCAGGCTGCCCTGGAAAAAATTACGTATTTCAAGCACAAGCGGGCACACTTGGTACGCGACGGAGCCGAAAATGCGTTCGCGCAAAATGGACGCAACTGTATTTCGGGCGCTGCTTGGTTGGTTGAGGCGAAATTATTTATGTGCTGAAAGGGGTGCTTATTTTCGTTGCTACTTGAACATTTGGCAATAACTCATGTTGCGTATGGCGGGAGAGACAATTCTAAGTGAAGTTTTGCTGATCCTTCATTTAAATTATAGTTTCAAATGTGACTGCTAACGATAGTTACATCGTTATTACTTATTTGCTTGTACATTATATTTACAGTAATAAAGTAGCTATAAAGTAAGATTTATGATGAAATTTTGTGTGACGAAAATATCCTTAGTTTATTTATTGACTACAAAAATTGATTAAATAAAAACAAATCATATCGTAGACAGTTTAAAATACAGGGTGCGTGTCGATTTTATTAAATGAATTTAGAAAATGTTATTTCTCTCGTTTGGGTAGCATTATTTAGATAAATCTGGTAGCCCTGGAAAGTGTATAGTGTTACTAGAAAGTAGAAAGTCGGCCATCGTAATATTCTTTCACGCCGCAGCAAGTGCAAAAAAGTTCGTTTAGCCAGTGAAAGTGTCGGAATGATCATTACATAGGGTATTTATATGGAGAGATCTAACTGTGACCTGTCGAGTGTCGCTTTAAACTTCGTAAATAATCGTTCAACCCGACTGGGAAACTGTTTAGCCCATCAAAGCGTTGTGAAACTGAGATACCGAGTCCATAAACACCGATAAGGGTTTTTGAACCTCATCAGCGTTGCAATTATCAGATTAAAGATCGGTTTGTTATGCTTTTTTTGGATGCAGATAACAAACCGACCATTGATCTGTCAATTTTCTTATGACGTTTAACGATCCCCGATCGATGTTATGGATTTTTATACAATATAATGTAGAACAAAAATCATAAAGTGTAGATTAATTACAAATTACCCACATGGAACCACCTTTTTTTTAACCTTATCCACGTTCTAAAATATGGGAAAAAATTGACGCACCAGCTTCAAACCATCCCGGCAATAGCTCACCGTGACATTGGTATTGCAATTGAACAAATTAGTTTCTAATGCTTCGTGTAATTTTCGATTCGGAGGTAAAAATCCCGCGACCCGACGCTTTAATTGGGTGAGAAACTGAAGTCATCAGCCTGGCCGGGGCGGCAAAGGACAAAGACTCCTGGCTGCTGGGCCAAACCTAATTCGGCATACACACACAACGGCGCGCGTCTCCGCGTGCACGAAAATTGCCTTCCACCCGAGTCCCATTCGACACGCAACGTGGCGGGCTTCAATCGATGTTGCCGCGCCGTTCCGGGACATCGGCGTCATCATCGGGTGTCACTGTGCCGGACAGCCGGCCGCCGGAATCGAGCCGCGGAAAAGGGCTAAAAATTTCCCACACCCCAACCGTAGCGGGAGGTGTTTTCTTTTATTCGTGTTTTTTTGTTTTTGGTCTGTTATTTAGTTCCTGAGTTGCAGTTGTTTTTTAATCATTATTGTTTCTTCTCGCTTCCCCGAAGCCGTTAATGATCGTGTGGGTGTCTTATGCTTGCGCTCCCAGGAAACACACATTCCAGCCGGTTGGTAGGGGTGGAAAAACATCCGAGATATGGCAGAGGGAAAATCACACCGGATCGCGCCTGTCGGCAAACAACAAATGCAAAGCAGAACGGTAGCCGCCACCTCTCTGGCCGCTGCCGACGCCACGGAGAAAGGCTCCTGGCGCGAGGAAAAAGAAGTCGAAAGGAACAGAAAGAAAAATAAAGTAGGCGATGAAAAACAAAACCAACAGCCCGTCAAAGGGGAAAGGTGTCCCTCCGCCAAAACGAGCGGAGGGGAACTACTGGGAAGATAACGATCGTCGATCTCTTTCTTTTCCTTTTCTTTTTCGCTCGGGAGCGATAATTCCTGAAGATGAGCCAGGATGGCGACCCCGTGGCGAGATCAGAAAAATCACTGATTGATTGGGAGGCCAAAATCAATCAGTGGATGTGTGTGTGTGGATGGTGAATGTGCCTTCGGAACCATCATCGGACGAGAACGATCACGCGCGGGCAACGGATAACACTGGTAGGATGAAGCAGGCAGCGGGGGAAAGCAAGAGAAAAGAACTAAAACAAAGTCGGTAGGAGGGAGTCGAGGGGGTAGGCAGATGAAAACTCCCACCCCCAACCCTTCGGAACGGGTAAACCGGCGCACTCCAACGCTTCACCGGAGTGTGGGAAAATGTCAGTCCCTCTGTGCGTTTCGGTTGCCGCGCGCGTCCGAGAAAAGCGGAAGAAGGAATCCCCGGCAGCTTCCGCAAACCGCACCGACCAGGCGACGCCGAGGCAGAGGGCACGATAATAACGCCAGAATGGGGGTAAGAAATGTGGTGCTCATCGGGAAGGCTCATAACGCAGCTTGAAAGAAGCGTACTTTAAAGTATTTGTTGAATGAAATCAAATGATGCCGGTTCAATTAACTGTTATTACATACTTATGCCCACCATTATACATTTCGTACACCTTTTTTCGAGAGCAGCAGCAGCAGCCTCGTCCGAGACACGTCCGGGCCCCCCCTCCGAACCGGTGGCCAGGACATGGGCGTTTGCGGGCGGCGCGGCGATCGGATCGAAACGGAACGGAACGAATCGGACTGTTTCGATGCAGAAATGCGCCGGCCGTGTCCGGCCGGATGAAGATGTAAAAGGGGGGGCTGGGCTGAGATGCGCACCTTGAGGTGGTGATGAATTTTGGGTGATCGAATCTGCAAATAGCCGTGGGCATGAGGCGGAGTGGCCGGTGGAGGGTTCCGATTCTCAAGAGCCGATGATCAAAGTTCGTACCGGCTCCGTTGGATGCGGAGCGATTGGGTGTGGGTGAATGGAAGGTAGAGGGTGCGGGTGTTGTGAGTGCGTCCGAAAAGGAAACCCCTTTGCGATATCTTCGATTGTTTTCATAACACAAAGTATGGCCGCGGGCGCGTGTGATTTTGTATGCGTGTCCTCCCTGCACAGTGGAACGCCGTGTGGATGAACGGTTGGACATTTCGCTTCTCATTTTTTTTTTTTTTGAAAACATATTATGTGATTGGAAATGAACAACTGGGAATTTATAGATAATTGTACATTTTTCATGTATGTTTTAAAGGCTTTGCTCCATTCACTTTGAATATATTTTCTCATGTTCGTTTGTTATTATGTTGAAAATGGCCCAAATTATGTCTGTTTTAACAAGCAGAATTCGACAAATTATGTCTGTTTTAGCAAACAGAAGACCTCTATCTTCTCGTTGATAAACCCAAAATTGAAGAGTTTCAAATATATTTTATGATTTATAGTTCTTCAACCCATTGGATTATTATAATATCGTGGAATATTAAGTTGATGTTAATTGGATATTTCAAAGGTTGTAAATCGCTATGATTTATGCAAATTTTGTAACGTATAAAGAATAATTGAAATTTTTGTACTTATTCCCAAAAGAATTTCACAAAAAAGTGGTTGAAAAATTCTTCCAAAAGTTCAAGAGTTGATGAGTAATTATTTCAAAAATGTAGTTCTTGACACATAAGATATTTATTTAAATTAAAATAAATAAAATCTTAGATTGAATATTCCGAGCCAAAGGGGTAATTAAGATCAAAATATTGCAAATTATGTCCATCCCACTTTGCCCACTGTGCTTTCGTGGGTGAAGACCAAACTACGAAGGATGTGGCTGGCGAGAAGGAATAGAGGAGGGAAGGAAAATACCAGGACCATCAACGGTGGCTAATATTGGATTTCATCAATTAATTCGAATGAATTCAATGAATTCTCGAGCGAGCGATCGAGATTGATTGATTGAATTTCAGCACTCATGGGCTTTTTTCTGCCTATCACATTCACTCGAAGCCCGTTTGCCTTCGTTCCATTTCATTCGTTCACCCAATGCTGTCGGTGTAGGGCCCTTTTTATCCAAAAATATGCTAGCCGACGAGAGCTGGAAACCGTTCTCACCTTATTAATGCTCCTTATGAGTTTCCACCCCGTTTCGTTTCACTTCCACTGGCAACTTCCGACTTCGGTGCGTCCTGTCTGTACGGTTTTGGGGCATTACAATTTCCCACCCGTCCATCGGCGTACCTCCTTCGGTGGCGTTGATTTCATTTTTCGGTGTCATCATGGAATGTAAATTACATTCTCGTCGACATTCAGTTTGCGGACGAAAAGCATCAGACGGACGATAAAAAAAAAACATGGAGTACCCACAGCATGCAGGTTCTCAGTGACCAGGAATTCCACATTTCTTCGCGCGCCCCCTTTGTGATTTGCTTTAATTTTATTTTCGCATTCACGGATTCATAACTATCGGTTTGAGGTTGTTAACAAAAAATGGACAATATAGTAATTTGCTGCCACCCGTTGACTCAGATCTTGATGCGGTTGTTATGATCAAACGAGGGTGAGTGTGTGTGTGTGTGTGTCACCCATAAGATATTTTGAAACTGCCAGAGATGAGAATTGCATTTATCAAGGGCTTTTATTTGCACTCATCGATGATCGTAGTGCTTTCGTTACATTCTTATCCAGAAAAGTGCCACAGAAAATTTAACAACATGATAATGGCATACATAACACAACGAAACATTCCTTTTCTAACATTTCTGACCGGTCTTGGCTTCTAACTGTTTTATCCAACATAATACATTTTTTCCATTGAGTTGCATAAGAGCATAGTAATTAAACGATCTCATGCAACGAAAGCTCGATTTCTTCTTCACCCTTCTTCTTTTAATTGTCCTTTAAGATTCCCATCGAAAGCATAACATTTATCATCTAACCACATTGTGCTAAAATACCCACCACAAACAGCTCCCAAGAGGCCGAAAATAAATGAGCAAGATAGGAGCATTTGCCTTCCTCGATCGGCCACACAGAGTTCAGTTGTGCGGCTAACGAGGAAGGAGTAAATGATAATGAGGCCGAACAGGAAAACAAAGAAGAAAAACGTGTGCCCCACAGAATGATAAACCCGTCGAAGCGATGTTTATTTACCCCTAGATTAATAAGCATTATTGACTTAATAAGCCATTCTAGTTCTAATGGTCCTGTTCTCAGCGCGCGGCATCATTGTTTGATGTACTAGCCCATGAGCTCCACTGACCTGACCGTTCCCAGACCAACATTCCCCCTCTCGGAACGCGCAATGTGTCGTAACAATGGTCCAGCACCCCAAAGGGCCGGTAGGAAAACAGGAGAACAACTGACCAACAAAAAAATAGGGAAAAGTTAGGAAAAAAAACCCGCTGCATTCCGTACAGTTTATGACACGCATCGAAGTGTGACGAAAGATCGGCCAAAAGCTCACCTCACCACGCGGCAACGTTACAGTAACGAAAACGGTGCGGGTAATTTATGAACTTATGCTGCACCGAAAAAACCGGAGCGCCTCGTTATGGGGAAATAATAACGCGCCAGTCAGTGCTGTGCTGTGTCCCACACGAAGCCTAGCGGGCATTTTATGGCCACCGGCCGTAAGCTGGCGAGCTCAGGCTTCAACAATAATCTGTGGATCATCGATGGATTATGAACGCAAGAACCTTCAAGCCCTCTAATTGGCTATGGTCTAATGGCGAAATGCACTTGATTCGAGCCAAACGTCTTGGTTTGCACGAGTGCTGGCCCCTGTGGTTCTGTACCCAACTAATGGTTTCGGTGAAGATTCGCTCGATCGTGAAGTTATTTGAATAGATTAGCATTGCTTGTCGTTGCATACCAATATGGTTTTACCTGTTGTTTCATTTACAATACCGAAGAGGTCATTACTACAAAAATATTGGAAATATATCAATGCTAAAGATTCAAAAACGTGCAAAATCATAAGAGACTTTTTAAAAATCAGTGTACGAAAACAAAATAATAAAAGAATGAAGAAAATGAATGGGTTAAAAAAAATGATGGAAAAAGAAAAAAATTAAAAATTGAAGCACACACATGAAAAATGAACTTGCACTGATTAGGATTTTCTGAAAATATTGACAAAATTTAAAAGATTTTAGACCGTGTATAAAACGTTCGTAAGAAAACTTTAAAATCAATGTACGAAAACCAAACAAACATGAAAACATAAATGAATGAAAAAGAAGGAATTAAAAGGAAAACATTTGAAAACTAAAGCACTAATAATAAACTTCCAGTAGAGTCGTTAATGCATAAAAACAAACTGTTTAAAACAGAATTCCAACCAAACGTCTCTAATAAAAAAGAACTGCCAATTTCATTATAGGAAACTAACGAAACACATGTTTCTTATCACATAAATGGCCACATCAAAGCAGTGTTGAATCATTCGGCAATAAAACCGGTCGAAATATTTATGATCGGCTTCATCGATTACTATCCGGTGTGACTGTTTCGTGGCGTTCCCATCTTCTCTCGGGCTCTCCCAATGACAGACGAATTCGCACCCGCACAAATCAACCCCTGTTCGGGCTGTGATGGGGAGAGGGGTGCACAATACCAACCGGTCATCACCGGTCACAACCGATGAAAGCCTGGGAATCTGGAAAATGAGATATCATTAGGCTGCGTCCGAGAAGCGTTCGCCGTTTATGCGCATTTCGGCGGGAGCTGCTTGAAAAGAAATCTGAGAAATGTCAAAAATTAATCATTATAAATGACCTCCAATTAAGTGAGTCACCAGCAGCAGCGGGCTACTGCGGCGGGAAAAAGCTTTCGGGGGTTTCGCTTGCGAAAAGCGGAATGACCATCGGTTACGCGAGATTTATGACGACCCCTCGAGAGAGTGCATCGCGGTTAGGTGATGTGCCGAAAGACCATCGACCAACATGTCCTACTTGATTAATTGGCCAACAATGGGGGAACTTACTGAACCTCCGTAACACAAACTGTGCCGTGCGGAGACTCGTTCGGGGAGGCTTTTTCAGTTCGAACGGCCCGCTGCCCGGTTCGGTTCAAATGTTTCCCTCCGTGTAAGTGGGCGCGAAAATCAAAGCCTAACCACGGAAGTGCACACGTTCCGAGGGCGCGCATACATTACGTGAGAGCGAAGGTCAGGCCCAAATGACCGTCGTTGCTGCCAACCACCAGCAGTGCCAATTACCGGTGGTTTTGTTTTTCCTCCGCACTCGCACCGAGGTTGCGGGTGATTGGGAAAATTGACGGACACCTCGGACGGGGTATGCTCCTTTGCGGGGAGGCCGAAATGATTGAGCCGTCGAGAGCCGTTCGTCGGGTGCTGCGTAATTGAAACTAATGGCCGACGGTTGCGTAAGTGAGGCATTGCCGCGTAAATGTCCTGGATGATGATGTCAGTCAAAAAGAGATTTTTCACCATTTACCGTCGTGAGATCTACGGGGTAATGCTACTTTTCCTGGGAAAATCTAACGAAATTAAGACGAATTTATTTCGTACCGGTTTACTGGACTGCTGGAAAGTCTTTTCCAACGGGACTGTACTATACTGCAAAAATCTTCTATGATACACAGTTATAGACTCTAGCTTAGAAGAACACAATTTTTAAGTTACGGCAACTTCGTAAAATAAAATTGAAATTTAATTTCTTTATCAGATACGAAACATAAAAAAGTCCTAAAATCGAAAGTTAGAAAACATTCGCCGGCAAACAAATCAACTGTTTCCAGCATTTTATTCATTGACATCGATATGCGATTACATCAGAGCAAGCGAGTATATGAATGTTCTTACTTCCGATACCACATCTGCAAAGTCCTCATGCGCTTGATTTTCTTCTGAAGCTGTAAAACCCCGTACAGCAGGGCCTCGGCGTTCGGAGGACATCCCGGCACGTAGATATCAACCGGTATGATACGATCGCAGCCTCGCACGACCGAGTACGAGTAATGGTAGTAGCCCCCGCCATTCGCACAGCTACCCATCGAGATCACCCACCGTGGTTCGGGCATTTGATCGTAAATCTTCCGCAAGGCCGGCGCCATTTTGTTCGTCAGTGTTCCGGCAACGATGATCACATCCGCTTGCCGGGGCGAGGCCCGAAAAACCACTCCAAACCGATCCATATCGTACCGTGGTGCAGCGATGTGCATCATCTCGACGGCGCAGCACGCCAAACCGAACGTCAGCGGCCAGATAGAGCCTTTGCGACCCCAGTTCAACACGTCATCCAGCCGGGCGACGGTCCAATCGGCCCAGTTCGATTGCTTCACGCCGAAGGGTGAGTAAGGAAGTTTCTCGGGCTTATCCTTTTCCACCACCGGAAGAGTTTTCTTTAATCGAACACTTTGAACAGCTACGTTACAAGACGGCAGCAAGAACACCTTCCTTAATAGGGCTCGATTGTTCACCATTTTGGTAACAGTTGGGTCTTGAAACATTGAATGTAAAAGTAAATATTGATTGTGTTTTAAGAGCGATAAATGGTTTTACCTTGATTTGATTCCTCCAAAAAGGCTGAGGATACCTTTGTTCTTTTAAGACAAACAGACAAATAAGGCCTACTAAATGGAAAATATACTCTGCTTCGATAAATATACCAAGGTTTGTGATATGCCAGGCCAGGTTTTACAAATAGAATTGTTCAACTTAACACTAATTAGGAACATTGGTTTTTAAATGGGCCAATTTGTACATTTTTACCTATAACATAGGGTTTTTAGAAACTTTTTGGAAATAGAAATTATTTACGTGACTTTAGAGTTAAAAAAGGTCTAGATAAAAACTATATGCATCATATTAAAGCACTTGATAAGGAATGACTTTTTGCTGGCATAACTAAAGGCAATTAACTTATTTAAATACGCAATTCTTAGAAATACTACAAGAGTTTCGCAAAAGAAAAGTTTTCTGGATTGAGTTTCATTTTAAATATTATAATAGAGAGCTCATTTACATTTATGATACCACGAGATAAAAATTATACACAGCATATTATAATCAAATGAATTTTTAACACTTTATTGCACAAGTCAACAAAAGCTCACATCAATTCTATTTCCGATACCACATCTGCACGGTCCGCATACGTTTGACTTTCTTCTGAAGTTGTAAAAGCCCATACAACAGAGCCTCCGCAGTTGGAGGACATCCTGGCACGTAAATATCAACCGGAATGATACGGTTGCAGCCTCGCACAACCGAGTAAGAGTAATGGTAGTAGCCACCGCCATTCGCACAGCTGCCCATCGATACCACCCACCTTGGTTCGGGCATTTGATCGTACAACTTCCGCAAGGCCGGTGCCATTTTGTTCGTCAGTGTTCCGGCGACGATGATCACATCCGCTTGCCGGGGCGAGGCCCGGTAAAGCATCCCAAACCGATCTGCATCATAACGCGGGGCGGCGAATTGAAACATCTCGACGGCGCAGCACGCCAAACCGAACGACAGTGGCCACATGGAGCCTTTGCGACCCCAGTTCATCAAATCGTCCAGCCGCGCCACAGTCCACTCTCCCAGGCTCGATTGCTTACTGCCGAAGGGTGAGTAGGGAAGTTGCGCTGGTTTGTCTACGTCCACCACGGGAAGAGATGTTTTCGAACGAAGTATTTCAGCACCGCGGTTCGCTGCTGGAAGCAGCAATGGCTTCATCAGTGGACGAATAGTCAACATTTTGAGTATCCCTTTAAACCGAACAACTCAAATTAAAATCAAAACCAAACTGAGGAAGCGAAAACAACTCACAATATTTGTGTTTACTCCGAACGTTTGAACGAAACTAAGGTAGGGGACAAGGAATATCTTAAGATAAGCCGACGAAAACCCCATTTTTGATAAGCTGAGGGGTTGGGGTAACGAAATCAGTTTTGACACATGTACCAAGATATCTAACACATAAGGTGCGCTTAGTAGTAGTTCAAAATTACAGTTTGAACTTGCTAACCTGGTACATAACATAAGTTATATTTTTAATTATAGTGGGGAAGAATCAGTTCAGGAAACTTTCCTTTGTTTGCCAATTCTAGAATCCATATGTCAAAAAAATGCGTACAGGAACACTTGTTTTGATTTCGTTTCTCCTCTTTTTAAATAACCAGTTTGGTCTTCACCAGTTTTCGAGCTCGCAGCATTGAAATTCTTGAGAATCGAATCACTATTTGTGTTTAGCCGTATGCAGTGAAAGATTCGTACACATACCATACCTTTAGACTCCACTTGTTGTTGGCTTCTCTATCGACTGCATTTCCTTATCTTGATAACATTTCTAACTCATGCTCTTCCATTCATAAATTCAGAGCACTTGCGATTCAGGGCACCCCGTTGAACTGATGGGCAAGATATGAACCTTATCAGGCAGCACTATCAGTGATTATCATTTGCCTCAGGAATGATAAAACCCTACCAGGCCCTTCCGTCGTCCACCACGGAAGGTTATCCGCCGGTAAGCAACCGTTCCGGTTGGTCATTGTTTGCTATTCATCAAACGAAAATCGTACCATTAAACGCGAGTACCATTTAGCCGGCGAGTGGCAGACTGTGATTAGGCCGTAATTGGCAGGAGAAAACAGATCCATCTTCGTCGCCACCGCGGGTGCCACGCGATCGCCGCTCTAATGATATTGCGCATAATTGCTGCACTCTGCGCAGCGTGGCGGAAAATAATGGAATGCTCGGCCCTCCTGCACGCTTTTCATCCCGGCTCGGAAGTGTGGCCTTTTTGCTATGCGCTTTCCGGCCGGCGCTTCGTCTGAACGGAGTGTGTAGAACGCTAGAAGCGAACGGTAATTTATTTGCATGCGCAACATTTGAAGGTTAGAACCGTGTTACTGTTCGGGAAGGTAGTTTAGTTTGATAAGTGTACATGGTGTCATAAAGCGAATTGCTAGACTATGAAATAGTTTTAATTTGCTTAGATGTGAAGATTGGTGTGCAAGCATTTTTCTGCATAATTTTAAGGTACCATAATTTCAGTTGAAAAGTTTACTTAGTGAACAATTTTTTAAACCCTATCAATTTACGAGCTTTCATTTATGAAAACATTGACATTCTTCATTGACCGGCTAAATATTCTTCAAATAGAAAAGATTCACCCAGTCAACATCTCAACACTATTGTGATTTTTGTTTATTGAGTATTTTAAATACCAATAAACCGGTATCACGAATTTTTCTCATCTTGTCCATACAACTTTAACATGTTGTGATGTTTGTGAAATAAAATAAAAGTTAAAAATTTCCATTTTTAAATAATTTCATTCTTTGTTTCCATATAGTTGTCCATACAATCATGTCAAAATATTCCTGCTTAAGCAAATAAAACATAACAGTATCTACAACGTTTTTTGTGCTGTCTATTGGTAATGGGATACTTTTTTGCTGATGATCCATTTCCTCCATGAATAAAAGGAAGGATACCTGCCTTTGCAACTTCAAATCGTTTCAAAACACTACAATAGTGTCCTGGTGTGCTAAAAAAAACATACAAAAATAGCGAAGTTTAATTGCTTTCTACTTCAGCGAACCTCAAAACGCGAGCTTGGAAAAGCCACACAAAGGCACTCGTTTATCGGAGGCCCAATTTGTCGGAGGTTGTCGGCCACGGCTGGCTGGCACTTGGAGTGCTATTAGGAGAGCAAATTAACTCCGGCCCCGCGATTACGCACATCTTTGACTCCGGCCCGACCCGGCACCGGATCGGCCGATGCCGAAACCCGGCCGATGGGGCAACGCAATTGTGCCTTTCGGGCTTAAAAGTAGTCTTAAGCGCAATCGAATCGATGGTTCAGCGCAGTGAAGCGCCAAAGTGGATAACCAACCGCTCGTAAGCTGGTCTAATGAGCCTCGACAATTACGACCCGATTGCGCTCCGTTCGCCACACCAACAACCGATACACAAGGCCAGGGGTTCGAGGTGAGGCGGGCGACGCGGTATGGGGTTTTTCGTTTTTGTGGAAAATCCTGGCCCGAAACAAATCCTGTGGGAAACAAAAGCGTGAGATATTGTTACTTGTTTCCTCGTTTTGTTTTTCGGCAGCATAGACAACATCACCTCCATCCATGGGCCATTTGTTACCACTCCCCCGGCCCTTCCTCACCATCCGCCCGCCGGCGAGAATCCTTCGCCTCCGGTTCCACTCGAACAAATATTTATGATAATTCATCGCATTAGAGGATGAGCGGGCGAGTTTTCCTAGGCTCGAGGCTTTCGGCTTTTCGCCCAAAGGCTGTGTAATGTTTTGAGTTTGAGCTCGTACTTTTATCATAAATCGTACAACCTTCCTTCGTAGCCCGCACCTTCCCCCCCTTCCTTCCACAAGCGGCCCGCTGATCGGAGCGATCTTGCGGAAAAACGACCGACGTCCTTTCCCGTTCCAAAATCCCTTCAAAGGCACGTAGCTGCCTGCGGAAGGCTCGAGTTACAAACAAACACCGGTGCGACGCAAAGGGTAGCCTAATCCTTTTTGTTGTCATCACGTCCGAACACACATTCGGGTGATCAAAAAACGACCAAAAGAAGAAGCAAAACACTCCCGCCGGCAATCCTGGCAGCTAATGAAGCCAACCTTCACCTAAACCATCCTAACAGGGCAACGGTGAAACATTCCTGTTCGGCCACACTTGCTTTTTCCTCTCCTCGATTGCGGTGGCAGTTTGTTCTTCTCTCGTCCTTTCAAGCTACTCCTTTTTTCTCAGCTATCCTTTCTAAGCAGAATGGTGTTTTTTTATGGTGTTCCTTTCCGTCCTACTGACAAATGCTACTTAATAATTGGTAAAAATATTGAAAGAAGGTGTACGGGCCGCAATTGGCTGGCTACCTGGGAACTTTGGTGACGGGTCGCAGCCACGTTGGCATTTTATGGACCTGTCCATTTTCCATGTCGATCTGTTCGATATGTTTGATTTATTGAAATAATATTGAGAGCAGCACTGATTTATTGTTTAATGTCTATAAACATTTATCTATACATTCTGATACGTTTATTTATACATTCATTAATTTTGTTAAGTTTGTAAATCCAATAACATTCCACTTAGTTAGGGTAATATTTTTATTCACTTGGCGAGAGTGGAAAACAAAAAACTAAAAATTGTCTTTTCCATAGCATTTATTACATGTCTTGTCCTTGTTTCTATCAAAATTCTAGATCACTTAAAAATTATAATTTTTTTGTAGGATGAAAATTTAACTGTCATTTGAAAAATGTCTCGTACTGAACGATTTCTCCTTCGATACAGAACAATTTCAAAATGCCCAAATGAACCCTTGCACCCTTAAGAGCAAAACCCAAAACGATTGTTTGATTGAAGAGAACTGCTGCTAAAGAGACAGAGGAAAACTGCTGGCAAATCACAGCCGTAACTCAATAAACGACGACTCTCGCTCGGTGTATTTATGTTTCGCTGCTCAAACGTGCGTGTCTGTCCATTGCGGTGTAATTGTTTTGTTAATTTCGGTGCCCTTTATCCTTTGTAGCCGATAATAATGGTGATCGTTGGGTTTCTTCCCAAGAGGAAATTATGGACGTGCCTAGGAACCAAACAATTTCGGGAAAAATCGGCCTCCTTTGAGACGTTGGGCCGAGTGACGGCGAGAGGTATAGAGATCAGCGCACAATCGGGGCACCGCCAAAAGCCTCCGGGTTTTGCTAAACGCATCAAAACACCGGGAAGTGAAGCAAGAAATAGAAGCCGACGATGATGGAAGTAATAAAACAAAAACAAAGCTTGAAATTGACAAAAATCCACAATTCCTTTCGGAAGGGGGGGAAAGGAAGAAAGCGAGGAAAAAAAGGATCCTCAAAACATGGCTTCCCAACATTGGCAACCGAGTGGAACCGTAGACAATGCGGCCAATGTGTGCGTAGCTCTAGGAGTCCTCGGCCATCGGGATCGATCCTTTTTTTTTGCGGGTCCGAAGGTAGCACCGGATCACCCACACACCGGGGCCAGGTAAATCAATTAGTCTCCCAGGACGTGTTTGTTTAAGGTTACGACTTATTCCCATTCTCATTGTGTTGACATGTACTGATCCCTATCTTTCGTCCCGGTCACGTTTTTCCACCGTGGTTCGGGGGTTTTTCTTTCTTTTCCACGGCGCTCTTGTGCGTCTTCGGTGCTCTTCGGTCCTTTCGTCGATCCTGCGCCGCGATGGATCCTGCCATCCCATGGTGCGGCCCACTGGGCTCGATTTTCTTCCTCATTTCCTAACCCAAACCAGTTCCGCTTTCCATTCGCTGGAAGCACTGCTAATTGTGTGTGTATGTGCATTTGTCGTTGTTTTGGTTTCGCCAGGGTTCTTCGAGGAAAGATAGCGGTCAGAGTGCGATTGCGGCATGAATGCTAATGTCCCTATTAGCAACGGTCATGCATGTGCAGCTTTTGATTGACCAGGATCAGCCGGGGATGAGCTCCCGCAGGGTGAAAGGCAAGCGGGGCACGATCTTTTAATGTGCTTTCGGGATTCAGCAAACTGTGTGCAAATACGATCAACGCTTATTTGCTTACACGGTGGCTCAAAATTTGCCCAACTACGATTGGAAGCCGTTCAGAAGCCCAGGATCGGGCCCAGCTGATCAGAACGATGCAGCGTTAAGCAAGTTTAATAGGCTTACGCTTTCTTTCTATTTTTAGTATGGTTTCATTTTTCAATATACCAATTCCTGTTCTCTTTTGTTTAGATAAAACTTTATCGATTTATTTTGAACTCAGTTGATACAACATCGACTCGATTATCCTTCTTGAATGTACAACTTATCTGTCTCAATTTGTCTTGATTTTGAAGCTATAATATAACAAATAGGAATAGAAAACATGACATAAAATGTTTTAAAGTATTCAATAGCTTGCAAAGAAAACCCCCTTGTGAAGTTTAATAAAAAGAGATTTGATTTGTGATCAGACAAAATATCATCGTGGTTGAGTTAGAAACATTTCAGCTGACCAGCAGAGTGTTTGAAAGAGTTTTATTGATGTAGACTTTTGATAGGAAACATTCTTTAATTTTGAAACGTTCAAATTTAATTTATGTTTTTCACTATTCGATTCCAAATAAAAGTCTTTCCTTAAGCTTTATTACGGATTTGGGAGACACATACAAAAATCGGAAAGGAATTGTAGAACAACATTGGTGCGTAAAGAGAAAAAAATTATAACATTTTTAAATTTATGTTTACACATCATTTATATAAGAATAGATAATTCTGTTGTTAATAAATACCTTTTAATATTATACGGCAAATATTTTTTTAAACTTAAAACCCTTCACCTGGTAGGAAGCTTAAAAAAAGGAAATTTTTGAATTTTCTTCTTTCCGTTAGTAACATTTTTATCGTTGATTAGTAAACTTGATGGGTAATTTCCATTCTTTCCTATGTTTAATAAATAGAACCCGTTCGTACAGATTATTTGGTAATCAGGATTTATATTTTTTATGTTTATGTTTGGGGGAGTTTGCATAAATATGATATGTCACGCGACATCCATGTTGCAGGCGAGCTTTGTCGCTCGATGTAGAAACGCTACGTATTTGTGTGCGTTTAAATTGCGAGTGTATTAGGGACCAACACTTACAACGGAACGCTGTGATTGGCTAGCCTTACCGGTAATTGCCGATTCGGAACCGGGAACTAGCACCGATGTTTATGCGCGTGAAGGTCACTTAACCGGTATCTCATCATTTCTAATCGGGAAATTTGACATTGAATACGCCGGGCCTAGTTCTACGAAGGTCGCGGGATCGGTAAACGGTGGCGATGATGATGATGATGATGACTCCGGAATTCAGTGAATCGGTAATCTATTTACTCAAAAACTACAAACGATTGATAAATCTTCACTTCGGCAAAGTTGTTGGTCTGGAAAAGACCTTTCGTTTGAGGGGTCTGCCGTAAAAATCGGTAAAAGGAATTGGAAGTTACTATCAATTTGGCTGTTTCAGTCATTTTTCCGCACAACAACACTTCGTAAAATGGAATGGAATGTTTTTGACGTTTGCCGGTTGCTGTTTGCATCTCGCTCGCACCCGCCACCGGCGCGGCACGCGAGGACGGAAAGCTTGCGCGTTGCGAACGATCAGTCTTACGCCAGACATCAGACGGGACGGGTGCCTTGACGCGCGTTTACCTTTTTTGCGGGCATCGTGTCCGACGTTCAATTCCGTTTCTCTCCAGGTGGAATAACAGTTTCGCTTCGTCGTTGTTCGCTGCTGCGCCGCAGACACGACTGGTACGGTAAAGTGTTGGTGTGTGGTGCAATAATATGCAAGTGCCGGAACGTAAATATCCTTCGAAAATATTTACCGATCCGGCGTGGGTCGGCAGTGTTGAAGAATAATTCTTGTCGATTTAGCTCATCACCGTACCGTGGAACGATCGTACTGATTAGCCGGCTGATGAGTCCTTCAGCAGGAACACGTGGATGTTCGTAGTGTACCCTTCCTTCGTGTACTAAATGTTTCGAAAGCACGTGGAGCTGGAGAGAAGAATAGATCCTTTCCGTCAGAGAAAGTGCACGCGATTTTCGATGTGTTCAACCTGGAGCACACCCACACGTCCTCCGCAATTGTGTGTCATACTCTTTTCGCCGGAACAGTTGTGTGGTTACAAATTTATAAACCCTCATATTGCAAAGCATGGCCTACTAGGAACGGCCGTAGAAACAAACCGCACGGTACCCCACGAAGCACAAATAGTTCTTTTGGTATCATAAATAAATCCACAAAACCATCATATAAAAAAAACGCTGCATTTCGCGGGTTGTAATAAGTGAGTTGCGTTTGTGTACGGTGTGGTGTGGTGTTCTAGGCTAAAGGATACCATAGTCGGAGAAGAGCCGGGAGGCGGTACACAAAAGGAGTGTATAATAAAGTGAACTCGGGCGACAAATAGCGCCCAACAGAGCGAAAGGGAAAAACGAAAACCTACAATCATTAGTGGTCGAAGTAAATGCAGTAGAGTTGGATAACACTGTGAGAAAAAAAACATCAAAAAAACAAAAAAGCTACGAGCCAAGAAGCACAAACAGAACGTACAAACCGCAAGGAAGTCCGAAGGAAGAAAACAGCTTATGTTGCTGATGGACTGTGCATTATTTTTTTTTCCTCGCTTTAATTTGTTCGTATTTTTTGAGTGTTGTTTTTGGGCCACAACTTCCAACCCGGTCGGTTTGTCGCGTGTCCTGACATATCGGTTTCGGACTTCCCCGGGGAAGAGGATACGGAAAAGTTTGATTGTTTTCCTAGCTCGGTTCCTTCCTTGTCGGTTTGCTCGAGCCGTGATGTTGAGTCGGCTGGGAAAGAGTAATATCCTGCAATTTCACTCTTGTTCTTGTGTTTTGCTGTTTGTTGCCTCGTTGTAGGAATTTGTGAGCTCCAACCAAACAACGATTCTTATTTCTTTTTAACTTTTTTTTCTCAAGGAAAGTAAAACAAAAGCAAGTGCTAGTGTGCCTCGGGGCCCCCCATTCGGTGGAAAAGTGAGTTTCTGAAAGTGAGCTGCCTTAAGTGTGCCTTTAAAGTGTCGTGTGTGTTGTGTGTGTGTATTTTTTCTTCTACGTGCGGTGGGTGATCCTTGTGTGCAGTGGTTTTTCCGCCCCCCCACCAAGCAAAGGAGGAAGGAAGCAAAAATTAACGAATCTAGGTGTGCATAATTTTCCTTTCCTCGTGCCACAACCACACGGCTGTGGGGTTTGTGGTCCTATTTCTTCTGTGGGGTCGTTGTTTCTGTTTTCAAATTTGTACGCACACGTGGAAGGTTGTTGTGGAGCAGGGAAAATAGTCGATCGAGCGGGATAGAGCATTATTGGCCAAGGCAAATAGCCAATCCTTCGGCAGTAAACATCACAAAAAGGCTGTCCGGAGCAATAAAGCGAAAAGAAGAAGGTGAAAGAAGAAAGGCAGTGGAGTGGAAGCAGCGGCAGGAAAAAAGCCGGTAGAAGAGCATATCCCGCCACAGTAGAGAGCATAAATTGTACCGGGCAAGGCAGGAGGATTCAGTGGCCATTCGGTGGTACGGAAGAAGAAGCAACACAGCAGCAGAGCAAAGTCGTTAAACCGGAGGCACCATCATCAAGCAAACACACAAGGGCTACAGGAAGGAAGTTTTTCGTTCACCGTGGTTCCGGTCAGCATAATTGTTGAGCCTCCCTTCCAGTAGTGGTCGTGTCATACGAGCCTCTCTTAGCCGCTCCAGAAAGCCCTCCTTTTCCTCTGGTGACAATGATAGGTAAGTTGCATCATCCTTCGAGTGGAGGAAGTTGGGATTGTTGTTTGGTCGGGCGCGAGATCAATCCGACCGATTGTTGTCGGGAGATATATCGCAGAACGGTCTTTTATATTCGTACTTTCTTCCGGTTCTGTCTGGAAAGTTTCGGCCACAATTTTTCAGGGGGAAGGAAACCAGACACGACGTCGCGAAGTATGGCCCAACCAAATGGAAGATAGCAAAAACACAGGCAGTATTCGTCTTGACTAGGGGAGATGACATTATTCCGGAAGGAAGGATATTCGCGCATGCATGAGTTTGTGAGGAGTTCTGTTTTTCGTGGGTGTTTTCCCATGTTGCGGGTGGGGGTATTTTCCTGGTTTTTATTTTATTTGGCACGGAGCTCGGGTGTTCGGGGAAGAAGGGGTGGAATTTATTGCATCCCTAGCTCTGGGGATCGTTGGGCCACCCTCCTTGGAATTTCCTGCATGTACGCACACAACTCCATATGTCCAGGAGAGAGGATACTGTTCTAGGGGGGGCGCACTTCCGGAAGTCAATTTATGTGAAGTGCCCGCGCGACGTACTGGGGAGGATTGGATAATGTTTGCGGGTAGAATTAATGGCCATCCTGTGGCGTAATCCTCGTCTATTTATCAGGTTCTGCCTCTGATTGGAAAGCATGTTTCCCCTTCGCAGGACTTCCCTTTCGCAATCGTTGCGTAATGTTTTTCCTCTTGACCGGTTTATCTTCTCTTGGGGAGAATAATCTCTAGAAAGATTCTGCACTGCATCTTGTTTCTTATTCGAGACGACTATTTTATGTTTCATTATTTTACACTTCTCAATTTTTTTTAATTGCTTCGAGATCGAAAAATTTGACAATCTTTCTCCTCCCACACACGCCGCCGCGCCATCATTAAGATCGTTTTCAATTCAATCGCCAACGCCGATTTCCCACGCTGCCGCGAACCTGTCAATTTCGTAAACCCCCAGAAAAGCAATGATCAAGATGTGTGCTGCAACCCGAGTTCTCCGGGGCTTCCTCCTCCCGGTCGCACGCACACTTTTCGCCACCGCGAGACGACAATTTCTTTCGCCCCGTTTTCCGGGGCGGTTTTCACAGCAATAAAAACTAGCGGAACAAAAATACAAAAGACGAAAGAAAGGAAGATGGTGTCTTCGCTTCGAGATGTCGCTGCGTAATCGTCGTGGGATTTTCGGGATACTGAAAAAATGTTGGGAAAAGAAATGTAGGTGTCGCCCGGTACATTTCCTCCCAGGGAACAAAAATAAAATACGTAAGAGATGCTGCGTATTGTTTCTGGGCTCTTTTTTTTCTTGCTTGATTATAGTTTCCGTGTGGTTCACTTTTCCATTTGCCTGACTGCAATTTTTCCCGGAAATGTTGTTCCCGGAGGGGGTGGAAAATTCACACCCAACCAAGCAGACGTGTACAGGTAATCCTTTCCACCACTTGCTATCTGCTGTTAGTGCGGAAACTTCCCTTCGGTCTAGAGCTTTTGGCAGTCTCTTGTGTTGCGCATGAAAATGTGTGAAAAACTTTCGGCCACCGCTGGGAAATATGGGGTGTTGGAAATAAAAAAAACTAAACTAAAGTACGGGTAAGATAAACCCGGTGACCATTGGTGAAAGTTTTCGAACGGTGGTGTGGAAAGCAAACCCCCGGCAGGGTGGTTCGCGTTTCCCATTCGTCGTGTGATTTTTCGGTGGCGGATGATGACGATCCACAAATGACGATGATGGTGCTGATGGTGCTGCTGTTATTTCGCGGACGAAGAGATTTTATGCGTTATGCTCTACTTCATCTGCCACCCCCTCCCTCCTCCCCGGGCATAGCCGTCGAGGCGTTGGAATTTGTTGTGCAATCTCGCTGCGCCGTGGATGTGGACACACACAACACAATTCGTCAACGGAAGAGGAGGCAAGTGTTGCACATATATCGATCGTGTTCGACCATTTTCCATGTGGTGTCGGTAGTCCGATTGCATAACCATTTTGGAGCTCATTTTTATACTGTTTGATAGAAACATTTATTGAATTTAAACTGGTAAAAACTCATGAATGGCTTAAGGACGTGGAAAAATTAACTCACGGCGAAACCCGTCACAGACTGAACTGTCCCACACTTCACAATGCATTATACTACCGCCAAAACCAAAAAAAAAAAACCGTTGCAAAAATAAAACAATTTTGCTTTCAAAATACGCCCCGAAGTCATAACAGGCCCAAAGTGTTAAGCGGGAAAACGTTGGTGTGGCACTTTTCTCCGGTGGGAAACGCCGGTCGCCAAAGCTAGGTGGTAGATGGACAGAGATCGCTGGTGCTTTTATTACACATGTGAGCGCCATCATCACGGTTGCGTGTTTGATAAAAAAAAAAGAAAACTACTGTTTGTCCATTTCGCTGGAACGACGAACGACGAGGGTTTGGTCCGAGGCCTGTGTTTTCCCAAAGCCTCACGGATGACAACTGTGTGCGTTATTGCTTTGTGAAAACTATAGCGAACGATTTTTGTTTCTGTTTTAATCTTCGTTTAATCTAGGATTTTTTCCCTTTACTTTACCGGGCACAAGGACACACTTTTCTCAAAATGTTCCTTTTGCCAGGAAATGTGTTGTTTTTTTTTTTTGAAGCAAAAGACCACGACGAAGATGCACGCGTTCTGTGGCAATATATAACGGCTTACAAACACCACACCTGTGTTTTTTCCTCTTTAATTGTTTTTATTTTTGTAACCCTCCCCCCACCTCCAGTGAAAACCCTCCCAATTCCTCCTCCTGTTTTTTAAATATATCGTGTTGCGTTTTCTCACCCATAAAACAAAGCCTTTGGACGAAGAGAAGGGGGAGCGGTTGCATAAGTTGGGCGCATTTGTTTTTATCGCTCATTTTCTGCCCACCCACCCGCTCCGGGTTTGTTTATTATCACCGTCGTCGCCACTTTTCCGATTGCAATTTTGGCCCACTCGTTTATGGGTAGAGTTTTCCGGAATTGCAGCCCCCTCTTTCGTTGCGTGGAGAACTCCGGTAAATTAAACGGAATAAACGAGAACAAATCACAATGCACGACCGGGCAGCACAACCATTTTCCCTTCCACCCCCCCGCGCGTTGAGCGTCGCTGTGGGTTGAGGAAGGAAAAACTCTGATCGCACCGAAACGAGGAAATGAACGCGAACGGTGAAGGGAGGAAAACCCAAGGGACAAGCCATTGCTCTCTCACACGCATTCCCGGTTCCGGTCCGTTGCACAACTGCACAACACATCACACGTGTGTGTGTGTGTTCGTGTGAAACACACATGCGTTTTTAAAATGCAAAGGGCCTTCTCACAACAGCACACAACAAAAACTCGGGTGAAGGAGTGGGCCAATGGTGGAGGTGGTGGAGGGGTAAGTCCCCCAACATATCCGAAAACCTTTCCTATTTCCGCCCGGTGGCAGCATTATTAACTCTGTCTGAACCTTCCGTCCCTCGAGCGCGCAAGGTGGGAAATGGGAAAAACGCGATCCGCGGCCATGATGGGCGTTTGTGTCTCGGGCAAGGTGAAGGTAAATAGGCGTGCGTGCGTGCGTGTTTGGGGCTCGCTCTCTCTCTGTGTGCAGATGGTGCCATTGCCGGTGCTAATTCCCATGAGAAATTTTCCGATTTGGCGAGCCGTGTCTATTTTTCATCTGCTCTGGTGAAGGGCGCCCTTTTTCAGTTTAATTTTTATTTCCCTGCCTTTTTTCCTAAAGGTACATTCGACGACGTTTCGTGCCTTTAGAAGGTGCGCGAAATTGTTCCCCCATGACCTCCGAGGTGTGAGTTGAGCAGCGATAACGTGCCAATAACATCTTATTTGCACAAATTGCTTCGTGTATAATTTTGGGCAACTAATTGCATGTTTTTGGACCTCTGTATTAATTAAAAAATTTATGAGAAATTCAGCAGTTAAATTGTGTTTAAAATTTTGGTTTAACTTGCAGATACCCCTGTCGGTGTTTTTATTTAATACGTTAAATCTATAATTTTTCGAACGGTAAAAGAAAACAATGCACGCTAAAACAACCATGAATAAGCGTTGTTGCGGAATCATGTTCACCCACCAAAGAACACGTCACCCGGATGAAATACCTTTCGGCTGCATTCCAGCAGGTGTTGTCACGTCCGTGCAGAGAGGCCGGATTCGGGTTTTTTTTATTAACCGCTGTCACTTTCAAAGGAAAACATCGGTTACGCGTGAATCACTTAATAACCCCGCGTCACCAAACCGAATAACTAACCCCCTTTTACTATTGGCGAAGAAAAGTGTGGTATCTTCGCCAACTCTCATGAATGACTCGAAGGAAAGTGCTGGAAATTACGCACACCATCTCAATCTTTTGTTACGGGCCGCGCAGTGATTGAATCATTTCGGCTCCAAAAATGCGCGACACGACCGATTGGAATGCAATTCAACTGGCGGCGACCGTTATCAAAAAAAAAGCGCGGCGCCCCAAACCAACCCCGTGTCGGGGGGTCGGGGACTATTACCCGACAGCAGCAGCAGCACCGTCCGGAAAACAAGAAGAAACACGATCGTGTGAACCGTGCACATCCGCCCGCTTCTCTTCTTCAAGCCACGCATTATCTTCTTCTGCCCGCACGCCTCAGGGGGCACGAAGGGAAAGGGTGAAGCGAGCTACAAACAAACAGGTTCAGTTACGAATGTGTGGTACGTGGGAGTGCGCCCTAATGCTTATCAATTTCGCACCTTTTGCGCAATCGGACACCACCTCAAAAACCCCCATAGCACAACATCTAAACGCGAGCGCGCACCCTCAAGAACGAGGGGGATTGGGGGTTGGTTGGGGGGGGGGGGGGGAGGTGGTCGTCTGGTCAAAAGAAATCTTGTCGATTCATGAACGGAACACGCGACGACGGCGCACGATTCATCGCGCGCAACACACGCGGGAGTTCCATTACATCATGTTATTCTTTTCCTCCCCCTTCGGTCTAGCGTGGGGTGGGGAGGTTAGGTAGGGGGGGGTGGGTTAAATTCCGGTGCGCCGGGTAATAAGACACACACGGTTGCGAATGTGTGGCAACCTTGGGGAATCTCGCCTCAACGACACGCGTGTGTGCATGTTCGTCACGGACTCGACGTCAAAAGCGAACCACGAGGAGGATGTTGATGACAAACCAACCCGGGAGAGGGGTTTCTCAACACCAATCGATGACGTGTCGGCTGATCGTTCAATCAATTGGAAGGTGTCACCCAAGCGGGGTGTCAAGTTGACGCCGCCAGTAATAGCAATTACGAAAGAGAGATGACTCAGAGCCAAGCAAAAAAAAAAGGGGAATCCCTTCCGTTCTTGACCTACTACAACAAACTCGGCGCGCGCCGGCGTTAAGCAAACGATGCGGAATGAAATAGCAAACCAAAACACTTCCTCGCCCCCTCCCAACATTCGTTTCAAGGCAGAGAGATGCGTCTAGCGCCAACTTTTAATTTCTACCTTTCGCTACCCACTTACACACACTTTCCCTTTGGGGGAAAGGATAGGGTTTCAGCCTCTGGTTGGAGTCTCTAATAGCTACGGGGAGATAGGAACGGAAGGTGGAGAGAGATAGAGAAAGGGTCCAACGGGGTGTGCTGCCTCATGATCATCGTCTATCATCTCGGCGTTTCGAGCCTTCTGATATTCGATCGGCGATCGCTGATCGTTTTCTCACCCGCGGATCATCGCGTGGCGCTCTCGGGGTTGTAAAGATGGAAGGGAGGGTGCCGAACAAGTGGGAAGTGAGAAAACACAAACCCCCCCCCTTTCCCTCCATCCATTCCTTGAGGGGGCAGGTCAGGTCAGGTAATAAAAAGAGAGGTTGGATTTAAAATTAAGACCTCCAAAAGCCGCGGCTCTAAACGGATCGTGTGTCTACCAAAGGCTCACCCACCCCTCGGTTAAGCTGGAGGAGAGGAGGAGGAGTTCGAGCCCTGTGCTATCGTCCGATCCTAAGTGAGCGGACCTTCCCTCCAAAGTGTCCGAGGGCAACTCCAGCGAGTTCGACCATGCCCCATTGTACGCCCATTTTTATCCAACGAAGGAGTTTTGGAGGAAGGTGTTGGACGCTAGCGGCAGCAGCCAGCCTACTCAATCAAATCACTCAATCACATGATCCCCCATGATCATGTGTGGCCTCCCGCCCGCCCGCCCGCCAGGTAACAGGCGGCGGTGTGTGTGTGTGGAGGTGTTTGCTGACGCATCGACTCTGGTTCTTCACGTTTTCTATGCCTCTTTCTACGCCACGCTATAGGGGTGTCTCTCTCTCCACTCAATGAATTAGAGTCTGACCGTTTGGTGGCCAACTCCTCGAACTCCCCAATGTCTGTGGTTATTCCACGTCCCATGGTGTATATGGGCATGCGGTTTGGTTTTATGAATGAAAACTGAACAACTCCCCTGCTGGACTCGAGACCCCACGACGACGACGACGACGACGACCCCTTCGGTCTCCATCGTGGGCAGGTTTCTGGGACTCATGGGGCAGTTGTTTGACCCTACAGAGACGACGACTGACGCCACACGCCGTCACGTCTAGTCTGGTGGGTCGTTTTGATGACCGTACGTGGTGGTGGTACAACTCTCCTAGAACCTGTTTAGGAGGTCCCCACGCGCGAAGGTGTCAACAGTGCGCGGCGGCGCCTGCGGTATCTGTATTGTGTGGGGGTCCCTCTGGGTAGGGTGGCGCTGTTTACCGTTAGCTCGGCGGAACTTTTCGTCCACACAGCTTCCGTCGTTAGTCACACCGATTTACGGGCATTACTTCACACCTTCCATGCCCCCGAGGAGGGAGGACTGCATCTTCTGGTGGTCTATAACTCCACTTTTATGACCTATTCAGCAGCTCTCATCAGTAGTTAGCTCCTTCAAGAAATGGCGTTTTTTTTTGGTGTCGAACTCTATCGAAAGACTTCGTGAAGCGGTTAAGCTACGAACCTTAACCACCATCGGAAGCTTTTATTAATTGATCTAGGGGAGAAATGGCTAACGCACCGAAAGTGTGTTGGCAGTTGAATTCCGTAAAAGAGCCAACTCTCACAAGCTTTTAGTAGCTTCGATTTCCTCCAGCTTTCCACCGGTGTGGTGTGTCGCTTTCCTCCGTCGGTTCACCGTGCTGTTTTTGTTTTTAATTTTCTATCTTGTTTTATTTGGACCAGAACCTCCACCTGAATTCCTCCCCCCAACCCCTCCTCCCCCTCTGGGGCCTCGCAGTTCGCGCGTGAGCATAACTTTCGCGCTCGTCCCGCTCGTTTAGTTTCCTCTGCGCTGTGTGTGTGTGTGTGTTTTTTTTTAGAAATAGGGTGGTTTGGGGGTAGTTTGTACTATTTTGCGCTCTGATTCACGCTGCTATATTTTCTCTCTCTCGCGCTATCTTTTTGGCAAGCACAGGATTTCGTTTCGATCGTTCATTAAAATGCATTCCGTGTGTGCAGTGAGGAAAGAAGCGGGCGGGAAGGTCGAAGGAAGGGAAAAACGGGAAAATAAAAACCTTTTTTCGTTGAAGATTGAAATAAAAAACAACACACACACACACACACACACACACATAAAGCAACAGCTTTCGCGCGCGCGCGCACTCGCGCTTGCGTTGATTGATGCGCATAGTTGCGCGGTTTGCGTTTGGCATCCGCCGCAACATCAACAACAAAACCCGAGCTGCAAGAGGGGGTGGTGGTGGTGGTGTGAAGATTGTGTTGTGCTGCCGCCCCAGAAGCTTAACAACTCCGCGATCACCACACTCCCCCAGCTACTCCGTGTTGCGCTCGCTTCCCTTAAGTGCATCTCTCTGTTTTGTTTGTGTGTTTCACTAACCGAAAATGCAAATGTCCGAGGGATGGAACTGCGCTGTCCCAGGGTAAAATTTCGCGCACGCATCGGAAGCGCCGGAATAAATCCACCCCGTCCTACACAAACACAAAAAAATGTGTCAGATCGAAGAGGAAAAACACTCGCGGGAACGATCGAAGGGAAGGCCACGGAAGGGGTTTGAAACAATCTGAACTATATTTTTCTGCCCCGCAAAAGCGCACGGTTGACCTCCTCCGTATTTCCGAAAGGAGGCCTTTTTGTATTGTGTTTTATGCTGTTATTGTTTTGTGTGTATGCGTTTATGAACATGCCCAGTGAATTTGCATTTGTTGTGTGAAAAGCTGAAAATGGAATGACACCGATTGTGTGATTTTTCACACGGCCGGGAGTCAGATGACAATGCCAAAGTGTGTGTTTTTTTTTCTCTCCATTTTTCGGTGCATCTCCTCGATGCACTTTTCGCCGTTTGTGCGCCACTTGCATAAACTTTAATTTGCCGTCCCCGAAAAAACACGCAAAAGGGGGAAAAATAATGAAAAACAAAAGCCAGCAACAAACTATACAATAAATGAATAAATCCGCGGTGCAACTTTGTGCACGCTTTTGAAACCACTTCACGGGGCTGTTTTTTTTTGTATCTCACAAACAGTAGGATGCACTCCATTTACCACACACACACATACACGCACACCGAAAACACGGACTGTGCATTGTTTTGCGGTGGTGTGATGCATTTGCGTTCCGCTGGTTTTCCATTGTGCATTCCAGGCGACGGCCAATGGGGGGAAAAGGTGTGGAGAGCGGGTGGAAAACGATCATCGTTAATCGCGTTCGTTATGATAAACACTCTCGCTCGGTTGTGTTTTTTTGTTTTGTTTGTTATAATTTATGCTACCAGCTAGTTAATGATGTTTCATTTGTTTCTTATTTTCTCTCTCTCTCTCCCTCGTTATTTGTTGTTTTGCTGTTTGTTCTTTTTTTGCTCCCGAACGGTCACTCCACTCAATTGAAAACGTTACACCGACCAGAGGAGAAGTGTTTTTTTTAAGGGCTAGAAAATGCAATTGTTGAAAAATATTCCCAACCGGAAGGGAAGGTTCAAGCAAAGGCGACCTCGCGGTATTAATTATTGAGTGGCGCCGCACACTCACCCGAAGAGGAGATCGTCCAAAACCACACACACACACACACGAGGACAAGATGGAAGCAAAGATATGTCTCCGGCGTGTGTAGGTGGTTGCAAAACTGGCACCAACTTCCTGTCTGCAAGTTCCCCCAACACCCACACCCCCCCGTGGGGAGGGGGAGTCACGCATCCGAAGGCGTCTGCGCAAAGTTCTGGGGTGTTGTTGGGTCGTCCTGTCGTCCGGCCCACACCTTCCTTCCGGGCCGTGCGAGAGACATAAGTAAATAAATGACTGTGCCACAAGTAAAGCGCGCACACCAGAAACATACGCCACACCGCGTGACGAAGTGAGTGGGTTCGAGGGCGGTGTCCGCGAGAGGTGGGAGACAGACATGATGGGAGGGCAAGATTCTACCACCCATTCCTGCGTCTGGTCTGGCGAATTGGTGGCCTACATGTTGTGTGTGCGGCCGACAATTGTGGCATGAATGGATGAATCATCATCGCCGTCTGAGCGAAAGAAGCCTCTTGCAATTGAATGAGCATAAAGGTGGAGCTTTTTTTCTTCTGTTGAGCCATAAAAAAAGGCAATGAAAGGGGTGTAGAAAACAAGTAAAATGTTCTTAATAATATTTAAAAATACGTCACTCGCATCGCGAACGTTTTTTGAGGTTGTGTTGTAAACCGATGCAGAAATCGACTCATTTTATATCTGCTGTTTTTTCCGTATGCAAAATGATAAAATCCCCCATACTCAATTCCCTCCCCGGTGGGAGGTCCCCTAAACAAATAAACACCACCCCATACGTACTGCAGATACTTTATTTATTTTATAATCCCACAGCCATAAGTTTGTTTTATTCCTCGCCTCTTTTCTCAGATCGAAAAGAAACGAGGTCACAAGATCTGTCACAGACACTCTCATCTCCCACGGGCCAAAAGGGAAAAGAGCCCGGGAGAGGGTGGGGGATAGGTGGACGGGGGGACTTAGTCATAATTGAGTCAATTTTCCGCTTACACTAATGAAACAACCGAAGTTGAAGTGGGAAGAAATTCAAAACGGAAAATTAGAACAATCTCCGTTCATTCCCGTTAGCAAATCGGAACCAAACCAAATAAAGTAAAGTGCGCACACGGTTTCGGCGGAGGGAAACCTATGAGAAAATGTCCTCTTCAAAACGCAACCACCTCCTCCCCCGAGGCTTTTCCTCTGGCGGCGTGTGACGAACCGAAAAGACACAGAGAGAGGCCTCCAAGGAAAAAACGGGAATTCCATCCAGGGTTGCTTTTTACACTGTGCACGCGGGTGGTTTAAGGGCTTAGCCTGTTTTCCACTAACGGGTGCACACCCCTCCCCACAAGCCTTTCTACTCTTCCCTCCCGAACGAGAACCCGAACCGCGAACCGCGCGACCCGCGTGTCGGAATTAGATTCTCCCCATGGCCAATCGATTAATTAAATCAATTTTCGTAAAGATCATCTCGGCGTTTTGGTTCCGCGGGGAACACGGGGAAAGCTGACGAAAATAAAATACCGAACCGCCGCACCGCGAAGGGTAAGGGAGAGGAGAGGAGAGTTAGGATAGAAAGAAAACAGAAGGGAAGGTAAATCAGTGGGCAATGATGATGAAAATGATGCGAGTTAGGGACGAGCCGAGCTTCGTCTCTCCCACAAACAAGGTGGTGGGCCACAAAGCGAAAAACAAGGGCGATCTGTAATAAAACCGCGTGTAAAAAAGATCAAGCGTGATCATCATCGGTTTCCTTTGGGTTTTTTTTCCACCCGCTATTGGCGGGGTGTGTGTGTTTGTGTGTGGTGTGCCGCGTGAGAACTAGCTTTCGGTGATCGTCGTTGACGAAGGGCGGCCCAAAAGTGGGAAAAGTAGCGGCTTCTTCTTGCGGTGCAAGACCCGTGTACTACCTTCTTCTAACGGAAATGACGAGATCATCCTCCGCCGGTGGGTTCGTCTTGGCCGTGATTAATGGAGCGTCGATAACACACTCACAGAAGTCTGCAAAAGCTAAACATCTTCCGCAGTTTGGAAAAGCTGCATTAGGAGAAGGAAGACTTAAGAACTCCTCAGAGGTAGAATGTGGAACTATCGATAATGATAGATTTCTTTTAAAAAACGAGCGATGGACTCTCCTGCGGTCGCACCTGATCAAACAATCGCAAAGGCAGCGATGAACATTTGCGGAAGCTTGATGGTGATAAAACAACCATCCCCCCTCCGCTGCTCAAGAAGTTTTCTTTAAGAATAAGAGCAGAATGAAGCAAAAAAAACACCAAAGAAGTGCAAAACACATGGGCCTCCTTCTTCTTTTCTATTTATAATTACACCACATCGCGCGGGAGAGACCATTCGCGATGGCAATTATGGCGTTTGTATGTGGCTATTTTTAGCCGGTAAAATCTGTAGCCAAAATCAAACACACGAAGCCTTTCGATACATTAAACACACGAAACACAAGCCCACCTAAGACGGGATCCGTACACTCATCCGTGTATCGTTTGGAATCATCTTCATCCATCCAGCGATCGCACGCTTTTGTTTTAACTCTCCTCCTGCCTCGGTGTATCGGCGGTTTTTTTTTTTCTTCGGATCAATCAGTGTCCAATCATCATCAATTGCAATTTCCTTGCCTTAATCAAATCCTCCGCTGATTAGCTTCGGGTCGAGCTTTTGTGTGTATTAGCTTTTTTCCTTGGCTGTGGGCGGAGCGGGAGGGAGGAGGGTAGGATGAGAGATATTTTAGGCGAGTATGTATTTTCCGCGAGGTTGCCTCCAGTTCCTTGACCCATCGTTTCGAGAAGCTGGGTTGTACCGCTTCGAGGCAATTAGTAAACCATATTAGACCATTTTTCGCGTTCCACTGTGTCAAAAGACAACACATTGTAAGTCGCGCTTGTGAAATGGATAACAAACAGTTTTACAAAAGAACAATCCCCAGAACGCGCGCATCACAATAAACGCAGGCACTTTTTCAGCAAAGCATTGTGGGTGGAAAATGGCACGAAAAAAGAACACGGAAGCAGAACTAAAAAACCACAACAAAACGGTGAATCGCTTTCTCCCGCTCCCTTAAATTATTCAGCAGCGCTCCGCGAAGAACGCGTGAAAAGGCAACCTGGAGAAGAAAGAACACGACCGTTTCTTGGCGTCGGCGGCGGGCGTCTCTTGAGAAGAAATGGAAGTACAAAAGGCAGCGCTTCCAAGTGGCTGCTTTCCAACCGTCCCTCCGTTCTGTTCTGATAAGCGTAACGAAACCGTGTGTTTCGGAGGCGTCTTCGCCTTCAAATCGCGCCTTCAGGATTTGGTTGTTCTCGCGATCGCCTTTCCTCTTCGCTACCGGTATTGTATCGTGCTTCTCTTATCCAACAACCACGCGCGATTGATCTATTACCGTCCTAGAAAACCTCCTTCGTCACCATCATTACAAAAAACACGCTTTTTCGAATAGGTGTAATGTTATAGTTTTTTGGGGTGTTCGAGGGTTGTGTGATAATTTGTCGTGAAGCTGGAAAGGCTTCCTTACGTCGTTCTTTTGTGGGTTCGCAACTTCGTGTTGTTGTTCGGTTAGAAAAGGCAAAGAGGTTATCTTCTCCAAAACACAACCGCCCCGAGATGAGGCCTTCATAATTTTGTTTATTTAAAACAACTACCGATCTCTTTATCCCGGCCGTGCTGCGATGGACGAGCGAAAAAAGGAAACGCTGATTATTGGGGGTGGCAAGTGCGGGGGGAGTGTGAACTTTTATAAACACAAACAAATCGTCCACAGGGAAGCGGCGCGGGGGCGCATCACATATCGGAAAACCAAAATAAAAGAACGACGAGAGCTGCAACTTGCGTCTGGAGTCTTCTCGTTCGGTTGGGACGCGGTATGTGCCAGTACATAAATGCAACACAACATCTCATATGCCGCCGATGATTTGGGGATAATGTGGTGGGGGGAGATATGCTGCAGCAGAAGGTCGGGAGGATGGGATGGGATTATCACGTCCCCCTTTTAAGGGTTCGGGGATGAAGTGAAAGTGAGCGCGCGCGTCTGGCTATTGTCTTTCGGTAACAATCGTAACCCCGCGCCAGTGCGTGTGTGTGTGTGTGCACAAGTCAACAAATAGTGTACCCCGACGAGAACCCGGTGTGATGGTTCTTGTCCCTAGCGAAGGGTGGATCATACCGGAACATGATGTTGAGAAGACGCACTAAAGAGAAACGGAAATATGTTATTTGATCATTTTCTTCTGTAATTAGTAAAAATGTTCATTTCATACTCGATAACATCGTTTTCGAAAGGACAAAACAAAAAAATCAAATTTCTCATAAATTTGATCAACAATTTTTTGGAAGGATCTGTTCCTTCGACATTTATTTCCATACCAAGATCACCCCTTTCAATCACTCATAGCATTAGGCTCCGTAGATGTGTTCGTCCTTTAAGGTTTCCTTTGGTTTGACCAGTTCTGTGGCACGCACTTTCACCCTCCCACCCCCTCCCTCGCCCCGCCGAGGGGTGGTAATTGGACCCCTCGGAATGTCCGCGACCTACCACGCGATTAAAAATATGTGCGAAAACCTCCCATCGGGGTGCGAGAGACAGAGAGATAGGAAAAAAAACGGGGAGTCATTTGTGCCGGTGTTGTGATCGTACGGTATGCACTTTTACTTGCATGCTGGAGATGCATGTGTGCTTGTGCTGGAGATGCATACTGGCATCTGCATCTTGTTGTTGCATCGTCGTGTTTGCCTCGGTTTTTTGCAACTTTTTTTTTAATTTTCTTCCCCTCATTTGTGTGTAAGTTCACGTGCCGAAGAAAGGAACGCGCGCGCGGGGACGAGAGAGATCGGTTCGCGAATTCGCGAGACCACCAGGTGAAACTCATTACTCTTTCCCGAACTCTCCCCGAAGGAATGAAGCGTGGGGGCGGGGGGGGGGGGGGGGAAGAAAAAAACATGGAAGAGCTCGAGAGGAGGAAGAACAAGTTTTTGAAGATCACCGGCCCTGGGTTGTTGATGATGATGCTGATGATGATGTAAGACAATGGGAGGGTTTGCCCGGGTGGAAAGGAGTTAGTGAGAGGGGGGAGGGTGTGTGTGCGCGCGCGGTTGTTGTGGGAGGGAAGTGGAGGCTGGAATGTTGATGTCTGCCGCACGCAACATCGGAAGCGGAGCACAATTCCAAACGAGAGAGAGAGAAAGAGAGGGGTGGGTGAATGAGGAGGGGTTTAGGAAGGAAAAACCTGATTTTCAACCCGAACAGCTGCCGCGCCAGGAGGAGACCACCATATACACGTCTCCTCCTTCTCCTCGTCTCGTGTTCTCCCTGTAAGGGTCTGGCCTCCCTTTCGAACACAAACACACACGGATGCTTTAGCCTTTTCCCTCCTGCGGCCCAAGCATAAATGTCCTGCGCCACTTGTCGTTTGCTTTTTCTCCCAAGCGGAACCTCATTCCACGTGCTTTCTGCAGCATGTGTGTGTGTTGTTGCTGCCTCGGAGCCGACAGGTAGGTGGTCGCTCCAGACTAACAAAAAAAATTAAAGGAAAAAAAGACACAAAAGACAAATGAAAACTACTCCACGATCATCATCACACACAGGAGCACAACAAAATTAAAAAAAAAAAAACACGGAAGGAAAAAAGTAACTCCCGCGAGTTTTGGAGATCGTCAAAAAATAATCGAAAAAAAGAGAGGAAAAGGACACACTTGTGTTTCCGAGGAATCAAACAAAAAAAAGGCAGAAGGTGCTAATTAAGAAATACAGACGCTCTTGGTGTGAATGTGTGTGTGTGAGAGAGGGTGATGATGATTGTTCATTGCCGTTCCCCGCGTGTGGCTCGGAGGACTTTTCCCCAGCCTGGGTTTTTGTGCCAAATGAAGTTGTGTGTTGTCATAATACTGTTCTTTGTCACGAAAGAATCCTTTTTGCTTAAAGAGTGGAAACAACTCAAAGTTTGATCTGCATTTAAACGCTCTTTTTATGGGGAATTTTAAATCACATTCGTGTTCTTGTTGTTGTGTCATTTGCTGCAAACGTATTGTTCTATTTTCATCCAGTATTAAATTCAAAAGACACACTTTTGAAAAACGTTCAACTTTCTTTCAACTCTGTTTCCGAGCGTCACCTGAACTTTCCCGCCCGGTGGTGTGAGCTCCTCCTAGGCCCAGGCCTCCGGTTTCTCATGGAAGGGTAAAAAATTACCAATAATTAAAAACCCCACCCAACAAACGGCGCGCGGGAACTTTCCACCCCAAAACGAAAGCAGAAAGCCAGCCACCACCAGCCTAAACCGCGTGTCGCATTTGTCCCGGCATTGATTAATTTATAGACATTAATTACTTGCCTCTTAACGTGCGGTGTGTTAGTTCGTTTTTTATTTTTATTTTCGTCTCGTTTGACCTTAAATAAGCCAATAGTGTCACACACAACGTGGAGGGAGGGAGGTGGACTTTTAAAGGAGGTTAAAAATTAACGGAAACAAATCACTAAAAACCAACAACCCTTAAGCACACGTGAAGAATAGAAACGAGAGAAAAAAGGGTAAAAGTTCTGTTTTTTCACTCTCTCCGCCTGTTCGACTCAAGATCACGCGCATATCTTAGAGCTGAAGGTAATGCGTTTGCTTGCAGGCTGGTCGCTCTTTTGATGTGTGTATGTTTCGTTTCCTTTAAGCTCGATTTCGGGTGATCTTTTTCTTGTCTTTAAAGCCCTTCGAACTTGTTGTTGTGGAACTGTGAAATGTGAGCAGGTTCGTCGTCTAGCATTTTTCACACGCGGTGAGATTCTTTTCGTTCATTTTTCACGCGCGGTGTAACGGGTGGTAAACGACGGCCGGGGGGTTTTGCATATCACCCAGGATAACGAGGGGAAGGAGGGAGGCCGTAAATGGATAATTAATTGTAGGATGATTTATGCTGACCAACTTCCACCACGGAACGGAAAACGGGAACACTTTCTGTCCAGCACAACGCCGGGGTTCGTTGGAGGAAAGTTGGAAAAATTCGGTTTGTTTGTTTTCGTTTTCGGTTTTGCGGTTTGTGTGTAAGATCTTTTTTTCTCCAGGAAAAGGAGCCAACAAAAATTATTACGGTGGTCAGTGTTGTGTGGCGTATTGCTTTGAACCACGCAAACCCTTCTTTTCCCGCACGATCTCTTGATCTTGCTACTCTTTTTTATCCTTAAATCGTTGGACAACCTTAATCACCCCAGAAGCAGAAGCCAACACAGGGAGACACAACCCCTTTCGGGGTTGCCGGCCCGTCCAAAAACGCTGTCAGGGAATCATGTCGTGTCATGTTCCGGAGTGGCTTCGGTTCATAATTTCACCCCCCGTACTTTAAAGCGAAACCTTTTGACAGATCAGGCACAAGCGCGGCGGCGTTACATTGTTTTTCATCCGTCGTCGACCGCGGGCGACCCCTTTGGTTGGGGAGAAAAATTAAAGCAAGACAAGAAAACCACTGGAAAAACGGCACCCGAACGTCACACGTCCCACTGTTTTTTTTCTACCTCCTCCTCGGTCGAGTAATTCGAACGCGTTCCAGAATCGCGATAAGATCCATCTGCCTTCCGTCGTTCCATGGAGATGCTAGGAGGAGGAGTAGAGGTTAGGTGTGGTGGTCGTGGAGGGTCCCTAAACGCGCGACATCGCGGTTTTTTGTGCTGAGTTCCCTTGGTTTTTATTTCCCCCTCTCCAACCCCACCGCTTTCCACTCCATCGTCGTTAAGGGGAGAAATAGTTCTTACGGTGGAGTTTGTTTGTGTACGACTTTGTTTTTTTCATTTGTTGGTTTCGTTCCCTGTGTGGGAGATTCTGTTTTTTTTTATCCCGACCCTCCGACGTAATGACTAGCAATTATGATGTAAACAATTTTCGCTCAAATATCACACCGCCCGCCCCCTTTGCCCCATTGCGTTTAGCGGAACCAAAAAAAAATAAGGGCTCAAAACCAAAGCGCCAGAATAATTTAACCTATCCTCTCGGCCTTTTCAATTTTTTGAGAAATTCCCATCATCTTTGGAACACACCGCGGGAACAAAAGAGCTAGACGGGACACAATTTTGACAGTTGTCACTACTTTTGTGGCGCGTGTGTTGCGCCAATTTTCCCCCCAAAACACAAGCGAAGGTAAAAACACCACCCCTTTGGAGATGCAGGTGCTGAAGAGGAAAAGGAAAAAAAAGCAGATACCGATGGATAAAAACAATCTCCTCACTTCTCCCACCCGATCCCGAATTCGTTAGAAGCGACGAAACAAAATTAGACATCCAAAAGGGAAATCTTAAAGGGGGAAATAAATACCACGACTCATCATCATCATCATCGTCGTCGTTGGTTTCCGCTTTTCTTTTCCTTTCGCCTTTGACCCGGAGCTTATTATTCGGTTTCGAACGACAGAGAGAAGGCCCGATTAAAGTGTCAAACAATGTGATATGGTTCCCGTTTGCCGTTCGGAAAAAAACGTCGAACCACAACCTGCACTTCCACAACACACACGGCCCCCTTTCTGGCCCCGGCGGATGATGACAAACCAAGTTTTCCACCGCCGTGCGGATATGGTGGGGGTGGAGGCGGCAGTTTGATGGCAAACAATAGATAGATGACGTGGCCGGTTCGTCTCTTTCGGTGGAAAAAAAAATACAACGGAAAAAATAACAAAAACAAGGCTCGTTTTTCTGATAGTTAGATAGTTAGTTATGTTTTTCCTTTAAATATAAACGACTGAGGCTGGCTGTTGTTGGTGTTGTTGTTTCCCCCCTCCCTCACTCACCATTTGGTTGAAACTTTTCCTGCCTTCCTTTTCCTAGTGGTGGTGGCTCAGCAAGGCGTGAAATTATTTTGCCGGCGTCGAATCTTTGCCATCTCATCCTCGGAAGTGTGGACGACGTAAGGATAGAAGTCCCAAATAAAATGCAACGGCTACAAGCCCGGGCCTAACTAACCGGAATAATACTTCCAATTTCTCTCCAAATTGGCATATTATCCCAGCAGAAGAAGGGTGAGGAACGCACGAGAAAAAATTTAAAACGGCGACCGAGCGTTGGTTAACTTTTTTCTATTTTAGTTGAAAACTCTCATGCCAACTCCTCGTAGCTAAATATGTTAAAGCAGTGTAAAGTTCTACAATATGCATCAAGAAGAATTGCCTCTAAAACACTCTTTTGAACTGTTGGTAAAATTGACATTTTCCTCCTTCACTGTTGGCAAAGCGGCGAGGATATAAAGTAAAGGACGAAACGAGAAAAGTTCATCGAATGTGTTCAGGACTTGTAGGTCACTATCAGCCGGTCAGTAAGCCAGCCATCGAATGCCACGTACGCGTCTGCTTGATGGCGTGACGATTACGAAAGTAATTAACTTTTCCGGAAAGGAAGTCCAACGACCTGCATGGGCGCGCGCCTCCGCGAAAGGACGCGAGATAGTGTTGAATCGAACGGAAGAAAAAGGACGACTCTCTTCGAGAGCCGGAAAAGGATTGGGCACGGAAAAAGAAGCACGGTTTTAAACGGTCGAGCAATGGTCGTCGGAAGTGTCGGACGGGGAAAAGGGTACAAGAGATTTCCAGCATGTGTTGGTGGTTCCTTCCATCGTCCACCGTCGTTCGTGGCGCGTTTCGTGGATCGCTTTTAATGTCCTATTTTCGTGTTGTAAAACGTTCACCGACGACGATGAGCCGCGAGCCGCCGCACACCGACGTTAGGCAACAGGTGTGTGCCGGGTTTTCACCGTGTCTGGAACTGGAGAGAAACAAAATGTGGCGAAGGCCCCCCCCTCCACGGACCCCAAACCGGAGCAGTTTGTAATCTAATACGATCGCCAGGTTTTAGAAGCATATGGGAAAGGATCTTCCACGGTTTGGAAAAGGAGAGGTTCCTGTCATTTAATCGAATCGATTCTAACGTGAGGAGAAGGGAAAAAAACGTGTGTCTACGGATGGCCGACGTCTCGTCACCTCCCCCTCTCCGCCTCTGAACTCCCCCCATCCCCTCGGGACAAACTTCTTTACGATGGGTGGAAAAGACCAAGCGGTGGAGAAATGACCCTCGGCCATCCTTTTTTTCTTTCACCAACGTGTGTGCACCAGCAGGGCACACTCCTCCCTTCGTTTGCATGTGTGTGTGTTTAACTCCACGAGTTCCTTGAACCTGTCTCGAGCCGAGCTTCGCCTTCTCCCCTCGGGTTTTTTTTTTTATTCTACTCCAGCCGCCCTTTTATGCAACAAGTTGAATTTGCATTTTGCTCCGCTTTTTTCCTCCCTCGTTTCGAAGTGTTCGTTTTTTTTTCCTTTCCGTTTGTATTGCAAATTTCCCCGCGTGGCAAAAGAAAAGGGTTCGAGGTTCTTTGGTGTTTATTTTTTTTTTTGTTTTCCTAACCTCCTGCAACAACCACGTGCAAATAATATACGGGGCGGAGGCGCATGTGGTGCTGTGTTTGGAGTTACAAGCGGAGGGGTCCATCTCCCCCGAAGGAAAGTTCTTAAAGGGACCAGATGATCGCTTAATAAAAACCCGCGCTCTAGCCCCCCTTTCGACATACAAACACACCCATGGTATGCAAGTGCATAAAATATTATGCTACGTTGGGATGAAAAGGAATTGTGTGTGGAAAAAGTCGACGACAAAAAATAGACTAAAGCTAATCCGCCTTCCGGTGAACTTGCAGAACAGAAAGTAATAGGCATGATTTTCTCTTATTCTGTCTACAGTTCAGTCGTAGAAGAGTACAAGAAAACGGAGGAAAAAATATTAGTACCGAACGACTGAATTGTTACACTTCGATGGTCACAACAATGGTTTAGTTTTGTGCTGCATTTTTCCTATTCTCGAACCCTTCGCAACCGGAGCTTGGAGGAGCTGCTTCCCGGGTTGGTAAAGTCGTCCAAGTGTGTGCCCTTGCACGTTCACAATCCTCCTTTGGGGAAAATCTTGAACCCCACACGAAGGTCGTTTTTGCGCGCCAGGGTTCTTTAAGGATGGCATAAATTAGTGCTCCCTTCGGAATGTTACCATACGCCGGCTGCAACGGTTGCAACGACTGAAGGAGGACGACCGCTTGGGCTTCCGTTGTGCGTTGTGCCCTTGAATTCGGGAAAGTGCCACAGTTGTCCTCCCGCGAAGAAATTCTACTTTTCGTAAAATGCAAGTCTATCTTGCTTCGTTTTGAGAGCTCTTCCTTTTTTTAACACACACTTTTCCCGCTGTCCGTTCGCTGTGTGCGCAATGGTGTGAGCCTAATTGAATAGATAGTCAAACGAGTGGAAACACTTATGCTCGATGTTGCTGCCTCCCGTATCTTCTCTCCCCTCTCGACCAACCGGTTGTTGAGGTCTAAATCCTGCTACATAATTCATTTGCTTTCCGATGCTTCGGGTGTGAAGGTTTCTAGGATACACCCAAAAACAACACCCCCTGAAAGCGCCTTCGGGGAGCGGGTGTTCACTCACTTCAAAGGGCGTTATCAAAGGCGGCCCCTAACGAGAACAACGAACGCGGGAAGAACAAACCAGCTGATATCTGACCAACCGTGACGGAGAAAACAGGGAGGGGAAGAGTGGTAGGGAAGAAGCGTCCATCCAGCATAAGAGAAAAGATGTGTGTGTGTGTGGTATATATCACTAACGTTCTCATCTCTCCTGGAACCTCTAGACTTCAAGTAGCACCTGTCCTATCCTTGAAATTTGGTAAATTCCAATCATCATCATCTTCTCCTGCACCGGCACACACGCAGAAGAAGGGTATGATCAATGACCCTCCGTGGAGAGGGCTGACAGACCCCGGCACGTGGTGTGATGATAATATTACCAAATTATGTTGAATTTATTGCCACCGTTTTCTCCACCTCCGGTGGTGTCATCATCGAGGGTCGTGGGTTCGGTTTCGTGCTTCCCGTTCGATCTGTTCATTCGCTGATCGATAGAGTAATGTTTTGGTGGTGTGGTGTTCGATGATGCGTGCCGACGGCGTGGAATGGCACCTGCCCTCGTAGGTCGCGTTTTTTTTTGGTTTGTTTCTTGTTGTTTAGGAAGGAAAATATACATTTTATAAAACACTTAAACTTTGATGAAAAAACGGGACTTGCAATGCACAAGTTTTTAGAACGTTTCTCGTCGACATAACCTTTGGTTTGACATAAGAATTAGTTAACCTGTGAGCTGCCCGAGAACGAATGGAAGCAAATGGTTTTCATTAGCAAATGGACAATTTTCGGTAGTTCGGAAAAGCCCTCCTGAGGAGGAATTTGTCATTACAGCGCACAGCTCATCAGTTGGGGGTAATGATGATGGCGAACGACACAAACCTCTTCCATTTCATTCTCTTTTTTCGGATCCTTTCGGGTTCGTTGGTTGTTGTGCTCTAATTTGGCCACGAGCAACTTGAACGTTCTTTGGCTTTTGACAGTTTTTATTCCACCATCCGCCCAGTGGCCCCCTTGAAGAAATGGGACTCGAGAGCACACACACACACTGTTTGATCTAGATAACTGGTGCCGGGTTAAAATGCCGATTTCCTGTTCTACATTCATTCGCGGCGGGCGGTGGGAGAAAAGGAGTGTGCTTTGTGGGGAATGATGATGATGATGGGCCAACACACACACCGATCGCTTAAAGACACCACAACCACCCGCGCGCTCTGGGTGTGTGGAGGTTAACCGGTTGAAAAACGGCAGATTTTTTGGAGTAGTTTTAGGAGAGGGGGGGGAGGGGGGGGAGGGGGTATGAATTGAGAGGGTTTCCACAACAACAACCAAAAAATGGCGGAAAAGCGAAGGAAACAAAAATTTCTTTCCCCACTCATACGCGCGGCGGCGGGACTCATCATCATCATCAAGCAACTGCGCTTCTTCCTGCCCATGGGAGGTGAGGGGTGGAGGGCGTAGGGGTTGCATTTAGGTGCCCATCACCCTTTCACACACTAACCCCCCACCCCTCCCCCGGTTACAGCTCCCGAAGCGGTACTTTCCGCATCGGAAATGACTTTAGCCTAGTGAAACAGATAGGGAAATTCTATCGTGCCCCGAAAATGTTTTGGGGAAAACGGGATGTTTCGGAAGGAAATAAACCTAGAAAATAAAAGGGAATCACAGTTGGAGCACAAAACACCCACCGACATGTGTGTGTGTGCAGACACTCCCCTGCGAAGTGCATAATTTTTTCCACTCATCAAACGCGCGAAGCGAACGAAGCGTCAAGAAGAGTTCCCCAAAAATGCGCTTGGCGATCCTCAGGTCCGAGAGGCCCAAACAGAGTAACCACCTACCACCGGGTGTGTGGGGGTGATTCATCGCGTACAAGAAGATCCTCCGGCATCTTTTACTGGGTTGAATCGTTTAGGCACCGCTGCCCAACCATAAACCAGGCGCGCAGTGCAGCAATAATGTACCTTTTACATCTTTTCGCTCCGGTCTGCTGTGTGTGCCTTATGTCCGGGGGAGTACGCTCGCGCGGGGTGCAAAAGGGGTGTGTCTATTATATCCGTAGCCTACATTTTATGCAAACGAACCGAAGGAAAATTGCTGCAACAAAAAAAGGAGTGCGATTGAGTTGAAGCACGTGCTCGCTCAGACACTCAAGATTGGAAAAATAAAACACTCACTCACAGGTCGCCATTAAAATAAAAGAGGAGGGAGTCTTGCAAACGTCGACCGAGTTCGGGAATCTCCCACCTGATTAACTTCACCACCACCCCGCGCCTCGTCCAGTAGTGACCCTTTCCTTCCGGTGCGGGCCGGTGTTAACCTCGTTTAGCGCGCTCTACATTGTGCCGATTTAATAGTACAACTCCCCAAGCTCAGATGCACACAGCACCGATTGATGGATGCGATTGATTGTTTACAGTTGCTGGTGTGGCGTTCGGGAACATCTCTGAGGGGGTTGCATCGTGTGAAGTGTGTTCCTCCCCGCCCAACGCCACCCGTTCACTCCGGAGCGTAGTGCAATGCGAATGGAATCTTCTTGCATAACTAGCTCCTAATGGTGTGTGTGTGTGTTCTACCGAAAAGGACTAATCACTGGTGATCGGTCTGAGTTTAGATGTCTTGTCGATACAGGTCGTTATTCGCCCGCTTTGTGTTGGAAAACCAACCCACACTTCCTTCATTCTCCAAAAATCGATGATCCTCCGTTCCGTTGTGGAGAATCCAGACTCAACAGAGACCGTCTTGTTAGGAGTGTCATGACGACACACAGGTTCGGTGAAGTGGTGGAATAGGACGCTGCAAGTGGTGTGTGCTTGCCCACTCCCCATCCTCCGAACGGGGGAGGAAGCGGGCCGGTGCATGGGAGAATTATTAAGTGTGAAAATGCCTCCCGATTACTTGCTACAGGGCTCAATTATAGCCCCGATGTTTACATCTCCGTCGATTGCGGTAGTTAATAATAGCCAGTAATGAAAATAAACTATCCCCACCGTGTGTGAGAGAGAAAGTGGAGCCACACGGGTGAATCTGTGGCCGCCTCCTCCGAGAAAAGGGCGGAAAAGGGTATCGGGAATAGAAGAAAATAAAAACACGCACGATCGCGCTCTTCCAAACACGCGCGAGAGGTGGTGCGCCAAGAAGATCGTACATCTCCATTTGTGGTTGAGGAGGAGGCCGCTCACTTCCAGCAGAGATGATCAGCTGGTTGGTAGCAGATGAAACAAAAAAGGGCAGTAAGTATCGATGCGCTGCTACCGCGGTTAGTCTGGGGGTATCTGGTGGGAGATTGGCCTAGCGTACGGAGCAGGTTCTCAATAGTGTGTAAAGCTATCATCAATCAAGGTTCGAGGCGTGGAGGACCGTCCGTCGGTGGAGTGGGCGAAGGACGATGAGGTGCGAGATGATAGGAACCATGTAAATATTTTTGGCCTCTGTGGAATGGATCTTTCATCTGGACATTTGTACGGTTCATTCGCACGCGGGGGAACCAACGGAGAATTTGGAGGGGATAGTCCTCGGATACACTTTGTTCGGTTCCTGGTACATCCAGAAGTTCATTGAATGTCGATCTTAAACGGTTGCGTCTGGGTACTTGACACGTGGAATGTCCAGGAATGGTCCCAACATTGTTTTAATTAAACGAGGTCTCTTTTTCTCGAGCTTCACGCGACCCCTTCATATGTCAACGTTTAGCTTGCCGTCGACGACTTGCCAAGAACAATGCGACAGGTCGTCGTCTCCGGGTGTGTGTGTGTGTGTTAGGCCTAGTTCCATGAGTTTTCGCGATCTCCCTAGGCCCTCCCTAGTCGTATGTCCGGCCCAGTCAGTTGTAGGCCCCACGTGGAACTAAGGTAGCCTGCTTTCCCCCCCTATCTATTGGGTGTGTGTCTTTGTGTATGGCTCTCACAATATTTACAATTATAATCGCGACAAGCCGCAATCTTCCTTCTTTTCGCACGCGGGAGGGTTTATTTTGTGGGTACAACAACAACAACAACAACAAAACCCGGGGACGCGAATGTGGATCTCACATAGATGAAGTCGTTGCCTCTAACTGCAATTGTCTCTGTTTGATCCAGAGGGGCGCAATGTCTGGGAGCAGGAGGCCCAGGCGTGCAGGCTCGATTTAGATTACCTTGTTTTCTTTCTGAACTCTTTTTTTCCACCAAGGGGGGGGAGGTGCGACCGACGACTCCCCCATATAGCCGAGATTCACCGATTCCTCTTCCGATGCCCTTCTTGCTGGTCTTCTGGTCCCTTGTGGACTAGGTCGCATCAGTTGTTTCTTATTTATGTCTGTCGGTATCATCCTCCCTCCCAGATCGTCTAGGAATGCGCAAGATCGCGATCGCCATCCTTTCTCTTACGTTGCAAGTGGCATTCGCATTTTTCATTCACCTTCTTTTACCTCAAACGTACCGACATCGGGAGGAACTTAGCCCGGGTTTTGGGATGTATTTTGCAGGAATTCTTTATGTTTGTTATTATTATTTGGATGTGCGCCATCTCACCTCGAGGAGCGAGCGTCTTTAACCCACACCCTTTAGGAGTTCAGGTTCCTCTTAACCTACACCCCAAGCTACTCTTGTGCAATTGTTTGTGGTGGCTTCTTACCATAGCTGGCAAGCTGTCCTCAACCTTCACCAATGCATTGGACATTGCAATGGCGCAACTTCTGTCTAAATCCCGCGGGTTTCTATCGCTGATCCTTAGACCTCATTTTGGATGATTGGCAGTTTGACTCAATCTCCAAAACTTGAAATACAAAGTGAAACAATTGTGTGTCAACAGTGAAGAGGACATTCGTGGAACAACTTCCAAGAAATTTTCCATGCAATTTTGGTCTCAAACTCAAATTTGTTTAGGTCAACAGTAAACCAAAGTTTACAAATCGGATTACATTCGGCTCGGTTGCATAGAAAACTGCAAACCCCGTATCGTGTCATCGTTCGGGTGTGCTCTGGTTGTTCTTACCGGTCGTTTCGTGGCCCCCAAAAAGGTGATCTTGGAACGGACTGGATGGTGGCTAACCATCCCTGATGGGCGTGTGGGGATCCTCTATTGACTTCGTGTGTGTGTTTTTTTTGCGTACCTCCAAACTTGTCTGGACTACCAAACTTGTTTTATTTTCCATTAAACTCCTCTCCTGGTCTCGCATGTCTCGCCTGCTTTTCGCATGCATGTTTGTGTGTGTGTGTGCAAGGTACGTGCAATTCCTGTACGCGCGTCTGGTGCCGCCGCCTTACTGCTGGTGCGTGTATAACCCGGTGCAGATAACCCAATTTGCAATTAATTTTACGAATTCCATTTTCGGAGGTCCTTCTCGGCGCGCGAGGATCTCCCCGTGCCTTGGCGTCGGCGGCACCGAAAATGGTGTGTGGTTGTATGTTTTTTTTCTCTTCTCTTCTTTCGTTCCTCACTCGTTGAGGAGTGACGGTACAAATCCCCCTTTCCCTTCTCTCCTTTGGGCCTGGTATTCCGGCAGAACAGAACATGCAAATGTGTTCTTGCGGTGCGGCGAACGAGCAAAATGCCCTTCCAGCTTTCCCTTGCGCCAATGGAATGTGCGCGTGAGTGTGTGTGTGTGTGTGTGTGTGTGTGTGTGTGTTTGTATGTTGACGCGCGTGAGAGTCACACGCCTTCTTCCCGAAAGGAACAGAGCCGTGCGGGGAGGGTGTCCCCCAAAGTTGGGAATGCCAAGGGCGCGCCCATTTCCCCGTTTTCTCGTGGGCAACATTTGTCGAATTATTCGCACGATGTTAAGATTAAGGAGGCGAGTGGAGCGGGAAGAGAAGTGTGGCTATAGGTGCGAAATCGCACCCAGCAGAAGAAAACGCAGCCGCAGATCGACACACGGAAAAGATTAACAGGACAATATTTAAATTTAATATTATAAAATTTATGAATGCGCACAAACCACGAGAGGGAGAAGATCTCTTGTCCTTCCTTGCTGTGGGTGGGGAGGAATAGAGGAGGGAGAGAGGGGGTACCTGAAGGGATGCTGGCGCCCCACAGCAATGCGAGACGATGACAACGAGAGCGTCGTGTGTCCGCCGGTGCCCCCATCACCCTAATTCCTCCATTCGGGCTTCCCATGCCTAGGGAGAGGAGACCTCTAAGGGATTGGAAGAATGCAAATGTGAACAATCGCGCGAGGATTCGCGCGAGAAAGGAAACAGCAGCAGCAGCCACCGCAAACAGGACTTGTTGTGGCGCAGGGGATGTGAAGGTCTGAACTCCTCACTGACATGCTGCATGCATATTACGTGTGTGCTGCCCGCGGGGTTGGCGCGCAATGTAAAAGCAAAGGAAGAGTAGGGACCGAGCAGGAGGAGAAGGTACCTAAAGCAAAGCCCACGACACCCGGGGACCATCTCTTCTGCGGCTGTCTTGCGTGTTTTTGAAGGCGCCGCCGCCACCACGATTCGCTTGTTACGAATGTGCAAAGTGAATCGCTTCGGGAAGCAAAGAAAGCAAGGAGCGAGGAGACAATGGACATATGATATAGCCGCGCGGCAACCCGGAGGAGAGACGACATGGTTGAGGTGAGAGAAGGCAACGGAAAATAAAAATCGGCAGCCTCTCAACTGTCAGATGTGTTTCGGGGAGGGGGCAAGCAAGAACTGTTCCTTGGATTTCGCAGGATCTGCTCCTCCTCCGCTTGACCGTGAAGTGTTCCCCGGACCCGATGTATACACCCAACGTCTGGAATCTGTCGAACCCTCTCATCCCACACGTGTGGCGGTCTATCTTGTCTTCGAATTCTTTCGATTCGCGAAATTTTGAGTTATTGCAGTTTGATAGCAGAAGAAGAGATCGCGCGAGTTCGCGAGTCCTCGTCACACGTCGTCGTCGTCGTCGGGTCGGTGTCGATAACCCCTTAATAACATTCAGTAATAAAATAAGACTCGACCTTGCGGACACGGGAGGAGGAGGGCGCCCGACTGCATGTGCTTTGGCTTTGGGATCTCTCCCGGTCCCACACGTGTCTGCAGGCGTCAACACACACCCACAGGGGTCACTTGGTTGGTTGGTGTGTTGTTGTACGGCTGCTCCCTTTGGCACACCACGTGGGGAGCAGGAAGGAGGGGGAGGTATGTGGTGGTGTCCGTCTCGCTAATGACCGTTTTGCATGCTTAGCGCTCGCACTCTGTACGGCGGCTTACCTGGCCGAAATGGAAGCGCCACACCGTGGAAGTGGACGACATTCCTGGCACTCTCTCCCGTGGTTTGTGGAGTCTCCTCATTCGCCAAACGCCAAGGACTCGGCGGCATTCCTCGGGAATGGAACGGAAAAGGTGAATTGCACAACCGCGTCACGTGATTATTTAATTATGGTAGGAGCACCTTGCTGCTTTTTTTTTTTGCTTTCCCTGCACAACCCTTGTATGTGCGCCTTAGTTCGCTCGTGGAAGTAAGATGTCTACCGTCGCTGGAACTTCATACTTACAGCTCGGGAACTCGGTGGTCTCTAATTCCTTGCCCTTTAAGAGCTGGTGGAAGGTTTGCTTCCGGCGACTGAAAAACGACTAACGACCATCAGGTATTTAATCCTCTCTCCTCCCTTCGGAAGCTCCTAGACACGAGACTATAGACTATAGTCCCCCAGGTCTCGATATGTCTTCGTGTCTTCGCTCCCCCATCGCTCCCATATCTATCGATGAGTCAAGGCTCGACAGAGAGGGGGCGTCTACCGTGTTTACCGGGTGGCGTTTAGGGCTTCAGACACCTGCCCAGCTTTTGGTTTTCACTAGAGAAGGGTTCCCGTTTTTTTTTTTGAGATCGATTGTGCAAAATGGTCGACACCCGGGCAGTAGCCGGTTCGGTCGGCGAACAAGTAGCATGTCGCGCCCTTAAATCCTATTAGAGAGTGAAATGAGGTCCCGTTCTGCTTGGCGGCGATGGTGAGAAGTACACCCGTCTAGTATGAGCCGTGTGCTCCTCGTCAGTGCCGTAGCATTACTGGTCGTTACAATTTATCCGCCGACAGGGAAAATCGATGACGACGATGGCTTAGCACTCGCCGCGCGATATCTCTCGTGGTGTTTCCAGTGAGTCGCAAATGAGCAGTGTCTCGTTCGAGGATCGTACGCCCTTTTTTCCTCCTCACCGTGGCAAGAACCTGGCGGGGGGGAACTCTCGTCATCGGGTAGGCATCAGTTAGCGAATGGAAAATTAAAGGGATCGCGGTCCACTCGCGCTTCATCAATCATTATCTCGATTATCGTGACGCATCTCCGAGGAGCGTCCAGGAGTCGGGTCGGGTCCTCTGTTCCGTGATATGTGGTTATTATAGCCTCGATCTTCGTTTCCCCATTTTCTTCGTCCCTGGTTCCCGTTCGCTTCCCCGTGCCCCCCCTTCCCTCATCTCTTTCTCGAGTCGAGAACAGCCGTTTTTCCGCCTGCTTAACGTTTTGGTTCGTGCGGGTTATGTTGGAAGCTATTTGCGCAGGTGAGATCCCTCCAGAAGACTCCGGTGTTCCACCGTTTCCTTTTGGGAGCATCGGTGGGTTTGCGGTCGGCGCACTCCAAATATGCATGTGAGATGCGCGCGCAATGTAATAAAACTTTATACCCTGCGGGCCGCGGGAGGAGAGATGGGTGCTTGAAGACTTCAGGAGGAAGACCACTTCAGACTCGTGCCGCGACTTTGCCCTGGCGAGGAGATGAGACGTCCCCCCACTCCCCTCCCCCTCCACCCTGCGAAGGGTGGCTGTGTACAGCCGTTGACGTTAAACGTTTTGCATTTCGCAAAGCGGCCTGCATCGGCGGCCCTTCGATGGGTGAACTCTCTCCCTCTCTCTTTCTCTGCCCTTATAAACCTCCGTATGTTTGGTTACATTTTTCATTCTCCCTCCCGCAAAGCCGGGGGGAGGTGGTCGCAAGGAAAGTGTGGTACCTCTTGCCTTTGATCTGAGCGTTGGCGCTGCCTCCTTTTTTTTTGTTGCTACCTGGCGTCAACGTTGGCGTCGGCGGAATCTTCCGCATTTCCCTTCCCTTCCCCCCTGGGTCTTCTCGATGTAGGGCAAGAACGTCGACGATTATGATAACGACTCCTGATGATGATGCATTTCCAGCGGTGGTAGAAGGCAGTCGAGTTGCAAACAATATGCGATGGCTGATCACATGATGATCTCCTTGCTGCGAGACAGCATAAGATAAAAAGGAAAACACAAGATAATGCAAAGCGATCTTGATCGTAGCAAAGTGACCGATTTTCTGGACGTCGCGAATGGGAAAAGTCGGGCTCTCCGATGGGTTGGAAAACCGGGAGAAAATGGACGATGCCCGCGAAGAGAAGGTGATTTCGTTCTTAATTAAAATCCATCGAAACGATATTCGTTTTCTTGCCACGGTTGACCGCCACCGGTTTGATTGACTTTATTATTTACCCCATTTTCCGACCCTTTGCGACACACAAAATGGCGTAAAACGGTGACTCCAAGTGATCGAAATTCGGATCGCGGATTTATGGATATCGATTCAGTGCCGAACAGACTTGAGAGCCATTTCGGTTATAAATGAGATCGATGAAGGACAAGATGAGATGATTTCAAGATTTGGAAGAAACGAGAAGGCAGGGAAAAGGTGGTGGCAGCTCGTTATGACATGTCGGTGGTGGTGTCCTCCACCTTGCGACCATCATCCGTCGGTTGCGCTTTTCTCCGGCGAGCTCGTTTCGTTTGAAACGAATTTGTCCCGAGGCGACCACCGGTGGCCTTTCCGTAAGTTATGCAGCAAGGATGAGCTCCTCCGCTCCACATAATTGAGTGACCCCCGAAATGCAGCACCCCCACCACCTTCCTCCCCCAGAGAAAGGGGCATTGATTGTAAGCAGGCCTTGGGCGACAGCCGAAAGGAAAATGTGTGCGTTCACCCAAACGGGGAGGAGGTTCAGGTCAATTTTCAACGGCTTGTAAGATGAATGTAAATTTTAAGTGAAAATAAATACTCCTCATTTTCTGCTCGCTTTTCCATCCATTTCTCGCTTTTTGCGGCCCATATATTTTAAGCTACATTCCTCCCCAAGATGACGCCGCCTTGTCATTATTGGGTTTGCCCCGCTTGTCGCACAGTGCGACGGTGGAAAAAATGGGAAAAACCTTTTAATTTTCACGGTAATGAAATTCGGTTTTATTCCTATCCTCCCTCCCATACAATTGTTACTAATCTTACCAATGTGCAACAAGTTGAAACTCTCACAAAAAAAACGAATGCGAGTCAATTCAAAACGTACCTTTTCTGCTGGTTTATTTTCGCCTCCCTCCTTAACTTCGGTTTTAACGAATTTTAAATGAACCGTTGAAAAATGTCCCACTGGCGTTGATGATCTCTCCCGATTTGGGCACACGCCTCCTCCCCCACCTTCTCCTCCTCCTCCTGGAGACCCACCCTCTGTCTTTCTAATGTTTCTTTTTTCATTCCAAATCAAATCACCACAAGACCACCTTGTGCGTGTGTGTTTGTTTTTCTATTCTCTTGCCCGGTTATTATTCGCTTGATATATTTGTAATAATAATTTGACACCCACAACTACTTGGTTCTTTTGTTGGGGGGTAGCTTTTTGCGCGTACTCGCGCGCCTTCGCTGATCTTTGCGATCCTACGGTTTGACCTTTTTTTTGTGTTTAGCTTGTTTTGTACCCAAAACCCCCGTCAAAACTAGCTCTCGAAGGTAGTTTACCAAAGGAGCGAGAATAGCCAACTGTTCGGGAAAAGGTGTTGGAGCTGACGCCATTTGGAGTGTTTCTTGAACTCGCAAGGCGTGTGATATTGTGGGGGGTAAAGGCGGCATAGTCCAACCACGAGCAGTACCACGATATTTGGAAATTGTGTGTGTGTGTGTGTGTGTTTTGTGCTGAGTTATTTTTCCTCCCATTTTTGTTCTGCTGTACGGTGTGTCATTTAGTCACTTACGTCGTACTCTCGTTTGGTAGATTCCTTTTTGTTTTTTGGGGGTCGGGATTTTTTAAACCCTCCCGCAGCGAGAGAGTAGAAGAACGGCGACAACCCGTGGAACTCGTTTGGTGATTGACATTTGAATGATGATGTCACACGGGGCGGCCCCCGCTCCAGTGTTGTTGTGGTTTGGCGTCTCGTCCCCCACCCCCGCCTGATGATTGTTGTCTAGCGGAGGGAAGGCGTCAGGAGGGTGTGCGAGAAGTACAATCCGCGTCCGGTGGTGCAAAAACAAGAATGTGAATAAATGGAGCCAATATTTTCGGGCCGAACAACAATTTTGGGCGCTACTGCGATCGTTGTTGCGATCCTGACATTCGCGAATCTAGTGTGAAAGCAAGCGGTGACGGAAGGGTGTGAAGGGGTGGGGGGGGAGGGAGGGGGGGTTGGCGTTTGCGCGAGCGCGTAGGGGTCGAACAACATTTCCCCTTGGGGGTGAATACCCTCGGCGCTCCCGAATGGGATTATCCTCCCTCCTCCTCCCGCCCCACCCCTTTGCCTTCTCCTCCACCCAAACCGACGATAGTGGTGTCAAACGCGAGCACGAGCCCTAGGAAACGGTTATGAAAATGAGACACTTTGCGCGACCCAAGATATATCGCCGTTTTTTTTTAAGCAAGTGAATTGGGAGCAAAGCTGTTGTCGGATACAGATGCACCGAAGGTGTGTTGGTGTTGTGCGTTCCTTGGTCAGCAAGCAAACACACTATTGCACCATCTAAGGGGGGGTGAAGAGGTAGAAAAACAGGGCCGGAAGCTTTCCGGAAGCTCCACCGAGTGCAACCGTGGAATGCGCAGCACAGCCTTGTCTTTTATTATAGTTGTTTTCATTTCGAAACTAATGAACCAATTGTTGTATCCACCGCGCAGACACGACGTAACAAGTGAACCCCCGTGGGAATCATCTCACAAGTGTTTTTGGAAGTGTTTCAAACCCCGAATAGAAAAGAAAAAACAGAAGGAAACAACCTCTCTTAACCGGGCCGGTTAACGAGTGAGACGATTCTTTTGGTTTCGTAAGTTTTATAATTTATTCTCGATCAACTCTCGACAATCGAGCTCATTACGAATTTTGTTTGTGCCTCCGCGTGGGGGATTTATATATATTTACTATTTTATAGCATAAATAAAATGTTATGCTTCCCACAGCGGCAAACTGGTGGGGGGGGGGGGGGGGGGGGGGGGCACACAATGGGGAAAATGCAACCCCCGTCTGTTGTTGTGCCATATATATTTTCTCCTTCCTTTCTACTGGAGTGCATTTTTCCGCCCTGCACTGCACTTATTTTCGTTTTCCCCCTGTCGGGGGATTACTTTGCACAATCATCCCCCGTTCCGTGCGACAATGCACCACACCCCAACCAGCACCGCTCGGTGCAACAATGGTTAATATTTTAATTGCTTTAATTAATACTTTCTCCCTAATTGTGTGCCATCTCCCGCTCAATCACGCCGCAGGAGAAGGACACGGGCGGAGGGTGCCATTCTTTCCATTTTGTTTGCAGCATATTTGCGTTCGGTTGGGGCGAGAAATCACAACCATCCGATTGGCGGCGAAATGCGCTAAATGCTGTTCCTTCGCTGAGCTCTGTCGTTGCTTGATTCCATCGGTTCCTTTTTACGCCTCCCCCGTTCGACATGCCATTCCTCCTCCCTGGGTGGGGGTTTGTTTTGTTGATGGGGTGGAAAATTTAAATACCTACACACATACTCCGCTCTTGCATATGTCGCTTTTGCTCATTTTAGTTTTGTTTCTGTTTTTTTCTACTTCCAGATGAGCGGCAAGCGTTCGCGTAGCTTCAAGTGTGCGGTACATCATCGCGATCGTGAGGTTTGTTCCGAGAACGATTTTCATCTGATATTTGAAGATCCACCACTGTTCCGCAGGTAAGCGAAAGCGGTCCGTGGAGGCCACCCTTGCGTTTGAGCGCGTGCACGCGTGTGTGTGTGAGTGGGATTTGCCTCTTATTCACTGCAGATTTATTTATTTATTTATTTTTCCGATAGAAAACAGCAACTCCCTTGATCGTGTTCCTTTCCGCGACCTATGCTAATTCGAACAATTCCCCACACTGATTCAGACTCCCCTCTCCCTTCTCCCAAGCATCCTTTCTCCTTGCCATACTCCGTGTCTTTATTGGAGATCTCCTTTAAAAAAACTTCTTAATTCCATCTCACCCCTTGTGAAGCTCAGCCCTCCCTCAGAACGTACACCACAGCGATGTATTTAGTTGTTGTTTTCGATTTTGTATCTGGTCTCGAGGCGGAAGGCACCCTTTCACCTTAGATCGTCATCACTTCCACCTCCCCTTTTTGCCCTCTTCCCCATTATAGTGAGCGAAATTGTCTATTCTTCTACACACGCATCCTTCCTAAAGTCGAGGCTCACAGACTCAAATCTATATATGTGTGCTTGTTTTTATTGACCCTTTTACTTCTTTTCCTTCTCTGTTCTCATTCCAGGATGGTGCACGTAATTGCAATGGAAGTGCTCCCCGAAGAGCGGGATCGAAAATATTATGCAGACAATTATTCATGCTGTCCGCCTCCGTTATTTGTGATATTAGTTACATTTGTCGAGGTATGTATCATTTTCTTAGCACGCTTCTTTTTTTTTTATTCTTTCCCTCAAATACGCGTTTCGCGTGCGGCGTGTGTGTCTCGATCGGCGTTCTCTGGTGTGGGGATGATCGTCGAAGTTTGTCAGTTTTTAAACACCACCCTTTCGTAGACCTAGAACGGCTTTCCCTTGAAGGGGACACGGGGCGGTGAAATTACGTCGCAACCGGGGGAACGATTGTGCTAAACGAGTTTGTCTGCCTGTGCCCACCCCGCATGTTGGTTTTATATAGATGGAGTGTTGTGTCCCCGAAACGCTCGCAACAACCGATGGGTAGATCACGACGCTGGAGTTACAGTGCGTACGCGTGCATCGTATGGTCTATTGTTCCCGTTCTTCTAGGGCCATTCTCCCATGGTGTAGAACCCGAGCAAGATCGGTTGTCGTTGTTTCCTGGTTCGTTTCTTGGCCTCCCGAAGCCTCCTCGACGTGTGGTCTATTTGGTTCCGAAAGGTGAAGCAGAGGGGTGGCAAAACGGGGGTGCGTGGTTTTGAAGAACTGATAATCGAACTGTCTCCTGGTATGCGAAGCGTGGAAAACCCACCACCTCGAGGTAGGGTTCCATGTAACGCGCGCTGCTGAATGTCGCCCCGTTCGTCGCTTGTTGCCGGCGTTGGAGTCTTTCGTTCGAGTGCCACACGCCGCGCGCGTTTTCTTCTTCTGTGTGTGGGCAGACGCGAGTCTCTCGGTGGTTGTGGAAGTCCGTGAGGACAGGAAATGCAACTTCGCCGATTCAATGTCAACTGGTGACGACAGGGTTGGAATGGACTTTCCGTCGCCTTCTCCGTCGGCGGCCGAAAGATTACTCAGCTCGTATTAATAAGTAAGTTGCCAGGGAAAGAGTTATTCCACCTATGAGTAATTACACCCCACGGACAAGAGGTCAATTTAACTGATCGTAACTAAAATGTTGCTAAAGTTTACGGGATAGTAGCTTCCCATCTAATGGAGCCAACGATATGATCGGGGCAATGAAATGTGGCCCTTCTTTAAACGCCCGAACGAACAAACAAACGCAAAATACGTTTGCCACACACCTCACCGCACCTCCTCCGACGATCGCCGGGTTGACAGATTACCTTCCTGCGACATCCGGACGCTGGGAACTTCTTTCCGACTTCTCGCTTCAACCAAGCAAGCAAAAGGGAGGTGACAGCAGTCCTGTTTGCTTTTCTCACGTCTTTCACGCCCTGCCGAGGCTGCACCGAGTGCAACATAGTAGTGGTAGTAATAGTAATGGTTGCTCTCAAAACACGAGGGGGAAACGGGGTGCGAGGGGCAAAAGCAAATGATGCGATGGGTTTAAAAAATACCTTCCGCGGAAATTTTAACATCACAATCGACAATCGCTTCCATTCATGTGCTCTCTCTGGAACAGGACGCGATTACAGAGGGAAAACGTATCTTCTTCCTTTTCGGAAGATATAGGGTTGGTTGTCCCTTCAAACCACAAACCCCACACCCCCCTCTTCATGCACATGTTGTTTCTTGTGTCAAGTCAACGGTCAAAATCATTATCCTCTTTTAGCCACCTGTGGGAAACTACGAAAAGTATATAAACAAGTCGCGGTCGGCTTTTGTTCGTCTTTGCGTTAAGATGATTAATTGATCGAAACCAAATGGTGTCTAATTTTATTTAGTGCGAAGTGGAAGATTTTGATAATCTAATCTACCTAAAAGTCGCCTGTTTGAATTCGGAATAAAGAGATGAAAAAATCCCTAAAGGAAACTCCCAGATTCCTGATTCCGTGGCCTCTTCTTAACATGCAAACGTCGTATAGACTTTGCACAGTTCCCTCCCCACACCGCCCTGCGGAAATGCAATAGACCGTCTCCCGAAACCTTCGCTTCTCCACTCCTTTCGTTTTACTACGACCCGTCTCGTCCGTCTGTCCGGTGGAATGTCGACCCGTTCGGTCGACTATGATGGCGTTTAAAAATTTGTTTATTTTAATTTATGCTCTCGCGAGGGTAGGGGGAGGTCACCTCACGAAGAGGGGAACCGCCGGCTCGATTTCATATTGCGCTCATCGCGATGCATCAATCGTCATTCAGCGTTCGTTCTTCAATCTGTGCTTCCCTTATTCTTTCCTTAGGATAGGGAGGCAGAGAGATAGAGAGAGAGAGAGAGATTCAGCGCATTCGGTTACGCGGAAGCGGATGTTGTCACTCGTTCCCCCCACCCCCGTCCACCCCATCGTTCGCCTTCCTTCGCGAGTCCCATTCATCATCTTCCTCGTCGCGTAGGAGCGAACGATTGCGCGTGGAATTGGTTTGCGTCCGTGTTGCTTCTTCGTTTGCAGCATTGATGATCGACACACGGGCATCGTTATTTCGTGTGTTGGTGTGTGGCTGGCTGCACTTCCTGTGCACGTTCCGACAAATTCCACCTCTCTTTCCTTTTTTGTTCTGTCTGCTCGACTCTTTTCCCGGTGGCTCCGGAACAATAATGCACACACCACACGCGGGAGAGAGGAGTGTAAGGGATGATGTGGAGCCCCGCTGGTGGCTGGTGGTACTTGCTGACTCATCGGAATACCACCGGCACAACGGGGGAGATACACACCTTCAACGAAGACGAACAACAACCAAATAGAAGACAGAAGGCAGCAGCTGATCGTCGTCGTCGATGGCGCGCGCTCGCCCTCCCGAAACGTTATGATCCCAGCATAAATACACACCTGCCTCGCACATACATGCACATGCACAACTGGCAAGGAATTTTTAATACCGCACCACCGTGCGTGCTGTGTTGGATTTTTGTCCGATGAAAAAGGGGCCACACTTCCTTTCCGGTTTCGGCCGAAAGCATATATGCTTTGATTGATTCATCAGCCCATTGGCACACACACACACACACCTGATCCAGTACCCCCTTATCCTTCCCACCGTGGAGGCCCTTCATTCGCACTTTATTGAAAGGAAAAAAAGGCACGACGACGTATTAAAAGACAGCTGCTGCGGATGCAAGGTACAGCCTTTCGTTGCCAAAAAACACTCACCTCACCACACGTTTCGGTTCGAAGTCTCCGGAAAGGGAACTCCGTTAATCCCTTCCCTCTCAGTGTCTTTAAGCGATCTGCTTTTTTTGTTTTTTTTTTTTTGTTGAAAACCAAAGACCGTAAAGAGCGTGGCACAAGAAAGGATATAAACACATAAGGCCGGATAAGTGAAGAATCGTGATTTACCAATCATAAAACCCCAAGGATCGGAAAGGGGGAGGGTGAGGCGGTGTGGGGTCTCGTCGTGGTCCGATCGGTATGGATCTTCCCTTCGTGTGGAGTTTCTCGCGACCAAACGAAGCGGACGTGTGCTGTGCAGATGCACTTGCGTTCAAATTATGATGCGCACGCGACCGCAACAAGAGCGTCTTTGGTTGCGGTTCATCGATTCTCAAGCCCGTTTAACCTCCCTGCATGGTACGGATTGTTTCCTGCCTTTTCCATGAGCAAATATTGCCCCACGGATTAACTGGTTCGGCGCTGGTGCGCACATTTCGATCACGTTCGGGAAGGCGCCGGCACGTTCGATCGTTGAAGATGTGTTTCTTTTCTTTGCTGGTTCCCCGCTGCAGGCTGTGTTGTTGCTTTTTCACAGCATCATCATGCTCAAGCTGGAGCCGCTTCGGGGGGTTGCAAATTGCGTTAATTCTGCACGATTCTGCGGCTAATGGACGCGCCACGTGCCATCGAAACGGAGGAGGTAGCACGCTCCGTCGTGGTTTACGACGGGGCCGAAGGTTAACCAAATTAAACCCTCAATTTTCAGGGCACAAGAGCCGTGAATTATCGGTGAAATAAACAGGTGCAGCGGTCGGGAAAAATCACTTTGTGGATTCCCAAAAATGAGCACACGAGCGAAGGATAATTTGGCAAGCGGAAAATATATCAATTTCCCGAACGAATAAAAGACACTACTTCTCGGTCATGAATAAATGAACTCGCTAAGTAGGTTTCCGCACACACGTGTGTGTCCATGTGTCCTCTCGTCCTGTTTACCGGAAAAGGGAATTGTGTGCCCTTATTACCGTGGCAACCCCCTCGACCCCCGGGGGACAAACACGTGTGCCACTGAAATAGGAAAGGGAAACATCTGTTGCTTCTGTTGTTGCCCATTCAGGTTTCATTCCGGAATGCTTTGCGCGACGTCTTTCCTAGAGGAGGGGGTTTTGGACGACGGTGGTCAGCGGAGGGACAAAACCTTCCGAGGACGACAAATAGCTACGGTCCCGAGCAGAAGCAATTCGTGGACAATTATTTGACATTACACAGAATGCACGTGTTTTCTGTCTGACTGACTGCCTGTGTGTGTGTATGTGTTGATTGACGGTGAACTCAAAGGACAAACGTGTGGAAAAGCAACTGCAAATTCACTGCAAGCAAACTTTCCCCTCTTCGGCCCGTAGGAAGACAAAATTGATCATTTTTATTTTTAATACGATCTCATCTATAATTAGTGTGGACCTTCTCTCCCTCCGATCGCAAAGGGACGACGGTGTACCATATGTCACTTTATGTGATCTTCTGTTGCTTCTGCTTTCCTTCACCGGCGGCTCAAATTTCCCCTCGCTTCGGAAGTTTGCTCGCTTGTTGTTTCGCCATTGCGGTCTATTTCCGTTCCACTTCCTTGTCGAACCGTTTGGTGAACCTTTTTTTTTCGTCGGAAGGTTCGTTTCACGTTCTCGCCGTTCGTTTCATTTCCTGTCCCTCTCGGGGTGGAAAGGCGACAAACTCTCTCTGCGAAGTTGTGTGCATTTTTCTTTTCTTTTTTTTTGTTTTGTTTCGGCGATGATCCTTTTTCATTCGCGAGCGGTTCGTCGTTATGTCCTTTTCCCGTTTCGGTCGCCCTGCAAACAATCCGGAACATGTTCGAACAGGCTTGTACGTGGCCAAACCCGTGGTGGTTCGAGAGAGGAAAGGAGTTTCTTTTGCTTCATAATCGGGTGAACCATGTTACACTTGTGAAGTTTAAAAAATGTCAACCAAAAAGTACCGAAAAGAAATGGAAAGGCGATGCAACTCTTCCCTTTGATCCCTTTTTTTATGTCAATGGGATTTAAACCAAAAAAAAACACCTTTCCCGAGAGAGAGTACGGGGAAGGGAGGGGAAGAGATTATCAAATAAAATCCACACCGGAAAAAAGACATTGGCGATGCAAGTGTGCAGGTAAATAAATTTTATAATCAACAACCCCGGTGGTTACACACTCTGCTGGCCGCTTTTCTCGGAAGCGTGGAAAGCGGACGCGCCGGTTCACCTTCGTTTCCGTTCCGACGATCGGGAAAGCACCATAAAAACACACCATCCAGGAGGAGGAGGATGGTCACAGGATACACCACCATCGTGTTGCTTGTTGTGTTATACGCCTAGGCCGGATGCCGGATGGCCGGATCCTAGGATTCGGAAGCGACGGAAATCGGTCGCTTATGTGTGTATAAAAAAGAAAAAATTATGGTTGCGGCACACAACGGCGGTGCTACGGAAATTCATTGAAAATGCGATCACGAACAGCGAAGGAATGCCACCTACGGAGACAAGGGTTGTTCTCTCTCCTTTCTCCGGTTCTTTAGCTCTCCTTTTTTTATTGCACGGTCGCATCTGATGCGTTCCGAGTGGAAACAAGTGCATTAAATAGGTAGGAACGAATTATTACGTGATAATAAAGTAAGTTTCCAAAAATTCCTTCATCAAATAACTAAATCAAAAGGTTCTTTTCCTCCACAAAAAAAAATACACCACTGTCAGTTCAATTCAAACCCGCCAGAATTTTCTCACCTGATGAAAATATTAAACAAAAATAAACAGAAACGCAAAGCCGAAACAGAGACGTCTAATGGGTTGCGTTCCACCCGGAAAGGTTTGTCTGGGAAAGAACACTGGCACCCCGGAACACAATGTGTTTAGAAAATTTTCTCACTTTTTCTTCCCCCCGAAGAACGCAGGAAGGGGGTCGAGTTTTTAGGTTGAAATATTGAAGATATCGGTAGCACAAGAAAAAGGAATAATGCAGCACAAGAACTCGGTTAGGAGAGGAGGGGAGGGTGTACTGGGTGGACCCCAAACGTTCGACGGTTCCACGCGACCGCCCCCAAACGTGTTTGGTGATAGTGGGTGCTGTGCCCGAGCACGTTATGAATTGTTATTAATGATTTTTTACAGCTCATGAGCAGATCTCTCATGAACACCCAAACCCCTAAGGGCACCGGGGAAGAAGGGCGAGAGACAACAATAGATAGTAATGTTGGGTGGTGGTGGTTTTAGTTTCAAGCTCGATTTGGGCAGGTTGGAAAAACGTGTGAGCAAGGGAGGGGGTAATTAAAAGGCAACCGAATAGTGAGAAGCTTTCTATTTCTAACCCTCCTTGTGTGTTCAATTTTTGAAAGAAAAATCCCATCCCATGTGAGGATCTCGCGAGGGAAGGAAGGGATGGTTGAGCGGTTTATCATCGTTTCAGCGCGATCGCGCGAGGCTCCCGCCCTCGACGAAGAATCACGCTGCGATATGGGGAAGGCATGGAATATTAATTATTTTTAATTACTTATTATATGATCCGGAATTTAGTGAGAGCTCGCGCGCGCGCTCACCGACGTACGCCTGTTTTCTACGTCGCTTCTGCTGCAGCAGACGGAATTTAATGATGCCAATTCCCCGGGCGTCTTGCTGGGCGCACCATCAGACGTTATTAGTGTGTTCGATCTTACGGAACATCGACGATCGGCCAGACGGGCAGTAAACTTGGAGCGTGGAGTTCTATACTTCCGTGGAAATATACCGAGCCGATATAGAGCTAAGGATGGCAGACATCTTTCTTCTTCGTTCTTGGAAGGACAGATAGGCACACTTCCAAGAGGTGTAGACTGTAGACATCCGGAAACGCTTTGGCAATCATGGACTCCAAAGTATCTTATCGAGAATCTGTTCAGTCAGCTAGAATTCGCCCAAAGTCCCAGCGTATGGAGTTCTTCTGGGATATTTTGGAAGCGGCTCAACGTCTGCAAAGTTCATGACTTCAACACTTGTACTTTCTCTTAAGTCCACCTAGCTCAAGCTCCATCTCGGATTAGTAACCTGTGCTGATTTGAAGTGGGGACTTCTGACATCCAGCGGACACCTTGCGTTCCCACACACTCACAACACCACAAATCAGCTCCTCGGAGTTGATCTATAGGTCCCGCTTCTTCCGATGTCTTTACGGCTGGCAATTCTTGGCAAATTTGGCCACCGGGGAAACCACCTTGCCTAACATTGTGAGAGACATTTCACCCACCTCGCTCCCTGGTGTTTCGTGCGGGTGCTGCTACCTTGGGAGTTGGTTCCGCTTATGGACCCTTACCCTCGGCGGGACCCACAAGACGACGACGCTAGGTGGACCGTGACAAATGGATCAGCACAACCACCACCCACCCACCCACAGCTGTTCCTTCAATTGTGTTCTCTATCACTTGACGCGGGGAGGAAGAGTAAACCGTTACCGTCGGAGGTTCTGGTGAACCCGCGTGGTGTGAGTGCCTGCTTGGCTTTTGGAAGGTGGATAGCGCTGGATGGATGGATGGATGGATGGATGGATTAAAAACAATTATTTTACCACGGTGTTCCGGAGCGAAACCGGGAGGTAGAAGAACAACGACAAAGCGAGAGAGAGAGGCACAATAGACTCCAGAGTACATCACCTCTCTTATGAGCTGCGCACCACAGATTACGCGTACATTCGCGATCGCGAGGCGCGCGCGCGCGCGCGAGCCAGGCAATTAGTTCCGTTCGGATTGAAATCATCATCAACCGTTGCATCGACGGAACACACCCTCCCCCTTCCACCCTCCTAAACACGGGGGTGGGAAGTGGTTGCTGGCCACAGAAACAACACAACACACAGTAGGTGTTGGGAGAGATTGAATTCATCCACCCACGTTCCCTTTTTCTTCGCTGCCTTGTTTGTCCACCTTTTTTTTCGGGAAGAGCGCCTCTGGTGGGAACGGAACGTGAAGAACAACAACTCTTCTGTTTTCTTCTCCCCCCCCCTCCCCGCCCGACCGAACGGAAAGAAAAGCGGGCGCGCCGGTCGACGTAAGTACATTTTCGGACATTTGGTGTGTGGTACCGTACGGTGTTCGACCCGCGCAGGCATCATCAATCCCGTGTAGGTACTGTTGCTCGAATTTAATAATTCACCACACTTCTGCACACCCCCTCCCCCACCCAAGTTCTTAGCCCAATTTTCTTTCCCCCTCCCCGCGAGATACGCCCGGAGCATCACAACACTTTCCGTGTGGCGGGCAAATAATTGATTGCAATTATTGTTTGTAATATATACGTATTATCGATGATTGCGATTGTTTTGATTTCGGAAATATATCAAGCAAGCAGTATAAGAAGGCGGCACCCAGAAGGAACCGAAAAGGAACTCATTACTACCCCCTTTTCACTGCCTTCTAAACCCTGGCTACTATACTAGTGTTACGTGCAGAGTGCCTCCCCCCTCTCCCCTTTTTTCCTCTATTGCTTCCCCCCCTCCTGTTCCACGGTTTACTCTATTTATCCATTACACATGGCGCCACATACGAACGGAACATCCAACACCACCGCCGCGCACACACCTTCGCTGGAAAAGAAACGGTTCAGAAATCGGGATCAGACACTTCTGGAGTAATTAGACCAAAACCACCGATTCTCTTTCCATTACCCGGGATAGTTCCCCCCCCCCCCCCCCCACCCCCCTCCGCATCATCCTCTTTGTGGGGGTTGATTTTTAGCGCATGTGTGCAGCTTGTGTGTGTGTCTGGGACCTCTAGAGTATAGTTTCTCTAATCTATTCTTCGTTCGCGCGTCTTCTTGTGGGAAGAGAATGGCCATTTGGTGTTGATAGAGGAGGATTAAAACAGAAATCTAAAGAAAATTCCTCTCGTACATAGTAGAATATTGCGGAACCAACCGCGCACGTCTTCAAAAACGGGCTCATAAAGCCCGCGGAAGGGTTATGTTTAAGTGGAGCAAATCAGAGATCGCCAACCTTTGTTGCCGCCTGGCTCTGTGGGGGGGTTTGGTGGCTAATGCAAGGATAATGAGGATAATAAGAAAAGAGTCGGCCGGTGTGGCGAGTTTATTGATTTTATTAATAATCCCTTCCTCTTTCGGGGGGAAAAAATAATAGTTACCACCCGCCTTCATCTGCTAGAGAGTCGCGGTTTTCTACCACACCCTTACAAAACAAAATAAGCCTTTTTGTACCCACTGGTTGTAATCCCCATTGGTGGATTCTTCCCCAAAAGACCATAAATCACCGTGCCATCAGCACCGTGGTAAACCATCTTTTTACCTCAACCGCCCGGGTTTCGGGTAAGTGTGAGACCAAACGCGTCAGTAATATGTTCGACAAAGTCTCCCGCCACCTTAATGGGGCTTCATTCGGTACGCTTTATAATTCGATTAAAATTAGAAGTGAGCAACACACTTCGAAGAACAGTTTTGAAGTTTGCGCGGGGATAAATAAAAAAAAAAATCGGTTGGTCCCATTGCCACTCGAACGAATTATTATTAACGACGACAAAACATGGGGACGGATTTTCTCCCACGAAAGCAAAACATCCCTCCCTGTTTTTTTTTTTACCAAGCTAAGCTTCCGAAAAGTTAGTTCGCACAGATCGACGGGAACAGAAAAAATTCTCTCATGCGCACAAAACATACAACACACAGGGCTTTTTGGGCTGGTGAGAAGATTTCCACGGGTTGTTTGGAGGAGGGAAAAGAAAACCATAATTCGGAAACACGAAACCAACCCCGTAAGATCGCCTGCCTCTGGTGCCGCGCGAGGGTGGAACCTGTCAAATGGAAGGTGCTCGGCATTATGTTGCCTGCTCCCTGGTACTAATGTTCTAGCACGTCACGCGGGGAAGGCGCATAAAGTAGAGCTGAATGAAAAACGGAAAAACAACATCGCTCCAATCTTGTAATTCTCGAAAGATAGTTTTATCTGTAAAGTTTATGACACATCGCGCGATTCCCCCCCAGCCCGGAAAAAAAACTGGGGTGAGAAAAGACAGCGAAGAGGGTGGGTCAGCCGTTATAGAAAACAAATTCCCGGTTGCCTGCTATTTTTCCTTCCATTCCCGTACGGTGTGTGGGAAAATGGCAACTTTGGTGGTTGCGAGTTGGGAAAAAGGTGTAAAAGGTGTTTTGGGTAAGAGATTCACCGTCAAACCGCACGCCGGTCCCTACGATGGCCTTCTCCTCGCTTACGGCGTTGATAAATTGGCGGATGGCGGCAATTAGCAGCAATGCAAATAAGCTGGAGGAGAGGTCATGCTATTGGAATCGCGCTTTCCTTGCAGCCCAATGTCAATTAAAATTCAATGCTCGATCGGCACGCGCTTCTGTTTGTCATGATCATGATCAATCGCAAGAGGGAAGAGGGGAGGAGTATGTTTGGAGCATAGGAATAGACCGGATGATGATGATTCAAGGCAAAACATATTGTTGAACCCCGGTGATCGGTGGAACAAATAATTACGACGTGTGTTTATGTCCCTCTGTTTGACATTCCACCGACGGACACCGGATGCCGGCGACGGCGGGGAGGTTCTAATGCCTCCGGAACTCGTTCCCCACTCCCGGTGGGTGAGAAGCCGCCCATAATTCCGGTCTTTCTAGATAGAACGCAACCCGGGAACTATTTGCAACAACGGGAAGAAGAAGCGGCGCGTGTGCGAATTGCAAATTCGCATAAACTATAAAGAAATATTCAAATCATCCATATACCATTCAATCAATCGGTCCCTTACACGATCGTGGCGAAGAAGGGGAACCCCATTTATCGAAACAGCAATCAACGTTTCCTATTTGTGTGTCCCGTTAGAGCAGTAGACCTCCCAACGCCTTGCCAAACTCTTGTACAGCTCATGTACAGCGATGAGTCATCGTTGCGAGTCACAAAATATTACATTGTAAGAGAAAATATTTCCATATGCTTTACACGTAGCTTTTTTAAGTCGTTTATCACATTCTGACCCGATGTGAAATAGTTGACAATACGCCTGTTACCCTCTGTGAACCGTGAAGGCCATAAACAATTTGCCCTTCGCTACGCTTTCAAGGTTCAATAGGTTGGAGCGAAGGAATTTTCCTATCAACAATACGAGACAGGCGAAGGAAAAAAACGAGTTTTCCCGAAAAAAAAACAAGAAGAAAAACAGGTAATGCAAAAGGTCGAAAGAGCAAAAGCTGCGATCCTTTATGTCACCACAAACCACGAAACAGAACAACAACAAAAAAACAAAATACGCCGAATTTATTGAAAAAATGCCATGTCGGAACAAGTTAGCTATATTGTGATTAAGAGAAAAAAGAAACACCCAAACAAAACAACACTATCCGGAACCATATTTTCACGATCCTCATCCGTGATAAAAAAAAGATAGATGAATTGCGGGTGTGCTCTCAATTTTTTCCGTTCGCCGGATGCGGAAAACGGTATGGCTGTCTTCTGCTGGTTTTAAATACTTCCCGGTTCACCGAAAGAAGGTGTCCATGCTTTATTTTTCTTGTAATTTGCCTCTTAACAATTCATCTGCGCGCGCGCCTCTCGCTAAGTGAAATGACAACACGGTTTTGTTTTTCCCTCGTCTTCCGCCACTTTAAATCTGTGCGACAACAGCCCGCAGACTGGAAAAAGATGGAAAAAGAAAAAAATAAAATCACCTTGCGAGGGACGCGAAACCGGAAAAGATCCTTGTTTTGTGAGTGGAAAAACAGGAAAAGCTACGAAGCGCAGAGGGACGGGGAAAGGAATGTGACAGGGTAGTGCCCGTGACATTTCACGCTGCCATTTGGCGAGGAAGAAGAAGTGGCAAAGGGGACGTCGGAAGAACCAGGGACGGTCGGAAATAGTGTGCACGCAGAGGGGGGAAGTGTCGAAGAAGAGATATGAAGTGAAGGTTAAATGATTTACGACGGTTCTAATTTGAGGAAAAGTTAAAAATCAATTTACTTCGTCGGTTCGCTCGCCTTCCTTTTTTCCCCTGATGGCATAAGGGAGGACAGGGGGAAGTTGGGAAAGGGGTAGGATGTCACTTAGCTAGCGCCAGCCGTCGAACCGCCGTCAAGCGTTTCGAAGTAGGAATGTTTCCTCCTTGCCAGAACGCTTGCCGTTATCATCATAGTAGCCTTTTTTTTTCTATGCTTGTTTTCCAAAGTGCTCGGTTTTCCAAAACCATAACACACCACCAGAACCAGAACCATGTCAAGGACGACACACCCGGTTCCCCCGGGGTCGAAGCAGCACTTTTTCCCTCGAATTGCACCCGGGGATAGCATATTTCTCCATCAGCAAATCCCCCGACCTCCTTTGCGTTCATTCACGAGTCCTGTGGAATGTTCATTGATAAAACCCCCCCCGTTACCCCGACGATGAGCATGACCATTTGCGCAAATTCGTTGGCTTATAAGACCCACGCACCACACGAACCACGGGTTAAATAACCGCCCACCACCGGCGGCCGGTTGTGTGCAACTTTTATATCGAACCCCGGAGAGGGCGTCTGGTTTTCGAATCGAATTCCACCCATTTAGGTGCGCGCCTGGTTTTCTGACGTTGTGTGATCGTAAATGACCAGCGAAAGAGGGGTTGCAGAAGATCAACACACTCTGCCGTGCTGACTAACGCGGATGCGAATCTATTTTCACGATTTTCTCCAGCCCCGTCTCGATACACGCGTGTGTGTGTGTGTGTGCGCGTGTTTATGTATCATGCAACAACCGAAGAGGAGGAGAATTTATGCAATCCTAATTTTAGCACCCCCGGAGTCGATTTCCGTTTCGATTCCCTTTCAACTTTCGATTTTCATTCATCCACAAAGAGGAGCAAGGAGCACGGGGAGGAGGAGGAAGAGGCGCCTTGGGCGGATGTGCCACGTCAAATCGATTGCGAGATTTCCTGTGCCGATCGGTACTAAAAACCGCCGCGCGCAAACTTCTCTTTCCCTAATGTCACTCCAGCAATAATCCCTTCTTCCAACGGAACAAACATTCCAAGCGAATTTGTTTAATAATCTTTTTCCCCCCGCTCTGCTCCGTTTCCAGCTCGGATTTTTCGTCTATCACTCACTGACGCTCGGGCCGGCGGATCCGGCCGGTCCGGTTCCGATCGACTCGATGTTCATCTACCGACCAGACAAACGGCAGGAAGTGTGGCGGTTTCTATTCTACATGGTCCTACACGCCGGGTAAGTACGGGCAGCAGCAACTCTTCAATGTCCTTCCTTTTACTAAACCTCCAACGTTTTCGTTTCGCTTTAGGTGGTTCCACTTAGGGTTCAATCTGATCATTCAGCTGCTCGTCGGGCTACCATTGGAGATGGTACACGGATCGGCGAGGATAGGCTGCGTGTACCTGGCGGGGGTCCTGGCCGGATCGTTAGGTAGGTTTTACTGCGAGTAGGAAGCTAAAACGAACGATTTGGTGTGTGTTTGCAATGGGATATTAAATATGAATTGTTTCTCTTTCTCCTCCAAAAACAGGGACGAGTGTGTTCGACCCAGAAGTGTACCTTGTAGGGGCGAGTGGCGGTGTGTACGCCCTGCTCGCCGCCCACCTAGCGAATGTGATGCTAAACTACCGCAATATGCAGTACGGCATCCTCCGGTTACTTGCGATATTTCTTTTCGGTAAGTTCCACAGAATACATTCCCCATGCGCTGAGTAAACACTTTATTAACACACCCTTTCCGTGTTTCACATTACAGCATCGTGTGACGTTGGGTTCGCCATCTACTCCCGGTACGCGGTGGAACCGGCCAGCGGGGCGCCCTCGGTGTCGTACGTGGCGCATCTTACCGGTGCGCTGGCCGGCCTCACCATCGGGCTGCTGGTGCTGAAAAACTTCGAGCAGAAGCTGCACGAGCAGCTGCTCTGGTGGGTGGCGCTCGGTGTGTACGCGGCCTGCACGATCTTTGCGATCGTCTTCAACCTGCTCAACACCGTCACCGTGCAGCGGCTCGAGGAGGAAAGCGAGGAGGTCCTCAAGCAGCACCTGTTAACCAGCTTTGGCTTCTAAGCGCGCGAACCAAATCAGAACATCCCCTTCTCCTTCCGGAATCGAACCGGATCAGGGAAGGGGGAGAAACGAGCGCGCTGTTGTGGTTGAGAGCCACACACCGTCCGTCTTCCTTGTCCCTTAGACGACTGCCACGAGGGGTGGATCTACGAGGAGAAGGTGGTGGCCGAAGGATGCGTTCTAAACGCAAACAGTTCCTCGTCTCCATCAACTCTTCTGCCCAAGGGTGCTTATTCTCTTCGATCTTCGGCGAGGGGATAGAATCATCGTACAGAAGAATTATCCAGCGGTCTATAGGACGAAACATGTTCCTAGCCAAGGAAAGGGGGAGAGAGTGGACCTGACCAAAGTGCGTGTGCGAAACAGCTTCCTCGTCCTCGGATCAAAGAAGAAAACACTACCACCATCGTCCGGTTAGTAGTAGTTTTGCGGTGTCGTCGTTTACGCCCAGTCCAAAGTTCGTTGATCGAAAACCAATTGTACACAAACACACACACACACACACACGCACACTCGAATCGTGCGTGCGAGGACAAACATCTCATCTTCTTTCCCGGAAGAAACACAGACAGGACACCCGGGCCCACCAGTGGGACCCCCGGCAATTAACCTCGACAGAAGAAGGAAGAAAGGAGATGAAGCAAATTGAAATGTGATTGTACATAGACTTTATATTTTATTATTAAATCTATACAACCTGCTGCGGGGCCGGCTGCGGGGGACCGCTGACGACACGACACGCGGGGTGTGAAACGCAGGAAGTTCGTCCCAGAGTACTTCGTGAGAACCGAAACCGAGTCGAAAGCCTTAAAAACGCGCACTCGTTGTGGTGGGCTTGGAGGCTAGCGAAGAGAAAATGTGGTTCGAGTTCGAGGATGTCCAACACAATCAGAATACCAAAGACTGCTGCATCGCGGAGGAGGAGGAGGAGGAGGAGAAAAATAGTAACAAATCAACTGAGCCAGCATTGACGAGAACAAGTCCACAAACGGCACCATTCATCCATCCAGCAGCAGTGACTCACCCAGCGGAGTGAGTAATGTCCTGCCTAAAATAAGTGAAGCGATGCCCCGGGAAAAAAGCATTGACGAGGAAAATACACACTACAAGTAGAACACGAAACTGCCGATCATAACGTTTTTAATCAATCTCCCAAAATAGTAGATGGAAAAAGTAATCTTAACACCTCAGGGAGAGAGATGCGAAGGTAGATAAAATAAAGCCAAATGGGAGGGTAAAACATAAAAATGCGATAACTTTTTTTTCGCTAGCACGTAGGAGTAAAACAAAGTAATTTGTTTGTAATTTTTTTTTTTTTTGAATAAACTGTAGCTAGGAAACGCGTGTGTTCCGGCGTGGACAGCGAAAGACTAAGAAGGGATTTGCATTGAAGAAGTGGTTCTCTGCATCCAAACACAAGGGAAATGATGAAAAACTGAAACTAAGAAAGCAAAGAAATGTACTCCAAAGGATGATGCCGCTAAAAAATGACTTACGAAGAGGATTATTGTGTTGGACCAATCTTGCACCATCTGTTTTTTTCTCCTTCTAAACCCCTTCTGCTACTACGGGTACTGAAACTACGAACCTGCTAGAAGCGAACATACGAAGTTGCAAACGAAAGGACACGAACGAAGAAACACATCCCCTCCCAAGCATAGACAGTGCGTTAAGTGCACACAAGGATAGCATGCAGCAGCAGCGGCTGCGGCAGGTTTTGCGATGAAGCTGTAAATGTTATTCAGGTGAAAATGAAAGTGAAGAGTGGAGGACGACATGAGAAGCAAAGCAGGAACTATTTTTCAATAGAAGAACGCATCCTGTCTCCCGGAACTCTACCTAGTGCGTTAGGTAAAAGGACTAAAGACTAAACGGGAATACGCCGCGAAGCGAAGGAGGCGAGATGAACGGAGACCGATATCGGCGTTAGGAAAAAAAGCACGAAAGAAAAAAAAAGCAGTAAAGATAATATTCAATAATACGGAAATCACCAAGTCTAGTCAAATCTCTACGGAAATATTCTAATTATTATATTATTCTAATTATTATTATTATTATTATATATTATTATTATTATTAAAAGCATCCAATTAACTTAAACTGATTCATTTGTCTCTAGTAAAAGAAGCGAAGCAAAAGAAAAAATGTGTATAGAATAACAGTAATAAATCGAGAAGAAACAATAACGACTCTCCGCTAGAAAAGCAACGGAAATTTAGTAACCAAACGAATAAAACGACACGAAACATCAGACAAAACAAACAAGGGCAAAGAAAAACTCATAGTCAGTCATAGTCTCAAAAAATGGAACAAAACTCCAAATCAATAACAGAAATATTGTTTATACCCACATCAGTCGATCAATAATTTTTTTGTTTGGATTTCGTTCTCATCAACTGAAAGCTTTTTAATCGGATCCAACCGAGCATGACTGTAAGGTTTAAGAACAGCAACTTTTTGGCAGCAACCATCGAACGATCTCACAAAACTCTAACGCCTCGTTTTTCCCAGCGTCAACTTTTAAAAGGTGCAAGATTTTTCCGGTATGCGATTTAGGTAGAAAATGGTAAAGGAATGATACGCTCACGTCACAGATAGTGTAACAATTCTCAACCGTTGTGAAACCACCAGGGCTTAAGTCGTGTTCACAGTAATATTCATTTTCTCCTATAACGCTACCTAGGGTTTTTTGCCTTCAACGAAAACACCAAAGATGAACGTGAACGCGAGAAAGAGAGCAGTAGGAAGAGCTAGCAATGGGCAGTGGAAGTAGTTATGGCAATGAAGGAAAAATGGGTGAATGTAAAGAAGCTGAAGAAACGACTTGAACGATATTTATTTTTTTCTTTTTTGGATCCACTGGAGGTAGTTCAACCAAACCAACGTTTAGCAGCAGATAGTATTTTCTCTCATCATCGTTTTCAACTTCATACACGCTCACACAAAAAAGTCACTCCGATAATCATTCCGCCCGTCCGTATATTGTAACAAGCAGGGTCCTAAATTCGACCGCTAGGATATTGAAACGAAACCACAATTTCCCTCCATACCAGAATGGCCTTCTCGTACAGTAAACAAGAAAAATTACAAATGTTTCTAGCAACACACAATACAACTAGCCGCGCGCGCGCAGATATGATAAAGGAAAAGGTGAACAAAGAAGTAAACCAAATTTGTAACTACTTACTCCCAAACAGACCCCACAAACTAATCACACAAAATCGGAACTGTATATTGTTTGTTTTCTTGTTTGTACAAATAACGGCGAAACCTAGGATAGTGGAATATTGAAATTAGTCACACGTGGGAATTCAGCAAACAGCATAAATTGAACTATACCAATGGGAACCCCCGGTAGGAGATGTTTTCTTTTTTCAAGAAAATTATAATAAACAAAAAACAAACCGATATGTCAAAAAACATAATGATTCTGTATTCATTTTTTGAGAAATCCGAAAAGAATTTGAGTTAAATTCGTATGAACATTACAGACTACATGATGTCACGGCGAAGAAAATACTTTCAAGCCATATGATACGTACCCAAATAATGTCGGAAAAAGTTAATAGAAAAATTAACGCTGTGGGGAAATGTTGAGCAATTCATAAATGCTTTGAAAATACACAATTATGAATCCCAACAAAAAATTTACTTAATACTCGCGTATAAAAATCAAATTTTAACGAAATTACTTTTACTTAACGAAAAGGATTATGTATTTGCTATCTAACCACCCCATGCTACTCAAGATAACTACAACGAAGCTGAGTAACATAGGTGGTATGTGGATTGCATACTTCACGGCGTCCTACATTTACGTTCAAAACTAAAACAAAACTTTTCACAAAAAAATGCATTTCCCCGACGAAAGAGTGAAAAAGGAAACGGATTTGGATCATGTATATAATTAGTTTATTTCAATATTGGTGCAACAAAGGAATTTAAAAAAGTTAACCAACCCCAATAAAATTCATCATTACGAATGTGATTTACAATTAATGAATAAACGAATGAAAATAGCAAAAGTAGCGTAAATAAACGAACTAACCTCAACCAGCGGGCCACGTCGCATCCTCTTCGTTGTTGCATATTTTCATGAGGTAAAAACGTGCACAAGATGAGCTGTTCACTCTTCCAGGTGAGAGTTTTTCTGGCACTAGAAAAAGTCGTCCTCACTATCGTCGTCCCGGTAGACGATCGGGGAGAGACTCGGTGATCGATCGTTGCGGAACGGTGGTGGCACGGGTCGGTTCGCTTGCTGCTGTCCAAAATCATCATTCGCACTGCTACAAACTATGCCAGCTCTTCGTTCACTATCATCGGTAACGCGTTTATCCTCCTCGGTATCGTTATCCTCCACCGCGAAATCGACCCCATTAAACACTTCGATAAACGGTTTTCCGTACATACTCTCCAGTGGGGGGATCGTTTTGTTCTTCAAGGCTTTCTCGACGGCTAGTCCTATTTGCGAGCACAACTGTTGGCTGCTGATGATGCTTACTTCAGGATATTTTTCTCTCACCAATCCTGTCCCCCGGACGGTAGTGTTGTTGCTCGTTGAAGGTACATTCGATCGTACCAACATTCGACACTCCGGGCGATTTACGTATATCATGTTAGGTGGTGTTGGAGATATCGCTTCTTCTTGCCCGGTCGCTCTCAATGGCACCAGAAAGGGGCCATAATTTGACCGTTCAACTGTTCGAGAATGCGGTGGTTCCGGTCGTCCAACGTACATCCTATCCATTGGACTGAGGAGCTGCGATTGATTCGGTTGCGGTGGCATCGTTTCGCAGTGCATGTGTCTCGGTTGCTGTCCCCCCATTCCATCCAACGGTTCCGGAAGAATATCGCGTACTTTCGTTGGGGTAAGAAAGGATGTTTCGGTCGATTTGGAACACTGCGATGGATAGAGTTTCTGCGTTCGGTAGGGATAGTGTTTCTTTTCCACCGCTTCAGTATCCGATGGTTCCGATGGCGTTTCTTCGATGTGTATTTCCGGGCTTGGTTCTTTCCTCTGCTTGGTGTTTTTGGAATCAGCTTGCCGCTTAGGTGGTGGTGGTGGTGGTGGTTTCTTTTTAGCGGGAGGATTTTTGGATGCCGGTGCCACAGGTGGAGATGCTTCTTTTATTGGCAATTTGGGGGAACATTTTCTTTGTTGCTGCTGTCGCCTCGGTTGCTGCTGGGTACGATCTTTTCCTCCTTCAGCGTAGCTGTGAAGTTTGGTTTGCCGCATGGGTCCTTTGCGTGTGGTGCTGGTGGAGGAGGTCTTACCAGTCGCAGGCAGAGGATCTGTGGAAATTTTAGATGAAAATTGCGTACCAGTGGATCGCGTTTTCGCGGGTTTCCGCTTTGCGTTCGTTACCGTTTGCTTTTGACGCGTCCACTGTGTGCCGACGGTCACCGCTGCCTTCGGTGGTTTCGGAGGGAGAACGATGGGAAGTTCGCACTGGATCGACTGTTCCGTTACCGCCGGACGCGGCACCACAACCGGCGGTGCCCGTTTGCGTACCACAATAACACGCCGTGCCATCTGCGAGCGTGCCGCCTTCGCTTCGAGCTGGCGCTGGCGGGTGTGATAGCTTTTCATCCACTTCATAAATTTAATTCTATTGTTCGCCATACTACGGTTATAGGTAGCTAGATGCCGCTCCAGTATGGTGGACATTTTTTTATCGAGCTTCGTCGCGACCGTTTTACTCGTTTCCTTCACAAAACTCTCCTGAAGGAGATGCTGCTGGTCACTAGCCGTTTGTTTTCTTTTGCTTTTCTTTTTCTTCCTGTTATCCTCTGTCTGCTTATCGTCGTCGGAGTCATACGTTTGGATGAGATTGCTTAGTCCAGTCTTGAACGACGATGCGGATTCCGAATTTGCGTTCGATTGTTCCGTTGTCGAATGATTCGGTGTGCTGGTGGTGGGCACGGTTATCGATTGGTCTTCCGGGGGCGGCATCGTCTGGCACCAGCCGTCTACGCTGTGCTTGGACGATTGCACCACCTGCTGGCTTGTGCCAACGCAGGCTTCCTGAAGCGCAGGTTCAGCCGTTTGGCACGTGGCATCGGCAAGGTGGATTTTCTTAGGTGGTGACGAAAGTACAAACACACTGTCCGTTTGTACCGGAACGGTAGCTGTCCGCGTAGGAATACGTGCGGTACAGTAGCGGTTAGCCGTTTGTGGTGCGATCGTTTGTATACCACGGGTGATTCGCATCGTCAAACTTCGTTCGTTGCGATAGCGGGAAGAGGAGCTACCCGAATGGTCCAGGTTGGAGACATTCAAACTCGCAACGGACAACGGCGTCCCGCCACCCGGTTCCAGGAACGGTTTCTTCCTGCTGCTCGTCGGTGTGGAAGAACTTGCTGGCCACTGACCCTCACTCGTAGCGACGCTCCTTTTACTGGCCGTTTTAGGTGCGGGCGAAGCCAACACATTCTGGTTTAACTTTTCAGCCACCATCATTGGGGCACTTTCATTGTGCGCCATTTTGAAAGAACAATCAGAAACGGGTAGAAGCGAATTTCAAACCGTCCGCGTTCTAATCCCCGTGTACTTTCAGTAAAATATACACTACGCAACGCGTCACTTTGAAGTACAATTTGGTAAGAAAAAGTATCATTTCACTATCGAAAAACTTTAAGCACAATTTAATTTCACAACGAAATGGAAGCTCCACTAACGATCCAACCTTCTGTACACTCCACGGATAGCTGATAACTGAACAGGTTCTCTTATCGACAGCAAGGTAAGGGCCACTTTAAAAACGGTTCTATCTGGTCAGTTTGCTGGTGTAGGAGTCAAATTTGTTCCACGGATTGTTGCGGCATTGATTGTTCATTTTTTATGCCCAAGACCGCTTTGTCTAGCGCATTTGAGAGAACAAATTTCACACCGAATATGGGTGCAGAGAGAATAAAAAAGTGCCTTCCTTCTCCAGCTATTGGGTACATGTACTTGAAGGCAAGAATTGATGTACACTAACGAAACCGTTTGTTCAATGGAATTAAAGTGAACCACCTTGGCACCTTTCCTTTTGCATTAGCCAGCAAATAGAATTTAAAAAAAACGGGACAGCCCCGACTGATGCAGACAATTAGTGTTGGTTTAAAATGTGTTATCCCAATTGAAAACATCGTTTAAATTGAATTCAGAAGTGGTTCGTTTTTGCAAAGTGTTTGTAAATATTTTAAAATAAGAATCCAGAGTTAGTGATGGATTGCAAATTATAGTAGATCTAGAGATACCTTCCGATTTTTTCCATCCTTCCAGGGATAGCCTTTCCTTACAGAGACTGATCAAAAGGGTTTACAATTTTACCTCAAGAGAGTTAATTTTTTGCAGATCTAGGGAAAATAAGAGTTTTTAAATTTTTATTACACTTTATTCAGCTGAACCTTCTTCTCTCAAAGAAAAAAGAATACCATATTTACCAAAATTAACAAAACCGTAAAAATAACCAAAACATATTGTTGCATTTTACTAAATTAAAAATATTAAATCAAATTAAAAATGATGGTAGATAATTTAAACTATTTTTTGAATGTATTCATAAGCAAAACAAAATTAAATTGCGAGAAAGTCTCAGCTATTATAAGCAACATGACCCGAAAATTATTCTTAACACGTTAAGCGCTATGCGAAAATTGCACCGCTTTCCATTCTGCCAGCAATTCGTAGAAACGCCGACCTACCTAACGGGCTTTGTCGGTCCGAGCAGACTGACGCCGGCTTACGGGAAAGAACACTGTCGGCCCCATGGGACGTGTTTAACGTGTTAAATAAACCAATGGAACACGAAAACCATTAGAATAATATCAAAATATGTTAAAAAGGTATAATTCAAACGTTTGTTTTATGTTAACTCAACTTACTATACTTACTTTGTACATTAAAGTTGAATCATCAAAGAGGAAATGCGTTTGAAGTAAAACACAAAACATTAACAATATGAATGTTGTATTTAATAAACTATGTTATTTTAATCTTCTTCATGATAAGTTCATACATTCACTGTCATATGTGCGTACGTACAGCAGAGTTCCTTACACGTTTCTAGACCATGACGTAGAAACGGGCGAAATAAAACGTCAAATATATGCTCCGGTTATATCGGTATACACTACTTTTCTACTTAACTATTACCGGTTTGCATGTTCTACGGGAGCCAGAATACGGAGACTAAATTATAGGAGCAATAAATATGTATGCGATTACCTTGGATTAAACTTGTTGTGTTACTTCATAACTTTAAACGGTAAAAACCTAAGCAAGATAACGAACGTAATGCGCGATAAGAGTTTTCCGTTTTTCTGCACGGAACACCAACAACTGAAAGCTTTCGAGCAACATAGTCATTATAAACATTATCCTCATCGAAACACAAGAACACACAATTCGCTACCGTACAATACCTTACGTGCCGTTAAAAGTATGTTACCGTTGCACAAAATAGCAGTGGTAAAAGAGGAGTGATCATCCTTTGGTAAGGGTGTTCCATAAAATTTGGCATTTGTGTAGTCTTTTCCGATCAAACATCAAATGAATGTGCTTCGGCGATGAGCAATAATGCGTTAGCTTTCATCATTTCTATCAGAGTTTTGGAGCAAAAGTTGGATTGACTTGGACTGACTCTTTCCTGCCACCCGTGGGACAGTTTCGCGTGCTGTGCCATTTCCGATGCGGCGGAGAGTGTTGAGAGCTAATGTAATTCTGCGATAGAAAAATATAACTATGCATGTACGTTTGCGCAGTTTCTCGAACGAAACGTTCAAACGGCACAACTTCGGTCGTAAATTGGTTCCCTCAGTCTGCGAGTTGTCTATTCACCGTTCTTTTCCGGTGCTGTCGTTATTTCTTCCTGAGGCTTGTGCAGTTCCGTAACAATTTCTGGGAAAACAAAGTCAAGGCGAAGACGTTTTAGTAGAATGTTCTTCTAGGCGGAAAATGAGTTTTTGGGTTTCTAAACACACACCTCCGACTGCGACGGTTCCGGTAGCATCCTTCTCAATGAAATCCATATTGATCAGGGACAATGTCATTTTTCCGCTGAGTATTACCTAAAATATATAATTATATCAATTATGTAATGATGTAATGATAAAAAGGCAATTAATTTGGGGGTTTTAGAATGTTAAAAATAGTAATTTACAAACACAGAAGAGTTCATTTAGAAATTCATTTGAAAAAGCTAACCACAAATGCAAGTTCATAATACAACGAAAGAAAATACTCAAAATTATTCAAATTTTACTAAATCATCTAACAACACTATATTTCTGCTTACCGGAGCATCATCCTCTTCCTCTGAGTTTTCCGGCTCCAGTTTCTCGATGGCCGTTTCGGAATCGGCCACCAGGATCTTCGAGTCGTGCGGTAACCGACCATCCAGGACGATTGATCGTGTTTCCTTTTCCTCGGCCGTAGCGCTTGACTGCGAATTGGAAAATGTATGTATAACCAACCGGCAAACTGGCCACGACTGCCAACTTCTTACCCCTTCCTGGTGTCCCATCGGCAGCAACGGAGTCGTCGGTCGGCTGAGCCGTTTTCCATTTTCACGCTGGGTCGTCACCTCCATGGCCATCACCTTAACCGTGCCCCGTTCCGTGCTGGTGTCACGTTTCTTCGATCGCTTCTCGGGAGTGCCGCTGGCGGAGGATGACGATTCGTCCGAGGTACGTTTTTCCGCCTGCTCGCTTCCGGTGGTATCGACCGGCTGGACCGCATGCCCGTTGGTGGCCTTTGCCGATTCCTCGCTGCTGATGGTCGTGATTTCCGTTGTTGTCACCTCCGTGACGGATTCGGCTTCATCCGCGGTTACGTTCGATTCCTGCCGCCGCGATCCGTCGGAATCCGGGCGAAATTCGGCGGACAATGTACAAAAAGTTAGTAAACGTACTGAGAAAACGGGCATTCACAAAAGAACGAAGAACAGGAAACGGCAGATAGGAATCGGAAGCAAAACACAGTGTTGTTAATAATCGGAAGGATTGGCCGAAATAATATGCCAGGACATGTTTTTATCGTTAGCAAACGACTTCTGAAAAGAAATTTTGTCTTTTTTTTTAAACAAACTTACACAGGCGATAGAGAAACAAAACCGTAAAATCCAGAAACAAAACACGTAAGTAGGTATAGCAAAACACAGGAAACAAGGTAGCAACGGTGTTACATGAAAAACTTGGAGTAGTGGTAACAAAAAGGCAAATCACTCTTTGCTGTGGTAATGAAAAGTAATTGGTTTTGGGTTGTTTTTTATGTTGCTTTGACGAAAATTATAGTGTGTCGTGTTAGCGACAAAGTCTGTAAAATACCCATTAAAAAAGCCTCCTGGATAACCAGCCATGAACTGATTCGAAACTGGAATAGAAAAGATATTAAACTACGACGCAGTAAAGAAGTACATAAATTCCAATCAAAGGTTTCTTTTCATTTTTACTCTTAGAAAACAAAATATGTTGTACTTCATTCTTAGTTGATTTTAAGTACAATTTTTAAAAACTGTAAAATATAAGACCACGTGGTACTAAACAGGAGGCTTTCGGGTAATTGTTTGGGAGTTGCGCGACTACGTAAAACAAACGTTAAAGGAAAAGAAAAACCAAGTGTGTCAGAAGGGATCACTTCAACGCAAGAGCAAACGGAACGGTTCGGGTTGGGGCAGCTAGGACACACGGGGGGAGATACATATCATTGCTATTTGGGGTGTAAATTAAAAAAAAGGATAGCCAAAATACACAGACACAAAGAAGTTGCACTCTAACCTTGCTTAAGTTGTTCACCGTTTGTTTCTTAATGTTATCTATCTTCAGTAACTGTTCGTCTGCTGCGGTAATTAGACCTTGAATAGCCGTGACGACTGTTAATAAGGGATATTTTGTGCGAAGAGATTTTTCGAAGAGTAAAACGTACACGTATGCCGGGTGTTTTTTTTTTTTTTTGGTGGGGTTGATGTGTTGTTGTTTGCATGTAAAACGCGTTTCAGTTCATTTTCGATGATGAATGGTCATTTGGTGTGGGATAAGTAAACATTAACATTAATACCAAGATGTTGGTTCGAGGAGAGGCATTACATCAGTAACGAAAGTAGAAAAGGATCGTGTGTCGGAGGTTGAGAGGTTTTTTGTTTTTTGTTGTTTTGTGATGAAGATTGATTTTTTATTTGTTTTCCAGAAGGTCGGTAGAAAACGTGAAATGAGAGATAGTTTAATATCGATTAGTTTAGCGCTCTGCGGTTACACTCGATCATTGAGGGGGATGGCGGGAGAGGGTATAAAAACGGGAAATTTGCTGACCTTAAGCACCTGCTTGAAAAAACTCAAATAGGCAGCTACCTAATATCACTACGTGCCCTGCAGCAAATAGCATAATTGTGATAACCGAATACAAACACGATCTGGACTGAATTGCTTTTGGCTACAAAAATGAAAGCAAACTATCTCGAATATGCCCTTTTATGATTGTGCTTTATGCTCAACATCCAATTCATTGCTCGTGTGCTGTATGAAACTGTCTCGGATTAGGAGCGAAACAGTGAGGCGCATTATGTCGCGATTATTTGAAAATGCCGATTTCAAATCCGGTTGATTGGACGAGTGGAAGCAAAACTGCCCAGTTTTTTTTTACTACTCGGTGTAAGGTAAAGCGCTTTCAATAAGAGTTACAGTTTCAATTGGCTCTATTTATTATAAAATGTATACAATTTTTGCAACCATACAGGGACACTAACACCCATTTGTTTTGCTTTCGTTAAATATATACATCAATTGTAGCTCGAACCTGTTAGAAATTTTGTAAAATTGTGCTAAAACTTAAAAATGTAGTTTTTCTTCGATAGTAAAAATTCTTAGACACAAAGAATAAAACGAGAAAATATCGATTAATGGTAAACTTGAAAATACAAGTTGGTTGTTAAAATAAACTAATTTAAGAAAAGTTAAAAAATTTAAAAATACTATACGTAATGTCAATGCTATATACGCAATGCGCTTTAAAAAGTTGATAACGCTTGAAACGCAACCAACTCGCCCAACCAACACAGAAAAGATCCGGGTGAAAGATGAACCAGCTGGACCTTCATCATCATCTACCTAGTGGTGAAAAATGAAGTGAAACTAGGAGAAAACCCCCGAAAGTGGCATAAAACAAATCACGAAGCGGCACGATACTAACGCGAACACGAAATCAAACCGAACAACAACGGAACAAACAAAACTGTGTTTGAAGAAAACTAAATCAGGGAACTAAAGAATGAAATCAACGAAACAAAAAAAAAATAGTTTAGCTAACCTGGCCCTTGGGGATGCTGCCCATATTGGCGATAATTTTAGTCATGGCGCGTTCCGTTTCGTCCAATTTCTTACGCAACAGCTCGAGCTCCATCAGCTGGTCACCGGTGCCGTCACCGCCGGTGCCCGCCAGGAGGATCGAGTTCGAGCCCGGTTGCGCCTGCGCGCGGTTAGCAATCGCGTAGGAGGACGCAGAGCTTTTGCTATTGTTACCACTACTGTCGCTAGTGCTATAGTTAGCTAGATTCAAGGTGAGAAACTTGGGATTAGTAACAGTGCTGCTGACGCCGCCGGTCGGTACTTGGCCAATGTGTCGGTTGATGATGGTGGTGGTCGTCGTCACTGTTGTGGTTCGCACGGACTTGGTAGAACCGTCCTCCGGTGACTCCTCGCTGCTGGTGGCGACACCGCCTGCTCCGTTGACGCTGGCCACGGCCACGGCTGCATCTACGGTGTGAAGATTGAGAGTTTGTGTCTCACTGGTCTCGCGTCCGGCATGATGAGGTGCAGGTGGTGCATCGTGTTGTGGTGCGGGGGATGCGGATGGTATGCTTGCCGCGGTCGGGACCGGGGTGGAAAATGCAGCAGATGATGAGAGGATCGTTGCGGATGATTCGGCGACCGGCAGGGGATCGCTAGCGGGGATGTTAGTATCGCCAATCGGTATCGACTCCACCCGGTTAGTAGTGGTAGAGGCAGTGGAAAGCCCGTTAGTACCCTGTGTGGCGCTAGCGCTACTGGGATCCACCATGCTGTGCACACCGGATGCCTTAGACTCGATGGCTTCCACTACGAGCGCGGCAGAAGCGGCCAATCGTGGCGGAGCACTACCGTTGTTGCCCTCAAGTGCCGCCGCCTTCGAGTCGCTTCCCTCCGATGCTCCGCTTTGGATGAGCTTTTCGGTAATGATATGATCGACGATCGACTCGATTTCGTTCACAACGGCAGCAGCTTCACTCAGCGTACGCTCCACTAAAGCTTCCTTCGAAACGTGCGCAAGCGTTTCCTGCGACGGCATTGCAACGGGTCGACTACCCTCATCAGGCTGCTCAGCAAGCTCGGCCTGCTCATCGATCGCACTCATAACCGGCACTACCGTCACGAGCGGACTGGGCAGATTGCTGGCGGTTTTAGAAATTTTTGGCGACTCGATAGTCCCCTCGTCGTCAGCAATAACCTCAGTGATTGTCGTCGTGTCCGCAGTCTCGATCGTCATCGGCACGATGTGCTCCTCAATTACCTTGCCTTCAGCCTGGTCCACAATGATCCCGTCATCGTGCACCTCCTCGATCAGGACACCTTTCTCTGCTTGATCGGTGTCCTCAGCTGCAGCTGCACCAGATTGGTTTCCCGCCACCGGTTCACTTTCTTCTACCACCGTTTCGGCTTCCACCGTCGAGCGTTGATTTTCTTCGCTTCCCTCGACAAACACGGGCTCGCTGGAGGTACTGGTGGTCATCACCTCCGTCGTGATCAGTGCCTCCGGGAAGGTTTCTTCGATCGCGGCCGGCTGTTCGTTTTCGATCACCGACGCCACACTTAGCGATGTGTCCTCACTTACTTCGTCGATCTCGGCTCCGTCTTCCTCAACCGCACCTACTTGTACAGCCTGAGCAGGCTCCACTTCGACCACTTCTGACTTTCCTTTTTCTGCCTCATCAACCACCAGTGCTTCAGGGGTGACTTCAACTTGCTGAGCCTCTACTGGGACGACTTCCTCAGGAGCGAACCGCTCGATGACGACACCGTCGACAAGCTTCTGCGTAGCGGGATCGAATGCGGGCAGTTCTCGCTCTTGGGCCACAAACTCTTCCGCTTCCTCGAGCACCTCCTGGACGAGCTGTTCCGCTGTGGACGCAATTTTCTCGGCTAACTGGGCCGCCAGAGAGGATGTCCTGGCATCTAGCACCGTCATCATTTTTACATGTTTAGTGCTGTCCACTTCGGTGGCGGCGTCGGCACTGTCTTTCGGTTCCTCATTGGTTTCAAGAGGTTCTTGGTTTGCTTCTGATAGCGTTTGTTTTTCGTTGACGAAATTTTCCTTCGACACGACTTCGGTAGCCTCAGGTTGGATTTCATCGTTTTCAGCAACGATTGGTGCATCGTTGGTAACTTCAAGTTGATCTACCTCTTCAGAAGCAACAGTTTTTGACTCGGTTTCTTCGCTCGTTGCAGGAACGCTTGCCTGCTCCACAGTGGACTTCGTTTCTAGAGTTTGCTCCTCAATTTCAACAACTGCTGAAGGTTCACTCAAAACACTTTCAATGTGTTGAACTTCTACTACCGGTTCGTGGACGACTTCTCTGGTGACCACGGTTACAACCTCAACAACCTCAACAACTTCAACTACTTCTTGAGGTGCCTTAGTGTCCGGCTCAGTTTTGACAAGAGTTTTCTCAACGTTGGTCAATTGCTCTGGCTCGGTAACCTGCTCTTCAGGTACATTATCCTCGACTAGTACAACAGGTTCTACAACAACCTCTTCCTCTGCCTTAGCGATCAGAGTTTTTTCTTCAACCTGCAGAGACTCCTGTGTGGGTTCTTCAGTGGTAGTTTCCTGCGTGTTCAATTCTACGGTAACGGGAGCAGTTGACGGAGCCGATAATTGTTGTTCTTGCACAACTTCCTCGATTACACTTTGCACTGGAACCTCTTCAATTGTTTCTTCGGCTTTCGTTACATTCTCTTCTGAGACGAGAGCAGTTTCCTCTGTGGTAACCTCCGCAATAACTTCTTCAACTTTATTTTCCGTTGTAAATTGTTCTTGGGAGACTTCCTCGATGACAGCTTCCACTGGACTCGCTTGTTCAACTTTTTCTACCAATTCGTTCGCCAAGGGTGCACTCGGAGTTGCAAATTGTTGCTGTTCAATAATTTCTTCAAGGACAACTTTCGCTGGAACCTCCTCAATCGATTCTTCAACCTTTCCCAATGCGACGCTCGGGACACTCTGTTGCGTGATGTGTACCTCCTGAACGATTTCCTCGACCACGATTTCCTCTGGGACCTTTTCAATCGGTTCGTCAATATTATTTTCCACTTTTTCTGGCACCTCCTCAATCGATTCTTCAACCTTTTCCAATGCGACGCTCGGGACACTCTGTTGCGTGATGTGTACCTCCTGAACGATTTCCTCGACCACGATTTCCTCTGGGACCTTTTCAATCGGTTCGTCAATATTACTTTCCTGCTCGTTCGAAACGGGCGCACTCTTCAGTGTTGCGTGTTGCTTCAGAACAATTTCTTCGACCACAATATCGACCACTGGAATCTCCTGCTGAACGTCGGCGTCAACCGTCTGCTCGACAACTTCGGTAAGTTCAGCCTCCAGCTTCGTCTCAACCGCAGGGCCCGTGGACACGACCGAGGTCTCCTCGGAGGACACAACCTTTTTCACAACGATTCCATCGACTACCTTCTCGGTAGTAGGATCGTGAGCCGGTTGTTCCTCGCCGGAGTCTTCCCCGGTGCGTGCCGTAATCTCCTGCTCCTCCTGGACGATCGTTTCTTCAAGTGCTTTCGCCTCTGACGCCACCGTGTGCTCGGTGACATCGGCGTGCTGTGAGGTTGCTTCTTTCTGCTTCGACAGCTGCTCATAGTCAACGGTGAGCTCGGCCTGCACCGAAGACGCATGTTGCTGCTGCGGCTCAACGGCAACGACGTCGGCGGCTGCTGCCGGTGCTACTAGCTCACCGTTAGCAGCGGTTTGTCCTAGAAATAAAATCGTAAAGAAAAATAGCAAACACAAAACAAACAAACAAACGCAAACAACGGAACTAAGGGAACATAAACATAAAATAAAAAGAAACAACGGTACGGAAAGTAGTATAAAACTAATGATCATCACAGGTAGAGAACGGTGGACAAACGGAAATCCAAAACTAGACTAAACTGCATCCAAGAAAGAGGAAGAGATGTGGACCAAGCGGCGCTGGCATCTTCCACCAGCGTCCCTGTACCAACGTTCGAGGGGAGGAGGTTCGAGCCGTTTCGAGCGCCGGAGTTAGTTCAATCGACTAATGTGCGCATGGGAAATCGGACACGCACCGTCCGATCCAATGAGCCGTAACGGGCACTTTCTAAGCTAATTGGAAGGAATCGCACGGGTAAGCCGGGTTCGAGGTTTTAGCTTTTATTTCGCCCAAAAACCTAGCTTACCTTTCACTAATCATCCGAGCCGGGAATTTGCCGGTAAACACAAGCTGCTTCTAATTGACCAGCGGCCGGTCCCGGGCAGATGGTGAATGTAAATCCATATCCATTTTTCGAAAGGTACGACGCTTTTGCGAACCGAATCAAAAACCCGAATCGGTCGTATTTATTAGTCCAGGTCGGTTTGTAATTGATTCCGACAGACAGTTGACGTTAACTTTCAGTCAATACTTAAACAAACAAAGTGTGTTTTGAAAATGCACATTAAAATGTACCAATTTGCGGAAATCGTCCCAACGAACGAATGAATTTTATTATCGTTTAAATCGGGTCCATGCACTTCCGGATTCCTGTGCAGTGACCTTGAACTCACATTTGTGCGCCTTCCCACGTACCCATTAGGTCCGTTTGTGTGCAAATAATAAAAGGAAAACCGCCCAGATTGATCCACTTTACGGTGGGTGCAATTAAATTTCCAATTAGCGAACATTTGAAAGGTGTACGTGGTGGGAGGGCTACTAGGAACACACTAAAAAAAACACACACACACACATTCACTCGGAGGGTACACAACAACACAAGTTAAACTCACTACCGACAACAACACGTGGCGCGGAGGGAATCGTTAGCAACCGAAAACCCCAAAGTTAAACGGTTCGGTTTCCGTGGATTTAACCGACTGGAACACTCCGGAGCGGGGGCCAACTGACCGTAGGATGGAATGGGCAACATTTGATCTCTTCTTGCTACGATTAGTAGTGAGCTGAAAACACTTTTGTTTCACCGACTTCCAAAATGGATGATACACAACAGGGAATTACACACGCGGGATTGCAAACGAACGCCACAACCAAACCGACAATCTTACTTTTCCGTTTCTTCGGGCTCAAGCGAATGGAGAACAGTGGAGAGTGAAGTCGAAGCCCATAAGGTGCATGAAAATGCTGCATGTGCAGGGTAATGGTTGTAACAACACTTTACAACCGTGGCACTACCGTGAACAAATTTGGAGTAGATCACTTTAGCAAAAAGGACATATTTCTAGATAATTTGCATCCTACGAAATACAGGGTCTGTTAGATATTTCAACGATCTAAGGCACTTTCGAAAGCACAGTAGCTCGTGTGGAGGCGCGTGTGTGTGTTGGTGTGTTTGCAGGTAACGAAAGAGTGTACTTGTATCATTTACGACAAAAAATCGCATCCTTTGACAAAACGAAACAGGGATCGATCCTAAAAATGCTGTCCCAGCAAAGGACAGCGTGACTAATGCTACCGTTTTTCTACTGAATGGTGCGAAGGTACTGAAGGGTAAAAGCGAGTGTTTCTTGGGGTTCAATGGGAGGACTCTTACTTGCGCTATGATCTTTCCAGGCTTGGTAGCATGTTACGGGAAGAAGAAGAAAAAGAAGAAGAGGTCGGTAGAGATACGATATGAGAATGATTCGTAAGGCACGACGGAAGGAAGATGTAAAATGGAAACCCACGAAAGATGCATGAATGCAGAGAAAGGAGAGAGTTATTGTGTTGGATAAGATAATGCATGAGAGGGTGAAAAATTGCACGATCGAAATGGTAAAACAAATTGCCAAACGGAGTAGTTTTCCCCCGGCCAAAGGTAGCACGGAAATGGTGCTACCCATAAATTGACGAGAAAATGTTATGTTGTGAAATAAAATTAAACTGTTTTCGATGGAACAGAGGGGTAGAGATGATCGAGGAGATCAATGCACGATGCAAACGGGGGGATGGTGATAACTGTGCGATCATGATTTATGGGACTGTTTTGATAAGCGATTTTAGACTTCTGTTGTTGGCTCCTAGAACTTCTTAAACTGATAGATATGGCATTAATCAATTCAATCCCTTTTCTTACAATACTTATGTATATTTATTTAATTTAAATTATTTCGTTTGTCTTGTTTCTTTTGAAGAATAAATTGTTCTATTAGAAACCAAAATTAGCTATTAGCCTTGTTTTTAACTTATAAAAACAAGCAATGTTGAAATGGCTCTATTTATGTTTCGATTAAAAGATCGGTTATAAACGGAGTTCGTGAGCACGTGATCGTAAATCCGGTCACTTTAAGAAGCTCTGGTACATCAAGTCAACCCTCGGTGGGGCTAGTGACGATCGAATACGTGTGCGTTTGGTGGCCAGAAGGTGCCATCGAAAGCTAAGAACGTGGAACTTACCAAGCTTCGTCGTGCCGTCCTCCGGTCGCTTGATGTACGCTTGATCCGTGGTGAACACTTCGCTGCGGAAGGCCGGATCGGGCTTCACCTCCGTGTACGGTGTGGCCGGTGACTTTTTGAAGATTAGCTGTTGGCAAACACATTGGCCATTGCAGGGGGGGTGATGGGAGGGAAAGGAAGAGAGAGAGAGGTAAGGACGATTACTTAAACCGTTCAGTCGGGCAGAAACGGGCGGTGAACTTCGGTAGTCAGTGCGCCGTTTTCTTCATGCATTCTTCCAGTTCCGGCTCCAATCCCGAGAGGGTGCTTACTTTCATGATGGTGTAGATGAAGAATGAAACTATACCGATGGTATAGAGTGGCATTATGAAACCCATTGAGTTGGCTGATTTTGTCGCTTGATGTGATCCAGCTCCCATAGGTGGGCGCATACCAGGTATGGGACCGGGCTGCAAAGGGAAAGAGAGTAGAAACGAGAAACCGTATGCAATTATGAGCGCGTGCGTACTTCCGGTATCGGCAAGCGGGTTTTTCTTTATTCTAACGCCGGGTAGCGGCAGGTTGTGCAGATTATTTTAATTATTTGCATGCATCAAGCTGTATAACTAAGTGATTCGATGGAATAATTTATGCGTGGTTAGAAGCGTTACTTTTAGTAACGATCCTGTTTGTTCTGTTTTGTTCAACTTGTTGGTAGAAATTTATTGATTTATTAAATAATATTATTTAGGTGACTTTATAAAAAAAACAAAAAATTCCAAAAATAAACTTACTTACTAACAAAGAGACTAACGTTACTTTTAAAACTGATTCAGTAACATTTTGATTAAAATACCAAACAAGGAAAACATTTTAAAATAGAATTTCAATGTTAGTTCAACTTCAAAAGACTTGAACAAGTAAATAATTTTCGATAAATGAAACAGAAAAGAAACATTATCATTGACAATGTTTATAGAAGGCGTATGAAATTATTTAAAAATTTATTTAAAAATATATGAATCCTTCACTTTATTCCTTTTATTCGATATGAATCATGAATCTTTGAAGATTAGAATCTCAAAATATTGATGAATCTTTTGAATCTTTTATGAATCTTAATCCATCTTTTATGAATGTTTCTTTAGTCTTCATGATTGTTTGATGTGCATGGATCTATACGACCAAAACGAAGTTATTAGGAATTGTTATTCTGGATCTTATAAGATTCAGGAGAGATAAGTTCTCTTTTTATCGTTTTTTAGTTCTGAAATAAATGTTTCACAGTATGTTTTAACCAATTATCCATATTTTTCGAACTCATTGTTAGCATTGAAAATTGTTAGGACAAAAATGTAATAGCATCTTTAGTTTTAGAACATAAGAAAAAATAAGAATGTGGCACCATGTAAAAATGACTTATTTTTTCATCAACTATTTGTCTTTGTTGTTCACTTAACAGCGCATACAATGTGTAAAACCATACGAACATTATCAGACATCACTTTAACTGTTTCCTTTTGCTTGCACAAACCCAACCCAAAACCAGCCGAACACGTCGATAAAATGCAACGGAAGCTTAAGCTTCCCTCCAAACCATCCGATTTCGACCGATTTGTTCGAGCAATCATTAACAGACCTCGAACAGCATTCATCCGAGCGCCGTTTGCAGACTCGTCTTCTGCTCGGCCGCGCCAAGAAAGTGAATCATTAGGGCGTGAAGGAAAACACTCGTTCAGCTTGTGTACAGATCATTCAGCTGTACAAAAACCGTGTCCGGATGTTCTGTCATCGGGCAAGCACACAAAGTTGCCTTCAGGCCGTCGGCGCAGGTGAAAATGGAACCAAATCGTCGACACTTACTGTTTCCGATCGAAACGGTGGGCTGCCTTCGTCTGCTCTCTGTACGACAGATTTTTCCCCTTCAGTCAACACAATAATAAACTTCGTCACAGGTCACACCGCACGGTAACAAGGATAGTTCCTTCGGGGCACAAAACTAAACTTCTCTCGATAGGCACTTTCCCCGCTACTACTGGCGCAAAATGCTGCTGCTGATTCGTTCACATTCACTCCAAAGTCTGCAACGATCGACGAGCACGTTCCGTGGTTCCGTCGCTTGGAAAAGATCGCGCACGATTGAAGCGCTGGTTTTCCGGGGTGAGGCGCTTATTCGCTCGCGGTGCAGCTTTCCGTTCGTTCGATGGTGGTTTGCGTGAGTGTTTGCCTGCCCGAACGAAACATTTGGAACGAGATTCGGTGGAGGGGGAGGAGGTGGGAAAATATGGAACCGGGCGGCCTAAGAAAACCGTTCACCCGGCATCACACACAAACGCACCAGATCGCGCGGTCCAGATCCGACAGAAGCCATCTGGAGAGAGAGATAGAGAGAGCGAGCGAGCAGGGCAATGCGTTCGGCCAGCATGGGGACGGATTGGTGGCCACGAAAAATAACCGAATTTCCCATCGGCCGGCGATCGAAACGGGCCGTCCTTCCGCGGGGTAGGTTTCTTCGCCACCGGCGCAATAGTGCCTGAGCTGCGTTTGCCATTTTTCGTGCGGAAAGATAGGTAAAAATATGAACAGTCGTCCATCGTGGCGCCATCGCGGAGTTATTTTTCCTGCCGCCGGAGTTATTTTTGATGCGGCTGCTGGCGAGTGGCAGAAATCTTTCGCACGATTCCGGCTGTTTATGCCGAAGCCGTTGGCGAATGTTTTGCGTGGTCAAATTTAATTGGAAGCTTTGTGTATGCAAAGTCCATCGCGAAATCGGCCGGATGGGGTTTTGGAAAGTACGAAAACAGGCGCTGATTAAAATGTTTACGACCGATTGAATTGTTGTTAGCTATAGTGCAACATTGTTTTATAAAACTAAATGTAGTTCTCCAACATTGCTCTTCTATTTGTAATTTGACAAAGAGTTGTAAAATGAAAATTCACTTTAACTTTATTGTGTCTGTTGGCTTTGCAAAGGAAAGTAGTTCAGTTTTTACTGCAGTGAAAAAAATAAAATTAAATAAAACATACATCAAACTATATGTAAGAACTTCAATCAAAAAGCTTTTACACAAATGGATGAATAACTGTTTCAAGACAAATGTAAAACTAACAACTTCATTGCACTAATTATTTCAGAGTGTCGACGGGCAGTCTCAGACTTGCCTCGGAAATAAATTAGCAATGAATGAATACATCGAGCACATTTGGTGCAACTTTCTGCCCGGAAAACTTCGCAGGAAGCTGTAGAAAACTAAGTAAACTAGGTGCGTTCGGTATTCGATCGATACCATATTGCTCCCGGTCGGATCGGATTTTGGTGGGTTTCTCCGTGTGCTTTATTTTTCCGCTAGGCCTATTTCCACACTTCTCTGCAGCATCAGAGGGCATCGGCAACCGTCGTTTCTTCCACAGACCACATGCCGGTTAACTTTTCTTCCAATTTTTATTGAAATAAAAGAAAAATCCAATTTACTCTCGTTTTAATTCAGTTTCGGTTTCGACACCACTTTCAAAAAAGGAAAAATCGAAGGAAAAGAAACAAGGAAACTGAAAAACCGAAAAACCTACACCGTGCTTAGCGGGGCGTTATTTTCCACCCGATTGGTGGGCGGTTATTTGGTATCAATTGGTTTGCTGACGTATTGCAAAGTAACAGTTCAGACAAAACTACAACTACGCATTTTCCACCCGGTTCGGTGGAACCTCACTGAAAGGAACCCGCTGACACACACTCCATAAAGCTGGAGGTCACTGCAGAAAATGCATTACGCATGCAGGATGGCGGCCATTCGTCGTTGCACATCGATGAGTGGTTTTTACGACGCGACGTGGAATCACAACAGGGCGGGATCGAATGCCACCGATTAGTGTGGCGATTTTCCTCGTAAGTTTGTGTCCCATTTCAAACCCATTTTGCTCCCTCTCTGCCTGTTGTCGGCCAGCTTCCACGCTGACCACTTGCAAGGAGAAAGGTGAACGGACGGTGAAAAATGGAGCATGGTTTCAGTTTTATTTTCCTTATTCACCTCCACCGAAAGCGAAAATGGAAAACCACCCCGCAGAGGCGGTCACACATGGTTGGGTGAAATTTCGGTAATTTCCTGCCCGGCTTATCAGTGCCGAGGTGCGGCTGTGTCAATTGCATTTCCATCCGAATCGGCCCCCGGTGAAACGATCTTTCGACCACTTCGAGCAATGAATATGAAACGGTAAATCTCATGCGTCGTTAGAAATAGTCATTGGCTGTTATTTTCATTTTAATTGGGACAGATATGATAGCGAAAGTGGCAGTCGAGCGTGGAACGGTTAATAAATTTAACTTATATGATGTATTGAGTCGATTATAAATTTATGAACGGCTTTTTTTTTTCTAAAAACGCATGGTAATCATACCTATTATTTCTAAGTGCCTTTATTTAACTGTCTATCAATGCCGAAAATCATAAATGGTTTCATAATTTACGGCGGTCGGTGGAGTTCACATGTGGCAAGAAAGGAAAAGCTTTCATCTTTAAATATGTTTTGCGTAGTAATTTGTTTTTTTTTTTTGAATTCCATCAAAGCTAGATGGGATTGATGGGTAACAGTTCGATTTATCAATGGAGTTTTATTGAATACTTGTTCTGTGAAGCAACGTAACTAGTTATGTAAAATACATCTCAAAGACCTTCAAAACATGTGCCTTAATGTATTTTTACTTTGGGAAAGATTAATTCTAACAATCAAGTGGTTTAAACTACCAGATTATTTTTAGTATTAATCTTTTTGTAAATTAAACCAACGCACAGAGAACCGAAACAAAACATACTATCATTAACATGTTAGTATACATTATCAATCCATGTCATATGTTACTTTTCAATTGTCTTTGAATTATATGGTACATCATTTTTCGAAATGGTGTGTTTGTGTTTATTTTACTTTCCATTTTGTTTGTACAGCAGTTTCTATGTAATTTTCTAAACCTAACGGATTGACTCTTACAGAAGCTTTCTATATTTTTCTTCCGAACCGGCGTAGCTCGGCTTCCATAATGGAGAAACCAATGATCCCTACACCAAAACAGCATCTGTTTGGTTCTGGTTGCATAATTGCAGCGCCGACCGAACGATGATTGAGAGCACAATGTTGAAGGTCACAGTCAAGAGTGGTCGTTCGAACTATGATCCCTATCACGGTGGGGTGGTTCGCTGGTTGTATAAATAGAACGTCTACGCTATACTTTGTCTGCTCGTTCAAGCGTTTGCTCGCTTGGGGCTGCATACGGCCGACTTAACGTTCGTATCTCTAGATTTCTCTGTGGTGGACAGAGAAATTTATCGACTACCACCTAATGCGTACAATATATGTATATGCTGGGCTCAAAAATACACGTATACTCGTTTATTCTGCTGGCGCTAATTACAAGGGGGAACTCCGTGTTCAATACAAGATTGAAATATATTTGGAAACGATTGAGACAGGTGGTAAGCTTCTGTTGGAAATGGATGCTGATTCTCATACTATACAACTGTTTGTAATGGTTTCGAACGGAATTTCTTTCTGCGTCTTAATAAATTATACATTTAAAATTTACTCTTCTTGCTACTTTAGAATTGGGAACTAATCTACCCAATGCAAAAATGAGTCCTACCCAGCATAATTAACCCACAACGACGTAAGCCGACGCGTTTGCCACCTGCCCAATTTATACAATTCAAATTATTCCCCAGCTTGTCAGGGTGGCTTTTGCACGCCGGGAAGCTGCAACGTGCGTAATTAATGTTGACATTTGAATATTTTAAAAATAACTACGCCACCGAAAGCAGAACCCCTTTTTCAAACATGTTAGGGGATAATCATTCGTGTTTGTGTGGACGCGAACAAAACCATTTCACTTCACACGTGATAAAAATGACGACAGGTTCTGTGGTTCGAGCACATTAGCAAATGTCTCGGGTCAAGTCACGTTTTGGAAAGTTTGAGCGATTACTAGTTGCTGATAATATGGTGTAAAAATTAATAAATAATTTAAATGGTATCATTTCTTCAAACCTAACGACTAGAGATAAATAAAACCAATAATATACCATAAACTGTTGCGATTCGTGGCTGTAAAAATTGTTTTTAATTCGTTCTTGGACTTGATCCAGCCAGCGAAAATTGGCAAACGATCAAACTGCGTAATCGTGGTGACTTTACTCGTTGAAAGAAACTCCTAACAAGTAGAATTATTGTAACAAACTCTTCAAATTCATTGGAATTATAAGTTTAAACACTTACAACTATCCTTCCTGCGACTATTTTAGGATATACACTTATAAAAGAGTCTATGAAATATTGCGATGCTCTTTGCCAAAATGCGTGCGGAATGTGGAAAGGCAAGCATCGTGCCACGGGCTTACGTAAATAAATTCCGTTCTAGTCTAGGAAGCAAGTGATCTACTAGAAGCAGCTACCATACTTACTCTGCCTTCCACGATCCTGGGCGGGGTCTGGGGACGCTCCCCACCGTGAATGGAGCCGGAGTGGGGAATGGCCCGGCCACGTTCCCGCATCGCCGGATGCATCGCCTCTGGCCGCAGATGGGGCGGACGTTCCTGTCGTATACCTGCAACAAGTGCAATCGCGGTAAGAAATCATTTTCCGGCGCCAACGCAATGGCGTACATGTAAACGAACAAACACAGATAAAACACGCTTTATGGGTTAAATTTCGCGAGCAAATAAATCTGATCTTTTGCTGCAGCAAGCGAACTGTGTCATCGGTAGCTCGAGTTCGAGTTACGCTGAACGGAGGGCGTTAGTGTTTTATAGGTTAGTTTGCCACGGCGTAGTTAGTAGTGCATCACCCACTCGGTTAGAAAGGTTATTTCTCGCGCTGGACAACTTCCAAGCCTGTAGAACCTACTCTCAATCTCGACGTATGGCGCAAAGCTCCGCTGCCGGAACAGATTCGGCTGTAGGTCCTGCTGTTGTTGTTGCTGCTGCTGGCTCGATTGCGGGCTGCCAAAGCTGATCGATGCATTTGCGAACGTTTCCTGGTCCAAGACGACACCGCAACAACCTGTGTACAATACGGGGTGGCGATACATGATATTGATCTCCACGGTACGGTAATGGCCGGCCTAACCGACCTCGTTCAGGCGCCCGAAAGCTGCCCATTACGCACAGCAAAACGGTATTGCGCCGTGTTTTGCCAAGCACCCCGGAAAGCGCTGGTTGTGTAGGAAATTTGATAATGCGAGAAAGATGTTTTGTTGCTTTGCTCTTGTGTAAGAGCACCCGGCTACTGTCGAGACAAGTGCTCTGTACGTGATCGTTTTCGTTGAGTAATGGATCTTTTAAGGCAACGGAGTGGATCTTCTTGCACTTGGATGCACCGGACCCGGTGCAGGCTTTATTGCCTGAAGGTATTTATTAACGGCCTACCGGACGGACCGGTTGAAAGCGTCAGGATTTTCACTTACTTGTACTGGGATTACGAAATGTCGTTTTTAACGACATCATTATCGGGTTTCTCTACAGGAAAGGGTTTTTTCAGAGGGTTCAACCCTGTTTTTCCCAATATCTTGGAAATGTAAACAACGATTAACTGAACTGTTACCAATCAAGAACATGAAATGAAAATAAAATGGTTTTTTCTTCTAAATATTGTAAAAATGTGAAACCTTTGTTTACAAAAGTTCTGAGATACTTTGGCTATAACTGAGAAACATCTATTTTAATTAGAATACATAACTTCACAGAACCAAGACTTGTTTTACACGAAAAAAGAAAATGCCGAAAACACTGAGAAGTGCATTCACAAGCTCAAAAATACAATTTGTATTTTGTTTGATTTCGTAACTTGTTTGACTTATAATAATTTCAATCTGTGATTATGTTATGCATTTTAAAGCCCAATTAAATCCACAAATAAAAAATAAAATAGCTGATCTTAACTTACGAATATTCCTGTATAGGTTTAGATTGTATCTATAATCACGCATTTCATATGGGAAGATAATTTGAACACCTGTGGAAATGATACTTTACACATAACCTTCTTTAATCTTCTGCTTTAATAAGCTTAGTATAAGTTGAGCAACTGTGTAAATCATGAGTTAAATATATAATATACCAGTGCGAAATACAAATTTATGCGTGTTTCAAATCCCGTGATCTTCCTCAACAAAAGTTACAGATTGTCAACACGTTCTAAATGTCTTTAAGTCAGCAACAAGGGTTTTCAGCGATCGCTCCTTTGGTGGCATGTAAAGAATATTAAATTCCCATTGCTTGGGTTTATTCAAAGGGTACAAATGCTCCACCAGTTCCTAAGTTTCTATATATTTAGCTCGTCTTATGGCAGATATTCAGTTTATAATGACATTATGAAGTCCCTTAAATATGTTTTAAGCTTGAATTAAATATTCATTACAACAGAATATCCAGTCTGGCGTGCAGTCTGTAGTATAAATCCAAGTCCCTGAAATATTTAAAACTCCCATCGATACTGTAAACAACGTCTGGGATCTTACCGGCTCCTCGATGATCCTTGATGACGTTCTTGTTCTGGCCATTGCCAACCATCATGGGGTAGAAAACCTTGGGCCACAAAATAGCGACGCACCCGACGACCGTCACCATGATGATCATGGTTTTCCGCGGGCCCATCCCGCTGCTCGGCTCCATCCTGTGCCCGGGTGCGGTGGCCATGTTGAATGGACTTCAATTCCCACCTCCTGTGTCTACACTGACGTCACGTCCCACTCACACCCCCACTCGCTTTTCTGTGGCAGCGTCCTTCTGTTAGATTATGTACTTTTTTCTCTCTTTCGTGTGTGTTTTCCACACCACTGCGCGAATTACTTTTCCCTTTTCCGGGGCCAACCAAATCTGGGACGAGGATGCTTTCGATGCGTTGACACTTTATATTACGCAACACACTCACTCACTCACTCTACGGCGACGGTGGTCGCTATTTTCAGGCCCATGCACACCGCTGCACCAAAGCACTTGGATTGCTTGGAAAAACTTGGAGGAAAAATCACTTCACGGTTGGCGCTACCCTTAACGTTTCGGGTGGTGACTGATTTTTCGCACTAATGCACACCACTCTCAAGCAAACCGGCACACTGGTATCTTTTTTCTTTTCACTAATCTTAATAAACCTTGATAAAAATAGAAACAAAAGCGATTATGATCTCAGTACTGTGGCCCGAAGGGGGTTTCGGGTTTTTACTTTCATTCAGTGTGACAACAACGTAACCCCTTTCGGCGCAATTTCAATTACTCTTCAACTTCCGCCACGTTTTCCCACCGAATCAATCCCATCCGATCGTGCTATCGTCCCGATCTGCCGTCCGGCGTCGTACGTAACTCCACCCCCGTCAAAGATGGCGTTTCGATGGATCGAACATTCCCAGCACACAGCCGGATCCCCGAAAAGCGTGGTTTACAGACGTTCAAAGTCAAGTAAAAATGTCGGTGAGGTTACATCTCCGTATTTTTGGACTGTGAGCACCTATTTATAGGTGGAATATCTTATGCATGTGGTTTTCTTTCTTTCTATTCTTCCTTAAGCCATCCTTCGCCTTGTGACCGCCACACTGTAGCACACTAGTGTTCTCGCAACACCACACGTACACTGTCGCTGACACAACACAGACACACACACACAGATCAGAGGCAAACCGCAGTCAAATTATCATCCCGAGGGATCATAACGCACAATTTATACCACCGGTTGTAGTTAAAATCGTTTTTCCACCGTCCAGCGCACAAACATTTTTATTTATTAATTTTGCAAACTTTGCCAAACATTTCTATTTCCGTACCGGGAGCATGCTCTAGTTTTGCGCGAAAACAATGTGCGAAAGAGCGAAATTGAGCGGTGGACACAAATTATCACCATTATTATTTAAATCTGGTACGATCTCGCACGGATCTGATGATTGAAGAGGTACAACTAACGAGCTCCGTCTCTTTGTGACGACTTTCACTTACTTAATTTATCTGAATACAGATTTCGATTTCGAGCGGCAAAGGTGCTTGTAATTTCGATTTGTTGCAAAATGTCGTAACCTAAACTAGGACCAAACGAACGGAAAAGAAAAAACGAAACGAAATGGAAGAACTGAAAAGTAAAACGCTCCTCGCAGCGGACGAACAAGTGATCGGACCGGTCAAGCTACACCGACAGACTAATTTTATTTTCCACGTACATATTTAAAATTCTCTAATATGCGTGCTGCAAACACCTCGGCCCCTCTCTAGCGATCGTGATGCGCAAAGGGGTCGCACGGGGAGTATAACGGCTAAGTATACGCAAAGAGGGTGAGTTTGAATTTTCTAACATTCTCGCGAGGTGCCCTTTTTCTCAGAAAGTGCTACTTGCGGAATTTTCTCCGCGAAAGGTTTCTCTCTCTCATTCAAAATCGACAAAATTTTGACACTGACGGAATAACTCTGTAAGGATCTACAAGGATAACAGTACTGTATGATAATTTTAATCGAATGGCATGTTTTATTGTAATCCAATTAGTTGATTGAAGTAACTTTCGTTTATTTCTTATAACGAACATTAGTTTGCCAATAGTTTAATCAACTAACTTCTTTCACGTAGACGTGAAAAACACACAAATCAAAAGACGCACATTACACGTTACCTTATGCTAAGTCACATTCACAGTAAATCGTCCCACATTTGATGAACAAGCGGAAAAGCATTATGCTGGAAACTTATAATAACTTTTGATTCTAGAGTTTTAAGATAACAAATCTTCCCGGTGAACTGTGAAACTACAATTCTATGAACCCCACCCGCACTGCACAGTTTTCAGTACAAACCGTTTCTTGCTCAAACCAAGACGAAAACACCATCGAACGTCGAATGCTCTAATATAGAGCAATATAGAATGTTTCGATGTTATTTTTATAATATTTATTGCCCTTTTCTTTAATTACAATACACAAAATATTGCAGATTTTCACTGGTTCGGCGAGACGGACCGAATTATTCTGTCACTCGACGAGCAAAAGGAAGAAACGTGCATATGAAACATGCGCATTGCAGCGTTCCAGTTTATCAGAAGAGAAATACCAAAACACGTTTCGACGCATGTGCCAGCATTGTTTCATCGCATTTCCGTAAAGAACGGCGAAGCGGTCATATGGTTTTTGTATGTAAACAACAACCACTCTGACGAGGACATCTATTGATCTCAATTTACCGGTTTTTGTCATTTTTCGAATTTGTACAAATCAACTTGGCTAGTGAACGCACTATTTTTTTTTAAAGTGTGGGTATTTTTAGCCTCTGGAAAAAGCCATCAAATATCACAATGCTTTCAACAAATGCAGACCAATTGAGCTCATTCGTTTCAAAAGTGTGGTTCGACGGAAGAAATATGCATGTTTATGCTTTCTTTCAGTGTTTACGGCTAAAACATCCGGTATCGCGAAACAGCAATGCAATACAATCCATGCTTTCGTTCAAAAATAAACAAAGAATACCCAACTGTCAAAAGATCGATGTTTCTAAAGACGAACATGGATGAAAAGGTAGGTTCATAGCGTTGTTGCGGTAGCCATCGGATTTTTGACAATCATGTTTGTTGAGATAATCTTTTTACTGCAAAAGGACAACAACAACGAGAATTTAGTTTATTTTCGAATTGAAGTGATTCAAACGTCATGCGCATTGAACTAATCTTTTTTTTTTATTTTCTTCGCTTGTCTTCGACGATCTGTCAATGTGTACCACATGATTCGACCAGGAAACTAAACTGTCTATTTCTTCCGACGACTTGTCAAAATGTACCAAATGAGACGACCACAGGTCTAGCATACTAGACTGTGCATTTCTCGTTCTGCAGCAGAGAGAAGTGGTGTGGGATCAGTGACCACGATTTCCGAAGTTTACAGCTGTTCTCAACTAATTTGATTGTTTGCTTCATCCCAATTTGTATTTGTATAATATTGTTTATCCGGCAACCGACAACACGTTGGACCACTGTAAGTAAATTCTATTATTTACGCGATTAATTACGGAAACTGGGAAGTCCATGCCTACCGAAGCTACTAGGAGGTTCTTCGGTGCGACATAACTTTCACTACGTGGATACAAGTTTTCTAAAATCCCACTAGATTAGATGGAGGGGGCGAAATTAAATCGTAGGAAATAGCTATAGTTTTATGTTTTCGTGAAAAAATTAATTTTATTTCCGTGTCAACCATTCATGCTATTGAAGAAATCGTAAGTTTTCCTGTCGGAAAACCATGATGGAGATTCTTTGCGAAAGAAGTACAGAAGTGGAAAAGATAGATGCCACATTTTCCAATACCTTTTGTTTTCTTGTTCTCCGCATTTTGTTGTCTCCTTCGACCCGCAGGTAGAGCGAGCATAATTGAGGTGCATACGTGTGCGAGATTGTCCTTGGACGCGGTATAGTAAAGCTTGTTGCATAGCGGACACACCGGTTCTGAAATATAGTTTCATCCAGTTTTGTTGATCCCACGTCCTTCGAAAATGATGCGAGATAATGCCGGTCTAATCGTTGCCGCCCGGCGGGAAGCATTTGCCTCGCAACAGCGTCATGCTCCCGTAGACTACCGGCAAGCGAACAAGTAAGTCAACGGCCATTTGGAATCGTTTATCCTCCGTCCCCAGACTCGACTAATTTTCATTTCCCTGTTTCTCTTCAGGACACAGTCGCAGAAAGGATTGTCCACTAGGTTCCTGTTTGAGTGCGCTCAAAAGCTCGAAATGAAACCACTGACGTCGGCCACGGCCGCAATTCTGTTTCATCGATTTTTCCGTGAAATAAGCGACACCGAATATGATCCCTACGTAAGTGCCCTTAAGTCCTTAACCGGACGCCGACGGATTAAGAAATGGGGTGGGCTCGTGGGAAGGTGTTATCAGCATCATCTTTGAAGTGTGTTTATTTCTTCTCACGCTTAACGCCCTATACAGAACGGAACCCTTCACGGAAAGTTGTTTAACAAACAATAATCGCCATGAACTTTTGCAAATCCCGATGCCCGTTTACATCGTAAAAATCTTCTTATAACTGGTTTTGGTTCTTTTATGTTTACCCTTTTCCACTCTAAACAATCAATGTTAATGCCCTCGAATTCATATTTATCACTTTTTTTTCGCTCCCTCCAGATGATTGCCTGCTCGTGTCTCTATCTGGCCGGTAAAATAAAAGAGGACAAAGTGCGCAAGCGAGACATCATCAATGTGGCCCACAATACCATCAACCGCGGTGCTCAACCGCTTGATCCGTGCGACGAGTACTGGGCGATGTGGGACTCGATCGTGCAGGCGGAACTGTTCATAGCGCGCGTCCTTAAGTTTGACATGACGATAGTGCATCCACACAAGTACATGCTGCACTACATGAAGTCGCTGCAGGATCTGTTCGGTGCGAAAGAATGGCACTCGATGCCGGTCGCCCGTACCGCGGCTTCGTTTCTGCAAGACTTCCACCATAGCCCGAAGGTGTTGGACTACAAACCTGCGCACATTGCCGTCTGCTGCCTAGCGCTGGCATTCCAGGTGTACGGGATCGAGGTGCCACTGTCCGACGAAGCAGAAGATTCGGTTCAGTGGTATACTGTAAGAAGAATCCTCCTTTGTTAACATTCCATCTCGTTACTCCCGTAAAAAGCATTAAAACATTATCCTTTCTTCCTTTTCCGCCAGGTATTCTGCAACGATTTGACACGCGAAAAGCATTGGGAAATTGTGGAAAGTATTATGGAAGCATATGCTATTGAATCTGCCGGCAACGAAAAGTAAACGGACGGGTAGTCTTGAAGCAGCTCCGTCCATCCTCATCCAACCGACTATGCATACCGCTGATTTCTGATACGTTGTTGTCAGTGTTTCGTGCGAATGTCAACAGAAAGTATTGTGGAAGAACTATTCTTCCAGTCCCCCATCATCCACCCTCATCGTTATTGCCATCTCATGGAAATCATCTCCATCAAATTACTGCGTGATAGGAAAATAACCGAAAGTGATGCCCCTCTGTGAACACCGAACTTCCTCGTCTTAAACCTGAAACCCCGTCTTCCGGAAGCCAAATTTTTCCGTGGAGGAGGGTAAGGGTGAAAACCGAAAAGCATTCGGTTGGAAGAGTTAGTTTTGTAAGCCTATGGGAAAAAGGAATAGCCAGCGAGTTCTAGTACACAGCGCCCAGCAGCCTCGAATGACAAACACTTAACTGAGAAGGCACCTAATCTCTCCGAGCAGTGGTTTTGCTTGCCGAAAATGGCCTGTGAGCGGTCTTTTTTTTACATGAACGTTAATAAAAGGATAATCTGTATTCCACGGTGAAGAAGTATGATTTCTTCCGAAAAGATTATGGTCTGGTTATTTAATTTGTTGCTGCAACTTTAAAAATGGATAAGATAAACCTGTATATCGAAGAATGATCGATACTTAATCTTACTTTCCGCTTTTGTATTTTGGTAACGGCAATTAGTAACTGGTAGCAGATAAAAATATCGAAAATAGTGACGAATCGAAATTCTAATGACACTCAATTTCAAGATCAGAGAAACATAAATCTAATAAAAAAAAGTAACTGATTACAGATTTTCATGTAAAACCAAGAATATTCTCAATAAAAAACGCAAAGAGTGGCATTCCTTTTGTATTTAGAACAAATCGTCGAAATTGAATTCTACCAAAAAATACATTTTATAAAAACCTTAGAAAAAATTGTTATCTTAGCATTTTGGTGATAGAGTAAATGAGTAGCTACTAAATGAGCTACAGTCGTAAAACTGTATAACCACATTTCTCCAAAATATATTCCATAACTATCTTGCTTAGTTTTGTTCCTATTGCCGATGGAAATAAGCTCTTTTTTATTTCCGTTTTAAACTCCTAAAAACCTAAAGGGAAGTCGAATAAACGAGTTATCTGACATTCTTAATATAGCAAAAATAGAGAAAACATACTCCAATTAACTCCATTCCTATCGGATACCATTCAACCAACGCTGTGATAAACAAGTGTTCCACCACATATTCAAAAACATTGCAACACACATTGTTTTTTTTAACAATTATATTCGTGATCGTCACGATCTATTTTTTTTATTATTTCGTCCTTTGTGCGGTAATTTAATATGTATGGGATTGCCCTAGACACAATCATTTTTCTTGCTGGTTAGCGCATGTTTAAATGAGAGACTTTTTAGGTTTTTGCGTTTCAAACAGTTTTCCTCCAACCCGATGCTTTAGCTTATTAGCGGTAAATTTACATTAAATTTCTTTCCATCTTTTACAACGGCTACGGCTAGCTGCACGCGCGAGCGATACAATGTGTTAACATTAAACCATTTTTTTTTGCTTTATTTTTGCATTATTTTCTGTGTTTGCTCGCTCGCTTTAAACTCCCTTACCACAAGCTGCGATCTGCTGCTCCGGACTTGTACAATCATACGAAGAATTGTGCTCCTCTAGAAGTGTGTACTACTATTCAACTGGTTCATCTGGCGTGGCTTTGCTTTTTTCCTACCGCTTGCTAGGTTTGGGGTATCTTTTAGATACGGGTTTCACACATAAACTGCCGGCATTGTAGTCGGTTGTTTTCATGTTGTTTTCAATTTTTATTCATTTTTGTGTAATACACTGCCTTCACTACAAAATAACTTAAATGGGATGGGACACAAGGGGCACAGGGTGGGAAGGTAGAATTGAAAATTAAAGAAATAATAAGTGATGAAACGATTAAATTGCTTAAGCCATTTTGCGTATCAGCAACAGACGGTAGCGTTTTATTTTGCAACTCAATAGATTATTAAGGCGGTAAAAACGAACGTAAAAAACTAAAACATAAACTATAAAGCTTAGCGTAACCAAATTTATTGCCTTAACATGATGTTTGTGTGTTTGCGTAGGGGGGGGGGGGGGGGGGGGGAGTAGAAAAAATACTGTCTAACAAGGAATGTCGCAAATGATTTCCTTTTTGTGCTTTTCCGCTCAATGCTCGTACGTGAAAAATAAACTTCGCCAGAAAATCAGACTAATGTGTCGTTTTGAAGGGCGAGTACGAGGGCTCGTAAAGGGACCTCCGTAATCCGTCTGCAAATATTGGTGGTTCCGGAAGCGGAAAACATGTGTTATAACATAATCTTTGATTAATTCCGTTACTTGGCACATGGTACTTGTGGATCGAGCTTAGCCTGGAAACTATGGTCACATACGTAGTTTTTTAATTGTTTTCGTTTTTTTTTCTTCTTCTTTTTATACTTTCACTCTCATCCTTTTCCGGTGGTGATCTAATCAGCACGATCGCTTCACCCACCGTTACCGCTCCGTTACATATCATTACAAATTAACTAACCGTTGGGTGTATGTGTGTGTGTGTGTGTGTTTATGTTTGCTTATGTGTTCTTGCTTTCTGGACTAGATTTCAAAACAGAATATATATTTCTCTTTTTCATTCATTATTCAGTTTTACCTCCATTCGTTTGAAATTAAAAAATATAAATACACATTTTACATAGGATGCGATCACTTCTAGCGGGTAAAGGTTACTGGTTTTGCTTTAACAGAAGCTTGGCTTTTGCTAGTAAAGGAAAACGGGTTCGCTCGAGCATTAAACAAAGAAAGAAACGTGGAAGCGTAAGCTGCCTTTCCGGACATGTGGCCAACATTACATTAAACTCGTCTATATAACATTCAGTTCCCGATCGTTCGTTTACCTCCAACGGGCTTCAGACGTGGGTGTTCGAAAGGAGACCAATCGGGGTGGATGACATGACCTTCCCTTCTCCAGATTACCACTCTTAGCACCAACCTCACCCCTACGTTCCCTATGCTGTCCTTCTTCCTTCCGATTGCCTGAGCTGACTGTGTCCCTTAAGCTTCACGCACGTCCTTCCGGATCTCGACCTTCGTTCAGTAGTAGTTCGTCACAGCATTGTTTTACGCTTGCGCATCCTTAAAAGCGGGGCACTGAAAAACTAAATAAGTTAAATCTGCTCACTTAACCATGTTCGAACTTTAAACGGTTTTACTTTATTATATGTATTTTGTCGTTTTTCGATGTACTTTGTCGTAGGTGTAAAATAAAATTATAGATTCTTCTTATTCCTTGCGTTAAAAGTTAAAATAAATACCATTTTTAGTCATTCTTCTTACTTATCCTTCAACACTCGACACATCCTAGTCTCTCTCTCTATCTCTCTCTCTCTATTTCTCTCTCTTTCTTACTTTCTCTCTCTTTATATACCTTTTCCATTCTTGTACCATACATACATTCATTTGCACGCGCATTACCGTAATCTTTTAACTAGCACTTTACTCGTAGGTTTTGAGGCAACATAATTATGTACACATTTTGTTTCCATCAATCATTGAATTCTGTTTCATCCTTCATTTTTTCAAATTAAATGAAAAAATAATCAAATTTCCCTCTTAAAACATAATGGCAAATTTAAAAATATATGTATATATGCCTACAAGTATGTAAACCTGCAGAGTCTACTTTACAGAGCAATACCTAAAGCATTGATAGTGCCTCTCTGGTACTGATCGGATGCAACTTAGTTCCTTTTCGGATGATATTCGGTTGTAGGTTTAGCATTCGTTCGTTGACGTCGTCCTTCGTCGACACCAAAAACCCGCGTAGAGAGCGAAGAGTCAGGAGATGGCCATATTTTATGTGAGGTTTTTTATATGTTTCGTTTTTTCACAAACAAGAAGCAAAAAGTTCCACACACATCAATCCACTGCCGCTTCACCGGCGTGCAACCATTGCAGTAGTGAACGGCGCTCCTGCTTACTTCTTACCCAGCATCTCGCGCCATTTCATGAACTTTTCCTTCTCCTCCTCGAGAAACAGCGCCTCGACGCACGCCAGGAAGTAATCCGTTCCGAAACAGCCCTCCCTGTGATGGTAGGAAAGGGAAGAAAAGAAAGTGCATTTGTAAGGCAGGTGGAAATAAACACATGATAACTTATGTCTCAAAAAGCAATTGCAACGAGTTTCGTTTCAAAAATATCTTGTTCTTCCGACTGATGCAAAACATGTATCCCACTGGCTTTGATCGGCGACGGTAAAAAATGAACCTTTTTCAGTTAAAAATACACGTAGATTTTTGTTTTAAATTTTTCAGTCTGAACAGAAAATTTGTATAAAAATGCCAAAATACAAAACCAAAAACGTAGAAGTGCTCAAAATGTGAAACAAAATAAGTAAAATACAAATAAAACGTACCATTAAGTCAAGAGAACTCAAATGCATAAAACATAAATAAACGGTGTAGGTGTCGTTGGTACATATTTGGTACTGGTGCTGATCGTCAATCGTTCCACTGGTACTCCTCCTTCGTCCTTTCTGCCGGAGCGGAAATTAAGGGGTTCACTCCAACATCCTGATACTGGGAAATTCTCAATGATTCGGCTCTACGTCTGTCCGATAGCAGCTGGGCCCAGCGACCTGTTCCAGCGCTCCACACAGTTCTCCTGCATTGGCATCGTGGCGTGGCGCGGTTTCGCATCCCGAAATCTTTATGGCCGAGCGCTGGAAGTCTAGGAGGAAGGTCGGCTGCCACGGGACCCTCGCAGTGTACGGCGGTTTTATAACGTGTTCGGATCAGCACCGTTCAGTACCTTGATCAGTGGTTTGAACTTTTCGATCTCATCCGTCAGCTGTAACGCGTCTATGCACCCTTTGAAGTAATCTGTCGTGAAACACTGCTTCCTGCGAAGACGAGAGAAACGCACGGCGCCAACCGTTATGGTTTAGATATCGGGACTGCTGGTGTGATGCGTTGGTTAGCCATCCACTGTTAGTAGTTTTGTAAGTAGTAAGTGCTCCATGCCATTATGTCAGAAATAGAAGGTTCTAGAAAGTAATTACACAAGGTATTGTTCCTAGATATCATTTTATATAATTTGTTTTATGAGAAAGTTTAAGCAAATCAAACAATTTTACCAAAGTTAAACTGAAAAAACATTTTGTACATAGGGAACATTGTTAACGTATTTTGTATGCGACGGATATTCAATATCGATTTTCAATGTTGCCATAATCGTTATATGCACCTGAATGTATGCAACAGTAGCAACATCTGACAGTTTTAGTACAGTCAATGGTAGTTTTGTTTATAGTAACCCGATTCATGCCGACGTACTCGTTCGTTGCAAATTAGTTTCGTTATTGATTGATTATTTATAATTTTAGTTTTAAAGAAACAACTGGAGCTATGTCACATTAGTGTTCATCAAGTCCAAACCGAAAATGAGGACAAAACATTAGTGCTACTATTTATATGTAAAACACCTCTAAGACAGTTTTATTACCTTTTCTTATTGAGTGTAAATTTTGAGCTAAAATAACTGGGATTAATTTAATTATTCATACAATCCCAAGTGCAAGTGATGATTATTTTTAAGATTTTCATTATTTATTTGTACTAAATGTTGAACCAAAAAAATGAAACGTCTGAAGAATTTATTTTTTAAACTGCTGTGACAGTTTTTACACGAAGGCAGTTCTAAGATCGAAACCAGATTCATCCAATTGCATCTGATTACGCGTTAAGCTGCAAGCGTCGATCGTCTCACCGATCGACGCCATCATGTCTGCCAGCTTCTCGAAATCGTATGAGTGTGTGTGTGTGTATGTATTTTCCAAGTTCCGCAACAGCACCAGCAGCCAGCTAGCCAGTATATGTTGCGTACGAGGTCAACGGTACACGAGCCCATGCTACCACTATCCCCGTTTCTTATGATCGTACCGAGCGATGCTCCACCGTAGCGAACTAACGATCGCGGGCAAGTACCGTAAAGGCGCATGAATTACCTTTCGTTACCCTCCCGAGCTCGACCAATTCGACAAACTTGCCCCGAAGCAGCTAACGGGGAGCCTGACTGTCTGCCGTACTAAGTTTTGAAACATCGTTACTCTGACCGTCCGATAAGATCTGCTCGGCCCGCGTGGCAACTTGAAACCTGATCATCAAACTATATTTAGATTATTATTCCGATCGAAGGTTTAATTGCCGTTAAATATAAGGCATGATCACTGCATGATTATAATCTGATGCTGTTTGTTTCTTCTGAACGTCAAACTAGAACTAAGATTACTGCCAATCAAAGGACTGGATGTTTGCGAAGTGTAAATTAGTGTTCGCAACTCATATTTATTCTAGAGATTTCCATACAGGACCAGATAGATCATTGATTATGTGGAACGATTCGCAACTATCATACAAGTACATGATTTAGTACAGTTTGTAGAGATTGTAACATGCAAGGTTTAAGTATAACAGAGTGTTTGAACTAATTTTTTGAACAGCTCACGAACTGTCGTAACTATTTTATTCAACATTCACAACAGTTTTTCTCTGCTCCGGCTTACAACGTTCCGCCCGGGACCTTTCACATCACCAACCGGTTCGGATGCAGTTAGTGGAATAGGTTATTATGCAGGATGGTGTTATTAGGAAGGGGCGAAGATAATTGCAGCACGCTCTGTTGCTGTTGCTCTAGCGCTCGAAACCGAGCCGAGCTTGGAACTTACTTGCAGAACGACAGAATCTGGGGCTCCCGGAACAGCGAGTAGCAGTCTTCGCATATCCGATCCAACCGGTAGAAGATCTGTTTGTTGAACTGTCCCTTACATTCTATGTCGAAGAAGGAGCTGCGCTTGGCGATGCTGTGGTGAGGTAAGGCTACGGTCGACAGTGGTACCAGTGCGATAATCAATGCCAACGAAATCACTAGATTGCGGGAACACATCTGCGAAGTAGAAGGATGCAGAAAAGCGGGGGAGAAAAAAAAACCGGATGAGTAAATCGTTCCAACAATGGCAACGCGGAGTAAAGACGAAACGAAATGAAAAGCTCAAACAAAACCACCCACTGTGTCCATGGCTCGAAGGTCGTTTGCTGGAAAGTTGTCTCGTAAAACTGTTTGCTGCTTGATGGGTTTTTTTTAGCAACCCACTTCTTCACTTCCCACATATAGGTTAAATGGTATCTTCAGAGTTTTTAAGGTAAACCCCGTCACCGGGGACTTTCCCAGATGTTGCTGACGCAGAGTGGATTGAAGGGGGTCCACACAGTTTTTGATTGGTATTCATCTTCTACAGGGTCGTTTCGGGGCGAATGATGCCAAATTTACGCAAAACAATTCCGCGTGGTAAAACATGACGTTGAGAAAGACATTTGATGTTGTTTGGTGGTAACTATTTGAGCAAACGCTCAAAGTTATCACCTATTTGACGGTTTGCGATGATCATCGTTTAGCGGAGGTATTTTTGAATATCACACCGGTTTCTTTTTACACTCATGACTTCATGGTTCATTTGGGCGGAATGTACGAAAGCAGTTAGCACGTCGATTTCTACGCAGTACCATGCGCCTCCATCGGCGGGTAATGGTTCGGTGCCGCCGTCACCCACGGGCGGGAAAAATAAAAAAAACAACTTCGTAACATGTACGTAAAAAAAACATTAAATAATAAATCACTCTATCAAACTGCGGGATTTTCGCTTTATTAAAGCAACTCACTAGGAGGAAAAAGTTACTTAACCACTCGCAGAAGCGTTGCTTCGCAAGGAAAAATAAACATTGCCGTGGACAAAACAGGAAGAAGCGCCGCGTGTCACGCAGAACTGACGACCTGTTGGTTTCCAAACGGGGTGGTCCGGTGGTCGACTCATAAATAATGTCATAAGACGGGGGACGGCGGCGATTTGGACAACGCGAATTTTCAAAAGGAAACCGACACTCGACGCCTTCGCCCAGTGCAGTCGGAGCAAAGCAAAAAAAAAAGCGAAACCGCAGACTTATGGGGACAATCTTCAATGATACAAGTTGAGACGGGGATGTGAAAAAAATGTATAAAAAGATCCATATAAAATGAAAATGAATAAAAAACAACAGCAAACGAGCGGTTGGGCATGAGAAAACAATTCTCTTCTCCAAGTTCGTCGTGGAAACGTCGAAAGAGAAGATACGCGAACATTGGATGACTTTGGTCGGCTCGAGAAAGGGTGAAACAGATGTTTCCGCCTCCCACAGAGACCCTGGGACCACCACCGAAGCCAGAGTGAATATTGGCAACCTTTTTGTAGTTTTTTTTCCTTTTCAAAACTTTGCTGTTGCAATTCTGTCCCGATGAAGCTGTAAATCGCAGGACGCGCTTATGTATGCGCTCTTAAGCGATAATAAAAAAAATACAAATAAAACCCGCGCGCACATGTAAGCGCACAAAAACAGAAACCGCCTCCGGAGAATGTCCCACCGAAGTGGACGGAAGTGTATCAGGTTTTGCGGGCCTGGTGTGGTCATACCCGTATACATTGATTTATCCGCTTGCCCGTGCCTTTCAGTGGCTTTTTTTTTCCTCTGCGAGCCCGATCGCTGATACCCCAGGGACCAGCCGTTAACCGGTTTTGGGATTGTTGTTGTTTTTTTTTCTATTTTGCCCCGATCGGGGATTTCCTTCCCACCTGTTGAGTCCAGCTGTGCTCGGGGGTTCGTGGAAAGATATTATAAAATCGGCTTAAAATGCCACCAATGTGGGGGAGCCGCACTGATATATGGGACGCCGTTAGCAATAAAGGTGATACCCACCGCAACGCAAACCAATACTCCGCTAGAGGGGCCACGAACAACAAAAAAATACTATATTATGGAGATAAAAACCGAAAGTCACACAAAGAGACTTCACACACCGTGAGATTTTGATTTCTGTTTGTTCTTTTTTTCTGTAGTGCGAAATCGGATTTGTCTTGGGCTCATTAATTCTCAACACAACCGCATGGTTTGGATTGGGATTGCGGTGAGTTTTTGTTTGAATTTAATTTTGTTCGTTTTTTTTCAGGAGTTGGCAAACGTTTTCAACAAGTAATTAAAAATGTTCGTTCGTCAAGATCAAAGGTCACGTAAAAGATGAAAAATGTATACGTAAAGTTTTTTTTTGGAGCACAACATCTCAAAGTGGGGATGTTCTCTCTCCGAAGAAAGTTACTGTGACCGGAAGACGGTAAAATCAGCGGGCGACCTGACTCGAAATTCAAACCTCTGGCGTGGTGTTTCCTCGATACGCCATGGATATTCCCAAAAATACCCTAAATTGTAGCTATCAAAAATATTATAGGACTGTTACAAGAAAGTTAATTTGTAAAAAATGAATCGAATTTATTGACGAAATTGCGTAAATATAACTGTGATTGAGTGTGAATGAAAACATGCTTACTAGTTAATCTAGTAATAATGTAAACTTGTATCAAAAAACTTAACTACGCTTTATGCTTTGAATATTATTTCTTGTGCGCCTGATCGAAAGATTTCTGAAGCTTGGTTTGAGTTGCCCACCCCTGCCTTTTTTTCCAACGCAAAGTTAATCCTTACAAAGTGGGTGCTTTGCGGACGCTACCAGTTTGGTTTTGTTTTGTTCGCCGAATTCTAAATGAACCGGCTCGCGGTTCGCTTGTTCTTCGATTTATTTCCCGTCGTTTTCCGTGCCTTACGGCTAAAAAACCCTATCGCCTCGCAAGTCACCCAGCCGTCGTAAACAACTTTTCCGACATCTGTATTAGCAAAACGTGGACTAGAACGTGAGGTTCGGCCGTTGCAGGTGTTCCCGAAGCGGTATGGGTTGTTTTTTTTTATTTCCTCCTTCTCCGGGTAGCTCCCACGGTGGATTTATGGAAATTAACGACAGCTTATGCCACGAAACGAATCGAAATGTAACGGGTCGCCAGCAACACCGATGATGATGATGTTGATGACGATAGTGGTGTGTACGGTACGAATCTGTCTGCCCGAGAGGCCATCACCACCGCTACACAATCATCCACACATAAATCATCCACATAGTGTCCGGTGAGCTGTAGACTCATTCATAAAAACCTACCCTACTCGCTTTCCAAAACCCTCCCTTGCCCGGGGAGAATCCAAAGGATGGGTCATAAAACGGCAGGGTACGAAGCACGCGTTTCTTGGAACGTTTACAGGATGAAAGAGGGAGAGAGAGAGAAAGGAAATGAACTAGGGAAAGGTGGAGGGATTTAATGTTTACTTAATTATTTAATCTAAACGACACACGCAAACCCACGCATCCTGATATTCACCGGCTGCGTAAAAGGGTGCAGGAAAAAGGAGCAAAAGATATAGACAGAGAGAGGTAGAGAGAGAGAGAAAAGACTTCATAGCATCACCTTGCGACTCAGACGACGCACGACACAGATCGCGTGCGTGGATCATGAAAAAAAAAAACAGTCTCGCTTTGATCTTGCCGAGCACGCGGCCACAGACACAACATACACACACACACACACAAACATACATGCGGGCACGCCGGTGTCACATCTTGCTATTGGTGGCAATAAATAAACCGATCTCACATTAATCACCCACCCATGACACCGTTATTCATCGGTCTCAAAGGATCGCCGATCGCGGTACCGGTGGAGTTTTCAGTTTTCCTACCAAATGGACCCACTCGAGGCAGTGTTGGTGGTGTTGGTGGATTTGGATGCCGGTAGCGCGCGCGCATAGTACTACTTCCGGGGGCTCACGCATTCGCCCGCCCTTGACAGCCAAACGTTTTTTCCTTTTTTTTTCGGTAGGTTAGTGAACCAATCGAAAGCAAAAACGTAATCAACAAATATCCCCTAAACGACAAAAAAAAGATACTAAAACAAGGTGGAGACCGTTAACTCGCTGCGCAACGCAATTTGCCGATTCCGGTAGTCCTTGATCTTTCACCATCGCACGTGATCGATTCGATTGCCGAAGTTTTTTTTTCTTATTTAATTTTTTACCCTGATCCGGTGGAACACTTTTTTGTATGCGTGCGATGGAAATAAAATGCGCGCCACACGGTTTGCGAATAGGAAATGGATAAGGTTAACCCGCGCCGGTCGGTTCTTTTCGCTAGAAAAATCCACTCCCCATCAATCAGCCACATGGGAAGGCCACACGGCGTGATGTGGGGATGCGCCACATCAATGCACCCGACTCATTAGCCGTCGTATGGAAATAAATGCCCATCAAGATCTTCTACGAAGCGTAAAGAATTAATGAGATGATTGGGGGTAGAAATTGACAAAACATTTTCTTTTTTTACAACACAAGAAGCAATGTCGGGGAAGAAATTATAATTGGAACAATGATTTCAAATGCATCCGCGAAGATGTCTTTCTTAACAAAAAAAGGCATAAATGCAAGGACAAATCTTACCGATTAATAGATCAAGGATGTATGGCATTGTGTTAACCGTTGAGATAGAATTAATAAAGACACTCGTTCTCACTCAACTGAACTGTCTCGTACGATCGAGACTGAGCCTTATGAATCTTTTGGCGAGATTCATTCATATGAATCACTCACTAATCTCCATGATCTTTCTTTCATTGGCGTAAATATGTACATGCGACCAAAAAATAAAAGGGGTTCCATTTAACATTTTTAACTCATAACTTTGCATCAATTGATGAATCTTTGAGAATCATGAATCACTAATTAAAAGATTCTCTAAAACGCAAAGAACCGTTCAGATTCATGAATCTGAATCTGAATGACACAACTGTAATCGAGATATTAAAATACTACATACTTAGGCTAACATTTTTGACTGAACGGAACGAAGCGATTCCTTCCATCGAATGTCGGACGATCTTTTTGGCGTAAAATCCAAAACCCCCTTTTCTAATGAACTGAGCGTAATGTGATGCGATTAATACCGTGTAATGTCGGAAATTGGTATTTACAAAGGCCCACTCCTTTCCCAGCGAAACTACGCCGGCCAGATGGCGTAAGTCAGGTGTACCTCAATTGACGTGAGCCGAGAATTGACGTCAATCAGGTGGCGGTGGTGGTGGTGGGATGGATGATGTTGCCGGATGCTCAGGTGATGTGTGATATCTGAATCGCTTACTTTTCCCCCGGCTTCTACTTTGCTTCTTTCAAGACTGCAGACAACTGGCCGAAATTAGTTGCTCGTTTGTGCGAGCGCGTTGAGTACTTTGTGGAGTTTATGGAGCTAGATTTTCCCACGGGTACCCGTAATGGATCTACCATTTTGAGACATGAGCGTTTGTTTTGCTCGATCAACGCAGCATTTAGCGTTTGGATAGGATTTGGAAACATCTAAAGTTTGCATTCCAACAGTCTGCAGTTCTGCACCGCACTGCTGTTTGATGGCAACGGAATGGAAAGAGGTTAGGTCAGCCGGATCGCCGCACTCGCCTCCGGTCAAGCATTCCACGAACCATGTCATGGCCCTTGTGATCCTTGCGGACTGGTTTTTACTATAAATAAACAGCTACCAGGGGTAAGAATCGTGGCTGCCGATTGCACGATCTGCCGCAATCTCCAAGTGCGACGACAAGAATGGCGGCCCGGCGATCGGGCACACGAAGGGAAAAGGCGTTCAATAGGCAACCTTCAATGGAGGAGGGTTTGCAGGCATGCACCTCTGCAATGCAGTCGGTGGCAATGCTTTCTCGAAAGGAAACCATCTGGTACCGGTTCTCCAGCAGGCCGCAGCGGGAAGTAGAAGCACGAGCGGGTAACAAAAGCACACAAATCACTGCAGAACACGTACAGACACTCACACACACACACACACACACACACACATCAGGTGAAGGAGGTGTTGCGTGCGAGCATCACACTCGTATTAGCAGCACCGCCAAGGGTCTGCTCATGTCGATCTTACAGTGTATTATCATTACCTTGCGCGGACAGGCCGTGGTGCGGTCGATACACATCTCAAGGTCGATCACATCGGATCGCAGCCGGATCGAATCGGAAATGGTCAAATAGCTGGCCGCTTGGAAGTAGCTAGAGCCAGTAGCAAAAGTCTCACTTTCAAGTAGCGTACGATCGGTGATTAGCAGCTGTCGCGTACGATGGAAGGTAGGAGTACAGCTACAATTTACAGAAGCTGACCACAAACGGACGCGGTGGGTTTGCCTCGCCGCTGCGGCAGGGAATGGTCAGAGGTGGACAGAGAACTGCAAGACAATTTACAGCCCACCGTTAATCGTGGCCCTTTTGTGCGAATGGTCCTCAAACACACACACGTACACCTTGTTGCTCCCCTCCGTAAGATTATGATGGCCAGGCCTACGCGGTTGCGAGGCCCTGTTTTCTTTTTCATTTGACGCCTCACTCCATTAAGGGTACATCTATTTTTAGCACAACGAGTTTGAAGCCCCAGGCAAACGCCTCCGTCCATTGGTTCCGTGCTTGGGCATGGGTGCCACGAACCTGGCGTAAGTTCCAGAAAATGCATCTCGTCTAGGGCTTTGCATGCCTGAGATATATAACTGAAACTGGCCCATGGAAGAAGCGTTTGCTAACAGATGCTGTACTAGGCGCATTGGAACGCTGTGCAAACTTCAGATAATGGGACCGAACGCGGAGTGAACAAATATTATTTCGAGAGGCATTAGCTGTACATCGCCACAACTTACTTCTTTTGCTCATCAAGCTTCTGGATGGACCACCCGTAGCTGTGAGATGTGAAGGATGGTCTCCAATGTAGCGCGCACCAATTGCCAATAACCATAAACCGTTAATGCTTACGCAAAGGTAGTGATGACATAAAGACGTCGCAGAGAATGTAAAAAAAACCGAATGTCTCCCAGTCGCTATCGCGACCGGAGCATGGGCCTTCTTCCTTTGGAAACTCCAACCGGTGGATTATCGGCGCTTCCTTTTCCTTGTAATTGGAAACCAATTATTTTGCTATAAAATCAACCGACCAGCGAACTCACGCGGCGCAAGGAAACACCGCAGGATCATACGGAAAGAGAGAGTGGAGTAATGTACGAGAGAGACATAACGATCGTAGTTGCCGGCGGTGACAAGTGGTAACGCTTAGTGGTTGGATTTATTTTTAGCTTACCATCCACGGGCAGACAGATGGCACTGGAGAGTGCAGAAGCAGTGTTGTACCCGGTTCCATGCGCAGTGCAATTCTACACTCCAGCCATATCGCTTTCGGTCCCTTGTATTAGGTTTTCCTTAGTATCTTCTGGAACGAATCGTTCGTCTTCAGAAAATCTAATACTTTTGCCTCGTCGCTAACCTAGCGGCAAATTGATGCATCTGCTTTAACAATATCGATTGATTTGTTTCCCCTCGCCTCGGCGGTAGATTGAAACTTTGCCGTTCAATTGGAGTCGATTAGAATGTGTCGGTGCACATCGTTGTAAAGCGGAGTCCACCATGGAGCGGACGCCACATTAAGGCCATTGCTCGGGGCCGCAAAAGAATGTCCCGGAGAGCAATCGGCAGGCGGTGTCGATTGTGATTTATAGCATCCAGCCAGGCTACAACGCGGGGGTACAACGTCCACCAGGTCCGCAATCACACGCCCAACGGTCTGAAGGGTCGACACCCGGAGAAGATTGACGGATAACTGGGTGTGCCATCACCGCCAGAAATTGACGGGTCTCGGACCAACGCGGACCTTGTGAGACCTGCACACGAAGGGTGCGGTAGGAAAGTTTCACTGCAGCGAATCAAGGCGAACCCGAGTGGTGACCGATTTAAGTTGACTTCGATTACGAATGTCTCGTCCACTTCGGAGACCGTCCACTATCACCGCGGAGGCCTATGATGTCATCAATTAACTTGATAGTGAACCGGAGTCGGAGTCGGTTGGTGTTTGTGTGTGTCGCTTTCATTTGCCGCCCAATTGCGCGGTGAAGTTTGCATCGGCACCCAATTGAAGCTCGATGAAGCTACCGGACAGGCGATGCGCGAGAATAAACATTTCAACAACTTCAAACAACCAAACATTGGCCTAGGCATACCCGGGGGGATGGGAAACCGGCGGCCCACCTTAACCCTGTCAACCGACCGTCGCTGGGAAGGTCTCGCCGTTCACACGCTCCCTAGCCACCCGCCCATTAGAACCCATCAATCACTGGCACACGCAAAAACATTCATAAAAGCATTCATAGCTTCAGTGTCATCCGTGTCGCTAGATCCTGCAAAGATCAGCAGCACATCGGAAGACGAACGGCGGGGGCCCCCATTGGAGCCGTGATACCTGCACAGCCACCAGCCAGACAGACCGGTACACATCCAGCTATTAATAGTCTCAATTGTTTACACATTGCCATCATCGGTTGTCGGCAAGCCATAAATAGATGAACCAGAGAGCCGCCAGAAAGCGCTGTACGAGCCACGCTTGTGTGTGGATACTATTTCCGATCAGATCGAAAGATGGACGTCAGGTGAACGTATCGAAACGGAACGAACGAGCTGACGCTCACCGCTAACGTCCGTAATAATAGCTCATGCATGGGGTGGGAGATGGAACCAGTGAAGGATACAAGGATATAGCCGCACGTGAAACAGAAGTAACCAATTCGGAATTCATTGAAGAGTGTATCAACCCATCTCGTTCTTGAACATATCCATGTCTAAGTCCACGTGGGTCATCAGAGCATAATAGCTGCTGGAAAGATTGTCAGTCAGTAGGATCGGCTTCATCGATCGATTCAGACCGTGTACAACGCATGATTGCGCCAAACTCTTTACGCCTTGCTTGACGGCAAATATCAAATTCTCCACATTGCCCAGCACGTGCTTATGGCCGCTCAATCATGCATTCTGTACTCCATGGGTTGCAGCTCTTTTTTCGTAATCGGAGATCCTCCTTAACGAATGATCGACTTGAAGGCTGCGACTGTTTGCAAAATATTTGTTCGGTACATTCATACTAACAAATTGACGATCGACAAACAGCTTCGTGATTCATTATCGGCGTACTTGGACGGTGGAGGATCAAGTGAGGCGAGTGTTTGTTTACTGTTTTTGGTAAATACTCCGCTGAATTGTTTATATAAACCCATTGGGGAGGGCGGCGTGCGATTGGGTGGACAGACGGACGGATCTGCCGAATCGAAGAAATGGATCCGGTATGATAGTGTGAGGCACTGGGATGATGGGCATATATAGCATTCACGCGCATGTGGGCCGTGTGAGGAGCGTTTGGCGAATGGAATTTCATTTTTCGTCCTTCTCCCGACTGCCGTCTTCCACCACCACCTTCCAAGGTATGCACATCCAGCCGGGGTGGCAGATAGCGGGAGAGGGGTGGCAAGACGCGTGATCGCTACGTAACTTTTTCTAATGGCATAGCCCATTAGGAGCGTTACGAGCTTCGCCGCCCCGGTCTGCTTTGATTAACCGTTGTGCTAATCGTTATTAGTTGTTTTGATCGTTATACTAAACGATGGAATGATAAATAAAACAATTAGCATTAGTCAGAGCTTAATTCCTATGTACACCCAACGTACACACGATGACTGAGGCGCAAATAATTTACATCTGGCCTGAACACGTTCCATTGGCCAGTTTCCATGGTTGTTGAATAACAATCTCTTGATTATTCCTTTGTAACACAAAGCTTTGGAAATTTCTAGCATTCGACTTTAGAATGAATTTTGCGTACGGATAAAATTGGGTATTTTTGAATAAAATAAAGTTTGCTCTTTAATTTTGATCGATAACGGCCCGCTCGGAAGATGAAATTAACATTTAACCGATGCTATCGTCCCAACCAACCATCCAACGAGCTCATGCTACTCGACCGCGGGCTTAACGGCGATGCACGCAGCTGTACGAGCAGACACCGATCCAATCGTGACAGACAGTATGGTACCAGGTTGGAGTAAACCGCAACCAGAAATGAATAAAAATACTACAGAGTGAAAAAAAACAACCCTCCACCAAATCAAATGTGAACCAACACTAGTGTGACAAACTACTCCAAGTCTGGCCACCGTAATGAACGGGTGGTGGTTGTACACGGTCTGCAAAGCGTGAACGAGGTGTACATTTTGTATCGTTTATTTTTGCTGAACATTAAATAGAGCAGCCACGCCGCGGGGTGGCTTTGGTAGACACCGGAAAGGGGTAGGTAGAGAGTCGACCGCATGTTGGCCTGCTGCCTCCGCACCGATTCCGTTTCCTTTTTACCACCCGCCTCGGCGTATTTATATATAACTAAATAAAAATGTAAATACGAATGTTAATCCGTTTTGTGTTTTCAGTGCACGTTTTGGTCAGCAAAGCAGCGCGCCATGTCCTTCCAACCCACTTACACCGTAAGTATGCAGCTATTGCCGCGCTGTTACCCGGGGCAACGCTTGATCGTCGTCGGCGATCGACGTCGGCACATGAAGGCCCACCGAACGGAAAGGGACAGGGCACGAGCACGCGATAAGGAGAAAGAAAGAGAACGGAGAGAGTGCAGTCCCAAGGGGTTCGGCACCGCACTGTCTCCTCGAATCCGGTCGAAGTGGTCGTCGAGCGAACGCCAGCGTGGAGGAGGAGCGGACTGGAGGTAAAACCTCACCGATTTACATTTATGTTCGCAGTTGATCGCGCGGACATTTCATCAGCATTTCGTTGACGCGTTATCGCGCGATCCAATCCACTGTGGCGTGAATCCTCCGGTGGCGGCGGTGCTGCCGACGGGTAAATATTGCGCTTTTTTTTTTCTTGACGAACCGAGGACTTTCGGACCGACGTGCGTGCTTGTGCGCCGCATACTGATCCGCGACCGACGGGAGCGATTTCGCAAACTGTCATCCCGTGCACGTCCACATCGTCGCCGCGACACGATCGCACCGAGATTCCTCGCTCGCTAGGCGACCAGAGCAGGCTGAGCGGCTGCGGCCCAGAGAGCAGAGACGGTTTGCCAGGCACCGAAACGACCGTACGGTAACACCTGTTCGAGTTTGGCAGCAGTCTTTCGAGCAGTCATTTTAGTCCTAGCCCTAGCGAGCGTTCAGTGAGTGGATGGTGATGACGATGATGATGCGGATGATGTGGCTGCTTTCTTCGCTTTCTTCGGGGGGAAAGGTGGACGCTTATTCCCGCATGATGTAAAGAAATTACTTAAATTCCTCTGCTCGCCACACAGGACACCAAGTAGCACTTACTTTGATTGACAAACGAGGAAAAGGGGCGTCAAAACTTCTAGACTCTCACTCCTTCCGACAGGCACAAGCCTACTTAGTCGCTCTATCGCACCACTACTTGTGTTCAAATACACTCTGGTGCCTGCTTAACCGACAGGACAACTGCAACTGCAGGACTTTTCACTGTATCACGTGACAAGGTGGGTGTGTTACCCCTACTACGCAATAGATTTTGTTGCCGAATTTTCCTCGCACGCACACGCTGCACCAAATTGAACAATCGCTCCTAGAGCTCCTGGAAAAAGCCAAAAGCTCGCTTTCACTGGCCCCTTCTAGTGGCCAACAATTCGCTTATTCTGCCTATGTTCACGCTTCAATCTCGCGCGTTCACACTCAACTCGTTCGACGTTCGCGGACACGGGTGGGAATTGCCTTTCGATTGGTTCGGGTTTCGGTCGGTGGTTATATGTTCGTTGATCGCCGTCTCGGACAAGACTAGTCGATCGCGTCGATCGATCGGTGATCTTAATCCAATCATCATCCGCTCCCCCTCGTCATCGTGGCCCCGCGTGATCCGCGTGTGTGCGTGTGCACGTGGTGGTGGTGGTGGTGGTGGTGCCGCAGCAGCTACCAACCCGTCCCGAGCGCGTGTGCACGTTCCGATTTGATGGAAACTCCAAACAGCTCCTAGCTCTCAGCCTAGACATTCGGGCGCGCGTAGGACTATATAGCCGGGCGTGTAGGCGTTTTCCATCCTCGAGGGAAATCGTTCGATTTGCAACCAAACGGACTACCATGTCCATCCATCATCCATCCATGGAGCGTCTTGTTTCCATTAAACTATCCGATCCTTCTCTCTTGTTTTGGGGAAAAAGAAAGGAAAGGATATTTTCCTTCAACTTCAACTTTAGACGGGTAGCAAAATTATAGACAGAGTGACCTAGATACCATGGACTATCCATAACTGAGTAAGTAATATTTTTCGAAAATAGCTTCACTTACGTTAGCGAAATACAAGCGTCAATAGCCGTGGGAGGAAGGGGGGATTTTCGCCCGAACGCATTGAAAATTGGTTCTGAAAATTCCACCCAAATGAATCATAGAGTTGTCGGCACCGTTTATAGAAAATCAGTTTAGGACGTAATTAACTGGGGGGAGTAAAATAAACAACTCAACCATATTACTAGTGCATCAAGAATGCAGCAGCAGTGCATTTACGTGACCTGATGTGATAATCGGTCCGGTTCTGTTTCATTCATGACAGCGTTTTTACCCCACGCTTAGACTACTAGGAGTGTATCACCGATCGACTAAAGAGATCACTTACTGATTGTTAGTATTACTTTCCGTAGTGGTTGGGAAATTTCCCACAACTGCACGAATAGTTCTCGGGTGGGAGGGAGAATTGCCAGAATCTCTGATGACTAAACTGTAACTTTTCCAGAAACGTCAGAATACCACGCGATACATCTGAGGTATAAATAGAAGCGAATTTGCATGGATGCAGTAATTAGGCTTACAAGGCTTTTTCCCTTTGAGTACTTGGATAGTCAGTCCCCTCTCCTTACAGGTGAGGGTCCGGTCTCGGTTGGGACTCGAACCCATGCCGTCAAGGTGGTGAGCGCCGAGCATGGGTCGATTTTCTAACCGGCGCTACCGCTCGGCCGTCGCAGACCTCCCCAGTAATTAGGCTTACTCCGGAGATTTCCACCGGATGTGGGCAGCGGATCGGGCCGCAAACTGGTCCATTCATTAGGGTGGACTCCTGTGGAGACTCGCCGTGACTTCCAGTTCGTCACTTGTACGCATCGGCCAGTCGCCAAGAGGGGCGCAACTGGGGAAAAAGTGAGTTGTGATTTTCCCGAGGCCCGAGGGATATCCAGGCGCACCGTCATTCCTGCTAATGCGCGTACATTCCCAGGATGGAGAGCAGATAACAACAACAACAACAAAAACCACCACACCCATACTAGATCGGAGTAGCCCATGTTCGCAAGCGGTATCGCAAGGTGGTTGGGCAGATAAATAAATCAATTATTTATAATTATACACTTTTATCATCGTTCGTCCTGCTCGCAGGGGTTGGCGGTTGGACAACCGGCAGTTCGGGGGGGAACCGTCCCACCGGGGAGGTGCATAGAACCTTTTCTTGCTCGTTCGATCCGCGGCCGGCGACCGGTGGCGGTGTCAACGACAGTTTAAGATGTGCGTGCATGTGCCGTGACACACCCCTTTTCTGATGGCGCATTTCATAACGTGACGTCGACGTGCGATGGCGCAGCGGATAGGATGCTGGTGCTGGTAGGGTGGTTGGGCGGTTGCAACAATAATGACGGTGGTCCCTCGCCCCGGCGCGGAGGTTTGGGTCGGAGGACTCGATCACCGCGGTCGGTTGCTCACCTTCGCCTTGCCGACGACGCACGGCTCGCGCTGTGTGTTCCCGAGGGTGTTGCCGTGGTGGACCTCGTCGTTGTCGTCGTCGTTTGTCGGGCCACGGGTGCAGATTGCAAAGGAATGCGTCCTACAAACGCAGGGTACTGCACTTTTTCTCTCCGTTGCTGCTCCTTCTGGCGTGGTGCTTTTCTTATGCCTTTTCTTCGTTTAATGTTTTAATATATGTTTCGCGCGCACCACGCACCGCGAGCCCTGGCGCGGAATACTGAGCAGTTCTGCGTTATGTCGGTACGCTGGCAGCAACCGTACGCCGTCGTCGTGCGTCGGCTCCCGGTTGGCTGCTGCGGGGAAAAACCACACGCAACGGAACCGGGCCATGCACCGCGGTGCCGGTTTTCGTCTTGCGACGGCGTTACTCTACGGCCTAGAGGGCGTTGCCACTTTCCAACCCGGCCGGCCACCGACCGGTGAATGGTGCAGGCACCGAGCTGGCTGGAGCATTGTATTTAAATTCGTGTGCCGAAAGGAATGCGGACAATTTAAATGTCAAAGTGTTGATTACAGCGCTGCATCGGCGGGGTGCACGAACGCGATGCGGCCACGACCCGCGTGCGGAGCATAAAACATAAGCCGAGCGGGAGAAAGGACTAGGTGTAGGCGATCTGCGATAGGGTCACAGTTACTCCCAATCGCAACCCACAAGTGGTTTCACGATTGCAATTCCACAATGGAAAGGCAATAGCCCGGAGGGGGGCATTTGTTGCCTAGTTTTCTTCACTGACAAAGGTAGAAAGGATAGAATGAAGTAGGAAAGAAGCGAATGTAACAGAGCCGATAAGCGTCAAACACAAGCGTAACAATTGATCAATGAATAAACATGCGAATGTGTCACACAGCGAAATTTCACCCTGCCCAAGCGATTATTGCGTACATTCTTAGAAACTTGTTCAAATTGATTCGACTCATCCTTCGGGGGTCTACCACGCGAGCAGCATACTTAAAAATTGGCCGCAACCATGATGTCACGCTTAAAAAGCCAACATTTGATAAAATGGAGTCATTTCGGATTCATATGCGATTGTGACGCGAGCCAGTACGAGTAGAAGCAGATATCCCTGGTCTAATATTTGGCAACACAGGCGCCGCGATAAGAAATTGTGTGGCTGGTCGGCAAACGTCATCGCAGACTAGGTTGGGGCGCATTACATCTTTTCCAAGAACGCCAAGCGACTTTAAACATACTACTGTGTCCAAAAAGTAAGGTGCAATTGGTGCTCAAACTGTGCGCGTTAAAGGTATTGGCGGATTGTTATTTTTTTATTATCAATATATGTGTTTTTGTCTTCTCCAGAAAATTTCATGTAAAAATATTCATCCGGATAGGAGATATGGTTTTTTTTGTGGCCTACTACACGTTTGACCCTCGATTTTCGTCCCTAGCCTCATTTGGGGAGCAAAGAATTTGCTTAAAATTTAGTATGCGTAACTAATTTTTAGCTGCGGATTCGTTGAAATAGCTTTTGGTGATGCAGTAATGTCGAAAAAAAAATGTTTGCGAGGGGTTTTGTGAATTCCAAAATGGCCCCCATGGCCACTATGGCCAAAAGGGCGTCATGGACCACATCATCCTCAACGGTTCCTCATTTGACGAAGCTCACGTTCAAAATATTAAGGTATCAATGTTAAATAATCGTCGATTGATTATTAGAGACTTCACCGATAATATTAAATTATCGAAAGTATCAGTAAATACCATTTTAGACGAGGTTTTGGGCCTGGAACTCGACTGGTACCAAAATCGTTGAATTTTTTTGAAAAAAGGCGTCGCGTTGAAGTGGGTGAAACAACGCTATCCGACTAAATTGACAAGACGAAGTGCATTATTACTGTGGACGAGACCTGTAACTATGCTTAAGACTGTAAAACAATCAATCAATCGAATAAATACCGTGCCAGGAATAAGCCATGACCAAAAAACTAGGAAAACGAGGGCCATACGTGTAGTAGCGCACAAAATAAATCGTATCTCCTATCCGGATGAATATTTTTACATGAAACTTGCTGTAAAAATCAAAAACACATATATTAACAATAAAAAAATAACAATCAGCCAATACCTTTGACGCGCACAGTTTGAGCACCAATTGCACCTTACTTTTTGGACACAGTAGTAAATGTAAATAATTGTCGATGACTTATGCATTGGAAGACGCGTGCAACACAAATTGTTCTTGCTCCGTAAGGTGCACAGACATATTCTGAGTGAAGTTAGTGCGTTTTTTGGATACTAGCGATATTTCCTCACAATTTCTAACAATATCATAATGGCAACTAAGATTTATAAAAGTCAAGATAGGTTTGGAAGTTGAAGAAAAAGTTAAACAACAATAATACATTTAATATATAAATACTCTGTAAAACGTCATCAATGATATAAAATTCGCAGATCGATCGGAATCTCAGGTGGTAATCCAGCTGCGGTCGACCGTACAGAAACAAGCGCAGCATACAACAAACAGAGTAGCGTTACATCCTCGGCTTAACAATAGTGACGTGTTCACGATCAAGAAGCGTTACCATGGTTAACCGATGACAAAAGTCCAATGATCAATTTTTATTGGAAAGGTTCACTTTTCTTTAGAGGCGAACTCGTTGTAAAGAAGACTTCTAGAGAAAGTGAACAATTAGACACGTGTGGGTGACACATGACAAATAAAGCGTACTATGGCTCATGTTCCTGCGCGCGACACGATCCGCCATTGAATAATACGGCTAGGCGCTAGGCATCAATGCCCAGTGCCGGTCGGTGGGAAACGTGTCGGCGTCCGTATCGGAAACACTTTCCGTGACCGATTGCGCAAAAGGCTCCACATACGCATTTGGCGCAAGATCGCGGTTCCGTCGGGCACGAGGATGGACCCGTTGCTAAGCGGGAGGGAGGCTTCCGATAGCACGGGAATCTTCCCTTGAGCACGTCTTCACAGGGTTCGGGGGATAAGCGCGGCTAGTGTTACGACCCAGACACGACTCGTAACCCTTTGTGCCGAACGAACCTGCGTAACGCGTTTCACTTTCGAAGGGCCTTTTTTGCTCGAGCTGCAAGGGTTACCGACACGTGTTTGTGCGTCTGGCCTTGAGCAGGGTTTGCGGAGGCATTGTTTGGTTGGTTAGAATTGGCGCCGAAGAACGAACCCAAACGTTCAGCCAACAATGCCGAACGTTCAGCCGATGCCAATCTTCATACCCTTTTTCCAAGAGGGGCGCCAACAGGATCGAGGAATGTTGACCGAATTGTCGCTCAGGCGAGCATCAAAGCGATGGCCCGACGGCGCGACTGTCCCCAATTCGGCGGAAAAACAAACTGTCACTTTTATGTCGACAAGCATAAAGTCACCGAAGCCAGCGCAAGAGGCCGGCTTCGCCATTCCTCAGGAATGCGACCCGGGATCGGGATCCGCCATCGACGTTAACAAGCAAGTCAGCAAAACATATTATTAGGCAGAACAACGGAATGGCGAATGCCCGTGGTAGTAGGGTTCTCCAGAGCATTCGGCGACCGACATCTGTGCCGTCTACTCTTCGCGAAAAGCAGAGTTCTTCGCGAGTCTCTTGGAAATTGACAGAAGAAAAATGCAGAAGGGACATCCTGTGCGGATCAGTACGTATTTTTGGCCGCGCGGTTGTCGGGGATGGCCAATTATTCGATATTTTTGTGGCTGTCGGTAGGCCGTGGTCGGCGGACAAAATGCTGTCAGTCACTGTCAGCACGCAACACCGTGGCCACGGTGTTGTACCGCAACAATGCGAACACGGCGTGCAGCATTCCATGAAACGCTTCAGGAACTTTCCCTCATATAGTAGTCCACACCATCCGTCCGTCACGACGTTGTGGACAACTTTTGCTTTGGCACTTTGGCTCATCCAAGAGTGTCTGGTCTTTGATCATTCACCAAACCAACTCCGGTGACATCTGTACGCTTACGGTCCGGGCGATATGATTCAAGCGTCGCAAATTTATCCCATTACCTCATGGTTTTTTGGGGACTAAGAAAGTCTAAGATATTCTGAACACGAACACAACACGAAGGATCGAAAATGTTACATCCAGAAAACGTCTGATGGAATGCAGAATAGTCTGGAAATGCTTAGTATTCAAGACAGATGATTACAAAAACAAATTATGTTGAATCATATGACTAAGCATCAACTACTCTATCTTATCTGCGTTGTAATAATTCCAACAACCTGTAGCGTCTACCATGCTGAATTAGGCAAGTTTTTGTTCACGTATGTAGTCAACTCTCGTCAGCTTGGATGGGGGTAGAAGATCATCTAACGCAGGAGTCGCCAATATGTCTAACAGTAAGCCTGTGTAGTCTGTAAGGTAAGCCAAACCTGATCTGCCTCTAGCCTTAGCCGTGGCTAAACTCGTCAAACGGGCATCGAGCGCACACATACTGGCACTATGCTTAGTCGTAAGGCGGCTGGTAGCAGGAACGCATCTGTCCAAACGTTGCGTCTTGTCAGTTTCTTGATAATTATTTTGTATACATATTTTTTTTTGGTCTTACTCGTGCGCTCCCCGAGCAGAGTATTAATGTTCGTGGCGGCTGCCATTGCCGCTGGAGCTGCTGCCACTGCTGTTAATCATTCTTAGTTGACTGCAAGCCGTCTTTCTTGTCTTTTTCTTGCTTCATTTTGTTGCCTCCTTAATTGAAAAAGAATGTGACCACCATTCCAACACTTACGGAGACCAGCTCCGAGAACTGGTCCACTTGGCGAAATCGCGGTGCGGTGCGGAGGAGAAAAAAGAAATTAAAACCAGAAGCAAAAAAAAAATCATGGTATCCACTGGAAAGGCGCGAATGACGTAAACACATCGCGAATCCCTACACTCTTACCCCCTCTCCTCCTTACCCTTTCCAACGCCATTAGCGCGCGTCCTTTTCGCGATGACACCACGGGGCAGCCGAGTGCCGGGTACCGTCCACCGGCTTCCCGTTCCTTCACCATCCTCCGCGAGGTCCGAGATCGATGCAACTAAGTGATCTCCAGCGGAGATCAATTTGGGGAGGGTTTTCCGTGTGTGCGGTGCGGACGTTTATGGTTACTGCAGGGTAACTTGCGCCACTGGTCCGCGTTGTTGCAATTAGACGTGCCCCTTTTCTCCAGCACCGATTACTCGAAAATTCTTGCTGCACTGGGTGTATGTACATGTTTGTGTGAGTTAAATTTTTTATCTTTTCCCCTTGCACGATTGCACCGTTGGCTGCAGCTCGTAAAACCCTTCTGACCTTCCAAAAATGTATGCAACGCACTGCCGAGAGCCGAAAGCTGCGCGCAAAGTTTTTTGATGTCGTGGCTTGGAGTTGGAGCCGCTCGAAACCGGTAAGGGCGGTGTGTTAGTGTGTCGACCGGGTCGGGGAGCCAGCGAGTGGTGCAGAGTGTTGTTGGATCTCGGCATGTGTCCCCGCACCGACCGTCGACTATTATCATCGCCATCATCGCGATCCACCATCATCAGCGGGCCGTGCATCGTCATATGACGAGCACAGCGTGTGTGGTGTCGCCGCGTTCGGGTGCACCCTTCGCGTGGTAGTGTGTTTGATGAAAGTGGGCTTAGGGTGTTACGTCAGATCGACACGATTTAAGCGACGATCGTCGCCGGCGTCCACGTCCACCCCGCAACTCTGCCCAGTCAATCTGGCTCTGGGTGGTGCGTAAGCGACGGGGCAGGAGACTGCTACCAACTAGGATAGTGTTAGTGCGCCGTGCGACTACTAACGAAAGTAGTTGGTTTGTTTCGAGCAATAGACACACGATGCAGAGGAGGGGGCAGTGGACAAAGATGCGAAAGTAAAAGTAAAGCATGCATTTAGTGCAGTCCGATGCTTAGGTCCGAATATCCCCGAGCAATATCTTGTGATAACTTGCTGTCGTATCCGTCAGAAATGTCGCAGCCCAAAAACGGTGAAAGTGAAAAGCTTTGGCTGTTGTACAGACAATGGACCTTAAAACCCAAAGTAACATACCTCAGAAGGGGCTTTAGGATATAAAGATCACATTTGAATACATAATGCAAACTATTTAAGAAATCGGTTGACTAAGCTAAGACTCAGTAGTCATCCCAAGATCATTACAAAGTTAGCAACAATCGAACTGAAAATTCCATGGAAGTAATTAAGTTGTCATACGCTTCCATGAATAGAAGGGCATTAGGAAGGATTCACACACAATCCCTCACATATGGAACCATTTCACCTTTGCCCACCAACTGTCATTAGTGGTCTTCCCCGCCGTTCATACACCACCGACGACGCCTACGACGACAAAGATGCCGATTAAACGATCGCGGATATCGCGCAGTCACCCTGTATCGGACCCGTATCGAATGTGAATGCGTGCATACCGCAATATGGCACGGCGTGGTATACGAGGGAAAGCCACTACGAAACGGCACCGTCGGTATTTGCTGTACGAGTAACCGGGAGGCGCAGCCTCGGCTCAGCCCGCTCAGCCGCAGTTGCTTCCCATTTCCGTTCCGCGTCGTATCTTTTACCCTCCACCGGGTTTTCGCGATAGCGCTGGCGGAAGGGCGGGTTAAATCGCATCGGCAGGGGGTGTGGGGTTGGGAGGCGATCGTACGGCATTTTATTTCCTGTCCTGTTGGTTTGGTCGCGATTAAGATCACCCGCCAAATCACACAGACACACACACACAAACACTCGGTCGAGCGCGGGTGCGCTCGGTTTGAGACTCGTTGGTGCGTTAATATCTCTATGTGATCTCACACATGATCGCTTCCTCAGTGCGTTTCGCCGCAAACTTCCAAGAAACAGCGAAGATGGTTCCCTTTGCATCGTTATGCATTTCCAAGCGTCTGCCAAATGCAAGTGAATTTTGGTTTTTCATTCGGATTTTAGTTGCTGCTTGTTGGGGTGTTTTTTCGACACACATTTTTCATTTCTTGTTTTGTGACTTGTATTAGTGCCATCATAAGGTTGTTTTAAATGTCGCATTTCTTCCGTTTATGTTGCTTGTTGTTTTTTTCCATTTTTTCCTTTTTGGTTTTTGAGTTTTGTCTGCCTTTTTGCCTGAAAATGTATGGGATTTGACAGATGAAGTCGACCGTCCGATTTTATTGTACGATGAAATCAAAATCGCATGTTTTTATCGGATGTTTGTTATCTGTCAAAAACATTGAATTTTATTGACCCGGAATTGAGGCTTTCCTATAGAAAAAATAATAAAATTATTTTAATTTTCTTAAAATTTAAAAAATACCAGAAATTGCGAACCTGACGTTCGATAAAATATCGTGCAACAAAGCCCTGACACCAGTCCAAGGGGACAAACGTAAGGTGGTTTAACATTGTTGCAAAGTATGGCCATTTATCCAAAATAACAAAATAAGCATTAGGCATGTGTAGCATAAATAAGTCTAATAAAAATAGTATTGTATTGGTCCGTTCTTTCTGACAAATAAATTGTATGTTTATGAGCTTTCATATGAAGCGCTAGATCCCTTCCCAAAATCATACTTCTTCTTGGCGTAACGGCCGCTTGGTCATGCCTGCCCGTTAAGGGCTTACGAGACTTGTTTCCCTGTTGTACCCTGTTGTTGAGAGGATAGTCAGTCCTCTCGTACAGGGGAGGGTCCGATCTCGGTTGGGATTCGAACCCACGCCGTCGAGGTGGTGAGCCCCGGCGCTCATGGGCCGATTTTCTAACCGGCGCTACCGCTCGGCTGTCGCGGACCCCCAAAATCATACTATCCATGTTTATATACGATCCTTGTGCTATAAGATCGTTTCGGAAAAGTGTGACTCATTTGATTTGATTGCTAAGTTAGTGAAAGCTGAAGGATTAACACCCCAGTTACCTTTTGTTTTGTCTAGGTTCTACAAGCCCTCTTTGCTTCTGTTTCATACGCGATAGTCACGGTAACTCCAACGAAATGCTTTTCCTCCTCGGGCTCTCCAGGCAGGATCGACCCTACCGTTTCTCTCAGCCACCTTGTCCACTGGTTGATGGTTAAAGTTTTAAGTAAAGACCCTTTTCCTTGGGGCTTCAGTTGGACACACACAAACACAACCGGTTCACATGCGGCACTCTTTTCGCTCGCGGATCTTTGTTTTCTTCTTCTGCCAACTGAATTAATCAATGGACGGCCGATTTTGCACGAAAAAAAAATCGGAGCAGGAAGAGCGTTCCTAGGGGCAGCACACCCCAACACGCTGTCGGCTGGCCCGGAGCTCCACCAGGGCGCTACACTCGGCTACTTTATCGCGAAGTCGTTAACGGTTTGTTATGAGAGCGATATTTAACCGCACGGCGCGCCACACTTTAATCTCCGTTCCCGCCGGAACGTGCAACCGAGCGGTGGCTTCCAGGGGTTGGTAGGTTAAGAAGGCTGGCTGCCTTTAGTGTAAACAGAACCAGTTTGCAACACGCTTTCGGGAGCGGACGCGCGCTCGCTCGGGCACGATTTTTGCACTTTGTAGAAGGTTAGCCAAACCGAACAACCGCAGCCGCCGCCTGCGGGGCGGATGTGGATTGGAATATGTGTTTTTTTTATTCAACGTTTTTTTTCAATTCGTTTTGCCGGCTTCGGTGTTGTGTGTATTTTTCAAATTATGTACTTGCCCTGTTTGCTTTAGGTCGAGGCGAATGAAAATTGCACCACGCGATCAGACGGCTCGAGAGATCGAGACGCAATTCCGTCCCTATCCACGAACGGCACGAAGAACGAAAACCAAAAACAACATGAAGAAAAACAAAAATGTAATGGAAAACGAAAACTCCAGACGCGTCGTGAGAATAATTTTTCGCAAATTAAACAAACTGCCGGAAAATCAAGCGCACACACATACACACACAAACACTCACACACTGCGAGGGCACACACGCCACCGGCACAATGGCAATTTGGGAGGCAAAGTAAAAACGGTTTTTCCGGTGCACCGGATCTTCACAGAGAGGTTGTAAATGCTGCTGCTGCTGCAGGCAAGATCGGCTAACACACACCCAAACAACAGTCACACCCACACCGGCGCACGCTTGGTGCGTGTGCTTCGCTGTACTTGCGGGTACTAAAAGATCGTACGTGCGACCCGTGCGCGAATTAGTGCGCCGTTGCAATCACGGTGGCGGTGCGATTTTCCGTCACCAGCGACTGATCCCACCACAAGGTGTCGAGCCACCGACGGACGGCAGGGCTTTGCGACGCGCGCTTTTCCGTAGGGAAAACACACAATGCGTAAAGAGTGACAACTGGCGACACACACGTGAAGCGTCGTTGTTGTGTTGATGCCCGTCGCTGCGAAAGGGTTTCGAGGTAGGGCGCTTGCTATATATCGTTCCAGGCACGGTGTAGAGTCGGTCGGATTCGGGTCCTACCGCGGTAGACTTCTCAGATACAACTGAAGGCGGGTTTATCTTTTCTCCACTTATACCGCGCGAACACGCGCACGATCGCGTTTTCCCGCATGCCCGACACTCGTGAGTGTTGTTGTGAGTGCTGTCTCCCTTTCTCCAGCTTGCTTTCGCTATCCGCCCGACGGAGTTTCGCTTCTTGCCTTTCGCCGAGATGAATCAGCCGAGTGGCCATTCGCTCTGAGATGAACGTCTTCAGCGCAGCCTCCCAGGCACGATGCAAATGGTGCCAGAGCCAACGTACTTGCATCGCTCGGTACCGACTGTGGCCCGCTCGGGGCTTTTCCTCCGCCGACGGCTTCGCTTTTCTCGTGTCGCTTTCCCCCTCGGGACACACTCTCACTCGATTTCCATCTCGGTGGGTCTCGGCTGTCGGTTCGGATTCATTTTTGTCGCACGAAACAGATGGCGATGGCCCCGATGCATCGCACATGGTATGCACTTCTGCAAAACGAATCGCACCTTCACCGGAAGCCAATTGTCACTGGCCCAAAATTGCATCCGACACACGAGGTCTGCCCGTCGACGGCAGTTGCCCAAAAGTCCCACTCTCTCTATCTATCTATCTCTCTCTCTCTCTCTCTTTCGGGAACGCCAAGATTGCAGGGCCAGATAATAAATGCGGCAAGTGAAAATGAAAACCAATCCATTCAACACCACACCATCTTTTACACACCTGCACTCGAGCGGATCTGCATTGGATGACAATGCACACGGAACTCCGGTTGGGATTTGGGTGAGGGCAAAGCAAGCCAACCCCTGTTGCTCAGGTAACACTGAATTGAACCTGTTGCACCGATGCTTGCAAGGAACACTGTGCCGTCGGTGGAATGGCCGCGTCTTGCCCAGTGCAGCGCAAACGATCACTCGCAGGGAGAAGAGCAAGACAGGCACGCACACGCTCGGACGGCATTATGCACCTGCATGGCCGCACACATACCGCCCCGGGAGTGTGTGTGTGCGTGAGGAAAGGGGAAATGCTGCATTTCACCCTGCACTTTCTTTCTTTCTTTCCGTAGCCTTTACTGGGACAGTGTGGACGGGGCCACCGTCACACCACTACCAGCGCAGCAGAGAGGCAAGTGCACTTGCACCGCTATCTCGTTGCAGCCCGATGCACTCTGGACATCGAAGCGATCTGAAGATGACGCGGACTTCACGACACGCGGATGAACGAGCGGTGAAATGAATTTGACCGCGTGAACGTCCCCGGCTCGATCATCGAAGCCAACAGGCAAGATGTAAAAATCAGCAGAAACTTAAAATACAAGAAGATCATCCACACCTCAACATAAACCTTGCTATTTTTTTAGGTCAATTTTGAACCTAGCAACGGTAAAAAATATTACTTTATTTATTTATTACTTTATGGCAAAACCGCCAGAGTAAGATACCAAGAATGGTATATTTTTTTGGGCCTTTATTTTATATGCAACGATAGCCAGTAAGCACCGATACCACCATCGAAGGTTAGTAAAGTTTGCCATAAAATCATTTCATTTACGACAAGTCATTACAAGAACTTGTGTCGGGAAAGGATGGAGTAGTTCGCATAAAATAATTAACTAAATGATTTACCAAAATTTTACCATAAATTAAACAAACTCAAATACAGACTATCAGAGTGTATTTTAGATTTTGTTTAAATCGTGTACGATCAATTACTATACCAAAGCATATTAATATAACTCATAAGCTTTGATAATAGTTAGTGATAAGAGACACAATCCTCCAATGTAAAATGATCTGCAAACATTTCGTCCCAATTATCACAATATTTCTTATGTCCTGAAAATAAAGTATTCAAAGGAAAGTTAAGTTTTTACCTGAAGGAGGGTCACCCTCGTCAAAGAAAAGATCAATGAGCTGCATTACAAATATTTTGTGGAAAACTTGATATCAGGAACAGATCTTGACGTGACATAGGTATACCACGGTGTGAGCTCCGATAGTAAACCATAAAGAGAAGTAAAACAGGGTATCGATAAGTGTTAAACCTCGAATAGCTTTCCAGTGCCGTAGCTCGGGCGGGGGAAACTGTCTGCATTGGAATTCTAGCTACTAATCGTTTCCGACAGCGTTTGTGAGAAGCAAATTGCTGCAAGGTGCCACCGATCGGCACACGACACAGTGGCCACTAGTTCCATCATCCTCGCAGCGTTTACGCGTTGGCCTTCCCTGTGCGGTAGAACAATCTAGCGCACTGTTTACACACCAGGCTAATTGATGATAATGATCAAATTGCTCATTTTATCGAGTCTGATGCAATTACTTGCCCGTAGCGCTACCCGCGGGCCCTTTCTTTTCTGGTGGCCCGCCATTTGGTGCGCCGTTCCGAAGCGTACAGGCTGCGGAGTTGGGAAACATGATCGGTCCACGATCGGCGATCGCGTCGATCGGGCGAAGGGTTGGCGGACTAGCTGCAGTTCGGTGGCACCCCGGGGGTTTCGATCGCAGCCAGACAGGAGTCGAGTTGCATGCATGTGCAAAAGTGCATTCAAGTGAAAATAGTCGGACATCGGTGAGCAACAAACACCGAAAACGGAGTTAGGAGAACGAATCAATTTACCGGCTCAAAAGCACCTAGTAAGTCTTCATAAAAGACCTGAAAGCATTGGATGTCAGCTATTCTGACGTCGACCGTGTAGTTATTTTTAGAATTCGATAAAAAAGCCCCTGTAACGCCACCTACTCCGGCAGGAAACGCAAAACGATGACTTCTGGAAGCAACTTTCCCACGACCTTCTACGACCTCCAGTGAGTCGTTCTGTACAAGTGACTCACTGTAAATTTCCGATAGTAGTGAAGAGATTGGAGGTACAAGTAGGCGTTCTAGTGGAGGTCGTGATTACGTGCGATGATGGGGCTTAAAAGATAATTGTATAGCTAGTCGACTGGACAGGGATCACTAACAACTATCAAGTTTTCACTGATTGCCCATTAAATAAGTATCATGCGCAGGTAACTGGGTAAGGGTATTTTCCCCAGATTGTCCCATTTGGTTAATGATCTAGCTGGTTATTTCCGCTTAGATCACCCTCACTGTACACTGGGTGAGCTAAAACAGCTGCTCATAGCGACACGTGAAATCACACTTTGTTTTAGCGAAAGTTAAAAGTTTTATTATTTTCCCTCCAACCACGTGCGACTTTGCTTTCAATGTTGTTATACTAGAATGGTTATTTATAATTTGCCTATCGGGTTTTGGGCTAACACGTGTTGCAAATTACCCAATTTGCGAGAAAATTGCCAATCGTGGGATTCGATTCTGAATAAAAGCTCACACGTGTTTCTCTTTAAATCGCCGTTAGTATAAGTGTTTGTGGGTTTGTAACCATGATCTATTTTCGATGCTTCGTTACACGGAAAAATAGACCGTTTTATGCAATTATTGAATTTTTTCACATAATAAAATCTTCAAAATTACGTGGTTCATCGTAATTATAACAAATTATTTTGATCAACGAATATATAAAGTTATTTTCATTATAAGCAATAACATATTTTGTCACATGCCGTCTTATTTTTTATAGAGTACTGTGCAGGGAACTCGTCTAAGGATGATAAAAAATAGCATGCAACAACAAAAACGAAGTGATAAAAAAATCATACAGCTTCATTTGCTATGAAACTACATTAAAAGTCGCCAAAGTACCAAAACGAACATCAAAAAGTTTGAATGTTGATACTTCGTTCGGATTATTGATGAAACAGTCGTCTCTAGAAAAATCTAGAATATAAATTCCTCATGATTCATGATATTTTTGATGCAACGGCGAACTAGGAAAGATTTAGAACATCAGGTGCACTAAGAACCTAACGTTACCTTGTATTTAATACTCACTTTTACTATTGATAGTAGCAGTCTCGATTCTCTACGGTACATGCAGTTACTACGGCAGCCGTGCAGCGATTTTCCAGTGGTCACCTTAGTGCGTCCGATCTTCCGGCCCGTCGCTTGTACTAACGCTTGCTTCGGGCAGGTATTAGTGTAGGGAAGGTCGATGGTCAATAGCAACGGACACACTGTCAGACACAAAGACTCTCACGCACACGGATTGCCTTTGTCGGTGTGATAGACCCCCCGAAGGAAGAAAAAAAAACACTCAATAGTCGCAAATTAGTAATCGCGATCACTTTATCACCGATGGCTCCAGACAACTGGGACCCGTAACAGGCACACGCGATCGAGCGCTATTTCCACCGGAAGTGCACTTTTTCCTCACTGGCAGACAGTCGTGAAATTTGCTGGCACGCTTTTGCCAACGGATGTTTTCGGGGTTTTGGATGTTTAGACTACGGTTGAACAACTTCTGTACGCCCGCGCGCAATTCCATCACACCCAGCATCGAGCGAACGTGCCGCAGCATCCGTGCCTCGATCAGAAGCGGATCCCATCACAGGTGGACTCATGTTTTGCAAAACTCTGCCTCCCTGGCCACTGGTTTCATTTCCCTTGACGACCGGATGTGAGCTTCCATTTTCGTTCCCCGCCGACGTTTAATTCCAGATTACGAAACTGCACCAGAACCGTGCTCCACCCAAGCGAAATGGTGGAAGTGGCTCGTAAAAGGGCCCTGCCACCGTTTGATTAACACTTCCACTGCTCCGGTGCGCCGAAGCAATTCCGACTACCCGACAAACAAATCACTTTTCCTCGGTCGGTACCGCCCAAAACGGCTGCGAACGGCGACCACAAGAGCAATTGCGCCACCGATCACCCGGATCGTGCCGTAATCGTTGGCCCAGGAAGATGGAATTACTGCGATCTACTGAGGGTTGGCTGCGCGTTTTCGATTTCGAAATTCGGTCACGGGTTCCTGTTCCGCCAGTTTTGGCACGTTTAAACAGCACACCGATCGAGTTCACTTAGGGCGAGCGAAAATGAAAGCCGCTGGGTATAAAAAACCTTGCACAAGGACTTTCTAAGAAAGCTTTAAAAACGATCCTTCGATACTCCCGGGGGGCCACTGGTTCCGGCGAGCAGTGTCGCTGCTATATCGACTGGAGCACAGCTCACGTAGGTTAGCGGTAGAAATGGTCTCACGATACGGCGAGCAAGTGACTTATTTTGGAATAGATGGGCCGTCTGTCTGTCGGCACGGTCCCTAATGGATATGCTCACTAACACCAGAGTAAGAGGATCATTGGGTAATTGAATTAAGTGCGCTCTGTAGCGAAACAGTGCAGTCCACATGTTGTGTCTATCGCCAACGGCAAAAGTTGTGCGCAATTTTTGGGTTTAACACGTTCCGTACCGCGTCACCCAAATATGGGTGACAGCAGTTCTTGTTCTAAAAAGTTTTTGACCCATAAATTAATGCAAATGCAACATAAAATTTATAGTTATATTAAAAATAAGTTATTAGGGAAGCTAAGTTTTTGCTTAGCCTTCAAGAACCGTCGGTTTAATAAATGTTATGAACAAATTTTATTTAAAAATATTGTACTAAAAATTGTGATAAAACGCTTGGTACGCAACGTGTTAAGCAACTCACTTTTAGTACAATTTAGTACATGAACATAGAAGCAATGCTGCAACAGTTTTAGAACAGTGAGCAAAAAGTCTGTCGCAAACACGGTATAGAAGTAATTTTGATTACAAATTCAAGGGACAATATTGTCATCTATATATATAAAAGTCAACGTTCTCCGTATATAAATATGTATCTATATATGTATGTAATCGCATCACACAAAATCTTCCGGGCCGATCTGCATTAAACTTGGCTGGAAGGTAGTTAATTTTATAAGAATGAATGATCTGAACTTTGTTTGTTAATACCCCCATACCTTCCTAACCCTCCCGAGCATCTACCCTGTGTAATTAAAGAAAAACAATTATAGCTATACGGTTATTGAACGGATTTTCACAAAAATTGGTACACGGAAATACTATTAGCATAGGTTAATCCTACTCTTTGAAATGAAGAAAAAAAATCAGTGAACAGTTATGAAAAGGATTTTTGCAAAATTTGGAGCACATGCTACTTAAATATGTAGCCATAATTTGATATAATTTCATACATCTAGGGGCAGGGGTAAGAGGGGATTCCATCCTACCCTTAGCTCAACAATCGTTAAAACGCAATATGGGTATAATTTTAGTAGTATTTGGCTTCACTCAATTGAATGGTCACAATTTTAGTGCTCAATATTTTCTCAGACTTCCTCTTTTTCTCCTCCGTACAAAAACAATGGCAATACCTATGACAAAAATGTAAGACATCGAATCGCTCGGCTATCCAGCTTGCATCAAATATAGCTATGCTAGAAAGCTTATTTTCAAGATTGAAATGTGCCACATCCTTATGCCTCCCTTTTTTCCTTATAACTTCCGATCACCAATGATACGTTATGATTCTGTGAAAATTAAAAACAAAAAACGAAAAACTCATATTTGCTACTTTAAACCGTACATTTTATGAAGTGGTTCCTTCTCCTCTTTTATTACAAAATAATGGTGTTGAATGGCTTAAAAAGCATTGATTCTAAAGCCGTAGATACAACTGTATCACGCACACTTTTCCTTCTGTTGTGCATCAAAGGAGAATTATGGGTGGCTAATTTTTTTGTTATCAGATATCATCAACTCAATTTTGTTTATATCATCACCCTTCTTTACATATTCTACAATGTAAAAACAAAATTCTAAGCGATCAAGTAAAGTAAGTGCTTAATTTAGAGATCCCATTATATTACAGAGTCTTATGAATTGTACGGAGACTCAACTGTCCTACTAAACTTGCATTTTTACTGATTTCAAAAATGGTAAAATTCAATAGTGTAATACCCCAGACACACAATGGAAACATTTTTAAGTTTCAATTTTTTAATACAAGTAAATGAATAAATTTCCAGCCAAGTAATGACTACTTCAAACAATAATTGAAGAGAAACTCTTCTATAAGAAAGTAAGATAGGCTATGCTCCATAGACATTTTGTTAGTAATAAATACAAATACATTATTGATACATCCATGCCATTTGCCATTCATTTCCATTGACGCTTCGGTAACAGATAGTTCAAATTTTCGCAACAATAGTTTTCACGTGACGTAAGCTCTCCTGGTTGTCTGCGCATTTCTCCTCTGCTAACGTCTTGAGTAGTCGGAAAATAAACCTAATATTCATTTCTTCGATTATGTCTTTACAAGTCGTAAGATGTATCTCCTGCCAATCCGACGAGAAAAGGAGCGATAATAGAAGGACCACAAAGGGCACAAATAACAGGTCCGTCGATTTGTCGCTCATTCGGAAAACGTTGCATTTGCCGTCGAACGCCGTGTTCTAGAGTGCCGGCGGTACGGCAACAGGTTCTTCGAGCGAAGCGCGACTAATGCATGACAATAGAAATCCAACCCCTGTCAACGGCAAACAACGATCGATCTATTCATCCATCCATCTATTATCCATTCATCGCCGATAAATACTTGGCGCACATTGGATTGTTGTTTCCCGTTTACCTAGTCGATGCGAAATCGAAAACTTTCCGTTACAATAATTAACATCCTATTTGTAGCTTACTGAAATCAATGGCGAAGATCCAGCTACGTCTTGGTTGACGAGACGAGAGAACCTTATGTAATAGGAAAAACTGAGCAAAAGAAAGTATCAAGTTAAAAATTGTAAAAATAAATAAAATCTTTTCACTCAAACCATTAAAAAACCAAGAACTAGTAAGCTTTCAAAGAATCTGTTCTACTTTGCCGGTTCATCAATTCCGATTTGAAACAGTAACAGAATCTTTGAAAGATACATCTGTATTGTATTATCGTTACACTTGTTGAAATGCTTTCTCCTATCACTTACATTGATTCAATTTCAATAATCATAGATAACAGAAAATTATTCTGGAATTATCATATGTAAAATTACTGTAGCAAAACTGCCCATAACTTGTGGAAAACTAGGTACAACCTGAAAACCCAAACTCAAAGCACGAAGTTTCAATAACACACGTGAAACAAATAGTAACGCCATCTACTTATCTGGGTTTAACTTGTGGCTGTGAGCAAGTTGCTCAAAAGGTAGTAGGAGAGTTTGTTCGATTATTATCTGTACAATCACAAACAAATTGCGACAGAAATAATAGTTTCAACCACCATGTCACAATGGCACCTCTAATGTTCTCTCCAGTAGTAGTTTAACTGATAATTGTACGTTTGAAGGTTCCGATCGTACGATACCAGGGTTGAACGCGCGAAACTGGCTTGCAACTAATAGCACGGTATGAAAGTTATTAAATCAGAGTTTACACAAGTCCGCGCGGGACGTATCGGAAATTGGCCATTGCAATGATATTGTTTACCTTGATGATGTTGCTAATTCTCGGTAAGATCGGCTCCTGGACCGTTGACGTTGCGCCGATGGTTAAAAAAGCACGAGTTTTCACTGGTCACTGGTGAGCAGGAGCGAACAATGTTTTCCTTATAAATGCACCTCTCTACAACGTACCTCCGCACACGAAGGAAATAGCCAAACGAGACACACTTTTGAAAATTTGAATAAAATCCCACCCAAAACTGCGACCATGCGATGTTCGACGGACGAACGATCAGGCTGAGGTCCCGCAACGCTGCTGCGGTTAGGAGCACCAGTGAAATACTTGTGGCGGCAAAATTGTTTTCTCATTTATATAGAGGAGGATAACGGAGCGAGCTTGAACACTCACAGCATCCGTATCAATCTGCCGAAAGGAGCCTTCGAATCCCGTCGCAGCTAGATACGCGGGAGGGAGTGCGCTTCCGCGTGCCGAAGTTGAACGCGAGAGGAAGAGATATCGACAAAGAGATATGAAATGGAGATATTGTAAGAGAGCAGCCAGCAGCAAAATGCAGGGAGAAAAGATCTAAAAAAGAACTAAAGAAGGGAGAAACTAATATAAACGAACGAAAACGACAAAAAAGAAAGAGATTCAATACAGTGGAAGCGAGCTGGAGAAGTACCGAGAAAGACAGAAGACGAACTAAAACATGAGTTATAAAAAAAGGCAATATAAAGATTTTGCACACAAGAAACCGGTAAACAAGAAACTTCAAAAGAAGGAGTTGAAAACGAAATGAATGCCAGGCACATTCGCGGTATCAATCGGAAAGCCCCGGGCTTGCAGCTACTAGCTTTTCGAAGTTAACCATAATTTTTATTTGACAATTTTTAAATAATAACGGGATTTTTATTTACCGACCAAAGGTTAATCAAAACTGTAGAATTTAAAAAAATGTATTTGCTACAACTTATTACTTAAAATCATAATTTGAAAGAATGTAACTAAACATTAATAGCATTATTCTTGGAAAACACGTTACACACGGCACCGATACTGCATCCATGTGATTGTGTTAATATAATATTAGCAAAGCAGCTAAATGGTAAAAAGATGGCACAGATAAGGTTTATTTTAAGCCGCTCGTTATTAGTAACAACAAAGTGGAGATTTAACGATCTGTTAACACTGTATCCTTCTGTTAGTAGCTTAGACAATGAAGTGAAAAATTCGAAAGATATGTTTTGGCATACAGAGTTATTAATTTTACTAAGGGCTTATATTAAATAAGAATATTTTTTACACATTATAGCTAATGTTGCTTTAGTTAGTATGCAATAGAACCGAAGTACGCATATCCTTCCAAAAAGAAAACAACCTATAATTTAGACTTTTGTATGTGTGCTGGATAGAAATAGTACGTAATGTGAAACACGTCATGACATCTTCGTGCTTGTAACCCAGTTTTGTACCTTGGGATTATTCCTCCCAGAAGGGACGATTGTCTATTTTTCACCACTATAGAGACCACCGCTGTGAAATGCCCTAATGTCACACGGAATAGCGTACGTTTCAATTCCACATCAACTTGTTGATCAGACGTGTCCTTCAAGGGGAGTCGCATCATTATCGTACACTGTATCTGCACGTGCAATTTAAGTTTAATTTTATACAATTTCCATTCTGGTGAACTATCCTTTAGCAGTTAGATTTAGAAAAAAAACGCCACGAGTGCCAAACCCTTTTGCTTCGCCGCTGGCGCAACGAATGTCAACGGTCATGCGTTCCTAGTCTTCTACAGTGAAGATATAAATATATGTTTTCAACAGAATCGTAACGTGTAACGGTAATCGCATGGTTGTGTACTCAATTACAGTTTTATAACCTTTTCATTTTATCCCAACAAACGACGAACTAAATTACGCTCCTTCAAGGATGATTGGCTTCCGAGGTAGCTCATCGAGGGATCCTTTGACTATGTTTTCTTTTCTATATTTTTGTCTCAGCGTCCTCTAGCACTACACGCATCTTGTTCAAGGATATAGTTTTTATGGGCAGCCAACCCGCTGGTTTCGCCTTTTCAATTAGCTGTCAAACGCGTGCCCCGCTGACGTTAGAAAGACGCTTCGGAGTCATCCCCTTGCTGGATGGTGGCGATCAATGTTTACTGCATGCGTTATGTTTCTGCACACTAGAGGTCAAGCAGTCACCAACAGTCGCCATTTGGGAAGCCAACGATCCCGGGTCACCCTGAAGTATGGGTGCGGGGCGGTGCTGCTTGCCAGAGATCGTGGTGGACATTGTGGTGCCACGACGTCTGTGAAATGGTTCAAAGGAATTTTAATCAAATTCCTCGGGGCTAATTGATATGCGTTGTTTTGGGGAGATGGGGGATTTTTTTTACTATAGTTTTAAGGTAACCAGCGTAACATTTAGACACGAACACACCAGGATTTTATGACTCATGAAAAGCAATCAACTGCGGAATCTGCCAATTAGTTCCGAAAAAGGGCAGACGGGATGACGCGATCGGCTGAGCGTCAGTGACGGTGAGTGCCCTGCAGAGGGAAAGGATTGGGGTGGTGCCGATATCCGCCGGCGATATCTAGTTAAACCCGATTTTACTGATACTGGGCACAACTTAACACTAGAAAGGCCATCATTTTACCGCTCGCAGATTTATCGCAACGAGTCAAACTGAAGTTGAAGGTTACTAAACTGAAGTTACTAAACAAACAAAAAATAAATACCAAACCATCATCAATAATGAATTTCACGCTCATTTTGGCGTAGAAAATGTATCACGTTATTTTTCTCAAGAGTATCAATAAATTACAAAACAATCATAAATAATGAATTTCATGCTCATTTTGGCGTAGAAAATGTATCACGTTATGTTTCTCAAGAGTCCTTTCTGAATGTTTGCTTCTACAACATCCTTTTAACACTAGAATCCAAACAGGGGTCGTTTTGACCGCGACGCAATTTTCGATTTTAATATCTCGAAAACTTCTGAATATAATATATCACTCGCGTTTACACTGAGTATTTAAGTTTTTATGATTTGGATTGTATCAGTCACACAAGACATAGCAAAACTTTATTAAAACAAAATTTGCTTGAATAAATTATTTAAAAAAATTATGAACTATTTACTGCAATGACCCATGACTTCATGTTTCTGCCATGTTAAATGCCATCGAGAATCGTTGTGCTAGTAACAAGGACCGTTTACTAGAAAGTAGTGAAGCCCTTGATCTATTGAAAGAAATCTCATGGATTTATATTGTTTCATTTTACAATTTTCTGTTTCATTTTGATAGAAAATATCAAAAAGGGTTTTCTTATGCAATGTAATAATTTCCGAGTTTGGTAATCCTTTCTCGTTTCATCGTATACTGCAGAGGGAAGATGTTGTTATAGAATTGTTATAACGCTGCAGAAAAAATATACCGTTTTCAGCAAGGTTTCAATTGTGTACATCTACTTTCTCCTCAATGGACCAATTGAAATTATACCATAAAAGTCACATCTTTACATCGTTTGAAGCATTCTTCTCCACGATATATTACAATCCCCTTTAAACTATTCCACTGGTCGATAAGCCTGGCCCGGTCATTCTAGTGTTCGGCTCCGATACCTCGAACTTCCTTGGACTGATTTTCTGGTGGAACCAGGAACGAAAACATACGAGCAACCTCACACGGGGTATCATTGATAAAACTAAACCCCTCGCCATTCATTAACATTCGATTAGCATACAGATTTGACGTTTCGCTATTTATGGGCACGATTGGATTCGATCGGGCGAGCGATCGGGAAACCGGTGCCAAGTTGTCTGCCGGGCCAGCGGGCCACAGGCGCGCATCGAAACCGGTCCCGGCGGCCCCGTCGCAGTCTCCACACGCACCTGCAACCTACCCTGATCCCGGGCGGATGACACCTGGCCGATTGCCGAACAAAGTTTACAAAGCTTTTTGGTGCGATTCTGGTGTTTTTCTTCGAACCCCTGGCCCTGTTTTCTTCTCAGCTTCCCTCCACGCTACACACATTTTCGCGAAAGCTGCGCCCATTGGGGTCACAAATGACCGCGGGTCGGCTGTTTTTTTTTTTTTTGCAGCGATGGACGTAGCGCGTTCGACACGGACGATCGGGATTCGAGGGGTCTTGCGCCGTTTCGCCGGAGGCCACTGTCAAAAGTCAACTTCACTTCAAACGCCTCTTGAGCGGCGCGGACCAGAGCTTGTAAAACAACAAAAACTAAACCAGCGGTAACGAGCCAACGAGAGGATACAAAAAGATGAAAACAATATAAGAAATGACCGCTTGCGTCGATTAAGTAAACTGTCAGGGTAAAGGAAATGTTTAACAATGTGTTTAAAAAAATGAAAAAAGCATCATAAGCAAGAAAAAGCATCAGGATTGCACTAAAGAGATGACATGAGTCACTGCCAAATATACATTGATTTCATGTGTGCGCACGTACCATCGCCGTAACTTATATGTTAATCGGACCCGTTTAAACAGGTAAAACAAGAAATCATTAATCAAAAAACAATTTACCCCGAGTGGCCGCCGTTAGCGGAAACCGGTTCGGCCAGTTCGGCCAGCCGAACGATGAGTTGAACAAGAAGGATCACACCGGCATTTAGATTGACTCATTTGCATCCTTTGGAAGTGGTCCGCCAGGGAACTGGCCGCGCGAAATTGGATAGAATCGGAATTCTACAGCGTTCTAGATGATCCCACCTGCTATCCTAGCCGGTCGATCTGCCGGACGGTGGGAAGTCGGACGGCAGGCTGCACATAAATTATGTTCGAATTGATTTTACTGTGCCGAGAGACACGTTGATGTCCAAATTATAGCATCAATACAGTTGTGTGCAAAGACGCCTTTTGGATTCTGCCGCCGACGTAGATTGAGCGTGGATTTTCGTCCGGCTAATGAAAGCGCTGAATATTAATGACACGCCAGAGCCCATTATAAATATCTTCATTTTATTTACCTCTTTCTTTACTTTGTGTAAGCTTCATGCAAGTTATAATCGAAGTTATAATCTTTTTCTTACCATTCAATATTTTAATAGCATGAATTACGTCTGTTAGCGTCATAAATTGTTCCTACCATGTTTATTTTAATGGAGCTCTCAAATCAAACCGAAAATATGCATTGCTCTGTTATACCACACATAAAAGTAAATTTAAAGGACTTTAGTAACTTTGCATTCAACGTTCTGAAAACTGCTCATGAAACATACTGTTGTACTCATGGGATTTTATTTCAAAGCAAGCAAACCAACAGAACATCCCTCTAAAAAGAGTCACAAACAACATAGCGGTCTGATGATGTTCCAATTAAATTTTTGACATTGTATCGATAGGTTCGCGAAATCGGGAGTTTACGATCCCCACAATTGACCTTCTAGATTAAGGTTGCAGGACCTCCGGCAATGATCAAACCATGCCGACGGTCGGAATTGGCAAGTGATATTAATTTACGTTTCATGATCAATTTGAGCTGAAAGCGCATCCGCTATAATTGGCACTTCCCACTGCCCTGACAATTTAATAAAGCAGCAGCGCCGAGTGACAAGCGTTCAAACGAATTGCATATCAGCAGCTATCGATTTGTAGGTAGCATACGCGATATTGAAAAATATTTATCCCTACGGTACGCTCTGGACCTCCCATCGTGTGAAATTCATTGTCAATGAATGATGCCACCAAACTGGTTGTTGGCCGGTGGTCGATCAAAACCCACGCGCACGTAAATGGTTGACCACCGTTGTCCGTGCGTGATGCCTCTTGCAGCATCATTTTTTACCACGCTCTTGCTCTTGCGAATGCTCTTCGGAATGCATTCGCTGCGATGTAGTCGTAACTTTGCAGTGTTTCACTTACTGGTCCAGAATGCCAGACGCAGGTCTTTCAAGTGTATGATTTTTCACAGCCTTTTCGCTCCGAGAAGGAAACCATCTTCACTGCTCCAAACCGGCCCCTCTTGCCCGTACGAGAATGTGCGCCATGCTGTCTGATCGTGCGACGCAGTTTATCGTACCCCGGTTGATCAGTATGGCGGCAAGTGTGCCACCGTCGGTTCGGGAGCAATTAATATGCGGCTACCACCAGACCGCGATTGCAATCAATGAGAATAAATCGCGCGTGTCAGCTACCACACAAGACCAGTTGCTAGGACAGTCCGGTACGTTGCTCTGGACGAGTCACTTTATCACGTTGACTGCCACGCTTATTTTGGTCATGTTTCCCTGCAGGCCAAACTTTTTCTTCATACAATATCGCTGGCTATCATTTTTGATAGCCATGGCCTGCTGGGAAGTGCACAGGTGCTCGAAGCGCACACACACAGCTCGGCAATTGATATTTTTCTGGTTTTTTGCCTTTAACACCTTATTGTTTATTTCTATTGGCGTTATTATTAAATATATAGCGCCTCAAGATTTCTCCAATAAACGGCTTACGTATTAGCAGCGTGACTGCATCCGTCTCGTTCACCCAATAGACACGCAACGACATTAAGCGAAAGAGACAAAGCGATTTACATGTGATTCAATAAACAAAAACCTTCCACTAAAACAGCTTGAAACTTTTTTCATACCACAGTTATTGTAAAACCAACCACAAATTAAGCTAGACAGGAGATGAAACTATGTAACTACCAAAGGATTTGTAGGTAAGAGTTGTCATTTAGAAGATATAGTACTTCAAAAATCATGGTAGGTGGCTATCAAAAATGATAGCCATGGCCCCCCAGGAAACATCACTGGCTATCAAAAATGATAGCCATGGCAGTCAACGTGTTATAGAAGACTAGCTTGACGCCCGGTGATGCTTGGTGAAGAAGGGGTTGAGAAAAGTGTTATGGTTTTTACTCCAAAAAAACTCCGTACACTAAAAAGCTACAATCTCTTCTTCTCTTCTTCTCTATATCTATAAAAATGGATGTTTGTATGTTCGTGATGCTAAAACTCAAAATCGGCTGGACCAATCTTGATGACGTCTTCGTATGGTTTGTTCCTTTTTACCCAAGGAAGGTTTAGGAAAAAAGAGAACGTCAAAATTCTCAAGGAAAAGCCGTAAAATTCTAAAATTCGGTAAAAATGGCTTTTTTATATTAACAACTAAAATTTACCTTCTCTAACGAAAACTAAAAAACGGTTGAGCTCATCTCCACAAAGTTTTCTGATGATTTGTTTCTTTTTTTTCCCAATAAAAACAATGAAAAGTTAGAAAATTCCCCAGGAAAAGCCAGAAAACCAGAAAACTCGATAAAAGATTTTTTCCATACAACAATGGAAACTTAAAAAATGAGTGTTTGTGTTTGTGAACGCTGAAACTCAAAATCGGCTGTGCCAATCTTGATAATGTAATCGGTATTTGTTCGTTTTTATTCATGGAAGGTTCAACGAAAATAAAACTTTTAAATTCCCTAAGGAAAAGTCGGAAAATTTCTCATACAATCAAATCAAATATACGATTTATAACTAAAACTAAGAAACCGCTTGGCCAACCGTAACGAAGTTTTGGGATGATTTTTTCTTCCTTACCCAGCGATTAAAATTCACCGAGTCCAAATTCACAGATAATCGAAATATTTCATCTCGGTTAATCAAACAAGCGATCGCCTAGATCACGTGTATTTGGTTTTGATAGGTGTTGAATGTATTTTGTTGAGTGGCAGAAAATAGCTTTGTTGCACGTACACATTTTTCTATGGAAGGTGAACAAGATTCCGTCAGATCAAATAGCGAACATTTTTGATCCAACGGTGCATTGAGCCTGCGGACTTTACAATCCCACTTCGTTTCGAAAACACCAACTTCATACCATATTGGCCTTTATTGTGTAACGCATGCTAAACACATATGAATATTAAGTATTTAAATACTTAAGTTCAGGGAAATCTATCAAACAAGTTTGCAAGTACATCGCCGGAAGGAATATGGCGGTTGGAATATGGTGTTGAAGGAGATGAAATAAGTATCAAATAAGCCGATACGGTGTTGTGCATTCCACAGGTTTTGTTTTTTATTTAAATGTTTAGTTTATTTGAAAAATGGTTAAGGAATTCTCCAAGAACTCTTGAGTCAGGAGTACAGCAAGCAAGAAAAAACATAAGATACATGATTCCAACTTGCAGCAGCGACTGGATCGTTGCTCTAATATGAATTGATTAATCGTATGAAAATAAAAACTTCACTGGAATTTTAGAATTATTAATATTGGACGAGGCGAAGTTCGTTGGGTCAGCTTGTATATAATAGATTATTACAATATTATTAATTAATAAATTTCGAATTCGAACCCACGCCGTCAAGGTGGTGAGCCCCAGCGCTCATGGGCCGATTTTCTAACCGGCGCTACCGCTCGGTTGTCGCAGAGCCCCCGGACACATTGATTAGAAACAATATTTGGTTGAAATTAACACCGTAACCAATTGGTTTTAAGAAAGGGATACATTCAAGGGAAATGTTCCAATTAGTGTTGTGCCCTATGAATCTTTTGGCGGGATTGATTCATACGATTCTTTCGCCAAAGATTCATTCAGATGGATTCATGAATCTTTTGAGATTTGAATCCTCTTATGAATCTTTCGAAACCTGAATGAATCTTCATAAATCTTTCATGAATCTTTCACGAATCCCCATGATTCTTTCATTGCCGTGGATCATGCGACCAAAAAAGGGGGAGTCGCTCATTTTGTGTACATCACGTTTCACCAGTTGCTGAATCTTTGGAATTTATGAATCTCTTATTAAAAGATTTATGAATCTCTAAAACGCAAAGAACCATTCAGATTCATGAATCTGAATCTGAATTACACAACTCTAGTTCCAATTATTTTTTAAACGGAAACAAGTCGCAGCCACGTGCTACGTTCGATTGAAAGCCCAACTGTACTTCCATGGTTTTCAACTTTTAAAGCTTGTGTTTATGAAGACATTAAAACCTAAAATTAGATTAGCAAATAAGGAATCTTAAATAGGAAAATTTGTGAAAGCATATTTTCATAACTTTGCCTGAGAATATGCCTCTAATAATATAATAACAAATTACTGCATCTGAAAGTGAAAACGACCGAAGGTGCAACATCAATACTCGTGGTTCAAATAACATTTCCAGCAAAAACAAGATAAGAAAGGCTATTAAATAAAAGTAAGCGTGAAACGCGATTTATGATTGAAGAATAGCGTTTTTTCTATTTTTTCAAATTAATAAAGATCGCTTAGTCGAGACACAACTATTTCTCTTTCCAAGGTTGATGGAACCAAGCAAGCTTTACATGAAGAGCATAGCTTTGTTGAAAAACCTTTGCTGTAAGTCGAAAAACCATATATTTTAGCACTAACAACTTTATAAGAAGTTAAAATTTGAATATGCGTCAGATTAAATGTTTAAACCAATTGAATGTGTGGAAGGATTTAATAAAAGAAGGAATACATTTCTTGATCTCTAGTAATGCAGGATAAGCAACGGTTGTTAGCGAACTAAATCGACAGATATAAACAGCTTAGACGAACGTCAAATGTAGTAGACGAAAATAAAAACAATAATCAGTACGATCAACAACTAAAATATTATAGCCGGTCTTAGTTGTTTTAAACGACTTAGTTGCATAGAACAGCTAAGCTAGTAAATGTGCAGGAAGTTGGAATAATCCCCACGAATGCATAACAGCATCAAAGAAGTAGGTGGTCGGTAGAAAGTATTTTAGTACTTGCGAACGAATTGTTTTTGTGACCGATCACTGCAGCGCATATCAAATGAAGGTAAACGACTAAAATTAAAATTTTCCATTTAGCCTGATTGTTCTATGTTTTAGATACCAACAATCCCCCAGCATGGAACCGTATTTTATACGTCCGGTGGACATAAGGAATCGGGCACTTTTCTCACTGATGAGCTTGTTATCGTATCGGGGTTAATTTTCAGTGATAACGATACACTGGTGGAAGATATAACCAACTCACTACGCCGCTGCCCGGTTATAGAGCTTAACAAATGTGATAAGCTGAAAGAAGTTGCCGAGTTGGACTTTCGGGTGATTCGAAAATCCAAAGACAGTTTAGAGGAACATGCTGCTCGACCCTGTATGATGGTACACTCCGTGCGCGTGAAGAACTGTTTGGAAAATGTTTTAAATGACCTACACGTGTCCATTGATGGCGAATCTAAGCCCGTGAACAGGTACAGCAGCCTGTATGCCAGCATCGCTATCCTGTCCACCAATACAGGCACCGTTCCTTCTTGGGACCATATTAAAGCAATCATAAATCGTTGGAAATCACCAAAAGACGAGCCAACTAATATTTTAGATAAGGTTGTCGCCATCTCTACCCCATTTGGAAATGAATCCTTCTATAACACCGTTAACGTAGGACATGTTACTAACATGTTCGGTGAAAATGATTGTCTGCTGCTGCTCGATATACAGCTGAGCTTTGGATGCCAAGGAGGGGCCGTATATGATCGACAAATGTAAATTTTTGGGATTGTAAAAGTCACATGATCCAAATATTCCATCTAATTATAAATCATTATGAATTTTAGGAAAATCAAAGGAATTATTATCGGTACGACGTTCGTGCATCGCAATGAGAATGTAACTTTTCCGTTGGCAATCAACGTTGATGAAATAATAAGCATCACATCCAACAGTCGGAACCTGTGCCAAAGCCAAGTGAATCCTTTCCCAACGCAAGCAGTACGGTCCGTTTGTATGATCGATTCCCAAGGATGCTGGGGGACTGGTTGTGCGTTTGAATTGAATGGAAAATGCTACATCATTTCTTGTTCGCACGTTCTCGCTACGGTATGTACATGCTGGTCACCTATTCTTAATGGCAGTCTAATGAAAACTAGCGGCAAATATTTGCAGAACAATATCACCTGTACCTTCAGCAATCAAACTTTTACGAGTCCTAGGTTAATCTACAAAAATCCTACTTTCGATAGTGCGTACGATATTGCACTAATGGAAGCAACATTCGAAGAAGCTCAACGTTCCAATTGGTTTTGTCGGTTGGCCAACTATATTCCCAGTGTAGGGCAGCGTCTTTATGCTGTTGGGTTTCCTGTTTTCAAATCACTTGCTATGGGATCAAACTTTAAACCTAGCATCATACCTGGGAGAGCTACGAAGTACAGCAAAGGAATTCTTTTCACGGACTGTTCGGTGCAATACGGTAATTATTCTTTGCTCATTTGAATTCGCCACGATTTTGGTTTTTTGAAAATTTTATTTTGTTCAACAGGGCAAAGTGGAGGACCTATATTTGACGAGAACGGGTGTCTGATTGCAATTGCTGTTTCGAACTTCAAGAGCTCATTGGATAATCGAATATATCCTTTCCATAATATGTGTGTTCCGGTGAAAGATATTTACAACATACTGATGCAATTCTCTCAAACCAATGGTAAAGCTCCGAGCAGTTTAATCCGCAATTGTTCTGTATCTAATAAATTCGATTCCCGTTTTCATTCGCAGACCCGCTCGCGCTGGAACAGCTGCAAGCTAATTGGGAGATAAGAAGCAAATGGAAACTCAAGCCACCCATGATTTTGAATAAACTTTAATGTTTCGGAAAGGTGTTAGTGGGGAGGGGTACTGTAGTACAATATATTGTCATTCTAATTTTATTGATTTAATCAAGATTTGGTAAACGGAACATTTTGGGCCTGGTGAAAATAAAGAAAGAGATGGAATCATATGATTTGCCAGAGTTGTCAGTTTGTTTATGCCAAAAAGTCATCGCGAGGTGCAGACTAGTGATGGGGAAACTGAATCCCTACAGAGATTCGAATCTTTCGATTCAAATCCATTCCGAGATTCGGATCTTTGAATCCGAATCCCAATCCGTCATATCATGCGTGCTTACCTAATTTACCGATCTTTCATATTATTTGTTACTTTAACAATTGTACAATCAATGGTTGAATTGATCCAAAGGCTAAATCGAGCTTTTGAATGGTCCCCAGGACCATCTGGATCGCTATCGCTATCCGCTCCAAGGGGGAGCTGTTTCATTTCAGTTCCGAGGAAACTACCCACCACTATGCGCACAATTTGAGAGAGAAAAGAGAATTGAAAATGCTCTCGCAACATCGCAAAATCTCTCTTTCGAAGAGAGAGATTGCGCATCGGGACCTTTCGAACTGGGTTTTCCTGGGATTATATGAAAATGACATTTGGAGGTTTTCGAAGAGTTTCGGTCGACCGGGCCATGTTTACAATGTGTCGCAGTATTAATTTCTCCAAAACTGGAAACGATGGATAAGTCTTTACTTCGACAAAGTTGTTGGTCTGCAAAAGACCTTTCGTTTGAGGGGTCTGTCGTAAAAATCGGTCCACAGAATCAAAAGTTATTGGCAATTTGGCTGTTTCGGCCATTTTCCCATACAAAATCATTTTGCAAAAACTAAGAGGCCTTGAAAATCTTACTATCGTTAAAGTTGTGTGTCTTGAGCAGACCTTTCATTTAAGGGGTCACATGTACAAATCGGTTCAGCAGTTATAAAGTTATTAGCAATTTGGCAAGTTTTTGCCTAAATGGCTATTCGAAATATTGAGTACGTTGTTCCGGAGATTTCCGAAGCTTTTCGAAAAATAAAGTTTCTCAAAAACTAGATAATATAGAATGATCTATTGTTACACAAAGTTGTGTGTCTTGAGCAGACCTTTCATTTAAGGGGTCACATGTACAAATCGGTTCAGCAGTTATAAAGTTATTAGCAAATTGGTAATTTCAGCAGAAAATACCAACCAAAGTTTCTGCACCTACGTCTCAGAATTTCATAAACTAAGAATTACGGAAGAGTCTTTGTTGCACAGAGTTATCAGTCTTTAAAAGACCTTTCATTTGAGGGGTCTGGCGCTAAAATTGGTCAAGCCACTAAAAAGTTATTAACAAATCAGCTATTTCAGCCATTCATAAGGCAGTTTGATTGTTTCAATTTGAAATCTTTGATTTCTGAATGAATTTCACGACAATGACGATTCACCAGCCTGGCCATTCAACAAAGCTACCAACTTTAACACGTTGTGCCAACGCAAAACCATCAGTCACAGCGTAAAATTGTCGCCTGAAAGGCCATTCTTAGAATCGAACCATTGTGGTAGCCAGACGAACGTTAACGTTTCGTAACGTAAATCGTTTTCAAAGCAAAGTGAAGTTTAATTGGTGTAAATATGTCTCAAATGGTGAATGCTTTGCAATGCAATTGTAACAATAGTGAAAGCAGTGTGCCAGACGGGATATTGTGCCAAGATGCACCAACAGTCACATTCTCGGAACCTGTGGTAAGTGTGGAATGTTTAAGTTTTCGTTTTTTTTTTGTATTAAAAACGTTTGGAAAACGTATATAATTAATCTATATTGCTTACTGTAATATGTGGTCATATGTGTCTTCCGCGACGACTCAATGGGTTATGCGGTGAACACCCGATGGGTGGAACGATTAAATAAGGGTAACGGTACCAATAGTGGTGCACTTTGTAATGTAACTAACAATATGATGTAATTTATAAGTGTTAACATTAAAAATAGACTAAAAAATCGTATATTTCTTTCGAGTTGGTTGCTCCTATAATGGTGGTATGTAGTATTGGGTCGTGTGCTACTGTGCTACCCAACACACACACAGCACCACACACGACACAGAAAAAAATGTGTTACCACAGAAAAGTTTTACCAAATAATACAGTCATAACGTTATACCAATAATTTGTATGAACCGTTCTTTGGTTCCTTGGTGTACCCATTCCATAACTACCATACCAGAACACCTCCCCTCTAAAATTAATGAAAAACAATTATAGTTCAACAATTATTGAACGAGTTTTCACAAAAATTAGTACACATACTGCTCACATACTGACCAGGCCATGTCAGCACGACGTGCTCAACTGCGAGCGGGCCAGTGAAGAAGAAAAAGAAGACTGCTCACATAGGGACATACCATGGTTTGAAATTTCATCTTTCTAGGGGAAAGGGAAAGGGGGGCTCCCATACTACCCCATACCTTAAAAATGGTTAAAATGCAATATGGGTATCAATTTCGCAGAATTTATGGTTTCTAAATCGAATGACCTCACTATTAATGTTCAATCTTAGCCCAAACTCCCTCTACCCTCCTCCTCTTCTTCAGCAAATCAATAGCATAGCTCAAAACGAAAAGTGTTAATTCTCATCACAAGTATGCAACGCAAAATCTACTAAGTGTATCTGTGCCAAACTTGGCTGGAGTGTAACTCATTTTCTCGAACTAAATCGAACCCAGACATCCCAAACTTCTTCTATCTTCTCTTACGTAACAAATATTCTCAATCACACATAATCGGTCTAATCAATTTATACTAAACATAATCATAAGAAAGACAATTTTTCAAGTGTGAAATGTCCAACATTCTTATGCCTCCTTCCTGCCTATAACTTTCTATCGTCTGGACGATAGAAATTAAGTAAAACAATATAATGCCACATTACTACGGATGCGACGAGTTTACAAAACGCGTACATATCATGGGTTGACGGTTTTACTGGGGTATTTCTCATACTTGCTTCAATTGATTAATTTTAAATGGTTTAACCAAGGTGGAAGCACAATAAGATAGCGAATGCAAAATGTATATCAACATGGTTTCGTCGACTAAAGGTAATACTAAAAAATACCACTATCCCCAAAACGCTAAATTTAACATTGCAAAACTCAAGATACTGAATGAAAACAGTCTTTCGTTTGGAATTTCTTTCCACCCGGATGAAATCGGGTTAATCAGCTAGTATTTGTATAAAAAAAACTGCCCTCCTACGAAAAAAGGCTACAATTGAAGCGCGATAGGCACAAATATACTTTAAATAAAAACGACAGGAACCTAAAATTCCAAAAGGAGGATTTTCGAATAGATCAGCTTTTAACAACTTTAACTTGAAAAGACTTTTTATTTAAGGGGTCAATCGTGAAAATCGGTTGAAAGAATCAATAGTTATTAACAATTTGCCACGCGGTGCCGCCGGTGGGTTGTATTCTGTTCCAATCATCTTGCATGCGTGTTTAGAGATTGTCCGTTTACGAAGGAAATCATCTAAAATCTTCCATAGGTGTTTTACCAGGTTCATATCTGGACTCTGTGGGAAGCGAATGGAGTTGTTTACGGCTGTGTGTTTAGGCTCGTTATCTTGCTGGAATAGGAATCTTACTTGAAATCCTAACTTCTCGGCGCTTTTTATACAACTGTCTTTCAAAATTTGAACGTAGGTTTTGTGATCCTTTATGCCATCAATGAAGTGCAACTACCCCACTCCTGCTGCTCTAATGCAACTCCAAACCATGTCGGAACTTTCACCAATATGGTTCACCAATGTTTCACCGTTGAAATAAGATTCTTTGTTTGCATCTCAGTATTGCATTTTTTATGTGGTTAAAGCTCGTGGCTCCACCTTTTCGTTGCTTATTGTCGAATGTTTTTGTAACGAAGAATCGATCAATTGCCGATTGAGCTTTAAAACTAGGTCTGGCCACAAGTTTTGCTATCTCATTGGTAGACTCATGCAATCAAACGATTCGTTTTTCTCGTCAAAGGTTGTTTCTAACGCTTTTCGATCTATGTTGTGAACTAACTGGACATTCCGAATTAACACATTAAGCGCTCCGTTCATTTTCACTACTTTCCGTTAAGTCATTAATTCGTCATAGATCATCGACGGTAGGTAGTGAGCAGTGCTTGCATGTTCAAACATTCCTTGTTTGGGACCTGGTTTCCCTACAAAAACGGCTCTGTCGGTTCAACGAGACTAAGAGAACGCTTAACGCGCTTTTGCCAGACCGTGGTATACTAGATTTCATTTAAATTGAAGGTAAAATCCCAAATGAGGCCCCCTAGTCGCCGCATCGTCATCATTTTTTCGATGTTAGCGCCTGGAATTAATGTAGTAGGTGGCACATCAATTCAGTTTGAATATTTGAACTGTTGAATTTCCGTTAGAAGCTGTAATGATTTGAACTAATCGGTTGAACTGGGCAAGATGGACAGCATAAACCAATGATTTGGAGTGAAATAATGAGTATGAAACGGCGGCGCGCCCGCAGCGAGCGCAGCGAGCGGACTGCGCTAGGTCTACCGAAAAAGGGAGTTTGTTATAAATTTGTGAAATAAGGGGGGCCCGTGGGTCATATGGCATGTGTGCAGAGGCGGATTAAGTGTTCTAGAAGCCTCAAGCAGCTACAAGTTGAAGGCCCCAAAAGCATACATTGCATTCAACATTCAACATTATATTTCAACTACATTACAAACTAACATTTTCCTCAATATTATCCCATGTTTTAAATGCTAAAAGCCTTGTTTTCAAAATCATATTTCACGCCAAACCATATTTGCGAACTATCCAAGAGAATCATTTTTCACAAATAGTATTTTCTATTAACAAAATTGACGAATAATTTCATAACAGCTTAGTGCAATGCAAAGTATTATAACTATGTTTGGGGCAGGGCATTACTTTTGCTAGCCCATGTGCATTATCTTCAAACTATTCTGAGGATTATCCTCTTTTGCAAAATGATCTTTACACTGTTCGCTTTTATACATGTTGGTTCATCAGTATTTTTTATGTTTACTTTAAAAAACTCAAAAATGCGACGTTTGATCTCCTTTTCGTAATCAAAGCCCAATTCATTCGCAAATTCATCACACATTTGATAAGACATGCAACTTTTTTTAAAAAATAATAAAATTATTTCAACATTAAAATTAAAAAAAATATATAAGGTGGGTAAATGATGGGGCCCTCGATAACTTGGGGCCCTAAGCAGCTGCTTAGTTTGCTTACCCCATGATCCGCCTCTGCATGTGTGCCTCACGTAATTATATATTTAACGTGTTCTTCAAAGTTAAAATTCAATATTATTTCTCTCGATTTGAGGTGTCGCACATTTATCTAAATCGTGCAGTGCTGTACGAAATTGTAAGGCTGCCACATATACTTCTTCTTCTTCTTCTTCTGTTTTGCGATTTCGGGGTATATCCTCTTACGTTGATTCGAAAACTATGTTCACTTTCACGTATTCAGAGGCGTACTGACTCTGTCCGAACTCTTATATAGGGGTTCGTCCTTTGGGAGATATATAGTAGCAGTTAGTTTGTCTGTTTTGATGGTAGTAGAGTGATAGTAGCAGTTAGTTTGTCGGTTTTGGATTAGAAATAAGGTTGGTATGTGTTTCAATACATAATTTTTCTAGTGATAGGAAGGTGTTATACGTGAGGGGGCAACAGTATTATTTTCCAGGAGCTCGAATTGGCTAGTGAATGCTCCTTGTAGCTCGAGCGTATTGGAATTTTTTATTTTCCCCGGAGATTTTTACCCGGTAGAATGCTCAAGTGGTAACCTCGCGACACTCGTTTTTGCAGAAGCTGCATTTGAATGCTGGAGTTAATTGGTGAGATAATTTTCTTTGCATTTGGAGCATTTGGCAGATTTGGCTTGGTTTCGATTGTAGCTACACCTATTCTGCGACGAAGGGTATACAATGCAATCTAAAGGTATACAATGGGTGATATAAATACCGTTATGTGAATTGTTTGTATTAGGTGTTGTGTCAAACTTTTATCGATGAAAGAATAAATGAGACCCCTGCCTTCGTTTTCTTGTGCGATGATATACCTAAACTTATGCAATTGGTGATATATTAGTTCGGCAACGCAATCAACCTAGGGGTGCGGTATGAGGGGGGCCCACGGGCCCCCCTTATTTCACAAATTTAAAACAAACTCCGTTTTTCGGTAGACCTAGCGCAGTCCGCTCGCTGCGCTCGCTGCGGGCGCGCCGCCGTTTCAAACTCATTGGTTCATGCTGCCCATCCTGTGTAGTATAATTTACAAGGTACTTATATATATAACATTATATTACTTCTTCTTCTTCAATGGCCCGCTCGCAGTTGAGCACGTCGTGCTGACATGGCCTGGTCACCAATCGTTCTCCAGGTAGCTCGGTCCATGGCTGCAGCCCTCCAACCCCGGTCGCATCCGATGTGAACACGCCCTGTTCACACACACCGCCAAAGATAGACCGGAGCACGCGCCTCTCGAAGACTGCGAGGGCGTTGGCGTCCTCCGTGAGCAGAGTCCAGGATTCATGCCCGTAGAGAACGACCGGTCTAATCAGCGTGCGGTATATGACACATTTCGTGCGTGGGAGAAGCCATCTGGACCGCAGGAGTTTGTGGAGTCCATAGTAGGCACGATTCCCCTGAACAATGCGCCTCCGGATTTCACAGCTCACGTTGTTGTCCGGAGTTACGACAGTGCCGAGGTAGCAAAACTCCTCTACTACCTCAAGTTCGTCGCCGTCCACTGATACACTGCTCCCCAGCCTGGCTCTGTCACTGTCAGAGCCTCCGACGAGCAGGTACTTTGTTTTCGTCGCATTGATCATTAGTCCAATCCTTGCGGCCTCGCGTTTCAGTCGGGTGTACGCCTCGCACACCGTCCTAGTGTTCCGCCCGATGATGTCGATGTCATCCGCGAAGCCGAGGAATTGGAGAGAGCGGGTGAAAATCGTGCCACGGATGTCGAAGCCCGCGCTCCTCATGACACCTTCCAGAGCGATGTTGAATAGAAGGCAGGAGAGTCCATCACCTTGCCTCAGACCCCGATGAGATTCGAACGGATCCGACAGCATGTTCGAAATCCTCACCTTACACTGCACCCCCTCCATTGTGGCCTCTAGCGGGCTCGCAGTCAATGTGGGGTCACTCCGGTCAAACGGTGTGACGGCGTGAACGCCTGGAATACTGGCCTCCTCGTGGCGCCACTGGACCCCCTGAAGTGATGGCAGGGGTGACGAACAGAGATCTGGGTGGGAGGGGTACCCGACCTCCCGTGCACTATCAGAGTGAAACTCTCGAAGGATTTGTGCGAGATTCCTCCTCCTTTGCCGCTGGGACCCAGGATGATCAAACTGCCTGGATTGAGTTTGGTAGTGTGCCGCAGACGGAACGGGCCTTGTAAGGTACCTTTAATCCTGGTTTTAGGTATCTAGCCCTCTGGTCTGTTTAGCCTCTCCGGAGGTTAGGATGGACCCTATGTCAGTGGACAGGACCGCGAAGACGTAGGGAGTGTTTCGGAAGGGATTCACTCTCCTGGAAGATTCACGAAGGTCACGAGTAACCCTGGTTACGAAGGAACTATTGATTTGTTTCCGGGGGCGACCGGTTACAGATGTGTAGAATGTGCATAATTTGATAATCCCCTTTTGACTGGTAAGCAGGGCGCTGGGGTTGCTCGTGACAAAGGCGGAAGGGCAGGTCTGGCTATGGGGCGACCTGTTAATTGTCGGTTAGGGATGCACCGGTGAGCGTTGGCACCAAGGTGGTACCCGTCTGACTACGACCAGGTCAATCTAGAAACCAGATTTGCAAGAAGGGGCCCGGCAGAACAGCAGCCGGGCCAAAGAGAGCACCAATAGGTGCAGAAGGAGGAAGGCGGTGGGTCTTGTCTATGGGGCGACCTGTTAGTTGTTGGTAAGGGACACACCGGTGTACTGGCGCACCAAGGTGGCACCCATGCAAGTTGCCAACTACGACCAGGTCAAACCAGAAACTAGACCCGCCAAGGGTCTGGCCTGACCAGCCAGACCAAGGAAGCACCAGCGGGTGCAGTACGGGGACGGCACGTAGATCGGGCAGGAGCTCGATTTTGCGGGCCATAAGATCGCAGATCAGAGGTGTCAGTGGAGAACCTGAGTGCAAGTCCCATTTACGGGTTTTTAGGAGGTAGTGGTGTCATGTAAGTCAGCTGTCGGATCGATCTTCTGAGCCGCTTAAGTTGCATTGCGCCGAGTCCGTCGCCTTAGGCTTGGGAAATAGCCCCTGGTAGTCAGGGTAGTACCTGTTAGACCTTTGGAGACATGCGCTTTCACCCTTCAGGAGTTAGTTGCGTGCCACAGCGTCCGTAAACTGAGATTTTTAACCTAGGGGCAGATGCCTCTTCCGTCATTGCTTCTACCGTGTAGGTGCATAGCGTGACGGAAGGTGAAAGGCTCAGAGGAGGGAGTAATGTTGGTCGTGGTCCCACGGCGGGGCCAAGTCCAATGTGAACCCTCGTCCAAAAAAATTGTGGCCTCTAGCAGTCGAACCAGCTTCTCGGGGAAGCTGTACTGCCGCATGGTCTTCCATAGCTCCTTCCTATCTATGGTATCGTAGGCCGCCTTGAAGTCGATGAAGAGGTGGTGCGTCGGGATCTGGTGCTCCCGGCACTTCTGGAGGATCTGCCGTAGAGTGAAGATCTGGTCGGTGGTGGATTTGCCTCCAACAAACCCAGCTTGGTAGCTTCCGACGAAATCTGTAGCAAGGGGCGCGAGTCTGCAGAAGAGTATCTGGGATAGGATTTTGTAGGCGGCATTGAGGACTGTGATGGCTCGAAAGTTGGCACAGTCCATTCTGTCACCCTTCTTGTACACTGGGTGGATGACACCCAGCTTCCAGTCCTCCGGTATCCTTTCCTGCTCCCAGATTTTCACAATTAGCTGGTGCATACTGACGGCAAGCTCTACCGAACCCATCTTGAATAGTTCTGCCACCAGCCCATCGCTGCCAGCTGCTTTGTTCTGTTTCAGCTGCTTGATGGCACTAGTGACTTCGTCCAAGGATGGTGGGAGCACCTCGTCATCTACCTCCTGGCTAATGTGCTGCTCAATTCTGCCTGCGCCGCTGCTGGACTCCCCCAATTCCGCTCCGTTCAGGTGTCCGTTGAAGTAGCACTTCCACCTTTCGATCACCTCTCGCTCGTCCGTAAGAATGTTGCCCTCCTCGTCACGACACATTGCGACATTTGGCGTGAAGCCGCCTTGTGTCTTCCTCAACATCCTGTAGAACTGGCGAGTTTCCCCCGACTGAGTTAGTTGCTGCATCAGTTGTTCATCCGACTCCTCGAAGCGACGCTTCTTGCTCTCGAAGAGCCGGGTTTGTTGTGTCCTCAGTCGTTTGTAGTGTTCCACGTTCTGACGGATTTCGCGCTGCAGCATTCGCTAGCTGTTTTACGTCCCGTAGGATGCCAGGACAGGGTGTACAGCCGCCCCTAACATGGGGAACAGACGCTGGTTCGAGCCGCTCCTAACATGGAGAACAGACGCTCGGGGATGAACTACTAGCAAGTAGCAGTCCATTCCCCCTCTCAATTCAGCCTTGCCGCCCATCCGCCCAAGGGGGTGGGTTTCCCCGTGTACCCAAGCTTGGATATTTAGGCGACAAGTTACCGTTCTGTACGTCGCGGACGTATTGAGTAGGAGTTGGGGAGGAGAGCCTATAGTAGCCTTCAGGAGGCGTCGGATCCAACCCTTTACAGAACTTTATATTAACCAGCATTAAATATCTACTGTATGATTATATTATTGTTATATTTTGCAATTAAAGCATGCTGTGATTAATGAAAGTTTATAAATTTAAGTCAAAAGTTTTAAAATTTTCTTTCTATCATCAGGGGAAAGATTCTATATAATAATAGCCCTTTGTAATGTTAGAGATTTTACATTATCACAAATGACATAGAATGTATTAATTACAAATTCTTAATTGATAGAAAATTTGTGTTCGTCTCGCTTACGCACACGATTTTCTTCTGAACTGAACTATAAGATGACTCGTTAGCTGTTATTCCTACATTCGCAAAATCTGCGGGAAAACTCTTGATGAATGTTACTAACGATTGCAACAACACTGATCCTTGCAATAGTTCACATTCAACTGTTTGAGGCGTCTTGCTTGTAGCATTTATTTTCTGAAGCAGCGTGTTCCAAATTACGGCTATTAAAACAACCACATATTTACTCATTTGATGGAGAAGCGTGTTTGTTTCATCTATTGTTATTGCTTTTTTATCTTTACTCCGAACCTGGGTTTTAAAGCTAAGATCGCGTCGACTCTAGTTGACCACCGAGTCACTGAATGATTGTTTTCCTTTTTAATTTTTTTTTGTTACAATTTTCCAACGATGGGTTGAAGAGGTAAAAATGCGTTTTAGCTGAAAAAATTGCACTGCTGCCTTATAATTTGTAGCTGTAAAATTAAAAATTGAATTTTATGAGTGATTTGCACATGGTATATTTCACTGTTCCGGTTAATGCTTGCGCGAAGGCTCAAGTATTTAGCAGACATATTGCAACGTCAGATGACTGTGCTCTACAGTTTGCAATATCCATAATTATTGTTTTTTTACTTCTTTTTTTCAGTTTTTTATAAGATCTTAGTACTTCTCTCCAATAATTGTGTTTCTTTCCTCTTTCATTTATTAACTTTGTGTCTTTAGTTTGGGTTACCGTATTTTATCGAATATAGTGCGCATTTTTTCTCAGATAAAAGATCGATCAAATACTATCTGCGCACTATATTCGGAAGTTACCCATTAGCAAGTAACCAAGATGAACTTCTCAATACTTTTGTTTTAGTTTAGGTACGCACTATACTCGTCTGCGCACCATACTCGATTAAATACGGTAAAATAAACCTTTTGTACAAGTTACAAATAGATGTGATGTGTTCTTTTGATTCATGGGTAATAATTAACACTTTTGGTAGTTTCCGAAAATAACAACCAAGTGCTTTCTTCTGATGCTCCGTTGGTTTTTTAGTCAAAAATGTTCTGTATTGAACTTTCTGCAGTAAACGTCATCCTCATCTTTATAACGAGGTTTTAGAACTCTCGATATTGCCATAATCTGCAGGTTTTTTTCATTATGTGGTTAATGAAAACATCGGAAAAGAATAGTTTTCATGTTGCAGCAGTTTCAAAATCAAAATTTGAAGTTGAAACAATTATTTCAGTTTCTTGTTGGCTTTAAGACATGGTAGTTGTTTCTGGCTCCAGGATCTCCGGTGCTCCTACCCAAGTAACATTTTAAGTTTTATCATGGCTCTAACGTTGTTGTTCATGCTCATCATTAAGTCTCATCTGAAGAGTAAAATATCTTAAAGGTTGTGATAAAACCTTCATAAGCCCGTTTTAAGTGTAAAAGGGCCCACTCTACAGAACGTTGTCAAAACCACCTGTTGCTTGATCGTTGTTTTTGTTGTGCTATCAAAATTGACGTTTGATAGATAACGCACAGCAGAGATAACGATCAAGTAACGGCTCGATGATAAGCTGGGTCACGCAAAATCCCGGTAGAGGGCACGAGATTGGAGAAAGAGAAGGAACGATCGCTCGCACTCTACCGTCCGGCTGACCACAGGTCGTTGCTACCGGGTTGCACCGGCGTCAGCTGATTGGGTAAACGACCTGTGGTGAAGCCGAAAAGTTCGGTTGCAGTGGGGGCGATGGTTCTTTCGCTATCAGACCGCCAAGAAGTGCAGTGTGAATTTTTTAAACGACTAATAAAATTCGTCGCTTCAAGAAATTACTGTTTTATCTTTTGGCGGGAGAAAGAAAGCGCCTTGCCGCACCAGGTGCAGCAATACCACCCCTTAAAACCTTTTCTAGACCAAAAATCACTGATTAGTTTTAAGAGAAGGTTTTAAGAAGGACTTAACAGCGTATTTACAGATTCTTCAAGTCTACTAAGATTTTAGACTTAATGAGCGGTTTTATAGCTATCCTCAAAAGGTTTTAAGGATGTCAAAATTATTAAAACTATTTTGCCTGCTGAGAAACCTCTATAAAACCAATTGGACTTGGTACACCCATGTTAAAACATTGATAAAACTTGTAAAAGTCTATTACCGCGTGACTACATTAAGCGTACCATATCAAAAAATGGTGCGGCCCAGGTGGTAAAAACCGATTTTTCTCTCTTTCTATCGCACCATCGTCACTGGTAAGCTGTCACTAGACCGTACCAGGTTTTTGGTATGGTACGCTTAATGTAGTCACGCGGTTAGGTCTTGGAAATGTTACTTGGGTAGAGACGGTTGAGGAGTCTGCATTTTCATTGTCAACCAAGTTCGAACCATTTTAAATCTTATAAATTTACCCAAACCATTTTCTTGAAAATAAATAAATTCTTCTTCTTTTTTTAATTTTCAACGGTTTACTGCTCCACTTTCAAACCGCTTCATTTAAGTCGCTTGTTTTGCGTAATTTTATAGTTGTTAATTAACTTGTACGTCGCTAATAATTACCAAACTGAACATAGCAATATGGTAATTTCTAGTAAGAATTGCGAGAACTCTTCACTTCTATCGGTCGTTTGCACACACGATCTTGGTTAACTCTCAATTATGTAGTATTTTTAAAGGGGTTCTCTGACCGGCGAGGCCTCTAGCGGCCGCCAACTCCACCCATAGGATAATCTGCCACTGCGAATGATTTATTGTAGAAATTTGCGAACGATGCGCTCCCAGGTGGCACTTCCATCGACGTAGGAGCTAAGAGGCGAGTTGTCGCTTGTAGATTACTAACTTTATTTTTCGTTCGATACGCTTTTTTACAAATTACTAGCTTATTTGCCCGGTTACACGGGCACTATGACTTTTTTTTATGTGAAAGCTATCTTCTAGGAGGTGGAATATGAAATTTTAGTCAAATATAACATTCAACGTTTTATTTCAAGTCCAGTTATCACTTGTTCACTTGTCGTCCAAGTCACTTATCGAACCGGTTAAATCGGTATTGTACGACTTCATATTATCTCAGGAAGCTTTGAAATAATTATTGCTAAGAAATGTGGATCAATTAAATCCTTCAGTTGCCTCGTGTTTGTCCATCGGAGTGAGCTCTGGATTTCGTTCTGGTTGATTTGTACATCATGGCGATATTTTTGTTTTGTGTGACTGTATTTTATATTAATTTGGGTTTTGTATGTGTTTCGAAGCACTTGAAGAATCGTGTATTGGATAAAACAGTTCTAAGGAAATTCGTCATCACTTCTGTTGGTGGTGCTTTTTGTTTTTCTTCTTTTTTTTGTTAAATTATACGGAGACCATTGCTAGTTACCCGGCGTCGAGTATTTTTTTACTTGACTCTATTGAACGCATTTCATAAGGCCCGGGCCCGGTGCCGCGCGAAAATTTTACTCTTTCCCAAATCAAGCTGGTTGCTATAGCAATCAATGCAATGTAACTGTTGGTACTTTTTGTCAAAAGAAAATACGCTTCGATATTTTTGTTCATGCTTCATATTTGTGAACAAACTGAAAATACTAAACATTCGTTGCAAGTTAGTGACCTCAAACCGAGAACCAAGCGCTTCAGGACCGATCATGAAGACGCTAATTTAGTTATTCTGTTCCGGGATTGTTGGTTTGGATAGTTTTCCCTATTCCAGCAGCAGGTTACTGGTTGCATAACACACTTGGATGTCAAACATATTGAGATACTCAGTCCTGGCACGTTCAGTAGTATTCGTGGCTACAGTGGTGACTGTCTGTTAGATAACCTGTTGATGAATCCTTTGAGAATATGACTTCATTATGTCTACATAATTTAATGCCCAAAACAACACTATGAAATTTGTATAGGTAAGCCCATCTTCGAAACTCCCCACGGCTAGAGCACGGTTGGTACTCCTTCCTCCTGTAATCCTATACTATATTTTACAATTGTATTAACTCAGTATCCATTACAGCCCATCCAGAAGACACAACATAAGATGACATCGTAGGGACGTCTGAAGTACCAGCTAACCAACCAGCCAGTCAGCCAGCCAGGCAACGCCAGTGCGTCATTATTCCCTTAATTAGGGAAATGATAGGGCAGAGCTAGTCAGGGATGCGGCACTAGATGAAGTGTAGGAGATGCGTAATTATGGCTACTTAGGCAGGGATAGTGTACTATGTATTTCGTTAGGGTTAGGTTAGTTAGGAGACGTTCGAATCAAACAACTGATAGGGCAGAGCTAGTCAGGGATGCGGCACTAGATGAAGTGTAGGAGATGCGTAATTATGGCTACTTAGGCGGGGATAGCGTACTATGTATTTCGTTAGGGTTAGGTTAGTTAGGAGGTTCGAGCATTTTCGAGCTCTTTTAGTTACTTCAAAGAGTTTTACATAGTCAATTTTGGTATGCCACCTATTTTTTCCTTGATCAGGTACGGAGCATACGGAGATAGGAATAGTAAAAATGTACCACCACCACCTTTTCATGCTTAGCGACAGGCCACACCAAATTTTGATTAGGGTATATTTCGCCAGGGATGTCAGGATCTAGTAAGACCACTATCTTTGAACGGAATCAACAGTAGCTGTTGCGTGGCTAATATCTTAGTTAGGACAGGTAACATGCGAGGTTGGTGGTGTAAGAAACAGCTTTTTGCCGAGTTTTTTAGGGAGTAGTGAGGGATGCTCTTATGACACCTTCGAGTCTGTTCTTAGGAACCGCCCGCCTCTTTGGGTGCCCACGGAGTGCGTAATATGCATTTTTCTTGGCTTTAACAAAAAAAATCAAACTAGCTGTCGTAGAATACACGCAACAATCGCACCAACGTGTTTGCTAACTAGTCCGGGTACCGGGAGAAAACAAACTATCCTATCACCATGTTCATGATTGAATTCTACCCAAAATAGATGGATCCTCTTGCCCCTAAAAGTTTACCAGTTACTGCCGCATGCTACCCGCGAAGTCCTTCCTACTATGTAGGGTACTGTGTTTTTCAACGGCCATCGCTGCCATGCCGGTAAGTATGATACAGAAGTAATTAAGGATTAGCTCACTGTTCTAATTGCACTGTTCTTCAATACATTGTTTTTACTTACATGGTCGCCTAGGTGATCTTTCATATATCTATTTGATGAATCTATGGGCCCGAAAATGCTCGCCGGAGGCTGCCGCATGTCATCGTTCTTTAGATGTTAACTGCCATTGCTGCCAGGCCTGTAAGTATGGAAAAAATGTACATCAGCCTAATGTTCCGATTGTTCATCCTTTTCATTTATGGGGTTACATGTACAAATCGGTGGAAAGAATCAAAAATTATTTACAAATTTGTTATTTCAGCAGAAAATACCTTGAAGGTATCTGTATCTAAATCCCATTCAAATGTTTATTTCATTAAATAAGAATCGAGGTAGAATATTTGTTGAATCAAGTTGTTTGCTTTGAAAAGACCTTTCATTTGAGGTGTCTGTTGCTGAAATTGACCTAGGCACTAAAAAGTTATTAGCAATTTGGCTATTTCAGTTATTATTTCAAGCTGCGACCAAGTTTTTGAAGCTTGTTGGCGCGCTGCAGCTTTATGCTAGTGGTGGGTAAACCAAATCCCCAAATCCGAATCCCAATCCAAGAAACAGTCGGTCCAAGCACTCGGATAATGGACATTCTACTGTATTTCTTTGTAAAAAATAGGTTCTAGGAATTTTTCTAGAGCCTAACTCGCAAATCGCGCAAAAAACTCAATCTATGTCCATTGGACATTCTACCCAGCGTTCGATTTGAGTAAATTTAAATCAATTACATTGTCTCTAGATCGACTAGTTATGTGACTAATTCGACTCAAATCATTGTGAGTCGATTCAAACAGTTTAGGATCAAGTCAGAATCGAATCAAATCGAGTCCCAAACAAATCAAAACAGATTCGAGTCCTAAACAAATCAAATCAGATTAGAATCCCAAACAAATCAAAACAGATTCGAGTCCCAAACAAATCAAATCTTTAGAATCCGTCAAAAGGGATTCGAATCTTTAGAATCCGTCAAAAGGGATTCGAATCTTTAGAATCCGTCAAATGGGATTCGAATCTTTAGAATCCCTCTAGGGATCGAATCTTCGAATCTTCCGAGTCCCGATTCTGCCAACACTAGTGCAGACAGATTGAAAACATTTGCGTTCTCGTGACCACCGTTTGTTGTACGGACAACAAAAAGGCAGTAAAAAGCAAGAGTTAATGCTTTGAAAAAAACCAACCAACCAGTGTAAAAGAGAACGCGAAACAGTTCGTAAAGTGCGCGAAGAAAAGCCGCAGATTGCATTGACGTACAAGACGCAGATCTCGTAGTTTGGCCGCGCTTGATCTAGGTGAAAATCGAAGCAAAACGTCGTGTTCCCGCGTAGAGCATGTATTACCATTTTGGTTCACTGGGTTTCACGTTCAAAAGTTTATAACTCGTTCGGGCTGGTAGGAATAGGTTTGCACCGCATAGTAGAGCAAAGCGCAAAGGTAGCAGTAGTAGTCCAACGTAGTAGCCGTAGTGAAACTCCCCAGTAGCAGCAAAGCAAGCAATCAAGACAACAACAACGAACTACCCAGCAGTAAATTACGCGTGATTCATAGATAGCCGTGCTGGACAGCAGCTCATTTACGCCAATTCGTTTGTGTCACCGTGTGATACGAATTAGAATAAAAAATATTCTTGGCGTTAAGCTCGTGCGTGCGGGTGTATGTGTAGTTGTATTGCTAACTTTTGTGTAATATAGAGAGTAATACCGTAAGTAGAAACACGGTGCTAAGGATAATTGTTTTTATGGGTTGTCGTATTTCGTCTTCGAACAATGAAAACCTGTTCACACCAACAGACGACAGTGAAATGCCTACTACGAGTCAGCAGCCAACCGTGGATTTCAAAGCGCGTCTAGAGCGCAAGCAGTGCCTGGTAAAAATGTTGACAATTTATCGAACACCGAGAGAGTCCAGAAGGACGGACGCTTATCGATTTACAAAGTGTGACCTATTTTCTCATGCCTGGTTTCCTCTATTACCTCCCAATTCCCCCCTGATAGGCAAAGGAAACACCGGAACCAATCTACGACCTGGAAGATTGCAATCTGAAAGATGTCCCACCGGGCGTTTTTGTCATGTGCAAGGTGCTGCGGAAGGAGGTCCTCATCTTGGCCAACAACAAACTGTCCACCCTGGCCGGCGGTGGATCACTGCAAGACTTAGCTTTACTGCAATCCTTAAATCTGTCGTACAATCGTTTCAAGAAGCTGCCGGAAGATATACACCAACTAGTAAATCTCAGGGTATGTTACCGTGCGTTAGCCGCAAATGGGTAGTGGGTGTCACTGAGAAGAATTTTGTTTTATTTTTACCCTCTCTAGGAACTATTTTTATCCAACAATGCCTTGGAAAAGCTGCCGGCTACGATTGGGCGGCTGAAAAAGCTAGAACTGCTGATACTTTCAGCGAACAATCTGTCGACCGTAGAGCAGATAGCGTTCATGACCAATCTGAGGGTGCTGGATATTAGTGGCAATGTGCGTCTTTCTCAGCTGCCCAACCAGCTGGCAACGTGTGATAATCTTGTAGACATAGTGCTGGACTCGGGGCACATAGAAAACCCTCCGGCGGCCGTGATTGCCGGTGGGACGTACGCTATTCTGAAGTATCTTTCTACGGGTGAAATTCGCCCACCGGAACAGTCTAATGCGTTGGATGTTGCTGTGGCTACCACCTCGGCGTTCATCAGTGGCGAACGTAGCGAAAAGCGCCAACAGGAACTGGGTCGTGAGCGGTACGAAAAAGAGCGCAAGCTACTCGAACGTGAACGGTTGGCGTTCGAGAAGGACATACTGACGGAGAGCAAGTTGCACGAGCAGCAGCAGAAGCGGAAACAAATGCTGCTGTTGCAGTTGCTGGAGCAGCAGAACCAAAGTGAATCGCAGGTGCACAAATTGCAGCAAGAGAAACAAACCGAACGGGAGCGACTGATCGACAACATTCTCAAAGGTATGCACTAAGTTTTTGGCGAAAATACTGCGAGATAAATTCTAATGATATATCATCTTTTCGCAGATGAGCAAAAATCGAACGAATTAGTTAGCAACTTACTAGAGCTGAAGAACGGTCCCGATCCCGCCTTCCTCGAGCAGGAACGGGAAGAGCAGCAGCGTCTGCTCGATCACTTGCGGACCCAACAGAACGATCTTCGCAAGCAAGAAATTCTCGGTGCCATGACCAGTCTGCTTGAGAACGAAATCAACATTATTCAGAACTTTCATAATCAACGGGATCAATCATCGCGCAACATACTGGAGCGCGAGTACGAGACGAACAATCTGCTGAACAATGTGTTTCTGAACTACGACCGGAATCGGCAGGACGTCATCGACCAAATAACATGCAACGAGGATATACAGAAAAGCGCGGTTGCTGCCCTGATCGCCCGCAATGACTCACGCACCTGGGGTTTAGTGGAGCAGGTGCGAATAGTAGAATCGCAGTTAGCCGCCTTGACGCTGTACGAGATCGAACGAAAGAAGAACAATCAGGATGATCAAATTGTAAGTTTAAGTTCGGGTTGCTTTTAATCTCTTACAGAACTAAATTTCGATGAACATTTCTCATTGAATCTTAAACAAATAGAACAAATCAAGCAGATTCTAGTTAAATTTTCTCGCTCCTTTTTCTAATAATGATCCCTATTTTGCACTTTTCCCTTTTAGATAAATTTGACTGACCATCGTGTCAATTTAACTTACGTTCTTACGGATTTGCTCAAACAACAGGACCAAAGAAAGCAGCAGGTAAGAAGAAACACACCCGCCCGCCTTTACGATATTAATTTTTATTTGTTTCTTCAAGCTCTTGGATACACTCAAGATCATTGAAAAACAGAAGGAAAGCGAACAGACCGACTTCTGGCTGCTGCAGTACCAAAAACTCCTCGATCGGCAACCGACGGAGCTTTCCAACGATACCGCTTCAATCGATCCCGTGCTTGGGTATCAGTTCTTGGTCAATGGCGTAGTACACTGTTTGCCATTCTTGTCGAAAATTTGGCAAAACAAGGACAAAGAATTGTGCACCGTGTCCGATCAGGACCTGGTGGACGCTGGCGTACAGAGTTCCACCGACCGGCGGGGAATTCTGTTGTCCATTGCCAACTACTACGACTATCTGAATTGCAAAATTGACTATCCGGAATGTGAGGAGTCGGTTGTGGGGACACCGATGGCTACCGCTCCGTCGACCACCAACACGCCAGATGATCCGGTCAGTGCAAATACTCCACAGTCGCCGTCCATCGTCGGAGGACGATCAGCTGAGGAACCGATTAGTCCGATGGGTGGTGGTGGTGTGACACAGTTCGCGGAATGTGTCATCTGCATGGAGCAAACGGTACGTATAGCGAAAAGAACAGTTTGTAGTATTGTTTGCTAATCATTTTTTTTTTGTTTCAGGTACAAGTGATATTCCTGCCATGTGGACACATGTGCTGCTGTTCGGGATGTCACGTGGAAATCCACGACTGTCCAATGTGCCGTGCGTACATCGAAAGAAAGATTAAAGTCATACAGCCTTAAGACCGGCCGATGGCTGCCGTCGTCTTAGACTTAGTAAGCAATAGTCGCAGGAAAGGCGCTCCCCAGTGTTATTTGCTAACATTCGTTTAATTTTAGGATAAATGCATACTACACACCAATTACTAACCGGAAGATGCGCGAGTTTACTGTCCTTTTATAAATGGATACGGGTGGAGCATTTAACATAATACTCTATGTCCTTGAAAAATTCGTTTTAAACATTACATGTACCCTTGAAGTTGTTTAAAGGATAATTATTGAGTCGATTTTACAGAATTTCTACTAGTCATTAACCCTGGGGATGATGTTTATATCTTTTACCTATGCAATCCTCTCCATTGCATGTTGCATGCATATGGAAAAAAATCTCCTTTCGATCAAGTTTCTTATCTAATCCTTCATGTACGCCAAAGCATACACGATGTATCTACTTTTAACGGCCCAAATGGTGCAGCACCGATCGGTATCAACGAAAATAATACACAATCCAATGCTTTTACGATCATGCAAAACACAATTACTCGACGTACCGAGTTTCAAGATACTTTTGGCTTCGAGCAGCAAAAACCTACCGTAGATAATGCAAGTCCAACTAAAACAAATTAAAATATCATTACTAGTATTCTGTAAGGGGGAAAAAACACCAACCATTTACCAATTAAGCCATAATTACATACTTTATTCATGTCGTTGGAAGTTTGCGAACCATAATGGAAACGTTTATAATTTTATCTTCCTCGTTTTGTTCGCGACCCGCGGCTTTTGGTTAAGTTTGTTAAATAATATCGAAATGTTAATTACTGCAAGTAGAAAAGACACACCTTTATATAGATATATAGATATATACTACTCCAACATCTTGCGTATCGGGCACCGGGACGCTTGTTATCACTTGTTCACGGTTCTGCTGCATATAAAATATGAATAATAGACAACAGAAACGCATAAAAATCAGCTCTAGCACATTTAACGGATTGCCGACTCTGTGCAATCTATGGCGGATTTGATTTCTACACACAGATATCATTGTAACTTACGCTTACATCGGACGCCCCTTTCGTGCGGGTCTGGCGGATGAAACATATACACCAAGAAATGTACTCATTTCCTCTTAGAAGAGTGCCTTTCACACGTTAAAAGCAAAAAATTCTATTACTCTCGTCGAGCGGAGAAAAACGATATAATAAAACGTCTAGAATAGTATCGGTAGTCTCGTCGGTTACTTTAAACATTTGTAATAATCAAGCACGTTTTACCGTCTAACATTGTACATTAATTGCTCAATCAGTTCCGGCACGGCACGAAAGAATCGATTCAACTATAGCCGAGCAAATGGGAGAATTCAAAACGTTACAATATTCAGCTACATTGTGTTTCCGTACAGAGCAGAGAAATTATTAACAAACACACAATCACAAACGAAATGGAAGAGAACTGTAGACATGAGACTCTTGCGTTTTAAGTTCGCTCTAGAGATTGGTTCGAGTTTATGGTTATAGTTTACATAAGAAGCTCGTTTTAATAAAATTTTATCTTACAACAGCTGCCTCTAATTTTCTCAGTTTGAAAACCAATTCCAGTTGGGGTACAAATTTGTATAAGTTTGTTTGAATGTTTATTTAATTGATTAAACGCGCATCCCTCCACTTGCATCACTTGATGCATGTCTTCAGGGATCTTCGTTATTTAAGTATCTCGATTCTTACGGATTTATTCGATGGATATGTACTTCAGGTACTATCGGCATGCGTTTGTTGAATAATACAGGGCCTTTTAAGTGGTTTGTTCAACACATTTACTGCGTTTTTCGAGGTAGACAGCCAAGTAAAACGGGTAACACGTTCATGGCAGTGTTAGTGAAACTTATCAAACTTATCGAAACAAAAATAACGTATGCCTTCTAGCAGCAAACAAATACGTGCAATATTAAAATTAAGGACAAATAGTAAGAACCGTTAAACGTGACTCTTAGATTTTATCAAATATCAAACTGGATTTATAAGCGGCGTGGTTCACTTACGGCGATGAACCTTTCCACCATATCGAATGACAAACGCGTTCACATCAAACTTTCTTTTGCAACCTTCGTAGTTCATATATCTGATTTTACCGAAGATGTCCCGTTCTTTCCAACCCTGATCGTGAATTCCAGCGATCGACCACATGCAACCGACGTACCCGTTCGGATCGCGCCCATCTAGGCTGTAGCGATCGTTCAAGTAGATCGCCGTCTCGAGCGCTTCCTCGGGCGACATGGTCCACTCGAGTATCTTCTTCGCCCAGTACATTCGCAGGAACCCGTGCATCTTGCCTTCCTTCACCATCTGCAGCTGGGCTGAGTTCCATAGATCATCATGCGTTTTGGCCGTTTCGAGCTCCTCGCGCGAATAGCAGTACACACGCTTGTCTTTCCTGTGATCGTCCAGCGTTTTGCGTGCCCAATCGTACGCTCCCTGCAGGTTGTCGTAGTTTTTATTGTAGAAGCAAAAGTTGTCGGAAAGCTCACGACGTACAATCGCTTCCTCGCAGAATGAAGCCACACTTTCGTTGAACCGTTTGCCATAGCTTTTCACGGTCAGGATAGAGCGCTGGACGGATATTTGACCGAAGTGGAACCAGGGTGAAAGGTTAGAGAGCGCATTTTGCGTTGGGTCGTTACGTTTGCTGTTAAATTTAACAAGGCGTTTCTCGACGAAACGTTGAAGTGTCTTAACACCACCTTCGTAGCCGGGAGTGGCCCATGTCACTTCGTCCACGGACCGGTCGACTTCCAGCGTGTCCAATACTTTCGACCAGTCAATCGGTTTGGCTTGTGAGGACGCAGTGTGTGGATGCTTTATGACCGGAGGGAACGGCGTCAAATAGGTCGACAAATTATTGTTCACCTTGTTGCGGATCGTACGGGCAGCGTATTCCAGCTTGTCGGAAGTCACCCACACTGGAACGATATTGTGCGCATCTACCTGGCACAATGGAACCTCGAGAGGTAGTGCTTTCTTGACATCTTCCACCCACTTCGCCGGGACACGCAGTGGACTGAAGTCACACACGACGCCACCTATTTTGTGCTTGTTCACAAACTCCGGCACATTCTGGGCAGCGTTGCCCCGCAGCAGATGGAACTGAATGTTCAGCCGTTCGCATTCCTGCGCTACCTCTTCCAAGCCTTTGAGCATGAATTTAAAGTGCCGTATGGTGGCGTCGAGAAACTTCGGAACAAGGTTGAAGCACACGTGCAGCGGCAGCTCGTTTTTCAGTGCCAGCTTCTGGGCAAACAGGAATGCCCAGTTGTCCTGTACGCGCACATCCCGTGACATCCAATAGAGAACTCCCTTTTTACCTTCCTCTATTTCCTTGGCGTCCGATAGCACGCGCACACGTTTCTTTTTGAAGTCGAAATCCAGCACCGACTTGGCCGTTGCTTTCCGGTCTGTTTTGAAAAGAGCTACAAAGTTGTCGTTCGCTTTGGATGCCGATGCTGCCTCGACCGGTGGTTCCGGTTCATTGGGTTTCTGTTTTTTCGCCGCCGGTCCGATGGACGAAGAGGATGCACTGGCCGATTTCTTCATCGTGGCAGAACTGGATAACCTTTGAAAAGATGGATAGGGGTAAGACAAGCCTTTATTCCATGTGCTATCTACAAACCTACAAAATGGATGGATCAGTGTTGACTCGATTGGTGTTAAAATGATGCGCACAAAGAACATTAAATTGGGGTATTTTACTAAACTATGCTGCTATCCTGAAGCACACACGCAATTCCCACAATACGCGCGCTTTGGAAAATGTGTACAAACAACTAGGCTGTCATTTGCAACATGTGATGAAATTATTATTTTTCCCCCGGCTGGGTTAGTTATTATTTTAATGGAATAATCTGCAATTGTGAAACCACATTTAATGGATTTGTTAAAAAATGACTTGTATTTAAGAAAATACAATTGATATTAAAAATTATTGGATGAAATATTTCAAATAAAATCGCGGGGAATCGAGAAATGTCAAGTCCCAACAATTCTGTCAAAACTTAAATCCGCGCGTTTTGTGATGCATGTAAACAAAATATTCCAAGCAAGCCGACATTTGTCGCATCGGAAAGTAAATAAATAAAAGTGCATAGTCTCACAAAGTTCGCTTCACAATGGTTGAACGCATAGAAGATCTGAATTTACCTAACACCTCCGTGACAAGGTTGATGAAGGAAGCCATTCCGGCCGATGTGAAAATATCGACCGAATGTCGGACAGCATTAACCCGGGCAACCTCGGTGTTTGTGCTATATCTAACGTCGGCGGCCACAACTGCCGCGCAGCAAAGAAATCACAAATCACTCATGGCGGACCATGTTTTGAAGGGCCTGGAAGAGATTGAATTCGAAAGCTTTATCCAACCGCTGAAAACCGAGCTGGAAAGTAAGTAGAATCTATCAGCAACCGGTCTTCTAGTAAGAAACTTAACTAATGCAATTCCATAACAGGTTACAGGAAAATGATAAAAACGAAAAAGGAGAAGAAAGCGGCTAAAGCTGAACTGAACACAACGGTAGAAGGAGCGGTAATAGATCTTGAAAACATGGCTCAGGACAATTAAGATAAACAGCACCGTATTTATAACGATTTATACGAAATACATTACCTGTTGTTAGGTTTGTTTTTCCCCAGTTTTGTGTTTGAAATCCAACCTATTTTCTTACGAAATTTGTCACAAGAAGCAGGGATCTGCGTACAAGTGTAAATATAATTTATTAACCTACTATACATAGTGAAATTAAATCGTAAGATTAAAATTTACACGATTGTTTTACAGCGTCCTCCCATTGCTTCTCGAACAAAAGGTATATTTTCATTACAGTTTGAGCATCTTCGACGGAGTCGTGTGTGCCATTCTGAATAGTTATACCGAGAAGCGCCTTCGCCAAACTCTTCAAGCTAGGTGTGCCCATTGAGTGAACTTTTTTCGCTATCGCGCGATACCGGGATGTATCGCGTATGCTACTGCAAAAAGATAATAAAAAAATAGATTATGGAATCAGTTAAACCAAACAATTGGAGAATGTATTCCTTACTATTTGGGATGTCTTAGCTGGAGCACTAAAAGATCATTGTTAAGCGAATGGCCAACCAAAATTCGACCGTATATAATCTTTCTTACTAGCTCCCGGATGGCAGCAAACTCTACGCCGTGCTCAATCAGTTCGGGTCGAATACCGCTGATATTGGTGCGGTAATCCTTTACCGGGTGTTGTGGCTTCACATAACAATCCACGAGCACATTCCCAAACTCATTCACCAAAGAGACGCGTGCAACCATGTGTTCCTTTCCGTTCTTACCAATGCCAACCATTTCACAGTCGAGGGCTATCCGATTAGTAAGCTGGAGCTCCGCTATGGACGGAATTGAAGTACCTGTGCCTGTGGCCTGTAGGCGCTTATTGTGTTCGGGAGCTAAACAACGAGACACATCAATATTAGCCAATTTTCGTAAAAGTGTCGCACGTTAGTAGACTTACCGGCATTGATGGACAATGTGCCAAATTTGACTAAATTTTGATAAACATCAACTGTAAGCAAACCAGGAAATCGGTTTTTGTTGTTAAAAAAGGTCAAGGTGAACGTTTATGAATCTCGTACCTGTGCCTACAGGCTGGGACATGCTGCTCCTATGTAACATGGAATTGAACACCATTTGGGGCTATGACACAGTTGAACTGGTTTAACTTTTCTGGGGCTACCACAATCAAACAATGGTTTTGCCGAATTTAACACAACACGGAATTTCCAATCGTCGTGGGATTCCCTCGTCAAGTAAAACAAAAACAATTTGAGGATAAAGAACAGAAGCTGACGTTTGTTTAGACATTTATATCTTTTCTATAAAATACGATAGATGGCAGCATAGTACAACTACAAATGTCATTTCATTCTACACAGTTTGTTTACATCTGGAATTACAATGATTTGTTTTGGGTAGAGTAATTCGCGAACGTTTTGTCGAGAAAAATTACACTCAAAGATGGATTCGATAGCGGTACAGAAACATGAAGTAAATTTGTTTGCTATCTAAAACAAGGTACCGCTTAGTGAGCAACACAATTGATTTCCTTTCAGCTACCTCCAACTAATCAGAAACGCATGATAGCGTTCATCAATCACTTCATCGTGAGCACGGTAACTTTCTTGAATAAATTTGCGTCGGACTGTGAAACGAGATTCGTCGAGTACGAGCATAAAATGCAAAACCTAGAAGCTTCGTTGATGATAGTAGAGGCAAAACTAGCGTCTATCGATGTGCTAAAGAAACCACCAAGCAATCCCGCCGTACCGGATCAATCGCAAACCGAAAGTGTACCAAAGACTGGGGAAGGTGTCCACGATGCGGATGTTAGCGAAACACAAATGGAAGCACCCTCACCACCGACTGAAACCGTGCAACGAGATCCACAGTACGATTTGTACTTTAAAATGCTTCATCTCGGTGTTCCCCTGGAGGCAGTGAAGAACAAAATCACTATTGAAGGATTGGATCCGAATTATATCGATCAATTTTTATAATAATAAACTATACACCACTCCTTAACGAGCGAGGCTCTACGTTTTGGGCAACTGATAGACACCGCCGGCGTAAACAAGCTTATGTTCGCGAACCTTGCGCTGGAGGATATTTTTCAGCTCGTCCTGTGTAAAGTCGACCTGGGACGCGAACAGTTTCAGCATCTGATGTATACGGTCCAGTGGCAAAGAGTCTAGGTTTGTGAGCATCGCTTCGATGTATGACCAGAACACTTGCAGCTCTTCTTCCCGCTGATCGCTAGCCGATTCCATCGCACTTTCTGCTTCATCTTCATCGCAGACATCGTTCGATTGGGTGTGTGCCTGTTCCGTTTGCTTGCCAGAATCAGCACTGTTGTCAACCAGCTCGAAGAGGTTCTCTTTCGTTTCCCGTATCATACCCTGGGACTGCCAGAAGACCAGCCTCTTTCGCAAAATAATTGGCGGCATGTTCATCTTCAGACCCAAACTATCCAAGTCCCATTGTGCTGTAATGGAGAGCATTATGGAGGTAAATATCTAAAGCTGCCACCGCATTCACGCACGAACTTACGTTGCTCACTAAAATGGATGACAATTGTCGCTTGGGCCGGAGTAACCTGCATCTCCTGTACCTTACCGTTGTGCTCAACTTCGATCGTCACTTTTCCGTTCAGTGGAGTCCACTGCAGCGTACGGTTAACTTTGTACGATTCATAAGTCTTAGTAAACCTGTCGAAGACATCCTTGATAGCCGAGGGCAGTTCCATGGTTTCTTTCTTGAATGTTGGCCAAAACTGGGATGAAACGATGAGAGCAGACATCTGGAACGGTGGTTGCTCCGTGAGCCCGGACTCCGGGGATAAGATATGCGTATTGATGCGTTTCGAGTCAGTTATGTCTTTCAGCATAACGTCACAGCTGTGTAGTAGGGTTTCACCGAAACGCACCTTCAGTAGCTCTAGGTTCTTAATTTCCCGCTCGGCATTGAAGTCATTGTGCGAAAGTAACCGCTCCGCTAGCAGGTTGCGGTACTCATTGACGAATATTTCTTTACTTCCGTATATGTTGACCACCATCGTTATAATATCGGCCGTTTTATCGGTCCAATCAGATTGTAGTGCTGCCGGGGCCTCATCAATCGGGTTCGGATTCCAGCTTTCCCAATCCGATTCCTCCAACTTCTCGTTGGTGCTCTCTTTCGGTTTGACCGCTTCACTTTTAACTAGCTCCTCGGCCAAATCGGATGTACCATCGCCGGTAAGGCTGGTTACGATGCAACGAACCGTTTCCGGTCGCCCGCGAAGATACTCTTTGATCGGTTTTGTGATAGTATGTAGCAAAATTCCACTCGGGTCGAAATGGGAAAGTGTTTTCAGTGCCGACACGTAGCCAGTCAGAATATCGGGAGTGTCGACGCCCGGATGAAGCAACCGAGAATTTAGCATTTCGCTGAGCTTTTCCACCAAGGAGAACTTGAGATGGATCCTTTTCAAGCATACCTTCAGATCATCCACAGCCGGCTGCGATAGGGGAAAGTTTATGATGATCTGAAAGAACTGATCAATAATGGTAAGGGCGTACTTCTCGCACATATAGTACTGTAGTCTGCACATAAGACGATCCACGGTTTCCTTTCCTAATTTGTTCCTTGGGTTAACCTGAAGCGATCCATTGTTGAAAATTCGCGTCAACCATTGTAGCACAACCGTGTTGAGCCAGTGTTCTAAGCTTTGGACGTGCGAAGTGGCATAATTTTCCTTCGTTTCATTGACCTTCCAGTCGATTCGCTCCTGTATGAGCTTGGTGAGGATCAACCCTGCGCATTGTTCCAAAATTCCCATCATCGAGAGGTATTTGTTCGTAGTAGAGAAGGCACTGGCAATAGCCTGACACTGGCAGTTTGCAGTTTGCCGAGTGCACGCCATGCAAACATCTGATTCCGCCACGTCCATTAACTCTTCGCTCTCGGAATGCGTGTATATGAAGACACGGAACGTTATAGCATACAGGTGTCGTACACCTTCTTCGAAAGCTTCAGGAAGCTGCCCTATCAGGGTGGTATGGAACAGTTTGTAAAATTCGGTCGCTTCGTTCGCTTTTTTCCTGATTTCAGGCGGCAATTCATTTGACGGACAAACTTTGTGCAGTCTTTCTAGCAGCTTGTGGTAGTAAGCGTAACGAACATACAATTCCTTTACAACGTGCTGAAACTCCTGTAACTGTTGGACAATATCAATTTCCTCATTTTCAGGTCGTTTTCTTGGAAATTGTGACCAAAACTCTGGTACGGTGATGTGGTGAAGGGTCTTCTCGATTTTTTCAAACACATATTCGTAGATCGTCGCAACCGCTTGCTTTTCTTTAAAGAAGCGCTGCAAGCGTTCCAATTCCGCCTCTTCTACCGGGCTTGTTGTAACCTGCAAGGAAGCAGGCAAGTTGTGGTTGTGAAAATATTAGCTGCGGGAACCTACATAGCGAACGGTTTTGTGATAGTTACCTCATCAATAAGCACTGGAAAAACTTTATGTAATAATTCATATTCTTCACTATCCGGCGTCATTTTATCTGTTTAGTAGAAGTTGCCGGGAATCTTCGATCACAACTTTGCACTTACAAATGTTTGAGGCACGGTGTTTCAGTATATCAGGCGTTGGCACGACGTTAAAGTTGACAGTTGCTTCTGATTGAGAAAAAACAAACAATCAAAAATTTATATTTGTGATAGTTTTGAAGAAATAAAACAGCTCAGCAAATAACTGAGCAGGGGAAATATAATATTAAATTTTTCTAGTTTCTTCAGAATTCATTATTTTAGTAATTTGCATTATTTTTGTGTGTGGAGAACATGAATGTCACAATGCTTAGTTTATCATAACCTGCTACATAGAAATATCGTGACATGCAGTGTTGCATCTGTAGCAAAACAAAAGTTTTCCAACAAACGCCATCTTGGAAAGTGAACGGATCGCATCTGTAGCTTTGTTCGGAAATAAAAGAAGTTTTTCATCGCTCGGTGGTTGAAAAAGTTCCTAAAAATGTAAGTATTCTAGGGAGCAAGCGATGCGCGTAGAAAATGTCTAACAAGATGGCTCTGTTTCCTTGCGCTTTCTTGTAGGAATCGCCGTGGAGTTCGCGACAATCGTAGTGCTGAACGCAGCAGTGGTCGCAGTTTCGGTGGCGGAGGCGCCTCCAGCCTTATACGACGCAACGAACGCAACGGAGGGCGGGTGGAAAAGCGCTTCGATCGTATGGAGCGAAACGGGGAAAACTTGCGCAGCATTCGGTGGGATCAGGTAAACCTGGAAGCTTTTCAGAAAAATTTCTTCCAGCCCGCCAGCAGCGTCCTCAATCGGTCGCGGGCAGAGGTCAATCAGTATTTGGACAAGAACGAGATTACGGTGTATGGAAAGAATGTGCCGTCGCCCATCCTTCACTTTCACGAGAGTGGCTTTCCGCAGTACATGCTGGACGAGATTGCACGGCAGGGTTTTAAGGAACCGACCTTCATCCAGGCGGTCGGCTGGTCGATCGCGATGAGCGGCCGCGATATGGTCGGTATCGCGAAGACGGGCAGCGGCAAGACGCTGGCCTACATTCTTCCGGCCTTGGTGCACATCAGCAACCAACCCCGGTTGGCACGGGGCGATGGACCGATTGCGCTCGTGCTGGCACCGACGCGTGAACTGGCCCAACAGATACAGCAGGTGTGTGAAGATTTCGGTCGTCGGATGGGCATTCACAATACGTGCGTGTTCGGCGGTGCGTCGAAGTACCCGCAGGCGGACGATTTACGGCGCGGGGTCGAAATCGTAATCGCGACACCCGGTCGGCTGATTGATTTTCTCGAGCGCGAAACGACGAACCTTCGGCGCATCACGTACCTCGTGCTGGACGAGGCGGATCGCATGCTGGACATGGGCTTCGAGCCGCAGATCCGCAAAATCATCTCGCAGATCCGCCCCGACCGGCAAGTGCTGATGTGGTCCGCCACCTGGCCGAAGGAAATTCGCAAGCTGGCCGAAGAGTTCCTGCGCGATTACATTCAGATCAATATCGGTTCGTTGAATCTGGCCGCGAACGAAAACATTCTGCAGATCATCGAGTGCTGCGAGGAGTACGAGAAGGAGACGCGCCTGTTCAAGCTGTTGCAGCACATTTCATCGCAGGCCGACGGCAAGACGATCGTGTTCGTCGAAACGAAACGCAAGGTGGACAAGATCGTGAACGTTATCCGGCGACAGGGGTGGCGCGCGGACGGTATTCACGGTGACAAGTCGCAAAAAGATCGCGACTACGTGCTGAACACATTCCGACGCTCGACCAGCGGTATCCTGGTGGCCACGGATGTGGCTTCGCGCGGCTTAGGTGAGAATTACGGACAGTACGGTACGGCTTCATCCGTGCAGCTGTGACCCATTTCGTCGTTTGTTGTCCCATGTTTTCCTCCTGGTGGTTTTGATTCTAGATTTTCATTTCACTTTTCCACTGACATTTTGGTCTACTTGGATCCAATCCGAAGTCGCGATTGTCTTGTGTGTCGACGTCGCCCAAGTTTGTGGAACGGTCGTCATTCGTTGCGTTTGAAGCGGGAGTGAAATTGTTAGGCCTAAGCTAGCTGATTGTCGCTAGTAAGGGGTGTTCGTTCGTTCGAATTGCCATAACAGGGGTTCATTTTCCAGTATTCGTAAACGTATGTGCTGCCGGTACTACTGTGCACAGCCGGGGGCCGGATATGACTTTCCCGGTGGACGATCTGCGCAAGCGACAATACCCAACTCCAACACATTTCTCTCCCCCGCCCCACCCATTGTACGGAATCCGTTGCGATACGATCGCGAGGAAAAGGGAAGCGAATCCGATGCATCCGGTCATCGGAGAACGTGACTTCAAAGTAAAGCTTCAAGTGTACGACTTCCCTTTTCCTATTCTTATGTATTTTTTCAGGAAGAAGCATCTGAGGCCGTTTAATCTTAGATGAAACATAATTTGCCCCATCGGGGTTCGTACGCAAACAAATCGGATTCCGTCTCGCAAGTGTTCCGCGTGCGAAATAGCGGCGAGAGAAAGAGATTGGGGACCGGGTTAACCTGTGCTGTGCCCGCTACCGCGGATGGTCCAGTGTGTAAAACGCTGCTGGTTGGTTCTCTCCCCTTGCGCGTTCCCCTCCCCTTTCGTACCGTGTGTATCCGTTCGATCGGGTTGCGGCGAGAATCAACCGTGGTGTTGGACCGGTCAGCCGTACCAGCAAAACGAATACTGGTGCTCGCATGGGTAGCGGTACCCAGAGTAGTAGCGGAGTTGATTCCACTGTGTTGTTAAGCCTCAGTTCATAATGTGCGTCAGTTCCTATGCGAGGAAACGGATTACAATCTGCGGTCTCGAACAAGAAAGACTGCTAGCGAGCACAAATAAACCCACCGCGATCTGGGACTCGTCCTAACGACTCGATGACGTCTCTGCACCGCCACCCGGCTATCCATTGACCGGGGGGACGAACCGGGAGTCATCGAGGACGGAGGTGCTCGTACAAAGGGAATGTGGCAGTTTACTTTGTTCCGTACGTTCGGCCCGGGGGTAACGCGGCCGGATTGGCGCGGTCTCGCGGAGTTGTCGATCGAGCTGCTGATGCGCGATCACGTGGAAGCGGCATCAGCGCGGGAAGATCGATGGAGGAGATGGCTAACTCAACGTGGGCAGTGAAGGTTCAATCTAGGTAAGTGGCCATCTCCTGTGTAGAGCAACTCTGCCCGGTTGACCGTACGGACCTTAGGCTAGGAATCGATCGCAGCTACTACCTGCCATTGCTGGCCGGTTAGTAGCGGTGTGTGTGTGTGCGAGCGTGTGTATGGCGTGTAACTCACAGGCACATGTGTTTTGTCTCGTTACGATCTACTAAGCATAAGAATTTACGAGCCCCTAGGACGAGTAACATGATTGTCTTAACAACGGTGCGCCAATTGCGTTCACAGTCGAACACTATGAAGGATACCACCACTCCGCACTACTTAAAGGAACTTGAGGTTCGGATATTAACATAATTTTCACAGACAGAATGGAATAGAAAAAGATATGAGCAGAAATTCCTGTTCGGAAACTATTTACCAACAAACTCGTTTATTGTGTCAGAAATATTGTTTCTTTTGCTTTGGGGTAATGTTGAAAGTTGGTAATTCCCGTTAATCCATACATTTGAGTATCTCTAAATTTAACATACTGCCTTTTCCTAAAAAAAAAAGAAATTTAATGGCTTAAATTCGCAACCATTATTTTGCAGAGCCTACATATTTCTTCCTTGTATTCGTAGATAATGGAAGTAGGCCGTGATCTCTTGGACTCCCTTCTCTTGTATTAGAAATTTGTAACGGTCGTGTAGTTTAAATTATTTCAAAGAAAGTGCTCCCATCACAGACAGTGTAATGAACAGAGGATTTTTTTAATTTAGATCCTAAAGCTTCACAATGTCATCCTGCTGAACATTTCGATCCGTTTGCAACGGAAATATGCAAAGGGGAAAAGGTGCTTTATAAAGATTAATTGGAATTTGTCGTGTTTTAGTCCATTTTTTCTAAAACCAAAAAGAGTTTCTGCAGCATTTTCTATTAGTTTCCTATCACATGTTTATGTTTATTAAACTTTCGTGTCAAATTTCGTGTAAAGCAAATCATATTTGTGAAAAAGTATCATGATGCTGCAAGAGGTTTGATATTTATTGATTCGATCAATGATTTTAAAGGCAAAGCTGCGATTATGCATGCATATACATTATGGTCGAAAGTCGCATCATACAACAAGTATATTTATCTTGCAATAACCATGTTTGTCCGTTGCGCAATGACTGATCGATGCTTCCTATGCGATTGTGTGCTGTGCAAGATGTTGTGCTGATGGCATTGTGCTTTGCAGGGCGAGTGAATCTCGCACATCCTTCGAATGTTTTCAAGCCAAATGAAAGAATACACGATGATAAAAATTAATTAATTTTATATTTTGTTCTGTTTATGTTCGGTTCGATATCATCGAAAGACGTGGACGATGTTAAGTTCGTCATCAATTTCGATTTCCCCAACAACACCGAGGATTACGTGCATCGCATTGGCAGAACCGGTCGTTCGACCAACAAGGGTACCTCGTGCACGTTCTTCACACCGGCCAACGCTTCGAAGGCCGGCGATTTAATCAGTGTGTTGCAGGATGCAAACCAGGTATTGTTATATTACTTTTAAAATATTTATTTCTTCATTTTCGGTGCTTTCCCGTTCGTTTGCTCATGTGGATTTGTTTTATTGTCCTCGTTAGTTCATCAACCCGGAGCTGCATGAGTACGCTCGGGGCAACGGTCGTCATCGCGGAGGCGGTGGTCGTCAGCGTGGAAACATGGGAGGTGGTGGCGGTGGGCGTGACCGCGGTGGACCTCGTGGCGGTCGAATGGGAGGCAGCCGTTTCAGCGATAATAAACCTCCGGGCCGTGGTGACGATGGTGGCTATCGTAACGGAGGCAATGACGACCGTGGTCCGAAGTATCCTCGTAGGGACGAATTCGGTCGGAACGACCGTGATCACCGGGATGGTGCGTCCCGGCCCGGCGGAGGCTACGGAAGTTCCGGATCGCGTACTGCGAACGGTTTGGGATCCAATGGCTATGGCGCAGGAAGTGTCGCTACCTCGTACGGTGGAGACGATCGCAGCTACGGTGGACACTATGGAAGTTCCAGCCAGCCTCAGGGAGCAGCCTTCGGTGGAGCTGTAGCCTACGGTGCTCCCTCAAGTGCTGGTGGATCTCGCCGATCGGACGTTGATCGTTCGCGTGCACCCGGTGTCGGTGGTAGCATCGGACTGACTGCTACTCCAGCCCTGGCCAGTGCCGTTGCGTATGGACACCCGATAGTGCAGCCACTGGCGGGACCGTATGGTGCTGCAGTGGGCGGGTATCAGTATGCTGCCACCAGCGCGTATCCACCTCGGGGCGTTATGCCACCAATGCCCACTGGAGGAATGTAAACTCCGCGAGCGCCATAACCCATCACCTCTTTCTGTCTATGTTTCGTATCATTGGCGATAAGTACCTCCCGATAGTTGATGAAGAACCTGTTTCATCTCAAATTAATCTTTATCGGCTGAGTTAATGAGCATAAATGTATATTAAAAAAAAAGAACTGAGTGAGGGACAGTAAGTAGTAGGATGAGGGAAACTAACTCGGGAGAATTTGTGTTGCCCGTATGATTTATAATTTAGCATTATTATCACCGTCATCATATTAATGGATGTAATTAGGTTTTAATTTTATCGATGGATTAAACCGGAACAATGCGGAAAGGAAGATCAAGTTTAGTTGTAGATCAGCATATATTTATCACCATACGATGTAACATTTTGTGAACATAAAACGACAAATATTATTAAACCACTATCTGTGCAACCATGAACCTCTGTGTGTGTGTGTGTGTTCTTTTGTAATTCGTTTAATTTTATTAGTCAAAAAACTGACGAATAAGACCAGTTTTGAAACAAAATGCTAACGTATTTGTTTGTGTTTGGTTCTAATTTGTGCGCGACTGATTGTATGCAAGCAAAACCATGTTCTTTAAAATACCAAATCTGTGACTGTAAAAAACTTTCTTTTCAGAAGAGTTTATCCACAAAATAATAACGGCGTAGTTTGACGTTCGATAGTTTCATGAAATTATTATATTTTCTTACAAATATTCTGATTGGTCACTTCATTGTATTCTGTTTTGGTTTTTTTTAATCTAGCATTTTATGGAATGGAATTGGTTTGTAGCTTGGAGTTTTATTGCAATAATACATAAAAAGCAATGTAAAAATACATTGCGTGAGGTGGTACCAACCAAAAATGCCGTTTGATGGTTGTTGATAATTATAGCGTCTATCCACAATTTCATTTCTCTTCCATTGACCATTATTTCTTTTAGGCAATGGTGGCGCATGATAGCTTACGATCCAATCATCCTTCTACTCTACTAGTTTTGTTTACCTTTGATTATGGAAACTTGTTCAAACAGTAGTTAGCTGATGAAGCTGAGAGGAATATTTAAATTTAAGAATGTTGCACGTTGTTCCACAACGGTACATGCGCTTTGTTTCGTCATTCTCCTTTTGTTTCTCTGTACATTTCTCGATTATAAGACAGGTGTCTTAAAAATATGTTCAAAAATCTCTTTTCCACTTTACCGGCAAGTTTCCTTCGTGGAGTGCTTTTCTACGGATTATCATTAAGGTCGTTTATACCACGAAACACTAACATCGCGCCAAACCACGGTGGGTCCCATATGCGCACGATTCACCAAGGCTTCACCACTTATCCAACGCCATCCGGTTTGCTTGACCCGCGGCCAAAGGTGGCAAAAATGTGTTCTGTGAGTGGAAAAAAAAGTGTGCGAATAACCGATGTAACCATCGGAGGCCGACGAGTGGCCCTTGATAAGCGCCCGATGCATATATAATGCAATAATCTAGCTTAGAAAACTTTTCACTTGGCAAAGCTCCAGGATTAGAAGATGAAAGGTGGAACAAAAGCAACAACTAAAGAAGGGAGCATTTGATGGTGGATAAGAACACGGAGCGAAGGTAAATGTAGGTTAAAAAACAAAACACAAAGCACAAAACTAAAATAAAAACACACATACTAGTGCCAACATGAGTATTCCGGCAAATGGTGTTGGTTGCTACTTGGCGTCGAGCGCACCGCAGGTGTCGGCCCAGCACGAGTGCCACTCGAAATGGAATGTTCCTGGGCGACCACAGCATCGTCGCCATCGTCCCGACGTCCGGCACCGCCGACGTTGTGCGATAAAAGTTTACTGCTGGCACGATAAGATACAGCAAAGCGCGATGACACTCCGCGTGCCGTTGGTCGTTGAATGCGCCACCGTCGCATATCGTTCTACACCAGGACCCAACCGAGAGCGCGATAGCTTCCCCATGGTGTGGCATCCATCCATGCCGCTTGCCGTCACCATTTTGCAGCCCACCATTCTGTTTCTTCTGTGCGCGCTCCACTCAAATGCTCGGGATATTCCGGATGGGGAATGGGGGTGCGCTGAAGCCATCCTCTGGCTAACGCTATTTATTCTTGCATTTTTCATTTGCCTCGGTGGCAGTTTTGCTGATGCTGATGCCCAGCCTCCAGTGGAGTGGTAGAGCTTAGCTTAAGCGGTAACGTAGCGCTTCGCCAGCAACGATGATGCCGGGCATTGCAGGAATGCACAGAAAACAAGAAAAAAAAGACTGAACGAGCAAGAAAAGGAGCAAATGAATCGATGCAAGCAAATGCTAAGGAGAGGGAAAGTAGTACGGACGCGGGCCACATTAATATTTTATTCAATAAAACGGATAGTCGCACTAAAGCATCTGCGAGCCGCAAAAGTTTAGCAATTTACCTGAAAGTTTGCTTTCGGTCCGCACGAGCGAAGTGAGTTTGGCAAAATGTCATATTAAGGTACTTTTTTTGAGCTTTTAATTTTCATTTGGTTATGACCATCATCACTTGGTTTTACAATTATTTGATCGGTAAAGTTTCGCATCTGACGCGTACCAGCTGGATTGCGAATTTGTTGTGATTATTTTTTCTTTTGCTCAACTTGACGGATTTGTGACTTTTAATGGTTTTGTTTGTAAGGTTTTGACAGGTAAGGCTGTTTGGTAATTAGCTGGTGCTCAATTTGTATGCCGTGAATTTAATTAATTCAAGTAAAAAAAATAGGCCTTTTAAAAGCATTTAAAAACAAGAGATCTTTCCCATCATGTTAGATTTGCTATTTGACAATAACTAAATTCCTTTTTTAAACAACTTTGAGTGAATATACCTTCCATGCCACAATTTATTACTCTTGTGAACAAGTGTCATATAAAGAAGTAGACCCACTCGATTTGATCATAAACCACCAGGCGTCTCCATTGCCTCAAAGAAGTAAAGTTCGATAGCAACATTGATTTTTTCCTTTTCGCGATTCAATCCTGATTTATTCTGAATGTTGTGCGTTTGTCTTTACCAAGAATTATTGGTTTTTCTTATCTGTCAATCTATGCTGTGTGATTTTTTCGTTACTATTTGGATTTTGTATATGTATTTGACGAAAAAGTGACACTATATTATTAACTTCGTTTATCACTTTAAATTAAATGTTAGAATAAAAACACATTTATAGCAAAAGTGTGCCTTACAACCAAGGAAAACGGTTCAGTTTTTCTTGTATTCTTGTGGAGGTTAGTAAATCTTAAATGATTTATGAATCAATTTAAACTAATCTTGGATGAGGAATTTCTATGAACGAACTTGGTTAAGGGGATTCACACAATTCAATTCAATTGTTGGTGCAAACAGTTAAAAGTGCTATCTTACAGTTATAATAAAAAGAAATCTACAAACGAACGTTTGGAGTAACAAATAGCCATAAACATTTTAGATGTGTTGAAAGCAAGAAAAGTACATCGATAAGAAATGGTGCCTATATTATTGTGTCTTCAAGCATATTGCGTTTATCGCCAACTTTAACGTTTCAGTATTTGGCTGCAAGTTGTGTTATTTTTTTCTATTTGATTATACCCTCATGTATTGGCCCACTGACTCAACCCAAGTACTGCAACCTGCCGGCAAATGTTCGACAAATAAGCAGACAATCAGTGAGCAACCCAACGGTCGTGTTCAATATCGCTGAGCGAATGAAGCGTGCCGGAAAGACTTTACCGTTCAGGGCTCGAAAAAGGAAAAACATACCACACCGAACACAATAACGAGGCGAGAAAAAGAACAATAAAACTACAACCCCATCGATACCAAATGGCACCCCGGGAAAGTGTCACCCGCACGGCGGTGCACGTGGCCCACGAGCGTTCCGGAGCGCTTCGGTCACGCAGCGATCGCTACCAATTGTGCCTCCGCCTGTGAATGACGGCGAAATTAAATTCGTGAAAGAACCATTAAAATAAAATTAATTCGCGCAAACGGTACGAACCCTGCAATCGGTCACAATAGGTGCCGCAGAATGCCCCGGTGCCCACTCGGGGTCGCACACATGCCCGGTCAACCGACTTCCGGTCGGGGGTAGGTTGCGGATCCTAGGCTGCCATTTTCCGGTTTCAGCTTCCGGGACGGGCAGGCATCCGGTCCGGAACTACGGTGGTTAGAGTGTTTTCGGGTGCAAATTTTTCCTCAATTTCGATATCCAATATGGCGGCCACTGAGGGAAGGCGCAGCGTGTGGTTGGTGGGTAATTTTAATTCCAACGACACCTGTGCTTGTCTTCCGCCTCTGCTCTCACGTTTTACTGTACCGCATCATGCACACAAACAAACCCAATGACCAACACATACGCTCGGGTGAAAGATACTTTCATGTGGTCACCGTCGCTCGGGAAAAAGCCACGACGCCTAAAGTGTTATGTTGGGGCTTTAACGGATTATCGTTTGTTCGTTGGGTTTTTCGCAGGAATCGGGCAACCAACCAACCCCGGTGAAGGATGGCCCCGGTGTGAGCGCTCGAAAACTCCCCTCGTGTCCCCTCTTTCTGCTGTGCAAAGTTGAATTTGGGGCTTCCTGCTCGATTGGCGGATTTCGGCCATGGAAAAAATTGACAAAGGAAAACATTAACACGTCGACCGCCAGAGGAAAACCCACTCCCACCGGTCGGTTAACCTGATCGATGGTCGGCCCGGGAACGGGAGTGAGACGGCGGCTTGGTGGTGAAAATTCTCGTTAAATTCCAGCCCCTCGACCGATGTGTAATGGTCGGGATTTAATGAATATTGAATTGATGTGGTAAATAATGGCTTGGAAATCGGAGCATTTCGGTGGCCGCCAGGTGGAGATGGAGATTTATCTCTTTGATGATACGCCGAAGGGGCTGTTACGCGCTGATAATAGGATTATGCACAAGAATAATGTTCTTAATTAGCCAATCATATGCAACGGAGCGTCGTTGTTTGGGTTCGGGGGCACCCTTTTTCGGTCGAAAGTTTAATCGTTAATAATCACGATTCTGATTGCAGCTCGGACCGCGGTGCCATCCGGTGCATGTTGCGGCTTTTTTAAAAAAAAGGAAACAATCTGATTAAGCTGCCTACGATGAGTTGTGAAGGTTAAATGGGACGTGCCACGGTCAGTAATTGCGTTGCGTGAACGTACGTTGTTTTTCTGGTTGATTCCATTGAGGGTTGGTTGAGATTTTTCATGCGTTTGAAGATCATATTACCTAAAGAAATATATGTAGGATTTCGTAAATCTCAAATCTTGTTTTAAGTTATATTTCATATTAGTTTATTAGTTTTTTTTATTTTTTTAATCTCAAACTGTTTGTAAAAAATACAGAAACGTATAACATAAATTAACCACTTTTGGGCAGCACGGAAGGACGGTACCTTTTCGAAACATTTCAAAAGAATGTAATGAAGGAGAGGGATTCCTTTTTTCTTTTGGAAAACGTTCAAATGCTAACGATTTTTGGAAACTTTCATTTACGAAATAAATTCGCAATGACTTGCTTCTTACCACAAAACAACAACAACATCAAATTAATTACAAAAAAAAGAAAACACCAAAGTGTGGTGAAAACTCGTTAACAGCAGTTTTTAGATGTTTGCAGAAAGTGGCATGAAAAAATCATGACCGGGTTGGGCCTTTTCCTTGCCTCCGAAAAAAAGTGCCTCGCTAGAGCAATCGATCTCTCGAGTACCCTGCAAGGATGCCACTTCATCGCACCGCGCAAACCAGCAATCTTTCGGGTTTGGGCATTCGAGTCGGCTGTAATTAATAAGTTTTGCCATCGGATGCCCCCCCTCCCCCCGGAAAGCCCGCCTCATTCCGTATGCGACGAAGTTGCGCGCAAGAAAACTATACATCAGCGCCGCCCCAAAAACAGGGCCCTCCCCCAAAGCAAAGGAACCACCACGGTCAACAAATCAAACCCACAAGCCATGTCGCCGTTTCCTTGGTTGGAGGGAAGGGGGTGGGTGAGGGGGCACTGGGGTTGGCCTGATGAATAATTAACTTTCCAATTTACGGTATCCCCCAGCGGGCCCGGGACACCGGATCCCATTTGGCTCGTTTGTGATGCTGTTGAATGTTTTATCCTTTCCATTTGCAGCCACCGTCAGCCGATACTATTGCTGGCAAGGCGGGCGCTAGCTGGCGGTGCCCACAAGTAAACAGCATCAATCTTAATCACAGGTAATTAGGGTACATCAATTTTGCACTGAATTAATAGAGGTTTGTGGGTGGTGGGACGGGGGGATGGGGCTCTAGCCGGCGTAGTGCATAGCGTTTCGGTTGTGCCGGGAGTGGCACCGACTGTGACAAGTGGCCGCGGATGTGCGCCGTTGATGCCGGGGTCGCGACGGCCGACGGAGGGTTCGGACTTGCGGACGAATCGAAGTGAAGTGAAGGCGTACTTTCGAATGTAGTTGGTGATGAAATATTAAGTTTTTCTATCAATATTCGAAATTGTGTTTGGATAAATGCCAGTTTTGCATCAGTAAGCAGAGGATCATTGCGGTATATATTCATAGCATTTGCGGTTGAGCTTTGAACGTTGTTTTGATGCGCTTGTTTAGAAAGAGTCTTTAGCAACATTTTGTCGCATTTGTTTCATATCTAACAGATACAGCTACAAATTTTTAAATTATTATACATGTATTTTACTGTCTTTCACATTTTTATTTAACCTTTTGTGAGAACTATCCATGGTTATTTGGATAAATTTCTAATGAATGTTTTTATCCTTTGGCCTATGCTGTAAACAAATTACTTCTGCTTGGGTTTTGTGATACAAAATGTCGGACATGTCAATGTATCAACCTCACAAGAAGCCTTTACAGGATTAAATGTATTAATTGCAAAACGATAGTAAAATTATCAAGCCAAAGAATTGAATTCAATGGAAATTATTTGTGTACTATTTACCGTTGATAAATAACCAGTTTTCGCTCTTTATTTTTGCACCACTATTGACCGTAATGACAAGCTTCTTATTATACGCCAGTAAGATGCAGCGTGGACCCGGGCTCTCCGTAGATGAGTTCCATCTTCGGGTGATGCCACGATCGGGATCACAAAGGGATTAAGATTTTTCACAGTTTAAAAAGCTTTTAAGTTGAATTATAAACTGCCGGTACTTTCATGCACTATGGTATTATGGCCTTTGATGCCAAATTTGTTATTTTAGAATTGGTTTTGAGGAATGTGAAAAATTACGCGTATGTAGTGATACCTGTAGTAGCGATGCTCCTCGCCATAATTAAAAGTTAGTTCATGAATTAAAACAATTCATTAAAAGAACTCATAAATAGTAGCTATCTTGTAATCTAAAAATTTTTGTGTAACAACATTTGTTTTGCTTACCCTCTTTAGCAAAAAAATCCTACACGTTTTGTTCACAACTGGAAAGAAGCGAAAAGCGCATGCCTTCGAAATGCACAGTAGGCTCCGTTTGTTCGTTTGTTGTGGTGGTCGAAATTATCCGTATTTGTAAATTTAAGTAAACAAAAAAAAAGGACAAAAACAGTTCGTGATGCGTGAAATCGTGGTATTCCATCTGGGCCATTGCGGAAACCGGGTGGCCGAAAGCTTCTGGCAGTATATTTGCGGCGAGCACTGCCTGAATGCGTTCGGTCAGTTCGAGGGCGAGCACTTCCTGCCGCGGCAGCGAATCAATGTGTACTTCGACGAGGCGGCCTGCTGTAACTTTGTGCCGCGCGCCATTTTCGCCGACCTGGAGCCGAGCGCCCTGAACTACCTGCGGTGCAGCAGCCACGGGCGGCTCTTTTCGCCCGAGAGCTTCGTGTCGGGGCAGTCGAGCGCGGGAAACAACTGGGCCCGGGGTTACCACACGGAGGGGGCCGAGCTGCTGGATCGGATCGTCGAGAGTGCGCGGCGGATGGCGGAGGGGTGCGACTGCCTGCAGGGCTTCCAGCTGGTGCACTCGATCGGCGGTGGGACGGGGTCTGGTTTGGGCACGCTGTTGCTGGAGCACCTGAAGGATCAGTTCCCGGGTCGGATCAACAACACGTTCAGCGTTATCCCGTCGCCCAAGGTGTCCGAGGTGGTGGTGGAGCCGTACAACGCCGTGTTTGCCCTCAGCTCGATGGTGCAGTCGGCGGACGAAACGTTCTGCCTCGACAACGAAGCCTTGTACGACATCTGCGTGGACACGCTCCGCTTGCCGGCGCCTTCGCTGGACGATCTGAACCACCTGGTCGCATCCGCGATGGCGGGTGTTACCAGCAGCTTCCGCTTTCCCGGGCAGCTCAACTCCGATCTGCGTAAGCTGCTGACCAACATGGTGCCCTACCGGAGGCTGCACTTCTTCGTGCCCGGTATCGCTCCCCTCGGTGCGCGCGCCTCCGAATGCTACCGCCAGCCGACGGTGCCCGAGCTGGTGTACCAGCTGTTCAGCAGCAACAACCTGATGGCCGCCTGCGATCTCGCCCAAGGTACCTTCCTGACGGCGGCGGCCATCTTCCGAGGGCGACTATCGACGCGGTTCGTCGAGGACCAGATGGCGGGCGTACTGGCCAAGCACGATCTGGCCTTCTGCGATTTCATCCCGAACAACGTCAAGACGGCCATCTGCGATGTGCCACCGCGTGGCCTTAAGATGGCGGCAACGTTCGTCGCCAACACGACGGCCATCACGCAACTGTTCCGGCGCATCACGGGGCAGTTCGGGAGCATGTTCCGCCAGCGCGCCTTCCTGCACTGGTACACCGGCGAAGGGATGGACGAGGAAGAGTTCACACAGATGGAGCAAAGGTTGGCGGATTTGATCGAAGAGTACGGGCTATACGAGCAGGAGCGTAAGCCGAACGACGAAGAAGTAGATTAAAAGATTTATTGTCATACTGGCGTAAGTTAAGAATGAACTGAGGTGGATTTACCAAAATCAGAACTGGTAGTTTTTTAGTTGAAATGTGTTGGATTGAAAAGAAACTCATTCTTTTCGCTAAGTTCGCTAAGTAGCGTTAATGCTGGTTCTGTTATTTTTGTTGTTTTCATTTCATAAACCTTTCTTCTTCTTACATAATTAAAGCACATTAAGTGCAACTATTTCAAGAAGTAGTAAAGAAGAGATTTAAGAACCCATAGATGTATGTTTCCTATAGTTAAAAATAGAATTTGTTTTAGTTTTTTCAATCGACGAGTAGTGCACAAAAATTTACGTAAATACTATACACAATCACAACAATTAAGTGTTGTAGTTTGCTAATATGTATGTGTAACATTTAGTGATAAGATTACGGTGGACACATTGTGCCCCTCTGCTGGTTGTTTACACTTAAAGACGTAAATTGCACGGAATGTAATTTCTTTTAAATCGGCTCACGAATATTAACGTCATGAAACGCAAAAAATGACCGCAAACCTGATATTTGCGCGTGTGTTTGTTATTTTCCAAGCAACCCAATAAATCATTCATTTGTAATTTAAAACAGATTTTTGTTTGTAAATCTGGAAACTATTTTCACACTGCAAAAGTGTCGTTGTTTGACATTGATGGTTTGTACTGTTCCCGCCAAAAGGGGGAAAAGATTGTCAACGTGCCCCCGGTATGGTTCCTGACCTATCCTTCCCCCGGGGGATCCTTCGAGCCAATCGGTATAATTTTCCTACACATCTTAATCAACCCATGAATGATTGACCGTCCCGGGAACGGGAAACAAAAATCAAACAGTCGAGTGTCGTCCCTTGCGGGTACCTTTCGTCTACCAACCACCCGACCCCACCTCACCGGCAGGCGGCTTGACTCCGATTGTGCAATTTATTATCATTTCGTGTCAGCGTCCTTTTTATTTCGGCCCGACATTCCTACTAACCCCCTCCTCTAGGCGTTCCACAGCAAGGGGAAAAGTCCATTTATCTTTCAGTGGAGAAAATAAAGGCGAAAACAGTGATGGCCGATGTCCAGCGAGCGCGTGGCCACCGACCGGCTCGACCCTAGCCTGGGATGTAATAATTCCACCGAGCCAACGATGAATATCCGACATCATTTATAACTACCCGGCTACCTTTCGAGGGCCGGCCAACACTGTGGGGCTGAGGGCGGGCGGTATGCAACCGCACCGGACAGGCGAAGTGTATGACGAATAGCGTTTAATTACACACATATTGACCTATCCGCTCGGTAAAGTTGACTTTCTCGCTGGTTGTGGGATGGCTTATGAAATATGAGGTTACATTTAAGGAGGGATTAATCTTCCGCCGGTCAAGTGGCCGGCCTTGCGGTTGCATCCGGGTCTGGTCATCTTTCGCACAAAGTGTTGACAGTTTCTTAACGGGGTCTTAACGGAGATAGTAAGACGTTTGGGTGAGTGCAGGTTTTGATAATGTCTGGTGCAATGATAAATATTCTTTCCTTTTGGGTAGTAATTTACTATCGATTCAATAGATACAAATATGATACATAAGTTTTATTAGAAGTAGTGTAAGATAATTTTTTATTTCATTGGTTAGGTTTTCAATAGAGAACATTCGGAATGTTTTATATTTTCTGAAGTTTTCATTTCTAGCGGGGAATATTTAACTAACCGCATAGTATCATCATCTTAAAATTGGTTGGATTGTTTTGTAAATTTAGAAAATCTACTGTCTGCAGTTCAAACATGGTTTAGATTCCACTTTTTTCACATGTTTAACAGTTCCTTTTATTTGATTCTAACCCTTTCAGAACTCGTTAGCTCTAAAGAAAGTAAAAACTGATCATTTCCTTACAAATATTATTAAAAAAGGTCTCTCGCAAGAAAAAATATATTTCTACAAACAAAAATGCCGAAATCGATATATTTTCATTAATAACATCACTTCATTCTTTTCGAATAAGTATTCGTGCATGCAAAAATATGCTATTAGTGAAAATACGGGAATTGTCCTTTATTGTGTACTATTGACTAAAAAAGTATAACTTCGATAAATCTATCTATTCCGCATAGATAGATGAAAAGTCCGCAGTCAAGGTATGAAAAGACTGTACAAAACGTGACGTGACGTATTTGGATGAGTGCTGTTTAAGTTGTTCATTGTGCCAACCATTATTCATCAGAGTGTCTAACAGCTTACTTTTTGTAAAAGTTAAGCTTACCTCAAAAAACGTGATCAGGAAGTGGCCTTTATGGAATGTGATAGTCCGTTTTTTTGTTCTGCTCAGTGCAGTGCAGGTAAAAGGTTTGCCCAAAAGTTGCATGAAATATAAAGTGCACTCATATCGTTCCATTAGACGAGTGGCGATCATGAATGGGCGAACATTTGGAGTCACTTTTTCATGATATTAATAATACCTTTTGTACCGTTTGAGGTTTTTTTTTGTATGCTCGGTTGGGTTTTTACTATAAGCTCGAATCTCAATTGGGCAGCTTTTTTGTGTGCCACTTCCGATCGCTCGTAATAGGTGGTTCTTTTATGCTTTGTTTCATATTTCCAATTTTCCGGCCGTTATTTTACCCCCTTTCCACGTCAATGCGCTCTGCCGGGCGCATTGAGTGCTGACCGGATCTGCGGTGGTTGGCCGAACGAACGCTTAATGCGTCATGTTTCTTTGAACTGTGTCCATCGCTTGCGTTAGTGGGCGAGATGGTGTCCTCTTCCTGTGCTGTATATATTTTTTTTCTTTTCTGGCAAACTTCAGACACGTTTTTTGCTTACCTGTCCGGTACGGGTTCAGGTTGCCTCGGTCATTCCGAAAAAATTAAATCATAAATTCAGTTAATTTTTATTGGCAAACTTAAATATGATTACACAAGTTATAATTAAAATAAAACCCCAAAAAATACGGGAGCAGAAAATGTCCAAACGAACATGCAAATTGACTCTACATTATGTACAACCGATCAGATCTCACCTTCCGTCCGGGTATGGCCTCACGCTAGGGGGGTACGCTTCCGAGGGAACTTCTGCATCTCGAACGCCAAAGCACGTGCTTTATTGCGTGGTCTGAGTTTTCAAAATTAACCGTACTGTCCGTGCTTCAATGGTAAATGAATATTCAGAAATAAGTGTGCGTGCTGGGAGTTTGCGTGGGCGTGTGACTGTAGGTTAGTTCTCGGTGGGCGAAAACAAGCGAGAAAAGCTAACGAGGGTCCGCCCGAACGTGGCTTCCCAAGTCACATCAGCCGATATTGAGTGTGATACATTTTAAATTGCAAAATATGTTCATTACAAACCCGAGGGTGGTCCATTTCGGTTTTTTTTCGATCTCATGAAAACGGATGAACAATTACAAATTGCACAATGGGGTCGACCTATTTGCAAAATCATTACCTGCCGACAGACGGTCATTTAGCTGTTTCGCGATGAAAGGAACTCGAAGGGAAACATTATTTGAAAATGATTAACTCGTGGCGTTCGCTTACAAAGAGTGATGTATCTGGTTTTTTTTGATTTTTTACGTGATCTCCAATTCTACATGAATTTTAACATTGTTATAGATAGATTGCTCTACAACAATTACCTTTCCTCACTGGCCTGATTTTACTTGGCTTCAACTTCAACAAAACGATGAGTATAAACGATGAGGAAAAAAACTGAAATTTAAGATTCAGTACATTAAACATGAACGAACGAATAGTATTTATTCTGATGCATTTATTTTCAAAATGACGTTATGATATTAATTAAGCGAATCAAACTGCACGAATATTTTGTTCATAAATTGAATCTATCAGATTTTGAACATCACTTGCATTCTCGACCTATCCACCTGAAGCTTGTTTTTCCTCAAAACTCTTTCCGTAGCGCGGGTCACGCTTAGGCGAAACAATGAATAAATAAAATCGACAGCGAGCCAAAAGTGAGCCAATATTTGCCGAAAGATTTATCTACACCGGGCCCCATCCCGCTTGGAATCGCTGCGCCGAAGCCTCCGGGCTGGAAGGAGTGCGTGTCCTTCGTGCCCTTGACGTGTTTGCGAAGGAATCAAACAAACAGTGGAAACGATTGTTTTCCGCCACAATGACGGTATGAAAATGTTTACCGTCAATCAGTAAGCAAATTGAATCAAAATACTGCTCAACCAGAAGGTGAACCTTTTTTTTCTCATCTGCTGAGTGTGTTTGTGTGTTCAGAAGTTCAGCACAAATTTATATCCCACAATCGTACCTTTTGGATGTGTACAACGTAGAGATGATTCTATAATAACAACCCTTCCGGTGTTGCGGGGGGGGAAAAAGAAATCCATCTGATGGTTTTATTTCACCAATCGCTGCATGTTGCGTGATAGCAAACATATCAATCTACCATAAGTGCCTCCTCCCTTTTTGTCAAACGAGTCTTGTTCAACGTCTAAAAAGCGGCATGTCGAAAGTGTTACAAACTTTCCGGCACATTAGCGATTGGTACGCGACGGTTGAAATCAATGATCGGTAGTGATCGGAAACGATATTAAACGTTAGCAGTTAGCAGTGGAGTGGGGAGTTAGACGTGGGGATGTGAGGGATATGTTTGCGCGCTGCGTATTGCATAGAGCATTCCGTTTTCATTCGATTAGTGTTTACCACTCGTCAATAGCCGTTTCACCTCGCGTCGGTGTTGAGGTTATGTATTAAACGGTTAGTTTTCTATCAGATAAATCAAACGATGTTGACTTTGTGTGGGTGGATTGGCGCGGGCGGAGTGGGTGGAATTTCAATTGATTTGCAAACGACGGTTTAACAGAACGGTACGTGAGTTGTGTTAGTGAGAGCGAACGCAAGCGCCATGTAGTTGACTGTGTTTTACGGTGTTTTGTTTTGTACTACAAATATTTTTAAATCCATCGCTTCCAGTACACGTACACAAGTTGTGTATTGTTCCGTATGGAATGTTCAAACTAGTGGAATGTAATTTAGTGAATCGTGAACATATTTTTAAAATTTGAAAACGAAACATGCAGTGCAGTTGTGGTATTTGGTATCGGAAAACACTGTTTTTACATGAGGTATTGATTTATGCGATGTATTCGAAGTTTATAAATACAGAGTTTTGTTTGAAATTGAAAGCTATTACTATATAATAAATGGGGGGTCCGCGACAGCCGAGCGGTAGCGCCGGTTAGAAAATCGGCCTATGAGCGTCGGGGCTCACCACCTCGACGGCTTCGAATCCCAGCCGAGACCGGACCCTCCCCTGTACGAGAGGAGTGACTATCCACGTACAATAGGGAAAAAAGTCTCGTAAACTCTTAACGGGCAGGCATGACCAAGAGGTCGTTACACCAAGAAGAAGACTATATAATAAAACACTTGTAACATAATTGTTCAAGAGTTAAGAATTCAATTAAAACAATTTTAACTTTAGGATAAGTTTTTATTTTTTAAAGTTGATCACATGGAGTTATAAAAATAAATTACGCTATGAGTTGGATTATTTGGATTTTGTAAATTATTTACATATTTATAAAGTGAACATTAAAAGTTGCTTGTAGTTATTTTCATATAAACCATGAAAAATCCTTGAAAGGCGCTAACAAATCTTATGAAACGGCGATATCACTAAAAATATTATAGTTTTCCCCATCCAGCCTGCAAGCTGGAATAATTTATGCTAGAAACGAAGTACAATGAATTCATTTTTGAGCTGCCTCCTTCCCGCTCGCTGTAAGATGAAACATTAAAATTCCGTAATGCTTACCTCGGCTGCCGGGACGTGAAACTGCATTATCCGGATTAAAGGACTTCGCTGACGACGACAGTCCCGTTTTGCCATGGTTCCGGCTGAGCCACCGTGAAAGCAGTACACTGGCCGAGGGCTCGTCTAATGGAAGCTAGGCAAGGTAAAAAATAATCAACCGACCAGCCAGCTGACCCTATCAGGCTGTAGCGGCTATTCCGGTTCCTGCCAGCAAATGTAGCATATAAATTCGAAGGAAGGGCAAAGGAACGCAAAGAAAAGTGGCAACTCAAACCACAAGTCGGCAAGCCGAATCGCAATTGCGAGCGCGTGCTTTTGTTCGGCCCTGGGTTTACTTACGATGTTCACACATTTATAATGCATTATCACTACAGCGAGTCATGAAATATTTATAATCTCATTATTTTTGTATGTCACTACCGAGTGTACCGGTGCACTGTTGGCATTTTTGCACCGGTTTTACTGTGACCGAGTGAACGTTAGTGTGTGGTTGTGTGTGTTTGTGTGAACGCGGTAGGTGGAAAATGTGAGCTACTCGGTAGCTTGTTGAATCCATTGTTTGATTTTCAAGTGCACGGCCATGGGGTGTTGGATTTAGTCATTAGAAATAAAATATGAGATACTCGTAGGTAAGGTAGCCACAGAGAGAACCGATTAAGCATTGGATATTAGCAGCATAAGAACATTGTAAAGATCACCGAATGAAGGTTTTTTTTTACGGTAGGGAAAATCATTGACTTTATAAATGTAGAAATGGGAGTAAATAAAATCAAAATTTACATTTATTGATATCAAATCATATTTTACTTTTTCATAGTACCAATCCACATTGCAACACACCGTACAAATTGTTTTTAAAATGTTTTTCAATCATTATGATAGAGAGATGCTTGAACTGAAAAGAAAAAGGTGCATCTCGACGTTCAAACGAGAAGCGGTCCTAATGGCGAATAACAATTGGACATAAATCGCGTATCCGGTACATCTCTTCAAACAAGTTCCACTTGCACCAGCGCCGTGCGAAAGTATGTGCATCGAGCAAAGTTTGTGGCTTCGGCATACTCCACTTCTGCATCGGTTGCTCTATTTCGCCTCCAAAAAGTTGAACGTTTTGATATTTGGTTCGTTTGAGTTTGGCTCCCTTTCGCACGAGCGCGCTGCCAGCGAAAAGACAGCGACAAAGTTCCCTGTTCGGGCAGCTTCCTTTTCCGCTTAGAGAGCAGGTAAATTGAGTTTTCAAAAGTAGGATTTCTTAAGTTTGCGACAAAATTTGCAGCATTCACAGCAGAGCAGCCTCGCCTCGGACGGCGCGAGGACAAACTTGGTGCTGGAAGTAATCCGCCGGCAATTGCATGCCAAATCATTAGTACGCCGGTCTTTTTTTCTCTTTCTCGCGAATCGTTCTAATGCAACAAGAAACGAGTTGAACAAGGAGTTTAGTTTGAAGTCAAACGAAGGCAGTCGGGTAAAAAGTTTACCGCTAGGAAACACACTCAAAGCCGCTTTGGCAGCCGATTGGCATTAGATAAATGTGTGGCTAGCGGTGCGCAGCCTTGGTCGACCCCGTGGAAAATCGTTGAACAAAAGAAGATAAAGCCGAACGAGTTCTACAAGTAGAATATGCCTTTTCCGGTTGGTCCGCCCGCTCGTGAAGGTAGGTTTTCGTTCGCAATCGTTCCGTTTGGTAATTCAATTGGAAATTTAAAACTCTTATGCTACCGACAATAATTTTGAATGGGATTGAAAATGGAATAATGTTCGCCCCAAATTGGAATTGTTACTCACTATCGGGAGAAATGTTTCCCTGAGGAGAAATTTGCACGAAACTTTCGGGAACATCTTATTGTGTTCCGATCCTGATAATTTGTTTTGTGTCTTTTTTAAAGGGTAATGGCTGGGTTTCAAGATTTCGTCTGAATTGCGATTTGTTTTCAGTATGTTTTAGGCAAGACCAACAATAATAGTTATCAAGTACCAGGCGCCTCCATGAATGAAAATAAAATGTAATAAATATTAGAAATGAAACGAAAATATTATCACTGACAGATAGTGTACAATATTTGTTGTGATTGAATAACTTAAGCCTAAATTAAATAGCTTTCCTTCGTTCACAGTTTTATGGACTGAAAACTGAGTTTCGAGGTAAAATGCAACAGGAAAATTCGTAGTTGCCTCGTTGATTTACATTTTTTGATGAATTGTAAAATGTTTACCAACGAAAATAAAATTTGGATAACACCGTACTGTATATTGGACATGAAAAAAAAAAGCAAAGACCATAATTTAAAATTCAAACATAAAAATTTATCTTTTTATGTTACAAAACACTGGGCGCCTCCATTAGCAGTTGTAAGTATGCACTTTAGTGTGTTTTTGTCTGTGCACGTCTGGTACTCATGATTATATACACGCATTATAGAGTGATCAACGTATAGATTTCAGTAGGTTTGCCTTTTTGCAGAACCCTCAAATTTTGCTTAGTATGTTTCCTTCAAGAGAAGTGATTGCTTGCAACATGGTATTCATCATACAACCTCACATAAGGATGCGCTGCGAAATGGTTCTCACTACCCGAAATGAGCACAACGAAAATAAAAACGACCAGGTCTTACATACTGGCACACCCATACACACACACACACATACATCCACCAATGTCCATAAACAGTCGCAGCCAGAAGCGCTCGTGTACTCGGGCTCGTAAAATTTATCTTGTGCCTTCAGTTCACACGGATGTACCAAACACACAAAAAAATGAAGGAGGAAAGGCTTCTTCCAACAGCCAGCGCGTCTGCGAGTGCGATGCAGCGAAGCGTTGACGAAAAAGGATGGCAGGTTGATATAAAATGCACGCACTGGCAGTTACAGTTTGCTGGCGGAGAAGAAGGTCCCATAATCTTGGTACGTGCTCGGAATAAAAAAGTAGACGAGCGCTGCTCAAACCGGGCGTGTAGTAATGTTTTAGTGCAAAACGGGAATCGAAAGAGGGAGAGACAGAGAGGCAAAAAAAAAACGAACAGGTCCCCCCGTTTTCATGCCACCCACCGGTGGTATTTTTGGGGAACTGTTTTAACTCTTGCCCGGACCGCTTCTGGTTTGTCGTCATTAAACTTGCAGGTATTCGTCATCACTGACGAGTGGAGGCAGCTGATGAGGCCGAAAATTCTCGATTGTTTATGTTCTTCCAGAAGCCACTGCCTTTGTCCGGTGGAAAGCCGACTGAAACACAGCCGACTCTATTTGCTGATTGGTTGTATTTATATTGTTCGTCCGTCTGCGAATGCTACTTCATTGTTTTATTACAAGTTGCGATTGTTGTAAGCATTTCTTACTCGTAATACATTGTTGCACGTCGAACAGGACGATGAAGACAATTTTCTGCACAAAAACCACACACCTCACAAGAACTTTAATCGACCAAATGCCTAAAAAACGAAAAGTTGTTCAAATTACCGTAATAACTATATGACTATTTAAATATACAAAAATAATACTTCATTTCTTTTGATCTTCCCATCCAACGCCAACCATCTTCGTTAATCAAGGCCCTCGAGGGTCTCGACAGTTTGTTGCGGTGTCATTTCAGGGCCTTTTCAAAACCACTTCCTTAAGGGTGAAACTTCGCCACTTCGTTTGACATGGGTTCGCAAACGCCGATCGTTTGTTGGGAAAGGAAATTTGAAGAAACGTGTGGCCAACTTCCTCCCACGAAGAAAAGTTTACTCGTAGCGACATGGTTAAAAAAAACCCGGAGACGTTCTGTTATTGCGCTTTTCGTTTTGATTGTGAATGATGTGTAAAGTTTTGGGAGGTTTTGGCTGATAAACTTTACTTTAAAACTGTTGATATATTTTGCATACAGAGTGTTTTCGATTGTTGTGTGTACAATTTTGATACTGGAACGATGGTTCCTTAACTCTTTTCACTAGATTTGTGTGTTATTTATAGTTTGTTATCGCACTTTCTTATGCCCCGACGGTCTCTTATAGGAAAGGTAAACTGTTTTCATGCTTTCCAGATCTCCTTTCCGATAGCGCTCGTCGCACGAACGAAATGGCAATTTACTCAACCTTATTGGGAGTTAATTTGGCCAACTGATAAAGTTGTTTGAAGTGCAAGATTAGCGCAAAAGTACAAAGGGGGCAAAATCAGCCAAAGAATACGCCATAAACCCTTATTAACTGTTTTATATAGCTCGTTGTTTTTTGTTTTGTTTTGCTGGCTCCTAAACCCTCGTTGCCGAACCACAATGTGTACCCTTTCATCACGGACGGGTTTTTTTCTTGTTTTCCTATTTGCTTTCTCCTTCCCCCCCCGTTCGACACTTATCGTGGAACAATCGTGAAAAGGGCTTGCTGCTCGCTATCGTGCATCGGGAACCCCAAAGCCCCGGAAATTATGAAACTTTCCGCCCTTCGGTAGAGGTAAAAGAACTTCACATTCTTCGCTCGCAGTTCATCTGCGATGGCATCACTCGCTTCTTTTGTGGACGACGGGTGTTTTTCGTTTTCTCTCCCTTCCTCCACGCTTACCGTGGTTTGTTTTTCGCTCCGTGTCATTTCTTAGTGGCTGCGTGAAAGTGCCGGTGGGCGCGGGACTTCCTACTCCATTTTCGCTTTCGCATGCTACAAGCGGGATGCCACAAAGGGACGAGCCGAACCCGGGCAACCGTTGGTGGACGTGCCAGCAACAGGCACTCGATGACATCGCCCGCATCCTGTGGGCGACAAAAATAATACTCGCCAGAGCAGCATTATGCACTGGTTTCAAAAAAAATAAAAAGCGTTCACCGGGCGAACAAAAGAGCGTAAGGAACAAAACGCCCGGTCCTTCCCGTCCATTGTCAGCGGTATGATCTGCTCGCTTTTCTTCGGCTAAACTGATTGCTATAATAATAGTGGTCTTGTGCATTTCTGGAAAATTAAAAGATTTTTTTCTTTCCCCTCCCGCCACTCCCTTCCCCACGCCAAGGCGTTCCCCCCCGGCAAGGGTGGGCGCTATGTGGCGTTTTGTGCACTCTCGCATCGGGAAGGAACGGGTTGGCGGTTTTGTATCCTTTTGACGGCTGTGGCTGATAGCCTGGCAAATGAGCGAACTGCCCGGACGGTGGATGCAGATAGCTTGTTTTGCGGATGCTGTGGCCCATTCATCGGTTTCTCGAGCGGCCCGGACGGGAGCGTAATCATTTAGCCACAGCGCACCACAAAAGCACTACCTCGGAGGGGGGGGAAACGCAATCGGAAGCATAATACCGGAAAATGCTGTTTCTTCTTCCGTCCTTTTATTCTTGAAAGCTTGTTTGCTTCCCTTGGGTTCTAAATTCCGACCGGGAACGGGGCAAAGGATTGAGTGGATATAGTTTGCGGCTGACACCGGCCCCGGATGTGCCATTCCGGGTTCGGAAACGGGGTCGACAATATGTTACTGTGAATTGCATCATCAGTGGCACATAATTCGCTTTGAGACTGGCATCGCCCTCTTAAATTACAGTTAGAGGTGACGTTGGCATTAGATAGCAATAGCATGGAAAGCGAGCGTAAGGAGGGCGAAAGTGAGATGCACTCAGCTAACGCGTTAGTTTCCCCTATAACGCTATACTGTGTTGCTAAGGATACCAAGGGTGCACGATGGAAGGGGAAATTTTCCTTGCGCTCTGATTTTTGGTAATCGATGGTTACATTGATTATCGATGGTTACTTTGCCGGAAAATAAAACAAAGCAAAGCGGAAATCTGCTACACAGTTTTATTCAAAGTTTGTAATAGGAAAGAAATGATACTTTTTGATTTGGGGGACAATTTTTTCGAACATTGCAGCTACTCTTGGGAAAGGTGGTACTGCAACGTGATGAAAATAACCATCGCAGAATAAAATCAACAATAAAACTACATCCATAAGGTTGGGCCCAGTAAACGGGCCTTTCACCGGGCCGTGTGACGGGGTCCTGTAAATTGGCCGTGTTACCGGGCCACGTAAGCGGGTCCTGTTAACGGGCCGTGTCACCGGGCCATGTAAATGGGTCCTGTAAACGGGTCCTGTAAACGGGCACTAAAGACGGGTCCAGTAACTGGGTCCTGTGACTGGGCCGTGTAACCGGGCCGTGTCACCGGGCCACGTAAACGGGTAACCGCTGCTAACGGGCTGTGTCACCGGGCCATGTAAACGGGTCCTGTAAATGGGTAATGTAACCGGGACCTGTAAACGGGCCCTGTAAACGGGCACTGAAACCTGGCCCTGTAAACGGGCCCTGTAACCGGGATCAGTCAACGGGCCCTGTAACCGGGACCTGTGAACAGGCCGTGTTACCGGGCCCTGTAAACGGGTCCTGTAACTGGGTCCTGTAACTGGGCCGTGTAACCGGGCCGTGTAACCGGGCCGTTTTACCTAGTCTTATTATAAAAAATCCTTAACGTCACGCTCCAAGGATAACGCTCCTACTTGGATAAAGTGACGCACTAAAATCGAAGCAAAACCACATCTTTGTATGGAAATTCTCAAAACGCTCATCCCATTGCATTGCATTGATCACCATAGCAATCAGCATCCTTGGCGAAAATGGAAGGATCGTCATAGCAACCACAGTTGACCTGGGCAAACCAACTCGATTGGAAAAAAGTAGAACGGGATTTTCAAAATGGTTCTAAATTTTGTAAAATGCCGTTCACGGGCACTATGTGTTCGATTGATCAGATAATTCTAAAAAATGTGCACCAAATCCGTGTTCAAAGGGCGCGGGCAGGCAGGCTCAGATTAATTGAATCACTTTTGCTGTGTATTTTCTAACACTGGAAATGCACAAAAAATTATTCGAAAGGTTCAAACACAAAAAAGTAGAAAAAAAACACTTAAAAACAAGCACATATGACACCGTTTTCGACACAAATCACTATCACCGAAACAAAAACACAATCACAAAAAACCTGTTACAAAAACACACTACAGGTCAGTTCCCAAAACACAAATTTCTGAGCCGTCTCTCACACGAAACCACACGCACGCGCCTCTAAGAAAAACAATTACAAAGTTTCCTAAACAATAAACAGTCAATTTTGTAGAACCTGAAGCGTTATCTTACAGAGTCTATGTCTGTCTACCTTATAGAGCCTGTCGTCTACGTTTCTCTGTACTTTGATCGCCTTGGCAATCAGCTCGCTTGAGTTAAACAAAAGGATACTTGGATGACGAAATTCATAAAACGAACACTCGAAACTCTCCGAACACTAATCCTATTGCATTATATTTTTAAATTTAACGGTTTTTAAATTGAGATCGTAAAAAGAGCCAATGCTCTTCCAACCGGGATAAGGTTTTGAGTAGATGCAGCTTTTCATCTATTGACTCTACGTGTTCACTTTATTAGATCTTCTAAATTATGCGAAATTTAAAATGTTCTTTTGCAATTAGCCAGTATTTCCCGGGGACTCCATTTAGTAAGACGATAAGACCGGGAATATTTGTCGACACGTTAGTCAATTAGTGGTGCTTGGCAAATAACGGGTATTGGCCCCGTTATTTTTCTTTGACAACAATTCTTTCGTTTGGCCCGATTAATGTTTCATTACTATTCAGCCATCATAAGGCAGTCAGTGAGCCGGGATTTAAATTTGGCCTCCCACAGTTTAATACAGGCTAAATCTTCTAATTGGGCTGAGCCTTTGATTGACAGAATTTGCCACAATTTTACTAGATTCTAATGCAAATTATTTCATCAACATGGGCCCGTGTAACCGGGCCGTTATACCTAGTTTTAATCCAAATTTGCTTCGAAGTGTGTGCCGTGAATAAAGCATTTTTCCAATTTCAGATAACAAAAGAGATAGCTTGAGAGAAAATAATCATATTTGATACAAATGGCGAGATTGTGAAAAAGTTAATCTTAGTAAAACCTTCTTAAAGTGGAAATTCTGTAGAACCATAACTTTCAATTACCAATCAAAAGTAAAAGCTTTGTTATGCCTCAATTTTAACACGCGAGTACCACAACAACACAAGCGAAAGCTAAAATAAAACTTGCTCATATAAGCTCATGAGCATTTATTTAACCTAACTACATGGACACCGACGGTAGTTGGGCATCGTACACCGGTGTGGTGTATGTTGCCATCTGTGTTGCCCCATAAATTCCGTAATACAAGTTAATTACTAAAGCATTACCCCGGAGTGCAGCAGTGGCAGGGAAAGGTTGGGTCGGGAAATTTACGTATCCTCGAACGGGGCCCCAAAAAACGAGAGAGCCCGCCACATCGAGAGCCATTCCGTGTTGCGTAGCTCCCATCGAGGGCACAAATTGTGCCGAGTGTGTAGTTTTGCGCCACAGCATAACCGAGACCGGCTGCTCAGTTTTGTTGCGAACCCTGACCGGCTTCTTCCCGCCGGGAAAAACCCCTCGGAGAGTTCGGTTAGTTATGATAGAATCGTGCCTAAGCCGAACATTACCATTAATATAATTAAGGCGTCGCACAGCACACTCACTAAACTATTCCTAGGTGCCGGGATTAGCTGCTGCTCTGGGCGCCAGTTGGAGGGCGCGCCGTGGGGTAGCGCCGTGGGGTAGCGCAGCATGCATAAAGCCAATGGGAGAATGGACGAAGCCATTCGGCGGATTTGGATAGTTTCGAAACCGGGTGATTTTACGGCGGCGTAAGTAAATGATCTTACGGGCAAGATGAACGTAGAAGACGTACACAAATTAAGGTAAGAAGTTCAAACGACTACCATTGCATAATAACGCGGATAATTTGAACTCTACACTCGTTGAACAGTGTGTGTACGCAAGATGAAAACATATTACGTGCAGGTCGTTGGACCTTTCATTAACGGTTTAAGCCATTTTTCTCCTATCTACAAATTAGGACACAAATTTCTGTTATGTACAAGTTTATTACAAATTTTGGTTGTGTTTGTTGACTAGCAATTTTTGTTTAGGATTCGTCTAGAAAAAATTTGTAACACATTTTCCAACAATGTTAGTTTTGTGTAACAAGCTTTTAAGAGTTAACTTTCTAAAGGCCTCACAAAACTATCTACCAATTTTTGTTGAAGCTAAAACCTCGGAAGGTCTAGTTTTAAAATTGAGTCAAACGACGACCATCATCTTAAAAAAGATAATTTCGTTATCGTTCACGCACTGTTTTGAGAGTTACTAAATACTTTTTTCTGTAACTTTTTCTGTAACTCTTAACTGTAACTGTACTTTTTTCAACTTTGTTAGTAGATTGTAAAAAAAAAAATAAAAAATTGTAAAAGTAATCTAAACTCGTTATTATTCCTTCAGCAACCTTGTACTGAACGTCACTTTCTGAAAACCATTTTGCTTTCCTTGTATCATTTCTTTCTTTCCAATTTCCGATTTATAGTTCGAAAATTCCACAAAAACTGTAAGCTTTTATTTGCACCTTCTCACGCTAAAAATAATAAACTTACATTCTTCCCGCTTAATTGCTTTCCTTTGTCTCAGTGTTTGTCTTCGTTTAAGTTGGTATTCTTTAAAAGAATTTAGTCAGCGTTACATCAAGTCTATCTGTTTCAAACGTCAATGAAGTGAAACAAAAAATTGAAAACATTGATAACGATTATTTATTTGACTTTAATGTTTTCGTAGTAATTCCCATATCAAAATGTTTGCTCAGAAAAAAATGATTATGCCAAACTCAAACTCTTTGTTTCATGTCCAGAAATACACTTTCAACAGCAGCTACCCTTTACTAGCATGCGGTCGGTGCTTTCATTCATTGAAACTCTTCGCTTCTGGAGGAAGACAGAATATAAAACAGCATGCACATCTGTAAACCTTTAAGACATAAAATCAATAGCGAGTGTTGGGTGCGGATTTTCGGACGTTTTTTTACCCCAGTGCGCAATGAAATCCAAACCCGTGCACTTCACGATCCTTTTTAGAGGATGGCAACGACCTTCGGACGGTGGCGTTGGCTCGGGCGTGCTTAGGCCCAGATGATGGTCTATAAAGCTTGAAATACAATACTAAAAAACCAACCACACCTTGCTGCAGCCCATCGCAAACCGGGATGATGTTCACGATGCCGAAACGAAGTGTAAAATGTGTGTAGCATAACTTCAGGGCGCAGCGGAACCTTCCGAATCAGGGCATCAACTTCCGCGTGGCACCTTCCGTGAATGGAGTGCGTTTAGCCATCGTGCTCCATTTTACTGGGTGCGAACACTCGCGCACGCTTCGGGATGGAAAAGGGAACGTCCGGATACCGAAAAAGGAAAAAAGGACATATTCCGGCTGCAAAGCGAGCAGCCAACCACGGCGGGGGCCACGTGTGGCTGTCTGCCGCTGTCATCATTGTTGTTGATGGCAAACATTACGATCATGATTATTATGTTGCGAGCGTCAAAGGCGTACATCATTTTATATGGGTTTTACTTCATCATTCCGTGGGCGATGTATCCGGTTTTGCGAGGCAGCTGCTGCGTATTTCAGGCCTCTTCCTGCGCCGGTATAGTGCCGGGACGGGATTTGTACGGACATAAAGGCGAAAGATTCGAACCGCGGCGAGCAACGAAAGGATAGACCGAGGAACCGGAGCGGAGTATGGCCACGCGGAAAGCGCACAAAATCGTTCCGCTCAACTGGTTCCTGCTGTCAGGATCAGCAGCAACTGGAAACCTGCCGGAGGGATCTTCCGGGCCGTGTGTAAGTATGTATGTATGTGTGTGTCTGTGTTGTGCTTACTCATCTTTGCCTTCCTCGCGCACGAGGAAGCTCCGCGACCGGGGTGACCCCACGGGGTGGCACGCAAAGTTACCCACCGAACCGAAACGGTGTTTACTTTTCATTATACAAATAGATATCAAATATTAATAACACATTCGCTGGGCCGAATGAAGATATATTTGTTCAACCGGCCGCCAATAGAGACACTAACCTCCAACCGCTAACAATGATTGATTGTCCTCTTCAGCGTTGCTTATGCTAACAACAGCGAACATCGTCCGCCACTTGCTCGAAAGGGCCAACCATCCAACACGTTTGCCTCGCTCGGTAGCATTCATTCCATTTTTCCATGTCGTATTTTTCCCTTCCAATCTCCCCGCCCCTCCTTCCCCATTACCGGGTTCTCGAGGGCGGTTTTGATCAATCGTTCATCACCGGCGGCATTTTACGGCGATGGTTTGGCGATGGTGAAAGTGATTTGCCCGGCGCGCTTTCTGTTGCCACCTTTCGCTTCTTATCGCGCGCCCCCACAATGGGTGTCATAACCATAACAATCAGTTTTACGAGCCCGGGAGCATATATTAGCGCGTAAAGATGGCGCAAAGGTTCGCCCCGGGGGGCCGTGCGCTGTCGCGAAAGTGTCGGTAAAACACGAACCACCTCAAGTGGCCCGGGTGATCGACGCTAGGTTTTGGACGGAAATTAATGGCTCGTCAGGTCTTCACACGACGGTTGGCGTGAGTGAACTTCTTCCCAGTTATTCTTCCACTTCCTTTAATGTTGGTGTTACATATTTTTATAGCTTATAGTTCAGGCATTTTATATGAAGTGTGATAAATTCTATTCCGAAGTGGTTATTCTTCTTTTTTTAATGGCGCACATCCTTAGGAAGTGTCACTAAAATATGTGTATGAAAAGCAAATTAACATTTGTTATACTATTCCAAAAGAGTTCATTCATTTATCTGCAACTATAAATCCACACACTGCTATGTTTTGTACCGAAAATAATTCATATTTAAAGAATTACCAATTTGGCACTTTAAAAGCAAAACATTTTAAAATTGTTTTGATTTTATTTCCATTTAGACAGTTTATTTACATCTTAAATAGTTTATCGTGCAGAACCGAATGAAAATTTTGCCAAAAGCACTTTCACTTGTATTGTGCTAAATAACAGACTTAATTTTAATAAACACTAGGATACAAACAATAATAGAACAAAATGAATGAACAAAATTTTACAAAATACAAACGTTGTCGTTGAGATATGAAGGGAAAATATCCTTATGCGAAACGTTTCAATGTAAAAAGCTTAGGCTATACTGGATTCACTTCCAACGATGCTCGAATCTACTTTCATAAGAGGAATCTACTTTCATTTCTGACTTACCAAAAAAAAAAATGGAACAAATCTACATCGCTCCACCTATGGGCGAACGGTTTTGGAACTCGTGCTAGCCGTAACTTTTCTCATTACATTTCCGATCGACCCCACGGGCCCGGGATGGGCGTCATCATTTTGCCAAAGCGCATGGGAGTGGTGCAATTTTTCGGAAATTAATTGAAAACAATGCGGATGCCCGGCGTGCCCGGTGCCAGGCCATTGGAAAATAATTAAAACTTAGCTCCACTATGTCAATGGGATTGGAAGCGTACTTTATGACAGGCCGGGCGAACGCGGGGCACTGGGACTTCCCGCCGGGTTGGGCTGCATCGGGTTCCGTTCCGCGTTGTAGCGTGTGTTATACTGTATTTCCGGTATGTTGTTTTGTTGCACCTCAGCAATTTCTGCGCTTGCCTCTCCGGAGAGACCAGGGGGGGGGGGGGGGGGGGGAAAGGTTCACCAGGGTTGGCCTTCATCACGCGGCACTAGGATGTGCAGGCAAAGGCCCTACCCAAAGGCAAAACAAAAACCGAACAAACTTCCCAAACCATCCAGAGTGATCGTCCCGTAAACCATGTTGACCATGTGCTCGGTGGCCCATGCTAGAGTGTATGTTGTGTGCGTGTGTTTGTGCATTTTTGTGTGCTCGAGTTTGGTGTGCACCGGGACCAAAAAAGGTCCTGGGAGGCGCTACAATGCAATAACAAAATAAAAAACATAAAAAACAAAACCGAAAACGAAAAGATAAATGGAAATATTACTCCGATGAGGCACGTTTTTCCTGCCGTCAAGCGTATGAAGTTTGTCTCAAGGGGTATTTTTGGCCGGGAGAGAGGAAATGAAATACAGCTACAAAATAGAAGAGAAACGTACAAATATGTTTGTTTTGCTTCGGGGAAAAAACTTTACACATTTATTACTTCACTTTTTCGGTTTAGTGAAAAAAAAAATAGAGAAGCGTGTAGAAGTAGTTTTGTGAAAATATACTACATAGGAATGGTGCGGATCTGGACAAATAATTATGAAAAATAAATTATGCTATTCTGTAGTACACCCAAATATGGGATGTTCGAAAGAAATAGAATTAATTTCACTGAAAATTTGGAAAGTATTGATAGCAACACGAAATTAATTTCAGTAGTTTGGATTCGTCACTGAATTTAAACATGAAAGATTAGTTTTGTCCCACAATATATGTTATATGCATGGCTCTATTCTAATTAATGTGATTTGTAACTGCACAGATTTTGGATATACACATTTATTCAATTTTCTAACCGGCTTAACTGTGCGGCTTAGGCTTTGGAGTAGTAGGACGTATTAACATTTTGGTTGATTTGATTGCTCCGTTTTTAATGTCGACCCAAAACAATGCCCCTTGCGTTATAGGTGTATTTGGTAAAATGTATCTTCCGTTCAGATTGCTGCAATGGATTGAAGTCAAAATTTATCATTATAATATAATATTTTTCAATTCTTTTTAATTCAATTTCCGTTCTTGTGCATTACTCACCTGTTTTGGCTGGGCCAAAAACCGAAATTGTCAGTGAAAATACCAGCGTTTTTTAAGAGAAGCCAACCATTACCAGCGGTACCATGATATGACTCCCATTTCCGAATTGCGTACTGTGGAATAATGTAATGTTCACTTTTTCCTATCTCAAACTGTTCATAACGCGCATAGGAAGTATTGCCAGCGAAATCTTCCAAGATAACGAGCAGTTCGTGTGGGGCCTCGAGTAAACGGTAGATGTTCTCAAGTCCCAGCCAAAACTCTCCGTCTAAGTTTCCAAAACCATATCTGTAGTCCTTTTCTGGTCGTTCGAAGTTAAGTTTTCCGTCGAAGCGACGTTGGATCACTGCCCAGCCACCAGTTTCATATTCCTGATCACAGTATACCAATATCGGATCATGGAAAGGCCACTCTGGTTGAATTGAGTATACTCCGGACACTCGATGCGGTACGTCTAGGCACGATTTAGGATGCACTCTGTGGTGTCCACCTACATGATGATGGATGTTTGATGGGGTTGCTAGCTGACCGATGGGAAGCTCACGCCCCATAGAAGGGGTCGCGAGAAACACTGCCGTAACACACCACACCAGTCTGATAAGTGTCATGGTTTAAACGGTACTGATGAAAAATGTATCATGTGCAGGCATAGAAAGGTTAAGCAAGATAATATAGACTTATCGTTAATTTCTGTGCAATGCTAATCCATCTGCAAGGATTATCCCTAGCTGAGGAATAAGATAAGTATCGCGCGATTATTATTTGTTTACTTTAAAGATATGTATTGAAATGATTGGTAGGGTTGGCAGGGGTAATATGTACCCCTGAGAAAAAATTTTCTTTTTTCAACTTTTGTGAAAAGCTAAAAAAAAACGAAATTTTCGAACGTATTGATTGACCAAAATTGGGTTAGGTGGAGAGGTTCATTTTACCTCTTTGCATTAACACGTACAGCTTGGGTAAATGTTGCCTCAACCAGATATGGATTTATCAAAAATTGAACTTTATAGAGATTAAAAAATCATGCATAACAGTTCAAACTTCCCTAGCAGATTCCTACTTTAATTCATTTGATAAAATCAACTATCACTAGCAAAGTTTATTGATAACTCAATAGTTTTTCTTGAGGGATGCATATTACTCCAGGATAAGATATTTGTTTAGAAAAATATAAATGAGCTAAACCGAGAGTTTTCCTTGGATCTTGGTCTATATGTCTCTCTTTTACCATTCCTGGACGTTGACGTCTCTTTTTTCTATTTATGCTTTCATATTCTTTCTCTATCTTTTATTTTATTTCTTTATCTTTATCTCATGCTTTTATATTGTTAACTTATTAATTAATTAATTGAAAAGATAAATTTAATACTATTCCATATGATAATGCTGTATAAATGCTTCGTTGAAATGACGTGAAGATGTAAGGAAATAAAGAGCCACCCTCATTTTGTAGAACTTAGTAGATTATCGATTTAATCAGTAAAATTATCTTGCTTCCCAGAAGCATAGAGTGCAGCCTAAACAATGCAAGACAACCGCCAAAGTTGTTAGTTAAACAACCTTTGCTGGCTCCGCAAATCTCTCCAAATGTCTTCAAAATAATCTGGGATATCTAAATTAACTTATTTTCTAACACTAAAGATCTCATCCAAACCGAAAAAAACCATTGGAGTGCCTTATTGCAAAACGTCCATAAACGATCATAAAGTTTAAGAAAATGCTCTTGTCGATAATGTAACAGCTCACACGTTTGATCCATATCTTATCTTGCAAATGCCAGACGACTAGTTATACGTGTGTAAGTAAGATTTGTAACTTTTACCGTTTTAGCTTTTAAAGCTTTTATCTTAAATCATTTTTCCTCTATAAAAACCCCTCAAAACACTACTGACTCCATAGAAACTGTGCAGTGAGAATGTAACTTGATTACTTACATATCATATTGAATCCCACAGATTGTATACTAGTGTGTGTACTCAATTTTAAAGCCCAATATAAGCATCCTTTTATTGTAAAAACTGTGGTTTCTATCATCCGGTAGTTCTGCTAAACATTTTCTCACCTATCAAGTAGCTCTATAGAAACTGGACAGTAAATAAATATTAAATTAAAAGGAACGTTTGGTTTAGTAAAAAAAAAAAAAATACCTGAACGTATCGAAGATTGTAGATTGTTGATACTTTCTATGTAGATTGATGAGCACAGTCATTTAGTATGTTTCATATCAATAGCAATTACAGTTGAGGTAACTACTACACCAAATAAACACGCCTTTTCCTTAAGCAAAAAAAATGCTTTGTTCGATGTTTTGCACCTTTTGGTGTCAACGATAAACTTTTCAACCATAAAACAAACCGTCTACTTTAGCTTATTTAATTTGCCCACCGTTAAACTATTTACCGTTATTTTACGTGCCAGCAGTCCCGCGGCCGTCCGGCGTAATTAGATTTTTCTCGATTCCGCATAAATTAAGTGGGCAGCAAAAATGGCCGCAAGATGACAGCTGTCGTCCTTTGTAGTCGGGCCGGTTTGTGTTTGTCGTTGTTGTTGTTGTTGTGGCGCAGTAAACTTCATCCGCCGCTCAGGGAGGCGAAGGAGGAGGAGGATCTCCAGCTCGGCCCCGGCTCGGTGATGATGATGATCTGCGCCCAGCGTCGTGCGGCTCAAGTGCCGTCGGAAACATTCCGGCCAGGTCAGTCTCGTTAGCGCTCCTCGGGGATGACACAACACCGTCGCCCGCGTGTTCGCTTTGTTGAGTAATTTAATTCAACACAATTGGTGAATAAACAACGTGACAGCAGCAGCAGCAGCATCAGTAGCACCAGCAGTAGTGGTGGTAGTGGACGCGCAAGTATCCTTTCCTCGGGGCCGGAACAGGGCGGGCGTCGGGTTACACGGACGGTTTTCGGTTTCGGTGGCGTGAGTGACGTGGCGAAGTGGACACGATGAATATAATTATACAGCAAACTGACACTGGTGTGCCCGGTGGTGGCGCGTTGCCGCTGCCGGCTGATTACCGCCGGGGGGATATTCGTGGAAATTATGTAATGAGGAACCGGTTCCGATCCGGTAGCGTCGTCCACCGTGTTCCGTTGGACGCTCAGGTCCTTGGAACGAACAACGCTTAGTCGGATTGTGTGCGTGTGTAAATAGTAATTGTGTATCAAACGTGCGGTAAGTCAATTTCCTACCCATTTGTTAATGTCCAAGCAGGGATTAAGCGTGAAGCTCGCACCAACTACAAGTGTTTCGTAATGACATTGTGTTTATAAACCATGCAGTAAACATTGTCCTTTTTCCCGAACGATACCAATACCTTTGAAGGCAAAATTAATTGGATCATTGGTTTTAGTTGGAATGCATGTGCTTTGATCGTTGAATGTTACGAAACGAAAACGCTTCCATGGTAATCAAGGTGTGAATATGCAAATACAATCTCGAAAAAAGTAATAATAATGCATGGAGCTTATAACAAGTTTGTTATTAATTATTGTAGGAAAACTAAACAAGATTGCCCTGGTCATGATTCATGTTGATTGTCTTTTCCGTACCATATACACTACCAGTGTTGTTTCACCCTCCCCCTCTCCCCCCCCCCCCCCCTCCTTGACCCCTTGAACCATCCCCGGGTAGATTTCCAATTTTACGAATCAGTGATTTGGAATGTAAGTTTCCAAAAGCACTAGCCCTTTGATGTCTGGACGGCTTAATTTTGTTTTGGAATAAATTTCGATAAAATCAGTGCGGAGAACGCTGTCGTTGTCGAGCGCAAGGTAAGGCTCTTAGGCCAAGCCTCACCAGTCGTTTGTTGGCCGATTGGAAAATGTTTGGTTTTTGCTTTAGGAGCTCAACGAAACCAAGCCGCTCGGAATGCACGTGGCTGCCGAAGGGAGTGTGGAGCCGATCGTTTGAAACCGAAATCAATATCATGTCAATGTATAAATAATGAAGTTTTATTGCCAGAAGCGTTTGCTTACCTGGGATCTTGGTGAAGCAGACAAGAAAAAACTTGAACGATAAGGAAAAGAAAAGAAGGGACGGGAAAAGCGTATACCATCACCCTTCAGCAGTAGAGTTGGTAGCTGTCCTCGTCGGTGAGTCCCACTAAGTTCTTGCTGGTACAAGTTTTGTTTGTGACTTGAAATGTCGGGCAGCATGATATGGGGAAAACGGAACCAGACCACGCCGCTGGATGACTTTGTACGATGGTGTTTGTTGACTGCAGTGTGGATTACTGTCATCACACGATAGTTGCCTCTGGAAGGCATGACTCCGAGTGAAGTTAATATCAGCAGCAGCCGTTTGCACTTGATTTTGCAAGTGGTAAATAAGGTTGAGTTTATTAAATTCCTAAATCGATTTGGGTATTTTTAACAGCTGTGGTTTATTGCAGTTTTATTGTATAAAGCAATAGATGAATCAAATTCTTTATAAACAAGAGAAAAGCGATAAGGACTTCATGCAATTGAAAGTAAAAAAATATTGTTTTATTTGTCTAAAACTATGTCAGGTTGTGCTGAATATAAGCAGAACATTGATTAATACTAGGTAATTGATACTACAAATCTGCTGTATGATTTATACTAAAACCTCTGAAATGGATACATTTAAAGAATTATTTTTGAGAGTCTCTACGCCCCGGCGATTCTCAGTTATGTAGGGTGTTATATCCTACAAAGGAAGGAAGCTGGCAGCACTGGAGCTGCCAGATGCATGGATTGACAGCCGGGGAGGATGACGGACGGACCACATGCGGTCAGTAGTGTCCCAACCACGAAGTAAGGCAGTTAAGAAAGACAATACGTTACACACTACAAATACTACAGTTAATAAAGCAGTACGTTACACACTACAAATACTACATAGGGGAGGTTGAGAAAAAATTATGGTTTTTACTCTTTACTTGAGAGCTCTATAATTAGGCCTGTTCTAAAGTTATACTTTGACAATTCTTTGACTTTGAAATACAGTTCTGAACATAAATTCCTCTCTTATAATATTTAGTTGTTTCGAGAGGTCTGTTTTATAATTGGCAATCATGACATACTTAAAATTATTGATATTTCATCGATTCTACCGTGCTTTACAAACCATGCTGTATAACTTTTACTGTAACATCAAAGTTTAATGATGCCTTCATTATTCATTATTGACTAAACAGTGCCTTAGTCAGGTTTAGCGAACCTTTTCGAAGCTTAAGGGTCACTCTCGACACTGTTTAAGTTGTATCTATCCATATGAATATCCTCTATACAAATTTTTCCCGCAATTTCATCGACTAAACAAACTAATTTACACTAGTTCCAGCGCGAAATAAAATCCGTAAAATGCTCGGCATTATTGGTAGAGATGTTTGAAACTAATTGATAATTACCCATGGTGCAATAATAATAGCACACATTTTTCTTTCTACTTGCATTAAATTACACTCGACCGTACGACGATTAAAGTGAAGGTGGTTTTCGGGCTGTACAATATAATGAAAGGCTCTGTAATGTAAGTAAAAGCTGCATGGCGGTTACTCGTCTCTTGCATAAATATACTTGTGCCATCCAAGACGGACGTGTGTTTATCAACTCCACATGCTGTTCGGATGTCGTGTTTTTTTTCGTTATCTTGACAGCTTTCCCACACACCACATGATCTGCAGGATGCGCAAATAAATATCCGTCTAATGAACACCTGCCCCAGACGAGCGAGTGGGAATAATTTAATTAAAAATATAATATTCTCATTTATTTCATTTCCACCCTTTGCGCTCGGCAGCTTCGCTTCAAAAGCAGCCTTTACTGTCGTTTTTGTAAAATTAGTTCGTAAGAAAGAGAAAGAGGGAGGATAGAGTTCGAAGGAACGGAGGATCTTGGTTGAATTCTTGAGTTAACTTTCCCAGAACGCCCGACACTAGATAGGAGTGGCTTCACACCGGCAGCAGGTTCCACCAGAAGCAGAAGCGTAGCTGCAGCCAACGCTCCCAGCCGTTTCCCGGCCCAAAAGAAGCTCCGGTTGATAGCAGATGGCACCGGAGTGCACTCCATCTCGTCGCAATCGACATTGAGTAATGTCACACTTTTGCACTTTCCATGCTCATGTCCGCGCGTGCACCGGTCGTTTCTGCAAAGTCGGTAGCAAAGTTTCATCTCCGTCCATCCGCGAGCGCGAGTTTCTTACATTCTTGCTTCCTTCGTGCCGTTCCGCCGCCTGGCGGGGCTTTGTTATCAATTGTCGTCTTCTGAAATCTTGTCTTTTTTTTTGACACGATCAGCTGAAGGTGCACCGGAAATGCTCACTTTTGGTGGCGAGAGTATCGGTGCAGTGAAATCAACGGTTGGGGCATTTTTCTTTCCTCTCTGTCCCTCCAGCGGACGACTAATGGCGGCTGCTGGAGGAGATGGACAGATGGATTACGTGTAAAGTTTCGGATCGTAGATCAACGGTCAGCACTCGGGTGTATAATTTATTACGACCTTCCACATCCGTCGCCGGCAAGGTTGGTGTGACTAATTGCCGAAATTTGTCCGGAAATGTGTATATTTTTTCGCTTACAACTTCTTGCGCCCTTTGTAGAGAATTAATGTGTCATACCATCATTTGTACTAAGCAGGATTCCGTTTTAATACGGAGCTAAAACTCTCTGCAGTGGGGAGGTGCAATCCAGTTCCGTTGGTAATTGTACAAGAATGCCGGAAAGACAAAGCAAGAATCAAACATATTGCAAAAAGGGAGTAGAATTTGAATTCCCGGGAGCGCAACAGGGTTTGCGGCGCCAACGGGTGAAACGGGAAAACAATTCCTCGGCTATCGGTGCAGATTTAATGCAAAGTTCAAACAAATTTAATAGTCGGAAAACTTTTACTCCCCGGCTAGCGCTTTTCGTCTGCGATCCGTTGGAGAGTGCACGAGGGGGAGGATGAAATGGATTGTTAAATGAGAGCACAGAAAGCGGAAAGTAAGGAAAGAGCACCGTATGGAAATCGGATACGGTTGGAAAGGGGGGTTTGATTCTTGCTCCTCGTAGCCGAAGCATATTGACACAAGAATTTATCCGATCCAAATCCCTTCCCTCTCATCCCTTCCCTCTCACCTCATCCGTTGTTCCGGTTTGGCGCACGGATTGGTAATAGTTATTCCATTCTTAGAAATATCTCCCCATCCCGGCGTTCATTGTACCGAAGCTCGGGTTTCGGCTGCATCCAAGCCGGGCTCCAGCCGCGTCCGACATTGTGTGCTCGTTGTTCTGTAATACTTTGTTAGTTTGACACCATAATCCGAAAATCAGCTCATGCTGTGCATCGATGTTTTCGCTTCCGTGCACGCCCGGGCAAAATAACGTGCTTGCAGAGTGAGGGCAAACATAAGGGCCGGAATGCATTTCGGAGCATTTTTGCCGATCGAACCTGACATGGGTGTGCCGAAACGGGATTATTTTTGCGCAAGGTTTGTCCTTTTGTTTTCTAGTTCAACACTGAATGTGCGCTGGAAGCTTCGAAACCTATTGCTGAAGGGCTTTTTTCTGTATAAATTAAGTTAGACGGTAGAATATCAGCCTTTCGACAAGGAGCATGTTTGTGCCCCGTTGTTATCCGTTATTTTTCAATTTAGGAAAAACGTATTTGCTTTCGTTACTTTTGATAAAGTGCCTGATGTTAGCATGTTATTAGTAAATACAAGTATAATCTCAGGTTTATAGTTTTAATCCTTGCAAACAATAAAGCTAATTTAAATGTCTGTTAATCGTGCTAGTAATTTTTTAAAGTAAACGAAATGCAGAATAAAAAAAACCATGGACGTGAGTTAAACTGGACACCAAGCATAGGTTTCATAGAAAAGAAATCCCATATTCCACGTATTTTACATATCAAACAGTTTCCGTTCCTGAATCTTTGCATTAATTTTGCCTCCAACTTCAAGGTAACATACCATGGATATTTCCCTTTCTTTGATGCTAACCAAAGGATGTCCTGGCGATGGAGCTGGTTCGGTGAAAAACTCGTGCGCTTCCGTTGGAAAGTAAATCAAGAAGCAATCAACTGCCAATTTACTACCGATCGGGCGTTCGCCTTTCAAACACTCCCGGCCGTTCTTGTGCCAGTATGTATTATTTCCAGTAACATGGAAAGCAGGTATCCAATGGTCGGGGTGAGTGTTAGATAGTGTTATAGTAAGGAAAAATATGATAATAAACTTTTGCTTTTATTACCATGCAACGTTGTACCGGAAGGAGTTCATATTAAACTATGCTTTTAAGGAAAAGTTTTCCTCGAAATTGTTGCAACGACACGGAATAGTATATTTTTGAATTTATTCAACCCAACCGAAATGGATAGAAAACTAGTTGGTAGTTAAAGTTACATAATTATTCCATTTGGCATGATGGTTTGCCTAATGTTCGTTGTCATTGTTGAAGCTCTCATCAGATGCAATTCTCAAAATCAGATGCAGCCGGCTCAAGCCGGTTACAGCACACATGCACATACGAGAAGATGTTTCAATTTTCATCCAACGTGCATCTCGCTTCCATTCAAAGTGCAATCTTATTCGGATCGCACTCGAGCTGATACCGTTCGCCATCTCTTGGATGCGGGGAACACTGCGGCCATCTGCGACCACGCGATTCTTTCGTCGGGAAATGATGGCATCCGTATGCACGGGATGCAAATACAAAGCAAATCCGCTTGGTTCATGGTGGGCGCGGGTGGGCATTTTCCACGAGTGGCGCTCGAAACTCGGTGTGAAAATTGTGCATGAATTTTGCACACGAGCACGCTGTTGTTCCGTCGGAATGTTCCACATGTGCGACGTGGAGCGATTATTTTCGCCACTGGAACGGTGAAGGTTTTGTGCGAGAGCTTTCCGGGAGGAAAATTTCCGTAAATATGAAATTGATTTTTGCTGCTCCCTCTTTTGCTGCCCTGCTGTTGATCATTTGGATTATGCTTCCATTCGTCTTTAAAGCTGAAGCTTAGAAACTGTCCACCAACTTTCGCTTACCGAACTTACCGACTTTCATTGCACCGTGCCATAGTTACACGCAGCGAGCCGATCCCTTTTCGTTCAACACTTGACTGAGCGGCGGGCGGGTGGAAGACATGTGGTAATAAATTGTGATAAATGATGTCTACTCAGAAACCCTCTGTGCCGCTAACGTTCTGCAACTTCTGCCAGCGGCATTAGCAGTGCAGTTTTTTCCCCCTGCCACCCATATTTTGCAATGAAGGGACAGACGACGCAGAGGGGGGCAGAACTCTCACTCGTTCGGGATGAGTGAGTGAAACAGTGCCCTGACGGGTTTTAGGGCACGGTTGACCTTTTCCTTCGTCCTGCAGACACTCGCTGACATTTCTCCCCTGACATGGAAAAGTTGATAACGTCAAGGTTCTTTGCGTGGAAGGGCTGGGCGCTCCGTAACGACGAGTGTGATCTCGATTCAATGATTTACGACAATACTATCTGCATTTCAGTAGCTAGCTCGGAGGGAGTGTGTTCCTGGTAAGGGAATATTTCAACAAAAAGCTTTCGAGTTAGACTCGAAGGAATGCATCGGTCTTCCGAACGGTCTCGTTTTTTTTTTAAATAAATTATTAACTTTAGATTGCATACGGTCATTCCATAGCATCGCCTCAAGTGCATATTAAATTCCATCTCTAGGTCTGAAGTTTATTTATTAGAACAGATTTCTCGAATTCTCGTGCTTTGATGATAAACCACTGCTATTGCGTTTAAGTTGTAATATCAATAGCAGCAAACATTCAACAAATCCTAAACGGAGAAATCTTTTGTAGAGACTTGCGTTTAACAGTGAAACAAAAGACAGTTCCAAGCACCCATTCAAATTACCCGGGTTTGGGCAAAGTGTAAACCAAACCAAGCAAACAAAGCCACCCTACCGACGTTCACCCTTCCACTACCGGTTCGGTGGGGTCCGGAAAATTCACGCCTGGTCCGCCCGGTGGTAAAAGTCGCTTGTAACGCGTTTGCCAACCAGAAACAGTAATTTCATTATGATTTCATTAAAACCAGTGCTAATCCGTCAGCCGATACGGCAAATGCTGCGCCGCGGTGAAAACGTTAACGCGTCACTTTTCACAAAGAGAATACCGAAAACTGAATCCTTTCCGGTTGTGTGGGACGAGAAGCAACGGCCCGGAGCTTCGGAGCGAAAAAGGGGTTTTGGTAAAAAGGATCGTGGAAGAAAAATGCGCTCGCGCGCCCAGAGCGTTCCGGTTCGCGAGATTTTGACCTGCAACGTCGGAATGCCGGAAATTGCCTCGAACCCAGCGGTGTGTGGGGGCGAAGAGGAGGGGAGTTTCCAAGCGTTTCATGCACCCCGACGTCCGGCCGGGTGGTTTTTCGTCGTTTTTACCACACTTTGGGTGTAGCTTTTAAAGTTCCATTAAAAAGTTACGACGGGTAAATATCATTAGCCGGCGTTGATGACCGACCGGTGGTGGCACAGGTCGATGTCGATGTTTCCAAAATGCTGGAAAAAAAAACACACCAGGCCTTTCCCGCCGAACAGCCGCGAGGATTTCGGAACGCGTTTTCCCGATTGCAGCCCACGAGCCGGTGCCCGGTGGCGTTGGATTTAATTTGCTTAACCGGTTCACAAGCCGGATGCTAGGGGCCATTCTCATGTCGGAGACGAACGGACGGGGTCTAACCCCGGGATCGCTAAATCCTTCCATCATGATCCGAGTGTTCGCGATTTCCACCGGCCAGCAAACCAGGTGAACGCCGTAGGAGAAACTTTTCCAGTCGTGATGAATGCAATCGAATAGTTTTAACGGGGATTCAAAATGGAAAAGCTACCGTAAGCCGTTTAAAACGGGTAAATAGCTTGGGAAAATTGGCTAAAAATAGCGCGATGGCAATTGGTTCAGGCGTTCGGTCTGCACGATCCTTTCAAGGATATGCCACTGTTGGAACTGTTTCATTCAGCGGGCAGGTGGAGAGCGTATTTTCAATTACCATCGTGGCCATTATTCATTTCTTTGCGCGATGAAATGTTGCGCGTGTCGATTGAGAGAAGTTTCCATTGAATCTTTCTATTCTTTGTTTCTGGCGTTTCAGCGAATTTCTTTTGATTTGAGCTGATTTTGAAATGTATACTTTTCATGTAACAAACAATGTGAAAAATAAACGTGTAAAATTATAATTTAACTGTTAACAGTTTTACATTGAGTGAATAAACGTTGAAGGCAAGAAAAGCAGCTAACCTTAATATTTTCCGCAAAGAGCAAAGTTAAGTCTTTGACATTAACATTTCATGCCACATAATAACGTAAACGGCCAAATTTAAACACAATTTAGGCTTTAAGTGTATTTTTTTAATAGGATGGAGTTTAAAAAACAGCATGCAATCAACATTTACCGAACGGTTTGGATAAAAAACGAACCGTATTTCAGATTGATGTAAAAGATTTTAAACCCCATTTCAGCTACCTCCACAACTAGGAAAATGCTATCAGAAAATTTTAAAGCTGCGTGGAAAAATACATATCACTTCGGGCTTTGTGTGACGATTCAGCTAGATCAATGTTAGCAATAACCTTAGAGGAAGCGTTTATATAAAAAATGTAATGATATTTTTATTTTTAATGTTAGTAAAATATGTAATTTTGTCTCTGTAATTTATTACTTACCCGTTCACAAACTAACTCTGCTTTTTTACTCTAAGCACTTCTCTTTGCTACCTATTTTTTACATAATTATTTTAATGATTATTATTTGTTTTATTTATCTACAACTGAGTTCATTACAAAATACACTTTAGTTTCGTTTTAGAGGGTTCACTGATTGTTTTCCTTTGCGATTGTGCTGGTTTTGTTAACCGTTACGGCATTACTTGTTGTTAGTTTTTTATTTTGCTTTTTGATTTTTTTCCTTTTTTGATTTTACTAAAATTAATTTGTTTCTAAAGAAAGCTTTTCAAAAAAATCGGAATAAATTTCTTTTATACCTCGTCGCTATCTTCTTGATGTACCATGTTGTTAGTATACCGTAAATTACTGAGTTAAAACTGCAAGAGATACTCAACAACTGGTTCATCAAAAGTATTTACATACCAGAAACGCTGCATTGGATTGAAGTTCAAACATTTTTGATTTCATGAAACATTTTACCCGAAAAATGAACCTGATGTTAGTTATTACATCTAAAACTGCTGCGTTTGTGTGAAAAGAGTTAGGTATTGAAAACAAGTTATCTGTGTCCAGTTTAAGAAATAATTACAATATATGATGGTTAAATTTCACCACAGTCTCAGATAACATCATTCGAACGTCGGATAGGTCAGTTCCGAGCAGGGGCGTTCGATTATCGCCCTATTGTGCGCTGTCGTTACAGCACATTTGCACCGACGGCAATAAACGAGCCGCACGGAGTTTCCAATCTGTGCTTTGTAGTCACTGGCATGGATTTGAAAGGCGGGAGCCGGGATTATGGTAAAACCATTAACCCACCGTACTACGCCCGTACTCGGCCCACTACCGAGGGAAGGTTCTAAACGCTTTAAGTTAACTCGTAGATGGTTGTTTTATCGCTCCGCACCTCCGGGTCCCGGACCGGGTCCAAGGTGTCCGAGTAACGAATCCCAAAAGCGGACCGGGACTCGGCCGAACGATCAACATTTACTGCTTTCTGATGCATTATCCGATTAAGGCACTTTGGTCTGTCGGCCGTATGTGACGTGCGATTGTGTGTGTGGGTGTGTGTGAACGTGGGACTGGCCAAAGCTGGCAGGACGGTGTGACAGTGTTTCAGTTTTAATTATCACTCTAAAACTAGAAGATGGTCTCGCACCGGGCGGCGGCTTCCAGTGGAAGCTTAGCAGCAGATTCGAACCCGAGTCCGTATGCCATCCCAGCGTTGACCTCATGTTTGCGGTCAAGACAAGGGGAAGTCGACTCCACGGCGCTGGGCATAGCGACGGTACTTACAGGTCGTCGGGCAGAAGGAAAGGGGATCGGAGAGGGTTGCCGGTTTGTTTGACAGTGCGAAAGGGCTTCCGAAAGCCAACACTGACGTAAGTTATTAATTTATGTGTGCAAGTTGTATCGTTTAATGCGACACCGGAGCTTCCCCGGGACACACTGCAACAACGGCTTGAGCTGCAGTAGTGACCACTTTCCGAACTTTCCAAGCTAGAGTGTGTATGTGTGTGCTTTTGTCCTTCCACTTTCGCACGCACCGCACGGTAAAGTGCTGCCTCCCCGGCCGGGATGTAAATGGTGTGGCCAGAAAAGTTTGTCATCTGCTGGATGAGTAAGCTGCCGGCGCGGGTAACACTGTGTCACCGTGTGGCGTAAAGCCAGCCTCGGAGCCTGAGCCTCGGAGCGTCGGCCCGTGTCGGTGCTGTGTGCGCCCGGGGCGATAAGATTAAAATATCACTTTTCATGACAAATTGATGGCCCAAGTTTAGGCCTGCAGACCGGCGCGGGGTGCCCGGTGTGCTGGCGTCGGAATTATGTTTACTCCGGCGCGGGGAGGTGTAATGTGATTTGCAACGATATTTATGGCCGACGGCCGGGCCAGGGCTTTGTTTGGCGTAAATCTAACGAAATTCGATTAACCGATTTGATGGCTGGATTAGCCGCATCGATGTGGTGCAGCGTAAGTTGTGAATAATGTCCACCTAGTCTGCCCGGGCAGATATCTTGGGAAAAATGTGCCCAGAAGGAACCGGTATGGAATTTGGTGAAGCAAAAAATCGACGCTCTATACATTTAATTCGATATTTCATTGACAATGTCATCTATAAAGAATGTTTTTTTATACGTACCAAAAATATTTTTAATTGCTTCACTTTCCCGATTTCAAGTAAAAATTCGCCCGAGTGAAAATGATTTATAACTTTACGAAAAGCTTTGAATTTACTAGTCTCTGTTCAACTTTTAAACAAAACTTTAGAGTTTTTGTTATAAAAACGTGGTTAGTCAGTAACTTATTCCATAGATCAACAAAACAGTACTAACCATCATCTGGCAAAGCGATCTAAATGAATGCGTAGTTGTGATGTTCATGGAAAAATAGCTAGTTTTGGTTTGAAAATGTCTTCTAGGAGATACTAGTACTTTAACAGTTTATATAACTTCTTTCTGGAAACTAAGAGCAACGCCAGTAATGTTTTTTCTAACATACCTAAAATTTAGTCATTGTACGATAATACCATTGTTGAAAAAGCATAAAACATTAAGTTGTCTACATAACTGGTAATAAATGTCTGTTGTTTATAGTAAAGTGTTATCATTTACATGTTTAAACGATCACTTCTCGTTTATAAAAATATATTACAAACATCATTAAGAAAAATATTGAAAAGTACAAAATGAGCCGTTTCATTCATTTTATTTGTGAATATTTTGTTAAACTTATCACAGTAGTGTTATTTGCTATCCTTTTTCAGCTTTCCTGCTGATTCATTCATTTATAGCTTATAGTTTTTATTTACCTCCATTTATTTCTGTACCAATTGTTTTATCCTGTTATAATTTCAACCATGAGCATACGTACTAAAATTCCAATCGATCTTTAATTACATGTGGTTGAGGCTTGTAACGGAACACAAACACGCCTGCTATTTGTTGTGCAACAGGTAAAACACAAGTTTTGACGTTAAAAATATCATTTAATCCCTTAAAAAAATAACGTGAGCGAGTGATTTTTTACCAACTCTCCACCCACGATTGACTTATTCACGTGCACAAGCGACCATTACAGCATGTTCGATAACTGTTATTTTAATTATTCAAACACTCATAATAACCCGCACGGTCCGTTTGTTCCGTTGCCGGTCGGTTACCGTTCCGCACTGGTTTCAGTGGTTTGTCAAGTGGCCGTCTCGAACTGGGGCACGGTCACGGGTTCTGAAATCAATACACCTGCGACCTCAACATATGCCACACTGATCGCGCGCAGTTTACAGCGCACATGGCGGGGGTCGGGGGTGGGACGGTTCGGATTCGGCACGGGGCACGGTATGTGAATTGATTGAAATTTATTGTGGTTTCGGACAAAAGGAATGTGTGAAGTATTTATTATTGATGGCCCCACGCGAGTCCCACGGCTGCATCTGGGTGGGTGCTTGGGGAGCTGGTGCGGAAAAGCGCAACTTAAACAAAGAAAAAACCGGATGACGGTGAAATGAAGGGAAAACCCGCAACACCGATCGATAGTTTCAACAACAATGAAACACTGCATTAACACTGCATCGGTCGGAACTGGCGCGGCCCGAATGTGAAAGTCACGTCTTTGCGAAAACAATGGAGCGCTCACGGGCGATATCAATATTTATGTGCTCGAGCGTTTCGATTTCGTTTGAGAAATGCCTGCCAAATAATTGTTGGAATATTTAAAATTACAAACCCAATTCGGAATTTTCAACTACGCAATTTACGGTCCATTTGTTTATAGCTGCAAAAAAAAGAGAGATTTTATCGAAATGTAAAACTCGTTGCAACACGGTGAAACACTTACAATTCTCATGAGGTTTCTTTCAAACACATCTTTAATGCATTTTTCATGGATTTTGTTTCAAATTTGCCATGTTTTCGGTCTTTCCCCGCATTCGATTATCATCCATCGACGCCACATTTCAGCATCGCGGGAGACGCGTTGAAACTCGCGAGACAAATATCAGAAGACACGAAAACTTCTTAATTCGAGGAAAATGCCGGGAAAAAGATCCACCCAACAGACACGACACACCCCGGTGACAAAGTGCTTCCAAATCTGGCGCCATGAATCAGGAAAAGTATTTTGGCCCTCCACCACGCCCTCACCCTCGCTAGCCGCAGGGTTATGTTACGCCGCTGGCTGACGCTGGTTATGTGGTTGCGTACCGTGAGGTTAAGCCCTGCCACACTGGAAACCCCTGGAGCCCATACACCGTTCGGTTGGGGCTGGGTACGGCCCAGCATCCGTGAGAGGCGGGCATCGATCTGGCGGAAAATGGCAGAAGCCCAAACTTTTCCATTTCGTCACCCATTTGCGTTGGGGAGTTTTATCGATAAAAGATAAAATCATCATCACCACCGGGTGCCGTGCGCTCTTTAACGTTCGAATCGAATCAGTGAACTCATCCCGATTTAAAGTTTGTCTTTCGAGATCAACAATGTCAGCGTTGGGGGAGGAGGAAATCTTTCCACCACGTTCGATGCGTTGCTGGCGAAACGGTCGTACGGTCGTACACAGCTCGGGAGCACAAAAGGTCGCCAAGGGGCTGGAAAATTTGTCGTTGAGAAAATATTTACTTTCCATTCGCGGTGTCCCACGCCGGGACGGGCGACGGTCTTTTGCGGTGCGTGGAAATCAATTTGCAGGTAGTCAAAGCAGTCCTTGAGCTACCGGCAAAGTGCGCGAACAGGGTAAAAGAATGTTGATGCTTTTCGGTGGACTTTGAGTGGTAGTGATTTATAAGTTTAGATTAGTTCGTTAAGGGTCCCGTGCAACAGGACGGAAGCTGTACGTGCACGAAATTTGCTGCTTCTATAATGAATAAACTTTTATTTTTGGTATTTTCCCGGAGGATGCTACCGCTACGAGGCGTGTTTCCAATGAAATTAGTGTCAAATTGAAAAACTACAATTCGTTGCACTTATTGCATAACTGTATAGTCTTGACTTAACTTTTTTGTGGTTTTTAATTTTCGAATGAGGTTTTCAATGCACGAAGCTTTTGAGGATAATCATGAAACCAATTTCAAATAAGATGAAATTTGCCTGGTTAACAAATAAGATGAAAAGAAGTGCCTTCCTTATTTATGACCAATTTTATTTGTGACCAATAGAAGTATAGTTATATATTGATTAGGTTGACTTTTTGATTTCTTTTCACATGCATTTATCATTGTTGAACAGAATCGCGAGCTTTCCCTATTTATTCAAAAGAAAAAAATATCAAGCTGGTTATCGAAGTTACGCGATTTTGATAAGTATAAATATCGAAGTTACATGATTTTGATAAGATAAATTATCTTGTTATTTTTCTTTATAATTTTGATTCATTTGCCATACAAAAGATTTGCTAAATAATGCTTGTGATAAGAATATCTAAAGTGAGAATTGTTGCTCGCACTTTAAGTCTCAAAATAAGAGTGTTTAAGTGAAACACGATCGGCAATGGTTCTATTTCAAATTTAACAAACTTCTGATAAATGGAAAAGATTGGAGCACACTTGTGTAAAAGCGAACTTGAATGCAAATATTCGTTTGATTAAAAATAGGTCAGATTTAAATTATTCACATTTAAATTTAAAATCATTCGTCATTTTGCAACTTATTGTGACGTTGTTGTTGAGGTAAATGAATGAGGATACAAGGAGACAAGGATGACCTATAAATAATGCCACACTTTAAATAGTTTGCCGTACACTTACGTAACAAATGTCGCATTCGATGATTCGATGCATCTTTACTATGGTATGAACAAATACGAGGCACCACATCGGATGCAAAACACGACAGCCAAACAGCCAGTACAAGCGAAACATAGAAGAAACGAAATCGTATCAATTTGTCCACCAGGTCCAATGGTTCCTTCGCGGGCCACTTCACCCTGTGGCTGGACGATCGGGGACATGTCCTCTTGTCCTCGAGTCGTCCTTTGTTCCGTCTGGCTTTCGGGCTCGAATGAAACGGCAAGGCGAATCTGAACAGGAAAAGTTGAAATCCTTCCATTTTCATTCGTCCCATCTCGACGGTTTACCGTGTGATTGTTATTCTGGTTCAGGTGAGCGAAGCGGTAAGGCATCATTATTTATACATTGGCCCCGGAGAGTATTGATTTCGCGCGGCGTCTTCACGCCGCAGAAACTCGAACCATCTGCCGACCGAAGCGGGTCAAAAGGGTTGGCCCGGCAAAAGGGCGGCCGGGCTGGCAGGAACTCAGTGCTCAATGGATATTAAAGCGTTTTATTGGAACGGAGCGGAGTGTCTCGTTTGACCCGGGACGGACCGGTTCGGTGGATCGATTTTGTGTGATTGAATTTTGATAGGGGTCAGAAGATCGAAAGCGTATCGAAAGTTTGATCTTGGGATTAGTAAAGTGTCCAGCCGGATGATACAAATCTGCGCCGGGGAACCGCTGTTAGGAGATTGAAAAACTTTGAGGTCTATGAGGGATCGAACCACGAGCGGGACACGGTGGGTTTTCCTCATTTTTCAACATTCTTTTTCCTCGATTGCTCGCACACCTTGTTCATCTTTTTTATTTTTGCTGTTCATCTCAATTCCTCTTCATCTTATCAGCAGTGACATCCCGATGGAGGCGAAAACCTGTTCGCTCTGATTGTGCTCTACATCTGCACAATCATCTACCCTGTCCGAAGTTGTTGTCACGAAAGACAGGCGAAGAACAACGGGACATATAAAAAAAAGGAAACATACACAAGCCAACTTGCGATTTAATTTTATCCCTTATCATGCAGTGCAGTTTTTGAAACATGGTACCATGCTTTCCTGTCCATCCTTCCACCTAGCATCTTGCAAAGCTGCCCTCCTCCCTCCTCCAGCTTCCGGGGTTATGCGAGGGCCTCGAACATGCATAAATAATGTTGCCGTCGTGCAGCTTCAACGGCACACAAATAACATTACATGCTTGCCCGATAAGAGCCGGGAAAGTGTTTCGAGATGATCCAAGTTTTATCGGCCCCCCTCCCCCTCCCCCCCCCTTCCTTCGTCCAGGTTTGCAATGGCTTTCTACTTCCGCCACTGCCATCGCACGGGATGTGCATACTTTAACGTTTTTAAGAGCCCTGACAGGAGTAAACTATCGGGACACGTAGTCCCATACCATCGATACATAAACCTTAATGTTGTTGCCAGAACTTTTCCCCCTCTCCTTTGCCCCGTTGTCCCCGTTTTTGCGGGTCCGAGGACTCGACTCTGTTTCGTCGCGTTATATTGCCGCGACACGGGCTGGCGTTCGGAGGAATGCTGGCGTGTTTTGCAACCGGGGACGGCCGGGATGTTCATCCTGTCGTAAGTGCATCGATGCAATAAAGAAGAGATAACACGTGGAGTGCATCATGCTGCCATCGTCGGGGAACCCGGATAGCGCAGCGCCATCGTTTCGTTTTCGAGCGGGTCGCTTTCCTGGGACAGCTTTTCCAACGGCACACACACACACTCTCCGACCCACCGCATTCGGCACAACCTGGAAGGATTGAGGAACCGCAGTCATCGATGGGTCAGTGCAGTGAGCAAATGAAGAGAGCTAAAATGGTCGCGTGTGTGAGTGTTTGGATGCAATGTGCGACCAAAGTGCAATTATTTGCGACATGAAGTGAGTCGGTGGTCTGTCCGCGTGACGTTTGGCCACGTCAGCTCCGGTGGCCACGGTTGTGTGTGTGTGTGTGTATGTGTCGGCTAACGTGTTGGAATTACGGAAAATGTTTAAACCCGACACCAGATCGTTTGTGGCACGAACAACTTCCCAGCATCAAAAACGGCGTGGACCGAAAACGTCGGGGGAGTCCGTTCCGAAAGGCAACCTAAAGACCGGAAGAGGCGAGTATAAAACACACCCACACACATTTTCTTTTATTCGTGTCAAAGAGAAAGCTGCTTTCAGACGCTTGTTCGCGATAAGTATCGGACTTTCCTTCGCTTTTCTCATCGCACCGAGAAGAACAGAATCTTCCGAATGAGGCTCATCATCATCATAAAGATAGACGTCACAATATTTTGTGTAAAATTATGTGATAAATTCATCACCTTTTTTCCCCAGCGTCAGCGAAGAAGAGAGAAAGAGAGAGGGGTAGGGGAGAGGTAAGCGACGAAAAGAGTGAGAGTATGCCGAGATTAATCGCAAACGGTTACCGGCTTGATGCCAACGAGGCGGACCGGGGTTGATCCGTATCGCATCGGGTGAGATAAATTTTAGCAATGCGTTGCACGTCCCTACTACTACGGTGGCTCGGGCATCGGCTGCAGGGCTGCTGGCAGCATAATGTTGCGTCGTTCTCCCGGCACCGGCGTAGACACCTAGCGGTATCATAAATTAGGCTTAGCAGTGTTCGCTCGTCAGCAGGACCACTTGCCTTGGATTATCACTCACAATGACAAATATTGCTCCAGTGTAGCACATTGTGCAGGGAATGGCGAATTAATGCTGGCGCAATTTGTATGTGTGTGTGTGTGTGTGTGTGAGAGTGTATTTTAAGGAGTTCATTTGGGCCCGAACTCGAATCACCTTGTTTGTTCTAGAGGGCTGATAAATTGTGACCTAATAAATAGTATGCTGAACTCCGGCTCATAAATGCGTACTTTCCTTATCGTTGTAGTGCAGAGAGTCCGATCTTTAGAATGGCTTCATGGATGAACTTTACTTTGCTCAACGTATCAGACTGAAGACATGGAGAACATCACATTCTAAATAATGGTCTACATTCATTGCTTACACTTCGATCATGTCTGGTGGTAACGGTTTGTTTGAGGCGAATGAATAATTATCATGAAACGATTATCTTTCTTCAAGCATGGCTTGTTTCAATTTTCACAGCGTTATTAGTAATATTTCCAGAAAATACCATCCGATTAGCGTAACTGAGAGATAACAGGAAAATTTAAATCAAACAAGAGAAAATATACTCCCGAAAAATAATTTGTTTGTTGTTTAGGTGTGTACATATTTTTCACAGGCCAGTTGCAATATGTTTGAACATGATGAAATAGTAGTAAATTGTTCTTGTAATTCAGATATATTGTTTTAGAGCTTTGTCGGACAATAGTATCGTTCAAAATCATATTTACTTTGTTTATTTAGTTTAAATTCATGAATAGTAGAACCTTGCCCAGGAGATTAGATATGTTTTTACATACTTTACCTCTATTTATATGACCTGGTTTATCAGAATGTCTTTGTTGCATCTTTTTATTTCGCTGATGCCTAAATGATTAGATTTATTGAGTTTCCTTATCTTCTTATAATTAATTTTTATTTTTAATATGATTTATTTTATCTTTAAACTTTTTTCAATTAATTCTTCTTTCATTAGTCTTTTTGAGTTTTTCTATTTGTATATTTTGTATCCTGTCTGGTAGTGACAACCACGCCGGAACGACACACCGGAGGCTGCTAATTAGGCTAACCCGTTACCAGTTTCAGCCAAATGTGTGTTACGTTATCTGCCAACGCGGGCATAAACATGTGTCAGAAATGATTAAACACGTATTTAATCTATACATTTACATCATCAACACTTTCGCGGACATTCCCTGGTAGGCTAAACCTGGTGGGGGGGGTAAACACGATAATCCGATAATGGTAGCAAAACATTATTATGTTATCACTTTCCTCTTTGCTCTTTGGTGTTTGTTTCCTTTTTACTAGTTGACTTGGTGCGTCAGATTGAATGCGGGATGAATGAATTTAAAAACGGTTAAAGTCCATCTCTATTTTTTATGTAATATTATTTTCAACTTTGATAAGAACATTTATATGACAATTGTAGTATGAGTTCGGTTAATGCGCTTTAAATAGAGTATTAATTCAATCATTCCTCATAAGTGTGTTTTGATAATAAACATTCATCCAGTAAACAAATTCTACCTCAAACCACAGCTCTTTTTGCCAATCTTCTTCACAGATTACCCTGTATACCAGGTAGCACTGTTTGTTTTTCATAAACTCGAGTGTTTTCGAAACTTTTCTTTCAAATTTACCACTCAATTTCGGAGCAAAACGAAACTTTGATAGAGCGTGACGTGAAAAGTGTATTTCATGCAGTCTATTGGATTCCTCTTACAATTCTACCTGTCAAACGGGAGAGGGTGCCATTTTACACAAACCCACCCTTAAGAAACCGGCTTGTTATGGTTACAAGGACGTGAGAAAGAGTGGTCGAGTTTTCGTTTTTCCCGTTTTTTGTAAGTGCAGCGTAATGCCGCATAATCCAAAACGCTGGAGCTAGCCGGCGCGATCATACGCAAGGTGACGTATCGTGACATTCAAACTGACACACACCATCAATCATTGGGCCCACGTAAACATATGCTCCCATTCCCTCGTGCCGTATGGAGAAGGTAGCAGAACTCGCCTTTTTCGCCCACGTTCTATTTGATGCTGTAGCTTTTCCTGTAGCTATCAGGAGAGAGAGAGAGAGAGGGAGGGCAGAAGTGGGTGGAATTTTCTCCTCGCACGAGGGGAGATGATTATTTTTTTCCCCTTCTGTTCCGGACGAGTAAAAAAGAAGTGTGTCTTCCGTTTTATAGCCCCGTGTCGAGGTTCCGTTCCGTTACATGGTTACCTCAAGGTGGAGGCTGGCCCTTACTGATGCTGCATGCGACTTCCCACCGAAACACGGCCATACACACATGGATGGGGGCGTAAATGTGCTCTAGATGACAAAGCATAAATCATAAAATGATGTACGCCCGTGACATCAACGGCGACAAAATAATCATGATCACGAAGTTTATCACCGGTGTAGTAGCAATAACGTCAATGACACCATCAGCGCTGCTGGGGAGGCGGGGTCGGAGATCACGTAGGCGGGGACCCTGTGTATAGCAGGAGCCCGGTAAACCTTTGATGGTGAAAAGAAACCGTTCCGAACGAACCAATCCCGTGGAAATGGCTTTGACGTTCATTTGAACGATTCGGCGAATTTTTGCTTACGTTCTGAGTCACGCATAGTCACGCACAAATGTTTGTATGTTTGTATGTGTGGATAGGAGTGTGATAACATTATAGCCTCTTGTGACGTGGTTTCTAATACACCTCCCCTTTGCCAGGGGTTTGGTTTGCATTTACCCGCCATAATACTCGCCGTTTGATGCCGGAGGAAACCCATTCCTCGGAGTTATTATGTTGAAAATGGAGGAATATGCTGCTTATGAATTGCCACCACGGGCTACGGAGATGCTCGAGGGAATGAGCTGAATGGTCGGAGTAGCAAAGCGGATTAGCGATGTGAAACTATGTTAAATAGGATAACAGTAGGCGATAAGTGAATCGAGAACCTGTGAATACGGTTTAAATGTTGTACATCAATAAATAAGAATGGGGAATAGGGAACGATCGTATGGAAACATGCTTATATGTAAAATGGAAATTGAGTATAGAATGTCCAGAGTAGAATATAGATTCCAAATAGTAGAAATGATGAAGTGTAGATGAGATAAAAATTATAATTCAAAATTGAAAAACTAATAATTTTACATTGAACATAAGGATCAAAATAGAAAAATTTGAAAATATTCATGTTCTCAAAGTCCTTTTAAGACAATCATTAATATCAGGATTCGTAGATGTAATAATTAAACGAAATCATCCAAAGAATAATATGTGTTACAAGTAGTTTGAGGATAAATAAAACCTATTAGATAAATTTTGGTTCGGCATTTCACGCAACTAATTGAGTATAAAAAATGTAGTCTAAGCTTAAGGTGTTTTGTTTTTTTAGTTATTTTTATGAAGATCAAAATTCAAACGATTTCAAAGAAGTTCCAGCTGTAAAGAATCAAACAAACTAAAGACCAGGAAAAATAGAGCAAATAATATGTTTAAAAAGGTAAAAAGATACTTCCAAAAGTATTCCGTTTGAGAGTGAACTAAGAATATTGCTATTTAAAACATACGATAAACCTGTTCCTCGAAACTAGAGCAGTCATTAGCATGCCTGCGGGAGTATTATTACTGCATAATCGTTGCTAGTAATCGCACTTCCGGCTCGATACGACGGTGCGCCACTTACAACATAGCATGGCGCACATTTGAAATGACATCTCATTAGCTATAGTCAAGCTTTCACCGTATCACGTCCATATCCGTCGATAGACCCATCAGGCCTTCAGTTCTTGTTCTGATCCACCCGCTGTCGCGGGGCTAAGACGCTGTAATACGTTCTTTGACTCGAGCGAGGCGTTCACACAGCATAGCCGATATCGTATGCTGAGGCCCCGCGGGTTTCCCCAGCAGCAGGGTGTGAACGATGAAGGCGACAACGATGACGACGGCGACGGCATCGCGTTCGCTTCTTGACAGTCTGTCAACTCAACCCTTAAGATGACTTGACTCAATTTCCCGCGAACGTAAGCGGGGTAAGCGAAATCCTATCACCGTTTCGCGAGAATCGCTTCCTGCGAGAGTCAGATTTGGCGTTCATGTTTCAGCCGAAGCCGGCTCATTGTATCGCGTTTCCGCGTGCGTGGAAAATGGCGAAGAAATGCGATGGGCGGAGGCTTAGCGGCGCTTAGAAGATTGGGTTTGTAATTGAATCACTTGGCGTAATAAAAATGAGCTGATGAGGGAAGAAATGAATACCCTATCGTGTATATGATACTAGGCCTCGTGCTCAATGGGAGGGATTTTCAGGCCCGTGTTAATTAGTGCCGCGTAACGGGGTTTCAAGTTCCAGGGATTTCTCATCGTTACTGGGGGTTTCAGGTTGGTATGAGGCGACAATGTGCAGTTGAAGCCAATGAGTGAGCGCTTAACATGCCGCGAAATTAATGTTGGCAGATTTATGAGCACTCGACGCACGGTTTTTTCCTCCCGGTGATGGTAGGCATCAGGTTTAATGCTTTGTAATGTACGCCCTGTGATCTCCAAAGGTTAGAGGAGTTCACTTGAAAAGAGTTACGGTTTCGAAAGTATAAAAAACACATGTGTTTGGAATTCAAGGTGACGTGCTTTATTGTGATATTAACTAAAGCGGTAAAGCGAATTTTAAACTCAATCTCCCTTTTACTTACTTTTACGTTTTTTACACCTATAAGGTTCTTATAGGTGATGAGGGACTGGAATATACATTATCATGAATTGAGATTTGACACTTACAATTTATTTCTAAATGCCAGAAGATTTTGGAAACCTTAAGATAAAAAAATCAATTTGAGCCGGGAGTTTGAAATCATTTTTAAAAAAGTCTAGGATTGGGTATACAAATAGTTTGTGTAGTTAGATAACATGCTGAACAATCGGAATTCTATTAAAAATCATGTGTGCGGAAACTCAATGAAACCTGAATAGATGCAACTAGATAAAGATTAAAACATCAGTAGTCTAAAATTAGATTAATTAAATGATAAGAGCAACATCGGAGTTAGCACTAGCAACGGAGCTTCACGCGGGCAAAGAACGGGTTAACACGAATGCATTAGCCCTGAAAGCAGTGTAATGTTTGTGAAGATCAAGTTTTGCATTATAGATTAAATACTCTTTTCTCTCGAGTTGAGATGGAATACTGTAGAGGTATCAATTCACCTTGGTCCCTTAAATAAATTGATAATCTGTGCTGTATAAATTGATAACCGCTGGTGGTTGATCAATTATAAAAGCAAATTTGAACATCACTTGATTAATCTGATAGGATCAATTGAAGTTATGTTTATTTTTCTTATCTTTTGCAACAATAGCATCGGTATGATTCTATTGATGCTTGTTTGGCGCGAGGAAAGTAGCAAATCCTTCGGTGGCCATTCAAGCAAACAATATGTCCTACTCACTTTCTTGGTTCTTTGTTCTCACGGAAAAGTTGATCCCGAGTTTGCCCAACCGCCCCTCCAAACTTGCCAGCAGCAAACGATAGCCCCAAAGTTCCTCTTTTATGCCAAACTTCTGTTTTGTTACACTTCCTATTGCTATTCCGCATCAAAATCCGCCGGACCCATCAAATCAAACTTGTCCAAAAATATCAAAATCCTGCCCTGCAGGGCCCTACCAGCGCCCAGCTCTCGAAAACCCACAACTTCCGCTTCCGGCCCGGGCGAGACTCCGGTGGCGGTGTTGAGACGGTCCGAAAGTTTTACGTCTTTTGTCGAAATAGAGACGGTGGGAAAGTTAGTTCCGGAAGGTGCCACCAATGCCCCGGCAAGGGGGTGAAAGAGATTCTGCCCACTGGATACCGTCGCTCGGGTATCACCCCTCGCTCGGTATTTCATCCTTTCCCTTCCAGCCGCCTCCGCCCATCGCTTGCTCCGGCAGGCTTTCTCCGATGATGGAGAAGATGATAGCACCGGCACCGGCCCGAGGGGACGAGAGGAATGTGGCTCGCGCCGGGTGGGCCACCTCGACGATGCTGCTGATGATTATGGTGATGAAGAACAATCTAATTAAGCCTGCCTCATTTTGTGCTGCTCCCTGGCCTGCAGCTACCGGCGGGTGGCGATGGCATTGGTTTCGCCGAGTCTCGCACCCCATCGCCCCCGGGGAGGTTGGGTTGGAATGAGGTGTGAGGGTGCAAAAATTGGGTTACTTCTGCCGAGTTTTATGTTAAGTGCTTCTTTTGAAGTGAAGGACCCCCTGGATAACACCCCCGTACGCACCGAATCGGAGGCCGAAAAGAAGCCATTTTCGGCAGTTGGAATTGCTGGAGAAGGTGAGAAGTTGTGTTGTTATTTTTTTGTTTTGTCCTCCACTCGAAAGCATCACCCATCCTTTGGGCGGTGAGAAAAGTTCTGGAATGAAGTGCAAAATGAGGAGTATTAATTTTAACCCACGCACAAACGGTCGGTTTTGTGGGTGGCGAGTTTTCGGTATTTATTTTTGGCTTCTGCCCTTGCGATGGGGTTTTTCCTGTTCCGTTAAATCTAGTCGAATTTTGTCGGGACTGCTCCGGTATCTGTTTATTGCTTTTTTGCGTTTTATTTACCATCAGGTTTTGGCTTCGAGAACGATAATTGACCATTTAAAGCGTAAACTGACGGTGTGTGCACTTCAACTTATCTTAACAACCTTGTTTATTTTTAAATGCCAAATCGATCGGTTGTTTGTGTTTTACATGCAAAGAAGTTGGGTTGAAAGAAAAAAAAACACAAAACAAATAAAAAATACTCCTTCATCATGTAAACAAAAGCGTCGAATCGCCGTTCGTGCTGAAACGTGCATGATTCAAAGGATGCGGCTTTGAAACACGTGCAAAGATTATGGAAAACTTCTTCCTGGGAAGCACTTTCGTGCAAACTGCTCACGAGACGTGCGTTCTTTTGTGTGCTGAAGCGTTCCTGTTTTGCTCATGACAAATGCTCAATTGAAGTGTTTGTCGCACCATTCCGGAACATCGAACTGCTTGTGAGTCGGAATGGGCGAGTGGTTTGTTCAAATTAAAGGCAAATGGCATGGCACGGAACAAACTGTACGAGACAAAGCAGCGTCAATAAAATGATATGATTATTTACATTTGATACGTTGGTGGCATGCAAACAGATATTTTTACTCGAAAAAAACGAGTAGTTCATTATTTACAGCAGTTTATTTTGTTGGAATAAGCGTCCTGACTGTTAATTACTGCTTCACGAGTTCACATCATACTCGGGTTGCCATATTATTATAATTCTTCCAATTTCACACACTCGTTTTGCTAGTAAAAGAATTGCAAAAAATTTATAATATAGTTAATAAAGGATATCAGTTTGTAATAAAAGCTAAATTTTCATTTTTGTTTAATTTAAGGCCAACTTGTAACTTATACATACACGATGCGTGTTTAATAATGACTTAATTTTTATTTTTGGTTAATTTAAGAGCAACTTGTTACTTATACATAAACGATTGGAAACAAAGATAATCACAAACAAATAAAAACGACGGGTTTAAAACAAGTCGTATTAAAGATGATTAAATTTTCAGTACAAAGGCCAACATTACCGCACTAAAGGCAAGGGAAAATGAGAAAAATCATTGCAATTTAATTCCCGTCATACAAAAAGGTCATAAGCTTTCGGAAAAGTCCAGGGCCTGCTCCTGCAACCCTTTTCCCTCTGGTAGATTGTCCTATCCAAATAGGATAAATCGCTTACTGGTTTCATTTTTGTTTACTTGCTTATGTCCTGTACCTCGTCCACTCTGCAAACGGCCATTGAGCCCGCGCGAGCGAAACGAAAAACATGGAAAAATTGAATTTTCCCTCCAGCACCCGGAGTGTGATGAGGTGTGGGAGGTACAGCGCACCGGTATTGTTGCTGATATTCGTTGTTTTCCGGCTTTCCCCTTACTTTCTTCAAGACAAATTCGCCAAAATGCTTAGTTCGAGCAACTTTTTCGCTCCCTTCGGCAAAGTAACCATCCATACCGATCGGATCGGACAATCGGAAAGGAAAACTCTTCCGGTTCCGTTGCTAGCTGTGATGTTGTTTTTTTTATACTATTCTTTAAACTTTCGCCTCAACCTTCGCGGTGTGCTTTAGTTACGTTGGCGGGGCGGCGTTGGCGGTGCGGCCGGGGTGGTGGTGTTTTAAATTGAATCTAAAGCTTTTTAGACGCCTAGCAGGAAAGTGTATTGTGTGTTTGAGTTTTATTTTATCGAGCGAAAGAATGAGAATGCGGTGATTTGATCACCGCAAAACTTATTCGATTGCCGAGCACTTAGTTACGGTACTTCTAGTTCGGGAGAAAGAAAGGATAAAAGAAAAAAAAAAACAGGCGTACAAGCAGTGTTTGATGAGTGTTCCAAAGGTAAAGAGACCACCTCTTGCTCAAGAAGGTGCGATCACTGAGCAAACTTTAGGCAGACTGTAAACGTCACCCACATTGGAACGAAATCATGCGTTGAGATTACATATTTTCGGAACGGAATGTAAGATGAGAATAGAAACGTTAATCCCACAGTCATACAAAAATTGGTTGCAAATTGAGTTTCTCGAAATTAAACTTGAGCTGTTTGTCCACATAAATAATAGTATGTTTTTTAAAACGCTATTTAAAATTTGCAATAAAAATACTAGTTGTCGGAGCAACATACTATGTATGTATGCGACGGAAGTAGACTCAAAAACTCACATGTTTAGTTAAATAAGTTTCTTTACAAATTAAAACAAGTTGCATATTGTTCCATTTTCACCAACAACTATAAGCCTAAGAACATGATCGTACATACAAGTGCAGTTGTATGTTGTAGTATATACTAAAACCAAAAATATAGTAAAATCTACAAATGTAAGGATTTAGTCAAGTTTCCTTCCACACATACCTGAGGATATTAAGGTTTTTGACACAAAAACATATTCTCTTTTAAAAATCAACGATCACTTGTCGTCACATAATTCGTTATTGTTGACGGCTAACATGGCAAATGAATGTCCTGTTACATGTCGATGCATCTACCAAGGAGAAGTCTCGATTCAAATATCCAGTGAGTTTCCCAACAAGGTGGTGAATACTTCCCATGGAAAATGAACAGGTTCACTCGTGCAAAACATCAAAATGCCCAGCGTGGCCCCTTATTCCCTACGCGTGCGCGAAGGATGCTGGACGCTCAATGGTTTTCCCCAACTTTTCCGACGGAGAAAACGTGTCTTCAACCACGGAAGGTTTTTGGAAGAATTTGTCCGTTAAACCGGTTCGTCACGAAGCAGTTGACGACACATCTCGTGCGCGCTAGTTGAATTTCATCTCGCAAGCCTTTTCGCGACTGTCGTTTTTCCTTTTCCGAGCAAGGAAACTCGTGTGCCCGTCGGCCCGTCGGTGGAAGTCCGAACGGGTCGCGTCGAGTAATCGCTGTCAGCGCTGTAGTGCCGCCTGGTGTCGGTTGGATCGTCCCGTCGGATGTTGGTAAATATCGTCGATGGCCAGAATTCCGTCAGTCGTCTCGAAACTCTCGCCGCTGTCGGGAATGCTTTTCGTGTGAGCAAGTGCTGCTCCGGCTGTGGCGTTTCGTTCGATCGTGCGGTTCGGATTGCTGCGCCCTGGACAGCGTTTTTCCGGTGACATTCACGCGGTTAGTTCAACACCTCGAAGCGTTGCATGGTTTTCCCAGCACTCAATTTCGAACCGAAAGTGCATCGAGTGCAAACAAAGCTGGGAAAAGAAGATCCGTAAAACACCAACACACGTAGTGTCACTGGTGGGTTTTTTGTGCATGTGAATGGGAGTGTGTGTGTGTTTCGGTGTGTGAATATAACAATTGCTCTTGTGGCCTTCTCTCATCCACGCTCGTGGCGTACGAATTCTGAAAAACCATCATCATGCATGCATTCCTCTCTAACCACCCTCTTTTCATCCTCGTTATTTTGATGCATCGCACATGAGAAAAGGAGGTTGGAGAGGCCGGGTGCGGCGGGTAGCAGATGCATTGCCGTGTTCCCCATCCTTACGGTTCCATCGAGGCGCCGGCATAAACGACGCAGCGACGGTTGTTACGCTGATGGCACCGTGATTTGTTGCCACTGTTGCCGTTTAGCCTCCTTTGTTGGTGCATTTTAGCATTTTGCGTTTGTGTCCTTTTCCGGTTTTGCGTGTCTGTCTGTGTGTGTGTGGGCGAATTTGTACGTGTGAAGTATTTCTGCCGCCTTCTAACCGGATGGCCCTTTTTTCGGGTGGATTTTTGTCGGTCCATTTTTGTTTGCAACCGTTTTGCTCTCAAGCTTTCCACTTTCGCTACACGCCAATTTTCCGGAGGGAAAAGTTTGAAGACCCGGGAAAGAAAGGAAAAAAAACAACTATAGGAAGTGCGATCGTATGGACGAATACGGAGAACAAGGGCAATTCAAAAACTTCGGGAGCCGGAAAGTTATCTGCCACTGTTGTGAAAACGGAAATAAACAAATAAAACACACCGCCAGAAAACACGCTGCACTCGTGGCTGGAAAATGTCGGTGCCAAGCGCGGTGCATCTCGAAGGTGCGGCGTGGAAATCATTGCCGTGTGCACGCACGTGGCCGGAGGGATGCTGGCCGTTGCCGTCACTCATAATTGTATCCGGATGTGTGTTTGTTCGTGTGTGCGGGTGTTTCACAGGAAAGTTTTTCCACTCTGCGCTTCGACCGTGTGTTTGCTTGAAGTATTAATGGATTGGATGGAAATTAATTGCAACGGAACGAGCCGGCAGTGGATGACTTTGGCGGGCTGATAACGAATCCCGGTGCGAAGGCCTCGATGAACCGTTAGAGTGATATTTAATTGAACAGAATGCTGTTTGCTCGAAACCACGATCTACGCAGATCGTTCTGCCGTGGAGTATTGTGACGCTGGTGTTGACAAAAATGATAAAAATCCTTTCGAATAATGTATTTCCAATGTTGATCTGTTTTTCATTTTCGCCGCGCAAACTGCGGCTCGTAATTTGGAGTGATATTTGCATGGATCTCCACTACAGAAACTAACGTCGACCGTTGCTTGAAGCTTGAAAAAAAAGACGTATAATGAAAACGGTTGCAGCGAAAGAAAACTGAAAGCGGGAAAATGTGTACTTCGACAAATCAGTGATTCCCAACATAAAACTAGAACGCAAACGGAGCAGAGCCAATACGAAGTTGAGGAATAATTTATGAACCATGCAATTTGCTCACTCGAATAAACAGCGAAGCTGTTGATTTTGTTGTGGTGAAGTTTGTTGCACTTAAAGTTGTGCATTTGCTGCTTGCGAAGTATAATTGATGGCAACGTGTGACGCAAGTTGACGACTTAAAAACCTCCAACTCTATTTCCGATGAGGCTTATTTAGAAACAAATTAAAGTTTGAAACATTTAAAAGTTTACATCACCGTTCATACTTTAATTCCAGTTTGTAATTTTTTTAAAAAGGATACAAAATAATTTAAATTTTATTTCAAAATCAAAGGATCTGTAAAAACACAAAACAAGTTCAACTTGTAAGAAATCAGGTTAAGAGTTCGCTAAGTACAAAATTATAGCCAAAACAGATTACTTTATTTAATCAAGAGAGACGACCTGGCCGTATTGCTTAACCGAGAAAGATTGATATAAGCCAAAATTTTAAATCTTTTTTGATGTGATATTTTTTGTTGTTGTTTTGTTTTTATAAATTGTGATATTTAACTTAAAATATTTTTTTATAATAATATTAGGTTGCACAGATTACTGGTTTTTATCTATGTAATTGTTGGTCAAATAGATTCTTGGAATTTTTATCTGTCACATTTCATATTGTTTTTAAGTGAATCCTAAAAAAGCTTCTATAGTTGATATACGCCCATTTTTTACGATTTTTCTATACATTTTTTTTTAAATTTTTGTGCTTTCATATGATTGATAACAAAATAGCATTTCTGATCGAAAAAATCCCTGTTCGATGTGTTAGAATCCATACTGGCAATTAAACATCAACAACTATCGCTTGTTGGTTCAATAAGGTGGAAAAATTAAAAACATCCTCTAAATGGGCGAAAAGCGTTCAGCATGTAAGATTCCCGCAAAACCCCACATTCAACACACACAACATCGGGGGACCCGAAGGGGCGCGGGATCAATTTTCCCCAACCAGCATCATAACCACGCCGCTCGCAACGGAATCCCGTTGCTAGACAATTAAATAGAATTTGTTTGCACTTCGTTGTCGGTCGTTATTTATTCAGTTATTAGTGGTGGTAAAGGCAAACATTTCGCCCACCCCCTTATGGCTTATGCTTCCGATACACTCCGGTGCCGTTTATTGCACCAGTGTCCCGGGGGGAAAAGGGGAGCAACCGGGTTCGCATTCGGTCGCTTCCCGCGCTGGGAAACTCACCTCATCTCTGCGCTTAGGCCGCGGGGCCTTGTTGTGCGCGCGAACCAAAAAACCAAGCGCGAACGGTGTCCTCGCGGGTTCTCGATTCGGGTTTACGATAATTCGATGTTTCGCCGTGGCACGGTGGAAAATCCCGATGCCAGCGGGCTGATCGCTAAATTGCACCTACGATGATAGCGAGCCCTCGCGGCGCGGGATGGTTTTTATTGTTTTATCTTTCCTCAATTATAGAAATAAATGTAAATAAAAGTTGCGCACGGTCCCGACATCGAGCCTCGGGTCGGGCCAGGCTTCCGACACTGGTCGGAAATCGGGGAGGGGGGGTCAAGGATGATGGCACTCGATGACCCGAAATTGCACCCGGAGTCAAAAATCAGAGTCAAATCGCGCTCGCGGGGTTGTTTTACGGTTGGCAGGCAATAAAGCCCTTCCCTTTTTCTCTTTTGTTTTCCATTGAACTATTCACCACACGGAGGGTTTTGCGAGGAATGGGTTTGGATTGCAGGATCGATTTGCAATGAAACATCCTCTCCGATTATGGCCGGATCGGCAGGTGCGCGTTCCCTCGCTTTTCCCCACTAACCGGCACTTTGTCCCACGGGTTGATGATACCGACGATGAGCCCGACGAACCGAGAACCGTTAAACCAATGCAATCGATCGTGTTTGGATGAGTCATCCGCCCCGGTGAATCGGAATTTTGATGGAAATACTTCCGAATGTGGAAACCGAGGACACCGAGCCGGTAACGATCGCCCGCTGATGTGGACACAAAGAAACGGATTTTAGACAACCGACAACCGGTTACAACGACCGAACCGACCGGCGTTGATTGGTCACGGACGCAGCAAAACCCTGCCCAAGCACTCGAGTAGCCCTCCGCCCAAGTTTCCTAGCGTTTTGGCGTGTATCCTTTTTTTACAACCCTCTCGGTTCCGATGGTTTGTTTGTCGATTGTTTCGCCCATCTATCTCGGGTGGTTTAAATGCAGCAGTGGGATGCGAGATGGAAGTGTGTGGAAACGGTCGCTCACCGCTCCACATGGTATGAATAATTTAAATTTAATGCATCAAATATCGATTGGCGATTCTTTACGTCTTGGCCAGCTTTTTTTCGGTTTATTTTGCTGGTGTGGTCTGGAACAAACTAAAGTTCGCCAGAAAAGGGGTTTACGTCTGTGGCGAGAAAAGATTCTGATGAAATCTTTTCGTATCACTTCAGTGATACCTACTTGTTTATTTACACTGTATAATTTTTCGAGCTTCTTCAAAGAATGTTTTTCCATTGAAGTTTGTTCTTACTATGCTCGTTTTGTTTGATCTGCGAAAATAAAAATATAGAATGCAAGATACAAAAATAGAAATAGCAATCTGTAAAGTTTGCTGTTTTGAAACGGTCTGAAAATGTTGCATGAATGTTATAAATTATTTGACATAAAAGGGAAAATAAAGACTGGAAATAATAATTTGAGTTTCAAATAGTATGAAGAAAACAAAAATAAAATGTACAAACATAAAAACGCTATAACACGTAGCGACGGGGAAATGAAAATAAAAATATATTTAAAAACTATTTGCTAGCCATAAACAACAGTTGATCTCCCTTGTTTTAACCCTGTAGATTTTTATCCAGGTGCAGAAGCTGCTCGCCGCTTTCATTCTGTCCCGGGTTTTTCTGTGGTATTTCTTCGACACTCGTTGTGTACGGCTCAATCATCGTCGGCGAGCGCGAGGTGTTTGTCGATAATGCTCTGCGGTATAATGAAAAATGTTTGGAATTTTTTAATTAGTTTTCCATCGCTCCGGTGCCGGTAGCGTAGGATGCGCTCGCTTGTGACAGTATGAGCCCGGAAAGCGTGAGATCGCACGAAGATGCATACGGGGACCCGTATGTGTGGAGGCAGAAAATGGCAGAGAAGTATGGGGAAAAAGTACCAAGTATTTTTAATATCATCGTGATACGTTTTAAAATGTATTGGGCTTTATTGCTTTTGATAAACATAACTTTTGTTGGTTGGAGCCCAGTTTCGATGATGCACTTTTCACAGAAAATATGATTTCGCAACGAAATATTTTTCATCCATACATAAAGAACGTACCATTTCACGTTTCAAGTTAAAGTTCGAAATTGGAACCGTATCATAACTTTCGGACCTGGCGAATCGAGTTCATTGAAAGCTGGAGTTGAACGTTGTTTGTTGAGCCCATCTTAAAGTGATTTGATTAAAAATATCTCTCCATCGATCCGGATCGGCCCAAGGTACGGGGAAAGCACCACATTTGCGCCGGAAACCATTTCACGCTCCGCATCATCTCTTCTCCCGGGAGGTTTGCGCGGGGGAAACCAGGGCAAAAAAAAAAGATGAAGAAACCATAGCCCCTACCCGGCAACACACTTCGTGCGATTTATGAAATATTCATAAAGTTCGGCAGGGCATCCACGTTTCCACGTGACGGGGCACGTCCGCCGGTCGGAGAGCTTTTTCTCCGGCTTTTATGCGTCCATCCCGGGGTCGGCCTGGGAGATATTTAAACCTGCACATTTACATATGTAAGCGTGGAAACCCGATGTTCGAATCAAATTGTGTTTTCGTGTCCGATTCCGGTTGCTGAACGGACCCCGGTCCGACGAAAGTCCGCCGAAAGTGAAAGATATTCATTTTCGTCGCTTTGTTTCAACCGACGATTCTTCGGAAATCGATTCCGATTTGAAACCCTTTCCGGCTGCCACTCGGAAAATCAAATTCATTGGGTAAAGTTTTGCGCCAACGGGGGAGAAGAAGCTGGAGGAGGCGCAAAGTAATGCAGATGAGTTTTGCACCATTTGCTGAATCCGAATGCGAGCGAATGAATATATTCAATACTTTTGGGGGCAGTTTTGTTAAAATCTATTTATATCGGATTTCTGCTCCATGATTGCAAATGAACCACTTCGTTACGCTTCAAGATTTCATTCGTTTATTGAGTTATATTGTTTTTTCCTCTGAAGCGAACCCTTTTGTCATTTAATTTCCCCCCATTGGAAACTAACACTTAGTGAAAAAATTACAACCATTTTCTAACAGCTATTCATCGTGAAATATTCGTGTGAAATTAAATTGTGAAGAAACGACAAAATGGACGAACACAAGGCGTTCTCTGCACAGGAAAGCTCGTGATCTCTGCTATGGAGTTTTCTGAGCCAATGTTAATGTACATCCTAAGAATTGTGTAACTTGTGTGTGTGCGTGTGTATGTGTCTGTTTGTGTGCGTGCTGGAGTGACTTAGTGTGCACAAAATGTTGATCCTGCAGACAGTTAAATTGATCGTGTTTGCCCTCAAATTGCTCCCGAAGCGGTTTACGCACAGGAATGTGTTATTTACGATATACTTGGTCACCCTCGTCACACACGGTAAGTTCCGCTTCTTTTTATGTAAAGATCTCATTTTTAAGTGGGCAAATATTATGAAAAGCATTATCCAATATGCATAGAACAGGATTAAAACATTCCTGAAATTTAATTAATGGATTATCTTGGCGACCCGTAGCGATGCAATTCTAGTCTTTGTTCTAAGACATTTCATTTAAATTATTTCTTGGATTTCACATGGGAGAAGAGGTGTTGTGGAAAACAGTGGAACAGAATGGAGGCAAGCAAAAATGCACTGACCCGAAACAGCTAACCTTCCGTAACATCGTTTCGTTGGAACGAATGTTCTGTTAAGCCCAATTATTTCGCCCGCCTGTAATGGATTCAAACTCGCTGCAAAACCATCTGTTGGCATTCCGTGCCTTTGGTTGGACGCCTGCACCGAGCCGCTGGTTTGAGAGGAGGAAAAAGTTTTGACCGAATTTTCTTCCCGTCTGCCTCGGACAGAATGACCACAACATTCATCCAATGGTGTTCGCCGCCCAACGAAGATGACTAAGTTCACGGACAGTAGGTGTAGCAGTTGCCAAGAAACAAAAGCGACCGGATTTAATTAGATTCGTTCTGCAACTGCTCCGCTGCGAAACGAGCATGGATATACTCATCTACAACATCATCATCATTATCAAGGCTATCATCATTACGGTCAACTCTCGTATCACCGTCATCGCAGTGAGCCCCGGTGATTCGGCGAAGCTCATAATGGAACTATTCTTAACCAGGTTTTCTTCCTTCCGACCGACACCGTTTGCTGTCAGAACGCACTGGGATGGGCACGTCTTGGGCCCACTCTACCGATGGAGTTTTGCCTGAGATGAAAGTTTTGCTAAATTTAATTTTCAGCTAGACAGGCTGCATTAATTCTTTGTTCACCAGTTCGGCTTAATTGGCTCTTTTTGCCCAAAGTGCATTTCGTTTTGTGCAGTTTCGGAAGAAACGCCCCTCGAACTCATTCTGTAGATATTTGTAACCGAGTGGAAATGAATTTTGTTCCATCCGGGGAGGAAATCTTCGTTAGGAAAATCCACCAGGAATGTACAGTAAAAACATTAAGAATATAATGGATGACTATGTACATGATTCTTTATCTGAAGGCAATAATTAAAACATGGTTCAATACATTCCTTGAAAACTCGTTGTGCAATATTTCAAAGTACAAAAAAGTTCAATTTGTGTTAAAAAGTCCTACAAATATACAACATTACCTTGCAAGTATGAGCAGCTATAGTTTTGAGATTAAAAAATGACCAACATTTTATCAAAACAATATATTTTATTTTTTTTTTCTCAAAATGAAATAAGCACGTAACAATTGAAGATGAATGAAATAATTTTACTTGATCAAATTTATTTTTACTTTTCCTGTTTGGTTGAATTGATGATTCTGGTGTGCATATTGGAATAATATAAATATGTTGCCCACAATGTTCTCCTGTAGGAACATTTTTTGAGAAGCACAAATCAGTTTTATTGAAGCAATCGGTTCGGCGATCCGTCAGCAAGTTAGTGTATTTAAAACTTGCTTCATTAATCAAAATGAATAGACATTAATTCAAACACAGCACGAAGAAACTAAATGACTTGGAAGTTAATTTAGTTAGACTTTTTCTAAATAAGTGTGTCGTTTCATGGACATCATTTAAAAAGAAACGTCCGAAAGAAACCGTTTTCCCTGTTTCTGCCACTCACAACAGTCACTTGCAGATGCAATTATTTGAGGTTCCGCGAATGTTTGCACGTGCCCGAGCACTAAATGCACATTGCTTTATCATCTTAATTGTAGTGCAAACTAATGTACTCATTAGCACCGGTGATGGCCGACGACGGAAAAACGGTCAACCAACTGAAGACAGTTGTGTTGAAGGTTTGCTCGAAAGACTGCAATGGGCTTCAGGAAGGGGCGAAAAAACAGCCCAACGTGTGTCGTACGAACGAACGACACAAACCAAAAAAAAAATGCCCCACAACGTGTGACGAAGTACAAGAATCCACGGTGAAACTGGTCGCTAGGAATTACCACTTTTCCGCTTTACGAAACACAAAAGCAGCTAGCGACGGGCACGAACGTAGGTTCCAGCCCGTTGAGGAATGGCAACATTTAGTCATATCCTAACGAACCTCCGAACAAGGACGACTGGTTGCGAAGCGACCGCTTCAGCCATTTTCCTTTCACACTGTTTCACAAAAGAAATGTGAAAGCGAAGGGAAAAGGGATGGGTTTGGTGGGTGAAGATGACACGAATGTCCAACCGACCGGCCCGCCCCAACTCTACACTCGTTCGAGCAGATGGAGAGATAGTGGAAAATATATGAATTCTGGTCGAATGCAAATGCAGGGAAACATAATTTATCTTCAGCCGGGCCGAGCGAGCGACCGCCGGCTCGAGTGGCCCGGTCGAGAGTTGAAATATGTTTGCCGAGCAGCAAACAACCAAAACCCCGAACGAGACCTGTGCCACTTGTTGTCGAACGGCAGGTAGGTTGACCCGGGAGCGCCGGTAGTAGCAGCGGCCAAGATCGACGATTAAATCGTTCAAAGGTGCACTACCCTTGGCTTGGGCTAGGTCTAGACCGGGCCCAGGATGACGGGGGCCTCGACTCTTGACGGGGGCCTCGTAACGATGCAGCGAGCGTTCTCCAGCTATCGTTCCATCATCGTCATCTTGAAGCGGGCGAAAATACAGGCGTCGTTGAGGTGAAAATTTAAAGGTAAACAGGGCCGTGCCATTGGAACGCCCGGTTCTGGAGGGCTCGAAGCTGGAAAATCGAGGTGGAGTGCGTGTGGAGAGTTCTTGACAGTGCCCTCGGTATTTGCCCTATATCGGTCTTCTGTTGGCAGGATGCCGAACTTTCGCCTCGCACCGGCAAAGGGATGCAAGGTGCTGCAGACACACCGGACCGAACCTGTTTGCTATCACCGCCACAATGATGAAGAGAATATTTAGTAGATGTACATAAATGCACGCCGGAGCCTGGCCATATGCACTCCAAAAGGAACACCGGCTGGTTGCTGGTGCAACTTCTGCTGGCAATGTTTCTCTGCTCGTACTGCCGCTGCTGCTGTCGTTGTTGCCTTGATTGCAGAATCACTTCTGCTGGGAGGACGATGTTCCCTAGCTGCACCACCGTTGCTGTACGTCGGCTTCACCTTTGCACAAACAACGTCGACCGCGCGACCAACTCGTTCACGGTGGCCGGGTACGGGTTTGGCGTGTCGAACGATTCGAAAAATTATCACCTCCAGCTCGAAGCTGCCAACGAAAATGAGTTGGAAAATTTGGCCTTCGCGCAAGATCTCTCGAGAGGATTGTCGCGCTGTTTTATTGCCCGCCATCATCATTGCCGGTTTTTGACAATTATGAAACTTTGCGGCCCGCCAGAAGGAATGCTTTCTTGCCGGTACCCGGTTGGCACTTCATTAGCAACGAGATAGGAGGATTGTTTGTGGTCGAAAGTTGTCGTCGGGCCAACGCGCTGTATGAAATGTTGGAGAATGTCTTACCCGTGGTCGTTGATGCATTTATTATGTTGCAAAAATCAATTGGCACATTGTACGAGAAGTTACCACGGCACGGCTTACTGTACGGTACACGAGAAATAATATATCCACAAAGTGACTAAGGTTGTTTAATTATTTCATGTAATTATTTTTAATATAATTTGCCAAGAATGTGACCGTATTTTTAACAATGAAATATTCATTACTTTTATCAAGAATATTTGCATTAGATTTTTAATATTAGCAATAATGAGTATTAGCTTAATGTGCTCCAATGTCCATTTACTGTCCTTCATAATTGGAATCACTATTGATTTGAATATAACTGAAAACAACCATAAAATCCATCATTTTTTGTTTAAAGTTAAATAAATTGATTAGTTCTTGTCACGAAGGGAAACAACCCAATCTGCAAGGTCTGGCTTAAAAGACCGATTGACTCAATTTACAATACAGGGTTGAGGAGTTTGAATGGTTTTTACTGCACTTGGCTTCTGCTTGTGTCCGTGTAGTTACATACTGTCAAGCGGGATTTAAGTGCATTTCGTGTAAATTTCAATCTGGTTTAGGAGGTTCTTATTTTTCTTCCTTGCATTGTATTTCTGTCAAAGCGAAACAGGCACGATGAGAATCGTAAATATTTGGTTGTTTATTTCATGCAGCTGACTATCGTAGCATCACAGATCAGTGTATTTTAAAGCAACCAATCGATACAATGAGCGAAGAGGGTGAAAAAATTAATCACAGTGAAGAAAACAACAACTTGCAAAAAGGTTCGGCAACAGCAGACAACACAGCTGAGGCAGAGGGAATGTTCGTATCATCGTTCGGAAGATTAACTCAACGCAGTGATCCCGCTTTCATCTTCAGCCATAATTGTTTGTATAACAATCTGTGTTTTTTTTGTTTAACATCAAGGGAATCTTCGAAAGATCGAAAGAAGAGGTTTGAGCCAGTGGTTGGGGCATGGCTCATTGAAGAGCATTGACGCCCAAAGCCGCCTGGCTCTCGCAAAGTTCTTGCGCTAGAAAGCTCCTGTCTGAACGCATCAGCTGGCACCTACAGAACAACCTACCTCCGGTTAGCGGCCCGACGTCGAGGCCTCCGAGACGGCCGCTTCCTTCGCCGCCGTCAGAGGACTGCGGCTAGTCTCGTCGACTGTCACCTCCCGTACAGCGTCACTGCTCCTACTTCTGGAACGGATGGTGGTGCAGTAGCCCGCCTCCTTGTTCCTCGGTTGCCTGCTGCTTCGGCTACGGTCCTCGGGATCGGCGCGAGGCTGTGTGCTGTGCAATGGTGCTGTGCTCACAACAACTCAACAACAACACACTCCGTCAACTCCTTCCGTCGTGAGGACGATTTGCCCAACAATGCGCAAAATCCACCCAGCAGGAGGATGTTTCGAACGGACTCAACCAACTGTGTCATGCGCAGGGGAATCAAATGAAACACTTGATGTGGAACATCTTGATACAAAAGATTTGCATGAGGGCTGACCGCTAAGCAAAGGAATCATCTTCGAAGTGCCGACCGCAAGACCACCTGATGATTGGTGTTAACGCGTTCTTAGCAGAGGATAAATCGAACGATGTCGATGCGTGACTGCCGATATGAATGTTGAATAATTTGTCCACCTCGATTGCTCGAAATGTAACAATTGTGTTTCTTGTTTTACTAGATTGAAAATAAATAAAAAATCCGCAAAATCTTTTCTCAAAGCGGCTGTTGGAAAGTATTGGAATTAGCCTCATTTTGTCATTATCATTTTTATGCGAAGAATCATTAAACACCGTTCTTACGGTTTAAAACGATACATTTGTTGTTTTGTAGTTGTGTGAGTGTTTATAATATGTATTTAAAAAAGACATAACCGGAAAAAAAATTGTAATAAAATGTTCTACGTATTGCACTTGCTCCATTTATATATGGCAACTGACTAAAACGAATTGTCCAATCGAATGGTCTAGTGGTTAGGAGCGCTGAACACGAAATATGCAGTTGATGGTTTGATACACATGCAGGTATGTAATAAAAATCTACTAATACATATATGAAAATCTACATGCTTTCAGAAAAGGAAACTCTACAACAACACGTTGCAAGCAGAGCAATGACGAAGGACAGAGACGTGGGTGTTCGAAAAAAGGAGGGACAATTTTTTATTTCGAATTTTCGAAATCCCCGCTTTTTGACGTATGCGGTCTTTTAACCGTGTTATTTAGACGTCTTTTAACGGTCTTTTAATCTATTAAAAGACCACTAAAAGACGTCTTTTAAAGTGACGTTTGCAGCTTGGGAAGGCAGGGTTGGCACCGTTGACATTTGACAACAAGCCGGTGCCAACTACGCCGATTAGATCGATTACGCCGACCAAGGATTACGCCGACCCAAGGTTGGCGTATAAAAGCGAGAGAATCGTAGAGGCAAGCCCCATTTAAAAGTTGTAAATCGAATAATCGTGAATAAAGCACTAAATTTGTGGCGCATCCACAAGCGACCAAAATTTATCTTTTAATGTTTTAAACGATTTGCAACATTCCACAAATTTAGTTTCCACAAATTTATTGTGCGTTCCACAAGTCACAGTCGCGCGAATTAATATAATCCCGGAGAGTGTTTAATCCGCGACGAAAATCGTTCAATCGATCAATCCGTACGAAGTTCGTGTAATCCCGGAGAGTGTCGGACCGGCGGAAAGAAATCGATAAATTTCGCGCGAGAAGTTGTTATAATTCCGAAGAGTGTGCAACCCCGCGAAAACGATGGCGACGGAACGATATCAAATGGAAACCGTAGAGCAGAAGAACGCTCCCATTGCCAACCCCCCAACCAGCAGCGGGCGCTGTCGCGACCATCCGCCTGGGTCACAATGCGATCGGAGCACCCGCGGACATGGTGCTTCCGAAGCGGCAACGCTAAGCTTGGCCCGGCGCGAGTTCGAAATCGAGAAACGACGATTTCGGATCGAGCGTCGCGAGCTTGAGCTCGAGATGGAGCGCCGGGAGCTGCGGTTGGCGGAACGACTGTTGGCAACGGAAAGGGGCGAGTCGTCCAGAACGGATGGCCAAAGGTGGCCAGCGCCGTGGCGCAGCGCTGAGCCAAACGAAGGTGTTACTGGGTGCGTCGACCGAGGGGCATCTAGCGCGATGGCGTCAGCTGATCGTACCGTGAGCGTTGACCACAGCGAGGATAGCGCGATGGCGTCGGTTGATCGCCCAGCCGAGTGCAACGACCGGGAGGAGCGAGGCGCGATGGCGGATGTGCACCAGCAAGACGAAGGAGGCCTCGCAACGATTTGGCGTTTGAAGACGCCGACCGCATCCCGGCATCACACAGACGGCACGCAAATCACAGCACTCACGAAACACGGATGCGCGGATGTTCATCAATGTCTTCTTCACGGTGAGATCAACGACACGGGCACACGGACACGCGAACTCATCGACACACAAATCGCACCCACTAAACACTGTTACACTCATACGACGGCCAACGATGGCGTGCTGCTTCGGTACGTACCTATCACAATCCACGGTAAGGATAAACCCGTGGACACTTTTGCCTTCTTCGATGAAGGAGCTTCATCAACACTTGTCGATCAGGAGTTGATTGAACGGCTGGGGTTGAGCGGAGCGTCTAGTCCGTTCTGCTTGAGTTGGACTGGAGGGACGACCAGGTTGGAGGCGGAATCGGTGGCAGTTTCCTTGCGCATCTCCGGCGTTCACGAAACGGCGCAAATGTTCACGCTACCAAAGGTGCTGATAATTGCCATCTTGGCAAGGCTTTGCTGCACCACGACGGAGGCTGGGATAAACCTATCGCGACGCAAACTCCATTGGGTTGGACGGTGTTCGGACCCTGCGCGATCGACTTCGCCAAGCCTGCATATGTGGATTCCTGCGACAAAAAACCGACTAGTGAGATCGATGCTTCCCTTGGACAGTACGAGCCCACTATCTCACTGCAGTCAGACGACGAAGAAGAGACGACTACGAGTGTCGGGCAAAAGAGTTGGCACTTACCAAAAATTGCCAGCGCGATCAGCCCAACCAGTACGACCGATCCAGCCAGCGCGATTGATTTCAAAGCTCCATGGGCGCCTGCGGCCGAAACTAGTGAAGGCTTGGACATCCTTTCATGACCATTGGCAGCAGCAACAAAAGCAACTGCTACTATCGGCACAGGATCCATGCTGCATTGCGATGACTCCGAATCCTAACTGTTATTCTCGCCGGCACTACCATCATCAATGTCACGAATGGAAACAAGGCAGGGTTGACACTGCTGATATTCGTCGACCAGCCGGCGCAAACTACGGTGTAGTTACACCGATTACACCGATTTAGGATTACGCCGACCCAAGGTTTGCGTATATAAGCGGGAGAATTGTAGAGGCAAGCCCCATTTAAAAGTTGTAAATCGAATAATCGTGAATAAAGCACTAAATTTGTGGCGCATCCACAAGCGACCAAAATTTATCTTTTAATGTTTTAAACGATTTGCAACAGTTCTCATAATGGTTTACTATTTAATCGACAATAAATACGGATTGCAAAGGTTTGCGCACTTCGTGCAAGTACTTACAGAGAATTGTTTATAAGATTTTGGTGAAAACATTACCACTTTGCAGTTTTTTTTACTGTAAATTAAACATGCAAATCAACAACGAATGTGATTTTATTTTTATCGGCTAACGAATATCAAAAAACGAAAAGTAATAAAATACAGCATAATTTGTATTTGCTCGTAAATTTGTAGTCTTATGTGCTTCATGTAAACTTAGCATCACAAATAAATAAGATAACATTTAAAAAACATGATGGGATATAGATAAATTATTTCATTCTTTTATAATAAGCTACCCAATATTACCATTTACATCTATGTTATGAGCCAAAGTGTATCATAAAATAGTTAAAAAGCTGAAAACAAGTACTACAGATAACCCTTTTAAGAAAAGGATTCAACTGGCTTGATTTTTAAATCCTTGTTTTCGTTCTTTCCCGTCGGGTTTTATATAAAGTAGTACATTTATCCATGCCATTAAACCAATCTCATTGACCAATTGATTGATGTATTAATCCTTTGATTGCATCTTTCAATTTAAATTGCAATTAGTAGCATCAGCTCGCAACTCGTAATGCTTGTCTTATCGAAACACGGGCGATCAAGAGGATCTATCGTATCGGATGAACGCGTAAACGAGCCGTTTCTTTTCAGGACGAGAACGGAGAAGCACAGGAAAGCCCCGCATAAGTGGCAGCTGATTGATGTATGAATTAATTTCTACTAGGCGAGAAAACATGTCAGGCTTGGAATGCAAATGGGAAACGGAATGAAAAAATAAGGTAATTTGCATTATTAAATCCCCAGCTGTGCCGATGCGTTTCTGTAGTGGAAAGCGACATTTTGCAATGGAGAACACGAATCTCTGGAGTTGGAGAACGAACTTTTTTTAACGCATGTTGGGAAACGCAACCACCCCATTGTCGTTTCGTGTACTTGTTGAGGTGTCCCGGCAACTGTCAAAGATACCCGTGTTAACGCACAAAAGTTTATACAGCGTGATTATAAGCTTCGCCAAATAAACAACAATAGAACACCGCCAGGAGAAAACGTTCGCTCTTCAGTTCATTCCCTTCCACCGTTTCGTGACGGAGGTTTTTATTTACCTTGACTATCTTCCAGGCGCTCGAGCATTGTTCAGGCAGTCACAATGACGGGCGCGCACACACACTTCAACAAAACGGGCGCAAACGGAGGGAAGCAACAATCGAAGGCTATACTTTTCTTCCCTTTCTCTCGCGCTGTTCATTTCCACGAGGCAGGAGAGCCATTGTTCTTGCCCACTTGCCGGGGGGCCATTTTGTGTGCAGCTAAGTGCAAGAACGCCCCACGGTACGGCTTGATAAAGACGGATGAACATTCTTGCAAGACGTTTATGTTTGTGCAACGGGAATGGTTTTTTTATTCTTTTCTCCTTTTCATTCACTTCAGGTTCTTCTGTGGCCGACCTGAAGTGGGTCAATGGCGAAAAGCGCATCTAGAGGAAATTCTCAGTTTGCGACAAATAATCTTTTCAATTCACAAAAGAGTCCTTCTCGTTTCAAGCGAGAATGAAAATATTTGAGTATCATTGATTCAATGGTTTTTTTTGTGGTAAATTATTTTGTTAAAATTACATTTTAAATTTTATTATTAAAAAATAGCGTTGCAACAAACATTCCACCACATTTTATCCTTGACATACAACTAACTACGATTAATTATTATCACTCTGGAAAGCGTTGCATGATTGAGCAGTTCACACGGAGCTTGAAAATCAATTTCAAAAGCATGCAACACCATTAAACCGTGTTATGTGTTAAATCCAATACGCCTCGAGCTGCGCTGCACATAAGTTATGTAAGCGCGAAGGAAGTATCGCCCAACAGCTTTTCCACGTGCGATAAATACGACCGTACACTTTGCGTACCTCACAAACGGGAGCGGAAAGGACTCCAAAAGCGACGAGGACGATGTTTATGCAGCCGTAAAAGCAATATCAATATATGGAATTGACTGCAAGCAGAGTATTTCACCCTTACGGACACCTTGAACTTCCGCCTTCCGCAAGTTCGTAGCGTCTTACGCCCCAACGCGGGCTAAACCGACGCAGATCCTTATCGGAGTACATAAATCATACAGCTTGACTTTACGAGATGCAATATATTTCCGGTAATCTGACACGTTATGCGTTGTTCATCGAAAACCGGTTCTTGTCCGGACTGAGCGCAACGGTTCGAACCTCGTATTCACACACTTCACCATTGATGATTGGTGTAGATTACTGGTATGGTTTGAATGTATTCTGGAAATTATCGATTTCTTATCCACAGATCACCGAGGCTGTATGGTTCGTTTGAAGGGAATTTGCACTGTGCCCAAATTTTTAGGTTATTCCTAAAACAGACCGTTCTGAAACAGAAAACTGGAAAGCGGAAATAGAAAAGACCACCTTAAAGCACACGAGCTGTTTTCCTTTTCCGTTGTAATAGCTCTGTTTTCCCGGCTCGAAGTTAGCGGCTACACTTTATCACTGCACGTATGAAGAAGACACACCGACAATCGGCTTCCGGAACCACTACCAGCCGCCTCACTTCCTTTGATAATCATTTAAATGTGTAATCCTTGGGTGCGACACGAGCGCGCCCGTAATATAATGTGCCACCCGCCCCCAAAACGCGGCAATAATGCATGGTTCTCACGTACACTCCATAAAGAGCAGCTGCTACCGATCGGAATCCGTGGGTTCTGGAGCCTGGGACCGAGCTCGGAGGCCGTTAAATGTGGGCCTCAGACGCGTTCGCCAAAAAAAAGCAGTGGGAGCAACGAAGCACGAAGAACAACGCAGAAGATAATGGTGGAAAACCCGACCGGATGTCAGATGTGGCCCCGGTGAACGATTATTATATCCACGTTTGCTTTTTCTCGTGCATGTTTTTGCACCTCCCCGTCCCCTCGGGGGGATGAACCACAAGGGTTAAGCGGGTGGCAAGTTTTTGCTACATTTTAACAATAAGGTTAAGGAGCTGCAAAAGTTTGACAGTATATCACGCTCCAAAGTTTTGGTCGGATGTCATGGAAAGTTTCAGTGATACACAAATTTATAAGGGGAAAAATGGGTGTACCTTAAATTGAACCGACAACACTAGGTCCTTTGGAATCCTGTATGTTTCGGATGAGCGTGAAATGCAATGACGTTGAAGGTATGCAGCTTACCGGTTTCTGATAATCACTTTGTAGACGCCACGTTAAATAATTAGCCAGCGAATGATATCATGAAGCCTACGCTAAAACTGCTAGGAATGCAATCTATTTTGATTACCGGGAATTAAAAATAAAATCCAGATAGAATGCAGATAGGAGATCCAACCGAAGGATAAAAGCACGGCTTTGGATTTTCATGTCCCGGTACACTGCAGCTGACGATTGCTAGTTTTTCCAGCCACGGCCCGCCCGAAGGCTGCAGGCGCAACGCGAGCGGCGGAAAATGGTCCCTTATCTTGCAGCTAAGAAGCGTAATAAATTTCAAATCAACCGTAAATGATTCAGCTTCCACGAATGAACAATTGTTCAGGAGACTTAGCTATCGGTTGTCGGTTTGTGTGGCGCGTGCATGCACATTTTCCGAGCAGTAGGAATTATCTTTAACTCCCCCGCCCATGCTTCTATTAAGATCTTTCTCTTTTTATGGTACGTTTGAGCTCCGGTAGGGAGACATTGTTATGGCTATGTGGCGGTGATTTCTCAACCCCGAGTTATTACCGAAAGGGATTACCGCAGATTGAAAAGATAGCCACCTGCTTTTAGAAGCTCCTTTCAGGGATGCATCCTTTCATAGATTACCGTTATTGTTTATGGTTAGCCATGTTTGCATAATTCAAAATTATTTTACAACATCAGAACTGGCTCAGAAATGTTTGAAAAATATTATTAAAATTGGGTTTCTTTAATAAAAGTACATGAAATTTAACTGTTTGGTATGATTAAAGTTTATAATTGTCGTTCAACCGAGTAATCTTGGAATAAAAGCCAGCAATAAATATGGCAACACCCGTTATATCCAAGCTAGAAAAGAAGTAAATTTAATTTCTTTCCTATATTAAAATTAATGAATTATATGATTTGCACCGTAGTGTTGAAATTTTGAATCATAAAAAACGTTTGTTTTTTGTTCAGCTCTTGAAATTCCGGAGATTTGCAATGAAAGATTATAGCATGAAACAACATTTACGCACTGAAATAATTAAACTATTATCCTGGAAATGTCACAATAAGTGCTTATATATTAGATTGAAAACTTCTTAAGTTTAAGAATGTTTAAAGATGTATCATTTCATCACTTTCAACAAGCCTTTTTAAGGCTTAAGGCTGTCAAAAAATGCATAACTTATCGAACCACGATAAATCCTGATGCTTCACATTTTGGTTTTGGTCCATTTTATTTAAATATAAAATCTTGTGCTTTTGAGCTATAAAACGGTCAAAATAGAAAATCTGTTTTCGTAACGTAATATCGAAAATTGAAACAAAGTAAAAAATAATTAGATATGACCAGAACATTCATAAAACCCTACCTGGAAGGATTCTGTTGGAACACGAAATGGAGGATGTTTTAGCTGAATCGATGATTCCAAGAAAACTTTCTACCTTTTGCATATAAAGATGACCGTTTGTCGGGACCGTGCTGGAAACGGTGACGTTTTGAAATGTGACAGTTCTTCAGACTGTAGAACACATCCTGGGAAAAGGGAAAGCTTTGCCCTGCGGGTACGAACTAAACAACGTTGAGATACTCGGAAAACTGAAACATTAGGAAAATAAGAGAACAAATAAAAGAGGGGAAACAAGAACAGAACACAAACGAACCGACACGAGCGACTGTCGGGCGTGATGGAAAACGAAGCCGAAATATGTCACATCGCTTTGACAAACGGTTGGATAGAAACCTGAATAAACGGATGAAATTATCCTGCAGCATCATCGGTTTCGCTGGAAGACCAGGGAGGGTTGGGCGATGGGCGATGGACATGGTTGTTGTTTCATTTTGATGCCCGCAATGTGCTCCATTGGCGCTGTCTTTCTGTCTGTCTGGTCCCCACAGCGACGTGCCGTTTCGGGGTAGGAATCGGTTGGTTTCCGGCGGAAGATAAATGGAGACGACTCCTCATCGCCTGCCCGAAGACCCTTCCCGATGCTGTCGACCGTCAGTCAGTGCACTTTCGAATGCACCTAACGAACTCGCACGGAAAAGCCCTCTAAATAAAAGCAGCCCGCTCCGTTCGGCACGCTCGGCATCCCCTTGCGGAGAAATGCTTGTAACGCTGTGGGCATGCCGGGCTTGGACGAGCGAGGAGAACTATTTGATGTGGAGAACGAACAGTGAAAAACAACTTTAAATAAATCATTCCCGAAACAGTAGCATAAGTTCGTCCGTCAGCCGGCCAATGTTGCCGGTGTAGATGACAGGCCGGGAGGCGCCCGAAACGGGCTGCAACCCCATCATACAACATAGTTACTGTCCGGTGTCAGCACTTTCAGTACGCCGTTTATACATGGAACCCGAACACCCCAGTTCTATTCCAACACTTTCTTCGAATCAACTGTTTTCGTTGTTGTTAGTTATGGAAAAGAACCTTCTTGAGGCGTAGAAAAAGACATCTTGCGATTTCCATGCACACAACCCTCCCCTTCGCATCTTCCTTCCACAAAATGGACGTTTCTTTCCCGGTTCTATTTCTGATCCTAACCGGATGGCAACAATTTCTAGTGCTGTTCGTTACCCGAGCACCATCTGTTTGGTTGGGCAATGTTTTATCTTTCCTACCTGTCTCCGCCGGGTTTGGCAGATGGATTTTTATCCTCCCACCGAGACCAAAGTGGAAACAACTGCACAAAGGGGATGACAAGCAAGTGGAGGGCTGAAAAAAATCATCCACAAAATAAAACAGCCTCCGCATCGATATCGATTGGCCCGATGGGCAAACTTTCGGGCGAAGCCGAATAATTTGAAAACGATCGGCGACCTTTAATATGTTGCTGTTCTCACCCCATCCTCATCCGGGGCGTTGTTGGATTTATTTCCGTTCCGGCCGGTTTTATCCGTTCGTTGATGTTTTTTTTTCTCCCTATTTCCTCTCCCTTCGCAGTGATGATGGATGAACCAAGATTTGCGCAGCCCATCCCGAACGTAACGGTTGCCGTGGGACGCGATGCGAACCTGCCGTGTGTCGTGGAGCATTTGGGCACGTACAAGGTAAGTCCGGGGCGCCTTAAACAAGGGTTCGCTTTTCAGAATTATTATATCATCGTTTTTGTTTTCCATATCTTATTTGACAGCTTCGGAAGCAGTTTAAGTTTAGTTATTGCCACTGAAATAAGTAAATAGTTAATGTTTCGACATGTTTTATATCTGGCTGTGTATGCGTTTCACACAAATGTCAGATTAAAAAGGATATTTCAAATGATAAATATAAAATTATAAAATCAAAGATGCACTTTTGAAATATTTTTGCAGGTTTAATTTTTTAATTTTATTGAAGCATAAACTTTGGTTTTCGTATTATCATACCAAGCGCTTAAAATTATTTGGGGCTGTTTTTAAAACAAAAGTGTGTTTATGCTTGTAAAATCTTCAAGAGTGTTAAATTTCAATCGTTTAAAAAAATACACACCTTTGGAACAATCATTAAGCTAATTTTTTTAAATAAGATACACTATCATTACACTATGTAATTCAGTAAATCCAAGTACAAACTCTTTAGAAAATTCCTTTTACTCCCGTTGTATCTACAATTCTTAGCATAGAAAAATTCAATGTGGTCTTGGAACAGAAAAATAGAGCAAACATTAAGCACTTTATTACTTCATTATTTATAATAATTGCCGACAAGAAAATATAGTCACAAAACAGAAGATAGTAACATGTAACATTAATTTAAAATGAAATGTAAATATATGTGAAGCTATTTGTTTAGAAAATAGAATAAATAAATAAGTTAGTTAAGGGCAAATCACCTTTACATGGTGTTTATAGCCAGTGAAAATGATTTCAAAATTGTATCCACTCACTGAATTCTCTTCCTTCACGAATAAAATGTTGAATAATTCTCGAAACTGCACGACGAAACTGAACGATGACATTATCACAATGTGGATTACACACGTTTTTGCACTCATTCGATTGGTTTGCATTTCTGCATTTGAATGAAAATCCTGTACCGCGTATATTAATCCCTTTACGTTGCCCTAACTGAGGAGCATGGCTCGATAACGTTCTTTCACTCTATCCGCCGACAGGTCGCGTGGATCCACATCGATCGGCAGATGATTTTGACGATACACCGGCATGTGATATCGCGCATTCCGCGGTACAGTGTGACGTACGATAATTCCAACACATGGCTGCTGCACGTCAGCCAGGCCCAGCAGGACGATCGGGGCTACTACATGTGCCAAGTGAACACAAATCCCATGATTAGCCAAGTGGGCTACTTGCAAGTTGTCGGTGAGTATTGGCTCCAATTGGCCCCACGATGGGCTGCTTCCCGTATCCCCGGCATCGTACCGATATGCATAATCATAATCCGATCCGACCGAATCACTTTTCCTCCTACCGGAAGCTGCCGGTTACGTACCGGAGGTGAAAAACTTTGCCGTTCCCGACGAGCTTTATGGTTTCTTGGCCAAGGCACCACCATTGGACGGATATTTGCGCATTGCACTACTCACGGTGCTGGCGTGTCGATTACATTGACTAGCTGGGAAAGTTGCACTATTCTCCCGATGGTCGGGAGGGACTGCTTGATTCTAAGCGGATGTAATTTGTTCGTCTTGTTGTGCTCCATCATTGGAGGTGATTACATTAAAGCACACATTGGAAGCCGCTTTCCTGATACTGAATCCGTTGGTGGTATTATACCCAGTATAATGAACATAGTTATGCTTTGATTTGAAAACTTCTCGCTGAAAACTGTGCTATAGTTGATGTTTCAATGGGGTTGATTGATCAGGCTGGTTTATACATAGAATGCATAAGAATGTGGATCAATGATATGATAACAAAGTAAAGCTTTGACGCTCGTTTGTAAAGATAAAGTCAACATTGTCAGTAATAAATCTGTTTAATCATTCGGTCGTTTTAAAAATATAAAAATTGAAATCTCAGCATTTTGTTTCTTATTGCACTTCTTGCTGTTAACAACGTTATCAAAACATGAACGTGCACAATCAACATCAGTGCTCTTTCCAAAAGTGAAAAAAGCTCACCACCCGCACAACCATGGTGTGGAAATAACATGTTGTAGATACATCGTTTCAGTTCGATTTTCGCTCTCTTCCTTCCTCCCAGTGCCTCCGAACATTCTGGACATCGAAAGCACTCCGTCGTCGGTGGCCGTGCGAGAAAATCAAAACATCAACATGACATGCCGTGCCGATGGGTTTCCCACGCCCAAGATCATCTGGCGACGCGAGGACGGCCAGAGCATTACCGTCGAGCGAAAGAAGAAAGGTAAGGGAGCAGACGGGGAGGATGTCGTTGAGGTGGTCCTGTCGAAAGCAGTACATTTACCTTAAGAAGCTTATCGAACGGTATGAAGATGACATCAGACTCACATACACAAAGAATTGCCGGCACGAAGCAAACCGAAGTGCCCGGGTAGAAAGATAAATGGGTTTTTGATTGTTTTTACAATCGATATTTGACGGAATGGCCTTCCGCTGGAAGGGAGGAGAGGGGGAGGGAAAGATGGGCGATGAGATTACGTTCCTTGGTGCACTCTAATCGATATCGGGGGAATGTTGGCCTGGAATTTTAGTATTTGTGAACCTTTTGACAGATAACTTTCACGTCATTGCGTGCGTTTACAGTGAAGGATTGGAATACTAATGGACACCATAAAACGGGGTAGCGAAAGGATTACTGTCTGTATTTTTAGAGGATGCACGCTTGTGAAAGATAAGTTTGCAAAAGCTGTAACGGATTTGTTTGTCACTCACAAACTGAAGTAAACAACTCGACCGCGATAAATCCGCCATCTCACCCAACGATGCTGTTGCGAGCGATCCATTTCCATGCTCGCCCAAAGTAAAGCCTGCAAAATACGACCTAATCTCTAAATAACTTAATTTCTGCATACTCCCTTCCTCTTTCGCTCTCTCCGTCTCTGTTTGTCTATTTTTCGCTCTCTCTCTCTCTCTTCTCTTCACACCACCGGAAGTGATGGTATACGACGGCGAGGTGCTCCATCTGACGAAGGTAAGCCGCAACGAAATGGGCGCTTATCTCTGCATTGCCACTAATGGTGTGCCACCGTCGGTGTCTAAGCGGATTATCCTCGATGTTGAGTGTAAGTATGCTTTTATTTATTCATAAGTGTATTAGCAAATTAAATTCATACGGCAAACTTAGGCCCGCGGGCCAACGCTACCACCGTTGCGGCAATTACAGCGTGAAAAGATCTTCCATTAACTGCCTGCTCAGCTCAGCTCGGCCCTACGGCAGGGTGGGCCGTGCTTTCCCGCCGGCAAATGGTTTCTAGTGTTTCACGGGAAAATTTCATTACCCTGCCGCGGGGCTAGGAGCCGCCGTTGTGGCTTTGCGGGCGGCAAGAAATGTCAGTTTCTACGCAGCGCTTTCGTCCGATTCATGCTACCGTTGACAGCATCATGTCGGTGGCTGTCGATGCCTGAGAATGGTTCGGTGATTTTTTACTCATCCTCCGTTTTGGTGCTCGTTCCAGTTTCCCCGATGATATGGGTGCCGAATCAGTTGGTCGGGGCACCGCTTTCCACGGACGTTACCATCGACTGTCACACGGAAGCACACCCTAGGTAAGTAACAGCGTGCTAATGAAATTGCTATGGTTGGGAGAATTAGGGGAAAATGTTCGATTGACATGTTTATTGATATGTTTGTCTATGGCATTTGGTTCGTTCCTTATAGTAGCATTAGTTAATTTTTTCTGTATTATAGAATACTAAGGTAAGGGAAAGTGTAGCAAGACGCCCCAGGGTGATAAAATGCAGCTGCACTATTAGAGCTGAATCCAACTATTTGAAACAAAATGAAGTAATAGAATCTGTTCATTGGGGTGCCTAATACATCCTAGGTTAATTTCACGGCTTCAAATTAAAATACATTAGAGAAAACAGGACATAGTCAATTATGCTTGAAATCATTTACGATTTTCCTACGATAATATAAGCTATAGCAAGAGTTAATTTAAAATATTGCAATCAAACAGACACTCGTCAAATATTCACCTCAATATGTTATCTAACTAATACTGAACTAAATTGGATTCATAACCCTTGTGGAGACAAAAATGAAAATATCCTCACATGTTAGGCTCAAGATTTTCAAATTTATTCTGTATGACTAACTTAGCGCAAGGTTGTATTCTGCATCTATAACGTACACATGATTAGTTATCGGTGTTTGTTAGTTATTGAAATATATGATGTAAAATGTATTTCAACAAAATGAAGTTTTATTTGGCGTTGAAAGCACATTTAACTTATTTTTTTGACATAGTTTACTTTTGAATTGAAACTGTAAAAACAAAAAATCTATCAAGTGTCGATAAATAGCTCTAATTTATTATTTATCAACGGCGTGCATTATATCCGGCTATTTGAGCCATTTTCTGAGCAAAAGTCCAAACAATTTATTAATCCAATCCAATTACTCCAAACAATTTATTAATCCATCGGAGTTTGAATATTTCTTTGATTTCTCAAAACTAAAATGAAAATCAAATAGCGTTACTGAAGTTTTCTATCACACATCACCTTTTCAAAAGCCATATTACCAATATGCTTTATGATGGTGGTTGTATGGTTATGGGCTTCAGATAACAGGAGGAAAATTCTATGTATTGACGAGTTTTTGCTTTTGATATCAAAAATAGTCAATTGCGTTGTTGTGGTAACTTAGTTCGGAGAAATTATCTTTTAAACACAGTATTTATTTCATTCACTGCTATTGTGTGCTATTTATATCTTTCACTTTCATTTCTTCCAGAGCGATCATTTACTGGGTGTACAATTCGGTGATGGTGCTGCCGAGTAAAAAGTACATAATCGATTACAACGAAAACTCCTACCGGTAAGCTATTCCAACCCACCGAACCACGTCAGGCTGCCCTTCGAATGCTCACTAACCGTTCCCCCCAAAACGGGGCCCATTTTCCCACAGAGCGCACATGAAGCTCACCATCAAGGGCTTATCGGTGGGCGATTTTGGCAACTATCGATGCATATCGAAGAACTCCCTGGGCGAAACGGAGGGTTCCATTCGCGTGTACGGTAAGTCAAACGCCCCCTTCGGGGATGGGCTTTAATTGCTTTACGTACCGTTAACGGTGCAATGGAGCTATTTAGCAGTTAATTTAGAATATTTCGGGGTGAAACCTGGTCGCCCCGGAGCCAGCACGCGATAGACGTTTATCTACAACGGTATCGTGCTGCTGATCTTTTACCTTTTCGTGTTTTTGTTTTCAAATCACCCCATCAAATGTGATACACTTTCGTGTTGTGGTCTTAATTATCGTTTTCAAATTTCTCACCACTTTTTACCCATCCCACAGAAATTCCACTCCCATCAACACCGTCGAAACAAATTACCCACGTAATGGAACCGAAGGAGAGTAAGTAGATTGAATTATAAGTGCTTCGCCTTTAGGTGTGCTTGTCCTTGCGAACCGGTTAGTTTTTGTGTTTTTTCTTCTCGCCCGATCTGTTTGTGCACTTCTCCTGTCGGGGTTGGTCGGTGTTGCTGTTGACTTTGCGCCCTTCGGAAACCGATCCCGTGTTTATGCTACGTCTGTTTGATTTTGGTTGGTTTATAATTTTCTTCTTTTTTTCAAACGTTCTTCTACTTTTCACCTTCGCTTGCTCACTTTTTCAACACATTTACGGTTCGCACCCGACCAACCCTCGGCAGTGTATTAATTTGTGCGATAAGTTGAGTGTGTACTTTGTACCGGGGTTTTCGTGTTTTTCATTCCCCTCCCTGTTCACTGTTTTTCTACTTTCTTTTACGCCACCAACGAAAACTTTTGCTCCCGTGCAGCGGTCCCGGCCGTGGTGTCACGTAATGAAACCATTAAGGTCGCCAACCAGCCCGAGCTCCTGTTTCCGATGAAGACCGACGATGGCAACGCGCAGCGCTCACCGAACGGGATCCCCTTCGAGCGCAAGGGATCGCTCGCTATCGGCCAAAGTTTCTCCTACACCGATATGCCACCGAAGGAGTTCGGCGTGTCTAATGGTAAAGTGTGTGTGTGTGTGTTTTTGTTGACTTGACGCTGTTGAAATTTCAACCTCCAATTCCCCCCCCCCCCACCCCCGCTGACGGGGGTTTTCGTTATAAGTTGCTCACAACTCGTTCGCTTGCACTTTGTGGATACTTTACGCCCTTCGGGGCTGTGGAGGAAGATTGAATTGGTTTGTGTGCGTGGTTTTTTTGTTTTTGTGCTAGCCGAGCTTCAAGTTTGGTGTTAGTTCATCTGCACCATCCATCCCTTTGCTTGTTGGTTTATTGGTTTTTTTTTTATTTATGAACGAACGAGAAAACACCGTTTTTCCAACACCCAGCTCCCTTCCAAAGCGTCCTTCCTTATGCTCCCCCGCTCCCAACCATTGCGCAAAGAACCCTTGATAACAGCCTCGCCTTTGAGGCAAACGTCACTTTACCCTTTTGAAATCTGAATAATTGAGCAGCAGGCGTTGCAAAGGACGTCGTTGCTCGGCGACCACTAATGTACGGTTCTTTTTCTTCTCTTTCTCTCTCTCTCTCTCTCTCTCTCTCTCTCGTTATTTTCTTCATCCATGATGCAACCAACATTCCCGGTTTTGCAGATGTTCAACGGAGCTTCGGTACGCTGACGCTGCTTTCCTTCGCCGTAGCCGGCCTTCCATCGTTGCTGGTCGTGCTGTATCATCAGTGCATCGAGGGTCGACTTCTGCTGTAAGCATAGCTCTGCGGAACTAAGCGGCAGAAGAAATAAAATAAATAAAAAGAAAACTAGGAGATGCACTCTCCCCACTCCCACTCTGTTGCCACATGGACGTAAGAAGACCTTCCACGCTTTCGTTCGGAAAGGACGCGAAACTGTTGATTCCGCGCGGAGGTCGCTCATATCAGTCAAGTTGCTCATATCAAAGGACGGGCGCCCCCGGCGAGGTTACGCTGCAAAAGGCTGAAGAAACCTGTAAAAAACTCACGATTTCACAATGTTTATGCTTAGAGGCGAGATGGGCCCGGGGGAAAGGGAATAAACGATAATACACAATTTTTGTGCGCGAACACGGTGGAGTAAAAAAAAAAACTGATTAAAGGGTTGTGTTTTGCCAAGATTCATTTACGATTGAACGTGTGGCGTTATTTTAGGCTTTAGTCTGGCGCATAGTTCGCCATGGATGTAGTTAAACATTTCGATGCAGCAGTAAGAACCACGGTTTACGTCAAGCACCCGTAAGGCATTTATGTAAATTACGCCTGTACTCAGTTGATGGTATGCTTATTTTCGCATCTTTTACAAACAGAAAGGAAAAATATCACGAATCTAAATAAGAAAGCAAAACCAAAACCCGTAGGCGAACGTTGTATTATAGCGACATGGCTTAACTCATGGCGAGTTTGTTAACTATAGCAGAGCAAAAACGGCAAAACACTTTAGCGTAAGAGCACTTATTCGGCGGTCAATTGATCGCAGCATAGCGTTATGGAGGAGGAGCTCAAGCTGCAGCAAAATAGAAAGAAAGTAAAAAAATAATTGTTTTTCAACCGAAATGGAAATGCAAAGAAAACGTGGCGCTAAATTGTGGAATGTGTAAATATTTTAAGCCCCAAATGATTTAAATACAGCGCGCAACAAGTAGCATGGTGCAATGCCGAGTGGACCATCGGAATTGAAAGTGAAACAAAAGAAAACAAACCATAAGATGACCATAAAATAAAGGGAATGTCATAACTTGTACCCGAGGGTGTAAGTACTAGCTGATTGCGCGGTATTGTTAGGTTATTTGTTATGTTAACAGTTTTTTGTCTAATTAGCTCAAGCACTAAAAAGACATTTGGCAGGAGGGGTCAGCAGCCATAACTTACCATGCAAGAATGATTGCAGATATTTAGAAATATATTTGACATAATAAAATAATCATGTTCTGTTTGTGCGTTTTTTTACCGAACTTGCAGTTTGAGAATTTGTGTGTTTTTTATCTGTAGGTCATCCGAATTGATGGAACGAAACGCTACACACTCGTTGGTAGGTTGAAGGACGGGGCAAACAAGTGGAGATTAAATTTAAATAAACGATTCAAAATATCATTTCAACACCGAGGAATACAAAATAAGGAAATAGTGTGTCAGATAACGAGGTTGGATTAAATCGAAATCATACAGTGATTTTGTTTTCGTTGCTTTCTGTTCCATTTTTTATTCAAATCCATTGGCAGCAGTCATGTAAAGAGGAAGGAGGGGAAAACGACGACCATCATTTTGCAAGCACCAGCCCCACCATCGAGAGATGCATCGAATGTACGCAACAAGAAAAACTACAAAAAACCCAGCGTAAAATCAAAAAACAAATCTGTTCGGAACAATGAAACCGGGATCGGAAAATTGAATGCAAAGGCGGAGCCGTGGGGAAGCAAACCACTTGTGCCTTGTGCCATGTTTGTGTTTGTGTGAGTGTATGTGTGGGTTTGTTTTTTTTTCCTTTCGAGTAACTCTGTTACAAAGGTCGTTACGATGCCATTCGCCTCCAAGAAACAGGTGCGAAGTGAAACGAGTTTTTCAAGGTTCGTTTATTTCAAGTGAAAGTTTGGCATTTGGCAAAGATAGAAGAAAAGCAAAAAGACGCCCGGTGGAAAGAAGGCGGCTCGCTCTGGCAGCGAACCAAAGCTGTACGAACCAAGATTCACACGCGTCACACGCCTTTTCCCGTTTTCCCAACCAAAGTACCGAAGGTGGAAAAGTATCTCCCGAAAGCATTTCCATGTCATTTTTCTTCGGACTGGATTTTCCCGTACGCTGAACCTGTAGCCTCGTTCGATCCAAGGGTAGTCTGGGAAATGCGGCTTTAATGGGGCACGCCACGGGTCGAATGGTTGTGAACGAAAATGCACTGGCCCTTCGGTGTCCGAAGGGGTGAGTGCACTTTAATTAGATATTATTGATTGGATTACAACTTTTCCAAGCTCGTGAGAATGCCAGTTTCTTCGACCGGAAGCATCGGTTGCGCACAGGAAGCACCGTGAGGTAGTTGCAGGGCAGTTGAATGCTTAATCCATGCCATCGATTGACTACTTTAGACTTCTTGAGAAACCATTCCACTCGTGATCCGAATCCATTCAGCAATCATCGAATGAAATGGTGTTTTTGTTTTAATTATTCATCGCATTTTCATCAGACTACACTGGTAAAAGATAAAAAGATGAAGATGAAGTTAAAACTACTTGAGAAAATTAAGCCACCGCTTCCGTGCGGAAAGTGATCCAAAGTCGGCACGCTGCTTCAAATGGGAAACTTCAAAATAAACGGCTCGTGCCGGCGCCTCTCAAGGCCGCGGCATTACCGACCTCTTTAGTGGCAAGTTTGGTGGAAAACATTTTTAAAAACTTACCCCTCCTCCCTCCACCTCAAAAACCTGCCCACTCCCAGTAAGTGCCCCGTGGCAGGCAAGGCAACACGAGAACTTTACTTTACTAAAGGTGAATAATTAAGCAGTTGGATGGTGCTTGTTTTTCTCTGGCAGCGATTTTCTTCCCGCTAGAGTGCGAAAGCGAAAAAGCGTTTGTGTATGTGTGGCTTTGTATGTGGATCACTCTTAAAAGCCCCGTTACCCTTAGCCTGACTGGTGAATACCGTGCACATGGAAGGGCTCATTCTTTTCCAGTTGCACCATCCTCGTTTGGCGCAGCGTTCCTGCCAGACACCGATGGTGCGCGATGGCGATGGCCAATCTTTCAATCGTACAAGGACCGAAGAGCCGAAGGCAGGGAAGAGAAGCAAGCAAAGGGTGGTCGAGAAAAAGTGAAGCTTTTATCCCGTGAGCAACCGGCAGCCGCCGAACGAGTGAAGAGTTCATTAATCTAAATCTCTTAAACCACAGTACATAAATAAAACATTAATTCCGAGAGCACCAGCGCTAGTTGTTGGCAGCCGTTCTGGAATCGACCCGGGCGTCGGAGTGTTGGGCCGTGGAAAGCAAATTGGGCGAACCAGCGAACGAGCGAGTAAGTTGGAATTGAGATTCCACACTTTCTAGCTGCCGGCGATGGCTTACGGCTATCGGTTGCCCCGCTTGTCGAACGGTTCTTGTGGCAAGAATATGGAGTAGAAATGGAAAAATACAACATATTTATGGCTTTCGAGATCGCAACCACTTACTGATTTGTTTTTTCGGATACACGCGGGGCGCGCCGGGAAAACGGATGACTTTTGGGTGTCTGGTTATTACGGTGAGTAGGTCAGCAGCGGTGAAAGCTCACCAAGGTGGTGGTGATTTTAGGAAGATGTATCGATTGCAAGTAATAGCATTAATCTACCGTTTCTAACGTGCGATAGTTTTATTTTTCTTCTTTCGCTCTGTAGCTGAAGTCTTATGCATACTTCAAATCATGTCTAGCTTTTAATTCTTAAATAATATTTTCTTGGAATTGCAAAACTTGTATTCTCAGTACTCCTTTAATTGTTTTTAGAAGAAATAAAGAAATTAGATGAGATTGCAAAATGTCAACGTTCAAAAATATAAATAATTACTTTAAGAGATAGTACTGTCAAGTGCTTGCGAAATCAGCAATCGGTTTCGTAAAGTTGACTAAAGTAAAAAAGTAAGCATATTCTAAGCTTTGTTTCTAATGAAAGCCAATAAGCCATTTGTTTCTAATGTGAAATACAAAAAAAAAGTCGCATAACGATTGAAACGAAATCAATTAATACGAGAAATAATTCTCGTTTCTTGTTGAAAAAATAAAGGTTGAAAAAACTCAAATTCGATCTTCATTTTATTTTAATTTTCGAATAATACTGAGGTAGTAAATTGATGGATGGAGGAAAATGTTACTATGTCAAATAATAATCAATTTAAATACCAAAATTTAGCCGTTTGTGCATATGAATGTTTTTTTTAATTTTGAAGTCATACCTTGTTAAAAAGAGGGCTAGACAATTTGGTTCTCGGTATTGGTGGAATATCGGATTTTATGAAAAGCCTCATATGAATAAAAAAATCAGTTGTTTTTGAGGAATTAAAATCGACAATAGCATAGCGATCACAATAACCGCTATATGCATGTTAGTGTTGAAAACAAATTTCGTCGGTAATTCCACTAATTTACTACACTTTACACTTTATTAGTTACCATACCATACCTATAGACCATTCCCGCAAATAGGTTCATTTTTGGTGAAATTATTCTGTGATTGGGCATGAGTATTAGCAACATGGTTTAACTTCAAGCTCACTCTTCTTTCCATGAAGTAGGAAAAGTCAAACATGCAAAAATCACTGGATATGAGATATTCAAGCAAAGTTTTCTTTCATCGAGCAAATTTGACACTCCTTCATAGTTTCAGAATCATAAATTACACTCCAGAGCTGTTTCGTCGAAGGTTAACTAATCCTCATATCTTTTAGCGGTTAGAAAATATATAACAACTTTGCTTTGTGTTACGTAATGTTCTTAAATTTTCAGTCAAATATTTTCCTTGAGTGCCACATTGTTAACAGAAACCTTTCCTAGATAAATGCGTTCTGATGAAAGAGTGGTCAGCTCTAATCGTTCCCAAAACCCGAGTTGTTTTTCACACTTGTTTTGTTCTGTTCTTACGTGGGTGTGCTCTCTGTGTGCTTCCATTATTGAGTTTTCAATTACAAACTCTTGGTAAACGCGGGGCGTGGCATGAAAAAGGTATAGTGCTCAGGTAACGACACCAAATATGGCCGAGACCTCGAATGGACATCGAAATAATCAACTAAAGCATGCATCAAATGCGGGCATTGTGCACACAAAATGGCAGTTGGTACTGTTCCGTTCCACCCAAAAGGTAAGGTTTCTCTCTATCTCTGTGTGTTTCATAGTTGGGGCTAGCATGGGTAACGGTTACGTTGAGGGTCAAAGGTTACGGGAAAGTGGCTCAGCAATGTTGCGTACTTACTCGCCTACCCTTCGCACTTCGAGTCCGTCAAATTTTGGTCGTATGCAAATCCAATAGGAGCACCAGAACAACATACTGGTCGGGAGTATCGGATCACATCGGAGGCTGCCCATCATCGACGCCACCGTTCACACCTCCCAAAGGGAGGCTGCGTGGATTGGACAGGGCCATGCAATGCGCAGGTACCTCGATGTGACGATAACGAAGAGTAATGCCCTCCGTGTGGATTCCTCCTACCGTGAACCGATCGAAATGCAGCTGTTCTTGACAGGTCATTCATGTGTGTGTTTGTGTGTGTGTATGTGTGAATTTCATTGCCCTACCGTAAGTAAACCCTTTGCCGTACAGACCGATGGACGCACGGACAACTCACGATGACATGTGGAGCGCAGTGTGAAGTGCTGAGCGAGCAAAGTTTAAATAGGATTTAGGAGATGATTTCTAGAACCGGTGGAAACGTCCAGCCGTGGCCCTTTGGGATGCTGGCATGCGGACGGGACAAAAATCCTGTGCCCTGTAAAGCGACGTTCGACCTCCCAAGACCGCAATGGTGCCACGATGCCGATGGACTCTAACGACTTTGGGCCTTCGTCCTTTTGTTTCGGCGATCGCACGACGGGCACAATCTCGCCCGGGCGGCTTTGTTCGCCGGAGACGAGCATAATCGAATGTCGCTGGTGATAAATGCCAGCTGCACTCAAGTGTGTGCGAGTGTGCTCGTATGTGTGCATGTCTTGGAGGAATTGTAAAGCACTCCCTTGTGCGCCGTTGATGAATGGCCCTTGAACGGTGGGTGGATTGAGTGGTGGGAAATAATTGTTAGTACAACGTCAATATCGGTAGCCGACACAGGATAATAACGACGTAAGGCAACCGATAGTCTCCCAAGGCTCCATCGGATAGACAGTACCGAGGATATTATATTCGTGCAAAGCAAGGATCGGTACTAGTTCTCCAAAATTAAACAATACTTCATACGTAAAAAGCACTTGTTGATAATTTAACATATGTTGCATATTTTAACAACTATTATACACCACAAATCTAAAATTATTGAATTGACTAATTAGCAGTAAGGCCAGGCCGTTCCTTCTGAAAAATTAATAAATAAATAAATTGACCAATTAACTGAAAATACAAAGTACCAGGCGCCTCCATTATTGCTGATGAAGGTATATACAAACGTATCTTGGTAAAAGAGTAAATGAGGCCCCGGCCTTCGTTTTTCCGTTCGTGGCGTTCGACCTTATAAACGACGATGTAACTGAGTACATGCAATAGGTGGTACATCAATTCATAAATATCGACCTACGAGTATTTGAACCGTTGAGTGTACCGTTATTTCGGCAACGCAATCAACCTAGGGGTGCGGTATGAGGGGGGCCCACGGTTCCCCCTAAGTTTTCTAACAAAATAAGCAGAAAAAAGCAAAGCATTGGGAGACTCATCCTTTTCCAAAAAGGGTTGAAAATATTTCGAACTGTTTATAAACAAAAAAAAGGATAAACTGTTCTTTGATTCAGCTAAGCAGGAAACGCAATAAAGGCCTAAACCGTTTCATTTGCAAAGATAGGATTCATATGTACTTATTGTGTGGCTTATCGCTTGTCGTCCGGAGAATTTACTATGAAGACCAAAAACATGTTCATTGACAGCCGATTACATAATGTTGGAGTGATGCCATTTCTGTCAATGTTTTGACCAAACATAGTCGGTTTTGGTTGTAACGCGTTTATATTGTAAGGTATACATTTTGATGATTTACTGTGTTTAATAATAAAATATGGTAAGTATAAGACGTAGTTTTTGTTATTTCGCGAATGGAAAAAGAAAAAAAGCACGAAAACAAAGATGGGAACAGGTGAATTGAACAAAGCAAAAGCTGTGGCAGCAGAATGATATTAAAGCGTCAATTGTTCTGGCAGCAAAATGTTAAATTCAACTATTTTAAATAATAGTCATGACATGTACGAACCCCTTCCAAAAGTTGTTAAAACAATTAATAATTAATTTTATTCATGAACCAATCCGTGCGCTAGTGTACCCGGAAATACAAAACACCGGGCGTCTCCATTTCAATTGAAACAGATCACACGCAGTTTCCACTGTTTACAAACTGATTGCACACTGGATTTTATAATTTTTATGCAATTTAATAATTCCGAAAATATTGAGTTTGTTTACCAGCAATAGCAATATATTAATCAATAATAGAATCGATGCAATAAGGTCACAGTAACACCTATGAGCAACGAAAGGGCTATAATGAGCTTATTTATGCATTTTATTAGCTTTGTTTACGGGCGCTTGCTGCTCAAAACTTGCTGCAGTTTTCGGGACTAACCGTGATTTTGTCTACTGTGCGTGTACCAAGAAAAAATACAAAGCACCAGGCGCCTCCATTAGTTAATGAAATAAAAATATATGATAACTGTAGTTAAGTTGTCACAAACTGATATACAAATGCAAGCAGGATCCAATTTTATTACACCAACACCAGTGAAAGAGGTTGCAACCAATAAGGAAATGGTTTATAAAAAAAGAACCAATGCTATAAAGAACCAGGCGCCTCCACTATCGATGCTGCGAAGAAAACCCTGCTTTGCATTGGCGGTCAATTATTGATCTATTCCATAGAGTATCGCTGTTATTCAATGGGAAGTTGTCATAAATAACGATTTTAATTTCCACAAATGGCAAACGTGGTCAATACCATCAAATTCGGCAACATGTTTGGTTGCCCGAAGCGTTGGTCTTAATTTATGTGTGGCACATTTTACAACCATTTCATACTACATTAGTAACCCCATCATAAACCCACGTGCACTCTATGTTTCACAGATGTCATGAAATATTTATGTTTGTTTCTAATTTACACGAGCACATACGATAGCGTTGTCAAACGAATATCGTTTTTTTTTTTTGTTTGCCATACACAATTTTTCGCGTTTATGCCACTACTGGCACCGCATGGCAATAAATCATGTAAGATGGTAATAAAGTCATTCAATAACCGTTTTCCTCTCGCAAGCCGCTCTAATGGTTCGAGTTCGCAAACGGCGGCTTTTGCGTTCGGTCACGGGAAAAACAGCGCCGTACCGAACTGGCTTTTGATTCGAGCCGTTCGAGGTCAAAAGCTCGAGCACCCCACGGGACGGTTTGCCTGGCAGGTTGTTCTCCTCTACGTCCTTTTAACATTCAGCTGGGGTTTTGGACCATCCATCTTAAAACATGCAATCCATGCGGGGCGTGTCTGGACAGCAAGTTGAAAGGGTTAATAAAATAAATGGATGATGTATAACTACGTTAATAAATGGATTTTTCTTTCGTTCGTTTGCCACCGCCCCTTGCCCCCCGGTTGGAGCAGCACTCACAACCGATCGAATTCCATATTTCACACGTGCACCCTGGCCTGGAAAAGTAACGTTTTCCCGAAACAACGTGGAAAAACAATGTGCATGGAGTGCACACAGGGTGAGCGCAAATGTTAATTCATGTGCCAATTATTCCATAAATCTTCCGATGGATGAATTGGGCTTCGGAGCTGGCACGATGCGATCGTATCATACCGGTTGTTTGTGTGTGATACTGTGGTTTGTTGCCAGGTTGATCTGTCGGTCCCATGGCGTGGGTCGATTGAGGGTAAACAGAACACGGAATGGAAGCGAAACAAACGGGGTCTCACGTTATAAAACGCATTGAAAGGTGTTCCGGTAACTTCTCATTGGTATGGTTTCTCCGAGCTCCATTTATGTCTCATCGTGTCTGTGATTTTTGATACAGATTAATGGATTGGAAAGATCCATCATTCCATGCAGCCATCGGAAGGGGCAGAAATTAAAGAAAAAAATACTTTACAATATCATAATATTTACTTTCCACGAAACTTTATTTGTGGAAACAGTGTACTGAAGGATTTAAAAAAGTAAATTTAGGAATCCGTTCCGTAGAATTTAAACTTCAAATTGAGTTTATAAAACAAATGTTTAGTATTAAATGCTGTAGGCCATTATATTCGTGTATAGTTAATTGGGTAGAGAAGTCAGAATTGCTGCTCAAAAGTCAATCTCAGCGATAGTTTCATCATAACTTCCATGTCATTCATGTTGCATACATTCAGGAGCATATTTTTAGCTTCAAAGGACTCTACACTTTGAACAAATTTGTTAGTTTTTATATTTACATCTTGTGAGTCATCCTGTAAATTTGCTTAAAATACTAGAAATTCTGAGGCTGGAAAGGCATAAAAACAAAAGATCTTTCCGTTGCAGAAATCAGTCCTAGGCTGCAAAAACACAGCCCCAAGCGTCCGTGCCAAGCAGTACCCGGTAACGCTTCAATTAGCAAATATTGCATAAACAACTTTATCGAGCCGAGACAGGGCCAGCGGCCCGGCGCCAATGGAGTGAAAGAAGTGCACCTGACAGTGAAAGGCAAATAAATTTCCTGTAAACGATGAAGATACACTTTTCAAAACATCGTCCGGTTTCTTTCAAAGATGCAAACCCCGCCCGTACTCCGATTAGGATCGGAGGATGTGGTGCGGGATTATTTTTCCTTCTTTTATTACACTTGGGACACCGGAGGAGGGCTCTTGGAAGGACGCGTAGAGACAGTGTAGCAGTTTACTTCCATCGCTTCCGTGCCGGGGCAAGACGCAGCGCGTACACTTTCTGCCCTGAGCATCGTTCAAACGGGGAGTGCATTCACAACTTTGCTGGTGATGCTGCTCTTTTCTCATCCGGACTGAATCGTTCTTTACCGTTTCTACATCCCTTTTCCTTTTAGTTCCCTTAAGGAAACCCCGCTATTCTACAAGAACGTCGGAGCATCTTTTCAAACCATTTGGTCGTTTTTTTTCTACTGAGCACAAACCAGCACAAACAAACTATCGTTTCAATCGGTTCATCCTTTGGAGCCTGATGGTGGGCGCCTTCCTCTTGAACCTCTGTGTAATCGAGTGAGGCATTTGAAATATTTATCGAAATGCATCTCGACCTGGTGTTCGAGTTTAATGCGGTACTGCAGTGTTGTACCCTTTTTAGCAAGAAGAAGTAAGGAAAAAAACCAACGCAAAACAAAAAGCCCTCGGCATACCTGGAAACAGTCAAAGATAAATTTTAATCTATCGGATCTGTTCCTGCCAGAGCTACCATGTCTGTGCTGAAGTGGCACGTAAGGTGTGAAAGGAGAAATAAATACGTGTGTTTGTGTGAAGGTGCTGCGTTTGGCAGCAATGTGGAAGGGGCCCTGATGTGGTACTTCCTCGGAGCTCGGTGGTGGAACTGTCTTGAGAACCGTCGGGTCGAGGCAAACACACCACACACAGTCATTGTTTGCCGAGCAGTTTCTTATCGTGCTGATGACAGGCGGAGACATGATTTATGATTTCATAAGGATGAGTTTTAATATAGTCAGTCTTTTGAGTCAGTTAATTGAAAAACTGGAAGTACGCTAAGATCGACATATTCAGATTGATTAAATCGTTTAAATTTCTTTCAGTCTATAAATATTCGTATTAACATTACCGACCCAATGAGGATTATTTTTGATTGCGTTCTGCATTTATAACTTTCAATTTCTAATTAAAATTTACATAAGATCACATTGTAAACCAGTGACAGGAATGTCTTTTTCATTTCTTCCCGATCTGCATCCAGTACGTGCCTGAGTGCTTGCCACAAGTTGCTGTCCAACCGAACCACCGGAACTATTTGCATGTGGCCGATGCAGTGGCGCGATGTGCAGCGTTGCCGAATTCTGCAAACTTCAATGACACAATGTAAACATTGTTCCAATCACCCGAACGAATCCGAACCGGTTGGGATGGAAACGGAAATCGCTGTCACTTCCTCGCTCCCTACTAGCTGTCCGGTGGGGTGGGAGGGTTTTTCGCATTTGCATCAAAATGTATACTCCCGGGCTAAGCAGCATTCGGTCGAACCATGGTCCCTTCCCTCCCCCCTAGGTGCTGCCTGCATCGGAAATGGATGGAAATGGGATGACGCATGCAGCGCATCACATCATTTCCTTCGTTCACGCATCCGCCGCGCATTTGATTGACAAAGAACTTTTCTTCGCCGTTTGGGGTTTCTGCTCGCCATCATGGTTTCGGTTTGGGGCTGCGTCCATACCATGCAGGTCGATAATTTTTTGCTTTCCATGGTTCGTTGCGCAACGTGCACTTCGAAACTGTGTCCGCCATTCACACGCCGGGACGCGTTGCGTTTGGTTCGGCTTGCATTTTCCGATTCCGATCCGGCTTGCATTTCCGATTCGATTCGAGGAATGTTTGAGTTTAGTAAACATTTATTCGCTCATGAAGCGTGGTGCACGCGGGGCAGTAAACTCTACAATGTAATTTTTGCGCGATTTTGTAATTCAAACACGCACTAAAACAGGTTACAAATATTTGCGATCATTTGTTTGCTTGTATTCGCTGGTAGATAATATTCGCTCAGTGACAGTCTTTGTTTCCGATGATTGGTTGTCGATGTAATGTGCTGGTAATTTAAAATTGATTTTGTAAAAGAGCATTTGAACAACTTTTAACACACTTTCAAGCACATTCTTCTTCTTGGCGTAACGACCACTTGGTCATGCCTGCCCCGTTAAGGGCTTACGAGACTTGTTTCCCTGTTGTTCGTGGATAGTCAGTCCTCTCGTGCAGGGGAGGGTCCGGTCTCGGTTGGGATTCGAACCCACGCCGTCGAGTTGTTGAGCCCCGGCGCTCATGGGCCGATTTTCTAACCGGCGCTACCGCTCGGTTGTCGCGGACCCCCACATCAATTCAAGCACATTGTACAATAGTATTAACCGATTTTGATTCATGAAAATTTGAATCACAAGGATAATTTTCATCCGAGAAACGCGTATGTTGGTTTGGATGCTGCGTATGTCAGCCCAAAATTATCTTTTATAAATATTTTGTAAGTAAAACAAAAAATATATTATCACCAAAGCAAATATGATAACAATTGTACCTCTTGTATTCCTTAGATAATCAAAGAAAGTTTGTGTTTGTGACAAAAAGGATTCTTTCAGTAAAATTGTGAAGTAATTATGAATATATGAATTTGATTGTACAACAAAACCCTTTTAACAACACAACGTTATGATCCTCGGAAAACGGATAGTGCGAGATCATTCATGTTAGACTTTCTAGCGTTGAGCTACTTTAATTGACATCAACCCATTAGCTCATAATTACTTGGTGTACATTTCATTAACCTTCTCGTGGATAAACCAGCTCCCCCTTTTTCCTTCGTTATTGTTGCGCCTCCGAGTTCCTGGAAAGGAGAACTCTTTCACGGATCTGCAACATCCGCTACAATTTATTCAGTTGCCCAACAACTCCAAATCGCATGGCGATACATTATTCATGGCAGCTAAATTCAATTGCCACAATTCTCCCATCGGCAAACTGTAGATCACTGATTCGGTGTTTCAGTTTTTCTCCGGTTGCCATTTTTTCCTGTCCCTTTCCTTTCCCGGAAACCATATTGCCCGCCCGAGTTCTCCATGGCGCGGAGATTTTTGGGGTGAATTATTTTCACGGGCCGTCAAACACTCATTTGGCGAAAAACAAAAGCGCTCGCGGGAGGTCGCTCAGCGTGCGTACGCTCAGCTTGTTTTCGTCGTCCTGTTTTTCGGTGTCTTGAGTTGTGGACGCCTCGTTTTTGCCTTGGCCATGTTTTTCCAAGCCAAAACGCGCTAGCTTGCTTGCATCGAACCATGCAATTATCCCCGACCGTTGAGTGGAACCGAACTCCTTTCGCAAAATCGTTTACCTTCTCGACGGTCGGCTGCTTATTTTAATAACGATAACAATAAAGTCGTCTCGTAAACGTAAGGCTTGGGAAAAAAAGTAAAATCACTCTTCACCGCGCGCTCGAACGGAGGTTTGGTTCGTTCGCGACTCCGATTTTGAAATGTGTCCACCATTTTCCACGCTAATGAATTTTAATTACTTGGAACATTTCAATTATACAAATTGCTTATTATTCCATCCATGATTCGGGTACGCTCCGTGCCCGACGGTTGGACCCGTTTCGGGCCAGTCCTTTCCGCTCGTTGAGCTGTCACATCGTTTCGCATCGACCTTTGCTAGGAGCTGGAACCATTCCGGTCAAATACTGACCCGGATCGACATCGAGCTGGGGGTGGGCGATATGTGTGAGTGTGGAAAAGGAAGAGAAATAAACGAGGATCGGAGGGTTAGGAAATGGAAACCTTCAGCAAATCGTTTCGCCATCAAGCATCATTGTTATGGTTGTTATTATGCATTTTTTGTCCGGCATCACGATGTTTGGAGCGCACGGAAAGCCACGGCACGAGGAGGTGGCAGTTTTGGGCACGATATCGAACATTGGTAAATTCTTTCATGCGACGTGAGTTTACCGTTTGGGATCGATTGGTGTTTATTAAAGCGTTTGGTAGAGGTACGCGTGCTAGAGCATTGACTTTAGTTCTTCATATTAAATTGAGCATCATTTAACCAACATCAATATTCAAAGTTGTGTAAGGGTTTATTTAACTAAATTAGTAGTGACGAATTGTTTTATTCTTTCTAGACAGTTTTCAATTCTTGTTTTCCGTTTGTTTTCGTCTTCTTATACTACTTCTTTGGCGGAACAGCCGTCTTTGGTCAAACGTACCTGTTGAGAACTTCCTAACCTTCTTCTTTTCTTTACATGGATAGAATGTTCTCTCGTACAGGGAGGGTCTCAAGCAAGCCGTAGACGTTACATATTAATCTGCACAGATGTTTGACGTCTACAGCCTTTCCTTAGCTATTTCCAACATCCCTCGAGATATTCGGGATATCTGGAGGGATGTTTGACAGACGATGGGTACGAGAGAACAAAGGAAATCTGTAGACGTCAAAGATCTGCAAAGATTAATATGTGACGTCTACAGCCAGCTTCAGTCTCACTACACATTACAGCACTGCACACACTAGAAAGCATGCCTACGTTGCCATAGCAAACAGAAATTCTTTTCTTCATTGACAATCCCTTAATTGCGTAAGACTTTCGACACTACGCAGTGTGTATTAAATTTCACAGATTTCAGTTCATCAGATGTTTCCACTCTAAAATTTTCAATTTCCAAAACGCTTTGAGCCGCTATTTTAGCTTTACTCTTTTCTATTTTGGACTCAGCTGCGTACTAGTTTTGGCTACACAAAAAAATATACTTCGTTTATGTTTTTGATGATTTAGCTAATAATTAAAATTATTATGAAACTGTTATAAACTTTTATCATTGATAAATAAATAAAAATGAATGGTTAATTTTCTATTGTAACTGTTAGAAACACTTTTGATTCTAACGCCAGCTGCCAATTCGGCTGAGAACAGACAGCCCGATAGCATTAAGATAAGAAAGGGAACTTCGTCGATCAGCTGACGCGTCGGCTGTCGGGAGAATCGATGACCCTTGGCGTCGGCCATCGGCGCTAGAAAGGATATATAGGGCGTGTTTGGGCGCAATCGATCATTGTGCAAATAGGAACAGTTACCAAATAAAGACTAATTTTTTGGTTTCCGCTCCACTGCAATTCCGATTAAATTTCTTATTTTATCTTTCCTTTGCACATGTTAGAACACTTTCTAACAGTAACCTATGCGTTTTTGAACGAAGATTGTATTTTCGCCTAAAATGTCTCTCACAATCCGCTGTCATCGTCAGAATGCATAAGTATTTCGTTTATTCAGATTTTTTACGCAGTTGCTGGTTTATATCGTCGTAGATTTCAACGATTTCATAGAAAAATGCTGGTACAATCGCTTAAAAACAATAACTAAAATTAATCGATATTAACACAATGAAAAAGTTAAGGGCGCTCTTTTATTTGCAATCAGTGTGATAATTGATGATCATTCAATTAGGGCCAAAATTACATACAAAAGCCAAACTCCCTCTCATACATTAAATCAATGAAAACCCATTTTTAGCACTTTCTTGAAACTTGTGAAGCCAGAAGGCAAAAATCATGAGGTTAACCAATTTGATAATGAAACTACTTGTCTTGAAAAATTAATAATTCATGAGCTATGGTAACACGGCTCTATGGTAAAACGTAGCGATTTTCATTTTCACATCACATCGATAATGCAGCCAGGCTAGAAATACAAATCTATTTTAGGGTTTTTCCTAAAACCGTACCGGATTCTATGTTGCATGTTCTATTTCTGGAAGCATTGACAATGTTTTCATTACTTTCGTTTCCCTATTTCCGTCAGGTAAACGATTTAGAACATCGATATTCCGCTCCCGGTTGATAATCATCCGCTTGGCTCCGTTTCGGTTTTATTACCCATTGATAAACAGGTAACAGGGTTTCACAATATCCTACACAACGTCATCGGACAACGAATGCCTAAAATGCAACTCATTGCCAATATTTCTCACCTGCGGCAAACCCACCGACCACTTCCTCGATCGGCCCGAACGGTGTGGAACCGTGTGCGTTGCGGGAAAAATTGCGGTGTTTCCAAACACCGATACACCGATGGTAGACAGAAATTGTAAATTATTGCCTCGAGCAAGCGGCACAGCGGTGTGGTAGTGATGATTTGATTGGCCAAATGTAAAATTTAATTAGATTGATCATCTGATAATGGCAAAGGATGTGGCGAGTTGGATTATTAGGCACACCGGTGAGCCGATGGTAGTCAGTATAGATTTATTTTGCCCACCATTTCCCGAAACGCAGCTGATGGCGGTCGGCGAGTTTGCTTCATCAACCCGCTGGCTTTGCCGCAGCGATTGCACGATGCGTCCAGCGATAACTGCCATTCAAAACCGAGCCTAATAGCTTTCGATTAAACCCATCACGGGCAATAATGAGTTGGTAAATTAGCGCCACTATACCCATCGGCCCTGCCACCTGATAGGAGCGGACACGATACACGATCTAATGAAGGCGCTTAATCCGGCATTGCTCATCATATTTGGCGGACAGTTCTGTAACGTTCGCATGGTGAAAATCTACTTGATTAATGGTACTGGGAATGTGATGGTATTACACTGGATTCACTGGAACTCTATTAGACGTAAAGTGGTTCATAAAGATCTGGTAGAGCTAGCTTTCATTGTCCGAGAATGCAGTAAGGATGTAATTCGGTGTTGAAACAAATACAAAATTCACTTAAGGAATAAACAGCATATTTCATATAAATACCTATGCTTTTTTAAACGCGTTAGTTTATTGATTTATTTGATAATCTCTTCATCAACTTAAGTATTTTTCTGTTTATCGTAAACTTAAAAAAACATGTGCATACTTCGAATGTTTCACGCTGAAAGTGGATTCACTCTAGATTTATTGTCCAACCGGTGACAGAGATGGATCGATGCAAATTTCCAGCAAATGTCCTTGATGTTCGACCAAACTTTGCGTGATTTGTGAGACGAGGCAACGATGGCCATAAAGAATGCCACGGTATATATGTAATGATGGTTTATGGCTTTAAATCACCCATCTGTGCAACTCGGTGGCGGAAATTGAGTCCTATTTTCCTCATCTCATAAAAATGCCGACATGCGTCGCGTTACGAAACCGCATCAACTGGTGCTAATAGTAGCCGAGATTGAACTTTTTTATGGGTATTAATATATGTTTAAACCATAAACCGGAGCACTCGTTAACGGGAGTGACGTTTGGGGTGTGAAAATCACATGCAAATGGAGCGGTAGAGATTGGCGAAAGAGGAAACAAGACACCGAAAAATGGTAACAACGGTGTGTGTCGTGCAAATATTTATGTTGTTTGAGTTAACAGGCATTATAAGTCATTTTGTCAGTTCAATTAGGATGTCATACATTCATTTGGGATTTTTTCATTTATGTTACAGATATTTTTTTTATAAATTAAAATTGTAGTTGATCATAATTTCACTTGAAAATGAAACCAAATCATGTAGAAAATCTGGAAACACACTAATGTTTGGGCACATTTTGGGTGTGAGTTATTTTTATTTTTTAATGTAAACATCTAAACTTTACATTTGAAATGCAGTTTTACTAACACAAACAGCACAAATATAATAGATCTTTACGGTACTTAACAAATACAGCTTATAATAAAAATACACAAAATCATAATTTGTGTAGCACAAACCAAAGATTGTCTACAGCTTTCGGTAGTTTTTGGAGCCATACTCTCAAACCGCGTATGTATGCATTTCTGGCCACTAATATGATCCAATTCATTGAAAGTTATACAGCAGCTAGGGAATCGATGAAATATCAACCATTTTAAACATGCCATAATTGTAATTATTGAATTAATCCTCTCAACACAACTAAATATAACAAAAGAGAAATTTGTGTCCTGAACAGGATTTCGAACGGTATTTCCTGGAAGTATTCAAAGGATTACTTTGAAAAACACTACTCTCAAGCAAAGAGTAAAACCTTTTTTTTCTCCATTCTTTCATAACTGAGTATCGCCAGGCCATCAAGCTAGTTGAATACATTTTATTGTTTGATCAGGCGCCACAAAATGTCAATACTAACAAAGGTTAATATTTCCATTTAAAACTCTTTTTGTATTTTAGTGTTCACATTATTATATTTTTGGTGCTATCTTTTGTAGTGGCAAAACAATTGAAAAGTTTTAAGCACTTTGGAAACCATACTCATTTTCCACCCATTCGGCCCGGATTGATTGGAAAACCAACCAAAGTTGCACCAATTCGTGTTGATTGAATGCACATTTGCGGCAACAGTACTGCCCAATCACCGGCCAAATGCAATAGTAAAGCGATTAGTTCTTTGATCAGGAAACCACATCAATTCTACCCCCGGGGCATAATGGCAACGGTGCTTGGAATCGAATTTGTAATCACTTCGGTGGCACCAAGTCAGAGTCGTCGCCGTCGTCGTCGAAGTCGGTCGTCGTCCGGTTCGGGGTCATTTCGAACACGCCTAACGCAAGCCCAAAGGAACAAATTAATTAATAGCCGGCATTAGCATACCAGCAGTCGCCAAGGCGAACCGACGCCAATTCGCAAGTTGTGTGTGATTCATATTTGATTGTCGCATTTTCTCGAATCATTAGTGTGTGTTGCGATCTACGCCTCGGTGCTGCAAGATGCTCGCTCGGGCAAACTTTGTTGCTGCCCACTGGATGTTTGATTATTTATCGTCGAAGCAACGAGGTCGCAAGTACACGCCCTAATAGGTTTTGAATGCGTGATACATATTCGTCAACGCATGTTTGCAGTTGGAGCCGGGTGTTGCGTCAAGGAAGCGGAGTTTTGGCTCAAACAGGGCCGATATTTAAATCATATCATGATAGTGAATGTTATTTGAACAAATTAAGTTTTCTGTACAGTTTTAATAAAGAGTGACAACTACTTTAAAAGTTCAATATAGCATACTGTTTTGTTTTCCGAATGGTTTTATTTTTTTTAAATCGAAACTGTAATTTATCTCTGATATTTGGCAAACTATTTTCAGAATGTTTCGTATCTTGCGATCATCTAACCGAACGCCTTGTTTGGTATTTGGCAATAATGACTAACTACCCTAAATCTGCTTGAAAGCAAAAATCGTTCGTAAGCTAATATACTCCTGTTTTCCATCCGAAATTGCAACAAGCTACAAAAATCGCTCGCCATCGGCAAAACCTACCATCAACTTAAGAAAACAAATATTTTCGTTAAAACACACACAACATGCTTTTCGGTGAAAGAGGAAAAACTAAAAAAAGTAAAAACAGGACAAGGAAGAAAGTGCTTTGTTCGTTTTCGTTCTCTTCCGTCGTGCTGCCCCCAAAACAATATACAATCTTTCCGAACTTTGATGGCGTGCTCAAATGTTGACTTCAACCAACGGGGTTGCGGAAGCCATCGCCGCGCCGGACTGAAAGCCCGACTCGATGTCGGAAGTTTATCGCCTCTTGTTGTCTATCCGGGAGACCGTTTGTGTGTGGAGAGAGGTAGGAAAAGGGAGCACTGGAGCGCAGAGGATGCCCGGCAAGCGGCCGTTGAAAGTTATTTGAAGCCAAACGGAGGCAACAACTCAAGCGAAAGACGGGGCGATGATGTTGCGGGTTCCTGCTCGTTGGCCACTTATTGATTCTCGTCCGCGCTGCGGTTGGAAGTAAATTAGCGTCAGAAGATTAGGTTCCATTATCCTTCGCTTAAGGGGGATTTACTTTAGCGGCGGGGCGAGCTTGGCCGCGTCGTTGCTGCTGCTTTGCGGAGGATTAGGCGAACCAAAACTAGGCGCTCCGCTTCCTTCGCATACAACCATTCGATGCGGCGGATCGCATTCCGGGCATTGGTTTTTGTTTCGCTGCTGCAGCAGCCGCGTCCCATTTTGTATGCGGGCTTGTCTGATTGGATTCGGTTCGGATTGGAAATTTTGCGAACCAGAAACGCTCGATGACACGCACAAAAGAGAGAAAGTGAACGAACGAAGGATAGTGCAAAGAAACGAAAGCGAAATATGATTGTCATTTAATATCGGCAACCAATTTAAACAAATTCAACCCAAACCCCCACTTATTTACAATTATTTTTCTTCGACAAAGTGAATCGGAAATTCAAATCGATGGATATCGGGTAAGCTAGGATAAGCAATGGTGCGTCAGAACGTGAAGGTTTGTTGCATGTTCAATGGAAGACTGCGCAATGCTAATATAGAATATTAATGAACGTGTGAATATTTATGGTACAAACACCGAACTGGGAGTTTCGCAATGCAATTCGTTTATAAATACCGACGGCTTTCGGGATGTTTCTACGTAGAATGATATCGTTTTAAATACAGGCAAAAGGAATTTTTTTACTATTACTTTTTGGAGTGAAAAATTGACAAGCCGATGAAAGTTGATTTTCCAGTGCAAGTACTCTTGTACTTGTAATAATAATAATAAATAATAAAACATTATTTGTCATAGCGCAGTTGAGAATAATCTTGAAATTATATATTCTTTTCTACCTAAAAGCAATTCATAAATAAAAACAAAAATAAAAATAATATGTTACAAACATTGAAAATAAACACACGTTGTTGTGTTTCATCTTTCCGAAAGATATTGATCTTCTATAATAGGAATAAAGTCTACGCCTAGGTAGGTTTATTTATATTATCATGAGAAAAGCTTCTGGAAATTTGCGTCTCACAACCAACGCATAATTTCAATCATCATCTATACTTTGCTCGAGCGCAAGACAGTCTATCAACTTTAATTATCTGCTTGAGACAACACGAAATGAACTGGTCCATAATCAATAAACAACTTTATTTTCTATTTGTATACATACAGCAAAGAAATAGCAAAAAAACACCTTCTCGTCGAACCGGTTTGATCCGTTTTTGCACGCCACAAGCACCACGGAGGCAGCTTTTTCTTGAGGTTTTTCCTCGGTCCGCTCACCCACAACCCGAGTATAGACCGAAAGGCGAACCGAAAGAAAACATCAAGCTGTCTGAGACTGGCACTAAGTAGGTTAATAGCGAGCAAGGAAAAAGCGAGCCGAGGAAAATGCCAAAGAGCGTGCCCGCATTTGGGCCCGCTTCGGAATGTGGCATCTGGGAATAAAAGCTCCATTAATCAACAGCAACCATGCGGTATCGTAACGAGTCCAGCCACCGGCATACCGCTGCCCTTCCTGCTTTGCCATTTTCCCGGAAGCTGCCCGTGAGCTCTCTCTTTATCTTTCGCCCTTTCGCTCCCGATCAAGCGCCTTCTTATTTTTTAATATGCACTGTCCGACGTTCACGCTGGTGAGGTGTTCGTCCCCTTTTTTTCCTGCATTTTCACTGCTGTTTTCCATCGATGGGGCAAGTTTCCAGCAGCCCGGTCGGTGGCCGCTTGTGAAAAACCATCGACATCGTGCGCCGTGCGGCCAATCGGTGGGGCAGGTTCATACACTCCCGGATTCCGGCGTTACTTCCGTTGCATTTTTTATAAGCAAGCACATAAAAGATATTACCCGATATAACTCTTTCTTTGCTTTGAGAGCAAGCGCCTTAAGTTTGCCTCGCTGCAACCACGGTCCCGGGCCTCCCTTTGCTTGTGGAATCTCCACAGAATGTAGACACGAGTGCCGTCCGCAATCCGATGTTCGTCTTGGTTGTTGGCCAGCTGAGCCAGCTAGCCAACCGTTTGGCCACAGTTAGCAGCATGTTTCCGCCAACGGCCGTTTAGCGGAGCTGGGTAAGATGCCGACCATAATTCACTTTTTGCCACTCCTCGCAGTGTGGCCGTGCGAGCTGAATTTATATTCAGTAGTAGTTTCCTTTTATTGCCTTCTTTAGTTTTTCTCGGAAGAAAACCTGGGAGGCTATGGGCAATGTTGCAGCACGATCACGACCATAACGGTAAAGGTAAATCGGCCAACGGAAGCATGTTTTCGGTGCTGGTTTTGTACGGCCATTTTAAACATCGACTCCAGGCCGAGCCCCCACCTCGGACTCCTTGGAGGCATCCACGCTTTCCCTGATTAACCTGTGCGAAAAGGATTCCACGCCCAGCTCGCTCGCTGCGGTAATGTTTTGTTTGTTTGCCGGTGTGTTGTGTGCTTTAGGCCCGAAGTTCGATGCCGAAGATGGAGCGAAGCACATTGAAAAAATGAGCGAAAAAGGGTTGCAGCTGCTCTGATGAATCGGTCCAGGTTCCTGGTTCGATGGATCACACATTTCACCCATCAATCAACCCTTAATACGGTTCGACCGTGGCTGCACATCCGAAAAGCTCGGCATCGAGTCCCGAAAAGCTGCCTCGGGGCCCAACGCGGGCCACTTATGCGGTACCATCTATCATATTTTACGATGCCGTAAAAGGCCGATATTCGGACGGGACAGGTTTACTTTTCTTAAAAAACGCGCATGAAAAGATCGATCAAAACTCACGTGTTTTGTTTAAAGAGGATTGTACCACATGTGCCCGCCGTTAGTTGAGTTGAAAATTAGCTTTTCGAAATGGCATGAGGCAAGCCCGATCGATCACTGTATCCCTAAAAAAAAAACTAGTTTCAAATGCCTATTTGCATGAAGGATCGGGTTTTGTGGTTGACAGGAGAGTTGAATCTGTCTTCGTTAGTGTAAGGGATTGTTTGTTTTGTATTGCTCAAGTCCATGTTGTAGAAAATAACAACAGAAATGTTATTCATCATCAAATGAATTTCTTGAAACGCTACATCGAATTGATGGATTATGCAAACATCGAATTTGTCAGTACTCGGCAGATGAAATTGGTAAAATAATACTCCAAATGGTATCTGATCGATTATCAAACCTATTGCATTTGTGATATGGTCTTATTTGAAAATTTACTCCATGTTTTCGAGGACGACGATCGTGCAATCATAAACTAATTTGACGAGTATACTCGAAAGTAAATTTTTGACACGATTAGATATTGCGATTATTGAAAACATTCAACATTCACATCTTATTTAAACTCATTTAAACACGACTCGCTACTTTCTCAAACAAAACAACACTATACTGTGGAGTAATTTATTGAAATTCAACTCCAATGCAATAAAATAATACCTTCAGTTCAACTCGAATGCAGTAAAACATAACCAAATATGATCAACGACAGGAAACTGCTGACAGGATTACAACGATAACTTTTACGAAAGATCTAAACAGGGTTGCTATACAAATTAGAGCAAACAAGCGCTGAGTTGAGGATCTTAGAGCATTTGACAGTTACTGTGATTTAAAATAGACTGTACACTCTGTTGGAATAAAATGTTTATTTTCTCATCCCTTAGTTGTCACCATAATTGTTTCTTTTTATTTGTTTCATTTTAATTTCTAAGCGAATAGTTCCCAAACAATAAGAAAACGTAACTTGCCAAACAGACTAAATCCGAGTACAAGTAAGTTGGATTAGTATTGCAGCTACGCAAACTGATGAAAACTTATTTTACCTGTACGCCCTCATAAGACCACCGGCCATCCTACTTTCCTTGCCTGGAATGGCTACTAATGCTGGGCGTTTGTTAACCTTTCGATTCCACCATCCAACCATGCAGCTGGGGGCGATCAACTGCAGCATAATGTTACAGCATCCTTTCCGGTGTGCAGTGAAAACGCAGCCCCCGAGCCCAACCCGATTGCGATGCAAATCGATGCATTTTGTTACAGCAATCGTGCTTGCATAATTGCATGATGCATAATCGATAGTGCAGTCGGCAGACGGGAAAATTTATTCACACCATCCGACACCACCAGCGGCGGCTCGAACACACGAAAACGCACTGGAATACTTGAACATGGACTACTTGGACATGCCGGGTCCGGGTGTGATTGGAAGTGTTTGCGTTTCTAATTGATTAAATGTGCCACTCTTGGTCAGTGTGGTGCGTGTGTGTGTGTGTTTTACATCGCCAACCTGTAATTGTGGTCATGGGGGATGGCAACAAACTACTTGGGCAACCCTCAATCGATTGAGCTCTCGAAAACGTGTTTCGAAAAGATAATGTGCTCGAATGTGCTTCATTTGCTTCGCAATATTGCAGGTCATATTGCGGTCAATGAAGGTCGGCCTGAAAGGATATAGTGTATTAATTTAACATCCATTGCTATTTGCTAATTATGACATTCCTGCGATACCGTGGCGCATTAATGGTTGTTGTTGTTTGATCTCTCTCGTTTATCAACTGATTCTGCTATGTTTACTGGATTTAAATAAAATAATATTTATTTCATTTTATAATTCTTAAAAACTCTGTGAGCATCCAATATATTTACACATTACTATGTGATATTTACACATGTTTGCATGTTTAGAACTCTGAAATAATGCTTTGTATTTCAAAGTTAAAAAACACTCTGGGATTTGTTACATTTTACAATACTAAAACTATATTTGGATTGAGCATTTTTTATTTTTTATTAAATAGAAGAAGTTAATGAGTTTATTCAAAATGACAAAGTGCCTTAAAGTGTTAATTAAACGGTGCAATTTATTAATGGAATGCTCTGGAACACAGAATTCGATCCAACCGTTATCGAGCTGATTTAGCACTCACGCTTAATGTTGGCACCGTGATTACTTTGATATTCCAATTTAAACGCACTTTATCAAACGCCGATGCCATTTGCAGTAAATTGAATCTGTTGCGATAGCGCCCTTCCACTGCCCACCCGCCCGACCCCTGCCATAAAGCGTGAAGACAGAAGAAAACTTTGCAGCAGCACCACTCACAACAAATGATTGTTTCTTGTTGTTTGTTGGCCTCGTTTGCTCAGGGCGTTCGCGGCACCAGCAGCAGCAGCATCATCGATTAACATAAATGAACACCGAAAGTAGCAAGTCGTGTAGCCGTCGCAAAGCGGAGTAATCATTTGCACACTGCTTCGGAAAAGCGTTCCCGCCCCCTTTGCTGAGAAGCGACTCGCATTTTAAACTCGGGTGGTTTTTGTTGTTTCGGTGCTGGATTTTCCTCGGCGCTGCACTAGCAACAAAAAAGCAATAAGTAGAAGCCAGTCCGCCAGTGTTGCCAGTGTGTCCAAGCACGACGCGGCCACTTCACTTTTCGCGCAAAGTCGGAATTGAAAAACAAAAAAAAACACTGGCTGGAAAAGCTCGATTTGCTGTGCCGCACCATAAATAAACTGCGCTTGTCGGGCTGGGCACCGAAATGAAAAATAAGCTTTTACTTTTTATTTTACCCACCCGAATTCGCCCACGAAACGTGCAAGCAGCTGCGGTTTATGCCGAGTGAATGGGTAGGAAAAGTGCCACCTGGAGTTTTCTGCAAGCGAGGGAAAGCCGAAAGGGGGCAAGAAATCGAGCAGAAGGTGAAAAAAAGTAATACAACTGTGGCAAGTGCAATTTTGAAGTTTTGCTTTGCGAATCTCACGATTGCAAATGTAAAAGGAAGTGGCCACCGTTGTGCACAGAAAGGGAGTTTGTGCAAGAGTGCTCGACATTTCATTTTTGGACCCCACCATTATTAGCATCGAGCATAAATTTGCCGCTATCATTATGCAGTCACGGTGGATTGTTTAGCTCCTTCTCGGGTGGCATTTCGGGCATCGGTTACGCCGCTCCTGGAAATATTCTATTTTCTTTTCCTAGCAGACGGGGGACCGGTTAAATTTTCCGCCAACTCCGAAATCGGTGTCGGTGAAATGTTTTACATAATGAGTAGGAAAAGTGTTTTCAGCCCGGCGGGTGTTGGTTCGCTAGCTTCTTCAGTGGAACGTTCTCAGGATTCGATAACTCACTCGATCGATTCAAGCGAACGAAACTGTATTGAGCTGCACTGGAGCGAGAAGGGATTTACTCCACTTTATCCGGTCAAAAAAAGGTTGCGTACTTCCTGGGAAAGCCGGGAAGACAAAACGTGCGCCAATCGTTTGGAACACCTTTCGCGCGCGGTAAACTTCGTCTCACGTTACCGTCGGCGGAAGAGTGGAATCGCCGGCTGAGCAGGAAAGACCTGGCAGTGAATTCGCCAAGAAACCGTAGGTGACACTCCCGGGGCTGACCTGAGCCACACCGTAGTCACGGGTGGGCTTAAAGTTTTGTCTTATTTTGCATAAGTCGACAGTAAGTCCACGCTGGCCGCGCCGGGAACGTCTGTATCGTGGTTCGGGTAGATAATATTCTTAGGAAAACTTTGCGAGTATGAATAATGGGGATGCTTGCAGATATTTCTTGCATATATTTAGCAACTGCCGGTGTATGCGCGAGTGTGTGTGTGAGTGAGTGCGGGTAGTTGCGAAAACATTACCATTTGGCGGGAGCGCAACTAATGCAGAAAAAGCAATTTGTAATAAGGCGCTTATTGTGCAAACTTTGCACTATTTAGAGTGATCTGATGCTGCTGTAGTAGTTTGGGCTAGAAAATATGTGTCGGTAAAAGTCAGCAAACTCTTTAAGTACGTACATTATGAAGGATATTGAAATAAATCAAAGGAAATGAGGTGTTTTGAAATGCTGTTTTATATGCAAGCGAAAACACTGAACCAGTGTTCAAGCACCACGCAGAAATGGGATTATAAAAACATGAGCGTATAAACACACTTTCATAGAAGTGCCAAGGACATCGACGAAGACACTCTTTTCGTCTAATGAAGTTTGAGTTGACTGATATATTTGTGAACCCTTTTTAATTGACCCCATCGCCGGGCAACGCCTCTCCAATGTCTTCACAACTTAGCCAAGCGTGACAGGCATCCTTTAATATAGACACACATACACACACCCACACAGAGCGGACAATCATCGCCAAAGTCCACATAATTGGCTCGACTTCCCCAACCATTTCCGGAGCGAGCAACAAGTCGATAAGTACCACAAAAATGTTCACCGTGCCGGTTGCAGGTTCGCCACCGTTTGGCTCAAGTCCAAGAATTTCGCTCGCATGTTTCATGGTCAACGCAGGACAAGACGAGCCGGAGCCTGAGCGCAGGCGAGCCGGAGAAGGTGTACACCGCAACGTTGCAAAGAATTCCCCGCCTGTTTTACCGACCAGCACGTCCGGTCACGGGAGTCCACCAACGAGTTTAAAGCGGAATGCTGGCGGACCGAGCAAACTATAAACGGACACCGCGTGCCAGTGGACAACAAGCCAGAAATTGACGACCAGCCGGAGGGATAGATAAACTTGTTAGACTAAAAAAAAACGTATAAAGCTCTGCTAAATGGTAAATGTGTGAAAATGTGTACAAATATAGTTTATTTTATGTTATCAGACATGTTGATAATGTTGAATTTAGAAGAATTTTGGCCAAACTCATACGAAAACTTTTGTAACTCTGCGATTCATTCTGCAAATAATTACTCGACACTTTCGTCCTAAGTTTATTCCTCCTACTGAACAAGATCGGTAATCAGATAGATCGCAGCAAACCATGCAACGAGGAAAAAACCCTGGGAAACCGAGGTCATACACCACATTTCGTTTGAGAGATTGTTGCGAAGATCTCCCACATAATCTATGTATGTTTCTAGACACTTTTTCAACTAACAGTCAAAACAATGGCGTAGCAAAATAGAGACGAATGACCGAAGAGGTCAAAGTCTCTAAAATTTAAAAAAAATGGCGGAGCAAAAAATAGCTTTGCACTGACTTCTCTTTTTACCGAATTTGGTTCTGAGTTATACACACTTTTAATAATTTTGCAAATTTAAATTAAAATCGTCCTTAAGGACGAAATTGACAAAGGAAGTTTATCTCTTACGGCAATATTGGTACAGAAAAGTGGATAATCATAGCTTTATAGCCGCATAGTTATGCGCAATGAAAAATAATTGTAGAATAACTGTTTTCATTACCTTGCACTAGCACCGTCCTGGGCGCAACATTATTGTGACGCATTGTTGTAAAAACGGATGTGACAAGTGGTAAGAAATTGCGCTAAAATTAACATCAAGTGCTACCCCAAAGTCCCACTTTGCCGGTACCTTGTACCTTTACTTCAAAAACATCCTCTTTCGGTTCTGTTTTTGTGCATTACCTTCATCCCCCTACTACAGTCTACTTTTCGTTTTATTTTTCATTCGCCCGCTCGGAGCGGGAAAAATTAAGAGAAATTAATTTAACAAAAATGAAAAAGCTCAACTGTCACATCCAGTTGACACCAGGTTTTTCGCTACCATCCCGGGGGAGAAGCGACTTCAGCTGCGACACAATAAATCCCGGGGGCAATCAATTAAGCATGTTTTCTTGCGTGTAATGATGCCGTTGTTGTTGAGTACCGGAAAAAGGAGTGAGCTAAGAAGGCTTCCGAGCGCTAGCTGGTGTCGATCGGTGAACGGTTTAACAAAGTAAGCGGTGCGATTCAGCTTGGTGGTGCGAAAAAAAGGGAAAATAAAAATTAACTGAAACGCTGTCACTTGCACGGTGCGGTGCTTCTCGAGATGACTGTAGGTAACAATTAATTCTCCGTCGATGCTGTTACTTCGTGGACAAGTTGGCAACCTTCTTCAATGTAACGAAACCGTGGGCAATCGTTTGCATCCAGCCCGTCATGGTAACAGGTGGTGTAGCAGCAATATGAAAAATAACCTATTGCCGCTATGGTTCTGGTGGAACTTGATAATTCCACGGTTTAGTATGGATTAGAGTAGTGTAATTTCGATTTTGATGCATGAATCTGAGTGATTCTTTGCATCGTCTTAGAGTTTCATGAACCTAGAAAGAGAGATTCATGAATCCTAGAGAATTAGTAATGTTAAAAGACCAGATAAGTGAAGGCCAAACAATTGGTAGAGAGAATTCCCTGTTTTTTCATCTCCCATATGAACGCCAATGAAAGAATCATGAATCATTCATTAAAGATTCATAAAGATTCATCAACGTTTGAAAATTCGAATTACAAAAGATTCATGAATTAGTCTGAATGACTCTCAAATGATTCATATCTATGAATCTCGCCTAAAGATTAATAAGTCACATCAATATTATGGTTACCACTAGTTTTACTATCTTTTTCAACGAACTAACATTTTCGATAATTTAAGAAATAATGAATTAGTTTGATTGGTGAAAGTAATATTTTGAATTCACTTTAACATAATTTTTCAACAATGTATCAAAACTAAGTTTTAAAGCTCTTTCCATTATTTTTGCTTGTCGTTTCAATCTTTTCGATGCACAAAAACACTTTAATATTGCTGACAATGCAGCAGTTCCAACATTGTCCTCGACAGTTTCTTCTCAACCAATCAACGATTAATTTTGTTTATCAATTGTGTATAACATCATCATTTGATCTTCAAAGATAGCATATTTATTTCTGATTCGTAAGATACGGCACGGTTATAAGATATCAATTTAATATTTGATTTGATTCAAACCTTACATTAAGCTTAATCTTACACAACTACCCTTTAGCTGACATCAATCATTCGAGCGTTGGGTCATGAATAACATCCCGTGCGTGCATCCAAGAATTACCCATTGCCAAACACCAATGAGTCTCCGTTCTAAATATATAAAAGTACCGAAGAAAAGGCGGCATCTTGCCTTTGTGTTCCATTGGTGTGCATTTTACACAGTAAAACTATGCGCGCCATCATATCGACCAAACCAACTACTCCCAGGCCAAAAAACGCATCAGTGGAGCGGCAAAAGAAGCGGGTAAAAAAGGGTAAAAATATAAATGCCATCCAAGATGGGAAATTGTTTTCTTACCAGCCACAACCAGACGGAACGGAACGCCGGTAAGGAGATTTTGGAAAAGTGAGCTGCATTATGCATTATGCATATGACGCCGCTCTGCCGGTTTGGTATCTTCAATGCACGCACACACTCAAACACAGCCATAGACGCACATGCAGGGCGATATAACCGCCGTAGAGTGCTGCAGTAAACTGTCACTCATGCTGGGCTGCATGCTTATGTCACTGACAGGGTTTGTTTGCCACTGTCTGCACCGTGATAAGAAAATGAGAAATGGGACGGAGGATTTTCTGTGAATACACAATTGATGTAATATTTCGGAGCTGGCCCCGGGGTAGGTCGGGAGGGCGAGTATCGCCAGTACAACATCGCTTCGATCCCGGCCCGCTCGGTGGTTGTCTCAAGGGAAAACGTGAGTGGTTCAAGCATTGATCGCTTTCGTGAGGATGCTTAATGCACTATTGTGCAAGCGAGTCGGTGCCGAGAAGCGCTGGAAAGTATTTAAATTCACTGGAGTTGAGCTAGACCGAAACAGCAATCATTTATGCGCTTTAATGTTGATAACTGATACATTGTAAAGTAACATTGAACATTTTAAAAAGTCAACTCTTTTCCTTGAGATAGTGCCTAAAACATACCGCGTTGGTTAAAAGGTCTTTCTAATACATTTCTTTTTGAGCTTTAAGTTTATAACAAACAATCTTTTTTTTTCTTTCTCGCAAACCCAAAGGATTAGCAAGCCGAAGGATGGCTTAAGGAAATAATTTTCTCATTTAACAATGGCAATAAATTTAATCCAAAGCCGACCCGTGCGTTTTACGGTCAAATGCAACATTAACGCAAATTAATCGCCAATCAGCAGTCCATCAAAAGCAAATTCAATCCGTGCCCGGGTCTCTTTTCCAACGCTCCGGGAATCTCGACCGCCTAACCTAATCAAAATCTAATTTTGCGATACGTTTGAAGTCCGGCTCCCCCGTACCGGACCCCATCCGGCCGACGCCGAGGGGGCGAATCGTCCCGCTGTTCGGTAGAATTCTTTCTTCCTTTTTTCCCGGGAGGATCGGTATTTCTTTTTTATTTCTTTCATTCCCAAACGTTTTTCCGGCAACCACATTCCTCACCTCGTGCCCCGGATATTTAGGACAGCTGTCAGCGTGAGCCTGACGAGCGTCTGATTGGTAGCAGCTGTTGCTTCTGTTATCATTCAAAGCTGTCATGTACGTGGAGATGGATAAGACGGTTGCCTGCCTCCCGCAGGAAAGAGGGCGCTCGTTTGGCAAATCTGGCGCTAGTAACGCTATAATCGAATCAATGCTAGAACCCACCCCCCCCAGCATCCACAGACCGTAATGGTGGACCCGGTTCGCAAAGAAGTGATAATTCTAGTTGATAACGGACCTAGTTCTTTCATGCGGTGTAGCAGCATCCACGTCGGCGTGTGTTAGCAAGCTGACAGACAACGTTGGTTATCATCGGCGCTGCAGGTACCATGGAAAATCCACGGTGATGGAATTTATGGCCTAGAAGGGGCTGAGGGGGTTGAACAAAAAAAAAAAAACAGGAACCACTTCCATGTGTGTTCTCTGCGTACACTGGATTATGGTTTCCGAACATATGTAACCGGGTCGTTGAGCTTATGTTTGGGAAATTGATTTCGATGAATAGGTAATGTGTTGGAATATAATTACTCGTCTGGTATGGAAATATGGGTAATACAAAAAAAAATCACTAAACAAAGTGGATGCAGTAATATTCAGTTCTATATTCAAACATAATGAATATGACACAAGTTGTTTGTGGTAGAGTTTTGCCTTATGAATCTTTTGGTGAGATTCATACAGAATGATTCATGAATCTTTAAGGATTCGCATCTCCAAACATTGAAGAATATTTTATGAATATTTGATCATACTGTAATGAATGTTTATTAATGTGCGACAAAAAAGGTGGTTCTACCTACCAATTGTAGTGACTTTTTGGAGTTCATTAGTCTGTTATTAAAAGGATACTGATCCTCAGGGATTCATGAATCTCTCATTCAGAGATCTCAAAATCGAAGCAAAGAGTCATTTGGGTTAATGAATCTGAATCTCTAGTTTGTTGCTGAAATCCTTGCTGAAAATTATATAAAAAAAGCATGTTATTTAAATCAAAACAAGTAGCCGAGTAAGTCCGGCATAAAGTTTACCAGTCATGAGAACATGCTTTGCGAAACAAAGGCATCTAAACATTAAAAGTACGGCAACGACGAATAAAGTACTCGAAACTATCTGGGCACTAACAATACGGCATACTCCCTTAATCCAAAATAAAAGGATATAGGATAAATGAACACTCAGTTCAATTTAACACTATTTAGTTCTAAATTTAAACTAACAACTGCTGTTGAATAACAACAAACATTTAACTCCTAGGAGTTAAAGAGAGTAAATTGCTACCAGTATTGATATTGTTAAAATTTCGCTTCATCCAAAAGGAAGAATATGTTCCCAAACTGGGCGCCGCGTTCCGTAGCCCGTTGTTAGCAACTGCCAAACTAGCTACAAGGAAAAAGCTACAGGTTAAATAAACGACTGCATACGTGGTCGACGCCACATCCTGAGTACTGGTACCCAGGACTGGACTTCCTGATTCAATTTTCGTGTTTGCATTGGTTTGCAGCACGAAAGCGTATGTACATATACGATTTTTTCTCCTTCTTTCTTGTCGTCTTTGCCGCCTTAGTCGAGGGAGTATTTCATCTTTTTTTTTTTTTTTGATTTCGATTATGCTACCGAGAATCATCATCTGTTTGCACACATGCACACAGCCCGTTCGGGAGGTCCCAGTCACGATCGTGCCCATTTCCATAGTGGCTCCGAAATTCAAACAGAAAGTTTTCATCCAATATATTGACACAAGAAATTGGCATTTTTTCTTCAGCGGTCGGAACCGTCTGGTAATCGACTGACCCAAATTTCTACCCCGATCGGTGAGACACGAGGTTCTCAAATAAGTCTTTGAATGATTCATCACGTTCGGATTAGCAGATCGTTGAAATGACAGAATTTAAATTCTGTGTAGCAATCTACTGGCACGAAGAATATTTTTCAAATAAGGCAATTTTAACATAAAATTGTTTATCGACAGTAGAGCTTTCTTATCACGACTTAAATCTCATTTTTACATGACTTAAGATATTTATGATAAGATTATTTTTCGATTTGGTTCAATATAATCAGAAATAACATTTCCGAAACACTTCAATTTAATTGATTGAATGAGATAAACAAAATTAAATCTAGTTATCGAACCCGTTCATATTAACGTCTACGTATGTTTGCCGTCAAAATAATCGGAACATTCCAGCTTATTTCTAACGTAAGCATTTAAATTCTTTTGTTTAATTTAATGTGCAGTTATTTATTTATGTTTCATTCAATTCTAAACATTTTAAGAATCATCATACCTTTTAACATTTTTCACTTTTTTCTCTTTGTTTCCTGTTGCACGCCATGAAAATCCAGCGAAGAATGGAAGCGTGATTTAAACTTTGTGGTTTTCTATCATCCACCCTTCAAACAACCCCTTCGTTACACTTTCCGCCAAGAACGCATTAGGTGTTGAAGCACCTTCCTTCACACACATTATTGACGAGACAATCTTCTGCCGTACGTTCGACGAAAGATTCGCCACCGCTCGAGAGGTCCCAGTCCCTGGCGTCGCCCGGAAGTGAAAAGGCTTTAAAAGTGATGTTTATTTTGCTCCCAAATCACCCTTTAAGCCCACCCTCGTCCATCCATACACACACGTGCACACGTGCTCTCTACGTACGTTTCTCTTATTCCCCTATACACGCATTCCGATAAGACACTCACCTTTCGAACTCGATCCCCAACTCTTCACGAAACACCCTAACGTGAAACAATTTCCTGCTTATCTTAACCTTCCCACCGCCACTGCCACCCGTTCTAAGGCTCCGATGGGGAGTGTGCCTGACGAAAGGATACGGTGGTAGGATCCTCTTCGCAGCCGGCGACCGTCGCATGACAATATCAAGACATCTAGAGGCCCATCATCAAGTGTTTGTTCCGGGTAAGGGATAACGAAAAAGAAAGAAATGAAACGGGGGAAAAACCTCACACAACAGCCGAGCGTATTTTCACAATGAAACCCACTTTTCTAGCATCCGCAATCGTTTTCCCCTTGCCGCACCGTGGGTTTTCCGATGCAGGATAATTTTGCATATTGCCAACGGAATGTCAAGTACTTTCCGACACCCGTTTCCCGCGACGGGAGAGGGAACGGAGGGAACGAGTTTAAATCACAATCATTCACCCAACTCAAAGGTTTACATTAGCCCTTCAGCAACGGTTTGACATCGTAATCGTGTTCGTATTTATCTAGTGGTGATTACTGACACATGATGAATCTGTTGATGTTGCGACCAATTGAAAGATATATGAAAGGACGGGAAAGGTACGTTTTGAACTGGGATCTTTTTTCTCAATTGGCTTGAAATTGGAAAAGTTTCCACGGCACTTGTTTAGGCAATGTACACGACAAAAACACCTCCATGTCGTGCAATCATTTCGCATAAAAAAGGAAACAGTGAGTCAATTCAACACAAGGTTAGAATGAAAATTTTCTTTCGAAAAAAATCTAGATGTCGAGTTGCATCAGTTTATTTGTAAATTTAATCTACACACACGTATAAATAAATCGAACGGATAACACAAGTTAAATTTACAACAGAAAACATGCATCAACCACACCTGAAATCAAACTATTCCAGAGTATTAGTTATATATATATTGCATATTAAAATAAACTTTGCAAAAATTAAGACCAAATTTCAAGATGTAGCAAACTGTTGAAATGTCTACACGGAATAAAAATAATCAATAACTATTACATAAGCCAAAACAAAATCCCAATCCATAGCTAGACAACGCTTTGAGTGAAAGTTAACCCTCGCATGTAACCCGTGTTTGTCCAGCATATAACATTACAACTCCTCCACTTAGGCGAGGCATAATTTAATTCTCAAACAGCTGCGCTTGCCAAGAAATTAAGATATTCTTCCCCGGCTAGATGCAAACAAAACGGGTGAAAAACCATCAGTGATTCCGCGTCGCGACGGGTCGGGGAGGTAATGCAGATATGCAAATGCTGAGGACACAGGGTTACAACAAGGGAAAAATAAGTACCATAACGCGACCGACTGAAACGATTACGCTTGCCACGAAGGAGCGCTGAGGAAAAGTGTAAAAAAATCTAAATATTTTCCACCCGATCGGGCCACGTTGGATTAAAATTTGCTTCAGACGTGTATTGGGAGTGGTGGCAGCATCTTAATTGAATTCAAGGTGAAATGAATGCTGTTTTTGCTATCTTAGAAATATCTCGAGATAAGATTGTTCTCTCCAATCTGAACCGAACGATGTAAAAACCTACGGGAACAGGAGCGTTCAAAAATATAAACATCGGGTGACTTACAAAGCAAAATTCAAGAAACATTATTTGAACGTTTCTATATTATAACTTTATAAACAGTTTACAATTTTGTATATAAATTAACTTTTCGCAAAACATAAACCCTAGCAAACATAGTTATGAACAGAAGTGTCCAAATTTTTCAACTTTAAGTAATATACGTGAAAAACTCTCTCGCTCCCAATCCTCCCAATGAAGGGCTTCTAGTAACGCAAAAGACGCTCATTGGCACGAAAGGTTTAAAAACGAAACCAAGCATAGTAAAGAGATTTTAATTAAAAGTTGAAGTTTCGTGTGAGCCATTTTGAGCCGAAGTATGCATGTAGAGCGAAGTCATGAAGGATAATTAATTCATGACTTGACGCATTCGGCGAGCAGGCTGAAGTTGACAGAGCGTAGTAGAAAACACAATAGTGCTAAGCATAAGTATTAATGCAGGTGGAAAATCAGTTTATCATACATTTGATATTTTCATTAAATTCTGGTTTTAATTCATTAAAAACGATATAAATGTATAACGCCTTACTCCTTACTTCTTATCATCATCTTTGAAGATTTCAATGCATAGTAGTGTCCACGAAATTCGTACCAAACCATACCAGAAGCATATTCTTTCGTTTCACCGCGCAAATATCGGCCATTAAGATTGCTGTAGGGCGATTAAAGACAAATTGCAATGAGATAAGTAATCAAGCTACGCAATAAATAAATAAAGATAGATAATATTTTGCTACACCAAACCTACCTACTATGGCACGCTGTATACCACCAGGCGCCTGTGAATTGAACCGCGCAGTTCTTGTACCAGGTATCATTATCCGAATCCAGGGTGGTAAATGGAACTCCTTTTATTCCACTCATAGCATTTCCTGCCGTGCCTGAATATCCATCTATGCTTGCCACCAAATACTTTTGAGCCTCGTCTCCAATCGAAAATCGCTCGTACCTTGCATAAGTCCGGTTGCCATCGAAGTCTTCCAGCAAAACCACCAACTCATTTGGCTTCGACGCGGTCAACTGATGGATGCGATCCAAGCCCAACCAGAACTCGCCTTCCAACGAACCAAAGCCGTTTTTATACTCCTGCCAGCCGCGATAGAAATCCACAGAACCGTCGAAACGTTGTTGAATCACTGTCCATCCTCCGGACTCGTACTCTTGATCGCGTAGCACGCTCATCGGTTGCTTGAAAGGTTTCTCCGGTTGAATCTTATATATACCACTCACATTGACCGGCAGCTTGCTACAGGAAGTAAAGTTGCTTCCGCGAAGCTCAGCAATCAGCGGCTGCGTAGTTTCAACTAGCTGAGTAATGGATTTCGCCATACGGTCCACGTTATACTCCAGCACTTGCAGCTTCGTCATAATGATCTCAAACGAAAAACCACCTGGATACGCACTGGAACTGTTCTGATCAGTCCTACTCCTACTCACTTCTTCACATCGCACAACTCCAACGATAAAGAAAGCTGCGAAAGTAATCAAATGGTTCGTGCGCGAATTAGCCATGTTGACCGTATGATGAGCGAAGCTAAACTGACTGAATTCAGTCAGCTTCTTGACTATTTATAGAAGCAAAATTACAGTACCATCTCATCTTTTCATTTTCTTGTAAAATCCTCTAATTGTCGAAAAAACATGGTTAAATAGCTTGCCTTTTTGAAATAAAAAAAGGTTCCGATTCGCAACAAATCATTCGTTAATTGTTATAGTTTGATGTACAGGGTAGGACAGAGAAACTCGACGCTTTGAAATGTTGTTATCATAAAAACCATGTCATGAAGTTCTCGACAGACCGGTAGTGAACGTTCACGGTGAAGCCTACATTTACAGGGGCGCCTTTTTTCATTGAGTGTGCTCGACCAAGTGCACTCCACCGATTTCGCTTCATGCGAAGTTTTTGTAAGGTTATCTCAAAACTGCCGTCTGCAAAAGACAAATTTCGGACTTAGAAAGAGCTGAAATCCAACGTGAGCCACATCATCGATAACATTCCTGGGTACATGTTTGAAAGAGTGCAGTTAAATGTTATATAAGCCATTAGCCGAGTTTCAATTTTAAAATTATATGAAAAAGGATTTCATACACGGAAAAAATAAGAAACAACATGATTTGTTTGTACTTTGTCTTTTAATGTCTTTTCAAATGCCAAGCTTCCCTGCCTCACCATGCACATACACTAAGCTAGTGGTCAGGGAATTTTTTTTTAAATTTCAATTCACACTATATTTGACCATTGATTGACAAATATACGCATTAAAACAAAATAAGTTCAAAGATCCTTGTTCCATATATTTAAGCTTATTTAAGAGTGTCTAAAATATTGAAAACAAAAAAATGATATGGAAATTGTGTGACAATGTGGAATTAGTCACCATAGACTTAGTTATGTAATACAATCATAATTTATTGAAGTTGATTCAGTTGAATAAAGATAATGGAGGTTGATTCCGACGACCGATCGGACAAACGCTTTGATTCAGCATGAAGCAACCGTAGCAAGCACGCTACCGGATGTTTACAAGAGTCGGGTGACGCTTCAACGGTAATATCTGCTTATGGGATCTTAGCTTTGGGTTTTATCATCATCTTTGACGACTTCAACGAATAATGATGTCCACGGAACGTATACCACACCATCCCGGACGCGTACTCTTTCGTCTCTCCTCGCAAATACTTTCCGTTCAGATTGCTAAGGAGGAGTCCACAAACGGTCGAAAAAAATGGTTTAAAACCATTCTAGCAATTAACGCATAACAATATTAAATTCTTACCTCTTGTGACAAGCCCCATACCACCAGGCCCCGAAGTAGGTAACGGCACAGCTATCACCCCAGGTGTCGTTGTCCGAGTCGAGCGTGGAGAACTTCATACCATTCAGCTCGCCCATCGAGTCTCCAGCCGTACCGGAGTATTCGCCGATTTTTGTAATCGCATACCTTTGCTGCTCATTTCCAATCTCGAACAGGTCGTACTTGGCATACGTGTTATTGCCATCGTAGTCCTCCAGCAGCACAACAAGCTCATGTGGCGTTGAACCGGTTAGTTGATAGATGCGATCCAAGCCCAACCAGAACTCGCCCTCCAGATGGCCGAATCCTTCTTTGTACTCGTTCCAGTCGCGGTAGAAGTTCACCGAACCGTCGAAGCGATGCTGAATCACTGTCCATCCGCCGGATTCGTACTCCTGGTCGCACAAAACCGTCATTGGTTGCTTGAAGGGTTTTTCCGGTTGAATCTGATATATGCCGGACACGTGAAAGGGCAAGTTGCTGCAAGAGGTGTATCTGCTTTCACGGTGCGTAACGATTTGTGATAGATTGTTTGTTTTACAACCAGCTTGCATTAAGTAGTCCCCAAACTGTCGGCTTGTGAGAAGCAGCTGCTGCTGCGCTATAACATCTTTAAGATCACGCTGGATGAAACTCAGGTTTTGACCAATAAGCTTGCCATTAAAACTCATTTGGTTGACTGTTTCTCCCGTCTGCTGGACAACCCAAGATAACTGTTCCACGGTTGTTACCAATTTACCCACATTCGATGATAACACGGTGATCCGTTCGTGAACTTCTATGTCATTGTTCATGAGCTGGTGCTCGAGCAGCTGCAGCTTTGTCAAGATCATCTCGAACGAAAATCCTCCTGCCATCGCACTGGAGCTATGCGGATGAGTCACATTTGAATCACACCAAACTGCTCCTATGACAAACCCTACTGCAATAGTCATCAACAAGATCAAGCGCATCTTCGCGATGTTGATCGTACGATCTTCAAACCAGAACTGGCTCAGTTCGATCACCCCGATGATCAATTCAAAAGGCTACGTTGGTGTTCGTTTCATTTTTGCCTTTTCTGCTATATAAAAACAAGGTTCCCATGAGAGTGTGGTTCACCTTGACCTGAGAATTTGTATCAATCAGGTCGGCTATGGAAACCAGTACTGCGATCGTATATTACTCCAATGTTTTATGTCGAACTCTTTTCTAATATTTTGCTACTTTTCGATTTATTTCACCGGAAGAAACTTAATATGATAAATTGACAGTTGTTTTATTAGACATCTGTGCAAATTTGTGCAATGTACTCATAGAACAGCTATTCACTAAGCTATTGGAAAGCGCTACCATGATGTCCCACCGTCTTTCGCATGCGCCTAAAAATGTACAATGGACATTGCATGGTTGTAGTGTTTAGAAATAATTCTTAATCAATTATTATTAATTATTAAATAATATGTTCAATAGTTTCATGCGAAATATTTCTAGTTTAGAAATGCGTAACTTATGCACTAAATTGCCACCCCAGTTTTACCGTCGTAAAAATATGAGGTTTCAGCTCAAACCCAGCTCACTATTTTTTCTGGAGGCACTTAAAACGACCAGTTTTATCTGGGGCATTGTTTTGTGTTTTCTTCTTCAAAAGCAAGAACTAGTCAAAAATTATCTACAGGAAGTATTAACAGCCACCGTATTTTGATGCCGAAAACTAAAACTTTATTTCCAATTACATGGAAGAATACAATTAGTTTTTCACATTGTTATTAGTTAGTTTTTTTATTGATTTATTTTATTTCGATGTACCAAAGCGTTGTGGAGATTGCTGGTAAAATTATACTCTTTAACGATTCGATGATAACGAAACAAAGTAGGTGATCAGATTGAATGTTTTATCCGCTTGATGGATTGTTTTATGGTATCGGTCGTACCATCATTTTTGAAAATTTCAACGGTTCGGGTTGTAGCCATATCATTCCGATTACTACGTTCGAATCCAAAATAGTCCCCGATTTGGGTATGTAGGCTCCGTTCAAGTTGCTATAGTTAAAGAAAGGGAGATGATCATAATTTTATCAACGATGTCTAAAAAAATGTGACACTCATACTACAGACCTCAAATCGCAGTTTTCATGCCACCAAGCTCCAGTGTACTCAACCGCGCAATTTATGGATACAGCGTCATAATCTTTGTCCAGTGTGGTGAAGTTCTGTCCTACGAGGTTTGTCAATTGATCACCAGCAGTACCAGAGTAAGCGCCCACAGGCTTCAAGACATAGCCTTGACTCTCGTCTCCAATCTCGAAGCGTTCGTACCTTGCGTACGTGCTGACGCCTAAGAGATCTACCAACAAAATCACCAACTCAAGTGGTTTGAAGGCGGTCAACTGAAAGATACGATCCAAGCCTAGCCAGAACTCGCCCTCTAAACTACCGAAACCGTTCTTGTACTCCTGCCAACCTCGGTAGAAGTTCACCGAACCGTCGAAGCGATATTGAATCACTGTCCATCCTCCGGACCCGTACTCTTGGTCGCACAGCACGTTCATCGGTTGCTTGAAGGGGTTTTCTGGTTGAATCTGGTATATTCCTGACCTCGTGCATATTATGTCACTGCAGTAGGAATAGTTAGATTCTGGAATTCTACATCCACATTGACATTTCGTTTCACCACATTCACAACAGGTAAGAGGTTTCGCACACTGTCGACGGGTAAGAAGAGTCCTCTGTTCCGCTAGCGAATACTTTAGTTGCTCTAATCCACTAAGATCACTGGCAATTTCTATTAAATCAAGTTTTAGGCTTTCCAACTGCTCCGCAATCTTTGCATTGCAGTTTTTTTCGTTTCTTTTGCACTGCACCACGATTGGGGCCCAAAGGGCACTTAAAATGACCAGTAACATTGCGTACACCTTAGAGGACCTCATCTTTTCTGCTCAGCTTCTAGACTGACTGAATAAAGCCCCCTTGAAACCCTTATATATCGTTGAATATTCATTGTTCTACGTGAAAAATGTGATCTTTTTCCTTCATTCTTCCGAGAACAATCGACAGTAGCACAAAGTATCGTCTATAACCTAGTTTGTTTTTCCTTTGAACTTAGAGCGATATCTGAAGGCGCGTGATGCAAAGGGTGGTACTGGTCAACCACCCGCCAACAGCGACAGGTAAGGTTTGTTTGTCGTTCTGCGACTCTGCCACTATCAGCATAACCAGTGTAACAAGCCTAGCAGGGTCGCTTCTAGTGATAGGTTTCCGGGGTTATACGTGACTCTCTCCATCAACCGATCTTGCCACGCGACCGTCTGGTTGCTTACAACTTCTTGTAACCTCCGCATTATAGCCATAACAGGAACGTCCCCTACCTTCGAAGCAACATCTTTATATAATTGGAGTACACTCCCAGCCTACTAGGGGACGTTGAACCTGGTTGACCACCGTAGCGCTTCTTGATCAAAAATACAAAAATCATGGTAAACGCATCTCATCGGTTAGTGCTGCTCTTGATACCAAATTTATTTATTTCCGTTTACGATTTCGCATATTCTAAATTTACACATAAAATAAATAATAAATTTTGCTACAAAAAAACTGTGCAAACACGTGTTAGTTTACAACATTGATAAAGCTGCCATCACACCGTATAGTGTGATTGACTGACAAACACGTTTTCACGCGCTTCACCACGATCAAATGTAATATTCTGGTCTCCATTAACCATGGTTTTTTTTTCATAAATCCCGTTAATTTGACGTCAGAAACTGTTGTAAACTTAGTGTTAAAGTATTCCACGTCACCATCAACGAATTTTTGTTTTTGTATAGCTTGAATCGATAATTGTGAAATTTGATTTACGAATAAACGTATGAAGGCCGTTGCTTTATTGTTATAATTCCCAAATGTACAGATTGACTTACCATACATTGCACGTTTTTTATCTTTTGTTACGCCGTTCGTTAGTTACGAAAGGAAGTTTCAAAAGTGATTGGTTTTCGTCACAGGTGAACTATTTTATTACATTTCCTTCGGTCGTATCATCATCTTCGATGATTTCAATGAATGATATAATCCCCGGAACGACTTCCACACCATTCCGGTCGCATATTGATCCGTGTCACCACGCAAATACTGGCCATTCAAATTGCTAAGAAAACAAATGGGAATAATTATAACTTAACAAACAATTCTCTCTCAAAATACCACACCGACGACTGACCTTTCATGACAAGCTGCATACCACCAGGCTCCAGTGAACTCAACAGCGCAGTTTTTCACCCATCTGTCGTTATCAGCGTCTAATGTGGTGAACTTCATTAGGTACGGTCACACGAGACGAACCCTGCTCGAATTTGGACGTTCGGCGAACCTTTTCTTGAATGTGTTAGTGAATCGAGCAGAGTTCGCGAACCTTTTTCGAGCAGAAAAGGTTCACCGATTTTGGTGGATAGCACGAACCTTTGCCGCGAACCTTTTTGACGTTCCGTTCGATTTCCTCATTTGTTTACAATGCTTACTTTGATTTATTCTTACCAACTATCAATGAAACTACCTCAAAGATTCGTTACGTGTGAACGCTAAAAGGTTCGGCGAACCTTTTTTTGACATTCGTTTGTAATAGTGTGCGAAAGGTTCGCCATCAAAGGTTCGTCTCGTGTGACCGTACCTATTCCCTTCTGTGCACCTAAAGAATCTCCAGCCGTACCGGAAAAGACGCCAAGTGTCTTTAAGGCATACTTTTGGCCCTCATCTCCAATCTCAAAGCGATCATAATTCGCGTATGTCTTGTTGCCATTGTAATCCTCCAGCAGTATCACCAGCTCGTGTGGCTTCGAGGCCGTCAACTGATGGATGCTATCCAACCCCAACCAGAACTCGCCCTCTAAACTACCGAACCCGTTCTTGTATTCCTGCCAGCCACGGTAGAAAATCACAGAACCCTCGAAACGATGCTGAATCACTGTCCATCCTCCAGAACTGTAGTCTTGATCACACAATACAGTTATTGGTTCCTTGAAAGGTTTCTCCGGTTGAATCTGGTATATTCCGGTTTTCTTAAATGGAATGGACCGGCAGGAAGTATAGTTGGATTCGCGAATCCCACCAGGATCTGGATGTTTAGTTGTATTGCATCCATGTTCGGTGATATATCTCTCAAACTGTTAGCTGGTGAGAAGATTCTTCTGCGCAGCTAGCAATTCCCTTATTTCACTTTGAACGGCACTAAGATTTTGGTTGATTTGCATTACTCCAAAGTCAAGATTATCTACCGTTTCACCAATTGGTTGAACAAGCTGTGTCTGGTTTTTAACTATGTTCGCCAGGTTGTCAACTTTGGTGGACAAAACTGTAATTCGTTCGTCCATTTTCACATCCGTCTTCAGAATGTGATACTCGAGCACTTGCAACTTGGTGATAATCATTTCGATAGAAAATCCGCTTTTTGAGACATCCAGGGTCGTTACGCACCGCACTATCGCTGGGCCACAAGAAGACCCCAAAACAAGCACCAAACTCGCATATAGTAGAAAGATCCTCATCTTCGCTGTCCAACTTCTTCTTCACTAACAACTTCACTAACTGAGTGCAGTCTCCCAGAAAACCCTTATATATCGTACACTGTCAACTTCAAATGTTTGAAGTATTTAACGAGTGTTTATCATGCCGTCACTGTGCAAACCGTGTTATAAATAAAATATTTATTTACGTTTATTATATTTGTACTATCATTAGCTTTGATTCAAACTCAGTTTGATAGCGAATACTGTTTTCTTGATTGTCTTATGTACCTATGAAAAAAATGTTATCTCTGCTAGGGGGTTTTCATGTGAAGATTTCTCGTGTATTTCCTGTATAGGAGACAGTGAGACGTCTCACTAAAGAAAACAAATTCACACTAAAGTTGATTCACTTTCAATTGCTTTATTTGTTAATTTGAGTATATATTCATGCACATTGACAGTACTTTATCTTTGTGAAATAGATATGTCAAGATATGACCAATTGGTTTTGATTTTACCCTTTACAATGTGATCGTTTACAATCCGATCGCGCTCCACTACTAACTCACCTGTGCTAGCGAAAAGGCTTCATGTTATAGATTTTTTTTTAATACAAAACACTGCACTCTTCTCGAAAGAAATTGAGATAAGCGCTATCAAATGTTCGTACAGCAACCACGTAAAAAAGAGGGGAGCGTAATTACTGACCGGGGTCAAGATGTGTATTTTCAAGCTCCATATTAGCACAAGCAAATTAAGCAACCGAGATGAAGTATTATTTTACATGCAAAAGAATGATCTGCATAATCAACTTCTAATTTTATTTGAATTTCTTTGCGAGCCTAGGTCTTTGCTCTTATCATCATCTTTGAAGTTTTCAATGAGTGATCATAACCGCGAAACGTCTGCCAAACCATTCCAGTTGCCGATTCCTTCGTAGCTCCACGCAAATATCTTCCATTCAGACCGCTGATGAATAGATGAAAAAGAGAAAAGGTGAGCAGAACATATCCAAACATGGCATTCGCTTGCAGTTCAAACCTCTTGTGGCAAGCATTGTACCACCATGCTCCAGTGTACTCAACCGCGCAGTTCTTTCCCCATGTGTCGTTATCAGCATCGAGTGTGGAGAATTTCATTCCACTTGTGTCACTAAAAGAATCTCCAGCCGTTCCGGAATAAGTGCCCAGCGCCTTTAAGACATACTGTTGACTCTCATCCCCAATCTCGAAGCGATCGTACTTTGCGTATGTTTTATTTCCATCGTAGTCCTCCAGCACAATCACTAATTAATGTGGTTTTGATGCGGTCAGCTGATGGATGCGATCCAAGCCCAACCAGAACTCGCCTTCTAGGCTACCGAATCCATTCTTATACTCCTGCCAGCCTCGGTAGAAGTTCACCGAACCGTCAAAGCGATGTTGAATCACTGTCCATCCTCCGGACTCGTACTCTTGATCACATAGCACGCTCATCGGTTCCTTGAAAGGCTTCTCCGGTTGAATCTGGTATATTCCAGATAAGTGGAATGGCACGTCTCTGCAGGATGTGTACCTGCTCTCACGTTTGAGCTGTGACATGTTGCTCATTTTACAACCGCCTTGGATTAAATATTCCCCAAACTGTTGGGTGCTTAGGAGCAGCCTCTGTTCCGCGATAACATCTCTGAGATCACGTTGGATGAGACTCAGATTGTGAGCAACCTGCTTGCCATTGAATCCAACCTGGTTGACAGTTTCTCCAGTCTGTTGGGCCACCCATGACAACTGCTCGACGGACTTAACCAAATTGGCCACATTCGAGGACAGTACAGTGATTCGTTGGTCCACTTGAAGATCTTTCTGCATGATGTGAAACTCGAGCTCTTGCAGCTTGGTCATAATCATCTCGAACGAAAATCCAGTTGGTGACGAACTTACATTTGATTCATTTGCACCACAATGAACCAGGGCAATTCCACAAAATACTAACAAAACAATGATCGAACGACACTTTGACATGGTAACCTCTATCAAATTTCGGCTCACACTGAGTTCAGTCGGTTTGAAGAACGTTTATATACCTGTGCGAGATGGTGAAAACACAATTTAACACTAGAATATCATGCTTGCCCGAATGATCTTTTGAACAATCTTTTACAAATGCTTTAACTTTATAGTCGTTTAAAATATGCAAATATATTTTAACGGTGTCTTAATGTATTTGTCATCAAGCTTACACTGTTTCTGAATTTAAATATGATACTTTGAAAAACTAAAAAATGAAAAAATGCTTATTCGATCTTTGTCTGCCTTAAACCGAGCTTTCGGAACGATGGAGAGGTCTATAAAAAAATTGAAAAACTCTTAAAAATTGCCAACAAACATACCAAAACGTGTCCGTTTATGGATTTGAAAATTAACAATATAGACGAACTTATAGCGAATTTAAAAGAACTTTCAAAACTACCGCTGAAAAGTATTTAGTCTGGCCTATATTAGGTTCATAGAACTGGTAGAATATAAAAATCTGGATTTATTTTTAGAAGTATCTTTGGATATTAAGAAAAATCTTTTTGTGTTGAAAAAAAATGCTGTAGCCTTTTTCCAGATTTTAAAATCGAAAACTGCACAGAGGTCAAAATTATGACTGTTTGGATTCTAGTGTAAACGCAAACCACAAAACCGCAGAGACTGCCTCGATTTTTGCTTTTTCTGTGTATTAGTCCAACAACGCAATGCGCTTGTATACATAGTTCTTTATTGCAATTCATGTTGGGTTTATCTTGTTATCCAAAGTTTTCTTTAGCATTTAAAAGATATATTTACTTTCAGTGTATTTGTTTCAGTATATATTCGTTGAGTTACTATTGTACTTATTTGAAATTCATTAAAGAGATACTATTTAACTTTACACCTGTTCTCTTTTGATGATTAAACGAGAGCATCTCTGTACAACAGGTTTGACAGGGAAAAGAGCTGTCTTAGTGCTATATACCCATCAAATTTATTTCAAAATATTAGAACAAAATGGATAAATTTGAATCAAACTAAGATACATTCGCGTTCAAGAATGCATTCCTTAATTTCCATTTACCACACATCATCTGGACTACATTTGCCTAATCATCATTTTTGAAGATTTCAACGAATAATCTTCACCACGGAACTTGTGCCAAACCATTCCAGCCCATGATTCCTTTGTAGCTCCGCTCAAATAACGTCCGTTGAGGTTACTGATGAAAATATAAAAAAGAAAAAGATGAGCGGAACACAATGGATTTTTAAATATTGTATCATTCATACCTGTGATGGCAAGCCGTATACCACCACGCTCCAGTATACTCAACCGCGCAGTTCTTTCCCCATGTGTCGTTATCAGCGTCGAGTGTGGAGAATTTCATACCATTGAGGTCTGAAAACGAATCTCCAGCCGTTCCCGAATAAGTGCCCAGGGTCTTCAAGACATACTTTTGACCCTCGTCTCCAATCTCAAAGCGATCGTACTTTGCGTATGTTTTATTTCCATCGTAGTCCTCCAGCACAATCAATAATTCATGTGGTTTTGATGCGGTCAGCTGATGGATGCGATCCAAGCCCAACCAGAACTCGCCTTCTAGGCTACCGAAACCATTCTTATACTCCTGCCATCCTCGAAAGAAGTTCACCGAACCGTCAAAGCGATGTTGAATCACTGTCCATCCTCCGGACTCGTACTCTTGATCACATAGCACGCTCATCGGTTCCTTGAAAGGTTTCTCCGGCTGAATCTGGTATATTCCAGACAAGCGGAAAGGCAAACTGCTGCAAGAAGTGTACCGACTCTCACGTTGCACACTGAACTGTGAGATATTATTAGTTGTACATCCACCTTGGATTAAATATTCCCCAAACTGTTGGGTGCTAAGAAGCAGCCTCTGTTCTGATGTAACCTCTTTAAGATCACGTTGGATGAGACTCAGATTGTGAGCAATCTGCTTGCCATTGAAACCAAGGTGGTTTACGGTTTCTGCCGTCTGTTGCACAATCCATGATAGTTGCTCGACGTCTCTCACTAGACTCTTCACATTGGACGCCAATACGGTGATTCGTTCGTCTGCTTGAAGATCCTTCTTAATGATGTGATACTCGAGCACTTGCAGCTTTGTCATGATCATCTCGAACGAAAATCCACTTGGAGCTGAAACCGAACTGGATTCGTTGCTAGCACACTGAACAAGCACAGTTTCTAAACAAACCATCAAACCAATAAGAACACTAAGTTTTAACATCTTGCTCTTCATTAGGATGATAATTTCGCGAATCGATCGCAACACGTACTGAGCTCCGTTGCGATTGAGAACGTTTATATAACGTTGTGCGATTACCATCAAAATGGTTGGCCTCAAAGTCAACCACAAAACCAAATAAATTTTGTCTGGTTTTGTATACTGCTGCATCCTGATAATTTGGATACATAAACAAACCTGATAGCTGCGGTATGTACGATCTTTATCGGAAACCGTAACTTCTTTTTCTGTACATTCTATACTAGTATAGTGGATGATTCGGAGATAAAATACTAATCTTGAAAGATTAAACACATATTTCTACAGTTATATGTTGTTCATCAACTTCATACCAACATACATGTAACGGAACACTCTTGTATATAAATTTCCCAGTTCTTGTAACAACGGACTCTTTGTAAACTTCTTATTGTTAAACTTGTTCTAGTACTAGTTGTGCTCCAATTTTTTTTACATCGTTCATCAGTTTAAAGTTTGTTGAAAGTTAAATATTATCTGACACTTTTTATTTATTACATCTAATCAATATTACAGCTAAAAATAACCATCTTCTCGAATGGGCCCATCATAGACTCAATGGTCTTACCATAATTTTCGATGTTTTCAGTGCATGATGATATCCACGAAACGTCTGCCAAACCATGCCTGTAGCAAACTCCTTCGTTTCTCCGCGCAAGTACTTTCCATTCAGATTGCTGGTACAATGATAACAAAAGTGAAAGTTCAGATAAGCCCGAAAGAAATTTCAAAATGACATGTGTTTGTTTCAATACCAACCTCTTGTGGCAGGCAGTGTACCACCACGCTCCAGTGAACTCAACAGCGCAGTTTTTATCCCATGTGTCGTTATCAGCATCGAGTGTGGTGAACTTCATCCCTACCAGTTCTGTTATTGAGTCACCCGCCGTACCGGAATAAGTGCCTACACTCTTCAAGACATACTTCTGACCCTCGTCTCCAATCTCAAAGCGATCGTACTTTGCGTATGTTTTATTTCCATCGTAGTCTTCCAGCAGCACCACTAGTTCGTGTGGTTTCGACGCGGTCAGCTGATGGATGCGATCCAAGCCTAACCAGAACTCGCCTTCTAGGCTACCGAAACCACTCTTATACTCCTGCCAGCCTCGGTAGAAGTTCACCGAACCGTCAAAGCGATGCTGAATTACTGTCCATCCTCCGGACTCGTACTCTTGATCGCACAGGACGCTCATCGGTTCCTTGAAAGGTTTCTCCGGTTGAATCTGGTATATTCCTGATAAGTGGAATGGCACGTCTCTGCAGGATGTGTACCTGCTCTCACGTTTGAACTGTGACATGTTGCTCGTTTTACAACCGCCTTGGATTAAATATTCCCCAAACTGTTGGGTGCTAAGGAGCAGCCTCTGTTCCGCGATAACATCTCTGAGATCACGTTGGATGAGACTCAGATTGTGAGCAACCTGCTTGCCATTGAATCCAACCTGGTTGACAGTTTCTCCAGTCTGTTGGGCCACCCACGACAACTGCTCGACGGACTTAACCAAATTGGCCACATTCGAGGACAGTACGGTGATTCGCTCGTCCACTTGAAGATCTTTCTGCATGATGTGAAACTCGAGCACTTGCAGCTTTGTCATGATCATCTCAAACGAGAAGCCACTACCATTTGTTTCACACTTTATCGATGCAATCCCAACGCAAAACACTGCTACAACAAGAAGCGACCATCTGAGCTGAGACATGTTGATCTCTTGTTGCTAATGGCAAAACTAACTTTAGTCGGTTCGTCTGGAGATCTTTTATATATCCAGTCATGCTGGCTCCAAATTTACTCCATGTTTCTAGAGGCACGGCTTACTGGTAATGATGGCCATCTCGCCCCACAAAATTGGCATCAAGAAACGAGCAAACTTTTCTCGTAATATGGCAGGGAAAGATGATCAACGTTACTGCATCCGGGGATTTTTATTTTCTGTTATGCTTCTTATCATTCTTCGGGGAATCACAAGCCAGTTCCCACGGGTTAAGTTGCAAACATTTCTTACTAGTATGGATAAAATACATGTTTTGCATTGGTGTATTCGACTCCGAAAAAATCAAACATTAATTTAACTGCATATAATGAAAAACAAGGTTTGAAATGTTAAGTTGGCTAAGATAAAACTCTTATTTTATTTGTTTGCATTTATTTATAAACAAACATAGAATGTAGTTGTTGTTTTCTAGTTTAAAAATCGTTAAAATAATCCCGATCACCTATCGCCGTAAAATTAAAAGGTCATAGAACAAGCAGTAAGAAAGTGGGTAACTGCTTAAGTGCACGAGCGAACGATAATGTATTTGTTGTGGAATATGTTGATGTAAATTTTAAACTAGATAAGCACATGTGATAAGTTATCTAACCTACATCAATAAACACTAATATTCCTTTTGAATCATCGAGTTGTTTCTTAATCTTTTATTTACAACGCTATGGTTCTTGTCAGCATCTTTGAATTCTCGCAAATATTCTGAAAAAAGATATTCCCACGCTCTAAACACGCCAAGGCCAAAGAAACGGAAGTGCTAAATTGAGCTATAAAAACAGATACGCCCCACGTTTTTATCAGAAACTGAGACATTTTCTTGTGCATTCTGTTTTTTTTCCTTTTAAACGCTATGTTTTGTTTTGGTATCAAACAGCCAAGTTATGACTCATTTTACTTCATTCCAAATAGGATTTCTTGCTGTTCTTTCAGAAATCACACCGAGTCGATAAAATAACTTACATAAATTGAAACATTAACTCGCATCTCATATATTTCGGATTGACGCATATTAATGAAAATGCGTGTTTAAACTATTAGATCAAATATATTTTAGATTGAAACACTCATCAATTTAACGGCCTGATCATCATTTTCGCTGTTTTCAGAGAATGATGATATCCACGAAAAGGCTGCCATACCATGCCCGTAGCGAACTCTTTTGTTTCTCCGCGTAAATATTTTCCATTGAGATTGCTGTTGGGATGGAAAAAATAATGAAATAAACATAAGGTAAATTCGAGGAACGCTGATAAGAAAACAAAGTTGGATAAAAACCCTACCTCCTATGGCAGTCTTTATACCACCATGCACCAGTGAATGAAACAGCGCAGTTCTTGTTCCACGCGTCGTTATCGGCATCAAGTGTTGTAAACTTCATTCCTACCAGATCGTTCATCGCATTACCAGCCGTTCCCAAATACCCTCCGAGCGACTTTAACACATACTTTTGGCTCTCGTCTCCAATCTCAAAGCGATCGTACTTTGCGTTTGTTTTATTTCCATCGTAGTCTTCCAGCAGCACCACTAGTTCGTGTGGTTTCGACGCGGTCAGCTGATGGATGCGATCCAAGCCCAACCAGAACTCGCCTTCTAAGGTACCGAAACCATTCTTATACTCCTGCCAGCCTCGGTAAAAATTCACCGACCCGTCGAACCGGTTTAGAATAACGGTCCATCCACCGGACTCGTACTTTTGATCGCACAACACGGTCATCGGCTCCTTGAACGGTTTCTCGGGCTGAATTTGATACACTCCAGAGTCGAGTAAAGGTCGCATTTTGCACGATGTGTAGTTACTTCCACGTATTCCACTGAGCAAAGGCTGTGCCAGTCCGGCGAGCAGTTCAACGGACTTTAACAAATTTGCTACATTCAACGATAGAGAATTGATCATCTCCTTGCTTTGTTGATCCTTTTGCATCATGTCGTACTCGAGGACTTGCAGCTTTGTCATGATAATTTCAAAAGAAAAACCACTTTGTAGCTTCTTGTCTGTCCTTAGATCAGTTTCATTAATTTTACACTGCATAGGAGTTATGAAGCATAATGCAACTAAAATCAAATTCCACCGTACACTGAACAACATCTTAAACGCCGTATCACGTGGATAAAATGAACTTCTTTTTCTGATCGTTGATCCTTTATATACGTGGTGTTCGCACATCGCTTGTTGGCATGTTAAAACAATAGGCAAATAAGGGGATTCACTTTTTAAGCTGACTCAACCACGAACACGTTTCTACCGGAAAACTTCAATCGTGTGCGTTGAAATGCAGTTCAAGTATGAATAACAGAGATTATCGTTTGCCAGCTGCTTGAGTGAGAATGCAACAAAAAAAGAAATAATGAACAAGAGCTTAAACACAATACAGCGGTTGTTTTACAAAAAAGGAGCTGATATTATGGAGTTTGTCTTCAATTTAAACTTAAATACCGAAAATGTACGAAACATGTGGAGGAGTGGTGAATAAAAATTTAAATTATCAGATTCGGTGGTGAACTCTTTAACTTATGGATATCAACGCGTCATTAAACAACCCATTTCTATTTTCAAATCCGGATTGACTTTGCATTAATTGAGATTTGAAACCGGATTGAAGTAAAATATTCAATCTGACATCCGCCGTAAGGTTTTATGTCAATTGAACTCAAGCGGTACAATATAAACGTAAAACCATTCAATCCAGCTTCGACCTTACATCACCAGTTCCCAACGAGTTGGAAAACGAGGTGTCAATTCTCGAAAATGTCTTTTTCAGCACAACTGTCCACGAGGTAAGTCGCGTTATTAGTTGTGTGAACCAATTTTATTCTAAATTCACACTATTTTCCTTGCGTTCATCAACCATTGTTAGTTCCTATCCATACCAAAATCAATATTATCGAAAACTAGTGGTCTGATAATTGCTTTCTTCTCATTTTAGGTTAGTATGATTCGTCTCATCTCATCAATCCCCCGGGCCTATGCCACACTACCGTGTTCCACCCTCGCGGTGGCGGTAGGATAGACCGATGATGTGACTTCTGATCAAAACTGATTGATTTCGTTGCTAGGGTCTATCCTCAAACGTAATAAACCATGGGGGCATACAGATACGTCCAGGAGCTGTACCGCAAGAAGCAGAGCGATGTGATGCGCTATCTGTTGCGCGTCCGCGTCTGGCAGTACCGCCAGATGACCAAGTTCCACCGTGCCCCGCGTCCGTCTCGCCCGGACAAGGCTCGCCGTCTGGGATACCGTGCAAAGCAGGGCTATTCAATCTTCCGCATCCGCGTACGTCGCGGTGGCCGTAAACGCCCAGTCCCCAAGGGTTGCACGTACGGCAAGCCCAAGAGCCACGGTGTCAACGAGCTGAAGCCAACCCGCTGTCTGCAGTCCGTCGCCGAGGTAAGTTTAGTATACTTGGTAGAATGTCAAACAGTCCCAGGTTGCTGTATTGATGAAAACAACTTGTTTCACGATGGCCAAAAGACCATATGAATTATATTCCACTTTTACCTTCCTTGGATGTCTGAAAGCAACAACCTAACCTCAAACACAATGTGTTTACACGTTTGACGTTTCCGCACGTGTTTACGTTCAGCTTCGGTTTACGTTCCTAACCTATTTGTTTGCCTGTATGACTTATTTTGCCGACGCTAACCCGTTTTAGGAACGTGTCGGTCGCCGCGTCGGAGGTCTTCGCGTGTTGAACTCGTACTGGGTTTCCCAAGATGCATCCCATAAGTACTACGAGGTCATCATGGTTGATACCTCCCATAACGCAATCCGCCGTGACCCGAAGGCGAACTGGATTTGCAACGCCGTACACAAGCACCGTGAGCTTCGTGGTCTTACGTCGGCTGGAAAGAAATCCCGCGGTCTGGGCAAGGGCTACCGCTACTCCCAGACTATTGGCGGATCTCGTCGTGCCTGCTGGCGTCGTCGCAACCGTCTGCATATGCGCCGTTACCGTTAAGTTACGGTGGTAACAGCAGCAGCCAGCAACACGTGTTGGGGTGGTATGTACGTACGGTTGTTTTGGGAATTATGAATCAGAACACTGTGAAATGCTACGCATACAATAAACCGTCAATGAGACTAATTTTGCTCTGGTCATTACTTCACCGATTCAGAAAGAAACAGCTTAAAGAACCATAGGGAGGTATTTAAAGTATCAATTTAAACACACTTGCTAGATGAATGGAACAGGATCAATGTGCATCATCACTGAACTATTTACTTTGCTGAAAATACTCTTGTAGGTTCTTGTTACTGACCTGTTGAAAAGAATAAAAATATTTCAAATTAAGCAAGCAAAACTAAACTAATGATAGTTTTTAGTCTTATCACTACTGATTGCATTATAACCGCTTCATCATAATTGAATAACAGTGCTATTTTATTAATTTTAAATTAGAAAATCTTTTCGGTTCCTTCGAGGTTATTCGATTCAAATGTTTTAATTCCTTTTTCAAATGTTTTGTCCTTGCTTCTAACGAGATATTAGCGCTAGTTTAATGAATGGTGTTCGTTTGACTGCTAATTATATTTTTACAACCCCACACGAAAGCATAAGATAAAAGTGAGGGGAATGTAGAAATTCGTGTATAGCATAACTCTTACTTGCTTTACAGGTGTGAAACACAGTAATTATGTTGTTAAGCGTGGCGCCATCCCGGCGTCGTGGGTTCGAATCCCCACCGATCCCGCAACATTGCCTGTACCAGAGAATTAACTACTCACGTTTGCATAGGGAAGAAGTATAGTAAGCTCTTAGTGGGAAAGCATGGCCGAAGACGGTCGTTATGCCCACAGACAAGGAAATAATTTGTGTAAGTTAATCTTTTGTCGGTGTCCGCGACAGCCAAGCGGTAGCGCCGGTTAGAAAATCGGCCCATGAGCGCCGGGACTCACCACACCTCGACGGCGTAGGTCCGAATCCCAACCGAGACCGGACCCTCCCCTGTACGAGAGGACGTATTCTATCCACGTACAACAGGAAAACAAGTCTCGTAAGCCCTTAACGGGCAGGCATGACCAACAAGGTCGTTACGCCAAGAAGAAGAAGAATCGTATTTAATGTTTTTTTTTTCTTTGTTAGTAATTTCAGTATGTTTTAAATTCTTCAAAGACTGGAGATATGGTGCCTATTTTAAAAATATTTGTTTAAAGGAAGATGATTCCAGTGCTGGTTGTATCTAGTTTCTCAGTATTAATTTTAAAATTTTCTTTTAGCCCGTGTATTTACAATTCCTAAACAGCAGACTGCAATGAAAATCGGATGAACAAACTAGACTGGAAAGGTTCACTTTGAAGAAGCTATTGTAACTTGTTTCTCCAGGCATTCCGGCTGCATTCACCATCGGTAACAATCGGTAACTCAAATGGGGAAGTAACCGTTTTCCCTGTGCGCATGACTTACGGATGCTGCGAAACTTTCCAAGGGGAGGAAAGAACGGTCGGGTCCACGCGAATCGTTACCGACCGAACCGGTTTATCGGTGACTCGGCGTGTCTGGCCAGCTGTGCCGACCTCGGGCCGGGTCGATCGGGAATTCCTCCTCCGACGGTGCATAAAAAGGTGCAGTGTGTCAGGTTTAGAGTCAGTCTGCCACCAACGTTTGGGGGTAGGTTTTTGGATAGCTGCAACGTCTACACTTTATTTATTGACTGAGGATTGAGTTGGTCACATGCGTTCGGTTTTACCTAAAAAAATGTTGTAAAAATGATCATGTTCATGAATGGGCGGCATGAAAACCCCAATTATGCACAGCGACAACCTTGTTCTACGCATGCATTTTTTACCAGATGACCCATAGTGATCCCTGTTGACTCAATAACTCTTCCCTGTTTTAATTAGCATGTTTCAGTCCCTGCCAATGAAGAGGAGTTTTATTTTCTCGTTTGAAATATCCTTTTCCCCAATGATGCTTCCTTTTACTAACATCCCACCCGGCTTTAATTAAATGTGTGAAGGACTGAAACTCCACTAATCGAGTAGAACGACGGGATTTCAGCGCAGCGGCGGGTTGGTTAAAACTACCATGTTCACAATCGGACCTCCAACCGTATCGGAAGCAAGCCAACAGAACCAACTAACAGGTGCAAAGTGAAACGAGCATTTTCAGGGTTCGTTTACTTCTAATGAAAGCTCGCCGGCTACCGACCACTTCACCAATGGGTAATGTGAATAATCCGAATGGAAGGATTCCCTCCGCTGCCGGCAGATGGGGTGCCCGGATGCAACGTTTTCCCATGTCCCATGTGCTTCGGCCGCGTGCTGCTGCTGCAGTATGTTGGTCAAGTCTTTTATTTTATTTTTCATTTTTCTGTCGAGTTCTCGTTACGAGTCTTCGTTTCGCATTTGGCCACGGTAACAACGGTGCAACGGTTTCTCTGTGTCGCTGTGTCTTTTTCCTCAACGGTGCCCTGCTCGATGCGAACGAACAACAATACGAAATGGGAGTGGGTTCCGCGGTGTAGGGCAAAAGCTATCCTGATGTCTGTCTCATGTAATGCAAAATAATTTAATTGGAGCGAAATCGCTGCACTTTAATTAAATGCAAACAAGTCTGTGATTGCTTCGCAGATAGGATCATCGATTTCGTGCTGGTGAGGTTGGGAGTTGGGAATGCCAAGAAATGACTTCAAACTTTTTGGAGAAAATAAAAAAGCAGATCTTGTCCTGTGAAATGAATGAATAGAACAATTTACAAAAAATGTTATGTACGATGAAAGAAAAAAATTACCAAGATCGAAATAGTTTCACCAGCACAAGAAGTGAGAAAATTTCATTCAACAGTCTTCTCATCCATTTCGGCAGCTACATTCCAATTTAGCAAGTAAGCGAAACATTAGAAACTCCGCGTTCCCTAGCCCCACTACAGCTGGGGGGCCCCCTTATTGAACCGTAATGACCGCAAGCAGTAAAACTGCGCCAGCTGACGTTGAGGGAAAATCGTTTTTCAATAGCTGCTGGTGACGTTGATGAGGATAAAATCATATCCCCCTCATCCTCACGCAAAGAGGGAACAAATAAACAAACTCTCCGGTCGCTGGTTGGTTCCGTGGCTTTACCTTAAGGCCGAACACCATCTCCGGCAGATGAGAGATTTTAATGAAGGGTCATTAATCATATGATGACCGGTTAAACACACCGCTCGTGTCGTAAACGGTCAATGGGACGACCGGAGCTTGCGAGAAGTAGTGGATATTAGTCACTATTTAAGCTGTATATTCTACTTCATGGACACATTTTACTTTTTCAGGACACAGAACAGTTCCACAACATCCCATTTAACGTTGATAATTCCATGTAATACATTGCTTTGTGTCAAACAAAATTCCATTGTTTCTAATTTTAGTTTTTTTTTACGGTTATTTCATTCAATAAGCATCAAAACCACCTTGCAAAACGAAACGAACCCACCTTTACTTCCATTTAAGACTTTGATTCAAACGGATGCTTCAACAAAAACGTTACAGAACACAGACGGTAAGAAAAAGCCCGGGTTCGCGAATTCAAAATTATCACGCCGCAACAGCTTTGAAGTCGAAAATACCTTGAGGACAATTAATTAGGCAAGTACTAACGACAAGCCTGGGCTGCAACGACCTGGTGTCCGTTTGGCCCGTGGGGGGTTTTTCCGGGCACACTGATCCCAATCCTAGCATTTTTGAAGGTATAATTGTCCCTTTAGTTTCCCTGTGTCGCTTTTATCAAGTACTTTTTCTTCGTTCCATTCGTGGAGTTGTGTTACTGGCTATAATTATGGGGAATTTGTTTGAAGTCTCTATTTACGTTCCAGTTAAAGGGTACTTGAAAATGGGTAAGTCCGTATAATTGCACAACATGGTTTTTATAACGTTTTGTTAGTTCATGCTTCCCTTAATAGCAAAGAAAGATAGTTAAATAGTTAAATTATCAAGTGTAGCGTTATGATGTACGGAAATGTATCTTTTAAAGGCAGAGAGGAAAGCTTTTCAAATTAATTATGCTCCCTGCGATAAGCAACTCTTCATAACATTTATACACCAAAGCGTACTTCCCTTTGATCCCCGTTACAAAATCATCCACTCAAGCATAAACAAACATTTCCCGGCCGCAAATTGCATTACTCACGCGGAACCGTACCGTCGATATCGAATCGACGCAAATCATTCCACAAATGTGATAATCACTTTCTAGTTTCCTAGCTTCTCCCAGGAAAGCTTATCCTTCGAGTGCACTCATGCAGGCACGATGCACGTCCAATCAATTGCATTCTTGTCGTTTCGAGCGTAAAAATTCTCCACCGATTATAACTCAAATCTAATTAGCAACACGTGGCCGTTTCGGTTCGGTGCTAATTGTCAAGGTGACTAGGGCACTTGATCATCTAGGCATTCCAGTTCCAAATGTTTCTTCCAAGGCGTATTGACGGCGAAAGGGGACACAGTTTTGCCATTGTTTGACATCGACAGAATTGTTGGCCCCATTAACAATCCCTCACCACTGCACTTTCCTTTAAACATTCATCAAACAAACTCTAATCAATTATAACTGACAACTGCCCACGAAAGTGTGAATTGGGATGATTAGACGCGTGCAACGAATCGGTCAGAGACGGTACCTGCTGCGCCGTGCCTGATTATCGTTACTGCTTCGATCTGTTTCGATAATTGGAATAATCGATCGGCGAACGGGCAAAGCGCTCGCCAAATGAGGGCAATTTACGTTCGCCAGGGATGTTTCTTGGAACCGATCCAACGAGGCCGCCCATAATGTCCTATTTATCGTTGGAGTAATGACCATCAATCAGGCTGCAGTCCGTTAAGGGAGCACTGCAGTAATGCAAGTAACTATAGTGTGTCAAGTACAACTATCCTAAATGCCGTTGGGAGTTTTTCCGATTGAAATAGTAATCGATATTGTTAGCGGTTGTTTATTTATCTCTTATGGTATCTTTTCTATTTACTGTTTCTAAACACTCTATCTAAACTGTTCTTTTCCGTGAGCACAGGCTGTGAGTTAATAATTTTCATTTTCCACTGGGACACAAAGTTACGTATCTCACAAATCCTGTCAAGAACTACCCAACCTAACCTTTGTGGTATTTTGGAAAACAAGATTCCTATTAAAAGCTTTACTTTTATCATTTAAACCTCTTGCTCAATGTGGAGAAGTTAAAGCAACAATTTAATTAATGGGATGATTGGATACAAATGAACGAAAATGGCTACATAAATTTTTAATCTAAATTTTTTTACTGAAATGACAATGCGTATAAAGTTTTCCAATTCTATTCAAACACATTTCATATGCTTTAAAATCTCAGATGCTAACAAACATATTCACGAATACCATATTGGCGCGTGTATAACACCAGCTTTTTCATCCAGGATTATTATATTGAAAACCACGAATAGTGTTTAGAATAGTGAATGGAACGCAGACATTTATTTCACGTTTGTTATAAATTTTTTTGTTCTTATAAGTTAAAACTCTTCTTGCAGGGTTTCTTTTGTTCCAATATAGCTGTTAGTCATTTTCAAATTAAAGTTAAGGCGAAAGCATCGAAACTCAATCGATTTTGCAGCAAGTAGTGATAGTAGTGGTGAAAAATAAACATTTTCTTCAATCAAATCAGTTTGTTCATTTAACTAATCAACTACATGTAATTATTATTGGAAAATGAGATTAGTACACAAACAATTTTTATTTAAAAAATGGATCATTACCACCACGGTTATTTGGGATAAAAAAGATTGTACGTTCAAAGCTCGTTTTATGTCTTATCTTACTGAATGTATCTCAATTGCACCAGGATATAATTTTCAATATAATAATACATGTTCAACAAGAGCATTTAATAAACTGTTCAACGTTTTGTGTAAGACGCTCAGGGGCATGACTAGGTTTAGTTTACGTCAGATAAAATCAGCAAAAGGGCCGCATCCGTGAGAAAATTACCAATTACAACCATGCTGGTATCTTTCATGTTAAGCGTGGCTTCCTGACGGCCTTCACGCGTACATGTTGCGCATCCTTTTCCGTGAGTCTACGAAAGAACTCCGTTGGTACCGAATTGTACCACCAATACGACAGGCCCCCATTTTCCAGCCAGACCGCGTTTCCATTTGTTCCCAATCTCCAATCGCTATCAACGGTCCCAGTGCGCGCCAGAACGCCACGGCTCGGCTTATTTCCCGATGGCTAGGATAGGCTTTTAGGCGGCATAATTCGGTGCTGCCCAGCGAGCCAAACACTCGGGAACGGGAAGTGCAATCTTGCGTTTTATCATGAATTAATTAGTTTCAGTACCAGCGCGTTTCCAGCGGCCGGTCTTTTCGGTGCCTTTAGTTCCGGGACGTTCGGTGGGTGCGAGGGATGTTATTCGAATGTGGCGCACTCAACATCGAGCAACAATTTAGCCGGCTTTCCCGGCAGCTCGTCCACCCGGTCAATAGATGGCCGATATAAATAGGCATTTATATGCAAGTTTTCAAAGATTGCAGTCGTGCAGTCGGAAAATTAATGCGAACGACTTCGGCCGGGTGCGATTGTTTTGTGTGCTCCACCCCAAACCCGAGCCGGTTTGCTTGGCATCGCTTGGCCGCGGAAGAAGCGTGCGAAATTTTGCGCCAAAAGCCCCAATCCCGGGCGATCGAGGCGAAGTCATTTCCATCATCAGTTGATCTGCTTTTAATTATATCACTACCACACCGAATCCAGGTCGCGACAGAATACCGTTCGCATTCCTGACGAGCTCAGCTGAAATAACCAAATAACCGTCCGGCCTGGTGCAGCTGACCGACTCGGGAACCGTAAGCACTTGTCAAGGGCTTGGCGAGGACGAGGAAGCGTACAATGAGCCACGTACAATGTATCTTTCTAATCGACAATCTGTGACAATTGTGAGGCCCGTGGGCATTTTCGTCTGTCCCATTTTCCCATCCGAAAGCCATCCATTTTCTGAAGTGAATTTCCTATTCGAATGTTATTCCATTGAAACACAGTTTGGAAAGTTTATTAACGATTAGATTATGATGGCCCCATCTAGATCGCTGGCTATGGCACAGGTTCAAACCGTTTTCAAAGCTCCAATCGGTTTTATTTTCCCGTCTCAGGGCGTAAGACAGCAATCTCCAGTCACTTCAAGCCATTGAATTGGGTGCCCCCTTGCAATACCCTTTTCCTCGGGCCCAACGATCCGTTTTGTTGAGTTGCCTCAATCAACGCAAATTAATCGCTTATCAGCTGGTCAATCACGGGCGAATGGTTCCGCGAACGGTTCCGGCTTCGTCGTGCCGAAATGTACTCGAAAATTTAATTTTGAACCCATCCGACTCCATCCGGGCAAGTGAGCTGTAAGTGGACAGCGGCTGACAGCCGAAGAATGGTTGGCTTCGAAGACGGTTGGCGTTTTTGGGCCCGACCCCCGCCCCCGGGCCCGCAACGGAACGATACGAAAAGTGAAGGAAAATTAATGTTTTGGGTGCGCAGCTGTTTGATGTCGTTATCGCGTCTCCCTCCGAACTACGTCGTCCGACGGCTGGGACCGGGGTTTCGGTACGTCTCAATTATCCGGTTGTCAAGCTTGTCACGGGGTTGATCATCGCCGTGATGGATCCGTTTCACGAAACGTTCTCTTGGGAAATAAAATTCACTGGAAAAAGATTAGAAAAAATGATACAAAAAAGGCGTTTACGTTCAACCTAATATTCAGAATCCTTTCAAACATTCGGCCAAACAATTACATTTTTCCAACCGGTTGTAAACTGGGATTCGATTCACAACTTGGGATTCGAAACACAACTTGGGATTCGAATCTCTATGGCGACTAGTGACTCTTTTACCCACTCGTTCATTCTTTTGGGATTCGAATCCCAGTTAAGGTTTCAAATCACCTCGAAGGTTAATAAATCATTTTACACGTTTTAAATCACAAAAGGGTGACTTAAAGATTCGAATCATCGTTATGATTATTCACTCTGATTCAAATCTCTAAAAAGAGTTGTTATTCTCATCACTACCACATAAGCCGGTACATATTGCCCTCTGCTGAGGAGTTTTTATATTTTCGGTTCAATTTGATTAACATAGTTTTCGTACATTTTGACATGATTTCTACAATGCTATTGATCGATATAATTAACTTTATACTCATGAAAGTAAGGGTAATAGAATAATGAATAAAGTTTAAAAATCGTTCCATGCAGACAACAACTTCTCTCTTGAACAATTTTTCTTTTGAACTTTGTGGCAGCGTAAAGATTTACTGAAATTTCTCATATTCATTTCCAAAGATTTGTTTGTCCCGTTCACAGTACAGATGGATACAGATAGCTTACTGTTCGGAATGTTGCTTGAACTATCAGTAAAAACTCAGTACGGTTCCGTCAAAGATGCGCCGTCACCGAGTTCGAAAAAAGCACATCAAAGCAGGCAGTGCGCCTTTTGCGTCAATCGAATGGCAACGTCCCCGATGGCGAAGTAAGCCAACCACCTAAAAATTACCGGATGCCGAATGGAAAAGATGGAAGCACGCGCAGCAGATTGTACGCGAAAACATTTGAATATTATGAAGCCCGGGCACAAATAAATCAAAACATTTGCAGATTTATGGTGCCACCCGAGGCCAGCTGGGGCGGCCGTAATGTCGAAAGACTTTCCTTTCGAATGGCGCACACCTCACGCCCTCAAAGAAGACGGCGCCCGAGCTCCTTTCAGCGAGAAAAGAATGTAACTGAAAGGCATTGGAAATCTATCGGGAATTTCAAAGCCGGGTACGTTTGCGAGTTGTCAATTTTCGGAAGGATTATTTTCGCTCCATCCTTCCCGGTTCTGCGTTCCGGTGCGGGAGAAAATGCATTGTTCGTGACTGCCGAAGTGCTGAAACCCATCTCAAGCCCCACCCGGTCGCCGGAAACGCCGGTGGGTCAGCAGCATCCGTTTTGTGCTGGATCTAGGGGCCGCAAAATGATCCGGTTAATGCTACTTTTGTCGTGCGCTCAAGATCGCTTGCGTTGCGGTTCATCTGGCGGCACAATGCTACCCGGAAGTGGTCTGGGATTAAAAAAGAACTGGTGAAAAGATTGAGTTTTTCCTTCTTTCTTCGGAAACCATTGGAGGATTTATCTCCTAAGGAAAAATAAACAAAATCTTATTGACTGTACAACAAATTAGTTCTAGATGGTACAAATGTTTTGTAATGCAGAAAATTCATGAACGCGTGGCTTCGTTCCTAAAGTTCAAAAAAAGAAAAAAAATAAAAGCTTATATATAAAATGTATAAAATCAGTTTACAATTGAACTAAACTCTAAAATCATAGGAATTTATAGGAATTTGTCGACTTAAGAATTTCTCGAGTATCTAAAGATGAAAATCCAGATTTACAAAATGTTTGCCCAAACCGTGAAATATGATGAAACAACTGCTGTTTTACATTTTATTCTTTAGAAAAAAAGTTTTCCTTAATTTCATCATAAAAGATTTTTTTTCAGGTTGACAAAATCTTGCTTAAGCTTATTGTTATATTTTCGTTTATATTTTCTAATATTTGAAGAATTTATGAATTTATTCGTAACGTTGTATCCTTGGTATGAGGCTAATGTAATTTTTACTTATTTAGATTGAAATTTCCCTTTTGTAGTTTGAAATGGGAAAGTTTACTACATAATGCGCTAGTCTGCTCAGCTTAAGCATTTATGATACATTGTCAATAGTTTATGCTGATCGCTTCGAATCACGGGATCACATTCGTCGGCCGTAATGAGACCCAATTGGACACGAACGTCACCCCTCGCGCGTATCACTAAATAGACATAACAATCGAAACCGGGACACGCACCATAACCGTTTGGCTTTCATTGTGGCGCAATTATCGTTAGCAGTGCCGGGAAACAACAATATCTTTCCGCAGGTAATCCCACCCCGGACATAGCCTCTTGCAGCACCGGGCGAAGCGACGGGTCCGTGCCGCGTGCCTGGCCGTTCTAAATCCGTGGCCGCGATTTTGATTGTTTGCGCGTGATTGGATGGCAATTGAAACACGATCGTCACCGCGGTTGGCCGGACTTCCTTTCCACGTTGTGCCGCACAACGGCGGTAAACCCCGTGGAAACACTTCCCGAGCGTGGCCGCCCGTGTCGGAACGATTCGAAATCGTTTTTCCAACTTTACCGAACAACCACCAGTTCATGTGGCTGCCATTAATCGGGGGGGCAAAACAAAAGACAAAAAAGAAACGCACAAACTGACGGTGAAAGTGTCCTCGGAGAGGCCATTTCAGGCCAATATTTCCCCTTAGGTAGGCAGGCCGGACCGGTTGGGACGGGCCGGTGATCAGATGGGACATCCCGTTCGAATGCCACCTGACGGTTACGCACGCTCGTGGGAAGGAAAATTCCCATAATCGCCGAACGTGCTTCGCATGCACTCGGGATGCTCGGATGGTCTCTTCGGTCCCGGAACGCACACCCCGGCACTCAGCGATGCTCTGCAGTGTCGTGCACTGTCAGCATTTTGTCAGCGGCCCCTTAAGTGACGCATTTTTGCCTGCCTTCGATGGGGTTTGCTTATCGGATCAACTTAACCTCAAACGCCCAAGAGGGTGGAAAGGACCAACCTTTTTCTTGTGACACTCATATCCGGGGAGGTGTGTTGCAGGTGGAACCACCCAAAACGATTGGGCACCGATTCTTCTTTTTCCATCTCACCAACCAATCGATTTATCGTTTCTCTTGAAGAAAAACTATGATACAAATTTGGTTGTACTCAAGAAAACCGTTGTGATGAGTTGTTTTAGTTATTTCACATATTTTAATTATTTTTTTAAAATAAAATTGGCATAGCATATGAATATGATATCTCTTATGCAATTTGTAGTTGAATCTAAAAAAATTCACTCATTATTTTAGACTGCTTCATAAATTTGCTTTGCCAATGAATGAATTTCGGATATCCGATCGAATCGAGCTATCTATTTTTATACATATCACGCCGGAGATTCGGTTCCTTTGACGCGGTATTTATGAAAACCGACGGCTCGCTTCATATGATTGAAGTCCGTGCTGAGCCTATATGATTCTATGAGGGTGTGATTTGAGCAATTGCAATGATAAATGTGCGATTTAAAAATTTAAACAAGGACTGTAAAATAATTTGATTTGAAATTTGATTTGATAGTCATAGCAGCACTAGTCGATGCGATGGGTTTACCATAATTTTTGTACTTTTGATCAAGGAGCGTTACTGCGGTCAACCATTCTCATCGTCCCCTAGTAAGGTGGGAGTGTACTCCAATTATATATAGATAACGCTCCAAAGCCAGAGGGACGTTCCTGTTATGGCTATAATGTGGAGGTTACATGAAGTTGTAAGCAACCAGACAGTCGCGTGGCAAGATCGGCTGATGAAGAAAGTCACGTATAATCCCGGAATCCTATCACTAGAAGCGACCCTGCTAGGCTTGTTACACTGGTTATGCTGATAGTGCCAGAGTCGCAGAACGACAAACAAATCTTACCTGTCGCTGTTGGCGGGTTGTTAACCAGTACCACCCTTTGCATCACGCGCCTTCAGATATCGCTCTAAGTTCAAAGGCAAAAACAAACTCAAATGATTTTATCCGGCCCGTAAGAATATTTAAGTGCTTCATACTAAAAACCCATCCCAATTTTTATCGGATTTGTTCACGATGTCAGGTTTATTTTCTTCCCAAAAATGAAGATGATAATTGTTTAACGAGGTGTTCCAGTTACATGTTTATCGATAACATTTTAAATATTTTATCTTTTACCACTTTTTATGCAACTTTGCTATTTAGAAAGTTCCACTCTCCATTACAAAGGGTATTACTTTGAAAACATTGAAGCATCGTTTAAAGTATCCGGCCCGCGCATTCGGTTTCTTTTTAATCATCTGGCCCTTTTTGAAAAACGTGTGCCGATCCCTGCTATAGACGATACTTTGCGCTAAACTGTCGATTGCTTGCGGAAGAATGAAGGAAATAGATCACATTTTTCACGTACTACAATGAATATTCAACGATATATAAGGGTTTCAAGGTACCAGTCAAGAGTACCAGCGCATACATCGTGAGTCAGCATTATGCAAGTCAGCATTCGTCGATCATCGCGACTTGGCCCCGGATCATCACGACGCCCACCACATTATGCTGCGTTGCAGCTTCCCATAGCGACGCGGACCACTCGTATTATGCAGAGTTGCAGTTTTTACAACGAGCAACGATCCAGACCGTAAACCGATCACCAGTTGGTATTCAGCATTGGCATTCAACTTGGCTTTATTCAGTCAGTCTAGAAGCTGAACAGAAAAGATGAGGTCTTCTAAAGAGTCCGCAATGTTATTTGTCGTTTTAAGTGCCATTTGGGCCCCAATCGTAGTGCAGTGCAAAAGAAACGAAAAAAAATATAATGCAAAGATTGCGGAGCAGTTACAAAGTCTAAAACTTGATTTAATACAAATTGCCAGCGATCTTAGAGGATTAGAGCAACTAAAGTATTTGCTAGCGGAACAGACGTCTCTTCTTACCAGCCGACAGGGTGTGGAACCTCTCACCGGTTGTGGTTGTTGTGAAACGAAATGTCAATGTGGGTGTAGAATTCCAGAAACTAACTATTCCTACTGCAGTGAAATTAAATGCAGTACCTCCGGAATTTACCAGATTCAACCCGAAAACCCCTTCAAGCAACCGATGAACGTGCTGTGCGACCAAGAGTACGGGTCCGGTGGATGGACAGTGATTCAATATCGCTTCGACGGTTCGGTAAACTTCTACCGTGGTTGGCAGGAGTACAAGAATGGTTTCGGCAGTTTAGAGAGCGAGTTCTGGTTGGGCTTGGATCGTATCTTTCAGTTGACCGCTTCGAAACCACTTGAGTTGGTGGTTTTGGTGGTAGATGTCAATGGCGTCAGTACGTTCGCAAAGTACGATCACTTCGAGATTGGAGACGATAGTCAAGGCTATGTCTTGAAGTCTGTGGGCGCTTACTCCGGTACGGCTGGCGATGAATTGACAGACCTCGTAGGACAGAAATTCACCACACTGGACATTGATAGTGAAATATTCGAAATTTGTGCGTACACTGGAGGTTGGTGGCATAAAGACTGCTTTATGAGGTCTGTAGCATGTTGATCATATTTTTCGAGACATCGTTGATAAAAATATGATTACATTCATGTGGGAGTAGGGTACGAGAAAGAGAGAAATTGAATAATTAGCGAGCAAGCGGTGGGATATAAAAGGCCGCGAATAGCCTGTGCAAAAGTAGTCGCAAATCGAAGTGGAATGTGTACAGTCGCAACGTTGTGAAGAGAAACGATAATAAAGAAGAATTGACCTTTGAACCTTTCATATTTGCCTACATGGGGGCTCGTCCGGGATAGGATAGGAGGTGAACGGCGAAAAGGTTAAAGTTGTGAAGAGTTTAAGTTGTAAAACCTCCCATTTTGGTGAAGCTTAAGTTGTCAAGTGTGTGAAGTTGAAAAGTTGTGAAGTGGTGAGGTTTTAAAGTTGGACAGTTGCAGTAAGACAAGAGAGTAAAAGTAGGAAAATGACAGAGGAAGAGAAAGTGTTGCAGCTCGTGGAGGACCACACACGATCGGGATTATCAAAAATGTGCGTCGCGCGCGGATTACCGACCTCGGGTACCAAGGAGGAGATGGCACAGCGAATAGTGAGCCAAGACATGCGCGACCGAGACCTAAATGGAACTGTCGGAAGTGCTTATCAAGACGCGGTGGAGCCGGAGGCGACGGCAGGTGAAGACAGTGATGTGATCAGTGTTTGTACAGGCGTACAGAAGGTCCACCAAGTCTTCACGTTCCGCGACGTGGAAGACGGAATCGACACGTATGGTGCAGATCCCGATGCCGACGTCAGGGTATGGTTCCAGCACTTTGAAGACGTAGCGGATATGGCCGGCTGGAATTCGGAGCAGCGACGAGTAATGTGCCGTAAAAAGGTGATAGGAGCGGCTCGAAGCTTCATAAACACGTTGCGCGGTAACATATCATATCAAAAAATAAAAGCGGAACTGATAAACGAATTCGGACCGATGGTGCGAGCATCCGACATCCATCGTAAGCTCACGAACCGACGGAAGATGAAGCACGAGTCCGTGTTGGAATACGTGTACGCCGTGCAGAAAATTGCTAAGTATTCTGATATGGACGAACAAAGCATTTGTGAATATATCGTGGACGGTGTAACAGAAGACACCGCAAGACGAGTAATGTTGTACGAAGCAAAAACAGTAGCGGAATTGAAGCAAAAATTGATTTGCATGGAACGCGTCCACAGCAAGAGAGGGAGTACCCGCGAGACCGGGGGAAACGAAAAAAAAAACTGTTTCAACTGTGGAAGTGCGGAACACCAGCTTGCCCACTGTCCCATAAAAAACAACGGCCCGAAGTGTTTCAAGTGCAACGCGCACGGTCACCGTGCAAAAGAATGCACAAAACAAAATCGTGGAAGTGACCTGCTTCAAGTGAAATGCTTCAAGTGTGGTGAAGCCGGACACATAGCACCTCGTTGTCCAATGGCAGTGTCGCGACCAGCCAAAGTTAATTTCATCAGAACTCGCTGTCCGACCGTCGACGTGGAGTTGGGTAATGTGCGCACGCAAGCCATGGTCGACACGGGAAGTGATGTTTCGCTGATACGGCAGGACTTCTGTGAAAAGCTGGAACCAAGCGTGCAACACAAGGTAACGAATAGCAGACAAATGGTTCGTGGATATGGTGGACAGCGCGAGCAAGTGAACGGCGAATTAAGCTGTGAGGTGGTCATCGGCAAAACTACGCGATTAGTCAGATTCCTAGTAGTACCCAAATCGGCAATCGATAGCCCGGTGTTAATCGGGATCGATACGCTCGAACGGGTAAACTATAGGATCACTAATGGACAGGTCGAAATAATGGAAGACAATGCAAATGTGGAAACAAATAGCGAAAAAGACTTGTGGATACATCACATAGTGTGTGACGAACTAAATGCGGAATTGAACGTTCCTCCGAAGTATCGCCAGAAAGTGGAAGAAATTGTGGCGAGTTACGGTGTTAACAGTCAAGAGAACAATGGATGTGAAGTCGAAGAAATCGTAAACGAAATGAAGATTAATTTGACGGACAACGAAATCGTATGTACGCAACCCCGCCGATTGGCTCCGTTGGAGAAGCAAATCGTGAAGGAGCAAGTGAGTGAGTGGATGCGGGATGGAATTGTTAGGCCATCGTTCAGCCCGTATTCTAGCGCGGTCGTCGTGGTCCCGAAGAAAGACGGATCCTATCGGGTATGCATCGACTATCGCGCGATAAATAAAAAAATAATTCGTGATCAATACCCGATGCCGAATTTGGAAGACCAAGTGGATCAATTAGCGGATGCGCGCGTATACACAACACTCGATCTAAAAAATTCATATTTCCATGTGAAAGTAGCCGAAGAAAGTCGTCAATACACAGCCTTCGTCACAGCGGATGGACAGTACGAGTTCACACGAGCACCGTTTGGCTTATGCGTGAGCGGGAGTGCATTCTGCCGTTTCATCGGGGAGGCGTTGCGCAGTTTGGTGCAGGAAGGCGTAATGCTCATGTTCGTGGATGACATCATTATACCGTCGAGTGATAAAGAAGAAGGATTGCTACGTTTGCAAAAAGTGTTAAGAGCCACGGAAAAAGCAGGATTGGAAATCAATTGGAAGAAGTGTACATTTCTTCAACGAAGAGTAGAATATTTGGGACTTACGATTTACAATGGGCGGATTGAACCATCACCGCAGAAAGTAGAAAAGATGAAGAAATTCCCAGTCCCTAGAACGGTTAAGCAGGTGCAAAGGTTTTATGGTTTGGCCAGTTACTTCAGGAAGTTCATTCCTAACTTTTCAAAAATTATGCGACCAGTGTCGCTACTGTTAAAGAAGGAGGCAGCATTCAAGTTTGACAAAGAGGCGCTCCAAGCATTTGACATGATTAAGGCCAAGTTGACGGAATATCCAGTGTTACTCATTTTCAAAGCTGGGCGTAGCACAGAAGTGCATACTGATGCGTGTAAAGAAGGAATAGCAGGAATGTTGATGCAATACGAGGAAGGAGATAGTAAACCACATCCATGTTACTATTATAGTAGATTAACAAATCAAGCCGAAAAGAATTATCATTCCTTCGAGTTGGAATCATTGGCGGTAGTAGAGTCTGTTAAAAAGTTTCGATGTTATTTGCTAGGTAACAAATTCAAGATTATCACTGATTGTATCGCATTCAAACAATCTATAGCAGCAAAGACGATCAATGCTAGAACGGCTAGATGGCTGGTAACATTGTCCGAGTATGAATATGAGATAGAACATCGACCTGCAGAACAGATGAAGCATGTAGACGCGCTATCTCGAACGAATGTCCTGAGAATATCAGTCGCAGTATCCGAGAGGATTGTTAAGGCGCAGGAAAAGGATGATGAAATAATGAAAATTAGGGAGTCCATAGAGCGAGGAGATAAGTCTGAATCTTTCCGTCTATCCAATGGAATACTCTACAAAGAACAAGAAGGGAAGATGAAACTGGTAGTACCGAAGGCGATTCAAATGTCTATTATAAGAGAAGCACACGAACAGGGGCACTTTGGGATAAAAAAGACGAAGGAACGATTGGATTCAGAATATCATATTCCAAGCATGGAAGAGAAGATCAAGGAGTGCATAGAGAATTGCGTCAGGTGTATAGTGAATGAACGGAAGCGAGGGAAACGCGAGGGTGAGCTTCATCCCATTCCGAAGGGTGAGGTCCCACTTGACACATTTCATATTGATCATTTAGGCCCTATGCCGTCGACACGTAAAGCGTACAATTATATACTCACGGTGATTGATGCATTCACAAAGTATGTTTGGTTGTTCCCGACAAAAACAACAAATGCAGAAGAAGTGATCAAAAAACTTACGGCGGTGTCCGATCTTTTTGGTGACCCGCGCAGAATTATTTGCGATCGTGGCGCAGCGTTCACTTCAGGAGTGTTTGAGAAATATTGCAGCGAACGAAACATAGAGATACACAGGATCGTAACAGGGGTTCCTCGAGGAAATGGGCAGGTGGAAAGAATTCACCGTGTAATCATTCCAGCGTTAGCAAAGTTGTCGGTTGAGAATCCAGAAACGTGGTTTAAATTTGTCAATGAGGTCCAGATAGCAATCAATAATAGTTGGCAGCGCGCCATTCGGATGACACCGTTCGAATTATTAACGGGAGTCAAAATGAGATCGAAAGGAGATATTGTAGTACGCGAAATTTTACAAGAGGAATTACAGGATGATTTTGTAAAAGAACGATCGGAGTTGCGCAAAGCAGCTTGCCAAGGTATAGAGGCTATACAGCAGGAAAATCGCATCGCATACAATTTGCGGCGTAAACCAAATCGGAAATACAAGGTAGGAGATGTCGTAGCGATACCAGTCACCCAATTCGGTGTTGGTAGGAAGGTTAAAGGAAAGTTCCTAGGACCCTATAAGATTACGAAGATCATGATGAACGATCGATGTGAGGTAACGAAGTTGAATCATGAAAATGAAGGGCCGATAAGAACTACTACGGCGTTCGATATGATTAAGCCATGGGCCAATCCAGGGGGATTGTAATGTCAGGAGGGCCGTGTGGGAGTAGGGTACGAGAAAGAGAGAAATTGAATAATTAGCGAGCAAGCGGTGGGATATAAAAGGCCGCGAATAGCCTGTGCAAAAGTAGTCGCAAATCGAAGTGGAATGTGTACAGTCGCAACGTTGTGAAGAGAAACGATAATAAAGAAGAATTGACCTTTGAACCTTTCATATTTGCCTACATTCATTTCTTTTATTTTAGCAACTTGAACGGGCAGTACGTTGCTGAATACAGGCTAACTCTTCTTCTGGGAGCGATAACGACCGGAATGGTGTGGACACAACCCGACGCGTTGAAATTTTCAAAAATGATGGTACGACCCAAGCAATAAAACAAACCAAAATTCATATAAAACTTTAAATCTTATAACCAACTTTCCTTTGTCATCATCGAATCGTTAAAGAGTAGAATTTTAACCGCAACTCCCACATCGTTTTTTTACATAAAAACAAAATAATAAAAATAATTCGATTCAAAAAATTTACTAACAACAAAGTGAATGAGATATTTTATACTTAATCCTTGTTTTTGAATAAGGAAACGAAATACTTCCGCAGATAAAACCTTAGCTCGAGAAATATTAGGGAGCAGGGTTTGAGCTAAACGCTCATGTTTTTACGACAAAAATTGGCATGGCAATATAATGCCAAAGTTGCGCATTTCTAAACTTTCCATATTTTGCATGAAACTATTCAGCATAAAAGAATTATTTTCTATCTGTAATGTGTTTAAATGATTTCCTTTTTTATGCTACCTTCAAATCCATACAATACAAAAAAAAAAATATTTCGACAATGCATCAATGATCGTTACTTTTTAACGTAGGAAGAATTTTCATAACAATGGAAAGAGGCGTTCAATTGTGGGTTTTCCCTTTTTCTGTAAGTGACAGGTTGCTGAAAATTCTAGATCAACACTCTAGAATGTTGGACTCAAAGTGTCTCACAACATCTCGTTCGATATAAATTTTCGCCCTGACAATTTCAATTAAATACTACTATCATTTGCTTATTCTAGATCCTTGATCGGATGTTGTAGAGTGGCCAATTGACCGATTCGATATTTTTTTTAAAAATTCTGATCGATTCATAAGGCAAACCAAACCAACAGCCTCTTCAAGATCTCTTATACATCAAAAAAAGACTTCAGCGCAAATTTACCGTACCACTTTTGGAAAGTTTGACGATTTGAACGAACCTTTTCGATTTTAAACGGGTAATTTTGAAATTTTGTTTTTAACTTAAATATGTTTCACGGAACAATGTGTATCTATAAAAACCAACTGACACATTTTTACCTTATACAAAAGAAAATCTATCCTTGAATATATTTGTAAAATACATTTTAAATAGGTCTCTAGAAAAGTATGTATGTATCAAAAATAAAAGTTGTTACCATTACCACTGGTTATTATCGGGGCGCATAAACAAAACATTTGTTGATTCATCTTATTAGGTTTCTTCCAGTAAAGTAAAACGTAAAGTTGCAGTTCATTAGAAAATAATTCGACAAAAAAGATTGAAGTTCCAAGGCTTCCATTGGCGACAAATTCTCAGGTCAAGGTGAACCACACTCTCATGGGAGGTTCGTTGTTTTATAGCAGAAAAGGCAAAAACGAAATAAGCCAGTTCTGGTTCGAAGATCGTACGATCAACATCGCGAAGATACGCGTGATCTTGTTGATCACTATTGCAGTTGGATTTTTCATCGAAGCAGTTTGGTGTGATTCAAATGTGACTCATCGGGAAAGCTCCAGAGCAATGGCAGGAGAATTTTCGTTCGAGATGATCTTGGCAAAACTGAAGGAGCTCGAGCACCAACTCATACAGATGGGCTTGAGAAGGGTAGTTGACGAACGGATCACCCTGTTATGATCGAATGTGGTGAAATTGGTTATTATATGGTTTCATACCTAAAAATACAATAAAGACTAAGAGATGAAATTAGAAAATTTGAATACATAAACATCTCGACGTTCGCGCGATCTAATGTCGAGCGCACAGTTAAAGAAATCCATGGTTAAAGGCGACAAGAGTGTTACATTTGACAATGGGGGAGCGCGTGAAAACGTAGTGTTTGACAGTCAATCACACCATACGGTGTGATGGTAGCTTTATCAATGTTGTAAACTAGCACCTGTTTGCACAGTTTTTGTAGCAAAGTTTATTATTCAATTTATATGAAAATTTAGAATATGCAATTAAAAAAAGGAAATAAATTTTTCTTAACACGTTAACCGCCCAGCCTATTTTATGACACTTTCCGTTTACGCCACTCGGTCTGCAATTTCGTTCGATGTTAGTCACTGGCACGATAAGCACCGGTGAAATGAAACGAAGAGAGTTCATGAATATGAAGCACCCTAACGGACTGACCTGGTGGACTGATCGACAAGCGCGACTCATGAATTCGTCAGTCTCTAGGGGCCGACGTGGCGTGAACGGAAGCTTCGCCGTCAGTCCCCAGGGACTGACATGGCGGTAAACGTGTTAAACATAAACTTTTTTTTTTTAAATAACAAATAAATAAATTTGGTATCAAGAGCAGCACTAGCCGATGAGATGCGTTTAACAAGATTTTTGTATTTTTATCAAGAAGCGCTACGGTGGTCAACCAGGCTCAACGTCCCCTAGTAAGGTGGGAGTGTACTCCAATTATATAAAGATGTCGCTCCGAAGGTTGCGGACGTTCCTGTTATGGCTATAATGTGGATGATACAAGAAGTTGTAAGCTACCACACGGTCGCGTGGCTGATGAAGTGAGTCACGTATAACCCCGGAAAACTATCATGAGAAGCGACCCTGCTAGGCTTGTTATACTTGTTATGCTGATAGTGGCAGAGTCGCAGAACGACAAACAAACCTTACCGGTCGCTGTTGGCGGGTGGTTAACCAGTACCACCCTTTGCATCACGCGCCTTCAGATATCGCTCTAAGTTCAAAGGCAAAAACAAACTAGGTTATAGACGATACTTTGTGCTAAACTGTCGATCGCTCGCGGAAGAATGATGGGAAAAGGTCACATTTTTCACGTAAAACGATGAATATTCAACTATATATAAGGGTTCCAAGGTGGCTTTGTTCAGTCAGTCTAGAAGCTGAACAGAAAAGATGAGGTCCTCTAAGGTGTACGCAATGTTACTGGTCGTTTTAAGTGCCATTTGGGCCCCAATCGTGGTGCAGTGCAAAAGAAACGAAAAAAACTGCAATGCAAAGATTGCGGAGCAGTTGGAAAGTCTAAAACTTGATTTAATACAAATTGCCAGTGATCTTAGTGGATTAGAGCAACTAAAGTATTTGCTAGCGGAACAGAGGTCTCTTCTTACCCGTAGACAGTGTGAGGAACCTCTTACCAGTTGTGAATGTTGTGAAACGAAATGCCAATGTGGATATAGGATTCCAGTAACTAACTATTCCTACTGCAGTGAAATAAAATGTAGGCCCTCTGGAATATACCAGATTCAACCTGAAACCCCCTTCAAGCAACCGATGACGGTTGTGTGCGATCAGGATTACGACTTCGGAGGATGGACAGTGATTCAATATCGCTTCGACGGTTCGGTGAACTTCTACCGCGGTTGGCAGGAGTATAAGAATGGTTTTGGCAGTTTAGAGGGCGAGTTCTGGCTGGGCTTGGATCGCATCCATCAGTTGACCGCCTCAAAACTACATGAGCTGGTGGTTTTGGTGGTAGATATCAATGGCGTCAGCACGTACGCAAGGTACGAACGCTTCGAGATTGGAGACGAGAGCCAAAAATATGTCTTGAAGCCCGTGGGCGCTTACTCCGGTACGGCTGGCGATGAAATGAGAGACCTCGTCGGAATTGAATTCTCCACACTGGACAACGATAATGACGTTAGACCCGGCAATTGCGCGGTTGACTACACTGGAGCCTGGTGGCATAAGAACTGCTATTTGAGGTGTGTAGTATGAGTATTATATTTTTCAAGACATCGTTGATTAAATAATGATTATCTCTATTTCTTTAATTATAGCAACTTGAACGGGCAGTACGTTGCTCAATCGAGGAATGTATTGGGTTTTGGAGATGTAAAAGTCGGAATGGTATGGATCCAACCCGACCCGTTGAAATTTTCAAAAATGATGATACGACCCAAACAATAAACCAAATCAAAATACAATGTCTGATAATACTTTTAATCAATAACTAGTTGATGTAGCCGATTTTATCCGGGAAGAAAACATTTTCAGACGAAAGAATGTTTTCACGCAGTATCTTGAGTTTAGCACTTTTGGATTTTGCCGTTTTTAAAATGCACAAAAAAAGTTTCTTATTATCGTGGGGATGGCAAGACGGACATGTTCGTCTAGACGCCAGGTGCACCGATACCCGCATATCATGGCATTATTATAGCATTTACTTTTTTCGATCGTTTTGTCGTTACCGTTACGATCGTTTGTTACCGATTTTTATCGGCGTTATTTTTCTTTGTAATGCTCGTGGCAAAAACACTAACGTGAATCCATACATGCATACTTACTTATACTACTTCTATATCGCCAGTTCAAAACGGTATCGCGGCTGATTGATGTTTTTGGTAGAAAGGACCCGTCAACAAAGTGTTAAGTAAACAGCAAATCATTTTTACATACACTTTGAACAAAATTATCCTACTGTGATTCCTTCATGGTGCCCTTATTTTAAATAAATAAATATTTGCTTCAGTATGAGAACCTGGACAGCATACTAATATAAACTTCAGTTTCAATTTATAATTTTATGTTTTTTCTTTCTTATTTTCTGTTCCCCAAAGCGTGCTTTAGTGCTAAACTAACTACTTATCGAATAATATTATAATATTGCATAATTTGCTCAGACAAATACAGATATTACATAAAAACAGACTACGCTGACTTTTATTTACAAATATAAATAGAAAATAGATCGATATTGTAATACAATTTCCCTACTATGTAACTTATTATTCAGCTGTCCTACAGTAAGAGACGGTTTTGCTGTTGCTTAACGGTTGATCTATCTCAAGATGCCGTAAACGATCCTTCTTTCGTACGCTACCAAGTTCACCAAGAGCTAGGAAAATTCATTTTTGATTATTTAATTTGCACTTGAAACAATTTCGCCATCCCCTTCGCTCAGCTGCACTTCAGCTGCACATAGGTTCAAACCAAATAGTTGCAAAACGAAGAAAGAAAAATCAGTATACGGTATTGCATTAGCGCATTCGCTATACTGGCCCACAGCCGTTCGTGCTGCACGTGCTGCTTTGTTTCACCCTCATTCTTTCCTTGTGGCTAACGGATTTTCCTCGAATGGATACAGATTAACTTTGGTGCTAGAAACAATGTCGACAGGAGTAGATTCCAAAACACACCGAAGGGAAAAAAAAGCAAACGAAAGGAACCACCCCGTGGCGTTGAGTATATCCTACGCATAAGCCGGAAAAACTGCCCGAGTGTTTTGTTTTCCTCCCCTTCCCGTTGGTCTGCCGGACGAACGTAAAGTGGTTGCCGGAAAAAGTAAAAAGAAGAAGCAAATCAGCAGAGTAAATCTTTCCCGGAAAAGCTGTAGAATTGAAAACTGGCAGCGCTCGTTAAAATTCCTTTTTAGACTCTCGAATTTCATTGTCTAGCGGGATTAAGTACCGACTCTCGCACCGCACCAGCAACACCGGTATTATTTGACATAATGGATTCGTTTCACTTTTTCCTCCCGTTCCCAACGCGCGTGCTCCATTCCCATTTCCGCCCGTCCCGGGAGTAGGGCAAACCTGTGGGAAATGCTAAACTCCTCGGCAAAAACCGGCACCAAACCGCACTGACCTACGCGAAGCCCGGACGCGCAACGACAACGACTACGGGAAAGTTCAAACCCCACGAGCTTTGAGCCACCAACCAGTCAGCCGGCCCGGTATCGGATATCGTGGAGCAAAGATCTTAACAGCCAATAAATTTATTTCCTGGGTCGGTTTCGCCGCTTCCTTTTGTGCTCCGGTCGCTTCGGTTCCGCTTTCTGTACTTCCCTGGTGAATTTTCTCAGCTTCCTTACCTTCCACTTTCCACTATCGCTGTACTCGCCCCGTCAGCGCTCCTTTTCGGGTTGCTTGTTTTAGCTCCAGCCACCGGGGCTCCTCTGCCCGCTCCACCAGGTGACGGAGGATTTTCCCGGTGGAAACTTTCGGTTGCGCAAAGTTTCGCCGGCGTATTTCGTATCCAAATCGGGACCGGCTTGTTCGTACGATGGTAGGGTCTAATTATGCCTTAGCTCGTAATGAGCTTACTTTTTTTTTTTGGTAGTTTAAAGTCACAAAGCGGCAAACCTTAAAGCCGGCCGGGCCATGAGCCGGTTAGACAAATGGGGCCGGACACATTCCGGCCCCGTGAATTCCCCCGGTAGCCGAGGTTGCGGGAGTCGAATGCGAGGCGTGTTTGTAGATAAAACTGTTTAAAAAGGTACTCAGTACCATTTGATGCCAAATCAAAGCATAATGTGTGCAATTAGTATTAACTGTTAGAAGGTCAGAGTTCGTATTCCGTGGATCTTAACCTTCACAGGATCAACTAAACGTTCAGAAATTTTTGATTATAAGAAAACAATTGAATTGTATCGAAAGGATTTAAACAATATTTTTAAATATAACATGCTTTGTACGCTAGGAAAAACAATCGCGAAACAGTTATAGAAGGACCATAATTAGTTTAAACTTAACAAAACAGATTTATAGATTCAAAATGATGATTCAAAATTTAATTAAATTAGCCGCAAACATCATATCGATTTTTTAGAAATTGCTTTTTATTCAGAGCAACTTAAGAATACTGATAACTAACGTTCATATTTATTGTACCGAACTCAGATCGAATATTAAAACTACAAAATTTTATTTTAAATCACTTGCACGTCACGTGCAATACGAAAAACACAGACTTTATTCTCCCTTACATCAGTGGTAAAAAAAAGCTTTCCTCCGCCCGCTTGAATACATTAATTAACTAATCATATCTGTTCTTTTCTTCTTTCCTATTCATTTTAGGCTATAACGTTGGAACAACTTAAAATTGGATGCAATTTATAAGCTTGGAACAATTTAAAAAAAGGGGTCCGCGACAGCCGAGCGGTAGCGCCGGTTAGAAAATCGGCCCATGAGCGCCGGGGCTCACCACCTCGACGGCGTGGGTTCGAATCCCAACCGAGACCGGACCTTCCCCTGTACGAGAGGACTGACTATCCACGTACAACAGGGAAACAAGTCTCGTAAGCCCTTAACGGGCAGGCATGACCAAGAGGTCGTTACGCCAAGAAGAAGAAGAATTTAAAAAAAACATTCTCTTGATCATAATTAAGATTTCGATTAAAGGTTGCTGATTATTTAAGCGTATACACTTCTACAAATCTGTAATTTCGATTCGAAAGCTGTTGTAGTTCATAAGATTTATTCGCTTGGTTCGAAAAATCTACTTAAAACCCTTGCTCTTGAAACTCACTGTTCGTGAAACCTAGTTCACAGCAAATTTTTGCCACTCAAATTACTCAAGTACTTGGAAATGACTGAATATATTTTGACTGTGACTTATTTTTGAAGCAAATTTCAAACAGAATGGCCAAAATACTCATAGGCCAATGCATTGTCTTGGTCATAGAGCAATGCGTTGGCCTCATAGACCTCTTGCAAACCAATGCATTTTGCAACGATTTATAGCCTTAAGGAAATCATGGCATACCTGATAAATTCTTCACAAATCCAGCATATTAGTACAACTTGTTGAGAAAATATTAATTTTGGAGCATTGATTTACTACGAAATGAGAAGGTTCATCTTTTGAACACTCCGCAGAAGATCAAAGAACATGTCATAGAAGAACAAATATCTCAATTGGATTTATTTCGTCGTAGAGCTGGAATTTTGTTCTACTATAACCACTATTGGTACTAGCACCACTATAGGAGCACATACCCTACATACTGTTTTATTGACTAGCAAGTTGTGTTTTCTCACTTTCTATTCGTATAGCATGAAAACATTTCCAAGTTGTAATCAGTTACCAATAATAATTTTATAACAATTTACATAGATTTTCTTAAACCAAAGCTTTGTACAAATGCATTTCGAAAAAAATTAAGATCATTTTTGATATTCTTGCGTGTACGTCGAATGCTGGTAACAATAAATTCACTTCCGCAACTACGGTTTCTATATGTTTCGCTCAAACAAGTAAGTTGTTTCAAATAGTTTCCTTATACTATAATTATAAGGGTCACTCGTTCAAAAACGATTTTTCATAAAGTAGAAAGTGGTACAAACATTTCCAATTAATATCAATACTAAGGTACTTATTTCACCGTACATTTCTCATCCATTTGGTTTGAGATTTTTTTCAATTCAAACTTTCAACACAAAGATACTAATGTAATGATAAAATGGGGCTGCATCACGTCGTAATGTTTTTTACAGTGATGATTTGCAACTAGGAGAAGAGAAACAATCACAAAACCGCTTACTTCGGGCGTGCAGGTCAAGTTGACTGCAAAAGCCAACAGTCTCTGGTTTCGGGTTAATTCTTTTATTCCCATCTGGGTGGTGGATGGTTCCGATTCACTTCTCCTTGAGCTGTACAAACCACGACACTCCCTCTTAGCATACACCCATACACATGCCGAGGGAAGGTCACCCGAAGAAGAAGGTAACGAATCGTTGAGATTGAATTGCCAACTTCACCGTATGTAGCAACGCGTACCGCCGCCCTTCGCCCGATTCGGAATTGACAAACGATGTGAGTTTTCCGAACTGCATGTATAAATATACTCGTTGACATCTATAGAGGGTGCACTATGGCAAAATACGATGGAGGCGCCTGGTCGTTCTTTCCGGTTCGATCGTGTGGAATGGAGGCGCCTGGTGTTTCATGCCGTTTTGCGTTGTAGGGTTCGCGGTTAAATGTTGAAAAGCCAAAAAAAAATTCAAGAATACCGAATCAATGCATAGCACGTTGCCTTGACCAGGAGGATCGATTCCTTTCGCCGGGTTTGCTCACCGTGCGGCAGTAACTTCGTCATTCGCATGGTGTTTCGTAGTTTCGTGGTGGAATCGTTTCATGACGCTGCTGCCGAAATCATTAGCAATGCATTAAATTTTATCAAAGTATTACGATCGTCTAACGAAGTTGGTGATAAGTTTGGTGGTTTTGTTACAGTGCACCGCTCGAATGTAGTGCCCGCGTTCGTGCTGCTTCTGCACCGAAGTCATTTGTTGAGGACGATGCGACACCCGACCCCCGGGTCCTGCCTTTGCGCAAACACACCGAAAACAACCAAGGGCCAAGGTAGACCTGGCACGCTTCACACGGTGGGCCGAAGATGGAAAGAGTTTTGATTTTATTATGTTGCTCTCCAAATTGCTGTGCAACTTCGTGCCGAAAGTTCCCTGAAGTTCGTACCGTAGTGGGTGCACGTGCGGTTCGACATTGTCGATTGGAGAAAGATCGCATCGAGAGGAGCGGCAGAAAAGTTACAACAAACATCATTGCTCGGTGGTCCATTCTTCGAGCTTCGATTATGCCCGACATAGTGTGGGAAAGATTGCTTTTTGCTAACTCACTTGAAAGAAAAGTGCAATTTTAATTAAACACCCTACAATATTGCTAATAAGCAACAAACGAGCGCCGTTTTTCCAAGGAAATGGAATGCAAAAAACGAAACGAAGCCCTTTTAAACCATAAACATTTTCACATGTGTCTCGTTGCTAACTTAATTATGCAATGTAATTACCCTACCGCTTTCCAGGAACGTCGGCAATTATTCTACTCGAGACTATCCGGGGCGCCACACTTTCTCCCGGCACAGTTCGCAACTTTCAGCCCCGGACGGTTCGGAAATCTTCAGCAAAGTGCCGACACTCTAGCTGCCTTTGAAGCCCCGGGGTCGGCAAGTAAAGTAACTTCCTGTGTTTTATTTTATTAACGTGCATACAGCCTCGCGTACGGGCCTGGGAAAGCCTTCCAGAAGCCACCCATCAGAAGCCGTACACGGTGGCCGGGCTAGCTTTGCAGCATTCATCATTTATGCAAGACGTGATTGCTTCGCAAACGATGTTTTTGGGCAGCTTTAAAACGCTACACTCAAACCGCCTTGTTTAAGCCGCCGGATGGGAAATAATTTTTAATAACTTTTCGGTTGCCTATACGGGAGGTTTAGCTAAAATGTAAAGCCATTCGGTTCACTTTGAGAGCACGGGTTTAAATTTCCACGCCCTGACCCTTGGATCGGAAGAAAATTTCCATTAAAGCATCCTTGGGTGTATAAAAAAACGGTTGAAAAAGAAAAAAAAAACAGAAAGCAATCAACATTGATGTCCACCGGGAACGAAAAAACGATCGCACGTCAAGTGAAACAAAATTGTAAAGTATGTGCAGGGTGCTCAATTGATTGATTATTCGACCCAAAAAATTGCAAATATTTGTTCTAACATTGTTTCTTGTAATGCCCACCAACCGTCTAAAAAACATAATACCCCTATAAAAGCCCATCGTCGAGTTTATCAAGCGAAACAATGCTCAACATGGGTGCTGAGAAGGGAGGGAGAAAGAAAGTCTTGCTACTTCTTTACAACTCATAATCCCTGTGGCTCGGCTTCGGCAGGGACGGGGGCTGGAAAGGCTTGTGAATGCACAAGAACAAGTAGAAGGAGTGAAGTAATAAGAGAAAGGGTAGCAAAACTCACCCAAAGACGGTCGAATGATGGTCAGTGAAGCAAAATTTAATATTCAAGGGTTATTAATTTTCCAATCCTTCTGTCCATCACCGTTGAGGCGTAATTTGTCATACAGTTTTACAGCGCCGCCATCCTGTCCCCGATCGCGGAAAAGGGGTAGGTTCTCGCTAGCGAAGGGAAAATTAACCCGGGGGTTGCGGGTGGAGTTATTGGAATAGAAGTAACATTGATTGATTATTACATCCCGGCTGTCACAATGTGGACAAAATGCTAAAGAGCATTGGAGTATGTAAAGCCGGAGCCATTTTACTCCGGATGATGTTCATCGTCGTGAAATGCCCTGCACTTCGAGCACGACTAGGGAAGAAACCAAGCAGCTGAGTTGACCGCATTTACGATGGCCACTATCTCCCGATAGATGACGTCAAACATATTCATAATGTCTTACCATTCGTCGTCCAACGCTGTCGTTCTCGTCTTAGCATGGAACAAAGCATAAAACCTCAGTACTTCAGCACTTCAAAGCAGCATTTCTGGGAAAAGTCATAATGAAACGTTCCACTAAAAGCTTCACTTGAACAAATGAAAACCAACGAATGGCTCCAGCTCCGATCCGGGCGTACCGGTCTGAGGAAATCGCAAATCCGAAACAATATCCCGCGAATATTGCTTTATGATAATCTCGAGTGCAAACGAACGAACGACGGCTCCACGGAAGGAAAAACAATGGCACCGAACGGGATTCCCGGAGGAATGTTTCTTCTTCGCTTCGTCGTTTCGAAAGTCAGAATTCCAATTCCGTTTTTACCGGTGCTTCTCCGTTCCGTTGGCCCGGAATGTGCCCGTAGCACTTGACCGCACTGCTTTGGTATGGGCTGCATCTCTGTCCACGTTCCACGGTTGGGCAGCGTACCACATTGCGTAAGCTTTTCTTTTATTTTGGATACTTCAGATTGGGTTCTTGAAAGATGGAAGATATCGTTCTCCATTAGTAGAAGAAATCCTTATGATTTTTATTAATATCTCCTTCCTTCCTCCCAAGTGCTGCCCGGGTGAAAGGTAAGTGCTCAAGCTACATTTCATAGGACTCCATTTTGTCCCCAGTACTGCTGCCCTCCCTCCTCTGGCAGGTAAGGGGAAAAGAAAACTGAGACAGCGTGAATGCCACGCATTACAAATCCAAAGAAAGCAATGCAAAAGGACCCTCAATTTGCGTAGGGCAGCGTAGGGTGAGGCACTGGAACGTAAACATATTTGCGTACCGTACCGCTGGCCGTGATTCGCCTGGCGTGACCGAGCGAAGGTTACATTGCTGTCATTTTGCTGCTTCGCTCGCCCCAAAAAAAAGCCAGAGATTCCGGTCCGCTGTCTTGCTGTCAAATCGTCGCCGGATTATGCTTCATTATCCACCGATTAGGAGGAGTTGTTAGGGGGATGGATCGGTTGTTTTGTTTGCCTCCTCGCTTCCCTTAAAGTGTGCAACGAAAGAGCCCATTCTACCTCACTTTTTCTCACTTCCTTCCCTTCGGCTCGGGCATTTCCGAGCGGGGAAAAAAAGGCATCCGAACGTGTGTGCTCTGCTGCCCTAATCAACTTGTTTTGGGTTCACCATTTTTTGTCTTGGTTTGTGTGGGAGTGCGTATGTACGTGTATGTGTGTGGGTGTGTATGTGGCAGTTAATAATTTCATCTTTTGGCCCTACTCTCCGAAGGTCACTGCGGGAGAAGGACACTCGGGAGATGCCTCCTTCGATGGCTTCTTCTCTCGGGCTCGGGGGGAAATCACCTGCGCCTTCGCCTCGGACCGAAGGGAAACGCCGCTCGGACACCAGATGTGCCGGTTTATGTGTCCGTTTTGCGGTAAGCTTCGTCCCTGTCCCGGGTTGTGATAAATGTGTGTTTTGCCCAGTTTCGGGCGCCCGGCACGAGGAACCAATTCCATTTGAATACCTCACGGGGTTGCGATGATTCATGGTAAAAGGACCCATGCCCAATGCCAGTCCACCAGAGGGGCGGTGGAGAGGCACATCCCCGGACCAATACCTCCCCTCGTGTGTGAGTGTGTGTGTCCAGCCCAGACCGTCCGGCCAGTACGGCATATTTCACTTCGTACCTTTTTATGTCATCCTCGGGATTATTGGAAAACGTTTTATGACAAAGGAATCCCCCAATCTAATTTATATCCGACGGTGCACACATGTGCCACCAGAGCCGCCCCGGTTTTGGCCCCACAAAACCGGCTGACAGAAGCAATAAGCGACCGTTCGGTTCGTCGTCCCGCGTCACCTTCGGGGTCGGTCACTTTTGGGGTGGGGGACGAACGAGGACGTGCACGAAAACGAAACACGACACAAACGGAAGGAGTATCGCAAAAGGAATGGAAACCCCACAACAAAGATACAACGTTCGGGTGACCGTTTTCCATCGATTAGGATGATTAAGACGCAAGCGAGGCACACACGCATACACACACATACCACATGCTTGTTTACGGGTTTGGGGCTGTAACGGCATTACGGGGCAGATTTGCGGCTGATGTCTACGTTAATGCTAATTTGTTTTCGGTCAGGAAAGCTTGATCGTTGGAAATCTCAAAAGATTCAACGTCGTTTTGCAGCACTAGGAAAGGTTGAGATTTGATTTGAATGACTATAAAAACCTTTGATTTTTAAATATTATCGATCGAGTTCAATCACTATTTAACAATGTTTTCAAAACTCTGTTAAAATTAAGAATTATAGAAGTAGTATATGCAATATACTACTGTGGTCGTTTCTGGTTTTCTTATTTGTGTATTTTATTGTCACAACTTCTTTCACTGGCAAGGATACAAAGCAATTGAACGACTTTAAAACTTATCACATTAACTGAATTAATATTGAATTAGTGTGAATCTCTTTATTTATGTCCAAAGATCTAAGAAACTTCCAGCGCGGGTTACAGTTTAAAAGAATCGATTTCTCTAAGCTTTTATGCTTTCTTAACATTATGGCAGTTTTCCAACCACTTTCATTTAAAAGAAGATCTTTTCTACACACCAGGTAACTCAGTATTTGGATTGATTATCTCTGGCTATTGTTGATTTATGCAGTTTTGTTGGCCGTTGCGAACCTTTACGGCCGAAAATCATCGACAATTTGGTGGATTTGAAGAAATATATCCTTACTAGAAATATACAAGACAAGATATTAAAAACATATTATTTCTTCGAGATATTAGAATTCATTTTCAATAAACGTGAATAAAACAATAAACCACTTTTTAGATCTGGCCAATATATTTATCGCTATCAAAAAGAGATAGAAAGCTAATCTTTAAAAACTTATAAATTTCAGCTTAATTCTTTTTGAGTTAATTCATAGAGAAGAGAGTGTATGAAACAATTTTTTAATAAGTGTAACTTTGTTTTTTTGTAGCGAGAAAACCGTACAAAAACCGGAAGTCAAAACAATAACTAAAATGACTCTTTATCTGTTACATCATAGAAAGAACTGGTTTAAAGTGCAATGATATCAAAAGTAACGAGATGTTCGCTGTAAAATCTACAAATAATAGGACACCAACTCCGACCCTCCAGGAAGAGATAAAGACTCCCCCGCAATAGAAACTGACAAGCATTCGCTTAACAAGATACTTGATCGCATTCTTCACACGTTATTTACATTGCTCACGTGGTCGGGCATTCCCGCCAGCTACTACTTAAGCCTCGAGCCATCAATTCTAAGCTCATTTAAGTTTCCACAAGACTTTAAGGCACTCCGGCAGCACTCGGCGCCTCCCCTACGGGTCGGGGTCGAATCCCCGGCACTGCTTACACTGCATTATCACGCCTAATGCCGCAGAAGAGATATGCCAAGACCGTCGTGAAAACCGCCCGCCCACCCGATAAGATCTTCCTGTGCTCCTCCCCCTCCTGCAGGGAACATAAACAAGCCGTAAAACGGTAGTCCGGAACCGGATTGGAAGGGAGCACACCCGTCGCACGTTACTGAATGCACCAGTCGCTTCCGCCCGATCGTTCGTCGTCTTCCCGCCTCCCGCAAGGAATGTGTTGTGGTGTTTCCGGTGTTGTTTCTTTTTTTTGTATTTTCGATACGACTTTCACCACTCATCCGCCCATCATCCGGAGGAAAGCCAAAGCACCCGGATTTGATGAGCGCGTTACATCTTCCGTTTTCGTCCGTTATCGGCGATGATGATGATGATGGCGGCGGCGGCGGCGGTGGTGATGCCACTGTCTGCCACGTCAAACGCACACCCACACACACACCCATTGACTTGCTAAATCTTTGCCAAACTTCTTAAATGAGCAGCAGAAAGGGCCGCCACCCTCAAACCGGTCGGAATGAGCTAGCCGGGTTCATAAAATCTAATCGAAACACGCCGGAAGGGCAGGAAAGGTGGTGCAATGCAGACACGCTCCCAAATGGGACGCCGGAAGGAATCGGCGATTCGAGAGGCGTCTTAAATCGACATCCACTCGGCTGCGGCGGGAAAGTTATTCTCGCTGCCGAAACCACAGCGAACAGTTTTCCGCTTATCCAATTTTCAACGCCAACGAGGGCGAGGTAACAGCTTGCCGGCGCCGAAATCATCATTTTTTCGTTAAGCCCCCAATAGCTGTCGACATGATAATGGAAGTGCGTAGCCTATGATGTCGGGGGAAGCGTGCGCCTTCCACCTTCTCGATGGCTCAGAAGAACGCCAGAAACTTTATCTTTCGCACCATTTCGCCGGCGTCGGTGGAGTTTTTCCCGCACTCGTCCAGTGTCCGAGAGTGACGGGAGGCAATAATCAATTACGGTCATGATTTATAACGTCATACCGGTTCGGTTGGGAGGAATGTTCTCGGCCACGAGGCGAACCACTTTGGACAACACCTCCCCGAACGGACGCTTCTTCTCTAATTGATGTTGTTTGAAAAATGGCTCCGCAGGATTTCCGAATCGATCGGGCGAATGAACTAAAAACAATCATTTCTTGACTTGCCGAGCTTAACTTGGCCCCGATAGGTCACGTAAGAGACAGGGACAGGATACTGGGGAAGCCGGCTGGTTGAACCTGAAAGAGATGAAATCAAAACGTACGGCTCATAAATCACATTTTGCGGGTCGGAAATTTATTCGTCCCATTCTACCGAGACCCCGACGTTCCGGAGTTACCTGAGCCCTGGCGATCGCAAGAAACCCCCACGCCCCCCACACACACACACACCCACCCGCCCATCCTCACGGGACAGTGAATGTGGCAACATAATTCATGCGAAATGGCTTTTCGTGGGTAGAATTGATTTTACTTTCCCAAGCCGAGCAACGTTGTAAACATGAACTCATGCATGTTACGTCGAATAAAGTGGCGTAGGGCAGCCGTTGAGCTTGAGTTGCTGCGTAATGGGAATTATTATTAATTTCCACCGGGGAATAATCATTTCGGTATTATTAAAAAAAAACGGATTCGTTCGACGGAAACATAACGTTCCACGTGTGGAAAATAATGTCACGTTGGCGAAACAGATGGGGTTTGAGGTTGGAAAAAAAAACCTTTGCCGGTTGGGAAGGAAACGTTTGTAGCCCTTTGATTGACCATTTATGTGATGTATTGTCGGTTTTCGGTTTATTTCATATATTTTATTTCTAACCATAAAATGTTAATTTCAATATCTGACAGAATATACAGTGCTTATGCTAAAATTTGCTTTGGCGAAAAGAAAAGATCGCAAGTCAAAGAAGTAAACCCTTTGCAGTATATCAAAAATGGTGCGTTCAACAGCGACAACCATTTCGTTTTTCTTAAAAGTTGGCAAAGACAGATACATTTCTAATAAAATAAATCCCATATCTCTCTATCGAAGCATGATTCAGTCCGAAATAAATAATAAATTCACTTCGAAGACGAAATACACACTTAATAATGTTGAATTGTTTCAACAGAGCTTTATGCTTTTGTAATTAAATGTGCAAATCGAAAGGATTGAGTTTTGCACATATTTAATTTTTCCCAATATGGTTTGACCGCATCCAATCATTTTGTTTCTTTGAATTGCAATTGATCATCCATTTATGATTGATTTCAATTTGATTAACTACAAAAGTAACGAAAGAATGAATGACCACAAATTAAGGAAATGCTTCGCTGGGTTAAGTGAATATTTATTTCCAATCGATTCAACTTCGTCAAGAAAAGATGAAAAGCGGTTGAGCAATTACGTCTTCAAAACCGTTTGATGCTAAAGATGAGCAGAAGGTACATAGGTTTTTCATGGAAATAATAAAGGCACCTCTCCTCTATATTTTCAAATAGACAAAAGTATTTTCCGTTACAACCGTATGCCTTATTAAAATCCTTCCTCCTCTCAACGAAACTTGCTCGCCGAAAGCATCATCCGTGTTTTACCACATTTGATTTTTCGTTGCAAAACATGTTACACAAAATTACAAGCATTTCTTAGCAAACAACTATCCTTTCAGAAATCTTACCCGGATTTTCTGCTCCGGTGAAATCCGTTTACCATATGTACTAAGAATCCGCTTACAAGCTCCTCTGCCCCATGTTGTGGAAAACGACCGTGGTAAAACATGTACCATTTTCGATTTCGATCCTTGCTGGAGGAAAACAACACAACACAAAATATGAACATTCTAATGCCGGTAGGAAAGCAAAAAAAAACAACGAAGACAAAAACATCCGGTTCAGAAACCTCCGATGCGCTGATGCGCCAACCCGAACTCCTTCCTTTTCTCATTCAAATAAGCTTCGGGTGGCATTAGCGACTCTCTTTATTCGCGACTTTCGTTCCTACAAGCCCAACCTTACGCCCCGTCGGCGGCCGCAGAGGGAAAACGGTCCCGTGGGGGGTTTCCCTGCCCACAGCCGAGTTTTCCCCGAGGTGGGTAACGCACTTGCCCCGCTTTGAGTGTTTGTTGACGGAAGTGTCAAAGGTACCCGGTGAACCGGCGCTCCGTTGCTCGCTTGCCATAAATGAGCGCTGCTTCCGGAACATGTAACTTCATTTCGAAACCGGCGTCCTTTGGGTGCGAGGGCTCCAAGGCTTTTTTCTTTCCCTTTCCCCCGGCGGCACCCACCCGTTGCAGTGCGGCACATATTCACCTCATGATTGTGCCTCATTTATGGTGCTTTCACTGACGTTCGTTCACCGGCGCACGCTTCCTTCGCAGCGCCATCTTCCGTATCTTTATCGGTTCGCGGAAGGTAGGGCTGATATGGTCGCATAAAAGTAAACGATGGAAAGAGGGCTTAACCGTTCCACTCTAGACACACTCTAGAACGCGCACAGGGCACGGGGAGCGCTGAATTGCCCCCTCGGGGCTGGATGGCCTCTCGTTCGCCGGGGCAACATTTCGCCGGAGGCGGCAGCCACGTTGCAAAAGAAAAACGGCAAATGTTTATTCTGTTCCCAAGGCAAACATGTACACACACACACACGCGCGCACGCCGTTTCATACACCTACCTACCTCCTTAGTGCGTTCATTTTCCCACCAGAACAGCGGAGGTTCTTTATCGTACCGTGCGAACTTCTTCCAGCAACAGCTATATGCTTATTGAGACGCGTGCTTACTGCAGGCGCAATGTATGTTTGCCTTCATTTTTTCTCCATCATCCTTTTACACGATTCGCTTTCCTTTTTTTGTGTGCGTGCGTGTGTGTATGTTCCTTATGGTTGCCCGATGTTCTTGCAGATATTTACCCACCCCGGCCCTGTTCCGGTGTTCCGGTGGTACGATCCAGCGCAACATAAAAGCCCAAGCCTTTGCGGTGTAATCCGGTAGGCTCTGCCCTCCATTCTCGGAAGGAGCTCAGAAGAAATAACAAATATGGAAATTCACCTACGACCTAGCGTGAGGGTGACTGGTTCGTCGTGCCACGCGCTTTGAACGGTTCCAATTTCCTTCCTTTGGCCCACCGGAGCAGCGCTGGAAAGCCTTCCATCTTCCTCCCAACCACCGCATGTTGGGCGGAAGTCAGACCGAAATCATCATCTAAATCTAATTCAAAGTTTACATTATCTCCCACTTCACCGACGCATTACGGCAAACCATCATCATCACGGTACGATTTATGTTTATCATGTGGTGATTTTTGCGACGTGATGAATATGTTTGCAAGGATTTAGGCACGGCCGTCGTGGCTCGGAACGAACGAATACCGTCACGGTACGCTGGCAAACGATGGCAACGATGAACGCATGCCACCTTCACCTCGCGACCTTTTGTTTCGAAATCGACAAGATGTCTGTGCTAACCGATCATCTGGTTTGGGGCTTGATAGGAAAAAGGTACACGATTTTGCCTATGGCGATGCGTGCTTCTCGATGCTATCTTGCTTGTTTGACAATGTGTGTACGAAATAGGCATGAATAGACCGGCACACATTTGTGATAATTACGTTGCAGAAACATTTATATGGTGTTCAGTATATCCTTATACGACACTTGAATAACATTTTTTTCATCGCATTAAGGTTTTTTGGTCTGATTTTAATTCTAAGCCATTTTTCTATGGATCAAGTACAACATGTCGGAAAACTCCGTCAGGGTCGATGTTTTTTAACAACCTGACATGCCTTCCCAACGAATTTTCATCTAATTCGTTCGAACGACTTAGGCTGAATCTGTTCTGGTCACCAATCCAGCACATCCTACAAAACCAACCGAATGTTTCAATACAAAAGTTATGTTAAGTGGTACTGTACCATAGAAATAATTAAACAAAACTTTCGATGACTTGTAGAAACAGAGTAGAATGTTAGAATAATATGCAGAAAATATATAAACTGCTGTGATCCCCATTCTCCCCCAAAAAAACCCATTTTATGATTTTTGTAATTATTTTGACTGAACTTGTAATCAAGGACTTAAGAACAAGCACAGATTTTAGAAAATAAACATTTTTTTACATAGTTAGTATCTAATGTAAGATAGGTTAAATTTTATGTCAAGACGTTTATCACATTGCGTACTTGACTTCTCAGTACCGATACAATATTTTTAACCTTTTGATCCTTCACTTCAACTATGATAAATCATTGCCATCGTCTGCTCGAGACATTCCTAAGCCTTTCGCTGCACGGTATTGCACCTCATTAATTGAACAACAAAAGACCTAAGCATGCATAGACAACCTTTGCGGCCTTTCATTTGCAGAACTTGTTGAAACTTACATCCCCGAAGGTATTCCGTACGTCTGTAATTATCCATAAATCTACGTTCCCCACGGGAGACCCCGAACAGCTCACCGGTATCTACATTGATTTATCATTTCCGTCGCCGAATTATCGCCCCGATCGGGCGAGGCAAAATTGGCTGACGAGCCTGAGAGTGCCGACCGGTCCGATTCCCCCACAAGGTGGGGATCTGGATGGTTGATAGACGGTTGAACGCGCAAAACAAAACAGATCCGACACCAGTCGCGCAGACTATTCCGAAAACTATGTTCCAATCACATCCAGTGGGTGGGTGTGGGATGTTTGCGTAATCACAGCGATTGCCACCCTGCGGTTATTTACGACCTTTGCAGCCCTGACCCTCGACCTCACCCGCACCCTCTGCCGGGTGCCAGGGTGCTTTTAGGCCGTTTGAGCCACAGCCGCAGAACAGGGGAAAAAATAACAGACCCAAACATGGGATGAATAAATAACCTCTCAGTTCGTCCAAAATTTACTGTGCGCAATATTGAAGCTAATGGGACGGATTTGGTACGCCACATGCTCCCGAATGTTTTCCACCGGCGGGCGAACGCCCACCCCCAAATTACCCCCGAGCTGTCAAATAAAATCGAACGAAACCGATAAAACACTGACATTCATTACTGTCAAAAGGATGAAGGCTCAAGCAGGCACATTCACAGACACACACCAACATCAAACCGAAAGTAGAGTACACTGTGTTGGAGGTTTTGTTTTGGAAACACAAATACACGGCTTGATGGATAGTTTTAGTTAGTTTGTGATTTTTGTTTTTGAGCTAAAGTGGAATTTTATAAGCACAAGAGATCATTTTTCTGCATCGTGTCATAAATTTATCAGCATGAAGAATGGAATTCTCTTTGGCGAACAGTCGGCTGAATCAAATTTACAATTTTAATCCATAAATTCAACCGAAATATGTTTTACAATTGGAATTTTACTAAACAATACGCGAACAGCTTGTACAACGATAAAAAATAAGATAATATAAGAAGTAGTCTGGTTTATGCGAGAGGAAAAGAAAACTCGAATGTGGCGAAACATTTTTCAGTCACTTTCGTCTAACAAACTTCTAATGTTTTATTGTTGATCCCTATCAATTATTATTTCCTACAAAGGAAAATTGTTGTTGTTCAAAACTATGACCCACATATGACGGTTGTCTAAGTTATATAGTGTTGTAAGCTTTATTGAAATTATTTTTAATGTCTTATTACTCATAGCAGTATTTGAAACCAAAAAGGTTTCACAGTTCTGAGCTGAAATTTTGCTAAACATATCTTTCCAATACTTCTACGCTCAACATACATTGGTCTTCAATTAAAACACGATTTCATCGCTTTGTGTAAAATTAACATCAATTTTAGTGTAGTCATTATTTTTTCACACTTTGTTCATTTTGTTATCATTTATTTATTGCTATTCCTTTGAAGGCGCAAACCTTAACGCGTTAAATATAGTTCTAAGCTGTGATGTGCTTGCTGCACGAGCTGCCCCACTACCAAAGCGACACTTTTTCTTTATTCCCATACTCATCAGCAAAACTCACAACGAGTTGGTAAACCAGTTTTTGCTCTTTTTTGTTTTTTTGGTAAAATCCCAAACCATTCTGAAGAACAAACTGCTCATCCTCGAGGCGAGCCGCGCACTCCCAGGTGCCACCGGGGCTTACCGGTCCCGTGGACGTACGGTGAGATTTCCCGGAAAACCGTGCCCCCTTGTTCGACCGCCTTTTCCGCCACCGAACGAGCACTTCCCACGTCAGCTCAATCCTTACGGAAATATTTCAAGAACGTCGCTTCTCATTCCGTACGGCACGTCGCACGCTGCATTGCCGGCAGCGCACCGTTTTCCCCGCGTTTTCCCGGAGGGCGCCGAATGAAACGCCCCACACGGGAAACCGGCACATACTGTGAGAGCCAGCTGTCGAAAGGGTTTTCCACCCAATGCCGATGCCGGGCCCCTTTCCGCTCCGCCTCGCGTTTGTTCCGTGGGGAAACCTACGACGAAGGCTGGCTGGAAAGTGAAATATTGTTTCAAGGATTGAAAAAGAATGCAAACCCGGCGCAAAAAGTGAACAGCGGAGTATGTTCGCACACTCAGCTGACAAGCGGCTCTCGCTCTCTCTCTTCTTCTCTCTCCTTCACCCTTGCTCGTTGATGACACGTGAGCGGGTCGGGAATTAAAGCGCCGGCGAAGACAAATCCGGAAATCGATTCTGCCCAAAGCCTCGGGAAGCACGGAATCCCGAGACCGAACGGGAATCCATTGTCGGCGCAGATGACAGACGGGAAAAATGGACCTATGAGCCGAATGGAAGCGGACGGAGCGCACGAAGAAGTGATGAAAGAAAAAATGGCCACCATCCGGATCACGATTCCGTTGCGCAGAAGAAATGGACTGCCAGGTATGCACCGGACGGCCGGTCGTTGGAAAAATCTCTTTCCGTTAAGATGAAAAAAGGACCCTCATTTACACCCAACCAGCCTACCACCCTCCGCCTACCACCCTCCGCATCCAGTGCTGGATGCTCGGAAATGCAGAGTCGTCAGACGAACGTAAGCTGTGTCAGCGTTTGCTGCTTCGGAGACAAATGCTGGAATGCCCCTTTCCCGAGGCCCAACCCTGGGTGCCGGGCCGGGTTACAATGGGTTGGTTTAGCGGAAGCCGAGATTATCGGCACGCGGAGAACTTCATTATGTGACTCTAATTAATCCCAAGCCGCCCGTTGCAAGCGATACGGAAGAACATTATCATAATTTTATTGCATCGTTAACGAATCCTCACGATACGGAAGAAGGCGTCAGCTTCGCGCTGCTGCCACCGTCGACGGCAGGTGACCGTGGCTAAGATACGACCATCACTTGCTTCATTAGTGCAAGGTGTGAGACGTCGATGGTCGGACCAGTGTCGTCGTTTGCCGCCGCCGAGAAAGGCGGAGAATAATTCCCGGTGTCCGGAACGATGGCGTGTTAATGTGGAGGTGGTTTAATGTTTGTACATTAAACACACTAATTATGCTCGCCCAGCCCGCCCATCACGGTACATTAATGGGCCACACGAATGAGACCTCATTTTTTGTCCTCCGAGACCCATTTGCGAACGGACTAGCTAGCCGACTTATGAGAACTTTAAATGATCATGCAAACGGATGGGAAGATTTCGGTGAACATTGTAGGCACATTATTTCGGAGCATATTTACAGCATCGGTGTTTTCCCTAAGAAGGCATTATTTTATCATATATTCCATACTCATGCCTATATTATCTATTGCTCACTAAAAATAATTACCACAGTTATCTTTCGAATTTTGCATCTATCGTAAGTTAAAGTTCGATTCGTATCCTTTGGTTGCTAAAGATAAAATGAAATTTTACAATTTATGAATACAGTTACATTTTAAAAATAAGAAATGAGAGTATCTGACTTGTTATTTGAGAGTTAAAATTTCTCTTTAAATCTAATAGCGTCTAAAAAGTAGTAGTTTGCGGGATAATTGAAGAAATTCGTTTTTTGATAAGAGAATTTAATATTCCAAAAAAAGATCCAAAAGAGTTCTGAAACAAACAGTTAAGTATTTGATTCCTCATTTGCACTATTTTTTCTTTACACAGTGGAAAATGTATACCTAATTTTTGGTCTCACGTCTGTCAGGACACAGAGCTTAATGGGCATTTGATTTACATTTTCTAAAAACCCTCTAAAAGTTCACAAAATGTTTCAAATTGGATCAATGATGAAACATTTAAAATTTTCGATTATCGGAAATAAGATAGCTGCGTTTTTGGTTGCATAAACGCAACAAGGAGTCTAAGAAACACAGTTCTTCCCAACAGACTAGTTTTACGTTAACTTTGCAATTTCAAAGTGACGATACCAATTTAAGAGCTCAGTTGATGAAGCTATAGCCGAAAAGACCAAAATCCAACCACGCCGAGCGGCGTCCTACGCCAGCAAGTCACCGCTTTGACACACGGAGACGAGCTTTCGAATTCGATTCGCCTGCAACCGGAACTGGCGAGGGCTGATTGTTACGACAGCAAATAGCCACCGTTCCCACACACCCCGCGACCCTGGCACCGGTAAGCTTGGTGACCGATGATGTGTTGATCTTGTGACCCGGCAAGGAACACTCGAGCAGTCAGACACTCGTCAGGCCGAGCCGGAGTGGGTCCGGGCTTATCATCATCCATCAGACGGACTGCCGTCAAGCGCGCGCGCGGGTGTGTGTGTGTGCTTCCAATATAAGGACTTCAGCTGCCAAATAAAACATCATAACATCAATCAAACCCGTGGCAACACTCGGTCAGGAGCTTGGCGCTGCACGATGCCATTTCGTTGGCGAATGCTCGACGCAAATCGTCGTCCACCATATTGCCATGATATGTATGTGTGACGGTCTAGTCCTGTGCTGCGTATATCGTTTGCGATGCAGCCGATGCATTTGATTCACCCTTCCGGACCTAATCAGATGAAACAGGTTTCGGCATTCGGTCTTTCGGAGCTTTCGAGCGTTTCCGGTTCTTTCGCTTTGCGCTGGGGTGACAGTGTTCGATGGATGTGGAGAATAATCGAAACAACAACAAAAAAAAACCGTCAACCGGTGAAAATTCTTTCACCCTCTGGCCATGCCAAATGGCGTCGGTGAAGAGATACGTACCTTTTTCGAAACCTTTGCGTGACTTATGCTCGGTCAAGCAGTTTATTCGGTACGATCGACTAGAGGACTTATTTATTGGCCGGTATTCGCGAGAACTAGTGTTGTGCTTAATGAATCTTTTGGCGAGATTCATTCATATGAATCTTTTACCTAAGATTCATTCAGATGGATTCATGAATCTTTGCGGATTCGAATATTCAAAGCTTAATGAATTTTTCGAAACCTTAATAAATCTTCATGAATCTTTCATGGTTCTGTCGTGAATCTCCCCGATTCTGTCATAGGCGTGGACAATGAGACCAAAAAAAAAAAAAAAGGTGGTCCCTCAACCGACTTTTGGTTGGTGACTTTACATCATTTGGTGTGTCTTTGGGATTCATGAATCTCGCGGCGAAAGATTCATGAATCCCTTATAAGGCAGAGATTCATTCAGATTCATGAATCTGAATCCGATTTACACAACTCTAGCGAGAACTCAATTTGAACCTGCAGTGACGCGGTCGGAGTCTGCCAAATCTATGTAATTTTCTATTAGCCGGGCGAAAGCTATTTTTCTAAAATAAATTGTTAATTTAAGAAAACTTATTTGTTTTTTTTATATATATTTGGAAAAACTTATTTTGTATTCTCAGACATTAGGGGTTATCATGAAATCGTCGTTTCGTTTTAGCGGTCGCTAAAGGCGCTCATTCGTCGCTAAGGGTGCTCATTTGTTCATTATAATGAACCCCTACTACCAATTTTGAATGAACTCAGGCCTATCCCCGTGGATCGGAGCGAGACGCAGCGACTGACTTATGCTCCGTCGCATTCGCGCTGCAGCACCGAAATTTTTCAACCCGCTCTTGAGTGAAACTTTGCATGACGAATGAAATAAAGCGACGGATGGAAAGCATAAACCGTTACAGTTTGAACGTAAAGTTTATTTATTACCTTTGGATGGCAGCGGCGCTGCCACCAACGGTAGAACATTTTCCAATGTAAACAACATTGACGCTTTCAAATCTATTATCGATGCACAATAAAGAGAAGAAATAAAACAAAATTGCTCCTTAATGGTTATTCCTAGCCAAGTGCATCATTCAGAAAAAAGATAGTCCCACTAAATACCTATGCAATAAGATTTATATCATCTCAATCGCCTCAGAAATGATTGTGTTTTAGATGATCCAAAATGTATGATTTCAATAGCATTCGAAGCATTCTCGTGCGGTCTCTTCAAAGCAACACTCGATAGAATAAAGAATCCTTCGACAGAATTTCTATATGTGGGAATGTTTTCATTTGCGTGTTTTCAATCGTATAAGTGTTACATACCTATAATGACAACGAGAAAATAGACAAATATTATTCAATTTATTGATTACATTTATCTGTTAGCTCGGAACGATCTGTTTGCGCATGCCCATGCACATGCATATCAGCAGTTTCAGCGCTAGAAAAACAAATTACAAGTTTGCTAGTTGCTGGCTCATGATATGTTCTAAGAAGGGTGGATGCGAAATTTTTTTCTCCCGCATTCAATTTTTACTCTTCTCCCGCAGTTGGTACCATTGCTACCGCTGTACGTTTTACACCTGTGAATAAACGAATGCATATCAAACTAACATATGATCGGCTATTCACAAAGTGTGTCCATTATATTCAAAACATCAAAAATATATCCCAGCGATACATTGATCATTTGAATCAATGATCTCGAACGCCAACTATTGCGAGGTGTTTGATGCTAAGGATTCATGTTCGCCATTTGATATTTGAAATATAGAATTCTTTTTCGAGTTTTATCTTCGGGCGTGAAAGAGGTCCAAAAGTGGGGCGTTTTATTTTTTAAATAATCGACATAGACTGTCCTTATACCGATTAAATCTTGATTAGTGACGAACGTTTGCATTTCGGAAATATTACAATAACGTTGGCATTCAAAATATGAGACAAATTTTAACCACTTTTCATTAAAAAACTGAACACGTTAGCTACTTTCTGTTAAAATCAAATTAGAGAGTAGCATTTCGTTTAAATTTAAAACAAGTTTGATGACAGCCATCTACGTTTGATTGTGTGTTATACATCCAGCTTAATAGCGGACCACGTGACCAACGATTATTTAAAACCAGAACCGAGAACAAGTGGTAGAAAAGCCTAGTATTTTGTTTTACTTTTGAAGCTTGTTACAGTAGTTTTAAAGCGAAAATTTAATGTTTTTTTATATATAATAAATTTTAAAAGTGAAAATCAGCGAGAAGGATTTGCCCAAAGTCGCTGTTCTTCCTGTCAAGACTTCCGGCGTATGGAGAAGAGTATAGTGTGCAGTGTCTTCCGGAATAAATCCACTTTATCAGAAAACACGATAAAGACGATTCAGTGGTTTGGACATATATAGCCACAGTAAATCATGCGTAAAGAGGATCGGAGGAGTTGAATGGGTCAAATATAATTGAAATACCCCACACTGCTCACCTTGCTCATGCCTATCAACTACAACCAATCGAAAAAAAAACATTTACAACAACTGAAAACATTCCTACATGGTTGGTTTGGTTGGCTATGCCAAAGTTTTGTCCAAGGCCAACTGGCCGACGGAAGTTATTTTGAAAGTACTAAAATCTTAATCTTACAATAAAATTTACTTTATTCAATATACTGGGTTGACTTTTTTCTTATCGCCGACGAAATTTGTCTATTTTTTAATGCAAACGTTAAGGCCGTGTTTCTCAGTTCAAGGGTTAATTACAAAGTAACGGTAATCTTTGTCCGGTAGTGGTTAATTTTCTATCCACCTGAGCAGTTGCTACACGAGTTTATGTATTTATATTAGGGTTACCAGCATTAAACAACGAATGCATTTTGACTAAGGAGTGCCATCAACCTGCTCTCTTTTAAACTGTCAATACATGATTTCACCTTATGCTGGGAAACGCTTATGTCTCCGGCAGAAGAAGATGTTGGAGCGCATTTTGCACACAAAAGTAGCTTTTGATAAGAGCTAGATTTTTATCCGTTACTTCCGAATGCTGTCTCCAATTGGTTTATAGATCTGTGTGTTGATCTTCACTAGTTTCCAAAAGACGTAATCTCATGAAACAATCAAATGCTAAGCAATGAAAAATGCGATGCGACATCGAAATCTGAAAAAAAAATCATTGCAACTGGATGTAGTGCATTGCATTGCAGTTGGATGTAGTGAATGTGGGTAAGCTGTGCAATTATTTTTAACCAGATTTAGGCATGGCCTATCTTTGTAAAAGTAATTTCTTATCTGTAACATATTGCAAGCTAGGTATGAAGCAAAGTTCCTCGTGGAGGAAAAAGTACATCTTTGATCATTCGTATTCGTTCTTTGCTCCGCATCCACTTTCGTTTTGCATGTTCTTAACGTAAAAAGCACATGTTACATAAAAACATGCAACTTAATCGCTTGGTCACTGTAAATGACGCCGGCAGTACACTGCGCCTAGCGCCAGTTTGTATTGAAATTTAAATCAAACATTTTGCGGTCATATTTTAGTACCTTTTATTACATGTTAAAAATGTGACGAACAACTGTAATGAAAACACAAAGAAATTCCATGCGCATATGTATATTTAATGCTGCGCGAAAATATAACAAAGATAATCATACGGTGCGATCGGTTGTCGCCACACCAGTGTGGCAAAACAAGAATCAGCTGGTTCTTGTTAGCGGTTCTATTTACAAGGTCAACGCGCGTGCGTTGTACACATGTGTGTACCAAGCAACGCGTGCGTGTACTGTCACGCAAACACCAAAGCGATTAAAGAAAACCCTAGTTAAACCCGAGAGTGTACAAGAATCTCGGTGGACTACTGGAACAATTCGAGATTAACACCCCACACGCTTCGGACTGGCAGTATCAAATGGTAAGTAAAAACTTTAATAACAAAAACAAATATATACATCTTTCACCCTCAGGCAACATATAAACTCCCAAAGCCGAAGCAACGGCGGAACACCTGCTACCAGGCGAGCAGAACACATCATGAGGTTACAAGAGGACCGCAGAGGGGAGCGAGGCAGCAGAACGAGAAAGGCAGAACAGAACAGAAGAAAGAGAAACAAACGGAACAAGAGTTGTGGAAAAGGCTTTTTTTGCAAAGTTTCAAAACAAAGCTTACAGCGGCATCTCGTGGCAAAGCTTACAGCAGCTTTCTACAGTCGAGACACTTTAATTATTTCATGAACTGCAGTGCTGCTTCTGAATGAACGGAGCTGCTTTAATAGGAAAAGCAGCTGAACACTCCACAGAAAAGCAGCGGTCATTTTCCATAGCGGAATGTTGGCTGGGACTTTTAGCGACTGAAATGAACAAATGAGCACCTTTAGCGACCGCTAAAACGAAACGACGATTTCATGATAACCCCTATTGTCGACCTGCCAACCTACAACTTATTCATGTTGTATTGTTTTTGTCTCGTTTGGTAAAGATTGTTTTAGTAAAAAATGGTTTGCTCCGTTTGACTCGAGGGAGTAACATGCTAACATATTCTAACAGTTCACAGACAAGCAAAAAGCAACAACTTCGATTGCTATCGTACTTAATATTTGGCTCGGAAAAAGCAAAGAGAAACAAAAAACAACCTCGCAAGGAAGTGATGAAAATGGGGTAAAACATTTCGGCGGCACATGTCTAGTAGTCCCCTGAAGAGGTGACGTGGTCATCCTGCAACGTTTGCCTGCAATAGCATCACTTAGGTTTTTATCTATAATTCGATTCGCGAGCATGAGATAAGTCAATAAATATATGAAGCAACACATATGAAACGAGTGTTTAACCACAATAATGAGAGAAATTGTAAGTGTACCTACATTTTTTCGATTGTTTGCTTAGAATTAGTCATTTGTGTTCAATTCTATGATAATTAAAAAGACACGTAAAACTTTGTTGATTCTTACAATATGCTTTTTGTATCATTGCTATAGGAAAACCTAAAAAAAGAAAAATACGTTTACAAAGTTGTCACAAAAACGTGTAAAACTAACATTCGTAGTTCCATTCAAGCATTCCATGTTGCATGCATGTTGCGAAAAGCAAAAGCAAACTCACAACATACCAAAAGGGTCATCACCATCTACACCGACGAGTGTTTTTCGTTGTGCAAACCCATAACCGGCAAACTCCCGGGGGATAATGAGACAGATCGTTTCATGTAGGGCCACTTGTGGGACAAATCATCTGTGACAAAACATACACATGCACACACTTACACAACAAAACCCGGGAAAAAGGATTCTACGAATACTAACATTCTACCCTGCAAAGGTCGAATGTATGCCCCGTCCTTTTGGGACTGAAGTTAAATGAAAAGACACGATGGCCTCGTCGAACATACGACTCTGGGATAGCAGGTGTCCGGTTGCGAACGGTACATATCAAGCACCATTTGCGTTGTATTATTGCTTAACGACCAGAAAAATAAGTTCTACCCGTATGGTGGCCGGTTTGGTTTAGGAGTCATTGTACAAGTTAATGGACTTTTAGATTCCTATTCCTTTGTTTACAAAACCTCCTGCAAGTTCGCTTGTTAGCCAAATAAAGTTAAACTCTCAAAAGGTATACGGTTTTTATCCGTTTTACTTACGCGTATGAAAAAGATCTCAAAAACATAGTCCAAAATGCTAAACTCTCCTCTCCACGCAAACCGAATACACAAACGATCGGAAAGAAAACTTTTCCAATAAAAGCATGTTTGTTCCTGTAAGCAACTGCAAGAAACTCGCTGTGCTGGCTCAAATGCATCACCGGAAGAGTTGTTTTTCCAAATATTCCGATACACAACAATTTTACAACGGACTGTAGTGATCAAACAGGATGTTCTAGCTTTAGTTCACTTTAGTTTGATTGTTACAATGAAACCTTTTCACTTTTTTACATAAGGAGGTGTATGATTTCAACTTACTGTTGTACTGAATTCTAAATAAAAAAAAACAAAAACAAAAACATATTTTTACACTCGGCTATTTTACTTAAATGCAATGGTAGGCAAATGTATCCCAGTGAAACCATAACGATGAGCCAAATGCGATCGTCTTGTCAATATTAGCCCAAGTACCTAGGGATAAAATGTGAACCGGAAGCCAACGCTCGATTGTTTCGCCATCCCTCGGTAACCGTAACAATTTCCCTATCGATTCCCGCCTGTCCAGGCATAATGTAATGCCAGAAGACGTCATGGGACCCCGTCTAATGCTCGAATACCGTGGAGGGAAAAGTTTTGCGCAACATTCTTTACCCGTAACCTGACCTGACATTAAGCTTCCTTGGGAAAGTTTAGCTCTCCAAGTGCGCATACCGGAGGAAGTGACTCCAGGGAGAGGGGGGAGGGAGACTGGGAATGAAATGGAAAGCAAAAAATCGGGGCACACAAAATCCAGCCGTGACGCATGGGACGGGGTGTAGCGACAGGGTAAGCGGCACTTATAGAAAAACAAATGATAAACTAAGCCCCGAAGGTGAAAGTTTCGCCGTGAGGCCAGACCGGTGTCGGGGCAGGTCGGAGGTGGCGTAATGGACCTGAAGAAAGTTACATTCTTAATCTTGTGAGGTTTTTCTGGGAAGAGGCACACTTGAGGGAGCGTTTTTGACGGAACCGTGGGGAATGGAAGAAGCACAGTCGAGGAGCGTGACGGTACCATGAAGTAATTGTAGGTCAATTTATAATCATTTTACTCCATTTTCGATCGTTTAATTCATGAATTATAGCATGAAGAAACATTGAGGGAATATTTAAGAAATATGTTTTTAAATGCAGACCAAGAAAACAAACCGTTTTTAAATTAAAAAAAAATGGCTGTTTGAAGTTGATTAATTATTTAAATTTTCTTAGATCGTTGAGTGGAACACTTTTCGTTCGCGTTTTTTGTTGTTTAGTATACGTTAAATATTTGAAAACAAGTAAAGAATAACAATTTAGTTAAATTCGTATATTTATATTCGTTTTACTTCTAATAAATGGACGGTGGGCAATCAAATGTCTTTGAAAACAACTTAATCCAGTTTTGGGTTTCAGTACAGCGTTCTTGTCGATTTTTTGTAGTAAATTTAAGAAAACTGTTTCACATGTTTGCGATGCTATGTTCAGATTAATCCGGCAACAATGAAAAGGATAGGTATCAGACAAAAATAAACAGAGATGAGTAATTTTAGCAATGTCAAAAACAAGTCATTAGACATCATCAGATTATCGTTGAATCTATATGGGTATCTTTTAACTTCATGAAAAAATTGTGAAACCGTGAGCCGATTTGATAAAAACACTTTCACTGGCTAAAGTGGTTAAAACCTTTCGCCGGCTGAAGAAACTCCTTGACTCTTGCTCCGGCGCGACATTAAACTACGGTGGCTGACCGATTGCGCTCTTGTTTAAACATCGTTCCGTTTTCTACTTCCTGGTAAGTTAGTCTTCAGTGGTACCTTATTTATCCTTATAACAGAAATAGTTTTCTTAAATTTACTGCAAAAATTTGTCACGCATCCTTTAGCTGCAGCGTTAGTAAAATGTCGCAGAATTTAGCGTTCTGTGCAGAACTTAACGCAAAACCAACCTTAAAGTATCTACCTATACAAAGACAGCAACTGGTTAGTCGATGGGACTGCCGTTTAGAAGAAGAGTGCCCTAAATCCGGCAACCGGCTGCCGGAATTCCGGAGGTCGAATCTACGCGACGTCGTCGATGTTGGTGATTGTGTTCGACTTTCGATAAAAGAAACGATTCCATCGCCAGCACGATAGCAGCCGTGATAGCATGTGGGAATAAGATCAAATTTCCATCTGCATAGCATTACATCCGCGCTGCGGTCAATGCCGAAAACTTCACCCTTTCGCTCACCTCCTGCACCACGTTTGCCCGCGCAAGATTCTTGGTGTGCGCCTATTCGACTTTGTCTTCGACTTCGACCGTCTTCGAAAAGCAAGACGCTGAGCCGCTTGTGACGGTGGCCTGCGCTATGTCTTATGATGATGATGATGGTGATGATGCCGATGCTCCCTCGAAGAGTGCATTTTAAATAATGTATTCTTCATTATCATATGTTTCGTAGACTCGCTTCCATCTGCCTCCGAACGGCTTCCGTTTGCGAGTGGAGGTGGTGGATTGGGTAAAAGTACAATGCTGGAGACAGCTATTGTAGCGATGAATATTTCATCGGCCTCCGTCTCACCCTGCCCTGTACCTTACGCCCCCCAACGGGCGGAGCTCCTACATGGTTGCCATATCCACATAAATCACATATGAACATCTACTGAGCCCCCCTGCGAAGAAATGTACCGCAGCTGGCAGAGAATTCATGGAAATGAATCACGAATCGTGCAGAAATCGTTCTTTTTTGCGCTGCCCGCGTTTGTTAGTATTTTCACCATGATTCAGTTGTGCACGCAAGAAAGGGAAAATTCGAGAACCAGTTTTTGTTGTGCCACGGGAAGGAAGGCTCAGGCTTCATGTTTATGAAGCAGGTCATGAATGTTAACACTCGCGTGGTTCTTTTCGTAGCTCCACCTTATCCACTAAGACGCTACCCTGCGGGTTCCATGTTGTGCGAGACCGTGAGAATTCGTAGCCAGCCACCGGGAACCGACTGTCAACTGAATTCGTTCGAAGATTGTACGTGAAGGTGTTTTGTTGGTTTCCATTGTAAGTAAATTTCGGCTCGACTTAAATCGAACGCATTGGATTGACCGAAGCAAAACGTTTTAAAATTTAAGAAACTTTACTCTGTTATTTTGTTTGTTTGTTTAACTTTCACCATTGTTCCATAATTGTTGTTTGATCAAATAACAAAGATTGTGCAAAATAGAAATTACAAAAGAACCAGTTTATGCAGCATTGGGGTGTTTGTTTTTCGAACAAACAACTTTTAAAATCAATTCCGTTGCATTGAATGATGCTATAAATAAAAACTAAAATAAGTTTTATCCTTTGTAATAACATTTCCAATTCAAACTAAAAAAAGAGTAATATATATACGAAAATGTGTTAAAATACATATTTTAAATTTCCTTCTAATTTTTCTATCTAAAATATTTGTTTCAAATTCTTTCCATTTAGATTTACTTAGGTGATTTCTTGTTGTGTGTAAGAACGTCAACAGAGAATATTGAATTGTGTCGTCGTTACCTTACGAATTCAAAAAATCTATCAAAAACAGTACTGCAATATTATTTTCGAACATGAAACTATTAAAATTATATAAGATTCTTCAATTTACTATGACGGATCGATGAATGCCAAATGTTACTACTCACTCATGTTTCTTCCTACTTGGAATTAACCGGAAAATGGAAAAAGGGATTTACACGCAAAACAAAGTTGTAATATACGATAATTGGTAATGCTATAATTATTTTCTGGCATCATTCAGGCTCAGTTATTGTGAATAATTGCTATATGGCATTGAAATAAAGCTGAAAAATATATAATTTGACGATTACAGTACAATCTATTTATAACACTTTCCTATGATTCCATTCATTTTCCATTGATGGTACTGCTTTTGTTCTGCGATCAATGTCGAGCATGTTAATCAACAACAAAATATGGCCCATCTCTTGTGATCCTTTCATTCATGTACGATACATAAAGGCCCGTTTTCCTCGCGGGATTTCCTGGAAGCGTTCGGTCCCGGCTTCGGTTTACGAGACGCAGCATAGAGAACATGCTCCCCAGTCCGTGACGCCATCAGGCAAAGTGAACCCTTTTACACACTCTTATTGGGTTACTGGGTAGCTACTCTTGTGTAAAATTGAAGGTTTTTCCATCTTCTTTACAAACTGCTTTCGAGTGGAAAGAAGTATCCACTGCGGCTGGAGAAAGCGAGAAAAAACGAAAGGCGTTCGTTTTCCATCGGCACCCAAGAAATTGATGACATCCCACGGTCAAAAGCTAACGAAATCGATCCCCGGCTCGCCACCAGATGGGAAAGCAATGGCAGTGGGTCTTTCCCTTTGATAAAATGTGATTTTCTCCGTGCAAATATTTGCTCGCTCTCGGAAGAAATTGACGCTTTCCATTCATTCCGCTTTATCCCGGCGCGATGCAATGGTTCATCGTCACCGAAAGTGCTCCGAGATGAAGCCACCGGACGGATGCTTCCGGCATCGGTGGTTAGTGGTTTGGAACGTAAAAACATAATACGAGTTTCGATGATGAAATCGGTGCCATAGCTTTCTGGATCGTGATTCCATGCGAGCGTGTTATGGGAAGCTGTGAAGTGTGTACTCTAATCTCCGTACTCAAGAATAATAAAAAAAGAGGCGCCAACAACAATTGCCCGCATTTCATCTAAGACACTCGCAAGCAGCAAGATATCGACAAAGACATTGTCTAGCTGACATCCACTCAAGTCGATCCAATCGATAACGGTAATACAGGCAACACACATCAAATGCCAATCATGTTTTGCAATAACAAAAACACAAACTCGTACGCATCGCCCAAGATTCTCATCGTCGACTAATCTACTCTTTCTGAAGTGTTTACCACCCAGTGCTTCCCCGTCGTAAGGGCAACCTCCCAGCACCGCAGGAGACCGTACAGCCCAGCGGGAAAAAGCCATCTAAAGTTTAAGACCAAAAATTAAACACTCCCAAGCCACAGGACCGCCGAGCACAACAGGCACAGAGGCACCGGTTGTTTGAAGAACACTCAACTTGGAAGCTGCAGACTGTAAGTGCTGTCTACAAGTTCGTTTGCGTTGCTCGTCGAGGACAAACGACGGCGGACGGATGTGCAGCTTCACGGCAGCCGTACAACACGGTCTTGGGCATGGGGCAGAGGTGCTGTAATGAACCGGTCGATGTTGACCGTAGCTTGCGGGCTCCCGAAGATGGAAACACATCACATTCTGTTTGTCTTGTTCTCTAGCATCCGCTTATGCTGCATTCTACCGGCGCCACTTGAAGTGAGGGTGAGAATGGAAAGAAAAGTAAAATAATATGCAAACACACAGCCTGAAACATTTCTTTATTTAGGGAACACACAAATCAGAGCACAGTATAAAGGCAAAAAAAATGGCAAGCACAAGATACTCTATGTGGTTTTGTTTTCTTTCCATGTTGTTAGTTGGGCACAATCTAAACATAACCATTTAAAAACACTCCCCCAATTTTATCCAAATAACTCCTTATTCCTTACAAGGTTTGAAGAAAATTCTTAAAATATATTAGTGGATGGATCTACGAATGTTTTTGTCAGTCTCCAATATTCTAAAATCTAACTTTGATTACGTAAAAGTGCTGAAGTTGTCCTTACATTCTCTTTTATACACAATATGTGTAAAGGATCAAAAAACCTGTTCTTTAAAGATTTATTCTCAAAATATTTTCTTCTAATCAAAAGGAAAAAAAGTAAAAGGCTCATTTAGCGAAAACAGATTTAAGATACACTCATTTGAAATTATGAATAGCCTCATATTTAGTCGAAGCGACCATCTACTTTAATTTGAGTAATGAGCGTTTTGTTCCGGGCTTATTTGTAATATATTTTTTTAATCTTCTGGTTTTAATTTTTTTCTATGTTTTAGTCTGATTCTTACTTTCCTATTGTTTTTTTTCAGTATTTTTCATTTCTAATGTTTTGAAAACTGTTTTTCCTTCACAAGCAAGCTTCCTTTGTTTGTATGTAAATCTTTCGTGATTGCATATGTAATCCTTGAACAGGACATAATTGCATCCAGATGTCGTTGCATAGGGCAGTGGACGATAAATCCAATCATCCAACACGTCCCGTCGCCCTGGGGCAAACTTTCTCTCAGTTCTCCATTAATCCATGATTACCTGTGTCGGTGTTAACATCTTCCCTCCCGGTTGGGGAGCACGATGCAACAAAGCCCGATGTGCATCGCTACTGTAAAGAGCAACCATTAACCGGTGTCAGTTCCTCGGTCGGGCCGGGTCGAGCAAGCACGTCTCGGTGGTCCCATTTCTTACCCTCAACCTACAACGGGCACCAATGACGGCTCGTCCCAACGGACGGGAGCCAAACTTGGGCGACCGAATTTCGGCCACATCCTGCTGCACCGTCCGGAGTGCGCTGAGGGACTCACTCGTTCACTTTGAGACGTCTAAGGTGGGGCGGAAAAAAGAATACCGGTCGGAGCATAAAAACCAGGCACAGTATGGAGATTTATTGTGCCGATAGTAGCGGAAGCACCAACCTGGGACCAGCCGGTTCCGTGAGAAACGCTCCCGAACCGGAAAGTCCGGGCGGCCTCGTGACGATGTCCTTAATTACCCCGTTCGGCACGGTCTTCGAGGCCGCTTCGGCTGCGGCTCACCATAAATCTTCCGCCCTGTCGAATGCCCTTTGAATAAATGTCTCCTTTGAACCGTGCCAACCGGGTGTCAAGCGCGCCGTCCATTCGCTCCTGGCGCTCGAGCGTCGCGAAGCCCAAGCATCCATCCGGTATCTGGCTTTCGTTTATCACTTGGCAGCCGATGTTTCGTGTCTGCTTCCGCCACGAACTTCCTCCCAATTTGAGCTCGGTGGAACGATTTACGACTAGCAGCCGCCAGCCGGGATCCTAGGGACCAGCTCCTCCCCGAGTCAAGCGTTAAACACACAGAAAAAAAAACCAACCCCGAAAAACCACTTCACAAATCCAAAGTGACACCACTATCTCTTCGCTCAATCTCAAAAACCGCAATAAAATGGAGCCCAAATCCTCGAGCCCGCCGACAGCCGGCCGGAGGTCCTGTTTTGAGGCATGTGCTTTATGTTTCCATCCTCTTGTTTTATTTGTTGTTTTTTACTCACCCCTGCAATCACCAATAGAAAACGGTGTTCGCTTTGCCAGAGTGTCGATGCACGAATGCCGGCCGTCGAACGATTGATATTAAACACCAAATAAAACACTTTAATATCAATTTCCTTGATCCCTCTGGCAGGCGACGGAAACCGATAAGCGCGCCACTACCGTGTGACAACCGATGCGCAACAGGCAGTCGGACGACGGAAATAAAACCAACACCCTTTGAGTAATGGTGGTGTATTGTTTGGAAAAATCTTGCCAAACATTTTTATCAATTCCTACGTGAAATGTTTAGAAAAAATAGGATGGAATACTTGCAACTACAAATTACTCTTAGTCAACTTTCTTTTCGCTGGTCTACGGGAACGTGATGTTTGGATTTTAAACTAGGGGCATTGTGTTTATCTTTACTTTTATAATTCTCAGTTGCAATTGCCGTGTAGAGATGAGACATTTTTTGAAATGGACTCTAATTGAAAACGGAACTCGATCCGAGGATTATCAAAGGTGAAATCGAAGACTTGTCAAGGAACCATATCGTAAATTAGTAATTGAGCTGGAATATCGCTACGCAAATGGTGGTCAACGTCGGTTTTAAAGAAAAAATATTATTTCACATAGTAAAATATTTTTTCCGATCGAGATTTGTCATCGTAAAAGTATTAAATTAGTTTTAAAAGCTGACTTGGTCTATTTAGTTTTTTTTCTGGATTTACATGTTACATTTTGAAAAAATAAAAGTTGAAAAGAACTAAAACTCATTCTTTGATTTGCTTTACAATGAGCTAGTCTTTTATAAAGTTGAAAACTACATTCTTCGTATTTCCATTGAAGACAAATTTTATTAAAAGAAGAAAAAAAACCTCATACTTATAAAGTCATATTTGTCAAACGCCATATATACTTTGTAAATTGATTTACTCACACCGTTTATCACCTCATATGGTAGTTCGATGTTTTCATTATTTCTCCATAGCAGAATATTCGAATGAAAAAACATCGCTTTTACTTTCATTGTTTAACTACATATTTCGCAATTTCACCGGCACCGAGTGCGACCAAATCGAAATAAACAAAAACATCCCACTTGAAGCCCCCCCACCCAAGGAGCTGTTGTTCTATCGTTCCAATTTGCCGGCCTTCCCTCTTCAACCGCCGGTTGGGCGGGAAGAAAGACCATCCACAGACCGAAACCGAAAGATAAGTTATTACAGCAGTCCCAGATGAGACCTCCTCCCGGTTTAATATGGACTCCATTTCTGCATTGCAGCTTTTTTCGAGCACAATCAACATCATATGCGCTTTCGTAAATAATGCAAACTGGCGTCTTTGTTCGAGTGGCCCCGGCTAACGGTGTCGGGGGCTACCGGACTTTGCGATGATAGGGCGGTTCGGCTGGAGATTGAACCGATGCTGCAGAACGATGCCGAGCCAGCGCTAGTCGAACAATCTTAGAACGTGGAAGTCCACTGGCATTCTTGTACCTTCGTGAGCGAAGATGCTGCTGGAGTGTGTCTCGTGTTTAAGCAGTTATCGACGATAAAACGAAGAACTTATACTCCGTCCAATGGGGAGCTAATACAAGAAGAAGATCAGAAATAATTAAGTTTTTCATCTAACTCTTTTCATACTTCGTGCAAATAAGTGCAACACATTGCTAAGAAATATTTTGATAGTATCAAACTATTTAAAACTAATTGGCAATTTCTAACAGAAAATGCTTTGAACGTGGGAAACCTTTTGTTCCAAATAAAACAGACATCTTAACATCTGAGGAACATATAAAACCAACTGGGGGCCCACTTCAAGGTAAGCCAATAAAACGAATTTATCCTAACGCTGTTGCTCAGGCTGAAAGCATTGCAACGACAGCGAATCATACATAGAACATCACAAAAACCGGAAGACACGGCCGAGGCAGGCAAGCGCATAATTAAATTCAAAAGCAGCTGTGCTGTTTATGAAACGATGATATCTTTTACGAAGTTGCTGAGGCAAAAAGAAACTAAACCATGTGAAATTATAGCACTACGCGCGCTCCACCAGGAAGTCAGAGGATTGCAATGCAAAGTTTACTGAACGGTAGGAGGAAATAGAACAGTTGGTGGTCAAAGTTAATAAAATGTGCATGTGTAAGTTGACGTGGAGGCTACCGAGGAAACACAATTGTTACTAGTATTGTTAACATTTGTTAGTAAAACATTATTCTATGTCTTCCCCACGTGTACAGACGTAGGAACCAATTTAGGCAAAGAAAATGTTCATCACTTCATCCACTGTGCACTCTCGATGATGAGCAGAACTTAGAAGCAGAAGCAGGAAGGTAAGGTAAAATGACTACAGCCACCCACATGCAGACGACCGTTTCGTTGTCGGTGATCCAGATCTTATCTGCTGCCTTTGAAAAACCAGGATGTAAAGCCTTACATCCTTCACCCGGCCGGGCGAGGTCGAGGAAATATTTTCTTCCATAAGCATAAACGATGATAGTATCACTTACAGCATCCTGACTCTAAGAGCACCCTCAGGCAACTCTCACGGGCTGAGAAGGAACGTGTGAACCAAACAAAAAAAAACAATAGAAGACCCATGCAATCTCAAGCCGTTCTTCACCTTGAGAGGTTGAGTCGCAGCTTCCGACCCACACAGAGACCCAAGCGGTGCCACACGCAAAACGGGGAGCCTGATTCCATTAAAATCATGCCAACGCATGGCTGCCGTCTGTCCTGCTTGGCAGACTAGTTTCGTTTGCTCGCCGCACGCCAATGTTGGGCCTCGGATTTCCGACATCAGACAGTGTGTTCGCCAGCGTTTCGGCGTACAGTGGAAGACCGTAAAACGTAAGCCGTCGAGCAATGTGGCTTTAATCCTGCCTGGGATCGCGCATCCATCCTCGCCACAGACCGGCCCACCTCTTCGCATTTATGACCGTAAAATATGGGAACGAGTGTATACAAAAAACAAAAATGTATTACCTTAGCCGACGCGCACAAACACACCGTGTCAAGCACGGGAGTTGATGGTTCGTGAGTACAAACCACGTTCTGGCCTGTCTGCGGGGTCAGAGGGACGATCGTAGCAAAATTTTGCTGAAACCTGGTCTGCAAAATAGAGGATGAAAAGTGCAAGTAAGTGGGTCAAATAAAAAATATAATGACGAACAAATCTGAAGAGTGAAACCCGTTCTTTTTGGAAAATGTGCTCCACTTTCCGCTGTCACCAGAATCATCACAATTTTCATTACATTCCTTCGTTAAGCCCCCTATGAAACGTAGTTGGTCACAAGTGAGATTAGGTAAGCATTTGCTCAAAGTACAATATTTAAGATAGTGTGTTTTGAGCACACTGTTAAATTTTGCACATTTGGAGCGAAATACGTAGTATTTTTTTTTTTTTTTAAATTGAAATGATTGCATGATTATTAATATAACTTATATGGCGTCGACAAAGTTTGAATAAAATAATATATTTTCGTCGTAGTTTTTAAAGATTTACTTAGATATAAACTTAGTTTTGATCGTCATTTGAATTTATTGGTGTGACCATAATATTTTACTACATTAATTGTTAGCAATATTCTACTTGTGTTGACTTATATTGTATTCCACAACTTGTTTTAGCTCTGAATTTATTTTATATACCGTTAACTTTCATATACCGTTTTAAAATGAAAAAAGATACTTACTTAAAAGAAGGAAAAAAACTCAGATAAGCAGGGAGGAAATGTCCTAAGAATTTAAATTTCAGCCATATATTATTGGCTCTAATAATATTAAAACATTATTTAAAAAATATAATAATATTTGAGGGTCCGCGACAGCCGAGCGGTAGCGCCGGTTAGAACATCGGCCCATGAGCGCCGGGGCTCACCACCTCGACGGCGTGGGTTCGAATCTCAACCGAGACCGGACCCTCCCCTGTACGAGAGGACTGACTATCCACGTACAACAGGGAAACAAGTCTCGTAAGCCCTTAACGGGCAGGCATGACCAAGAGGTCGTTACGCCAAGAAGAAGAAGAAGATTTAAAAAATATAAAAATAAAAGAAAAATTATGAAGGTTTAAAAAATGTCGTCAGCAGCGAACAAGCAACCTAGTATGGGTAACGCGGCTCTAAACTTTGCATGCCGGTAACTTGAAATTTTTGTTAAATCATAAAATTATCTCATATGTTTTTAGTCTAAACATTTTTATTTTGACTACTATGAAAACAAAACAATTAATAAACGCAACCCAAAACATGAAAGAATAGAGAATTTGATTAATACTGTCCAAAAAAGTTATGCCTACTAAGGAGAATTCTTGAAGTCTAAACAAAGTTCGCGCTCAAGGAACAACAATTTGTATACACAACCTAAGCTGCAAACGCTTTTGATTGTCTGTTAAGTACATTAAAGTTCAGTATTTAAACTTTTATACCTTGACACATTGACCTCCTACGCGAGATTTATCGATATTTTACAGCCGTGGTGATCCACAGATTGTACCACGCCGAAGTAGCAAAAACCCGGGACAAAACGCTTTCCGCGCATCCTTAACGACCGGTGACCAACGACTGCAATTTGCTCAACAATTTTACGAGTGCTCATTAAACTCTGGATTGCTGCGCGGTTGGGTCCGTAAGATATTCTTTGCGAAAACAGGTACCGAACGAGGTGAAGGAGTTTGATTCGAACTCACGATAATCTTATTTATCATTCGTTGTCGCCACATTTATCTCCGGTGCGGGGAGAGGCGAACAGCAGGCGAAATCTTGGCGAGAAACAAAAACATCCCCGAAAGCACCCAATCGCAACCCGCAGTTCGGTAATAATTCATTGGCCACCCGAAAGTTGCGTGCAGTTCTTCGCTCACCGAGTGCGGTCAGCGTGGCCATTAATTAATCACGGGCCCATTTCGGACGGGAAAACTTTTCCCCGGGCATCACTCTTCTTCCGGCTTTCGGTAATTCATTCTGTTTGACGCGTAAGGGGTTGCTGTCGAGGTTCACGCCGCCGAAGGGACGGTTTCTGCCTCGCGGACCAAAGACCTGGCCAGTATTGGTAGAGTTTCGCTTGTTGTTGAACGCAGCTACCAAATTGCGCCTATCAAGACGAGTAGCTGTTTGCGAAAGCTTCCTTCCTGCTTTGGCGTGTGATGTATTGCCTCCAGCTTGTCAACCGGTGTTTTTGTAGAAGATTGTTTGTTTCGCCGAAATAGTCTGTAAATAAGCTATTTTTGGTTGTAGTTAGCATATTTAAACAAGCCAAGTAAGCTCCAAATATCTTGTATCACATACATTACCGTCAACCAGGGCAAACACACTTAACTAACACATAGAAAAGAGCGTGAACATAACATTTAATTGTTGTTCCTCATTTTAAATCAAACATTTGTTTTTGATGTATTTTAATTATTCCACTTTCACTGACATTTGATTTGTTTTTGCTTATATCTGTATTTTTTAAGGCATTTATCTTTCGAATAATGTTTGGCACACCTTTCCCAATGCGGTCAACACCTGACGATAAGGGTTTCCATTGCCGTAAATATTTGCTTTCCGCACAATCATTCAAGACCCGTTCGCTGTCGGGGATCGCTGGGCGGGCGTTCATTGGATACTTCAATCCGTTTTCGTTTGTTACACACCGCATTAATTAAATATTCATTAAAGCTCGACATTTTCGGACAATCGGCCTGGGGCGAATCTAATGAGATGTTTCGCCAGGGTGACCAAGCCCCGGTTGGACAGAACCGGGCCTGCACCGGTGGCCGAAGACAAACTGAACGTTAATCTCTTAATTCGATTTTATGTTCCCGTGCCACGCTTCCGGGGTTGGTCGCTCCATTTGGCCCATTTTCACTCGTTCGATCTGAATCGATTCCCACTCAATCACGCGGCTGCCCGTCAAAAACATGACGCCCCGGTGCCGCAGCCAGACGCGATGCCAATCCTGACCCGGGTTTGCCCATATTCTTTCGACGTTAATGGGATTTCTCGTCATGCCAGGCCAACGAATCCTTCCACGTTGCTCGATTCGTAATGAACACGATGGAAAGTTCAGTCTATTAATTTTATTTATAACAAACAGGTAGAGCAAATGTTTACTGATATTTGATACAGACAATAATAAACCTAAGTTTTGACGCATGATGTACGAATCAAATTACAAGTTATCTTGTTGTTGTGGGTCAATTGCTTTCTAGACGAATCTCCAAAGGAAATACAACTTTCAAAAGTGGATTTACATTAAAACTTAAACTAGCGCTGAGTAACTAGAACTAGTGTAAACGTACACCACAATACGTATAAAACTTATAAAACATTTTAGCATACAACTCAGAGATGTTTGGCCTTGTTTGGTGCGTTTTGGCTTTCAGTTTTAGTCGAATGAAACGCTCAGTTTCAGCAAATTAATTAGGACAAGACAATTTACATAATGCATTATCATGGAGAATGCCTTAGACACTTCAATTTGCATTGAGCAGGAGAACAAAAGGTCCACAGAAAATGTATTTACATTTTGCATTTAACACTAGAATCGAAGAGTCAATTTGTTCACTTGTTAGTTTTCTTTTTCGAATTTTTAGAAAACGGTTGAATATTTGAACAAACAAAAACAAAGTTTATTTTACAATTCAGTTCTACATCAGTTCCGCGAAACAATGGGACGTACAACAACGTTGTGTTCTAAAAGTGAATTACGTACAATTATGATGAATATGTTCAAATCAATGTTTTTGCGCATATTTTCTAGGCAAACTATTTTCTTTGCAATATATTATGGTAATGTTTTTGGTAAATCTGTCTAAATATTTTTCTATTTACATACACTGATAAAGTGGTGCCCTAAAAACCTAAAAACAAAAGCCCCTAAAGATAGTTAAAAAAATTGCTAAACAGCGGCCGTTTATAGAACATAATCAACTTTTATCATCATGAAGTTAATACATTTTGAAAATGAGTCTAATCTAATTGGTTGAAACTTTTGATGCTTGGCTCAACGTTTTTGTAGGAATTGATAGGGTTCAATCTGGGGTTAAGACAACAACCTCTTTACATAATAGCTAGACTATAGCGAGCTCACTTACTCTATTAAGCACAATTACTCCTTTTCCTTTCCCGCTGGACTAACTCCCGTTGCAATGACCACTTTCTGAACTTTGAAATCGATGGCTTGATCGTGCAATCATCTACCAGGAACCGGTTTTTATTGAGCAGTCTAATGTGATAAAAAAAAACTTACGACATCCTATATAAACGCGCTTTGAAACCATTTGATCGACAGTTCCGCCTAAGCAATGAAACCGTTAGGAGTATTTTGCGTTATTGTGACAATTCTGTCAACTCATTCAATCTCAGCTTATCCCAAGTCGTGTTTAGAGGTCCCACATCGTACGTCTGGTGTATATAGGATTCAACCGGAGGTGCCATTTCGGAATTCGATAGTGGTGTTTTGTGATCAAGAATACGAATCAGGCGGTTGGGCAGTGATACAACGTCGTATCGATGGAACTGTTGACTTCGAACGCCACGTAGCTGATTACCTTGACGGATTCGGAAACATTGAGGCCGAATTTTGGCTAGGCCTTGAGAACGTCTACAGACTAGTGAAATCTGAACGGCATGAACTGGTCATTTTGTTGGAGGATTTCTCTGGAAATGTTTCTCTCGCCAGATATGAACCGTTAAACCTAAAGAAATTAACTGCTGATCTTTTTCAACTAGACTGGGAAATTTACACGGGATCTGCCGGTGATTTTTTAAGAGGACTAAATGGAAACTCAATGTTTGCATCCTCAATCGTGGGTTCACCTAGTTATGGTGCCTTTTGGAGCTACGAAAGCAGGTTTGTTATTAACTTACAGTCGTTACCAGTTCATACTGTCGTCCGTGCCATAATCTTCGGTTATTGCACAGGTGCAAAAACTAGGCGAGTTGGCTCAAACAACCAATTGACGGCTCAATAACCGAAGATCATGGCATGGACGTCGGTACGGAGTGGCAATTATGTCGAATGTCGGTGTAAAGCAATCACATGTTGTTACATATGTTCCTCTGTATGACATTTTTTATGGTAATGGTAATTTTCCTAATATTAAAAAAAAATCTTTTATAGGAGCAACCTGAATGGAAAATACATACAACCAAATAAATCAGACACAAACCCTGAAGGAGGACTATACTGGGGTAACATTAGAGCAGGATCTATTAAATCAACCAAAATGATGGTTCGGCCCAAAAAATCAACAGAGTTACCTCAAGATTCGCGAAAGAGTGGTGAAACGATTGTAAGGAAATAAATATAATAAGTACAGTAATTTCTACTAACAGTCTACCATACTTTCGTTCTGCTAACCTGCCTACCGGTTCATCTTGTGTGTAATATTGGTGATCTTGAAACGCTATTTTCTATGCTAAGGCAACGGTGGTAAGCCTTCTACTTAATGCAAAGGATACATATTTTGATTGAACTGTTACCTTACTATGTTACACATAGATTAAAAGCAACCAAAACGCGATGAATTCTAAGATGGTGTAGGCACAAAAATATCACACAAAGACTATAACTGTTATTTCACGAAACTATGCTTATCTTTCAGGCAGTACCATATAAGAAAGACTCAAAAAGCAAGCCTCCATACTAACCTTATCTCAACGATACGAAGTTATATTTTCACTTGATAAGCTTTGCTTATCGGCTTCGAGTTGGCCGCTAAGTAGCATCAAATGTTTGATTGTTAGTGTGGCTTCAGAACAATGCGGCGTGAGTTTCGTATAACCGTGGGATTACTCATGTCCCTCATTATATGGTGGAGTGTTTCAGTTGCAAACAAAAGTGTAAAGTTAACCGCATCGAGAACGTATCCTAAATCATGTCTAGACGTGCCACAGCATTTAAAAGTATCCGAAGTGTATATGATTCAACCAGAGTGGCCATTCCACGATCCGATACTGGTGCTCTGTGATCAACAGTACGATTTCGGCGGCTGGACAGTGATACAACGCCGTATCGATGGAACGCTCAGCTTCGAGCGGCCGGAAAAGGACTACGTGAATGGTTTTGGCAACGTAGACGGCGAACATTGGCTAGGTCTTGAACACATCTACCGATTGCTTACCTCTGCTCCACACGAGCTTGTCATAATGCTGGAAGATTTCTCTGGCAATCAGTTCTACGCTAAATATGAGCATGTTGAAATGGTTAAATACGGAGGCTACGGAACTCCCATCTATGGTTTGCGAAAATGTGAATCATACAGTGGAAATGCTGGAGATTTTATTCTAAAAATTAGGGAAAGTGGATACAACACAACCCGTGGTACCACCGCTAACGTACGCGTACCTAACTTTGATGGTATAATATTTCACGAATTTCAGTACGAATATTCCGGAGGATTTTGGCTTGGTAGTGCTAGGTATGTTGAACATCAGAGCGTTATGGATTTATCCAGTCGCTACAAAGCTATATGATTATAAAATTAAAATACATATGATTTTTCTTGAACTTCATTCACAGTAATCTTAATGGTCGATACATACTTAAACAGGATGTTTACACCAACTACTTTCAAGATGATTGGAGCTACGAAATGAACTACCAAACTTACCTTCATTGGGGAGATATAGAAGTTGGGACCATTAAAACAACAAAAATGATGGTTCGACCTAAGATAAATAAAAATTAACCTCGTTGCATTCATGCAGATAAAACCCCAAAAAGAGGAAAGTGAGATGGCATTTACGACTAACCACGTAATGTGCAGGAATCAATGGGTTTTACATCAGAATGAAAAAAGAAGCTTCTATCTATTTTGAAGGCCGGAAATCGGAGCCACCGAACGGTCGCTGCTGCATGGTCCCATCCAAATTGGACCGCATAATCTCGGCTCCTGGTCGCTCGAACGCGTCCAGTACAGCATTCCCTGATAAGGATCAACGGCGTGTCGGCATGGATGATGATTTACATTAGTGATCAGCACCGTACGCACGTCTGGATTTACTAGGCTCGCGAACTCGTTAGCAATATTAAAAGGATCGCGTTATCCAATCGACCGCCACCTCCGTCAGTCCGATATCCTCAAGCTGTTCAAAGTGACAGATTGTGGTCTTATAGGTCCAAAAATGTTCCGGATACCAATTGAAAAACATTTGTGGCCACCACGCCACACACGCGTTTTTATAAAAAAAAATAGACAAAAATTACCACTATTTTATGTAAAACCGGTAAGGCCACATTAGGGGCCGGGGGCACTCTATAAGGTCTTTGTACCGAGTTACTGCTGTTTAGTGTCTTAAAGGCACATTTAAACGACACGAACTTCAAAGCGTGAATGTTGATGCCTCAATGTTGTACAAATCAGTTTGTGATTATAAATTTACCAACAATTGTTAAGCGACCGGCAATGGCACGAACGCTCAACAGCATAAAACTTTCGGCCAAAATTTGTCGATAAGAGGTACAGAAATATTACAAAAAAATCTCGATTATAAGATTATGTTGCTGCCCAATCATCGCACTGAACACATAGAAATTATTAATGCTGGAAAATTCCAACAGATAATCATCGAACCAGCGACCAAATGAATTTGAAACAAAACAGAAAAGGCTTATCAGGAAGATTTACTTCTTTCACTACGACAAAACATACAGCATGCAAAAAGCGCTGGACAAGAAGTAAGCATAAGAATCAACACGAAAACAAAAACATAACAAAATAGTACTCTTAACAATTTTAGTAAACAGTACTAAAAAAACATTCACAGTATTTTCTGTAATAAAATTAATAGAGCTCTTGTAAAAATTATTGTACCATGTTTCAGTTCTTCAATCATCTTCTTTTGATTTATTTTGATCAGATGCGGGTTCTACTGATTTTCAGATTTATTTTGTGACATGTTTTATTATTCGTTATTATACACCATTATACACCAGTGTTAATACTATTAAAGTGTTATTTAATTAAGAAAAACATTTTCATCATGTTCGATGAGATCGAAAGTCAAGCACATAATTTCAAAGTTCTTATCGGTTGCAAAACTAAAAGTCGGAGGGGCAGCACCACCAAACGAAACCACGTAATCCAAAGGTATCGAGTCATGTTACAAGTGCTTCATTCAATCGCCTCTAGTGCCTCTAAGCTCTGATATCTTCCGGGAGCTTTGGTCGAGATGGAAAAAAATGGTATCCCACTTCCACGGTGTCGCAAGGTTGGTTCGTTAAAAATGGAAAATATCGTACTCATGGTGAAAGTTCCCGGCGCTCACCTGAACTCGGGCTAGGTCAACACGGTGTACCAAGTGGGCTTTGCGCTAGGTTACATCTTCGTTTGCTAGTGTTGCCAGCGGTGGATTTCGGTTCCGTTTCGGCGGCACGTTACGTGCGGATTACACCGGATATGCAGATGTCGAACACCCCCTTAACGAACCTCCCAGGGCTCGATAGACGTTTGGCAGCTCCGTTGGGAAGCGGAACGGCTACCATGCTCTCCAAATCGACGCGACCCTTCACTGTTGCTACCGATGGATCCGACTTTTTGGTGCACCTTCTCGGAAAGCACTGTGCAAAATGTTCCGCATGCACGCCAGATTACCGAGCCAGGATACCGGCTGGACCGCCCATCTGCTAGCCTCAAGTGGAGCAAATGTGGGCGCCAAAAAAGGAACATCCAGCTCCCTTCCACAATATGGCCGAACGGCATGCACCATGCCAACAGTTCTCGCACAGGGCCGAAAACAGAGTATACTCGACGCCCGCCATGGACCGATAACGCAACACTCGATGGGGCTCAACTTCCACTCCAGGCTAGGCTATCGGGACCCCGAATCGGTTCGCCTTTTTTTGTTTGTTGTCGATTGCACTTTGGCGCTGGCAAGCGGTCCCATTCGGGTGCGCCGTGTTCGATATTTCTTTTTTATTACCCCCATACATCTTGGTGCAGCTACTCCTAATACTACCACTGCTACCATGCCGATAACAACGGCATCTTATGCCCCTAACGGATGGACCCCCACCGCACCATCGGAGCAACAGGGGCTAACGATGAGTCTCCAATGGTTTCGAGCATAGAATCGCTCCTTTCCGAGACGCCATCGACAGGCGGCTAAAAGATGCACCTTTCGGACGCTTGCACTCTCGAGAAGTCTCGTTCCGGTGCACTTGCTAACATCAGAAGAATAAAAGGCTGCACTTTACGAGCAGCTTACAATTCCTTCTTGCTTACCCCTATCACAGCCGTGTCCGCACTTGTCTTAAGGAGCTCGCCCTTTGCCATAGCCCCTAGCCCTCAGCCATCCCCCCCCCTCCCCCCCTCCGACTGGACTAGTCGCACGAGCTGCAGCTGAAACCGGTGCCGCATTCTCACAACCGTTTCAGAGATAAATATTTAATGCACCCCCATTTTTTTCCCTTCCACCGGGGCAACAGAAGTCGAGTGCTTTCCAACGCTAGGCGCCGGGTGTGTGTGTATCTGTGGGAGAGCGCACGGCATCTAATTACATATTTATCAGTTTAGTTAGCTTCATAGTTTATGATGTATGTGTGCAACTGCATCACTTTTTCCTTTTCAAATCCTTCGACTTTGCGCTGTTCCGTGTGAAATTCAGGTGAAACAACAAATGGGTTTCGGGAGATTGTAAATAGTCATTCTCAAGCTATCGTAATGTGCATAATTTATTGCCGTAGCTTTGGTAGGGAAGAAGATTTCATGAAAAAAGATAGTAGAATCGGAAAAAGGAATTAAATTGAAAAAATCTTGAAAATATTCATACTACAAGCTTGCCATAACCAGCTCACACAGATCTTTATAACTCATGTTCTTGTATTTCCGTGGAATATTGATGAACTATAATTAAAAATATTAGAGTACCAAACACAACATTCTCTATCGTATCCAAATGATAAAACAACTCCTTTGGCGTGTCAATCGTCAAATAGCTCAGTGTAAGAATATGGAATCGATTTGTTAGAAGCTCTAAAATCAACTATTTCAAATATTCCAAACATCATTTTGTAAAGCTAAATTAGCTATAACGGAGTCTTAAAGTTCAGTGGCACCACCACATTAAAACTGCGTTGTGCTTTCTGCGTAATTTAAAACGGTAGGTAACGTTAGTCTCTATACCCACCATTAACACACTCATCGCACTATATTGACAACTGTAAGTTTATTTTTCGCGATCATTCGACCCCTGGTGAACTTTCGGTTGCAGGGCAAAAATTATAAATATAAAAAGAACGCTCGTCGACTTCCTGTTGCGCATGAATGATTGAGCGAGCGACAGGGCACCCCTTCGGCGGGCGAATAATTTCCATCCGCCAGTCCGGGCCATTTCCTAGCTGAATAAAACATTTGATTAGTTTCCGTACATCAATCCTTCATATTCAGACATTCCGGCGTGGGCGCTGCATGCAAGCTCCGGGCCTAATTCGGCCGGTGCGAGCGCGAAAAGTTACCGGGAACGGACTTTGGCCAACTATTTCCAATCGAAAATTCAATTAAATTTATTTCATACTGTTCCGGTGCGCCGGATATGAGGCTCCCGTATCGCCACGGCAGCAGGACGCATCGGGTCGATTTGATTCGCCATAGAATCGGCTGGAGCGTTCCAAGAAGCGCATGAAGGCGGAACTACAATGCACCCACGGGCGGGTAGCCACGGGGACACTTCCTAGCATCCTCGACAGCGCGCCCCGGGTCGGCCGAAAAATCCAATATCCATTTGCCGCCAAACGCGGGGGCTTAGGATCGATTCAATTTTCGACGGACTCTATAAAGAACGTCCCGAACGCTACGAAGGCCGGTCGTGCTTAGTTGGGCATTCAAATCCACTCCAGAGTAGTGACACCCTCTAAATCCACTCCGTATGGTATTCCACACTCACACACACACACACACGTTCCATGGCACGTTTGGCATGCAACCCGAACGCTTCGTAAACGTTCCCCAAACTTGCTGCTTCGGTCGACAACCCCTTCCGTTACCCACCTTGGCGGATGTAACAAACCGTTTCCGGCTCATTCACTTACCGGACACATTACGGCATAGATAAACTTGTCAAATGGGGAGGGCTTAAAGAGACGTTTGCCATGTGCTTGACACGAGCTTTCCCCCCGCAACGGCGATGTTCAGCAGCCTAAACCGCACTTGCATGACATTTCTATGCAGCAGTGCAGCATTTTTTAAGAAATTTCTTTAGCTTACTTTTAAAAACATTTGAGCTTGTCCTACCCTTTTTATTAATCACCATATATTTTGCATAAATTTCATGAACTACATTGATGATTACAAGCAAAACAAAAAGTTTACTAACGAATACTTCAATTCGCGTAATGTTAACGTTTCTCAGCGTTGGGACTTTCTGTGTTTTCGTAGCCATTTCTAATCTGTTTCATTTTGCTTCTAAAGCAAAATTAATAACACGATTTAAAATAAAACTAAAGCTAGAAAATCAGCAAAAAAGCTCCTCCACAAATTTTTGTTTGCTCTTAGAGGAATTGTTATAAGTTTATAATTTGATATATTTTCATTCAATTTCTTTCACGTTTCTTTTATAGATAGATCCGGTTAAGTTTATCACATTACATTGGTACATTGTACTTGGATTACGTCTTACCGTTCATAAAAGAGGAAAAAACCTCCTCCGAAAGCAATGCAAAGTGGAAAAAATTGAACATCTTTTGGAAATTGTGTATTGTGTCTTACAGTTGCGTTAAATTTTAATATTACCTCTACAGTCTCTTTTGGTCAATTTTTTGCAATTTAATTCATAATTAACATTAGTGTGTTGTAACTCGAAGCTATTTATATTAAATCTATTCCTCATTTTCTACAAACATTATTTATTTTACTTTGTGCATGAAACGTGTTTGAAAATGTGTTGGCAGAATAGTCAAACGAAATCATACGGCTTTCGCAAGAGTTGCGCATCATTTCTCGTTTCTGATTTGTTTTTTTTTTCACGTTTTGTCCCGGTGAGCAAATCTTGCCAATCGATCTCCCCCTCTGAATGCCTTCACGTCACAGCAAGTCGCACTCGAAACCGAATGATTGAGTATCGATTTAAGATCAAACCCTCGCCTTAGTCGCATCCACCCCCCGAGACGCTGGCCGAGTTCCGGCGGAAAATCTGGGCTGCCCGACGTAGAACGGCACCATCCTGGCCATCCTGTGCTCCTCGCAACTCCGCGGTCCGCTCCGAAGGCGATGGGCGATGCGCCGGCAGAAGATTTCACCGATCAGGATGCCGATTGACAGGGCCAGCCCGCCGGCCAGCAGCACGAACGCCGAGACGACTGCGTCCAGGCCCACTATCAGGTCGGTCGGGGCAATCTGGCGAACGCATTTCGGTTTCGGTTCCTGCCAGACGTTGCGCTGCCGCTGCATTAAGCCCGCTTCATTCAACCGGCGTAATCTGTGAGTTTAGTCCCGGGGATTTGGTGGCCCCGGTGAAGGCCATTGCACACGCACACATACATACACACCCCGGAGATAATCCATCCACGAGCAGAACAAAAAAGTGCCGAAAAAGTCAGCACGAAAAAAATGGAAACAAACAAATATCAACTCTCAACATTCAGGCACTCGAGATCGTGAGGTGGTGCGGGGGTGAGAAAAAGAGTGAGAGAAAAAAAACACACATTTTCCATCGCACTACCTCAGGTGCAGATAAAAACAGGAATGAAAAGAAAACGAACGAAGGACGAAAAAATACACCAGAAAAACCATGCTCAACGACTGAATAAATCCAAAATTGGCCACAGTCTATCACAGGAAGAACCGTTCGGCCACACGACCGCACCTTCTGGGGCTGCGTATCTCCGGCAAGGTGAACCGTTGGCACACAGCACCAATGACTTTTCCACCGTGGCTCCGCAGGCGACGAAAGCAGGTGATGGGGGTTATTGAAACTATGATTGAAATCGAGCATAAAAATCGAGCATGACGTTCGATGGCGTTGAGAGTGTACCGTGCGCCTCCATCGCGCCCGATGATGCTTTGTGGCTTCTGATGCTGATGCTGACCGATTAGCCAGTGCCGAAACACGAAACACTGTTGAAGGGCGCACGGAATATGTGACACTTGAAACTGTTATTTTTTAAATGCAAAAAAAAGATGACAAATATTTTTCATCTGATGACGCTGAATATTTACTTTAATAAATGATTCCATGATCGTGAGAAAATTTAATACCCTGACCAAATTTGGTTTATAGGGAGGCACGGGTCATTATGCTGTTTTTTTTTCTTCATTTATCATTCGATCGGTTTTAGTTTTCGAAAAATAAAAATATCTCTTACTCACTTTTTCCTAGATATGTTTTAAGATACAGATACAGTACAATACAGATATACAATTCGCAAATTTAATCACAAAATCAAGAGAAAATTATTGTTCCATGAATAATAGGATTATCAAATTGCTTGATTCAAATGATTTCTACTTTCCTGGTGGAAATGTTTACAGGCTTTTCAAATTGCTATACTTCATTTTAATATTGTTGTTTTGTTGGTAAATCAATTTTTTAATTATTATTTTGTCTTTTCAATACACGCAGGCGTAAACATTAAGTACTTTACGCATAGAAAGGCATTTAAACACATTTGTTTCATAGTCTATAGTGAAGCTTGCCGTTTTACAAATTCACTTCATGAATTGCAATGAACTAATGTTTATTTTTGGAGCACATTTTCTACCCCAAAACAGTACCAATCTAAGCCATTTGCGATGGAAATAAAAGTTTATTGTATCGAGAAATCCCAAAACAAGTAACTGAAAAATTGAAACAGTATTCATTGTGACAACATTAACGTGAATGAAAAACTTTGCTTTAAAAATCACAATCATGATTTGTAAAACACAAATTGAATTTTTTTAAATATTTTCGAAACGAAAACTCAGGGCACCGATTAAACTCGCCCACACGGCGGCTCTACTGGTTCTGTACACTCTCTCACCCCCAGCAACTACCCTCCCGGTCCCTCCGCTCCCTCCGCTCCATTCTTACCCGTAGGTTATGACGTCACGGTACGGTGAATTCTTCTGGACGATCGCCACCATCCACTGCGACGACACGGGAAACATATCAATTTCACTCAGCTCGCAAATTTCCCGCTCGCCGAACGTCTGCCGGATGATGCGGTAGGCGGCCGATATGGCCACGTGGAACGCGTACCCGCCGTCCAGGACCAGCTGCAGACCGTCGGCGGCGGGCAGGAAGTGGGACTCGTTGCGGCCGGTGCGCGCATCGTAGTACTCGATCCGGGTCCGGTACAGCTCCAGCGAGTCGGCATCGGTTGTGCGCTGGAAAATTTTGGAGAGCTATTCGTTTTTTTCCCATTCTTTGTTTGTGGGTTTTTATTTCACTCTTTTTCCCTCTGGGTGACGATATCATCCATAGAGCCATTAGCAGAAGAAAGGAAAAAAAAACACACTCACAGTGGCGTATCCCGAGAGTCCTACGAAATAATGCAATGCACGCACCCACTCAGTTCGGGGGACATCGGACACATATGCTCCCGGATGGAGAGGGTCAGGAAAAATAGTGGAAACTGAAAAAAGCAGTCGGGACAGGCAAACAGTAGGATAGAGCGACAGGGAAAGATTTCCCACAAAACGATGCTGAAATGGGGAGCCGAAAAAAAAATGACCAACCAACACAAACGATGCCCCAACTCTTCTGCACCCAGAGCTACAGTTTCCATTGTTTTGCACGTCCGGATGGCCAAATAAACCGGTCCACCTTTTCGCTTTTCCTATTGTGTGTACCGTTTTTTTTTTCTTCCTCCCCGGTTCGCTTGTTCATGCATTTCGCATCTAATCTATTTGCGTACAGCCTGGTCTAATCTGTTTACGTTCTCTTTAGAGGCAGGACGTTGGGCATACGTGTATCGTCGGGTGCACCGGACCGTGCAATGCAAGCGAGTTGATACAACCTAAAATATTTGCATTTTCCTTCCCGAGATCCATCGCTCACTCTTACGGTTTTTGGGGAATGTCTTTCTTCGGAACATTTTTCCAAAGGTTTACAAAAGGATAAGTGGACCAACAAAACATCACTAGATCCGTAAGCGGAATCCATCTTGCAGCATGCTCCTGAAACTTCTGGAAAACTTTAAAAGAAAAACTTAATTATGTGGGTTGGCCTTCAACCGAGCAACCTACTGCAAGGGAACTTCGCTCGCTGCCGGATGTCTTCGGAAAGCCTTACCCGAACCTGGCATAAATTTCAATCAAACACTAACCACAAAGTAATCTCTGGAATAGGGAATATCCTCGATGCCGAGCGTGAGGCGGCTGTCAATCAAGCCGCGCAGCGTTTTTATACTCTTCGGCTGCTCCATTAGCAGCGAGCCGACGATGCTGGCCGAGTAGTACTGGAACATTAGGTAGCCGAAGAGCAGGATGAAAAATGACGTACATCTGCCGGATGATAGGTGCGGTATCTCGGATAATCCTGTTAAATGGAACGAAAGTAATACGGGTGGCTAAGGGCGAAGGGTCATTTGCCGGCACGGGTGTCGGACACACAACGCAAAACAACAAAAGCCACTGAAGAACAAGCTTCACGAATACTGTATTACGATAACTAACTTAACTATCAAACTGCTTTGATTTTTGTCTTAAAAAAATAAAAATAATTGAATCGTACTTGCGATAAGCTGTTGCCGATGGATATTAGTTGAAATTTGTTTTTCATATATTTTTATGCTTTACTAGGTTTGTTCATTCTTGATAGCGTGTTGCGTTACTAACTTTAAAACATACAAATCAAAATCTATTAGGAGCAAAATTAAATATCAATATACCCCCTTTCGACAACGGAATTTATTTCAACGTTCAAACGTTCAACGGGGTTAATCGTTTGAAAATCGATAGGTATATCGCGAAGCATCGCTCCTTCTTTGGAGCTTCCTCGCTTTCTATCTTCCAGCAGTCCGAATGATTGATTTTCCACATGTCAAGAAATGTTTCCTGTCAGTTTCTAGCGTCTCGCATACGTGAAACATAAGTCGGAGTGACAGCGTAACAATACCGCCGAGCAAATCGGGCGGCAATATTGGAATGGTTAAACTTTTCACATCATGCGTACATACAGGCCGGTGCGGATGGACCTTTGTTTCTCCGGTGGAGCATATCCGTGGAAGGAAAGAGAAAAATGGGTTCTCTATCGAGGCCGTTGCTTTGTAAAAATCAATCATAACCGGCTGAAAGGAAACATGATAAATCTTAATGAAACGTGAAGCCATACGCAACGGAAGGCGGAGGGAATGGGTTCCTTCATCTCACCAATGAATGTTGGCCACATTCCAGTGGAAATCATGTATTTTAACATTTTTGAAAACTTTTTAAATTAACCTGAAGATTGGTTTTATAAGAGTGAAACGGGATTTTTCGTATTGATTATTCAAATATGTCACTAGCAAATTTAAATTTAATGTTGCTATTTTTAGGCAGATTTTGATATATTATTAAAAATATAAAGGGTTCAAAGCATGTCATAATTTCAACTTGAATTTAAATTGCTTATAAAATTTGATATACGTGCTTATACTTTCTTGTAATATGTTTGCAAATTAACTGTTGAATCAAGATAAGAAGAAAAGTTTATAACTTCTAGCGCAACAATAAATAATTTCTCAACTGCCTACGCCAAGCTTTTATTGCATGGTCATATTTGTTAATCCAAGGGCACGATAAAAGAGGTAAGGTGTTGGAGCAAGCACTGGCAACGATCAATAAATATCTACTCAATTTGATGAAAATTTCCATTCCCCAATTCCAATCAAGCAGCGAACACGGCTTACACAGGCAGTGTAATTTACGAACGATGCAACTTGTCCAACGTGCCAAAGCAAACACCACCGAAACTTTTCGCGACGGGAGCCACAAATAACAGAAGAAAGCAAAAACCTGATGGACGATAAAAAATGTTCTATCTCCGTTACCTTGTTGACAAACGCCTCCGAGAAAGAGTAAAACGCTCTTCGATGCCTTTTCCGCCTTATAATTGCATTTGGTGCCATCGTTTCCGGCCACCGGCTGAAGTCGATGCGTTCTCGACGACGACGGCGATGTGTGCACATCCTTGTTATGGCAATTGTTCCCCGTTCCCGGTGCACCGCCCCCAACACGCTGACGACAGTCCGGATATTGCCGGTGGCAGATTTTCCAACGCCACCCGACGGTTTTCGGCGGCCTTTCGATTGAGAAAAGCCACCGAAAACGAATACGGATAGAAGCGACGATAGACGATAGAGAAAAAAATAAGAGTTAGATGTGCAGTTTGACACTCGGGAAAAAATAAATCCCCGTTCGGGGTAGGGTGGCTCACATACAACAAAGGAAAACTGGTGTACGAAAAAAAACTCATCGTTATTTCGTTCGGCCTTTTCCCCAAACAGGCCACCATTAAAAAGATCCACCCGTATTCGATACGACAAACTTTGCATTTGCTGATTGAAGTGAAAAATGTTTCTTGTAATAATGATTTTCTTCCGGTAAACGGGGGACGGTTGGAGCGGGGTGTTTTTCTTCACGAGGAACGGGGGTTTTTCTTGCCGTAACGTAGTTTGCCGTTTGACATAAAACCCGATATTCACTATCCCTTCTTCTGATGGGTTGCACATTGTTCGATCGACCTCCGGTCGGGCCTCCGATCCGTTGCATCCAAAGTGCATCCGGCTTTTGTGCAGTGTGCAGACGGGGGCGACGTTGGTGGCGAGCTACATGCTCCACACAAAAGGTGAATCTCATTCCACTAATGATGTCGGTCCAAAAGTGGAAACCGATCGTGCTGCAGCTGCATCCGGTGTGGTGTCCGCATTGGCGCGGAACGACTGAACAAGTCGTTTTCCCGATGACTCCGGCCCCGAGCTGCAGCAAGCGGATGGAAATAATGCCGTCGAGTGCCAGCTGCAAGCAATTTGTGAGCGCTACTGCTGGAGACTAGTCGAGATTGATCCGTTTTTCACCGAATCGACAGCGTATTGAACATGGATATACTGCATACATTGACAATGGTTCGCCGTTCTCAGAAAATCATTACATTAAAAGATGTAAACCTTTCAATGGGTCTAAACATAAACCAACGAGGATGCAAATGTTTGTATAATAAAAATGTTTCTCTGAAACACGATACAAAACTTATCATGCAATCCTAGCGCGCATACCCTTTAAACTCCACGCCATTGCATGCACGAATGAATCGTTTTAACGGGCATGCATTGCCGATCTCATCAACATAAATAAAAGCAAAGCGTGCATATCACCTACCGGGCGTCGGCTGCATCAGATTCTCCGCCGGATGCTGGCACGTCCTCGCTGTAACGGATGTCTTTCACTCGCTGCCAATATTGTCGCTGCATCGGTGACGGCTTAGGGCGGCTTAAAAAGGATTCGCTTCCACTCCGGTACGCTTCCGGTGACACGTTTCCCGCCGCCTCATCCGCCCGGAGCGTCGCCGTGCTGGCTCGATCGAAGTTGGCCGTGGCCCTCGCGTTCTGCCACATTGTTCTCCATGCGCTTGCAATTCCACCGACAATGCTGCACCATGGCAACGGAACCGGAGCCGTTCGGTGTCTTATCGGTATCCCCCGGTCGGTCGCTGTCGGGAAGAATGGGTGAAACGATCTATAAATACCTGTCCAATCACATTAGGACACCTATCATCGCCCAGCCCGCCCGGTTCCGTTGTAGGTGGGAGAAAAGCTCGATGTCTATTAGGGAATGTTTCCATTGCACTGTAGACGCTGATGGATTACTAGGCGATAGGATGTAATAAACATGGAACATTGAGAATGGAACATGTTTTAGAAAGAAAAAATCACCTGAAAATGAATTGAAACAGCTGACACTGGCAACATAAATCATTCGAAGTGTCTTGCTCATGCAACGCTGGATAACATCATCAAGGACGAAGCATTTAGAATTTCTCACACATCCGTACGACTAGTGACGAAAAAATATTTTCCCACCCATTTATTTGATTAACACATCTTACTCGTGTGAGTGATGGTAATCTTCACCCATTAAGCAAACAATCCTAATTTCTTGCAATTCATTGAAGAAAAAAAGTACCGAACTACAAAAAACGACACTCTCAAATAGTTTACTAAAACTAAAATCATTTAAAGTTCTCAAAGAGCCTCTAGTTTAAAATTGTGGGACAGAACCCCAGGAAGGGGTTCATGGGGTAATATACAACCATTAAGGAAAACTATTGAATTGTCTGTGTCAATCAATTCATTTGATTCATTACGGTTCAAATTAGAAACCTCTTAGGGAAGTTTAGACTTTTTTTACTAAAATAAAAAAAATCAAGAATATTTCAATTTTTAAAAGTTCAACCATAACAAAACGGCAATACACACCGTAACAAAAGAGCAATATGCACCAAAACAAAAATGCACCACTCCTCAAAAAAACAAATTAGGATCCATCAACAAAATGAAAAAAAACTGTACTTTGACCGAAAGTTAATTAAATACAAGGAGTGAAACCTTTTATTAATCAAGGTCTATATTTTGAACGATAATAATTCGTTTTAGTTTACTAACAAACTGATGCATTTTGCCCCGACCTACGGGATGCTTAATGCCCCGTTCATAGTTGAAGGCAAATATGCAATTTGAAGCTCCGATTCCAATGTACCGGATTATGTTTGCCGTGTACAAAAACAACGATTTTTGTACTGTTTGTTCCTTAGCGGAGTGGTCTGCAAAATTACATCAAAACATGTTCGAACCCGCGATGTTTTTGTTTTGTTTTTATTTCACTTTAATGTTAATATAAAAAGCTAGCAAACTCACAGGATTAACATATTTTAGCTCACTATAGCAGAATGACTACTTTTTTCGCGATCAAAACAAGTTTTTTATAAGAAAGCGGAACAAGTGCGTTTTGCCTCAGAGGTGCATATTACCCCAGTCACCCCTTGTGAAAAAGAACGCACGTGAATATTAATTTAATAAAAACTCTATTTAGGGGTATAGTATATTAATAGTTTAGTAAAAGAGGATCCTGGAGTCTAAATAACAACCATAAAATGAATTGTCTTTTTTAGTCATCTAGGTTTTTAGGGCATCTCTATTTCAAATGACCATCATTATACTCCAATTTAATATATTACTTTACAACATTTTCCTTTTTCTCGTTAGCAATTGCTTTGCTTTAATAAGACCTACAACCGTTTTTCCTACTCTAGCCGTTTAAAACTGCTTAAATTATATTGTTCAGTATGAGTTAATGACCACGCATTTACTGCAACAAAGTATTTTAATTAATCTACATAACACCTATTAGAAAAAAACCTTACATGCCAGAAAATAGGTGAATAAGTGAATAAGTTACCTGTGTACTCGAAGTAAAAGCTGAAACTCAACGCAGCCGCCAGCATTATGCCCCAAACCACCATCAAGTACCAGACGATCGTTTCGAAGGGCAGCAAGAAGGGATTCTTGACCGCATCCTGACGCGCTGGATGGCGAAAGATGAAGCAGGGCCTGCAAAACGGTCGGAATTACGGTTGGGGGAAACGCACACGATGGCGCAGGTCAACAAACCGCTCGATGAAGGTACGCGTGGTGTAGCTGACGACGCGGTGGCGCTCCTGGCGAAAGAACATGGGCGACCCGCCGAGGTCCACTTCCCGCCGGGACAGTGCTCCGATCATGCCATCGAACGTGCCGTTCCGCAGATAGCCCCAGCTCTTGGTGCGCCGGTTGACGAAGCTGCCCAATGCAATGCACAAGTTTGATGGCTTTAGTGAAGTACTTACAGTATTCGCACCCTTCCTTCGGTCGCATTTCGCGGGGGGAAGAAAGTTTTTCTCGGCGAGCAAGGAAATAAGTTCTTCGCCAACGATATAAAAAAGAAAACTAAACTGTCAAACATTCTACTGAACTACCCTCCACTCCCCCAAACAGGCGCTGCCTTTTCTACCTAACCTTTCATTATCTGGACATCGTCAGGCCCCGGTTGAGGCATTTCGGGATCAAACTAACCTTCTCCATGGCCGTCAGCAGCTCATCATCATCATCCGGCCATAATAATCATTAATCATGTGTGAAAAGTTAAACCACAAAAGCCCTCCCATACCCGTCCCTCCATGGGCGAGGCGTAAAATGCTGGCGGTGCCGATATCAGTAATGAATCGAACTTTCACCCACCCCACGCTGGATCTCACACTCCCCGGCAATAAAAGGGCGACCCTTACGTAAAGTTGTAGAAATCCTTCAGCATGCTCATCAGCCCGTAGTTGTAGCGGTGCACGGCATCGAGATGGGTGTTCCGCGGCGTCGTCAGATACCGCTCGAACGGTTGGTGCGGTCGCTGTGTCACCACGGTCATTATCTTCAGCTTCAGCCCGTCCATGTTCCGGCGGCGTACCACGGTCGTTTCGTGCCGCTCCACCACAAGCCCGCCGGCCGGCGCATAGCGCCCCAGTGGCTCGACTTTCAGTTTGCCACCGCTCATGTAGCCAGGATTCCTTTAGGGTGGGTGGAGAGGAATAGACAGAAATCGAACACGGACAAGGAAGAGAGGGTTTGTTTGAGACCGGAACATCGAACCGGTGTAGCGATAAGCAAAGTAATTTTTATGCTTGTACGACTATCTAGCCAACGGACAGATCGGAAGGATTGATTCTAATCAACTACCAAGCATGTCATAAACATCAAAGTGTTTGTACCGACGGCCAGTATGCAACAGCCATGGGTGGTATGGGATGTCAGCAACATGCAAGCATGCAAGATGGTGCCGCAAGAAATGTGTTTTCAGAGACTTTACGCTCTTTCCGTTATTTCCATTCATCGTATCAACAGGGATACAATTTTAGTAGAAATATGATTTTCAGTTAAAATTTAAATCATTCGAAACATATTTTGCGTACGGTTTTCAATTATGCCCACAGCTAAAAGAAAACATATTTAAAAAACAGTTTTATTTAAAGAAAATTTAAAGAAAATAAGGTTTATGCAGGATACATTTTGATTTCGAAAATAAAAAAGGCTGATTTATAAAAGTTGCCAAGCTGTACGCTAGTTCTAGTATGGTTTGGAACAACAGAAGAAAGCAATTCTATTGCATCGATGTAGGTATTCAATATCCGAACATCACAGAACCAGTGTGACGCAATGCGGTTAAATTTGGTCCAGCTTCGCAGCTCGTTGTTGATCGCTGTTTTTGTTTTTTTTTTAAGTCACGAAAACATCATTGGGTGCGCAACTAACCACCCCTCGACATAGAAGTTTCCGTAGTGTAGCGGTTATCACGTCTGCTTCACACGCAGAAGGTCCCCGGTTCGAACCCGGGCGGAAACAGATCAGTTTTTTTTCCCTACATGTTGTTAGTTGTGTGTCTTTTTAGCAATCGCTAATCGCTATGACATCTATGACCGAGTGTAGACTAGGCTAGATTATACTAGACATTCATAATGACACACAAGAATAATATCTAATCACGAAGGCGCGAGAGAAGTAAGAAACGAGTTTTATGTAAGTCATCAATCTCTTGGCAAGGGAAGTGGGTTGAAATGGACAAGCGAGGAGTCGATAATGACCGCGAGCCGTCTAAAATCAACCCCCTCCCCATCCATGCTCTCCCTTCCTCCCTTCCTCCCTACCTATTCTAACAACACTCTACGGTGGTGCGATGGACAGAACGTACAAAACGAAAACAAAGGAACGGATGATTACCAGAGATCATAGAGTGTGAATTCCCGATAGGTTGCATCCGCAGGCCGCGCAATGGTTATTTCTGCATTCATGCTGACGTTCATTGTTGCGAACAAGTCGAAGGCATTGCCCGGGGCGCTTGCAGCGGTGCCAACGCCGGCACTCCGTTCCCAATCGGTCTCTGTTGGTTCTCTCGAACCGCCAAGGCTGCTGTTTCCCAGCGTCGTTGGGCCATCGTTTCCATTGTAATTTTTATCAATTATCAGCCAGTGGAACGACGCGTTGAAGAGTTCATATTTAGATGCCTGCAGTCAAAGCGGATTGCATCAGTCATCAATAATATTGTAGCAGGGAAGAGAAAAAGGCCGGGGGATTCCGAAAAGTTAAGGTGTGTACCAAAAGGATTGCTTATAGACTGATATTCCTTATTACCAGCGACTGGAGGTATTTTTGTAGATCTTAAAAAATCATTGGATGAATATTTACAGTTCTTAAAATGATAAAATACAATTAAAACTTTTGATTCTGGTTTAAAAACAAATTAATTTACATTCGGAAACTAATTCCTGTAAGGACGCCATCCGAAATAATTGGATTATTTAATTAGAGGAGTAAATGGTAACGGTAACGAAAGCATGAAACTCCCCTTTGGAAGTTTTGTTCTACAAATTGGCATTTCCACAATAAGACATACAAGAAAATTAAATTTAAACAGTTTTTAAAACAGGTACGACAAGATAGTGCCCTTTTATAGGCAAAATTAATTATTACAAACAGGAATAACGAAATATCTCGTGGCGCAACCAATGTTTAAGAAAATTAAACTAAAACGAAAAATATTCTGCAGAACAAATGATTGAAAATTCATGGTTGACGCTATTTTGCGATCCACACTGTGCTACAATGCTACGTGAAACATCGTTTCGATGAAAGCGAAGGATCAAACCTTTCGTATCGTCCTTCACCAACCAACCATTTTTGGAGCCGTTCCGTGTAGAACTGTACTGTATCTTGATTCATCCCACATAAATTCAACTTAAGCTTAACGCTTTTTAACGTCTGCGATAGTACCCTACACGATTACGCTAATCCCTCCGAGAACGCCATTGCTGTCTCCTACGTTTGCTTGATGCGAGGACGATTGATATCCCACGTGAAATTCGGAGCGCTCACTAAAGGCACAATAATTCCATGCTCACCTGTTCCAGTACGATCGGTGCATTTTGGCAGGCCATGTGTAGCAGGACGAATTGATGAAATTCCAGCGACTTGCGAAGGGCACTCGAGAACTGTTCGGACTGCCCCGGTGGTTCGTGGTCCATATTCACCGTTCGCACCGGAACGCTTCCGGCCGTCAATTGCGATAAAACCTGGTAAATGAGCAGTAACTTTTGGTAGCATGTGAAAACGATACCCATTTTCAGGCCTTTATGATCCCGGAAAAACTGGTAAACCAATGCGGCCACCGGTTCGTCGTAATCGTCATTTTTTATCGTCCCACTGCTAGCCGTTGACAGCACGGCCGGAAGGATTGCACACAGAAGGCACCACACGACCAGCCGTATGTGAGGCAGATGCATCATCATCAATCGGGTACGCTTTTTCAAATCCACTCGCGACTTCCCTGGTACACTGTGGGGATATTCGTTCAGGTGGTTACTATTTATACCGGATCAACCAGAACCGAAGCGGGGCAGCAATTGCTTCATCATTTTTCAACCGCAATCGCTGACGGAACTTGTCCATACGTAATGATTTGCTGGCAATAAGGTGCGCCAAAAAGCCGTACGCCAGTAACAAACGATACCACCGCTATACGCATATATTGGAAGAAAGATCATTTAGTTGTCAAATCGATTTACGACCACGAGAACTAAATTACTTCTCAATTGAACATTTCGATGCAGAAGCTATTGGATGACCATTTAAAATGTAAAGCATTCAAAACGAGATTAGTTCGGTGAAATTAAGAAGTTTGCAATAATGAAAGAAATATAAATTGAAGAAACAGATTGAGCTATTATTCAAACTGCGTTTGGGGGGTAAACCATACGATGGGTAATTTTAGATCCGCCTTTACCACGTAAGTGCAGCTAAATGGCAAATGTTTGATGATCTCTACATGGACTTCCAAAAAAACTCATTCCTTGACCAAGTTTAAAGTGTGTCTTAAATTGTTTCTAAATATAAAATTCAATTTGCAATCGTGTTGGCAAATATTTTATTTTATTTTTTCTTATTATTTTTTTGGTTTGGCTTTTCTTTAATATTTTTTTGGTTTTTCCAGCGTTCCCTCCAAACACAGAAGAATAGCAGAAGACAACGTTCTTCAAAATCAAAATTTCATTAGTAAATAGTAAAATGAATCTGTTACTTTAAAGATAGTTCTAAAATTACCCGAAAGGTTTATTAATAGAAAAGTAATTTATAGCTATCCCGTATTAACTTTATGCTCAATACAATTCTGCCGAAGAAAGAAATGAAAAAAACAACTGCTTATTTACGTTAATATCATTTTGGTTTATTAGATAACCTTTTCCTAGCGTTACATTAAGATTCGTGATGGATTCAATTCGGAGCTATTTTATTGTAGTCAATGATCGGTTTTTGGTTTACCTTCAAAACAATTGAACATAACTAACTGGGAGGGGGATTTCCAATTCGCTCGCCAACTGCATGGCACATACCGTTTTACCTAAATTTCACCTGATTTCCGTATCTAATAGCCGTGTATTAGTAGAACTATGTAAGAACACAATGTCATAGGACGCTGGTGTTTACGGAAAGGATTAAACTGCGTTAAGTTTGTCGAAACACCTAGCCATGCTTTGTAAATTGAATTACATAAAAAATGGTAGAACAAACATTAAATACAACAGAAAGAGGTAAATATTCATTTGAGAATTAAATAACCGAATGATATACGAGAAATTTTAGTGGACAAAGGATACTCGTTATTAACTATCGACATCCTATAACTTGCGTTACACACAAACACACATCAAATAGTTGTGAGATTTGATTTGCATCGAACCGAACCCCTGAAACGGCACATGTAACGCGCGCCCGTGAGTAGCTGCTAGTGGTTTCAATGAATGCATCAGCTTATTTCGAAACATGCTACCGAAGATTGTTACACCTCGTGTAGGGTTTTTGCGTATGTGATGCATTGAACTTGTTTCGTGGTAGTAGTATATAGTAGTTAAACCGAGAACACATGAGGGGGGACACCGGACCGACAGGCGTGTTTCGAAGCAGTTTCTGAATATTTGGAATCATTAAGCACACACAGACGGCACAGAGTTTTGCTGGTGCACCGACGGTACACTGACGGACGTGCAGCTGCCACCGTAGTGCCATGCCACGGCTACCCTCCTTCCAAAGAGATTCGATGTGTCGACCGGATCAGCTTATTATCGATGTCGTCCCAGGTACGCCTTACAGTGAGGACATGTATGGTGTACGTCCATACACTCGTCGATACAGCACGGAATTAAGCAGCATCCTAGCCAGCATCTAAAATTAAACGTTAAGAAAAAAAATTTATTATAAGTGTGTATTTTTTTGATAAGCTTCGTACAGTTCCTACTGATTGTGTGCTTCTACAAAAAGGTACCATGTGCATAATTTTCCATAAAATAGGTAATTGCGAGATAACGACAGTTTTCCAGATGTGTTCTTTCACAATTCCGTACAAAAACAATACTTTGAAAAAAGCGAAACATTGGCCGACCGCGTTGAGAATCTGCACGGGCTCTTAAGCACGCGGTACGAATTCTTATTTACTGATTACCGTCTCGCAATGCAACTAAACTACACATAAAAATCCAAATATGTTTTTTTTTCAATCCTTATCTAAAACTGATTTGGGCTCTGCAACAATCAAGCGGTTACGTAGATTAGAAAATCAGCATACGAGCTACCCCTCAACGGCGTGAGTCAGAATACCAATCATGACCAGACCCTCCCATGTACGAGAGGACTGACTATCCACAACGGGAACAAGTCTAAAAAGCCCAATATAGATTCGCGTCTAATTTGTAAGTCTAGTTATAAGATTTATGCACGCCATAAGGCGAGATACTATGTATGTTACTAAATTTTAAATTAAATTTAAATAGAAATTAAAATAGGTAGATACGACCGAAGACGAAGAGAAGCACGCCAAGAAGAAGAATCTAAAGTTGATTAAACGGATAAAAAAACGATGAGTCTAAGATTGAAAAAGAATTCAAAAGTCTTCCCAACAAAATGACTCTATCGCGCACGTGTGATCTAACATGTGGCTTTGTATAGCATAAAAAAAATCAAAATTTAAAAAAAGAAAGCCATTTCAGTCAGGATATATTCCATATCCAACCAACCAGGAGTTTAAGATAAACAACAGCGGAGAAACGAGGATCCCGAATGATATCCGTTGGTTAAAACTGTTGGAAATGAGGACCGCATTCAAAATGCTATCGACTTTCTTTCACACGAGAATTAATGTTGATGAAAATTGACTGTAGCAATGATACCACCGATAGCATTTCTACAAAGAAATAGAGTGTAAGCATAAATAAATTTCAGCAAACCGTTCTTACCCGAACAAAGCGATCAGAAATCCGGAAACGTAAGCTATCATGCCCGGCGATGTCGTCGTCTGAGTGTTAATTTCTGCATGGCAGCTCGGACATATCATGTGGGTCGACTGGGGCCCTATGGGGACCACGGTGGTCACAATCTGTGCACCGGTCAGAATGGGCTGCTGTGGCGTAAAGGGGGCAGACGGTGGGACGCCACCTACGGCTTGCGCGTAGCTCGGCGGAGCGGACTGTGGCGGGACAAACCCGTACGGTGGTGGGCCGTCTTTGCTCATCTGTGGGGAAAACCGAAACAACAGGTTTGATTAAATGGTGACGAACGAATCTTATCATGGGTTGCTGGGTTTCATCTAGATTTTCGAACCGCAATTCACTTCTCCGTGATAGCGATGGTTTGAACAATTCAACGATAACCGTATGACGATATTCCTCCCCTCCAATTAGTGTTGTTTTTGTCCGTGACAGAACACGCGATGGTTATAAACATTTTCATTAGCTCTGCTGGGTAGCGTTCATGTTCGTTCTACTCCCACAGGGCAACTGCACCTGAGACAAACGCGTGACAAACGCAGCAAATAGGATTTAGTTTTTACTCCTGTTATCCTCATTTTTCTTTGCATTGATAAGTATTATTTTGGGACAAGAAATGGAAGCATATGCATAGTATGTAACGGAGAAATAATAATGCCGGAGAAAACCGTTGATCTAAATCTAAATTTATAAGTCTCGTATGAGACCTTGTAGAGAAGGTTGAAAGTGATGCTGCCAATGAAAATAGGAACATGCTTTTCAATAGATGTGTTTAGCTCCTCGACGTTGGATTGATTCCTGCCGGACAATCCGTGCCTGTACGATAAGGGTAATCGAAAAACCGAACCATGGTTAACGATCCCAGTCATCAAAAGTCGGTCCAGAAAGATCCCGATACGTTGGACGTACATATTGGTCGATGCGATGTGTAAATTATCAACCAAATTTCACAACACAGCTCCCCCACTCGCACACACACAAGGTCAGGAGAATTCTTTTTTCAGCAACGCGTTTCCATTGCCTGCTCGAAGGTCTTTTCGACGTCGAGGCGTCGTCAGCCGTTCTGTAAATGGTTTGCAAGCGCGATCGCGCTTCTTCGCTCCGCCACGATAATTAACGTGTGCGTTTGCATATTTGTTGCCACCCGTTTGTTATTTTAATCAATAACCCAGGTGAGCTTGATGAGGCCCACACAGAGTAACACAGAGTTTCCGATCGAATGCGGCACCAATTGCCAGCGCGTTTGTTGACGTAATTTACCAGCAATCGTTGTTCCTGGAACACCGCTGGCCCTCGACAAACTCAATGACCGTGTCGTCATACTGCATTTGATTAGGGAACAGAATGTCCGCCTGGATCTACACAATGCACTGCGGCCAACATTGAACCGAAGCTTTACCGCCCGATGGAAAATGATTAGCAAAAATAGATTCATTCGGTAAACTTTGACTCCCAAACCACGGCCACGGATGGGTAAACTTTCTGCATTCTGCGTAGTTTACCTTTGTAATAAACTCGTTCTAGAAGAAGCTATGCAAGCTGCTCGGTCTGAACGAAGACGATTTCGATCGTTTTGCTTCACTCTCCGCAGGCAAGATGAAATGCAATTGCTTGAACCAAAACTCGTAAGCACTTTGTTGTATTTAACTGCCCTACACGACGTTGACTAACCACTCGAGGGCTAGGAGAACGAGAAGCTGGCACGCACTTCAATGTTTCTTGTGTTTCTACGTTGCTGCATATGACTTCATTGCTTATATTTTTAGCGCTGTTTCGCGTTTCTTTTTTTTTCGTTTGATCCACTCCTCACCACATTCCCCTCGCTAACCATTCCTGCTTTTTTTTACTGTTTAGAATAGTGTTGGCAGAATCGGGACTCAAAAGACTCGAAGATTCGATCCCTAGAGGGATTCTAAAGATTCGAGTCCCATTTGACGGATTCTAAAGATTCGAATCCCATTTGACGGATTCTAAAGATTTGATTCGATTCTGACTTGATCCAAACTCTTTGAATCGACTCACAATGATTTGAGTCGAATTAGTCACATAACTAGTCAATCTAGAGACAATGTAATTGATTTAAGTTTACTCAAATCGAACGCTGGGTAGAATGTCCAATGGAGATAGATTGAGTTTTTTGCACGATTTGCAAGTTAGGCTCTAGAAAAATTCCTGGAACCTATTTTTTACAAAGAAATACAGTAGAATGTCCATTATCCAAGTTGCTCTACGTTGAGTAGCAACTCACAACCCATTTAGCCCACGGATCTGAATGGATGGTTCAGATCAGGACCAGACCATTTTCACCAGATTCTGAATCGTATTCTGGGGATTCAGATTAGGATAAACAATTTCCAGACCGACATTGAATCAATGGTTACGTCGAGATCTCGCTGTCGCGACTGTTTCTTGGTTTGGGAATCGGATTTGATTCGATTTACCCACCACTAGTAACAAAACATCCGTTGGAAAATGCAATTTTACAAACTTCGGTTCGATGGCCGGTTATTCTAACTTCTGAAAAGAAGAGCGGGCAGTTCTGAAGAGAATTTTTTTACCCCAAAATAACGCCAAAATTTCTCGTTGGGATGTTCGTTCCGCGATAAAGTCCCCACCGGGAAAGTGCGGAAAAACATCACAAAGGACTTGCTTCATTGTTTCAGTGACCCACGATGGATTCAATTTGAATGATAACACTGTCATAATTGTTTTTGAAACATAATAAATGCTACTCTTCTTGAAATAAACTCGGGTAAATCAGTTAACCTGTGGTCACAGCTTTGCGCAACCGCATGCGGTTGCGTTTTTGATCTGTCAAACGAGCACAGCTTTTTGCCAAAAATAATACTTTAATGTTTGAATATACCACACACTTGAATATATGAGCATACAATCTCATTAAAGTCTACTAGGAACAAAATTTACTGTTGACATATAAAAACGCAAGAGTCTGCGGCAAGAATCAAACTCGTTTGATTTTTTAGTACAGAAACCGCAAGGTCTTGCGTCTGCGGTGACAGCCCATGACAGCTCCTATCTCTCCCATGGGAAAAAAACGCAACCGCATGCGGTTGCGCAAAGCTGTGACCAGGGGTTTAGTCTTCATATTCCCAAAAAGGACTAGATTGTTCGTGTTGTTTGAATACAATTAGAGGTAAAATCCCAAATGAAGCCCCCCCGGCGCCGCATCGTCATCATTTTTTCCACGTTTGCGCCTGAAAGTTATGCAATAGGTGGCACATCAATTCAGTTTGAATATTTGAACCGTTGATGTTCCGTTAGAAGCTGTAATGATTTGAACTGATCGGTTAAACTGAGCAAGATGGACATCATAAACCAATGAGTCGGAGTGAAAAAATGAGTATGAAACGGCGGCGCGCCCGCAGCGAGCGTAGCGAGCGGACTGCGCTAGGTCTACCGAAAAAGGGAGTTTGTTATAAATTTGTGAAATAAGGGGGGCCCGTGGGCCCCCCTCATACCGCACCCCTAGGTTGATGGCGTAGCCGAATTTTCATACACTCATGCAAGTTATGCATGAGGGAGTTTATGTTGTACATCCTTTCCAGTATAATAATCATCTTTAATTTAACGAGATTTCAATTCAAACGGTTCACACAACGGCATTTGTTTCACCAATTGCATACCTTTAAGGTACATCTGCTCACAAATGGTGTAGCCACGACAGCGATTTTGGCTGGGGGGGGGGCTTCATTTGGGATTTTACCCAATTAGATTTGAATCGAAAGATTCGAATCCCTGTGGGGATTCAGTTTCTCCATCACTAGTTTAGAAGCAACTGACAGCTGTATCTGGGAAGTTGTCAAATGCTTCAGTGCCACAGTATACCTTCAAAGATTTTCAAAAATTTACGTAAATTTAATTTTTTCCATAAATTTTTCAATTCAAAACCTAAAGTAAAAGATGAAGAATAATTTATAAATGAGGAGCTTTCATAAAACATTTTTGAACGCAACGCCTGTGGCATTTACTTTCGTTGCATATTGTGACATTTGCACATTTGACAGATGAGGTGAAAACATGTGTAAATATTGCCGATTCTGCATATTTCGGGTTGTGAAAACACCGTCGTGGATATCTTCCGCTAAATAAAAGTCTAGCACGGAACGTGAAAATGTGTAGTGTGGATAATACTAACCGAATTGCTGCTTTCTTGGATGTGCCGCTAGGAAAAGTCGGATACAATTCCGAAAAGGTGAGGCACGATTATCTACTTGAAAAGATGACACCGTTTTGACCCTTTGGCATTGGTCCCTTCTAGATCCTTACCAGGACCAAATCCGCACAGGAACCGAGCATTTCGGGATTTTCATCAATCATCCAATCTCTTGTAAGGGAAACAAAGAAACCGGCTGTAAAGCAGCTTCACTCCGACTTCGAGGTTGAATGCCAAATACTGCAATGGTTGGATTATGCCGTGCTGTTCGTGGCACCATCCAACAAGGATAAACATGCTGCTAAAAGCTTGCTGGAGGTAAGTAACTGGCAGTCTTAACAATACGAAACTGGTTGACCCCTGAACTGTGTGTTTTCTACTTGATAACTTCGTAGGAACTAAATTACTACTTACAAAGTAGGTCCTATTTGGTGAATGATTCTCTCAGTGTGGCCGATGTCGTAGTTTTTCACACAATACACGAAACCATGGTAGGTAAATCAAATTGTTAGTAAACTGGATTCAAGTGGTTAAAAATCCTCTTTTTACCCGTTTTAGGCTAATCTGCAACCATTAGAAAAAGAAAATTTCTTAAATGTTTCCCGTTGGTTCCACCATTTGCAACATCTTGCAGAGGTGCGCCAAGGAAAGCATCTTCTGAACTTCTCCACCTTACAACTGTTGGAATGGGCCACCGGTACTCATACTTAAGCTCGAAACGAATCTAATCTATCATCTGCCGCTGCATCGACTTTGAATTTTTGTGCTGTGTAGAAGTTTAAATACCCATCCAACTGCCTCTCAAGTTGATTTGCAATAAATTATGTAAAATATGCATTCAAATTTCCTTTCTTTCCAGAAACAAGAAAACAATTTCCGTGTATAACGACCCCCTTTTAGTTGATCTAAAAAAATGATCAAAGTCCTATTAAGGGTGTCGTTATACACCGGTAGTAACTTTTCGATTCGATCATAGAGTGGAAGTTAAAACACGTATAACATCGTTACAACTGATGGACATTAAAAGAAAAAAAAATTAAATTTTTTCATAAACATTGAATAATTTTTTTGGGGGGGTCTTACACCAAACACGGAAAAATGCAAATTACATGCAAATTGACTTAGTCCAAATCTGATGAATCCCTTAGCCTGTTGTCCGAGAGAAAGATGCCCAGAGAGAGGAAAGTCCTTTTAGGCTGACCTGAGAGGAACTGAAGTCGTGGTAGGCCTAAATTGGGATGGAAGAATGGCGTAGGATCGGGTCCGCGACAGCCGAGCGGTTACGCTATTTAGAAAATCGACCCACGAGCACCTAAACCCTCGACCGCGCGGGATCCCCACCAAGACCGACCCTACCCACGTACTCAAAGGATTCAATTAGTGTAAGTCCTTAATGGGGCAGACATGACCGAAGACGGACGTTACGTTAAGAAAGAAGAAGTCCGCAAAACCAGGATACGGAATTGGACCAGTTTTGGCGAGCGACCGTGCATTTTCGGATGCAGCTTCTTCAGGCCAAAGGCCGTTCAGCGGTTGTAGCGCGCCAATTGAGTAAGTAAAAACCAATATCTACAAATACCTTCTCCCCTTACATACATCCCTTTATTTAGTTTCAAACGGCCATGCCGTATTAATGCTTCTTCAGCATTCTTGCTTGTCTTGCTCGGATACTCAGTGCCAGGTACTTAGCCTAGTAACCGCCCTAATGAGCAACGACATATAACATGATCAACAACTACTTATACTAATCTACTATCGTTGGTTTATAACAAACAATCAAAAAGTAGGTGAATCCTAGTGTTTGCAATTGTTTTTATTTCAATAGGATTCCAACCTTCTAGTTATGAAAAACAAAAATTAAAATATCGGTTTTTAGTCAAATACTTGACAATTGATTCCTTCATCAATTAAGAAATTAAGAAAATTGATTCAGTAGCAAAGGCAGGCATAGAAAAAATACTTAACTCTCTATCTTCAGAACAAATTTACAAACGTAATTTTCCATGAATGAAACTTATCCAGACGCTTGACTCATGTAAAGCCTCCATAATGGCCATATACCACAATTTCATTGCATCCGAGCGTAACAGATCGTAAACGTGTCCCGCCATGCCGCCGCCGTATGTTCAAGAGCATCGTGAAACAAGCCAAATGGTGAATCACTTCGATTCATTCTCCCCACATCGACGTTCCATTAAAGAACGCGCTCTATGTCGCGTCCAAGATCCACTCTTCGCGGGCTCTCGAGCTAAGAAGAAAGAGCAAGCAACCGAATTCAACGAACATCTGCATTCCGGGTGTTTGCGCTCGTTCGTGGTTTTGCCTCATCCGTTTGCTCAGCTTGCCACCACTTCCACCCCCGGCTCGCGGCCCCACTCGCGCTATCAGAGCACACGCATCTGTTCTTCACGGCATTTCTCCAATATGCGCGATCATCCCGCGTGCCGCCATTTCGGTGGTTTCGCGTGGTGTATACAGTTTTCTTTCCGGCCATACTTATGACTTATCTTAGCCGTTGGGGAGGAGAGTGTTTGTGTGTGCACCCAATGGGCATGGGGCACCAGGCATACACTATGCATAATCACGCGTCCCGTCCGCGCGAGAGGTTCTTATGCGCTATACGAAGTGGCTTAAGCTTCCCGCGCCCGATCTTGACCGCGTCTCTTTCCCTTCGGCGGTGGCCCGGCGTTTTGTGGCGCCCTAAATTCTTAACTCCAGTACTCTCACTTTCATTCGCTTGGATGCAGTTTGCGTTGAAACGTGATCGCGAGCGAATCGATGATGCTGATCCGTGGCCCGACTGGCGCTGCTTTATCACAACAAACCGCACCACCGACAGCAACGGTTTCCGCATTTCGGTATCAATATTTAACATTCGTTTGTCAATCATCCGCGGGTTTGATTCGTGCGTGATTGTTACACTTTATTCCTCGGTGGGATCCGAAGTGCTTGAGGCCGATCTTGTGAGATCTGAAACTGTGAGTGTGTGTTTAACGGCGAAAATCTAGTATAGAAACCGTTTTTCCACTGCTGGAGAGCATTTTCTGAGATTTATAATAGTGTTTGCAGTGCGCAATGCATCAATAGGGCCGATTGTGCCGTTCTAAAGCATGAGTGTTGAAGTCACATGTGGTTTCCATCGCCGTCGTTGAGTAGTAGTGCACCACTGGAAGATACTATCCAAGTGAACACACCATTCCGCTATGATGGCCGGCAGCAACAGGGCGCTGGGAAACCTCAGCGATACGTCCGACGGCGAGCTGCTGAAGGATGGTGTATTCTGCTCCAAAGAAATATCGATCGTGGCCGCCTCGAGCGCCACCGTCATCGCCGTGCTCGGAACAATCGGTTTGTTTGTGTGCCTCTATTTATATCCCGCGTACTTGTAGTGCATTAGCCCTCCTAAGCCCTCCCAACCCCCCTCCGTGACCGTTTCCGCACTTGAAATCAACGCATTTCCGTTTCAAACCACTTCAGGGAACGTGACGACGCTGTTGGCACTCGGGCGCAACCGGGCCGTACGCAACCGGCGTCGCCAACCGACGACGGCGTTCGTGCTGTCGCTGGCCACGGCCGACCTGCTGTTCTGCGTTGCCGTGATGCCACTGATGGCCCTACGCTATGCCCGGCGTCGGTGGCCCTTTTTCGACACTTCCGGCGCGTACGATAGCGTCTGGTGTCGGCTATTTCCGGTGGCACTGTACGGCACGGTGGCCACCTCCGTGCTGAGCCTGGTGGCGCTGACCGTCAACCGGTACGTGCTGATAGTGCACCCGAGCTGGTACGGTACGGTTTACCGGCGTCCCGGGGTGGTTCCATTGCAGCTAGCCTTCTGTTGGGCCATTCCTTATGGATTGATGGTGAGTGGTGTCCGTTCTATTCGATTTCTAATTAAAAAAATATATTGAAATATGCTTTTCACTGCTATATGTCGCAAAGCAGGGGGTATTCGTAAAGGCATTTGACAAAAAATTCATCTACATAATACTAATAAAACTGTATTTATACTGTGAATGAAATGGAAATTAAGTGGAATTACCGTAGGATTTTACTTCTATTAAAACTATTTCAAACTAATGCTTTCTTTACTTTAAATAAAACATTAAAACCTCCCCAATGAACTTGCATAATGTTACAGAGCTGCAGCTTCATGAAATCAAATGAAAATTCATTATCCAGTTTCACGATAAAAGCTATCATAATTTATGGTTTTGTTTTATACATTTGAATGTTTATTTTTCCTAAGGCAATGCCACTGTTTGAATTCTGGGGCCGTCTTGGCTTCGATCGTCGAACCTTCTCCTGCACAGTGCTACCGTCGGTCACAGCCTTCGGCCGGTTCTCGGCCAGCCCGAAAAAGTTTATCTTCATCGTGGGCTTCGCCCTGCCTTTCTGTGCCATCGTGTTGTGCTACACGGCCATTATAGCCGCTGTACGACGGCAACGGCGTAACATGCAACGGCATGCCGCCAAACGGCCAGTTCAGACGCCGGCTTCACCCAACGCAAGCATGGCCGCCAGCAACGACGACGACGAGCGGCACCTAACACGGACGACGGCCGCAATATTCGGATGCTTTATGCTCACTTTTCTACCGCTTACGATAGCCAACGTGTTGCTGGAGGATGCCGACAGCGTTGGCGAGGCCGGCGATCTGCACGTCCTGGCGTCCATTCTCACGTGGCACTCGGCCGTACTTAACCCATTCATTTATGCGCTGGGTAGCCGTCACTATCGGTTAGTATAACAAACTATTTATACTTTATTTCGAATAAAATATTTTTTAAAACTATAAAAGCGTAGAGTCGTCCAACCTTCATTTTAACTATAATTTTCAAACATCCTTTAAAATGTTTAAAAAAAATCATTTCACTCAATTTTTTGTTAAAGATGCTCCTTTTAATTTTTTTTAATGTCCTTCACAGCAACGCGTATTGGGCCGTTCTACGTTGCCAGGATTGTAAAAATACAAAGCCGCATCGTGTGTTGCCTAGGCAAACCCATGCATCGACAATGTCCCCAGGATTGCCAAAAGCGACCAAATTTCGTACCTCCAACGGAGATATGACGGGAAGCGGTACACAAACTAATTCTGATGTCTGAAAACCACCTGCTAGATATAGTGTAAATTTAAATTTAAAAAAAATCTGAACCAAATAAATAAATCTCATGTTAACCATTCCTTCGACACTTTCTCTCCACTTATTTAAGCGCACGGATTGCAATGGAAAAGGAAAAAGAGAAGAAGAGTTATGATGATTCCAAAAACATTATTAAAATCATAGTAATAGTTAATTTTATTGTGTAACTTTAAAAATATATAGGAAAAAAGTAAAATTATTTTTATTTATTTGAAAAACAGTTTTAACATCAGCTGCAGCTCTAGTAAAAGAACGTATCAAAGAGACGATCCTCGAGCGTCAGCTCAGTGGCTTCAGTAATGCGACGTTCCATTTGCTTCGTTAGTTGTGCTAAGAGATACGTATGCGGTTTCATCACTTGCAGGAACTCCGACCGGTCTAGTTTGTAAAGTTCGCACACCTCCAGTGCCACCACGGTCACAGCTCTTAGAGCCCCAGCTCGAAACAGTCCGATCGCCCCAAAGTTGGCTCCATCGATCAGGTGACCCAACTCGGTTCCATCCGGCGCGTAAACGGCAGTTGTTCCACTGGCCAGAAAGTACATCGAGCCAGCACCACAGCCAGCCTTTACGATGATGTCCTCCTCGAGCATCAGCTCAAAACGCAGTCGACCGGCGATATCTTCAAGAAGGAATGGTGGGAAGTCGCGGAACACGTCGGCCCTTGTCAGAAACGCCCGAAACACGCCGATTTCCGTTAGCAAACGTCGACGCACGTTGTCCGTGGCATGTGTCAGGATAGGCCGCTCGTCGAAAAATCGGGTTCGAAAACGACATCCAACGTGGCGAGCCATCTTGCGGTTGGTTACAACGGAGTGTCGTTGTGTATGGCAGAAAGCGTCGATTTCGTTAAGCGTTTCATCATAACCGGTATCGCTGGCATCGGCCGTTTGGAGTGAACGAATCAACAGCAATAGCACGTAAGTGGACCAGATCCAGCCTCCAAGCAGTAGCAGCGATTGCATCCATTCGTGCAGAAAATGGTTACCCACGGACAGCGAGTGGCCGCCCTGGAGGCTGATCTTCAGTGTGATCATCAGGGCGCGCAGGTATCGGTAGGGCACCGTCACATTACGTTCAAGATCTTCCAGTTTCATAGCGAAGAACTGCGCCTGTATACCGTCAGGGTGTTCCTGTAAAAAGTGCTTGAAATCATCTGCCTGCATTCTAGCTCGATGCGTGATGGGATAGTGGATGGTATCGCGCTGATGATCGTGCGTCCACAGGATGTCTACGAGGAAGTTGGCCCCAGAAAGACTCCCACCAAGCAGAGACACGGTCAGCAAAGGAACTATGTACACAAGGCAAGTGGTCCAGTGAAGCACGTACAGCGAATCCAGAATGGGTTCGATGAAGCTCAGCTGCCTTCCAGATGTACCAAACATGCCTTGTGCGATGCTTCGGAAGTACCACCCAACCGTCCTAAAGCGCCAGATGCACAGCAGATACAGGTAGACCACTAACGCCAGATACACCAGTGCAGCATCCTGGTAAAAAGCACGAACCAGTTCATCCAGCAGAACGACGTACGGTACGATGAGCAGAAGTCGATTTGCCACGTTCCACCAGCGTAAACGGTAGCGAACGATCTGACCGGGATCTAGCACCACCACGCCGTCCTCAGCAACGTATCCCGTAACCAGCTTCAGCACAAATTCTATCCCCAATACCATGCAGAATCCTACATCGATTAACTGCAGTCCTCCGAGTATTCCAGGAGCAAGATGAGGTGCGAAGGCGAAAGTAAAAGCCAGCAGAAGTAGATGCAGCGTCAGAACACAGTAGATCACAGCCTCCCAGCATTGCCGGAAGCGGCTAAAAGGATGTACGATAAACGGGGGCAAATCACACACGAGCCGTTCGTTCTCGGCCGAAATCTTCGTACGGCTGCGGTAGTAGGTGCATGTTTCCGGGTGCGTTGGTGACACGAGCAACAGCGTTCGAAGATACCGAAAAAAGCGAGTGGAAAGTGAGGTACCTGGGAGTATCGGCGGAAGGTGTGTTTCGGAGCCATCCGCACGTAGTGCCCCGGGAAGGGAACAACGATGGCCGGTCGGTTTAACTTTACGTTTCATTCGATATTCAGTAACTTCCGCTACAATGGAGGTGACAAAATGAACGGATCACTTTTTAAAACGGATTGCTATGCTTATACTTTTCAGTTTCTTGTTTATTAACAGTATAGTGACCGATGTGATAAACTATAAAAAGTATAATAATAATTATACGATTTACTAAAACGTTCTTACATTTTCAAAAATTTATTTGATGAAAAATTCCCTTTTAACTGAATGTTTAAAAACAAACGCAGGAATTTCTCTTTTTTCTTTTCGCGTTTGCATTTTGACGTACGCGAAATGTTCAAAATAATAAACAAACAACAGAGTAAGCGATAGAAAATAGAAAGAGATGCAAATAAAAACAATATCCGCAATCCCACGCCTTAATGTGTCAGTCGCCATTAAACACTCAAGGCATTTGGTTGATATTGATCCGTTCTGGCTTCGGTGGTTGTGAAAAGTATGGCGCAGTAATTTGTTAATTACAATCAATTGATTATAATTAACCCACCCACAAGCTTCATAAGAAAGCCAATCGTTTCTGAGAAGTGTAGTAATAAACAGCGATCTTCAGCCCATCGGAGGTTTTGTAGGTCCTCTTTTTGTATCCAAATTGATCACCTGAGATCACCTTTAATCTTGCATTCCAACAAAAGGTATGAAGTAAGCGTTATTTACATACTTGATGTAAAGCAGGATTTAAATAGAAGTGATACATGATGTGTAATTAACAATTCTAGCTAACTTCTTAGTCCGTGTGACACGATGTCTAATCGTTCGTCGAATAGTAAGCCTGACAACAACTCCAAGTCTAGGAACAGCAACAGAAACACCAATAACAACAACAAGGCTTCCAAGGATGGTGTTGATTTCCAGTATCATCTTTACTATTTCATTATTGGCCTTTGCCACGACAAATATAAGTACTCTGCTCTATATGAAGGAGATATGGCAACGTATGGCGCCCTGGATGATGTGATACTGAAGATCAAACAAAAAGATGGTGTCTCGAGTCCGGAAGCATTATACTTTATTCAAGCGAAACAATTTCAAAGCAAGGAGAGAAAAATATCGCTTTTCGATTTACTACACCCGAAAGATGGCTTCACCAAATATATCGAGGCATACAAAACGTACAAATTGTCAGAAACGTGCATTAAAGATGGTCTACCAACGCAAATGATCTACTGGACATCGCTGGATATCCACAGCACCACGAAGCAACTCATGGATGTGTTTCAGGACAGTGAAGACCATTTGAAAATTATAAATGTTGCTGATACATCGCAGATAGAGAAATACTGGATTAAAGATTGGAAAAAGCTGTTCATCTTTGAAATTGCTTCAAAATTAAAGGACTGTGCGGAGTCAAGTGGAAAACTCACTGAAATTCAGCAATGTAAATGTGAATCCCTTGCTCAAATGCTTGTTAAGGAAGTAGTAGAGCAGGTACCTCCTGAATACGAAGAGGACAAACCGAAATTGAAACTACGCAAAGCGTTTCTGTACCGCGACACCAGTCTTTCAGAATATGCTACAATACTTCGCGATTGCTACGATTTGGCTTATCAGACAGGGGGTAAAAAAGCTGACTGGAGCAAACTGGAAGGAAAGACCTTCGATGATATCTTCGGGGTAAACTTCGATGCTGACATAGATAACACGGAGAGTACGTTCGAGTACAAAGGCTTAACCGAACAGGAGTTGAATTGGTTTTTTGAACATTTCATATACTACGTCAATGTACCAAAAGGTGAAAAAATGGTTACATGTTTGAACAATCTGTACAATGGAAATTTCAATGAACAGATTTTTGAAAAATATTTAATCCCCAAAGGAGACGTTCATTTGGGTTTCGTACGTGAATCTTTAATCGATTCAATAATTCAAACAGTTAAAATAACTACCGAGCTCAACGTGGCACCATTAACAAGCATAGAGTTTAGCGAATGTAAGGAACTCCAAGATATAATTGGATCATTATTTAATCCCATCACAGAACAACAATTGTTCCCAGAGCATCAATTGACCATCATAGCAAAAACTCACATCGATTGGACCGTTTCGCGAGTTCTCAGGGAGGTTCGAAAAATGCCAACCACATGGATTGTTGTTCAGGAAAAGGATGAAAAAAGAATTAATGATGCTCTGCAAACTGTTATTCACGGTGAGATGCAGACTATTATTGCGGTCGATTTAAAAAATCCTCCAAAACTACCCAAGCAATTACGACTGATTTGCATCTTATCACCCGATTCGAAATACGCCAAGGGCAGCTTCTTTGAAGATCAAATTAGTATGAACGATATAGAAAAAGTACATTTCGACCAGTTTGGAGACAAAACATTTATCATTGACGAAAAAGAAATCAAATTTTCTGAGTGTTGGAGCAAGAATACGATAAACGATAAAATAGAAACCCTCGCTGAACTATACGACCTGAGCAAGTTGGAAGTAAAGTCCGACGTTTACGACTACAATGAAAAACATTACATAGAACGGGAGCTGATCGAGAAAAATCGAGTCGTGGCGCAAAGTGCGTTAACGTCGGACCAGTCTCAAGCGATTTCTATTATAAGTGATACAGCAGGCCAGGGAAAAACCATAGAACTTTTGCGAATTGCAAAAACTGCGCCACCGGATACAATTACCTTGTTCTTCAGGGCTAAAACTATCGCAAATGTAAAACTATCTGGAAATGTAAACGCGTACCAATGTCTGTCGAAGCTGCTCCACATCGAGCCAAGGAGTTCGTTGACGGATGAAATCGTTCTACGGTGCCTTGAGCAAAGCACCGTGCTTCTGCTGGTCGATGGTTTCGATGAAATCGTGGAGGACTCTCAAACACTTGTTGTAAAGTTTATGAAGTGTGCTTTGCAACAAACATCTTGCTCCCTTATAATAGCCACGAGAACGGAATCCAAATCCAAGCTGGAGTCTGCTTTCAAAAACGCCAAATGTTATACGCTGGGCAAATTCGCTTATGATCAATACTTTGAGCAGCTATGGATAAAAGATAGGACCGAACCAGCGACAGAAGTGTTAAGAAGCAACTTAAAATATTTCATTGAAAACTTTGATACCGTGCTTAAACGCGCCGGATGTAAAATCTTTCTCGAAGTCCCACAGTTTTGCCGAATCATGGGAAGTATCTATCAGGAGCGAATTGGCAAAGAAAATTTTAAATTGCACAACAACTACGAAATCGGCGCCATCTACGATGCGTTTGTTCAGAGTCAGTTCGCAAATACATTCGAAGGCTATTTTGACGAAAGAAAGCTGAAGGACCTAATGGCCGTTAGAGTTTTGAAAGAGAATTTCTATACAAGGCACATGGAATTGGCATATTACAATCAGTATAATCGATGCAGGAAGGTTAATCTGTTTAAGGACCTAGTATATTACGACTTGATAATGAACCAGGATGATCAATACGAATTTATTCATATTACCGTCATGGAGTATTTCCTGGTCCGTTACTTTATGGTGGAAGAAATTGGTGAAAGCAACAAAGTTACTTTCTTACGGTTTTTGGAACGATATTTCTGCGTTAATCGGGTTAATATCGCGGACAAGTTTATAGATTTCTTTTTAAGCAATGGAACATGCTATAATCAAACCGAAACCAGAAGAGACGTTATATTAAAGTATCTACAAAGCAATCCCAGAAACCTTCCCGCATTTGTTAGGACTACCTTAAACAACGCAACATTTAATACGCTGAAGCTTCTCTTAACCGTCTCCCCCGAACCGATGCTGTTGGACCTGTGTTTCCGATTCGGATCAGTAAAGCAAACCAACGACGGTAAAAAAGGAAAAGGAATGGGTGCCACCTACGACGAGTCCATCGACAATGAGATCAACCTAAAGCGCCTTGGTGAAAATCAAATGATTCTTTTGCTGCAGGCCCTGGAAGAGAGCTGCAGTGACAGACCAAAGATTATAGAAAATGTGCTGTTCCCAACCGATCCCAATGAAGAGGACTTTATTGAAGTGTCCCTTCGGAAACCTTTTCCGGAGGTGTTCGATAAAGTAGTCAATTATTGTACCAAAAATTGTATCGAAAAATTTAAAGACCATATAGAGGCCAGGCTCGAGCAGTACGCAGTAGTTATCGTCCAACACTGTTATGCCGAGAACAAGGAACGTATGATTGATAAAATAACGCAACTTTGCAAGGACAAACTTGACGCCGGTACCATTTCGAGTTATTTGAAGAGTTTTGATTTCTTTAAAATTTTGGTGGAAAACATAGAGGTAGTAACTGCTGGCAAGAAATTTATTGAAACAGATCGTCTTAATTTATTGGGAAAAATTCTCTCCATGCTGAGTGAGTTTCTCGACCCGGAAAGTCTAGCCGTGAGAAAGCTGCAAGGTAGGGTGCAAATTATTGCTTTAACAAATGAATCCATCAAAAACCGCTTGAACGAGTGGTTGGATGAATAGTTGTAATCTTTATCCATGGTTATCAGACGTCTGCTATCTATAGACTTTGATGATAGGAAATCCAATAAAGATAAGGAGGCTATATTTATCTAAACTATCCATACACATGCTAGTGGCAACCGCTATGATACTACACAATTGGAAGGATAATCAACATTGGCTTTAACATTTGTGTTAAACTGTTTCGTATAAAATCAAAGTATTAAGGAAACAAGCAGGGCAAGATTCCCCGGTGGTGTAAAATGCACTGACATGTTTGCAGCTGTATTAAGTATTTTGACAAAATGTACAAAAAAATTAAATTCGATAAATAGTTTTAATTAAATAATGGAAAAGGAATCAATGTGTGAAGATTTAGGGTATTGCAAGAAAAAATAATATTTTCGGCTTAAGGGAGGACATTTTGCTTCACATTATAGCGCGAATTTGTGTGAACGATATATTACAAATAACATAGCTTTATTATCGGCAACTGATAGAACCAAGAAATGTCTTAGAAGTTAACTAGGCTTAAATATATATTGCACCAATGACGTATTTAAGTACACCTTCATACTAAAGAAGCAATTGATGATGATCGGTGGGTGAGAATCAAATCAAAATATGATCAAAAAGTGAAAAACGGCAACAGAACAAGTACAAATAAAAGGAATATAACAGTGGCTCGTCAAAAAATCTTAAATAAAAGCTATTTTACTATAACTTATCCACATTATGCATTTCTTCTTTAAATTTTTGTACATATTCATTTGGCTTCGGAAGCGATGTGTTTTCAAAACATTACGCATAAGTTCTATGAAATGATGCACGATGGTTTGCAGATGAAAGCCGCTGTGCCTTGGAGCGCGTTGCGCATACATTATTATCTTGAAAAAACATGAGTTAGTGTGATAACGTTCAAATCCGCTTTTTAAAAACTTCAAGGTTATTAAAGTTTGCATCCAAAGTCCTTAGAAACCTTGATGATGTCAAAATGCTACTGTCAAAATATTGTTCGACGCGTCTACGTAAACAAACTGACGCCGTAGACTGGCAAACATATCGCATTTTCGTGCTACTCCCGTGCAACTTTTCTCTAGAATGTCTAAACAATTCGTAGGGTTCTCCGACGACGATATCTTCAAGATCTCTCGCCAGACAAATGGCAAAGATTCCGGTTGGTATTCACTGACCACAGTGTATGTGTGTGCGAAGATTTGAAATTTGCAGTTCGATTTCAGCGAAGGATCCCCCACGGCCCCATAAACTGCCCAAGGCGCCGCCAGGTGCGGTAAAATTTGTCCCTCCGCCAGCGACGTTGGACACTGGTGCTGTCAGCTATGTCGATTCAAGCATTTATCCGAACCACCCGATACAGCAGGCCGTCGCTTTCAAACCACTGCCCGTAATGATGAACGCTCCCGAGGATGAGTCGATTCTGGTACTGCCCGGTCAACAGGTGGGCAATCAGGTCACGGCACCAACTGCTACCATTGCCACAAGTACACCAGGAGTTGCTGGTTTGAGGCCTATGTTGGCTGAAGCTGTTACTCCTTTCAAAGGCATGTCACTTAAGGATTTTGAGCACCAGCGCAGACTAATGGAAGAGCAGAACCGCCAGAAACGGGAAATCCTTCACAAAGCAATAGAACAGCAGTACGTACTGATTCCACTTTACTGAAAGTCTGAGCATGTTTTTAGATTCATTAACACAAAGCTCTATTTTTACCTATTTTCTTAGTGCCCAGAAAACTGCAGCAGAAGCAAGCAAAATACAGGAAATAAAATCGGAGCTCACCAAGTTGGATTCAGAGTTGGCCTCGGATGTGGCGATTCTACGCAAGCAGATCGATGCTGCCAGCTTGCATTTTTCCAACGTCGAGTAAGTGTGCACAACCATTCGCATGTACTGTTCTTTTAAATCCAACGACTAAATGTATTTTTGTTGTATACTAGGAAAAACTACCTTAACATTGAAAACATGTTTCTCAAGGCGAAAGTGGAGCTCCACCAGGCTCTAGAAAAGAAGGAGTTACTCACCGAACATTTGTGTGCAATCATTTCCCACAACGAGGAACGGAAAGCCCAACGCTTGTCGGAACTGATGGAAAGGGTAGGCATCTCTGTTACCGGGGAGTCCGACGATACACTCAACGGAAACAGCTCATACGCACCCGACACGTCTTCCATACCGGTTGAACCTGACACACCGACTAGGAACTAGTGGCAAATGCAGGCGATAAATGAGCATGTTTTTATTTAACGTTGTGATACACCGGACGCAATAGGTGGCATTACAGCAAAAAAAAGTAACCAAATGCAAAAGCAATCTCTACGGAACAAGGTCCCTTAATCTTATGACGGTACTTCCTCTGTTGGCTAAGGTAGGACAAGGCAATAACTATGTCGTGGGAAAAATCTTGCCTTTATCATTGATATTCTACATTCAGTGTATTTTAATGGTCCCACTTTAATCACAATTAATATTTAAATTAAGGAAAAAACAACATTCTAAAGCAATCTCAATGTTACAACTGCCCCAGTACTCACCTGCACACGTATTAAAATATTGTAGAGTAGCATGATTACGATTTTGAAACATTTTTAAGGGTTTGGTTCCATCGCCGCCCCGAACAGACAATAAAGTTATTCTATTTTTCTTACAAATTTTTTAAATTAAACAATTTTTTTTCTTCTCAACAGAAAAGAAACAGGAAACAGAGTCTTCCTGACGGAAAGAACATGGGTGTTTGAAAAATATATCGAGGAGAGGAACTGATTATTATATTTCAGAGACGCATGACCGAGGAGGTTTAAAAAACAAATTATTTCGATATGGAATTCGAAGGGAAGCAGAACCTAAAAATCCTGGTTCTCATTTACACTTTAAATAATCTTGTATTTGAAACTATGTGAACAGCTCCAACTTTTTGCATAATAATGTGGGAAGTCTGCTTCAAAAGCCATGGGAAAATTAAAACATTTTGAGCTTAATAATAATATTTGTCGGATTGCTTCCGGATAGTGAATAGGATGGAGCCATTTTCAAGTATCATTAACGGCTCCAAGCGAATAGAGAAAACATTCCTATCGATGTTTACGAGTACACCTACGAATCGAACGATTCGAACGGGAAACGTTATCCGAGGGTCGAAAGGAGAAATGAAAAATTTCCTTCCAGGTGCGCGAAAGCGAAATTGAACCATCGCAGAAAGTGGTCCAGCAATGCTCCCGATGAGATTGAAAGCTGCTTCAGCTAGGAAGCGCTAGTGGAATCGGTAAAATGCAACTAATGAGTTGCGCTACTTTGCGCAGATCTTTCTACAGGATTGTGCTGTCACCGGCTCGCTCCGTGACCGTCTTTATGTCCTACAGCTTATCGAAGCCCGCAGGGCACTCGCACGGCCACCTGAATCACATGGTCAGCATGCATGCAGGTCGCTCCCGGTTGCAATCGGAGCCGGATAACTTGCAATACCTGTTTTTTTCTTTCTTCTATAACCTAACGACAAATTACTGCCGACGGCGGCATGCGACACCGCCATCATTAAAACCGCATTCGATCGAGAACGAGAGTTGCAACTACCGATGCAACTGGCGACTCCATCGAAGAAGAACGGCGATGCGAATGCATACGCGGTCGGTTGGTTGCATAAAGTCGGCTCTTGATGATTAGCCTGGACATTACCGTTTGTATACTCGGGACATTTAAAGAAAAATGGCTTAATTATTTCAAATGTGTCAATTTTTGCCAAGGGTATTCCTCTTTACCTGGGACAATAACTCATTTGATGTGTGGTCCGTAGTTTAAATATTTATAAATTACGCAATTTCATCCGTAATTGCTAAATTGCACTTTGAAAACAAACTGGAGTAATGGTAAAAATAATGAAATAGTACAGACATTTTCAAGAAATAATTCAAATATCGCATTTGTCGGTTAAACGTTCCACGAACCGCAAGAAAAATGGTATCCTCTCTTTAAATCACTCACTCTCTCTCTTTCTCTCTCTCATTCTCCGAATAACAGCAGGTCGGGTTTACAGGTGTTCAAAGCACACACGAAGCTTCAGTTGAATTTGCTCCGCGTTCGACGTTGGTTGTGCGTGTGCTTTTCCGGTGCGAAGAATGTGGTTTTAAACGATCCCCCGGTGGAAAAAAACACAAAAGAAAATAGGAAGAATAGTACGAATCAAACGTCTTCTTTGAAGGGTCTGTAAAGAATCTTTGGATTGGTGGGATTTTGCGTCTCAGTTTGGGGTTGTAGCAGCGATAAATGTTGTGCGTTTTTTTTTATTTCCTCCGTTCGCGAACCATTCACAATTTTTCCTCGCCAAAGCGAATTGTTCTAGTAAAGTGTGCAGGGTTTTTGTTTTGTATTTTGGCTAACGTGAGAATATCGTCCGCCTCTAAACACCGAAACGTGCCCGGTGTGTTGCGCTTATCGTGTCGTAACGATTCCCCCCGGCTGAGGCTAGCTGCCTCAAGTGGGGTAGGTTTTATTTTGCCTCGACGGCCAACTATGGAGTGCGGTTCAGTTGGTGGCTTCCCGTCCCTCGCCGTCCGGCCCTCCAGCTCCGACCGGCAGAACCATATTTTTAACGATAATTGCGTGATGTGTGTGTTGTGCTCCTCGCGGGTCGTGGTTTTCGTTTTTTTTTTGCCCTAGCCGACCGCAGGATCCCTCAGTTCGAGACTACTACTATCATCCGCCTAATGATTCGAAGAGCAATTGCTTGAAGATGTCCTATAAAATGCCCATTTTACCCTTTGGCATGAAACGTCTCGTTCAAGGCGGCTAGCAACGGCAGCATTTGGATGAAGTCTCTATCTAACGAGAATCACCTGTACAAATAAGAAGAAAAAAGGAACATAACAAAACGTGTCTATGAAACTGTTCAAGGTTCAGTTGATGAAGGATTTATTTTTTCGTGGTGTTGTGAAAATGTGTTTTATTCCAGCTCAAATGGAGTTGTAAAATGATGTTGCTGTAATCGTATCCTGTGAATCCAAATTGGACAGGTGGAACAAAAGAAAAAATGCCAAATCAAGCAATCTATGGGGCTGGGAAAAAAAATATTTGTGTGACAATTTTTACCCATTTTCCATGTGTGCGCGTTGTGACGATCTTCTCGGCGCCATCATCAATCGCGCCGAAGGGCACCCGGATTTTCCAAGTGTTAGCAAAGTGACCAATCGAATCGGAACATCCGTCCGGTGGCTCGGTATCGGCCACTTCAAAACGGCGATAAACGAACCAGCCGCCGATTTGATGTGTGATGTGAAAACGATTTCTTCATTCTCCACGGCACACTGAGACCGCGAGCGAACAGGATTGCCCCATATTGGTGGCCCCGAGGGGTGAAAAAATGGGACAGGTTGGCGGTTGGCTGCGGGACGAGAGCTTTTAATTTCAACGATCGGAGGCAGTACAGCGCGTGCTTATCCAACCTGTGTGTGCACTGATCTTTGCTCACAACACGGCGTGCGAACATGTACAAGCGGCTCTGGAGGGTGATCGATTGGAGTGATGTGGTTGGCGAAATGTTTACGATCTAGTGTGCGTTTTATGGCGCCAGCGAGTGCTCGGTCAAATGACGCACTGATATTTGTTTGTGCAATTGTCAATTGTTCCGCTGCATCCCCGGCGCAAGTACGAGCGGTGAAGATTGTCGCGTCAGGTTGCAAACTCTGTGGCGAATTGCTCGTGTGTACATCGACGTTTTACTCCGATTGAACTGAGGTGCAACTAATCATTGCATCCAGGAGTGTACGGCTGTCCAACGGCCTAATTGAATCTCCATGGAAACAAACAAGTATTCTACAATCACGGTGTAGCTACAAGAAAGGTTTCTAATCAGGCTTTTTATTTTAAAGGTAAGCGTTTAAATAATGTTTAGTACAGCAGATAACAATACCCAATACAGTTTTCATTTCCATTGCTTTTTTTTTTTGTTTTTAACAATCAATCTGCATTGACACATTGTGTCCTACCAAAAATTGCGAATCCAGACAAGGCAACAGCAGGAAACCCCAAAAAGAAGGATACAACCTTGACGTTGTCTTTCGTTTCTCACATATTTTTTTAAAATGAATTTCTCAAACAACTATCATCATCCTTCTCAGAATTTAAAAATTCCTCACCTAACCAGCATAACCACCCGATTATTATATCCCCGGAAGGATCGCTGGTACCTAAATCATCTTGTTGGAAGTGACCTCGGACAAAACGAGAAGAGTGACGATTGCTCTGAAGTAAAGGGGAAAAACAGGAAATGCGTCCGAGCTAATTTATCCATTATATTCTTGTTCTTGCTTCGGGCTCGTTGTGAATCTTGACCTGAACATAGTTGGGAGGTTTGTTGTCTTTTTTTCTTTAAATCACCGGTAACTTGTGAATCCTTAATCCTTGAACTGGTTTCGTTTTTTTTGTTGATGCCTCCCTGGGGATAGTAACATCGCTGAACGAACCCTTTCATCGACGTAATAATAAGATTAGGTGCCTGCAGCATTTGTGCCCGGTGAAACTAGCTCAAGAATTAGATGTTTTTTTTCAGAAGAAAGCGAAGCTACCTGCAAGGCTTTTACTGTTTTGGAGCATGGCGAATGATTATCTTATCCCTTGCCTTTCCGGTTGAACGTGAGCTGTTTTTTTTTACTTTGATGAAAATTAGATTGTAAATTTTGTGCCGCTGGTACATTTTGGCATGATTGCGTCATGAGCCGCTTTTCAGACAGTTTTTATAGGTTATCCTTACAACAAGGACGAACCAGTTGCAAACTCAACTGGAGGAAGACTTGGTGTTTTTGTTTCTTTAAATATTGATATTGTTTGTCTTCCGACGTGTTTAATCGCCGATGGGTTTTTTGTATTGATCGTCTACTTGAGGTTTGATTTTATACAATAATATTTTGCGCAACCAAGGTCTCGAGCATGAATTGACATTCAGGTATAAAATTGGTAAAGCGCAAAGAAATACCCATTTGGTGGTAACATGTTTGTAAGAGAAGAAGCGCACGGATAAAATCTACGTCAACGAACAGGAAGCGAACCTGTCCCGGCAGCAGGTGATCGTCGTTGTTGCAAAAGGAAGCATCGAGGGCCCATATTGGTAGACACGGCCGGTAGACGGTTACCTTCTTTGTCCGCCTTTGTCCGTCCGTTTCTGTTGGTCATCTTGCGCAGGCAGGCTTCCTTCCTTAGGGTGGATAAACATACACTCAGACAAGATGCGCCCTGCAAGGTCTAAAAGTTTTCGGCTAAAGAACAACGTCTGTACGCTTCTTGCAACCTTCTGGTTGGCGTACGAACGTGTGTGTGTGTGTGTGTGTGTGTGTGTACATCCTACGGTCACACCGTTTCGTCACAGGGCTTCTACCTTTTCTCCGTTTCGTTTGCTGAACGCATCACTTCCTTTTACTTGGTGTCGGCCCACTCGGCTTGAAGCAGTCCGGGTTCCTGATGCGTGAACGCCATGCGGTAATTATGAATTATTCACCAGGCGCAACCCACCACAGACGTTCTCTGGGGTCAGATCGTCTTGTGCAGGAGTCCCAACCTTGGCTGACAACGGCCACATTTGGGCAGCGATGGAAAATAGGCAAAGTCCCAACGAATTGCCCATTCCCGGTGAGAGCATTTATCAAGCCAATGCGGTCCAAGAATGACACACATTGGGAAACTGTTTGCCCTGGGAAAGACAAACAGGACGACGATCATAACCAGCGATTGTGGGGGAGAGCTCAGCAGGTTCTTTTCCAGCGAACTGCCAGAGCATAAGAAAAACTATCCACACATACACCCACACCATGTGCATTGTAGAGTGAACATCTCTCACCCTCACCTTGTCCCGGGAGGTGCATTCTGGTGTGGCAATGCTGCGGCCCGGAAAGCACCGACTGAATTGAAATCAAAATGGATGAATGTGGTCAAACACGCTGTGTCGTCACTTCCGGCACGCGGGGTCGTTTCCCCACGGGGGAAGATTTTACGGGGACCAGGGTCACTGGATTCCATTTTTCCATTCAAAATCACACAATTCACTTATGCAAAGCCTCCGCTCCGGGACGGATCGATGACAATCCAATTTGTAGTCGGTCCAATATTGAGTATTCGACAGCGGGGGTAACCTTTTCGCCTCGGTTCATTTCCACGCGGCCTTCATTATTCACGAAATTCATTGATCCGACGCCTGTGAACCTGTCGAGTAGGAGTTTAAAAGGTTCGTTGAAAAATCTATTCACAAAGGAAAGTTGTTCGAAAACACATGCATTGTTTTGCAACCCACACAATGTAATGCAATATCTTCAAGAAGGTGCAAAAGAAAGGAGTGTGGGTTCATTGAGATCCTGGCGATGTACAAGGAAACGATCATTTTACATTGCCATGTACGACAATCGAGTGAAATTGTTCGAAGCATCCCAAAAAAACCCGCCCACCAGCGTGTCCTGTATTATGTTTCTCGTCTGCATCTTTTTAGTTTTGTTCCAACTGTTTAAGGTACATATTCACAAAACATCGCCCTTTTTGCTACGACAAACGATGAAGGAAGGAAGATTAAACGTTCTATTTTCTTTGGCCAACTTTGTACAGAAAACAAAAGTAAAATGTACACGAGGATTTGAACCCCTCGTAGCCCGGAACGGAAGTGAAACCTTTGGCCAGCTGGGAAAAGGAGCCGGTTGTAAATTCACCGAAGCGCATATGTGGTGTATAGTTTATTGTTTTAATTGGATCATGGAGCCCGACTGTTACACGACGGCTGCTATTCGATAACGTCCCATTGAAGGGAAGGTTTATCCATCGGATCATCCGGTCCAATCTTTGGAGGAACCCGAACGGACGATTGGTTTGTATTTTTACTAAGTGGAGTTGTAATTCTTGGTTAAGTATTATTTGGTTTTCGATTCTACTAGGATGTTGGAAATGTGCTTCAAATGTAAACTCCCAACGATGGTGGGAATTTTGCTAACTCGAATCCATTAGTGAACCCTCGGTGGAAACCTATCGAATTTACGCGGGTCTAGTTCGGCGACCTGTCGAACCGCGCTTCTACACAATTATCGCTGAATTTTGTGCCTAAAAGTACGTACCCAACCACTGAGCACACACACACATAAATGCACAGCCTAGCATAACTTTTCACGCTACGCTCATCATACTTATAAGCCAATTAATCCCCAGCTGACGATCATGCCCCTAAAGTGTTGTGGCGGCGTACCATCAGAAAACCCTCCGCCCGGCTCTAACCTCAAGGATCAAGCACCGTAACGAGAATGAACGGGCTCTGCGCTCTTCCCTTGTTAGTTACGGAGTGGAACCTTGGTAGATCTGGGAGAATCGTATGGGAAGTACTGGTGGAAGCAACGGTCAAGACATTAGCCACAGTCTACATATTATTTTGGAAATATTTTTAAACCTTTTCCGAAACAAGCCAACGTTGAGAATGTAGTGAATTGAATGAAATGCAGTTGTGGAATATTTTGAAGCATGTAGTAGTGTTTTCTTTCGAGTACGGTAAAGTTTCTTTATTACACCTATCCATTATTTGTTTATACCGAGTTATAAATTATCATCAAACTCGTTTTTTCTCCTACAACTCAAGAATGTCCCTTTAATTTACAATCATTAAAGTGTACAAACAACCGTTCTATTTCTCAATGATGCATAAACAAATTTAAAATTTGATAGGTCTTCGTATCTGTTGGAATTTAATGCAATTTTGATTCTATGTTTTTATTTAACCTTTTATGGTTTCATCTACTATTAATTTTTTTCTTTTTTTGTTCATAATTACGCTGTTTTCATTGACCTTTAACTGAAACCCTTCGTTAGTTTAGGATAAAAAGATATCGTCAAAAGGCATTTGTGAGCAACTTTTTAAAATGATCTCCATCCTTTTTAGCATTATACGCGTTATGTCCAATTTATGTTATAAAATATTGCAGCAGCTTACTAATTCACTGTCCTAAACTAATATTTTACACTTCACTGCGCTTATTGTAAGCATCTTAGATGAAATAGAGTTGATGATGTTGTTGCACTAGCTTCCAACGATAATCTGCTTCCTCAATGTAAAATCGATTTAACAGCTCGTTTTGATGGAATCGTATGGTGTCAGTAATAAATAACCTTTCTAACTGCCCGTGATTGTTCCATATGAGCTTTCTGCTCGATCATGCAACAAATTAATCGCTTAAAAATGATGATTCCTTTGCTGCCGGGTATAAAGTACGGCTAAAATGTGCTTAGAAACATAGCCATAAAAAACACACAAACACACATCACATTACTTTTTCCCCCCATTCGGGAAGGCAGCGTAAGGAAGCTCCGGCGTGGAGTTCACAGACCGTTTCCGTCCATTTCTGGTGCCGCTGTCCGTTTCGAAGGTTGACGACGGATGAGTCAAGCCACCCTGGGCCACGGGTTTCGGTCGGTGAGTCGACTGTTAATTATTTGTGCGTTGCAGTGCAATTAGCATACAAGTGAAAAAAAAAATCAGAGATAAATTAAATGGAAACCACCACCACCTCGCCAATGAGGAATGCACCTTCGCGGATGCACTCGTCGACAGCCACAAACACTCGACGGTGGCGGTGTTTGTGTGGCCGAATGATCCACTTCCCGTGCGATCGAAGATCCCCCTGGGCAAACATTGGAAATCATGTCACGTACGTTAGGAAAACACGCCGGAGAATGGTTGTTGAGTGTCCTCCGAAGGACCTTCCGCTCCAGGTTGTTGCTAACGCTGCCAAGTGTTTGTCCCGGAATATTCGTCTCATCGTAGATGACTTATAAGTCATTATAATGCCATATTGTCTTTACGAAGCTTATACTCACAAAGGTAGCTCGAAATATAACACATTAACCATTTCTGGGGTCTGTATGTAAGAGCACGTCCTAATCACGGATCACGGCTTGGGTGTCAATGTTTTAGGCGCGCGCGGAAGGTTGTCCGCAATTACCACCGATTTTCCCAACTTGGCACAGGTCAATGCTTCTACCGGGCCGGGTGTCGGTTTGCTGAGGCTTCTTTGCGGAAGTACTCCCGCCAACCTTCCGTCCGGATGTGTTGTTGAGTTGTGTCCTCGCTTGCCCTCTCCGCGCCCTTTTATCCAACTTCACCTTCGTCACGTTTCGTACCGGGCACGATTGCAGTGTTGTGTGCGTGGTGTGGTTTGTGGGATGAATAAATTAGTGACCCAAAAGACTGCACGACCGGTCGGCTTTATTGCCCCTCAGCCCCTTCCACTCCCGTTGTTGGTCTCCTGCGCTCTAAATCCCATTCTCCTACCTCCCCCACGGGGTGGAAAACCACCCAGTAGCACGCGCGGATAATAGTTGATTCACCACACGGTGATTTATTGCTACGCGGAACAGTTAATCGGTTGATTATAGTAGAAGTGATTGGTTTGCGATTTTTTCTTCTTCCATCTCTCTTTTTTCTTCGCTCCCCTCGTGTTACTCGCGGGAATCGTCAATAATTTATCGTTACCAATCTAGTCCCAGTTGGTGGTTGGTGGTGATTTTTCTTCAGGCAAAGAGATGAGAAATAGGTCTGTCGGTCGGTTATCATCTTTCCGAAACTCACCAGAACACGGTGTGCGGTGCAAAAATGTGATTGCAAATTCAAACGATCAGCGGCCACTGAACGCTTACGTAAATTCGGTTGGAAAATCAAAGAAAGCCGGTTGGTATAAATACAAAGAAAAAAACTGTTTGTGGCCGTTTGAGAACGATAAACTAGGTTTGGAATGTCCCTCATTATAGCGGGCCCGTAGAAATGGGTTGAATCATCGGCCGAGACGGTCGGTTGAGTTATGAATTTTGCCAAACACGGGGTTTGATTTAGCCTACTGTGATTAATGGCATGTTTTTCTTTCACAATATTGCTGCTATTAATTCAGAATTCTTGCATACACCTACAGTAACTATCACGTTGGTTGTATGGTTTAATTTAAAATTAAATGTTAAAAATTAACATGATTACATTGAGTTTGATAATCCGGTTCTTATCTACCGTTACAATTATAGGCATTAAATTATAACCTGATCACAAGCTTTAAGTATTGCCAGCAGGTATTGACTATCACGAAAAATTCCATCCCAAAAATTCCAACCCAGAAGTAAAGTAACATAAAATGACACCGAAAGATTCCTCATCAATTTACTTTATCACTGCAGTTGACCTTCGTTCGGAAGGTGCGTATAAAACGTCCGGTAGGGCCAACTTTTTAATAAACTTTTGCCAACAAAAATCCATTGTTGTAGGCCGTTGTAGTTGTTGTTGTTGTCACCGACCGGTGGATAATCAATAAAGTTTTCCAATGCGCCAACCAGCATCAGAACACCGCCGTTCTACGCCTGGTGTGATGTTATTAGCGACGGGCGAGAGTTGTTAATTTGTTTTTGGCATAAATCAATTATGGTAAAGTTCACCTCAAGGACGACACGGAGGCGCCACAAAGAGCGCGCGCGTTCGCGCGTTTGTTTGGCGTTAAACATTTGTTGTTTGGGGCCCTACGGAACCGTTTCGGGCGAGGGAAATGGCATGGCGTGGCGTGGTGGTGGTGGTGGTGATGGTTGCTGAAGCGTCGGTCGAGTGATGAGGGCGATCTTGGCTCGGAATAGTCATCGGCAACATTGATGGCTTCGTTGGGTTAGGATCGTATGTGGAGGAACCCTCCATGATGGCATGCATACCACGACATTGGCTTTTGTGCAGCAAACTCGCAGTATGTTCGCTTGTCGTGTTGAGCGTGCAAGTTCGATGGAACCATGATGGCACTATGGGAAACGTTATTAGCCAGAATATTATTACAATTACTTATTTTCACTCAGAGATTGTTGTATTCGTCGGAATTTTTGTTTAGATTTATGTAATTTTCTCGAGTCAATTATCCTGATTTTTAAGTGGTTCGATTTGAAACTATTTAATGTATATTCTTTTGGAGTATGCTATTTTAAAGGGCTCGCTTGTATTTTTTTTACCTATCATAAAACTAGATCAAGATCTCTTTCGAATTCAGATATCTCGAAGGAAGTGACGATATATTTTTGATACACATGTTCGGCAACATTGGAATATTTCCTTTGCAGATCATCTTACTTAAAATTATATTGGTAAACTTACTGTTGAATTGATTGATGCAAATCCTCACGGAGACTTTTTCTCACTCCTTTTTCATTGTAATTCTTAACAGGGATGCCAAAAAGAGTGTATGAGTAGTAGGTGAAAGAGTTGCTAGTCACCACAGTGATTCGAATCCTTCATTAGGATTCTAAGAGTGAGTAAAGGAGGTACTAGTCGCCACAGACATTTGAATCCGTAAAAGGAATCGAATCCCAATTAGAGATTCATATCCCAACCAGGGATTCAAATATCAAAGAAGGATTCGAATTTCAATCAGGGATTTGAATCTCAAACAGCGACTCGACACCCATCTAAGTAGTTCAAAAAGTAAATATACTAGTGAGAAAATGTTTTAATGATTATTCGGATTTAGTATCTGGTTGAGATTCCAAACCCTGTTTATGATTAAATTCATTTTTTTTTATTGAAATCTCTGTGGCGACAAGTAACTCGATTACTCACCGTTGGGATTCGAATCTGCGTGGCGACTAGCAACGCTTTATTCGCTCATTCACTCTTTTTCGATTCGAATCCCTGTTAAGGAGTCAAAACATTGTGGCGACTAACAACTCATCGCAAAAGAGTAACTTAAAGGATCGAATCATCATGATAACTGTTCATATTCTGATTCAAACAGAGATGTTATTCTCATCACAAGTATACTTTGCTATGGGATTCTGACAGGTTGAAATACAACCACCGTTTTCTTGTCATGACCTTAATTCATCGAGATAATGGACCTCAAAACTAAATTTGCTGCCATAACTACACGCTGCAAGAAATCGTGATTTCGAACGAGGAATACCCTTCGAATGATTGAAGTGCGATAGATCTTTTGAGTTTGCGATTGTACACCAAACGCCTTTTTCTGCTTTTTGTCCACCTTCGTCTAATGGTGCACCGCTGTGCCTACCCTTTCGTGCGATTAACGACCCCAGGTGACCACTACCGCGCGAGAGGTACCGTAGAGAGCAGTCGGGGTGCGTACGTAATGAGCAGCTCGTCTTTTTTTCTGTGATAGTTCAAATTGTGTTGCGATTGACCGTACGGCACTTGTTCACGCGTACCGCTTCACCTTTGCATGCGCTTGACGCGGGGATGACCAGACGGGCCACAGAATAATCGTCGTCATTTTCGCATACAAATACCGGACCGTCCGGGTCTTTTCGGAGGGCTCAGCACGTGTTGAGCTTGCGTGGCTGCGTTCCTCTTGTTCACGTTCCGCACCGTTCCGACCGCGAGAACGGTGCTTGTTGGGCTTCACCGCGACGTATCCATTGTTCGCGGTCCGTCATGTCAGCCAGCGTTGCAGCTTCCACAACTCACACTCATGTGTAGGATGTGCGCAAACGACAGTAAGTACGCGAGCACACCATGCACGTACCTCGAACGTACGGGCATATGAGAATAATTGATCCACAGGTGAATTTTTATAGCCACTTCCATCATTCCGCGCCCATAAAGCAGTTGTGGCCGCGTCGAGGTTGCCAGACGCATGATGGAAATTGGTGGAAATGCGAGAAATGCCATTCGATGTGTTGTGTCGTAATAGGTGTGATCTCCACGGGGAGGAGGCTGAATCTATTTTCCATCGTGAAGGTTCACTTTTTTGCTCGCTTCCCATCGTGGCAACGTAAGGACTTACATGCATTATTGCAGAAACCTACCATGCGCCATGATTGATGGTACACCAGCGAGGGAGACCGTTAGGAAAGGATTTTTGTTTTCATTTGTTTTGTGAGTAATTAAATTTCACTGCCACGGCAGCAGCTGCTCGACGTTTTAATAAGTACGTTGGTGGACCATTAAAAAGGCAAGAGTGTTTCAAGGATTCACATATGAGGTGCTTTTATGTCATTGCAGCTGAAATGTTTATAGTTGTCGCAAAGGTTTGCTCGTCAAGAAGAGCTTGGTCGTGGAAAATTACTTGGCATCATATTTCTGATTTGTATAAACTTAAATATGAACGTTTAAAACACGTAAAGAAATGTATATTTATTTAACTTTGCAAAAGGGATACTTAATTTTTAATTAAGAGACGATCAGGGTAAAGAAGCAGACAATCATATATTATCAATATAGCTTCAAGAGTTATAAGGATTTAAACTTTTACCTTCTGCAACAGCACGGTTGTCTTACGAAGAAAGGTTTAATCAAAGATAAACATTCAAAGGACTGCTTTCATGGCAAATCCCAAATATTTACTTTAAATAATTAAACGAATATCGTTCACTAATTAACGGATGCTGCTTGCAAACATTCGATGCAGAATGAACCTCTCAAGCGTTACTTTACCGCTTACCAATACCTCCGGCCGATTTTGCCACGCCGTGCTGGCTTTACACACGTGTTATCTCTGCTTCCATGTGGAGCAGCAGACTGGTGTGAATGTGCTGAGCAAACAGTTCATTAGTCAACCGTCCCCGCCAAGTGTAGGTCAGGTAACGAAAGGAGAAGTGATTCCCCGGGTATGAGGTTACAGTATTTTACAGGATTGTAGCGCGCGCCCTTGGAAGAGTGGTCACGCAGAAATTAGATTCAAAACTTTGAAATTTCACTGGTGTATGTAAAATAATATGTATTCGTAACTAAGTAAGTAGGGTTGTAAGTCATATTTTATACGTGTACAAGCGTACACGCTACATGAATTTACTATTTTCACATTTTTTTTCACTTGTGATGCGAAGAAGTATGACGATGCGATTGAACTTTCATTTGTTGCTTGATTGACAAAGCATTTCACAACTTTTTAATAACAATAAGAATTAAATTACTTCAATAAAAAATCACAGGACTGTAGAATGGCTCCATAGATGCACGTGATCTTCTAAACGGGATCGATATCACAGCTTATGATAGACGATTACGGGCTAGATCTTTTATAGATCATGTGTATCTTTTCACCAAGCCTACGACATATTTGATTTTAATTTGATACAGATCAACTTTTGCAATCGTCTCCGGCAAATAGCATAACATAATTATTTCTGCAAAATTCATACGATCCTCTGACTTCGATGAATATTTAAACAATAAAATATCAAATGTCAAATAAACAATCAATATCTTTAGATATTTTTAAAGAATTTAATTTGTGTAGCAACCATCATCAAAGATGGTAGATCAAAAAGAACAATAATATTTGAATAATGTGGAAAACATGCGAATTGAAAACATGCCACTAACATGTTCTGTTCCCAAGTGCCATCCTAAATCCGGGCCATGCTGTACTTTTTCTTGGAATTATCGAGTGTAAAAAATAAAACAGGAATGCTGTGCCGACCCCATTGGCACCTGGTCGAAGAGGGGCTTCGGGGAGAGCGTGGCCCCATCCCGCGTCCCAACGCTCAGGGTGAATCTTTCCTCATATATTCGCTTTTGCAACCATTGACAACGACGTTCATGATTTTCCACTTTGCGCCTCCCGGGGAACGACGTACCTACCGGGAGTCAACTGCGAAGTGAAATCGTCTTTTTCGTTCACGCGGTGTTAGCCTCAGTTTGGCTCAGCCTCTAAACCTGTTTCCGGCCGATTGCTAGCACTGCTGCTGCTGCGTTGGACCGCAAGGTCGACGTGTGACGTTTCCGATGAAACGCGATGAACGGCGTCGTTTATCGAGCAATCTTCTTCCGGGACGGTGCCGCCGGTGCTGTGGGAGAAAAACTATAAACCCCCCGTCCATTGGCGTAAAGCGGATCGGTTCGATGCAGTTGCAGTTTAGTTTGCAGCAACGGTGCCTGGAGAAAACCAATCGCACCCAATCGCGCCCGGTGTAGCGTGTCGGAACGCGCTTCCGGCTTCGTTCGGCCGGGGTTGGCCTGTTGTAAGCGGAAAAGCCAACGCGTTTAACTGTGTAGTGGCGCCCTGCGACCCCGTTTGGGCTTTGCAGCCTCACCATCGGTTCCATTTGCTTCCGATAAGATGTCGCCGCCACCCCACCCGTTCCACTCACGAATGATTGCTCAAATGAAACATGCACACACATACAGACGCGCACACAATCAGCATATCTGATATCTCGTTTCCGACTTTCCGCCGGACTTTTCCGAAACGGAACTGACCCGACTGAACCTCCGGTCCGGTGAAGTGGCCAGGGTAAGTGGTCGAAGCGGGGGCTAATTTAACTCAATTGGCTGTTTATCGATTGTGGGAATACGATACCATTCGACCTCCATTCCTCCCTTCTTCCTCCCCTTTCACCCCGATTGGTAACACCTTTGCGTTCCAGCGGGGTTGGCAAAGATTGAGATCACAGTGTCACTGGGCTAATGTGTTCGTTGTGAGTGGCCGATGATGGTACCCCGGGCCACTTTTCACTATTCCTTCCAATTGCGCGTCCAACTTCGAGACAAATTGGGCGCCTCTTCGTGACGCACAGTCGGGGCTGTTTATTTGCTTAGTAGCTTTTTTATTTTGTATCCTCCACCCGCTTCCAGTCGGCGTGATCGATGGAAAACCAGCGCGGGGGGGTTGGTTTTGCTTTCATTTCCCTCGCGATCATCACGCTCTTCCGGTGGTGATAATAGCGAACTTGTTCACCTTGAAAGCGCGCGGACACGCGTGACTCGCTGATTTTTTTTTTTTGTTAACAACGAACCATTCGCACACCAGTGCATATATGTGTTGGTGTATATGTTTAGATTTTTTTTTTAGCTTTTATTACCTATTGTTCCGAGCGGATCGTTTATCGAAATAGAAATGAACTCGACTACTAAACCCGACTCGGACTTTGGTTCATGGACATTCGTTGGCGCTTGTCGGAAGCGAATGTGGCTTCGCGTCGATGGCGATCGAATCGACAAATCGACACCTGAAATATGGGCAGTTGTTTTACGACCATGTAACTGTCCGGGAATGTGCGATTGTACAGCGGTCGTTAGCTGGACATTTTCCGTCCACTTGATTACCTTATCGAGCCGCGCACTTGTATACTCCTATGCGGAACATAGGGGTATTACAAGCTTAGATTAACTTGTTTTCATATTGGTTTTTAATTTACATCGTCGAGTTGATTTTCATTTTTACCTTTGCTACAAACAGTTAGTCTAGGATAATTATTTACTCATTTTTTAACTTGTTGACCGCCAAGCGTTTTTAGCTCAAAATTTTTTAATAAAATGAGTTTATTACATTTATTAATCCGACGCGTTTTGAAGGCTAAGCAAAGACTTAGTTTTCCAAAGACTTGAACTAAATTTAAATACTGCTACAATTTTTGTGTTGCATTTTCATTGATTTATGGGACAAAACATTTTTAGAACTAATGGCAGCTGGCTATCAAAAATGATAGCCATGGCAGTCAATTTGTTAATCATACATGCAAGAAATGAACAAAATAATAAATTTCATTATTTCCTTAAAAAAAGCAAACTCGTAAAACTAAATAAAAAATGCCAGGAAACTGATAAAAGAGCATACAAATCTTCTCTCTTCAATATTTTTCCTACAATTGTAAAACCTTCGGCTCATTTGGTCGCGTATTAGTAACTAATACTAAATAGTAGTAAGGTAAAATTGCAAAACGGACAATTCAAACATTATATTTATTTTCTCAACGAAGCGAAATCTCAAATAACATTCGCCAATTTTATCATTCAATTCATAATTCTACATGTATTTTCTATAATTACATTTAATTTAAGCATCCATTAAAACAACCTAAGCCTAACTGAACCATACGGGCATGTTTTCAAGAGCGATAGAATAAATATTAGCTAACAAAAAAAAACAACAACATTTTCTAGAACTTCAACCTCTTTCACCTCCTCCCAGACTGTTTTCTCTTGTCTTTGTTTGCACTTCATGTAATCATAGTCTATCGGTTGTAGATGATACTATAATTTCAAATCTAAGTTGAAAATCATGGTTTCGTACGTGCTTGTAGAACGATGCCACCGAGATAGCCGAGATAGTCTGTTATCTCCGCGGTACTCATAACAAAAATACACATTTCGTTTTTACTCTGCTTGGACTTGGAATCCACATCGATACGATCGAGAAGCTCCGTGGAATGCCATGAGCTTGACTTAAAGTCACGTCCAATATTGACTCATAACAGTGCTGTAATGCAATACTAGTGCTCTTCTGTAGATTATTGAAAATAGTTCAAGAGAAAGGTATACAAACAGTACACGTCTAATGCATTCCTTTACGCCGAAAGAGCTGTTGCGCGCGGTGGGGTGATCTCATGTGATTGAAAAGTGAAGTACTTGACGTACAATCCGTGGTTACTTCATTGATTTGCTCTCTCCAACCGAGATCCAGCATCATCCGGACACCCCTGCCCATTTTTCCTGTGCTCTATAATGCGACAAACATTGGAGGTGTGTAATCTGGCAAACATACGCACGAGAGAAAAACCAATTCCGGACACTTTTGATTATGGGTTTGCTCGTGGTGCCGGCGGGTTTTTGCGATTCCGTATTATTCCACTGCATTGCCAAAGACGCACACAAAACACACCGCATCTCGAAAGCTTCCGGCAGTTTGTTATTATTTTGCGCCCCCCAAAAGCCTCCTCACCGTACCTTTTTCCGTTATACTTACCACGTTTCTTTTTCTTTCCCCCTTCTTTTTCTTTGCAGTTCTTTATGGCGCAAAACCGAGCACCCGATCATCATCCTGCTGCTCCGCGGTTATAGTCTCCACCGCGCCGCTCCCATTCGGGCGCCATGTCCGCGAAACGGAAACTTCCGCCTGTGGTCTGCAACAAAAACAACACTAGGAAGCAAAACACTGAGAAAATCAAATAAAACCCACGTACATGGAGCTGCGAGCGAATGAAGTTGTCTAAAAATAACACCGACGTTGGACGCCACCGACAATGAAGTGCATCTTCGACTTCGATTGTTTATCCCCGATTGCGCGTCCGGAGATCAACCACGGATCACTCCCGGAGGGTGGGAGGTACCGAGATCGGGCCTACCTGCAAATGGCAGCAAGTGCATTTGCGTCTCGACATAATTGAGTTAGGCCTGCTGCCCTTGCCTGCTACCGGTGCAGCGTGTGTCGCAAAGATGCAGAAAGCAGGGCACTACTGAAAGGGTTATGGCATCATCCGGAGGGTTCATTGTTGATTGTTTAGTTCACACGTGTTTCTGATGTTTTTGTTTTGTGCAATGAAAACGAAATAACTTTATTTTACCTCGCGCGATTGGGACATTGAGGTTTTTTTTCTTGTTGTTCAACAACAAGTGTTTTTTTTATATGTTTATATTTAATGTTTTCTCGTTTTGTACTGCAAAGAGTTTACGAAGGTTTTGAATGATTTGTCTCAAACGGGATTGTCTTACTTTTTATATTTTCTTTTTGTTTTTTTTTCCTGTTGGTATGACTTTAAATTCCAGTTTAATGTAAATATAAAATATGTTTAATATTTTATCTAGGAATAATTTTTTAAATTGTAGTTTTATCTAAGAATCGTTTTTAATATTTAAAGCTATTTCAACTTCCAATTGTGTACGATAATATTCCCTTTGTAGTAGGTCCGAAAGGAAAAGAAAATTCAGTACAAAAAAGCTCAACATTAAAATGTATAACAATGCAGGAAGCGTTTTTCATGCTCTTTGCTAAAAAAAGAACTAACGTGTCTTTGCAATTGATGTGGTAAAACTGCATAAAAGATACATGAATGTTATTGTTGCCAAAATGACTGCTTAATCCACCGCCGTCAGCACTGACCAGAGGAGTCACACTTGACGAACGTGGGACATGAGAACTTTTCCCATTTCCCGCTGCCATGCGGCCGAACGGAGTGGGGTTTTCCATCTTTACCGTTTTCTTCTGGCAATACACTTGGCAAGTGTGCAGGGCGTCCCTGTGGCGGCTTGGTTGATGAATTAATCATGCAATGTTTTGTGATCATGCTGACCAAGGGAGGTCTGTTTTTTTGTATGTGTTAGTTTTCTCTCCTTCCTTCCCTCTACGCCTGTTTTCTGCTGGCATCTCGCTTTTTCCACACAATTTAGGTCTACACTCGGCGTGGTTGTGTTGTCGCTATTGTCTGGGAAAACTTTGGTACAAAGCAACTGCCTAAAAAAGCAGCTAAATTCGTGCGCTCTAAACACTGTACCTTGGTTTTCTTGCTTTGTTGTGTTTTGGGCTTTATGCTTGGCGCCAACGAAACCCTCTGGACTGGGACTTTTCGTTGTCAACGAAACAGCACTTTCGACAATATTGAGAAACAGCTCTCTAGCCACCGTCATTTGCATCGGCGAGTCGCGCTCTTTTCTTCGCGTTTTTCCAGTCACATTACATCAGAAGATTTCATTTTCGTTTCTGTAACTGAGGTTCCATAATGCATCTCCCGTTATTGTTTTGCACTCGCAGGAATTGGTTTGCCGCTAATCGACATGATGAGTGCGTTCGAAAATGTGCATCGATCGGGTGATCGAAAGTGTCGGTAAAAATTTACTTCAACAACCTCAACTACAAAGCTAGTGAACACCTACGCGTGTGTGTGTGGGGAAGAAAAGTCCAGAAAAATTGTGTCAAATTGAATTTTAAAGTGTTCGTCAGAATTCCAAAATTATTGTTATCAAAAGTGCAGCGAAAGTGTGTGTGAGTGTGTGAGAATATTAGTGGTTTAGCAAGTGGTGTCTCGCTGTAACCTTCCCCCGGTAGAACGAGTTTATCGAGGGAATCGACCAACCAGTTCCGCCCCAGTTCCCGGTGACCTTCGAGGAGTGACAACATGAAATGGAAAAATAAGGAGCCAAAACAGTCGGTAAGTGTGTGTGTGGCGCGATGCCCAACGCCGTCGTCGTCGCTGCACTCTGCTGTTGCAGTTACGCAAGAGAAAATGAGTTATGCAAGCCCACGAAACGGCGATGCATCGGGTCGGAAAATGCATCGAAAATGCTGTGTGCTTTCCACCTGACCCGGCTAGATTCACCTTTTTTTTAAGTCGATCGATTGTTTTGATGTGGTTGGCTTGTTTTCTCTCTCTTTTGATTCCCTTCTCTCTGTTCCGGGCGCATGGTGCATCACCGTTTTGGGCCGACATTCACCTTCACCTTCAGAAAAAAAAAAAAATTGTTGATTGCTGTCATGTTGTCTCGGCGGGTTGCTTTTTATATCGCTCCCAACGTCAAAAATATTTTGTTTCGTTTTCCTACACCCCCACAACATTTTAAAACACTTTTTCTTTTTCACCTTTCACCTTGCGATCAGTGTACTTTTTAAAGGTTTGTGTGTTATGTTAACCATCGAGATTGCATCCATTTTTTTGTTTTCCAAATTTCGATAACATGATTTTTCAATTAGAAAACACGTTTGGTACTAGGGAGTCTAGCGTTCTGAGACCGATGCATTTATTTTATCTTTAATTTCGTTTTCGTTCATGCGATATGTTTATAGCCTTGCCACTTTTCAAGAACGTTTCGGACGGGCATGTTTTTTGTTTCGTTTTTTTTATCCACTGCTAAGTGCGATTCGTGTTCCTTTCATTACTACGCAGCTCGTCGCCAGAACTTGTTTCCTTTGCCTTGACATTCTCTTTTTTTCTTTTTATCTCTTATCTGTCCTACGGTTACCGGAGTTTTGAGCAGGTTTCGAATGAATATTGGATCGTTGGGACATCTTGTACTGCTTTCGAAATTACAATTTTAAACGAAATGTATATTAACTGATGAGTTAAAGTTATTTTAACTTTCAAATATATTTTTCCAAAGAAAATTGATTCAAATTCAAATATCTAGTTGATACATTTACTTTCAACATGATCGTCTAACTGGGTTAAAGATCCTATTACAATATGTTGCATAAGAATGTTTTTTATGTTTTAAGTCATCCATGCTTCTACGCTTTAATTGTTTATCTTGGACGCGTGCAGCATTTATGTTCGCTTGGTCTTTCTACTTTTGCCGCAGCAAACAATAGTCTTTCGAACAACCTTCTTTCTTGCCTGCGAATGGGACCATATAGTCTCCTCTCTTATCGTTCACTTGGCCCCGCAGCCTTGTGCGCGCCTTGCTTGTTTTGTGCCCTTTACCTACGATCAGGTGCACGTGCGCGTTCGTGTGCGCGCGCTTACGCGAAACCCATCGTCGTACCATTAAGTGATGTTTTTAGCTTCATTAAACACTCGCTTCCGAAAAACTCGCGCCTCTTTTCGCTTTCTAACCCAGCTTTGCGTAGCTCGCCGTGGAAAAACAATCTTCAGCGTCCACTGCCGTGAAGGTTTCGCGGGTGGTGGTGGTCCGGCTGGAGGACGGGTCAACACATTTGTAAAGAGCATTTTCCCGTCGAGTCCGTTTCGACTCACGTGTCGGATTGACTGCCGATATTCATTTGTTTTTGCTCGCACCGCAATGAAGCAAGTGTGTGCAGTGTTTGGATATGTTTTTGATAAGTGTTGTCGCAAAAAAAACTGTTAAAGTTTGAAACGGGAGGAAAAACGTTGCGTATGATTTAATTTCGAGTGCAACGGCTTTGAACATCATCCGACAAATGCTCACGTAGTTAAGGAAAAAAAAATCAATATTGTCGACATAATAACCATACATACATACGTTCGGAAAAAGCTCTCCAATTACATCCACGGTCCATTAAGGTAACATTTTCCAGTCTAGCACACCCGGTTGGGTCGGATTAAGCGCTTGCAAGCTCGATCGATCATGCGATTTCATCGTCCTCCGAAGCCCCCCGGACATGTGCCGAGTCGATAAACTGAAACCGAACGATAATGTTCGGATGAATTTGTAGAAAAAAGTGAAATTTCCATTCAGGTTGTTACGGTTCATCCAGCATAATGCTATCCGTTCAGTCGCCTTCTTCGACAAAAGGAAAACACCTTCCAAAAAGGGTGACTGTCCTTGGGAGAGCCATGAGTTTTCTTCCAAAACATCCCACCACTTCCTGCCGCAACGCTCCTCTTCGCCCATCGCCAACGACTTGTTGTCATGTACGCAATTTGCATCCATGTTTTCGTTTACCCCGCTTGGTTTTCCGTATCGATTTCGGATTTCCATTTCTCCACCTTAGTACCCGGCCAGCACAAAAACAATCTTGCAAGGTGTTTTCCGGGCTGAATGGGAATTTCCTATATAAAAACCGATCCCGCACGCTCCTTCCCGCGTGTGAAGTCCTCGGTGGCAAAGGAAAACCTTTCCAGTTTTCCGTTGCCACCGAAGACGATGCCATTTTCGTGCCCGTGCCGCGTGCCAGAGAAGTGTTGCAAGCCGACGTAACGACACGAACGGCAAAGGCGCAACGGATAACGTGCCGGTCCAACGTGAAGATGGTGTGGACTTCCGTCCAAGAGTGTTTTTCTATTTTTTGCTACATCATAGCATTTGGTTATCCTCCAAAGACTAGTTTGCAGAATGTAGAAACACTTTTGGCAATGGTTTGGATGTTTCTATGTTTGGAACGTTAATTGAAATATGAATCAAATTAAACGATGGACCAGGTTGAATAGTTTTACATTAATATTTGGCACGATTTCACGATGTAGTGTATTTAAAAGACATTATTTTTATTTAAAAGAATTGTGTTTATTTACAGCCGTTACCACAAAATTTGGCCTTGTAAAGCAATTGATTTTGTCACTAAGGGATCATCTTTTGAATTAATTCACCAGCTTGTGTCACTAACGCAGCTCAGTTTGTCTCTAAACCATAAGATTTTATCTGTTACCGTGAAACATTAAAATCAAAATGGTAATCAAGATTTTCCTTGATAATTGCACGTCAATAAAAATAAATATAAGTTAACTATGTTAAACTTATTTTAATAGCTGCTAAGCGTCACTTGTTTTCTTTGTTTACAATCCCTTTATATATTTTATCATTTCAGTATCAGTATCACTCTTTTGATTTGTTGAAAATTTTGCGTCATTTCTATTTTGTAAGCAGCTTTGAAAACTAATTTTAAGTAACATCAATAACTTTTATATTTCATTCATTCATTCTGAATTATCAATTTTTTAGATGCTAAAAGACAAACTCAGATGAGTTAGAGACAGAAGTTGATGCTATTTCAAAGATAGTTTGGTTTGAGGCAAAGATTAGTGGAAACGATTGTATATAATAATTCATTGCACTCATCTCCGGCTTAATTTTGCTTTCGTAGTTCCGTCACTACCCAATAAATAAAATTAATTGTGTTTATGTTTCTGTTCGTCTTAAATTGGTTTTTATTGTTCAATAAAATTACATTTCTGATGCCAAAATGTAATATTAATATCTTTTTGCTTGAGCGATGAAGGTTAGAGTAAATAAGGATGCTGAATATCGCCTTTAACCATCTGGAATCGAATTTCAACCATTGTTGTTACGGTGCATTTATTATGTAACAGTACGTATTAACATAATAATTAAAGTCAATGAGAGACCATAAAACCAGAAATCCTACGAATTTAAAAGTAATTGGTGCAAAGATGCAAATCTGCCCTACTTTGTCACCAATTAAAATACAATTTCCTTTCGACGGTGTCCTTCCATTTCGAGAGCTCCGTGTACCCGCACCTGTGCCCTGAACACTTTCGCTAATCCTTGAAGCCGTCAGCGCTTGTCAACTTCCTCTCGACAGCACAGCCCTTCGGCGAATCCTTAGAAGGTGCGCTCTGAGAGTTCCGTGTCTCAGCTTTCACTTCACGTTGCTTTCGGCTTTTCGGTGGAAGTTTCACCGTGGGCTAAAAGTTTCAACCTCCTTCGGGCAAAAGGATCGTCTCCTGGAAATGATAGTTTTCCAACTGGAGCACGTTTCCTTGCGGATTAAGGTCCACACCGGAGGGCCGACGAACAGGAGATGCAGGTTTCCTTTCCCTCGGCTGGTGCAGTTCGGTTCTCGTTGGTCGTTCCGTTCACGTACCAACAACATGTGTACGGCTGCCCGGAAGGCGGGATCGGCCTCGGCCCAGAATCGAACTGGGGAAGTAGGATAAAACTCGTGTTGCCATTCGTTGGCACGCGCTGTTCCTTCGGTCGGTTGGATAGAGCCTGTTCGGGCGGGCGGAAACACAGAAAATGAATATTCAGAGCAGCCCTAAACTGCAATATCCTATTACTACTGAGCTGTTACAAGCCGTTCCTCCTCCGGCATAAGGCGAGGTTCTCTTCCGCGTGGTTGATTCGAGGCTGGTGATCGATACGCCCGTTTTTAAGGTTCAATACAAGGAGGCCTGTCTTGGGGCTAGCCACCAACACCCCCTGCGTTATCTAATATGTGCCGACAAGGCTTATTACACACGCGCATCGTACATCGGTGGCGGAACATATGGCGATGCGAAACATCACTGACTCAATTTACTTTCCACGATGAATCTTAATTTTCGCCGTCGTGCGAATAATTAAGTTTATGCGTGTATGCTTTGGTAATTAGTTACTTGTTTGGGGAATTATGATAATTGTTGCTGGCCGGTTGGGATTTCTCCAGCAAACATAGCGTGGTTCCATATGTTATAATCATATTTACATGTACATTTCTCAGATGGCCCATATTTCCCTAAAAATAGTTTACATGGTTTGATAAGCTGCTGTATTAATTTTTGTGAAAGGCTTAAAGTTTTATGCGATACTTATAATTCATTTTCATATCATACAAATGTGGTTTACATTACACTTATATCCATTTCTTTCTATTGAATGTGAATTCTGTTGCAACTTTTGCAAGCTTAGTGCGATATTTCTTGTATTATAAAGGTAGAAAGCGATTGCGGTTTTGTTTTTGTATTAATTTTTATGTTGCTTTAGTACATCTAGTTTATAATGTTTTGTTTTTTAAATTTGGACTTAGTAGTATTTTAATTCCTATTCAAAGCGCTCTTATTGTTTGGCGAAAAATACCATCACAGGTCGATACTTTTACATCCTAAATGAGAATATTTGCGAAACTCCCGATTTAAAATATCAAATTTGTACATAACTGTCGCTTGCTTTCAGAACCGTGTAAACGTTTGACGACGTTATTTAAATTGATACTAAACTTTACTAAAGTAACTATTAATTTGTTGGCACAATTTTTCTGGATATCAAGTATGTTCTTCTTCTTCTTGGCGTAACGACCTCTTGGTCATGCCTACCCGTTAAGGGCTTACGAAACTTGTTTCCCTGTTTGTACGTGGATAGTCAGTCCTCTCGTACAGGGGAGGGTCCGGTCTCGGTTGGGATTCGAACCCACGCCGTCGAGGTGGTGAGCCCCGGAGCTCATGGGTCGATTTTCTAACCGGCGCTACCGCTCGGCTGTCGCGGACCCCCAAGTATGTTAGTTTCTTTAATTTACTGAAGATTCGACTTTTGCGGTTAGCGTTCTAATTTTGTTGCTGTAATATTTGGCAATATATACATGCATTATCGATCTTGAATGCAGTGGAGATGGATTTTTGTTTTAATGGAAATTGAAGCTTTATTAAGTTAAACATATTTACATGCGTAGAGATTTTCTAGAGATGGCGGCTACTAAGAAATTAACTTAAATATCTTAAAGAGATGATTAAGGATTGTGTAATGAACTGGTTGTCGCTTAAGTGGAAACAGATTGATCATTTATTTGGTGCAAATATACATATTGTTATTAAGTGATAAAACCATGGGAAACAACTTGACCTATGCTCTCTTTATTGTGTCCCCATTCGCCCCATCCGTTCCGCCGCATCGAAAGCAATCAATAATGCATTTGTTTCCATTCTCGTTCCGCAGATATCCAGCGTCACATCGATGTCCTTCCTGTCCGACGAGAACCTCACGTTTCACCGCTTCTCCGATGGGACCATCACGTTCACCTCCGAGCGCAAGAAATCGATGGAAAACGCTCTGAACGGTGGCGGTGCGCCAACGACGATGACCATGGCCACCGGTGGTCTCCCCAAGCCCGACCCGGCCGCCCACGGTGGCCCCGGTACCGCCCGCACCCTCGAACGCACCCGCAAGCACTCGTACACGCAGGCCACGACCGGCGGATCGTCTCCCATCTGGACGACGAACGCGTCCTTCAACAACTACACGACCAACACGATCACCAACAGCAACCGCCGGCAGCACCGCACCTCCGGCGGTCGCCCCGGTCCGGCCGGGGTGACGGACATCCCGGACTCGGGCACCACCGGCGCCGGTCCAACAACGACCGCCGGCATTCCGACGCTCGGCGATCTGCGCTACCTGTCCACGCCGTCGTCCAACCCGAACAACTCGAGCGTGATCCAGAACGGGTCGACCGTGAAGCTCATCTCCACCAAAGCCAGCGCCAACACCGTGGCCGCGAGCGACGATCAGACGAACAAGCAGGTAAGACGGGACAGGTTGTCCGGCATATGCGCGTCAGGCTTCTTTCCCTCCCCCAATCGATTCTCCACAAGGCAAAAGGCGCACCAAAACGTTCGGATCGAATCGCGAAAAGTGCGCCATCCCTCAACGGTTCCTGAAGGCCGTGATGGATGTGATCGTCCACACACATACACGCTGTGACACTCCGCTTTGTCTAGATGACGATGGTGAAGGAGGGAAACGGTGCGAATGTTTCCCATTTACGATGCGCACTAGTTCCGTTCGGCAAAGGTGGCCATCACCATTGTTGTTCTTCGCCTTCCCTTCCACGGTTCCGTTACAGAATGGACCGAAGTGGGCCATCTTTTATTCATAGAACTTTTTCGGACCACCACCGTCACCGCCACCGCCGCTCGGTCTAAGAAAAGGTCTCTTCCCGCTACGGAGAGAGGATGTGCAATATTAAAGACAGTCCCATCCAAGAAGAGTGTTTTGCTTCTTTCTGGGTTTTTTTTACCGAACCCCGGTTTCTTCTGGTGTTCTCGTTCGGTGTGGCGGACATTCGCACTCGGTACTTCGCACTTCTGGCGGTTTGGCATGCGGAACCGACCGTACTAACGGTCACTCTGGTTGATTATATCAACACGGCGCGGGAGGAGGGGGTGTGCGAGCTGAAACTAATTCTCCTATGTGTCGTATAAGCCAAAAAAGTAAAAAAAAAAATTAAAACCATCCTAAGAAAGGGCGAAGAAGTTGGTTCTAATAGTTTACAACCACCCGATGTGGCGGCATAACGGGACGCGCTGTAGGTGTACCGTTTGTGTGTATAAATAAAACAATCTTTCCACAATAAAACACTGTTCCCCAGTGGTCGGTTTCGCAATGATGTAACACGTTCTTAAGTTAATTGCAAGCATACGAAACACGGTCGTTGTTTTTGCTGAACTGTAGCTTTAGGAAAAGATTTTCTGGGACAACCGTGATGGGGTGATATCTACTAATGATGAGAATAGCAACTCTTTTTAAAGATTTGAATCAGAGTGAACAAACATCACGATGAATCGAATTCGAATCCCAAAAAAGTGAATGAGTGAGTAAAAGAGTTTGCTAGTCGTCATAGAAATGCCAATCCCAAATAGAGATTCGAATTCCAAATAAGGATGAAAAAAAAAGAGTAAAAGAGTTCCAGTTTGGGATTCTAATCCCAATTTGTTATTCTAATCCCAATTTGTGATTTAAATCCCAATTTGTGATTCCAATCCCAGTTTGAGATTCAACTCTCTATGGCGACTAGCAATTTTTTTACTCACTCTTGGGATTCGAATCCTTACTTGGGATTCTCTACTTGAGATTCGAATTTCTCTGACGACTAGCTACTCTTTTACTCGCACATTCACTTTTTTGGGATTCGAATTCCTGTTAACAATTCAGTTAAAAAAGGAGTACCAAAAACTATCCGTTAAGATTTAAATCAATCATTCATTAGTATGATTCAACTCGATCATTAATTCTTACTCAGTACGCACATCACTAGCATCTACCATCAAATGGGGTTGATAATTAGACCGAAATAACCTTTTTCTAAAGCCTTCACCGGCGAAGCACGGTTGATCGGTAAAGATGATCGTACGAATAAACCGCCCGAAAGCTGACAAGTTGCGTGCCGAATTGACAGAACGTGGCTCGTTTAAAGGAAGATTAATTAGCAAGCATTTCCAATTCGAAAACGGTATCCGTTTGTTCCGCCCCGGTGGTGCAGCCGTGGTGCGCTAACGAGTCGTGACGACCCATAAAAGACCCAAACTGCCACTGCTGGCCGCACTCCTCGGCCACAGTTGTCGTCGGGGGTGGTGTGTGCAGTGTTGCAAAAGTAAATCACCCCGAAGTTGCTGCTGCTTTTCCCCGCTTGTGACAGCAGGAGGACCGTTCGATTGAGTTCTCGCATGGGAATGGGGATCTTGCATACGGCAAGATGATCGACGAGTGTAACATTCCTTGCGAGCTGGATGTGCGCGCCCTTTGTTCCACACACTTTTCCAGCTGTGCAGCGCGAAGAAAATCGTGTCTCCCGTTCCGCGCTACGACGCAGTACGTGTCCCGACCGGACGATAAGACTCTCGGCTATCGGGTTTGCGTGCCCCGTGGCATAACATCGGGCGGGCAGGAGTTTAGAACCCGCTGCCCGGCGATAGAATGTATTAAACGCTCAAGTGCCGCTTGCTTCACGATGCGATGCGGTAAGCAATAAATTTGGGAAAGGAAAGCGACGCTTTTTCGCGCTCTTTCCTCTGATATGCGCCCCCGCGCAATGATTTATGGCAAAAGCTTTGCGAAACACAGCCCGGACAGGCGTCGCTACCCCAAGCATTTTACCCTTAATCGTACAACCTTTTTCACCAGTTGGGATTTGTTTTTGTCCCGTTTAAGCCGTTACCAAGTTGTACTATTTCTGTAAATGGTGCACTTGATGCAGTCCGGCACGAAGAAGCCCCAGGCCCCAATGGCGTCCGATGCATAACAGGCTGGTGGTGTTTTTTTTACGGTTTTTGCGGTTAAATACAACACCGCAGCATTGCCGAGGGAATTGTCAAGCTGGAAAGGGTGAAGAAAGCTGAAGCTAAAGATAAACCTTGATCGATATCCTCAGATTTCTGAAGGTGGCCGGGTTGGTTTGTGATTTGCCTTGTAAGCACTGAAGTACTTAAGTTTATCTCAGAGCAGAGGCAATAAACCGTCATATAGAGAGGAGCGAAAGTTATGACATCATCTGTGATGCACTAATTTATCACATGCAACATTTATTTACACACCAAATGGCAAAAACGTGAGAAAACAACCCTACGCCACATTACTCTTTTTGCAAGGATTATTTATAATCAAAACAAGAAAATCTATAAATTTAGGTTGAATTGGGATGTGATAAAAAGGTCAACAAATCCGTGTACATGAAGGCGAATTGAAAATACGTCAAAGTAAAAATATTGATTTTTTTTTGTTAAATTATGTCATTGCTATAACTAATAACATCATTTGTGATACACTAATTCATCACATTAAATATTTATTTAAATATAAAAAACGTGAGTGAACAAACCTCCGCCAAACCAATCTTTTTGCTAGAATTATTCAAAATCAAAACAAGTAAATTTAGGTCAACGAATCCGTGTACATGAAAGCGAGTTTAAAATACTTTACACTACTCAAAATAATTCAACAGAATGGAAATGCAACAGAAATTCCATGCTGGTTTCATGGATTAAACTGTTAAGAAAAAAAAATACTCAGACACATATTTGTTTAAAGAACAAAAAAAGTCAGTTCAAGCATGTTGGCTTTAACAATACAGCTACGCCCGTAATATCATAATAAATAAATAAAATAAATAACATATTTGTGTAAAGAACCAAATATAAGTAACTTTAAATTGGCGTAGAATGCAGCTCGTGCACAATGTTTTCACTTAAATTCTAGTGCTTTGGGTAGAAACCTAGATAAGGGAGATAAATATACATCATTTCTTCAAATTTGTCCTTTCAAGATGTATTACTTTTTGGTTTCTCAATTATGCAAAGGGCTCAGCTTTTCCTAATTTAGCTAATATTCCATTACTAAATCAAGAATAATAGAACCAAAGGTTTGACAATAATGATATCAAGAACGAGGTCATAGCGACGACCTATCAATTATTTAAACATCTTCGCTAATGAGTTCAAGAAAGGGAAACGGAACGATGAGATCTTGAAATCTAACCAGTTCAATAACAAACAAATTCATCGGAAAAAAACATTGGCACAATACTAAACGTTCGGCTTGCGCTTGCTTAGTTATGGAAATCATTTAGGCCCATACGTATTAAGTTATTAAGCTTTTCTGCATGCAAATTGACGGCATATCGGATTTCCAAGCCACCCAGCATCATCGAGCCTCCGGCACGAACCACAAACCGCGACGGGGGGAGGAGGTCGCGTGTGCCGATGGCGTCATTTGTGGGGCAGCAGCTCACCGATACATGTACACGGCCCGGAGAGTGCACTCGTACGGAAAACTGAAAAAAAACTTATACAGAAAACACAATCCTAACGCAACTGTCGGTTTTTCCTCCATTCGGCCGAGGTGTCAATTTACAGTATCAGCAATTTTCTGGCTCATGAAACCTACTTGGAAAAACCAAAAACCAACCAAGCTCTTCACCGTCCCGGCGGCGCGGCACCTCCTCTCTCCGTCATTGTTGCGGTTTTGGTGGGAAAAACAATACCGGGCTGTGTAGAAGGTAAAAAGAAAACCCAAAACAAAAACCAACCCCCACCCCGAAGGCGCCGAAAGGGAGAGTGCATTCGGGGTGCTGCATTGTTGTGAGGGGGGCCGACTGTGGGAGAATCGGCTGCTGCTTCTGGGCCAAAATCACCCATTCATCTCCTCCAACCTCACCAACCGCCACCCAATCGGTAGCCCACATTCGCGATAATTTCCATGCTTCGACTTTCCTAACAGTTCCCAGAGCATAATGATGATGCGCCGCCCTCGGTACAGAAGAAAAACCTTAACTCATCTCGGATTCTAGGGCAGGTGCCACGAACAGTTTCGACTTCGACGTTTTTCATCTCTCTCCCTCTTCTGCCTCTCCAATTGCCTTACCTCTCCATTTCGTTTGGAATTGTTTTAATTTATTTTTCTGCTTGCCTCCTTTGTTCGACGCCACTCTTGACCCATGCGACTCATCGGTCATCGGGCATTGTGCGTTTTTTTTTTAACTGCTAAAAGCCGCAATGAAAATTCATTCCATCCATTTTTGTTCGGGCCCAACACCCAGCACCGGCATCCCTTCGCCCGCAGTTCCCATCCGCCCTCGTAGATAATCTTCCAATGTAAACATCAAATCATTAATAATACTTAGCCCGCCCTCGAGGGTGGCCCTTTTCCCGAGCGAGCGCACCCTCACCCCCTGGTGGCACTATTATCAAAAGCGAAAGAAAAGCCAGGTGAAATTGGAAAATTTGCTCTTCCTTTTTCGAAATTAACCCCAACCAAGGAAAGTGTTGATGGAGTTTTTTTTTTAATGCAATGATTGACCAATCGTCGGTTTTTGTTTTACCCAAGGGAAGGGTTTTTCATCACCTCCCCTGCTCTAGAAAGCATTCTCGCGAAGGGCAGTGGGGTTGTTCGAGTCCGGAAGAAAGCAAGAGATTTATTGGTTTGCTCCAAATCGCACGACCAATGCCCATTAAAAGAACCCATCCGTTTGTCGTTTGTTGAAATTGACAAAACAGTAGAATATTGTGATTTCCGTTCGATTGATACGTTATCATGTAAAACCATTCTGTAAACTCCAAACAAATTGTTCAACTACTAAGAGGGTCGTTTTTTTCAAAACCCCGCCAACAATGTGCTCCGACACATTCCTGGTGTCATTCCAAGACGCTGAATCGCACTCGTTGGCGACACGGCGCGGGTGGGGTTGTACCGTCGGCGGGTGGCGACGACAGCAGACACACCACTCGAGGTGCGTTATCTGCGGAAAAGTATAATAAACAAGATAAAAAAAAAACTGCTCACCCCGAAGGCACTCGTTTGCCTCACGGACTCCTCCTCCTCTGCCCTCCGGCACAATCAGCGGCCTCCGCTGCGTAGTCGTGCGCACGTCAAAACTACTTTCAACTTCAGCGTTCCTTCGGTGTGCTGAGCGGTGGAAAAATGTATTACAAGCTACTTGAGCCGACAGCGTTTACTTTCGCTGATTAGTTTTTTTTTTATCCTGTGCTCAACAATGAATCGCTTTGTTTCAGTCGTTTTTGTTTTTCTACCGTTGATAAGATTAGCTAAATAAAATAGCTATATTTAATCCAAGGTTAAGGAGCATAGTGCGGCTAGAAAAGAAATTACTTTTTGTATCATTGACTTTAAAGTGAAAGAACAAAATACAAACTAAATGTATTTAGTAGGGAAAAAATGTGATAATACGCGATACCTTGATCGAAGATTCTATCGAACTGCTTCATGGATCGGCTTTTCCTCCAACTTCAAAAATAGATGAATTTCCACATATTTTAAAACTTCGTTTAATGATTCGTCATAGATTCTTAAATCTTCGTATTGCATCGTTCAAAAATCATGCAAACATGATTGCGTTTTTGTGCACTGCTTAATCTTCTACAAATTGATGCATTAGTATGCAGAAACTCGTGTAACTAAGGAGAATCTTTCTAAACTAATATGACAGAATTATTAATCCTCTGTAGAAAGATTGCAATTTAAATTCAATTCAATTCCATTCAATTGATTTCAATGAAATATTACTGAAATATAACTGAAATGTATTGTACTGGTAGGGAAAAATGTGACAATACGCGGCGATACCTTGATCGGAGATTCGTTCAAATTCAATAATTATGAATCTTGTTATGATTTGTAATAGATTCTTAAATATCCAAATTGCATTACATACATGATACATGATCTTAATTTTGTATACTGCTTCCATTTCTACAAATTTGGTTCATTAATATGCAGAAATTCGAGTAGCTATGGAGAATTTTTCTAAACTAATTTTACAGAGTCATAAATTCCTTGTTGAAGGAATGCAATTTAAATTCAATTTAATTGAAATGAAATGAAATATGAAAATGGAATACTCATTCCGGTTCATAATTCTCCATTGACTTAGATATTATCTATTTTGAATCGATAAAATTATCAAAGTTGTTTTTTGAGTAATCGCAAGAAAAGAAAACTAGTAATAAACACATGTTTATAGGTCAGAAAATGGCAGTGATGTGACAAAATTGATTGAAGTGAACATGAAGTAATGGCCACATAGTATAGCATAAGACATTAGGGTTGTTAGGATAAATGTTGGAATATTGTTTTGGATAATTTTTACATTGCGAAATTCTTTCAAAAAATATAATACATGCAAATGACCAAAGTATTGTAGCTGCAATGAACATTATTTTCCACTACACTAATATGTTTTATACATAGAGCCGTAATATACCAGCAGTGTAATTGAACCCCCTGTCCTCCCAGTAAGGCTCGTTTCGTCACGGTCGATCAAACGAAACACGTCAATCGAACCCAGTAGTCGAAATTTCGTAAAACATAATTCTTCTGCCCGACGCAGCTGTCTATAGACATTCGGTTCCTCGATTGGAAACTGTGGCGGGCGTCTATTACTCATCTTCTCCATTACCGCCCCCCAAACAGCGTGTCCGATTGTATCACACTTGACAGGAGGAGTAATTGTGTACCTACAATCAAGTAACAAAACAGCAAAAACAGAAAAATAAAACAACCGCGAACGAGAGCCGGTGAGTCGAAAGACGGAAGCGTGTGGTTTTTTTATTTTCGGGGCTCTCCGTTTCGAGGACGGCCGACTGCTTTTATCGGTGGGTTGCGAAAAATTTCTTCCATCGAAGAGGAAAAACAACAACAAAAAGTTGGCACTTGGGGTCTTTCTTGCCGCCAAACATACGGCCGATCCACTCATCGGGAGTCGGCGTGTTGTGGGAGTACCACTCTGTAAAGGTACACTTTCGGTTTGCGTAAAGATGATTTGTTTCCAGACCGAAATTCGACCGCGATATCGGTTTACCATTACGGCACAAATTAACGGCGATGTGTGGGAGGAAGAGTGAAAGAGAATTATATGCTTATGACCCGGGAAATGGTGATCATAAGGCCTCCCTCCCCGCGATAACGCCCACCAAAAATGCGCCCACGTATCTCGCCCGCCGCCTCGAAGTGTCCTCGTTTTGACCGGTCAATCATATCATGCAAGTGTGTTCGAGTTTGCTTAAGGTGTCTTCTTTTTTTTGCGTCCATTGATTAATTGTACAAGTGGTGGTGAGGAGAAGGGTTGGAGTGGAGGGGGTGGTTCACTTTCTTTTCCAGCGGCATCATCGGCTTTTCGTGCATTTCAATTCCGTGCGGTTATTATCTCCGTCGTACGCACCGTATCATATCGAAACACGATGAAGAAGTCGAACAATTTAAACGAAACATGTTTCTGGACCCCTCGAGGGGGTAGTTGATCGTGTTGTGCTTGTCCATTCGGATGGTGATGTTGGCCGGCGCGCTGGCTACGCCACTGCACTCCCAAGCACTGCACCTTGCATTTTGCGGCAAGAAGTATGCTGCGTATGCGCGAATGTGTTTGTTTAACTTTTTTGCCACGCCGGGTGTTTGTTTGCTGCATCCCCATTTTCTCCCCTGGGTGGGTGTCAAACACGGACGATGGTTTTGTTCTTCGCCTGCCTTTTAGTGCTCGTTGTTGTGCCACAAACAGCGCACGCGTTCGTCGCACATTTCCTCACTTTCTACGGTTTGCGGTCGTGTGAGACCCACTGACCACCACAGGAAACACGGTTACTACGGCCATACACACTACTTGCGGCGAGGGAAAATCCAGATCAGATTTCGCTACCATATGCGGACGGGCTGTGATCTGATCTAGTTTTTGATTGATGGATAAATTAGACATTACTTTGATTATCTGCTTTTGCTGCTGTGCGGTGTGTGTGTACACAGGCTAGTAGATGTAGGTTTGCTGCCAGCGAATCGATCTTTGGAAAAGCGTCTCAGCTCGTTTTTGTCATCCTCTCGCTGCAACATAAAAAACAATTTGAACTGAAATTAAATTGGCATTCGAATGACACATATCAAATCACTGTGATTGGCAGATTCAGTTGAAACGAATTTGGGTCGATTTTCGAATTTTTTAAAACGAAAAAATACTGTGTAGGTGAACAAAAGGGTGTCAACCAAAAAAACTTTAAGTGTTAAAAATATTTAATACAGATGCACCGTCGTACAACACGTTGGTCCAAGATGAAGAATGTTGTTCTTGTTCTTGATGTTGTTGCAACATCTCAGGATTCTACTGAGATTTGTTGTAATTTGTTGCATTTTTTACCATATTTAATACCTTCAGAGTACCACTACCTGCTACCAATAAACATAATTCGTACTAAACACTCTTTTTGTTTCTAAACGGGCTTAGAAACATGGTTTTCTTTTTGACAATTTCCGTATACGTTAAATTTGTGATACAAATATCAAAAAACTTCTTGGAAAAAACATTAACGATCAATTATTGTTTCGAAAAGAAGAGGTGTTGTTACCCGAGAGACTTTTCTCTGTCAATCCCTTCGTTCCCGTCAGTTGAAACTTATTACTGCGAGCAGCATCTACTTTTAAACATTTTTCATTTATTATATTAAATTTTATTTTTGCTTACCACTATATTAGTCACGAAACAATATGAAAGAACTATTAAAAATAAAACAAAAATGTTGAAGCAAAGCCTTGTTAGTACTAGAATAGAGTTTTGAAGTCATATCAATCTAGCAAATTAAACTATATAATTCGTTCAGCAAATGTAGATGAAGAAGTATTGTTATATAAAACAATCAAAATAACTGGTTACACACTAGCAAATTTGGCAATTGTTTCAACTTTTGTTTAAATTATAAATACTCGTAAAGCCTTCTTACTTCTCATTTAACGCGCCACAATACGACACCATAATTGCGGAGAACAAAAGAAGAAATGTAAATGTTTAATGGTTTTAATAAAACGCAAAAACCGTTTGATAAAGCTCGCTGAAAATTTAATAATTCAAACGTAGATTTAAAACCCACAAGGACAACTCAATGGCACATTCTGGTGTCGTCCAAACACCTCCCCAATGATGATTGATGGTACCGGGGTCGGTCCTTGGTGGGTTGTACATCCTTCGCCGTCGTTAGCTTATATTTTTCGTTGGAAGAGAATCAAAAATATTTCAATCTCCGGCGATGCGGTGTTTGTCCGTGTCCCGATGGATTTCTATGTAATCAAATCTGGGCCTTTCGTGCGGCTTGTGACGAGCACCTACGCCGTTCTGTGGAAGAACGATCCAACGAGATGATGGTGTCTTCTTCGTGTTCTTCGCGCCACCCTCCAGTACTCTTTGTGGTTTCCGTCGAAGGACACCAAATAAACCTTGCGCCGGTGCAGAGAGCGTTGACGTAAAAATTAACGAGTTTAAAATAATATCAAAAACAAAACTTTTCATTCAAAAAAGTAATATCCTCGTACACAACCCTCCGCCGTGCGCCTTTTGCCCAACCCTGCCAGCTTCAACCGGGGAAACGATCTCTTTACAAAGGAAAATGGACCAGAGGTTTATTTTTACACGTCTGTCACAAATTATTACAAGCATCGGCATCCTCCATAGCTGCGCCGCCACGCGATGCTTTGAAGCCTGGGCCGGCAATGATCCTTCTCAAAACTTTGGCCCCAGAGAGGTGTGTAGGCGTCGGTGCCAAATAAACTCTGTTTGCTGAGGGCCTTCCCGCTCCAAATTTATATTTTAGAATGCAAGCAAATGTTTTCCAAGTGCCACATTTTCCACGAACCCCCGGGTGCCTTTGCTTCTATTTCGGTAGCTTGGCATTTTTCTACCGGGTTTTTGACGGTTTTTGCAAACATGAATATCGAAAATCGGTTCGATCGGTGTAGGATAACACGCTTGAACATTACACAAAAAGCCGTCTGCCAGCAGCCGGGCCCTCCGACGGTTGCCAAGTGCTGTTTAATTAAAGGAGGATATTTATTTTCGAATGCGATGCGTTTGATTTTCCAAGCTAAACCCGAAAATTGAAACCATACCAAACAGTCCACCGAGTCAAATCAATTCCACTTGAGCTAAATAATAACACATTTGCAGACTGCTTTATCATTGCTTCCGTCCGGTCCTCCCTTAGGTTTATTTGTCTTTTCCGGCGAGTCAGCAGACAAGTTCAAAGTAGGGCACTCACACCATGGCTCATTATCAAAAAGCTAATGCGATGCCGCCGAGACTATCGTTCCGGAGTCTGCCCGGTTTTCAATTAGGCAATTTCTAATGGCTTTTGCGCGCACTTTTTGGTTCCCTTCGCCAGCGCTTCTTCCAAGACTGTGGCCCCTGTCCCAGGTATAAGGACGCCGTAATGCCGAAGTTTATGAATACGGCAATTAAGGGTTAGTTGTTTGCACTGCCACAGTGATAAAGTGCACATCTTTGATCACGACTGCAGCCCGGTCGGGTTCTGTTGGTTGCGAGCGCGTCGAGGAAGTATATTTTCATGATGTCATGTAACCTGACTAATGGTTTGTTTTTAAATATTTATTCTGCAACTCGTTTCAGCGCGGAAATGATTAGGTTATACGGACAGAATTAACGTTTTCGAAAAATACCTGCTCCTCCCAACCTGACGTCATTCGGCAAAGGGTCATTCAAAGGGTCGCCTGATGATTAATCAAGTTTCGTGGCAAAGCATCCTGATAAAATAAGTCGTCGACGCATTCGCGAAACCGTCGTGCCAAAGTCACGATCAAGGAACTCGCTTCCGACAGTCTCCCCGGATGAGCTGGCAAAACGTTTTCGGAGCAAAAAAAATGAAATCAAGCATGATTTCATCGAACTCACCAACTTAACTAGCATCCGCAATGAAAACGAGTAATCGATGCATCAACTAAAGCTCGCCATCCGTCCATACGGGCGACCGATGAGTCGATCCGCTTGTTAGGCTTCGTTACGTCACGGGGGAAGACGGCCGACGCGGGAAAAACCGGAATTTTCGGCAATTTCGTCCCAGCGTGCCCGGCGGGAGCAAGAGAAGCATAAATATGCGGAACAGCGGCGTCGCCCTCGCCATCCCGTTTATCTCCTCACGTGGCGACGGAGGGGGGTACGTCGTCGCGAATCAGCGAAATCAAAACAAAACAGGAAACCTAAACAAAACCATGCTCACTGCCGAGGCGGCATAGTGTATCGGCTCCACTAACAGACCTCGAACGTTGCTGTTTGTTGCTCTGCCGGTGGCGTCCGTTTGAAATAAATAACCTGTTCTCAACATGCTCCGGAGAGATGAGCGTTCAATGTTGGAGCATGTTGGAGCATGTTTCTTGGAAGCCAGATGCATGCGATCTCTCGAGACCTCTGGAACTCACTCTCAATTCGTTCGCCATACCATTACAGAGAGAATGAGTGAACAATGCATTGATCAACGAGAAACGTTATGTACTGGAAAAGTTCTGTTTAACTTATTATTTTCCGTTGGTGTAAAATGTTTGGTATGCATTTTTAAACTACTTATTTCATGTGTAAATCGCATGAAATCAAAACACTTTAAAAAACCGAACATGTCGTTACATTTTCTCATCTGGTTGCTAACTCATTTTGCTCCGTTCCCTTCATTTAAAATGAACAAATCAATGGGGGTTGTTTGCTTCATTATAATATATTCACAAATTTGTAATACTGTATTATTTTGTGCGTATTATAATTTATTATACACTATTTTCGAATGGCTCTTTATGTTATTTAAATATTTGAAAACCGTTCGTGGTGAATTGCACGGAATTGCCCCTGAATTGCTGCTTCACGTAGGTACACTATAACATGCCGTAGTCTACATTCAGGCGCAGTTCAGTCATATTTGAAATACAAATCAATCCCAGAAACTAATGCAGGTTTCTCTATGAAATGCACTTTGAACATGCATATTCGAGGTTGTTTTTTAGTCAATGATAAAAAGGATTCGATAAAAGTAGAATGATATTCAATCCTTATGGTATTTGAGGTAACCAATTACTTCAAAAGAATTGTGTTCTTTAGTGACCCTTTCGCGTCGTGCATTTTTTATCGAATTTATGTAACGGGTTGTCAATTTTATTAATGCCTTTGATTTTATTGATTCTTATATGATATGTAAAGTATAATAAAATCATAATCGAATGCTTAGCAAAACTTTGCTATATTTATTTTCGGATTTTAAATATACGTATCTTATTCGACCCGAAGTCGTTATTCTTTATAGTTATTTTTTATTTATCCCAATGATGTTCAAAAAATGTTCGATGTAACGATAGAAAATACGAACTTTTTGTTCTCTCGACTTTACTCCAGAATAGATCTATAGATAGATCAAAATAATAATGATATACCATTGAGAAACCCGTTATGTACTACAGAAATCCTGATAGGACAGGACGACCCTTGCTTTGCTATTAATCTTATTATACAAAATAATCAAACGTTTATACTAAATCATGGGTCTGTTAAAGGGAAGCGAAGATTAAAAATGAATTAACTTTTGACACGCGACCTGTTCGCGCAAACGACCCGTACCAAAAGGGAGGAAACTTTCCTTCCCCGAACAGTAACAAACGAACATGGGAATCTTGGTGCGCGAAGCTTTCTCCGGTGGCGTCTGTAATCGGCTGGAGCTTGGAGCAGCTAGCAAAAAAAGCTGGCAAGGGGGAGGTGTTCTTTGTTGGTTAGGTTGATTTGAATAAAACTTCCGCTTTCGGATCATTGCCTCTCAGGCGGCAGATAGTTTCTATGGTGCGCCAGAAATCCTCCCGGACGTGCCGGGCGTGGACCAGCAAAAGATCGCGTCTGCTGCACCGTTTGGTGTGGTAAAAAAATGGAAACACAAAATAAACTGCACAGTAAAATGGGTCAACGTAATTTAAACCTGCCGCGGGTGGGTACTATCTCCGCCTCCAACCGGACCGGCCACACACATTCTTGGTCGAGATTCATCAGACGTATGCTCGGGGCAAGTTCTACTAGTTCCTGCTTTTTCTTTTCCGTAATGAATCTGGTTGAGCTCGCTTCATTATCGTGCAATCGGCTTTCGCGCCCTGTTCTCGCTGTGCCATCCGGTTGCGCCTCCGGGGCAGGGCCGGCGTAACGAAGTTCTTCGTAGACGAGAATCATACCGACGAGAAAATGTAATAAAACAGAACTATACACACACACACACACACACACTCAGAAGAAAAAAAAACAATCTACACAGGATAATTACGATTTAATGGGCATGCAAAGTTTGTGCTTCCTTAGAACTTTTACCATAAAGCGTGATCGTATTGTTGATGGTGAAACGCCACATTCACCGGCGAGGATCCTAATGACCCGATTCTATGGGAAAGTGCTCCTAAAAATCTCATTCCTCTAGAATACATAATTAGTCGAAACATAGTCAAAACTTTAATCTTTTAATATAGATTTAAATCTGACGTCTCTTATTTGAGAAAAATCAAATTTAATTTGTTGGCATCTTTAGACCCTTTACTAACATGAGAATTTGACGTTTCATAGTTTTACAGTTATTGTATTGCTAGGTATTTTGTCAAATTTATTTTCAATTGTTGTACCTGAAACCATATTGTATTAATTCTTCCGAAAAGTGTGGGAAATATGATCATAACTTTTTTTACCCATCCCTTTGATAGTATGGCGCGGATTTCACGTCATTGATGTTACTCAGCATTATCATTTTCTCACCAGATTAACGTTTTCCCGGATATGCAAATCGCTACCTGACGCCTGGTTTTGTATCTATTTGAAACAGAGGTTTTAAGATTTACAGTTCCACTTCGGTGGAAGAGGCATAGAGTGACAAACCTTGTAACACCTTGTTTTTACATAACTCTTCGTTTCGTTTGTTCGAAAATTAGAAACTAAATTCTTCTTCTTTCTATCCATTTTACCTTAAACATCTTCACGTTCACATGGGGCGATGGTTGTTTTGGTGATCCATTTACAGCATCCAACGCCCACCGATTTTCGTTTGCTTTTTATAAACCAACTGTTGTGCCTCCATTGCGTTAGTAGTGTGGCCAATAATGTTGCGACGATCTCCATCGCAATCGCAGCACCCGTTCCTGCGTTTGGGTGAAATGTAAACTTTAACGCACCGCCATCCCCTTTGCCACGACGAGCCTGTCAGTCGCGGCTAATCGGGGTCTAAAGCCAAATCGAACCGCGAAATAGCTGTGCCAATGATGCAAAGAAGGCGCTACACCTAAAGACACCCATTTTGTGTGTGTGCTTCTTTGTACCAATTCATTTTGGTGTAATTCTTTTTTTTGTGGGTCTGCCGAAAAGTTTGTGCGCGAAAGAAAAGCGTTGGAAAACTTGGATTGCCCAAAAACCGTGCTCGCCGCCCTTCTTCTCGGTTTGTTTGTCGGTCGGTGGGTTTACAAACTCGGCCTCATCGATTGGTTCAATGAAAGTGTGAAATAATCGTACAGACGCACGCACGCACAGACGCACGCTTCAATAGTCATCTCCAGTTGCACTTGATGGACGGGTGCTTTCCATTTCTACCACCGATATTGCCTACCTTGGCCCCAAAAGAGCCAACATTATCAGCACGAACCTGCCATAATTTTCTTTTTCATCCCCTTTTTTTTGGTTATGGTAGGTAAACAATAAAACAACAATAACAAACAAACAAGGAGCGCTAGTTCCTTCGTCCGATACTCGTCCCACGTCAATAACAATTTCGTGCAACAAACCACCAACGTTGACCGAAGGGCCGATTGGATGATTGAAAAGAAAAACTGTTTTCTAAATTAAATTAAACTTTATCTTACCACCCTGGGGTGGTAAGTGGGGGGTTTTCCTTCCCATCAAACGTGTGTTGGTGGGAAATTTTCCCTCTCGAGAGGATTCGGATTGACCATTATGATATTTCAATTTCACCGACACGCAAACCCGTTCGCGCCCGGAAAAACTAAACGTAAACAAAGGAGTACAATAAACGGCGCCGTTGGTGGTTTGGATGGGGGTTTCCTCAGTTTTACTTTGCCGGTGTAGGTAGTGCTAAGGTAAATCCAACCGCTCGTAGCGAAATGGCTGGTAAAACGCAAACTACCAACCTCATCAGCCCTACTCAATTAAGTAAATGAAAAATATAAAAGTAAAGTCATCATACATGAACTCGACTGCTGACATCTATCCTAGCCTCTGGAAGAGGTTGCCCTTTGCCATTGGGAAGCATTAGTGCACAGTGTCGCCTGTGCATACCCTATCTCGATAGATAATTGAATTACTTTACATAGCGTCCATACATTGTGGGACGCCAGCAGGTCGACAAACGAACGCCCACGGTTGTAGGTTGAATCCGAGTCGCAACCTCGGCTGCGCTTATTCCCAGAGAAGAAAGACTAGTCCTCTACTGTGTGTGGAGCGTGCTCCAGCTGTGTGCCATTAAGAAGGTTCACCGTGGGAGCAGGCCCCCAACAACGGATGAAGGATGGGTGTCATAAAGCGATGCAATCTCTCGCAGCAGCTCCAATGCTGCCCTTCGCAACGATTTTGAGTGCAATTCAACGAATAAAAGTTAAATAAGTCTCACACAGCTGTCGCCAGCGCGCAAGAAAAAGAAAAGGTGCACATCAGGAGTACTTAGCAATTGCCATGGCGCTACTGACGGGGCCCTCGGCAGCACACACTAAAAGTTGAACAGTGAAAATAAGCCCAATAAAGTAATAAAACCTACACCTCGGGGTCGTGGGATTCGGGACGCACGTTAACGGTGTTGGTATCCTTCGGTGCACCAACGCTCTTAAAAATCAATATCGAACCCTCGTCCCACCCAAAAATATGCACCAACGCGGCCACCATCGATCCGGTTGGGTCATCTTTTAATGGGCAGATTATACAAATTTCAAAGACAACTCTCTCAAGAAATGGGAGAAAGTTTTCTTTCGCTTCTATCCCAGTGTTTTGTTGTTTTCCATTTCCGATTTGTCCGACGAAAGATTCAATCGATTGCCGGCTCGCGCCAGCAGGGGACCAAATTTGAAGCGAAACAACAACCACAGCTCCAAATATCTTATATCGAAGGGAGATCCAAAGTGGCCGAACGGAGTGGATAAAATAAAAATAAAAAATGAAACCACACCGGAAGAGTGTACGTTACGAAACTCGCAGGGCTCAACGTCGCGAGCGGTTGACAAATCCTACCCGAATGCCCGATGAAGATTATGCAACGCAGCGTGATGGAGTTTTTAAGTTTGCTTCGAGCACCAGATATCGCAAGAATGATGGGATTTCATTTTATTTGGCTTTTGCTGCTTTTCCTATTATTTTCCATTTCCGTTCCTAATTTGTTTGTTTATCGTACACCAGCATTATCTTATTCGCCTTTCTTAATGTACAGCTATGGTGATTGTGGTAATATTGTCATTTTTAACAGCGTTTGTTAGTTTCATTTTCATCTTTTCATTTTGTACTTTTTTGTTAACTTAATAATTTTTAATACGAATTTCTATCTTCGTTTTCCTACTCCCCATTAAGAGAACAATACTTTTTCTTCTATTGGAAAAAATGGAAAGGTTTTTTATTCATTGAGACGTGTTTATTTATTATTTTGGAACTATCTTGTCCCATTTGTAACATATCTTATCCGGTTTCTATCTTTCCGGATAGAAAGATATTTTAAAAACACAAGTTGTTAGAACCACATTAGGCTTTTACGTGGTTCATTTTGTATTATTCGTTGTTTCTGTGTCCAACAGTCCAGACTATTTTTTGGCGCTTCAACTATGTTTTTAAAAGACATCTCGTACATTTCTTGTACGCCGCTGTTATTGTACAATTCAAGACTAAAAACGGACCAAACAGGCAAAAAACATTGACAGTGATCGGTAAAAAGAGTAAAATTTGAAGAATCTGTTTATAACATAAATAGTTTAATAAACAGGCTAAATAATAAAAAACCAATAAAAGTATCAAATCGAAATGAACAATTATCATACAATTCCAGAATTTAAACATCTCCCAAAGCCTGTTGCATAAAATCAAGTCCTTCTTTTGACACGCAACTCTAGGCCAAGTGCAGCAAATCGTTCTTGCAATTGCACTTGCACTGCTGCCTCGGTGGAAAATCCTTTCGGTTGCGTTCTTTCGCTCACGTTGCATTTTTTCCAGTGCTAATTGATCCTCTCCGTCGACGATATCAACACACCATCGTTGTGCAAAGGTCTCCTAAACACGTAGTCAATAATCGTCGGAATCGCGGCGGCGGTAATACCAACGCCGACGGCTCCGCAAACACACTTTACTATTGGTTCACACGTATATGCTGCAAGGCCTGCCTCGCACCGACCGCCTCGAACGAACTAATCGAAGCGGAAAGACTTGCCGCACGAAACCCTCGCCCTTAATCGGGGACCGGGTGGGTGGATGGAGCCTCGCCTCGATGTCCACCGCTACGCAAGACCATTGGCGAGGAACCGCGCGGAACAATAGAATGCAACGGATTCGAGCACCATGTGTGTGTATGTGTAGGTGTCGTGTTGGACGCCAAGATGTACGGTTACGATCGCGTAGAATGGCTCAAATAGCCCTCAACGCCTACACAAACAAACCAATTGGGACTGAAACAAGATATGGCGGAAGATGAGAAGAAAATATGTGCCCCGTGGGCGCTGATGGACAGATGTCTGTCTGTTGTTTTTTTTTCGTCAATCGTATACGAAAGCCATGCGAGTAACATTTAATGCAGGATTATCATTCTCATGTTTTACCTAAACAAACAAAGCTTTGGGATTTAAAAATCTTTTCGTTCGTAAGCTATGCAGCACTAACATCGAAATAGCCGTTTGTAATCTGAAAGATCTGTCATGCATTAACACTTGCATTAGTTATATTTATGAGAAATATTAGGTCTTACATAATTTGATTCAGTTTTTGTTGAAGTTTAAAAGTTTCAAAAATTTATATCTGAAACTTTTAAGGTATTTATAATTTATTGTTCTTTCTGCAAATAATCATTTTAAACCATATTTTTTAAACATTGTACTACATGTTACCATTTTATCTTTCCAAAAATGCTTTTCTAAACTTTTTTATCTTTACCCATCTTTTTGTACTATTTTTTCTTTTCATAGGAGAGTAAACATGTTTAATCTTTCTATGTATTTTTTTTCATATACATAATAATAAATCGTGTGACTTTGGTAACTTCTTGAAGTAATGCATTTTTAATTTCCAGTGAAGCATAAGTACAATACATAGATAAATGATTGCTATGCAAAATGAATCAATTTTTAATGTTTGTTTTTCAATCTGACACAGAAAAGGATTATTAAATGGAGAGAGAAATCCTACATGTCTAAGCAAGAAAATCGAATGTCTTTCCTTATGACTGTCTTTATCTGATACCATATCAAAGTGTTGTTATCCAGTGTTGTCACAGATTGCATTTTGAGCTTGACCTTATTTTTATCGATTATTAAAAGCTACAACTTTCGCATCGATAAAGAACTGTGTGAGGAAATAATCGCGCTAATTTGTGGTGCAGCAATTAAATTCAATTCAGCTGGAATTTTAATTCATTCGCCAACGATTTTCCTGCAGGTGCGGAATAATTCAGTGGGACAAATTAGAATCAAAATGAGCGATCAACGCTTCAAAGTAACGCTTTAAAACATCCGCACCTCCTCACCCGACAACGGGGCCGCCCCTGTCCCAACATAAACATCTTAAAATTATGATAAATCCACCCCGAAGCCGGAAGCTTTGCGGAAACGTTACAAAGTATATGCTCCCAAAGAGGTGGCAAGCGATGGTGTGGAGAGAGAGGGGGGCAAAATAATAAACGCATCCAAACCTGACCCACTTGCCGCTGGGAAATGGGTTTCGCTGTTTTCATTTCCCTTTTCAAGTTTACTTTTGCCCCGCGTTGTGCCGTTCTTTGACGCACGGTGAATGTTGGGTGGCGTGCGGCTGTCCTATGGCTCGTCAACGATCACCCACCACGATCACTGCCACCCCGCGCCACTTTGACATGATTGTGTTCGGGTGACGACGTCCCTCGACGTCTTTCGCGATGCGAAACTTTCTGCTTCATGCTTTCGATGATCTTGGAAAGGCTGTTAGTGGTTTTTGACCGACTGATCGCCAAACAGAACGTAAACGCATACTTCCCACCTTGAAAATGTATGTGATCGTAAACTCTCTCTCCCCCCCCCCCCCCCCCCCTCCCGGGCCAAGGAAGAGATTTTTCAAATTTTCCCAATACTTGCGATCTCCTCGCAAAAGCTACACAAGTGCGAAGAGTTCTGCGAAGGCTTTTCTCCTAGACCTCCTTGCATCTTACGCACCCTCGGTCCGTTTCACTTGCTGACGCTGCTGACATGCATTCTCAGCTTACAACCCCACAAAGTGCATCGGGAACGCCCAAACTCCCGAATGTGTGAGAGAGAAAACATGGAGAGAGAAAAGCACGACGATGCTTTCGTTCGCGCACTTCCTTCTGAATTGCGCGAGTCTTCTCGCGTTTCTGGCATTTCTGAATCACACGGGGGGGAAAAGCCAGCTGTGCTGTCCCTCCCCCCCTACGCCACCCACCACCCATGCGAGGGTGCAGGAGCAAGTGCCGAGCGTGCCGAGTTGGGCGTTCGAGGCGCGGCGGCCTTCAGTCTTCGCTCGAAACCGGACGGTGCAACATATCGGCCAAACTCCGCCGCTCGGTGGCAGCTTTCGGGCGCGGTGCGTGCGTGCAAAAGGAGTTTCGTGGCGTGCGTTCGATGAGGTGGAACCGAAAGGCTTGTTGCCATCATCCATCATCACCATCATCATCCCCTTGGGGTGGTGGAGAAGTCGATCGGGTGGTACATGTGTATGGCACACGCTGCTTCGGTCACCAAAGTGATCATACGCCGAAAGTGGTTCAAGGTTTTGGAAATTCATCGACCCTGAGTTCACCCGGCCGTGGTGTAGGTTTTCCTTGAGATTCTCACAGAAAATTCCCGTGTGCCGTGCGGACTGAAGTGATCTTGCAATTTCTCTCGCTGTGTGTCGAAGAATAGGAAGGGAGGGAAACTCTACACACACACACACACACAGCCTTCCCGGTGCGAAAAAGGTCACCCTCTCCGAGGGGAGGTCCTCCAGTTAACCCACGACAAAAGAACAAGTGCATCGAGTGTGTTGCATTGGAGGCAGATTTTTCGGTACATAGTTGTGTTTCGTGCAGTGACAGGTTCATGTTGTGCCAGTTCGGGCTTCAGTTGCTCCCAGTACCCAGTGTGTGCGTGTGTATTTAAGTGTTTTTTTTTTTGTAGTTAATTTTACGTCCACATTGTCCACCAGAATCTACCCATTCCCGTACGTCTTGGAGAGAGAAAAAAAAACGGGGGGAAAAATACAGTAATACCCAGCAACAACCGGTAGTTGAGACCTTGGCAAAACGCCGCCCGAAACCGGCTTGTTGGCTCTTTTTTTGTTTTTCTTCGGTTTCTTCTTAAGCAAGAGCTTGCACGATGGAGAAAAAAGAAAGTCACGAAAGCGCGCGGCCTTGCCAAAACCGCCACATAATTAAAGTAAACTCAACGTTAACTGTTCATTATTTAAAAAAAAGGGTACGATAATGTCTGAGATCTCCTCCTTTTTTCCCTCCGAGGAAGTTTGCTCTTTCTTTAGCACAGCTCTGCTTTAGTTTCCGTGCCAAACTGCAATGAACAATAGAAGAGAGGGGGCTCGGTTGGTTGGTTGTTTGTGCAAAGCGGAGGATGTGAACAATTAATTGATGTGTATTGCCTTTTTAAATGGGAAGCTGATCGCTTTCGGGTTTGTTAGTGCAAAGATGAGTTTGGATTTTGTTTAGTCTTCTATTTTTATATCTTAGCAAGTTTCACTGCAACTTTTGATTTCGCCGTGCATTTGTTTTTTAATTGTATGAACTATGTTGGGCAGCTTGAAAAAAAAATGAAAGTGGTAAAAGTTTTGCCAATTGTTTGTAATTTTAACACAGATGCGAAACACTAATCTCTAAAACAAACAAAAGGCAAGGAACTTTTCGGTAAATAGTTGCTAAGCCTTTGGTTTAATTTGAAGTAAATGTTATCCACATCCTGGCTATAATTTTTACAAAGTCTACACTGACTTTCTCGTTCTTGTTTCGGTGCCAAATTTGATAGCCATCACTTAAGCTCTCCGGCATCACGACAGCGCAACAAGTAAAGCCCAAATCATTACTGACCAAAAAAAAGTGCATCACGAGGAGAAGAAAATGCAACAACAACAAGAGTTAAAATAAAAATTGGAACAGTTCTCATCGATCCATCCCCCGCCGATTCGAACCCATAACCTCCCTTTCCTGCGGAACGGGTTTAAAATTAGTCTGCCACCGCCTTTTCGACCATTGATGGGGAGTGAAGTATAACTTTGGCAGACATTACAGCAGTTTTTGTGGTTCTTTTTTATTTTGATTCTTTTACGAGCCCCATCGGGTACCGCATATTGGCTGGCGCAAGGCCCGAAACTGGCCTTTTCTCGGCCTTGCCGTTTCCCAGGGAATCTTTAAAATCCGCCCCGACCAACCCGAACCTTTCCGCACTGGTCGACCGGAGCTTTTTTAATAGTTTTCTATCTTAGTACATTTTAATTACAATGGCGCGGCTTCTCAAAAAAAAAAAAAAGAGGATGATGATGGGCCGTAATTGAAACTTTCTTATTGCCACGCAAACACACAAATTAACCACAAAGAAAACCACTTCATTCCGGGGGGAGGGGGGGGGGGTTTCTTGTCGCATCACAAACTTCAAACGCCAACTTTACGATTCGTTCCGCATGTTACGAAAGGCGCTTTTATTTCGGCAGTTCGAAACTGCATCATCGGTGGGACAATGGCCACCGAAAACCCGACGACCTCAAGAAGCATAAACCATTGGGGGTTTGCCGCGTTCATTCCATATGAATGCCGCGCTGCAGCAGAATGTCGTAAATAGCGGTAGTCGAGGTAAATTATTTACATTGCCATAAGTTTTACACCTGAATGGCTTGGAGGCTATATATCATTTTTTATTACTCAGTGAGGAGTACTGTTTTCTTAGGAGTAGCAGTTCTCACATAGTGTTGAAATGAAAGAAGTCCATGTAGTAGAGAATAGCTATCAAGCTTTAAAGCAATTACAGTATGTCCCATAAAAAAATACGAAAATAGCTTAGATTCAAATATTTTTTTGTTTCATACAACATGATAAAAAAAATTGTGCTTTTAATCAGGGAATCGTGAGGAGCCTTTAATGAATATTTCACTAAATCATTACTAAATAGGTCTACCATTTTTCTCGATCACCTTCTCCAGACGGAAACAGAATCGACAGCATACCTTCTCAATGTAAGAATGAGCTTTCGAGATCCATGCCTTGGCAATTGAAGCTGTCAGGGATCCATTAATGGGGCTAGAACGTCACGGTGCTCCGTCCTATTGGAAAATGACGTGTTTTTGTGCTCCAAAGTTGGTTTTTATCCATGGCAGAACGTGTCCCATATTAACCTCAAAATGTAAACCTGTCTGTAAGTGTGTTAGATACGGATTCAATGATGAAAATTTTTTCATCAGAGAATATGATAATGGTATTCTTTTATTTTAATGTTGACTCTAAACGTTTCGAGAACACTCCAGCCGTAGTTGTTTGATTCGGTCTGTTACAAGGTGACGCTCTAATCTGACTCTGGACGAACATTTCAAGTAATGCTTGATCAACCAATGAATGGTAGATTTCGGCTTCCTAAGCCAATTTCCAGTGCGATAAGCTACGTCCTGTAGTAATGCCATCCGGTTAGATCCAGGCGAGGAATCAGGGGCCAATAGACGTCGGGGGTTTTGGCCGGTAAAAATCCGGCACTAACCGTGGACCTTTGACAGGCGGGGTCCGATTGTCTATCGAAGAGCGATAAGCTACTATTTTGCCGCACTTATCATCTCATTGAACTGATGACCTTCGGCGTGCGAGTAGACCGTGGATAGCCACTTCCTGGCTTCCGAGGATGTGGCCCATCAAGGAGTGATCATTGGATACAGTAAACGATAGGCAGGTGACATCCCGCAATCTTTAAAATTTATTTTACGTGCTTTTGGGCGAGCAGTAAACTAGATACAATCTCCTTTGCGAACATTTTTCCCAACTTTATTCCTCGAGAATCACTCTTTTGTTTACATCATCTCAGAGTATACTACCAGATGATTACGCACACATATGACCACTTTAAAAATGACGTTTAAAGCTATTCAAAAATAAGCATTGAATATTTTCGCATTTTTTATGTGACATACTGTATTTAAGTTGTATAATTTATTGAAAACGCTTGATCTACTTTGGATCGAACCTATGTGTTTCTGGGGAACCTTTCCTCCATTGGGTTATTTTTAAAAGCTTACCTCACGTTTATTAGTAATACATACATTAACAATAATATGTGTGGAAAATAAATTCCCGTTTTATTGCATGTTTCATCGCCATTGTCCATCAACTGTGGCAAATGGACAACACTCAAAAGCAATGCCGCTCGATGACGCAACCAAGCGACTTGTGCACGGATCCGAGATGAATGAATCGATCAGCGGGAACCAGTTTCTGCCTAGCCCGTTGTGGGCATTCCGGCAAATAATGTCTTCCAGCAATTGGATGCGAAACGATCGCCGCAAGACTGCTGGTCGCCCACAATCGCTGAAGTCGCCGGAAAGGCCATCGAAGTTCACGTTCGACAACTTGCTCTCGTGTTTCTTCGCTGATGTCGCACACACCATGGCAAATGAGGCTCTCTCCGCACGTCGATGGTCGAATGTTAATTCTGCCAATCCGACCCAAGAAATGTATGGTTCGAGATCTGAGGAAGGTGCACTACCGGCAGAAAGTGTCCTTCGGATGTCATTGAAAAATGCACGTTAGTGCCGCGTGGGAGACATCACTTTTTGCATTAGAACAGGAAACACAAACGGTTGATGCCACGCTTCGAAAACGCGGAAACATCTTACGGCCGTTCCTTTGATTTGCGAAGGCCAACTTTCGACGCCTACAAAGAGGCTCAAACGCATTCATGGGCGAAGGAGCTACTCGGGGGAGCGTAGGAAACGTTTACATTATTCCGATCGGTGAACTGTGTGGTTTCGTGGTCGTATGCAAAGTACACGGCGTTAGGTGACGTGCTGCAGTGGAAGCCGAAACAATGCTAGAGAAATTCGCCACAATGCGGAAGAGATGGGTGTTTGTGTGTTGGCGCGGAAAAGTCGCTTTCCAATTATTACTTCTGCATCACGCCGGACATCATCATCATCATCATCAGCAGCAACAGTATCGGTCGACCGATGCTTGAATGTACGCCTCAGTACACACACCTGTCGGCGACACAAACAACCACTGACGACATCATTCGGGATGGGAAAGATTGTTGGCTGCTGTAACATTTTTCACGCACCGCCGACTTTGATCCCGATATGCATACGGGCGGAAGACGGCCCGGCCGGAGCTGATGCATGACGTACCCCGGCGTCTGACGGGCATTCCCGGGAAACTGCCCGGGAAAATGGCAGGAAAGAATCCGATTTCCCACCAGTTTCTCCCCGGTCGAAGTAGCGAAACCGAAACGAAGTAATTGAGCCTGTTGTTGCGCTGGTCGCAATTGCAGATTTGTCACCACGGACATTAGTACTTCCCCTACTTGTTGTTGCTATAGAGTTGCTTAGTAACCGGGACAGTGGGTTGTATAATTCTGCTTTGCCACCTTCGATGCCGGTGCTTTATGGAAACGACTCCAATGGAAACTTATTCAACGACTGACGGGGCTTAAAGTTCTTATCTCACCTCGGTGAGACACATTCAATAAATAAAGGAATCGCATACTTCCTTTAAATATTGGAAAATATTGGAAAAGCCATATTTATTTTCTTGTAATATGGCACTTAGTTTTTAATTGGTTTAGAGCAGGGGTCGGCAAAGTCTGGCCCGCGGGCCAAATCCAGCACGCAAACTGATTTTATCACCTCTCAATTTTCATCGGATTTGTTCATGGTTTGTGTCAGGTTCATGGTTGTTTTCTTCCCAAAAATGAAGAAAACTTCCCAAAATTGTCAAACGAGGTGTTCTTGTTATATGTTGAAAGAGCAAAACCAAAATTCAACGAAAATAAGTATCAAAATGCTGAAAAAAGTTTAATCACAATATTTGAAATATTTTATCTTTTACCTGTGGAACTTTACTTTTCAGAATTTTGATACTCCATTCAGAAGAGTACTACTTTGACAATATTAGATCATAGTTTCGATTTGTTTCTAATCATCTGGTACTTTTTAAGAAAGGTATGCCGACCTCTGGTTTAGAGTCATTCATGGCCGAGTGATAGCGTGAGGACAAACAAAGCTAGAAATCACTACACTCTTTAATTTGTGCAATGTTAAAAAAGAAATTAAAATTTTTAATATTCCTAAAACATCAATTCAGATAAAAAATATACATGATGATCGATTAAAAGGCCGGTCATTAAGATAAAACTACTGCAAATGTGGTTTCGGTCACTGTTTATGTAACTAAATATTATTTTTCCGTCACAGTCACACACTTTCCACCAGTGCTTATTAATTTTATTTGACTAATTGATGTGTCATTTTTTCCCATTTTTTCCTAAGCGATGCAAATAAAATACTTTCTTGTACATGTGCATAAACATGTAACAGAAGCTATAATAATAATAGAAATGAATCCTACTGTTTAATTTGAAGAGCACCACAATGAGTGTATGTGATACAGATAAATAATAACATCAGTTATTAAAAACGTTTGCTAGGAATATTTAAATGCATTACTTTCAAACTCCTATTTCAAACTTTCCTTAATTAAACGCTTCCCAAATATTTCGTAATGTGTACAAAATTTACTAATGTTTTTCCTAATTAAATTACTCTCCTTCATTGTCACTAAACGGATCTAACACTTCCAAATGACTTTGGCTATCGAAACGGTTTGCGCGGGTGCGCATCATAATTTTCCTTTTCAGCGCCAACCCCTCCGAAGGGGGGATGGCGTGGGAGGAAAATATTCGGTAACAATCGGCCGGGGGGGCGACTGCAGCGGCGGCAGTTAGTTGCATGTGAGGGGTTGGGGCCCCGCGTGGCCTATGTGGAACTAATGATGATGATTATGATGATGATCTAACGAACGAAACGTACCGCCCAAAAAAAAAAAAGAAAAAAGAAAACCCTCCAGATCCGCCTCGAATGGCGTGATTAGAAAAGGGTTTGTTGTTTTGCGTTTTTTGTTTTTTTTGTTATTCTTCATGACGTGTTTTATTTTGGACTTTTCGCTGAAAAATCCATTGAAAAAAAGGGTTCAAAACCATGCAACTGTACCACCCTACTATCGCTGGGAGCGTTTGGCTCGAAAGGGCATCCATCACGCGATCGCTAAAGATGGGTCTAGGGAAAAATGAAAAGCCCTTCATCAGATAACGATCCGGCAAGAGCCAACCGGAGTGGCTGCAAACCACCAATACCAGTGTCGCAAATTCGCTAATCCCAGTTGAGAGAAGAAAAAACTTTCCACAGAAAAGTGCATCCGGGTGCATCGTCGAGCGAACCGCGGGGCAGCGAGAAAGGAGGATGGATCTAGGGTCTTGTGAAACTGTGAAAAATCGCCCCCAGTCTCTCAGCCGGTCGTCACGGGAATGTGGAATCGATTGGTGTTTATTTTGGTGTCTCTCTCTCTCTCTCTCTCTCTCTCTCTTCGTCGGGTCCTGTTTTTGTTGCACCTTCGGCGTTCGTTTGTGTCAAGTGGGCGGAAGGTGAACGATTATGAGTGGTGTGTGAAAATGTGATTAGTGCCACCGGGAGGAACATTTCCACTACACCCCATGGGGAAAAAAAAAGCTACAAACTAGAGCGACAATTCGAAGAGAAAAGTAAAGAAGCGAACTGGCCTCGTTATGCACAGAAATTGTTAATTATGCCGCATTGTCGCCGAAGCGAATTGGAAACAAGCCCCGAGCGAGTGTTTTTCCCTTCGGAGGAAAACGTAGCTCTTTCTTGGTTCCTGTGGCCAATGGCGACTTCCGGCGATCGATGATCGAGAAGCGCCCGTGCAATCGCAAACCACAAGTGCAAGTGCAGGTGGTAAAAAATTGGTGCATCGGATCACCGCGCACTGCTGAACGGATTTTGTCAAAGACAATTCACGTGGTATGACGAAAGGAACGGGACGGGAAAAGTTAATCCACCGCTAAAGTGAACGCGTTTGTTGTCACCCCCTTCGTTTTCCCACCTCGTTCGAGGAAAACTCCCGCTCAAGACCGTGGTTGAGCCCGAGAGGGAAAGTGATCACACACGCACACGAAAAAAGAGGGAAAAACACCTCAACTATGTGGCCATAAACGGACGCGCACCGTGTTTATGTTTATTTATAACATTGTTTATTTCCCCCACATTGTTGGTCGATTATCGCCAACGAGCAGCCGAAACGAAAAGAAAAAAGTGTCGCGCGTCCAGCGGAAAAACTTATGGTGATCAGTGACGAAGTCAATAAACAGAAAACAACAGTTGTCAACAAGCCAGCCCCCCTCTCCGCCTCGCGGAACACGGCGCGCTTTGCGAAGCCGTTAGCAGCAATGCGTCAACTTCCAAATGTTTGCTCCCGTCCGCCAAACGTGTCAACAAACTTTTGCATACGTAATAAAATCGTGCAACCGGAACCGTCGGCCCCATTCAGAAGAAACTCAACCACCTCGGGGCGGGCCTCGCTCCCTCCCACCGGCGGGGAAGGAAATTGTCCATTGACTTTGTCGCGCTGCTGTTTGTCAATCTTTTAAATGTGCCAATGCTCGAAAGCAAACCTTAAAATACACAACAACAAAAAAAGAGAAGGAAAACACGAATAATTAACAACACTAACGACACTCGGTGTTGATGTAAAACTATCGACGGAAAGAACAACACCGAAACCGTGGCAGCGTCGTGCGAAAGTGCGAATGAAGTTTACACCGTCCCCTGTGGGCGAACCGTTCGCCTTCAAGATGAAGAAAATGGACGCCACGAACGCTAAGTATCTGCTCGACTATCTCTACTACACCAGAGATGACGAGCAGTTTCGTTTTTACAAGAAGGTAAGCGCGGTTTCCCTCAAGGAATAGGGAGGCCAAGAATGATGTGCGATAGTGTATTGTGTGGGGGGGGGGGGGGGGGGGGGAATGCGGAAAACAGGTTTGTTTTCCCAGTTGATTGCGAATCTTTCGAGCGTTTCGTCCGCGCCCAACACGTAATTCAAACCACCCGGCCAGGCGGAGGGAGAGCTGAATTTATTGGTTACGAGATAAAGAGAAATAATGTAATGCAAAACCGAATAAAAATTACCATTTAAAAATAATTTTATGATTAATTAGAACACAGAATGCACCACAATTTATCAGAGATAAATAATATTACATTATAGGATGTAATAATAGGACGATGAAGGATGAAAAACCGATCAAAACCAATTCCTGCACTATAATAAATATTTTTCTGCATTAATTTGAGGACTACGAAAGGTCAGATGAAAGATAATCTTGAGCTCGGAATAAAGCACCTTTTTTTGCGAAGGATATTCGGTACGCTTCGTGGGGCAACCATTCGAGCAAAACCGATTGCAAATGTTTCCCGCATCCATTCCCGATGCGCACCAGAGAACACTTCTACCGTTCAACACTCACTTGCGCACAATAACATTAATCTACATTTTCTGTTACTGTTTGTTTGCAACTGCATCGAATTGGGTACAAAGTATAATTAAATGGAAGTACTTTTGGAAATAGATTTCGCTTAGCGCGTGTTTGACGGGTAACTTAGAACTTGCGTATTTTTATCATAAAAATGGGGAGAAATTTCCATAAGAATGTACGTTCTTTGGAGATCAGTGCCAATCTCAGCAACATTGAGACATACCTTCAGCCCACCCTTCTTTTCCGATCGTTCAGACGGTTCATACAAACAGGGGTTCGTGTTCTGTCAACTAATTGAACTCTTTCCCTCTATCACACTCTCTGTCTCTCCGTTTCGCAGTCAAGATCATCCATATTCCGCGGTGTGATACTGTGCCTCTGCCTGAACCTCACCTTCGCCAACGTGGTCCGGTTCCCGCGGGAGCTGCAGCAGTACGGGTCGGCCTTCCTCGTGCCGTACGTTATCCTGCTCCTCCTCGTCGGCCTCCCGGTGGTGCTGCTCGAGATCTCGCTGGGGCAGTTTCTCGGCCAGGGCTCGGCGCACATGTGGCGCGCTGCCCCCTTTCTCAAGGGTAAGTTTTTGTGTTTTCCGTTTGTTGGTGGTTGTACCAGACGTACTGATTGATCCGCTAACGACAGGTGGAAAATTATCTTTGTATATTCTTTGCCAATTTACGAGTTATCATTATTCCCAATTAAAAGAGATTTAAGTTATGAGTTAATAATTTTCAAAGCATTTTCAAGCCAAATCAGTATAATACATGAAAAATATTGGCCTTACAATATTCTGTTCCAATATTCTGTTTTAAATACTATATTTGTGCAACAATAAATTTTTAATAATACGTTACCTTCACATTGAATAAAATGCATCTTTAAGACATTCAATATTTATGTAGCACAAAAATTCAATGTTTGTCTTCTTGTCAAAAAATTTTGTTTTTTTTTATATGTTTTACAAATGAAAATTTGTTAGCGTACTTTAGAAATACGTCTTTATGAACTGAAATATTACCTTTAAAATGAATTAACTTTTAAACATTTTTTAAATAGGCTAACAGAACTGAAGGGAAGATTTTAAACACGATTTTCATACAACATGCATAAACAGCCTTAGAGTTTGTTGACCGTGGACATTAGTGTTAAATATTCGTAATTTTTCATAAGGTCAATAATTCATCAAACCAAACGATACTGAGGTTTAATTAGGAACCCAGAACGGGAATATCTTTACAAAACAAAATTTATCACAGAAAAGCTGTCAAGTCAAATGCATAAAAATTTGTCATAAAATAAATTTGATTAGAGAAAAGGCAAAGTTTTAAAAACACATGCATTTCTAAAACAATGAAAACCATAAAAATGTATTTCAAACAGTGTAAACTCAAAGTTTCAACTTTAAAACACTTTTAACTAATTTGGTATTTAAGTGTTAGCCTTAAAAATGCTGTTTCGTTTCGAGTCTACATCCTATTTACTCTTTATTAAATTAATCTAACTCCTTTTCACGACGTGTCCCTTCGCAGGTGCTAGTCTAGTAGGACGTATTGCTTCGTGGCTGGCGGCAATATGGACATCGATGCAATCCGTGATTGCACTGCTCTACATCGGAATGCTCGCATTCAAATCTGTGCCATTGCGGGAGTGCTCCAAAACGGTTACGATCAACCCGCAAGCCATCTATGTGAGTGGTTCTGATCCTTCCCCTCCCCCCCACCCCCCGCCATTTTCCTTCGTTTTGTTCGTGGCTAATGCTTTTCTCCTCCCCGTTTTCAGAATGGATATGACGTACAGCAAAGCACTGGACAGGAGTGTTTGAAGTAAGTGTGGTTCTTTCCAACAACCAACCCCCTGTTTTCGCCTCTGTCCCATGCATCACAATTAGTATGCCGTCCGTGGCTCGTTCCACCCCAGGCAGCGGTGATGACGACGACGACGACACGGCTTGTGACACACTTTTACATCAATAGGTCTTCGATTGCTAATGCCCATTTCTCTTCTTTCCACCTGTTTTTTTTCCACCGCTTGGACCGCTTTCACCATGCAGATTAACATTCCTACGTCCCGTGTGGAGGAGTTCCCTGTACTTTGGCTTGCTGGCGCTCAGCTTGATACTGCTGTGGGTCATCTCTATGGTCTGGTAAGTAGCCCTCGCCTGTCTCCTCCCCCGCGGTTCCCCCCTTTATGTGTCATCGCATCGCATCTCTTCTTCTTCCGAGCAGCACACACAGTGGCAAGATCAATCGCCGTTCGATCTACCTGTTCGGGTTCGTGGCGCTGTCGCTGCTCATCTTCGAGACCGGCTGGGAGGTGACGAAGGCCATCAACGAGCAGTACCTCCCGGAGCTCTGGCCCTTCCATCCGGAATCGTTCGCCGACAGCACGGTCTGGTTTAACGCACTGGTGCAGGTGATCTACTCGCTCAACATCGGTTTCGGGGCCGTGCCGGTTCTCACCGGGAAATTCCTCTACAAAGGTGATGCCATCAAGTAAGTAAATTCGGTCGAAATAAAGATCTTTTATCTCATTGACATGAAAAAGCAGTCGATCTACGTTCATTTTACAACAATAGAGTTAAAGAGTTAAAGAATGTTGTGTGTAAAGCATAAGTAAAATGACCCAATTACATGGACTTATATGGACTAAAAGTTGGAAAACATATCCAACTTTTGGTATTTGCACAACCGATGTTTTCGTTCTGTTTTACTCATCGCCAGTGCCTAAACATTTGAAATTGTCAAAATATGCTTCAGTTTTATAGAGCTTTTTTCCAATTACTTTTTAAAATTCCTTCAAAAAGTTTTCAACACTTTCATGTTTTGTTCGTGTTGCGTAAAGTTTTTTTAAAATAAAATTTATACTAAGTCTTCTTCTTCTTCTTTTTGGCGTAACGACCACTTGGTCATGCCTACCCGTTAAGGGCTTACGAGACTTGTTTCCCTGTTGTACGTGGATAGTCAGTCCTCTCGTACAGGGGAGGGTCCGGTCTCGGTTGGGATTCGAACCCACCCCGTCGAGGTGGTGAGCCCCGGCGCTCATGGGCCGATACTAAGTACACTTAGTATATACTACACTTAGATTATACTAAGTACACTTAGTGAAAAGAAAACCACGTACAAAAAGTTTTCAAGACTGTAAGAAATGGAAATCTAGAAATTTTTACAAACAAAATGGCAGTAAACTAGCTTTCGAAGCAATAATTTTGGGAATTTAATTTAAACGTTGTTGAATTCAATTTTTAAATGCATAATATGTAGCATATTTGCAACCAACATTGATTTATTTTATGACAAATGAAATCAACTCGTTGTACGATGTTCATAAATATCAATTAACAAGTAAAGCGATGAACTTTCAAATTTCTCTACCTGGTTTATCAAATTCTAACGTTCTTTTTTTTTAATATTTCTCCCCCGGGTAGGACATCATTCGTGTACATATTCTTCAACATCCTCATCACGGCGATCTCGGTGGTGTTCTACCTGTTCCAGTACCGCAACAACTTCACCGAGCAGAACCCATTCTATCCGGAGCTGAGCACCCTCACGGTCATCTACGACCGGGCCATCACGGTGCAGGAGGCGGACCCGACGGTCCAGCGGCTCATACCGGCGCTCTCGTACGCGATGATCTTCGTGTCGTCCCTCGTCTCGATCGCCGTGTACGTCTATACCTCGACGCGGATCATCCGCAAGCATCCGAACTACACCGTCTGCTTGGCGGGGCTGGTAGTCGCGATCGCCGGCCTGCTCTGCCCGAACTACATCTTCCCGCGCATCCTGGACACACGCATCGTCGGCTCGCTGGCCGTGTGCGCCATGATCTTCGAGATCATCCTCATCATTTGGGTGTACGGCTCGAAGAATCTCTACACCGACCTGGAGTTCTCGCTAGGGCGGCCCGTGCTCAAGGCGTGGCTGTTCATCTGGGGCTTCATCCCGGTGCTGCTGATGGCGCTGCTATGTTGGTGGGCGATCACATACTACGACACCGATCTGCTGATCGACTACTTCCCGAAGTGGTTACCGGTCGTGTTCAGCTTGACGGTGATCGTGCTGCTGGCGTGCGTCGAGATCGGCAAGCAGGTTGACTATAACCTGTGCAGCATGATCCACGGTGCGACGAAGCCCTCGAAGGACTGGGGCCCGGCCGATCCGCTCGTGCGCCACGCCTGGAAGCAGTGGAAGTCGGTGTGCGAGGACACGGGCGAGCGGGACTTTACGCTCCGCCGGCGCGGTACCAAGGACTACACGAACTCAATCAAGAAGGGCCAGTACTCGCACTCGCACAAGTACGGGGCGTCCTCGAACCGGAACCTCTCGACGGCCGGCAGTAACTCGCCGAATTACAGTGGCTCCGTGTTTGGCGATTCCGCCATCGAGGAGGACATGAGCGTGGAGAAGTATCCGCACTACAAGCACGGAAATAACACGACCACCACCACCGTTGTGGGTGGACAGTATGGCATGATGGACACACCACCGCCAGCCCGGGCCGACACAACGACCACCATTACCACTACCACCACGACACCCTCCATGGACGAGGGTGACGATCAGTCGACACCCCGCATCTCGGCCAACTCCCGCAAAACGTCCCGCGCGGCCGACCACGAACGTAAACGATCGTCGGTCGGTGATCGCAACGGACCGACGGATCTGCTCGGTCCGGGCACACGCAAAATTTCCGACCACAGTTTCTCCTCGCGCATCGAAATCATGCCCACCGATGCGGACGCGTTCGGGCGTGGAACCGCTATCGTGCGCAACCCGCTTGCCAAAGCCCACAGCCAGAACCACCATCAGCAGAGGCACTATCACATGAACCACCACCCGGCAGGGAATGGCACCGTCGGAATGGTGGTGCCGGTACACGGCCCACCCAAACCGCACCAACCGGTGTCCTACCAGCAGGACCATGGATCCTACAATCGGGACATTTTCATCAGCAATGGGCACGCGGCACCGCCGAACGGTGACCACATTTGCTGGCGCAAGTTTTCCATCAACTCCGAGGAATACTCGACGGAACTGTAAACTGTGCTGCGCGGAGGGAAAGGTTTTTCATTCTTTTTTGTTGTAAATATTAGACGCAAGGGTTCTAGCCAAACACACAAAACAAAAAAAACAAACCCTACCCTTACGGATCTTGGGAACTGATTTCAAATGGACACACGTGTTGGAGAGATCGAAACGTTGGCAATATTCCGCGCCAGGGGAATATTATAGGGACTATATTTATATTGGAGAGAATCCACTTTTCTGTGAATCTAGGGTTAGCTTAATGTGCATGTGTTAATTGGACACACTGCTCGATGCCACGCGGGTGTGTAAAGCGTCGGACGCGTGTCACTGTCAGAACGTGTTGAAAGAAAGTCTAACCGGAAAGCCACAACCACATTCGCCTGCACGGCGATGCGAAAACGATAGGACGCTTAAAACGCGTTAATTTGTTGCTGTTGTTGTTCCGTTTAGATACCTTCGTAGATATTAACAAGAGAGGGCATCTGTTCGTTATATTCGTTACCAATCCGTTACGACCGGAAAATACACATTCCGTTTGCTTCTTCCGCTCGTCTTTGTTTGAAGGAAGAGGGAATCTACCGCGTCTGTTTGACTGTAGAGAAGCGTGTAGGGTAAAAGTTGGCCAGAGAAGGATTGTGCCGCTTCACCAATTGGGTCCACATTTCCGGGACCGGAACTGAGAAGCACACAGTTTAGCGAGGAGCGGGCATAGGCCGCACATGGTTCGTGATTTGTTATTGTGCGCCACGTTGGGCTGGTTACGAAAGGGTGGGCAACAAAATAAAAAAAAACGGGAATGTATAAAACTTCGACACAGGCATTATTAACGAGGTAGTAGTAGGCGATTGCTTAGTAGTTAGCATCCGTCGAAGTAGGCGGATGGTTTAGGTCCCGGAATCCGAAGCCTACTACTTGATGCAGCCGGAACGTTTATCTACTCGTAAGCACTGTACATAGGGGAATACCCACTCTGGCAAACGATCGATGGTAATAAAAATGGTTACTTACTAATTGAAAGATTAAGGAGTTGTGGTTTTTTAACTCAATGAAAAAGATGACATGCTTTTTGTTTCAAATTTAATTACTGTTATTTTCCAGTTTCCAAAACAATTTCAATCCAACTCCCATATCAAATTGGGTTAGTGAAGCTGCAGTCGCGATGATTTGTACCAGTGGTGCTTCCGGTTTGCGCTGAGCTTTGGATTGAGCTGGATTAGAGCCCCCTTGAGATGGCTCTACGTGCTCTTGTTCCATTTTCGATCCGGAATTCGTAGGATGTGGCTCACCAATAGGATCCTTTACGAAGCTGGTGTTCGTTTGCTCGGGTTTCATCGGGTTGTTTGTCGCTTCCCGGAGAAGGATCTCTGGCGGGTTCGTTCTCGCTTTCAACGTTTTCCTCAGAATCTGCTTCCGGTTGAGCCTTTTTCACGTTGGATCGTCCTATGATGGGCCATTGTTATCCTTCCTTTAGACTTCTCGTTATTTTTACTTTTCAACAACGCTTGTTTTTCTGGTAACATTCAAATTACTCTCAATCAGATGTTCTTGTTTTTTTTAATTTGTTTTTTAATTTGTTTTTTAATTGTTATCCCTTGTGTTATGTGTTTATCCCTCTTCCCTTCACGTTCGCGTTGAACCGTTCGAACGATGATGATACGTACAAGCATGAAGTGTCCAATTTACCCTTGTATTTTCCAGCACTGGAAAGGCTCGCACGTTGTCTTCACCACTCGAAGCAAATGAGTAATAAGCAAACTTTCTCCTAGACGCACGTTTATTGAAATGCTACGATTTTTAAACAAATATTTTTATCACCTACTGAATCTTTACAGACATCGTGGGAGGAACGCAATGATTGTACAAGTCATTGTTTCAAGTAGTAGATAAGTTCAACATGATTTGTGGGAAAATAAAATCGAAAATGATAGTTAAGGTATAAGATATCATTCGACTGACAAAATATTGAAAACATAGAGAGTGTTTAAACTAGATTATTAATGTACATAGAATTATGATCACGCGGAAAAAAATTAACAAGTATTAAATATTACAAACCGAAGAAAAATCTTTCGATCGAAAAATTTAAGATTCCCGAATTTATATTTTAATTTTCCTTTTTTCCCGCAGTATTTGTAACTAAGAAGCTAAATCTGTTGATTGATTCCTATTTGCAGATATTTTCAATTTCAAATGTTTGTTCACATTGTAAGTTTAGTGGATTCAAATTTGTGTATTCATTGAAACTATAGGACAACGTACCTCTGTTGAATTCACTAAGTAAATTTTTCTGTCGGGTCACGTTGACGGGCCACTAGTACGCACTGATCACTGAATTTTCCCCCCCCCCCCGGTATGAGTTCAAGTGGTCATTTACCGGTAAACAGTGACGATGACCGCAGCTTCAGATTATTTACATGATCAATAGTGTCCATCCACTATAAAAAGCCTCATCTAAGAAGAGGTACAATATCAGAACTTCGTGAGAGACCAACGGAACTAAAGTGTCTCGATTGCAAGCATAATAATGGTGAAAATTGCACTAGTTCTACTTGTTGGTGTAGTTGCCCTTGTGGTGGCGAAACCATCCCAACAAAGCCTCTCAGAGGAGGAACTCCGACAGCTCCACCATGCGGAACGACTGTCCGATTCGTATCTGCTCAAGCTGTATGAAAGGCTTTTGGAAATAAGTCCGGTAGGCCGAGCCCCAGCAGAAACCCCTTCGGCTGATTCCGGAAGTGACCTCGAACCGGCGGCAGGAGACCGTGACGTTCCTGAAGCAAGTGGTGATCAGCAGCCTGAGGCTCCGGAAGCAAGTGGCGATCAGCAACCAGCAAGCCCTGATGTTGAAGATGCGCCAGAAGATCCAGCCCCAGAAGAAGAACCGTCGCAGAACGAGGAAGGACCAGAAGCGCAACCGTCGCAGGATCAGCAACCGGATGCGGAAGAAGTACCTGAAAATCAAACTCCTGGAAAACCCTCAAACGAAGAGGAAGGTTCAGATGCTCAACCATCGAAGGACCAGCAGTCCAATGGTGATGCGGATCAAGCTTCTGAGAAACCCTCAAAGGATGGTGAACAATCCGAACCAGCTCCAGAGAATCCCTCCAATAACGGCGAGGGCCCCGAATCCCAACCACCGCAAGATCAGCAAGCCGACAATTCAGTAAGGCCAGATGGTCAACACGACAGTGAGGATGGTCCACCAAAGAACGGCGAAGAACAGGACAAGCAAGGAAAACCGGATAACAACAAGCCACACAAGGGAGGAAATCCTCGACCACAAACACCAAAGGGAGGTTCTGAACATGGTCGCGTGCCGAAATCGGACGGTGAATCGAAGGGTGAAGGTAAGAGGCCAGCTCATCCGGCCAATAAGCCATCTGGCCCGCGCCCGGAAGGACAGCGAAGAAGTCCCGGTGCGCCGGAGAAACCTAATCAAGCCGCGGCTCCGTTGGTTCAAATTAACGTCAACATTGCCAAATCTACTAATTAAGCAGGGTGGAAAATGGCATAAGTGAAAAAATAATAATAAAAAGATCAATAAATACAGTTACTGCGTTTATAAAATGATTCAGTCTAAACTGGTACCTACAAGTAAAAGATAAATAAATAAATCAACAAATCCTTTAGAAGCTGTTTATTCGACGAGATTTTCTTACCGAACACTCCGCTTATTACAAACTTTACAATATTGACACTGACCATAAACTTGCGATTCTATGAACACCGATAGATGACTTTCCACTAGGGAGACATTCCGATTTCCGATGGGGGAACATTCAGCTTGACATTAAAGAACGTAGGAAAATTATATTCTATCTCATCATCATTTACTCTACATCTCAGCCGGCGACGAGCTTTTGCAGCTGATCGCTGATTTCCGTCGAATCAATCTCCTTGGCAACGGCAGGCGACTGACCATCGGCACCGGTAGAAGAGGGTCGGGCGCAGAACTTTTTGTGCGTAAACCAGTGCAACCGCTGGCACTGGCGATCGCAGTATTGGACCTCCCGGCATTTGGAGCATTTCTTGTCCGGTTTTTCCTCCCCGCACGAGCTGCACACCGAGATGGTGTCCTGGAACGGGCGCTGCCCGTTGATCGCCGCCCGGGCAATATCGAGGGCGGCGGCGACGTTCTCCTTGCTGGCGAGCTGCGTCACCATCTGACGGAAGATGGTACACTCGCGGTACGGAAACTCTCTCACGCACTCGCGCACCAGCGCCTCCACGTAGTCCAGCGTTCCGTCCTTGTTCGGTTTCAGCACCCGCTTGGCGAACAGTTCGATGAAGTCGGTTTTTGCATCCTGCTGGGCGTCGCGGCGGGAGTTAATGTAGTCGCGGTGCTTCTCGATCTCTCCCACGACGTACGCAAGGAAGTGATATTTGAACGCCATCACTTCGTTGACCCCACCGCGATGTTTCATCTCGCGGTCCATCATATCGCTCAGCACGGAGCGGATCCGCTTCAGGTCCGCCGGCATCAGGCCATACTTTTGCAGGTTCAGCAGTATCCGGACCGGGTGGATGTTGACCTGCATGATAAAGCTGTGGAACGGTCCCAGTAGCGTAGGCTGGAGAGCTGGCTCGGACCCGCCCGTGGCCACTGTGTAGCCCTCGATGTCCTTCAGCGGCACAAAGTTGTTGATCGTGCCGACCGCCTCGAGGTTCGCTACAAATGCTGCCATCTGTGCCGGTGTCCGGCCGACGGAATTCACCGCCTTCAGGTCGGCTCCGGCGAGCAGTAGCTTCAGGCATACGTCCGCGCTACCCGAGAGCGCTCCAAAGTGCAGCGCCGTGTAGTTGTACTCGTGCTTGCCGGAGTTCACATCCGCACCCTGGTCCAGCAGCAGCTGGACCACTTCCTTGTTGCCCTTGTAGGAGGCGTGCTGGAGCGGGGTCATCCCATTCTCGTCCACAAAGTCCACGTTGGACTTGTACTGCGACAGTAGCAAACGCAGTTCACTATTTTCATTCTTGGCAATCCGGTTGAATATTGCCTGCTGGTCCTCGTTCAGCACCACCTTGGGGGTGGTCGTTTCCGGTTTTTCCGGCTTACTGGCCGATTGCGAATCTGGAGACGACATTTATAATTCACGGGGAAGTTGAAGCAGTTGGAAAATTACGCTCAAGTGTGGTAAATTGTTCTGAAAACACAACTTCTTTTAAACTCCGTCGATGAGCACAAAACGAAAACACGCGTTTTGATATTTTTGGCCAAAGTAACGTGTTAATGTAGAAGGTAGCTTCTTCTCTACCGTGACATGACGTATGGGTGGGAAAAATAGTAAAACCAGAAATAGTTCTATTATTAGTCGTAACAGAGGTTTATAAAATCTAAACAAATTGCTTAAAAATGTTTTAGCAGATATGATAATAATGAGTAATATAAAAATACTATCATTCTGAAAATGGAAAGAGCCCACCTAGTTTTGTTATCTTTGGTTTTAAACACCACCAGAATCTGTCAAAAATTAACGAATTGATAAGTTTTAGGAAAAAAACATTCTTGAACAGGAACAATAGCAAAAGAAATTTAAATAATTTTCAACCATTTAAACCATAATCATAATCACAATAATTTATTTTTATTTTTTATCAAACATACCGCAAGGATTATTAGATTAATTTGCCAGGTGACCTTTTTACGGATTCCAGCTACCAACGGCCTTCTTTTGGATTTAAAAGTAAAATAAGAATCAAAGAGTTTAATATTCAGCATTGGGTATGGGTAAATTAGGTACATTTCATGAACAGTTGTGTCCTATCAACGGTATTTAATTTCGTTTAGCTTTAAGGCTATGTGAAATGGAACCGTAAAACATTCTATGACAATAGACACAACTTTTTTTATTCATTTAAGCTGTAGCATTTTTATTTATATATTAGTGTAAGTAGGTTTGAAACAGGGTTAATATAAGAGTAATACCATTTACATTAAGATTTTCATTAAGCTAGCAATAGCGTCTTTTAGGCTGCTTTTTAAGCCTAGATTCACTTTAAGCACGGCGAAGAAGCATACGTTCGTTTAATCGTAAAATCCGGTCACATTTACAAAGTTCCAGTTGGCCTAAAAAGAATAATAGTGCTTTTACTTTATTTTTAAATTCTTCATTTCAGTCACGCTCATACCTGAATTCCAAGAATCCATCCAGTGCCGGCCGGATTGAGTGGCGTTATTCCGCTACGCTTGCAAACATAGCCCGACTGCGACACGGCAAACACGTGCTCCCCGACGGAAACATTTTTGAATCCACTATTCCCCTCGTAGTGCGGTGGATCGTTCAGTATGTTCTGCAGCAGCTGCCAGTGGCTGCCCTCGGGGAACGTACCGTTGATTTCCTTGCGCACCGACAGGCGCCCGGCCGTGTCAAGTGCCCAAATGCCACACCTGCCCACCGAGATCTGCTTAAAGCTGACCCCACCGGGGGGTTCTATCAGTTGCCATTTGCTGCCGAGTGGGTTTTCGAGCGATATGCCACACCGCAGGAATGCGGACCCATTCTTACCGACGGCCCAAACCTTGTTCTCGTATATACTAATACTCGTCAGTGGTTGATCACAGGGAACGTGTTCCCAACCGGTGCCCTTGAATAGAGAGAGATAGAGAAGGGAAGAGATTAGTTTCGTTCAGTATTGGCCTTGTGGTGACGTATGGAAAACTTACTGCTGGTTGAGATTGGTACACGCCTCGACGGTACAGGACGTCCCCGTTCGCCGCAATCGCCCACACCGTGATCGTGCAGTCCCGTTCGTCGCTGTCCGGTTGCAGCGATACGTCCACAATCTTCGTATTGCCCACTTCCTGCCACGGTCCGCTAGTCGTCAGCCGGCACTTGCGGTACCAGCGTCGTCGCCGTACGTAATCGGTAAACTGTTTCTTCGCGTGGTACGAGGCGGGAAAATCGACCGCGTACTGCCACCCGTCCCGATCGACGCCGCCCGGGTTATGAAAGTCCACCAGCCAGTCGCTGATCCACTGCCAGTGCATCGACAGCAGCTTGGCGTGCTCCTTGCTGCGCTTGTGCTTGCCCGTCACGTCGCTCCACATGTGCCGATCGGTGGGCAGCCCGGTCGAGGAAAACCCAGACAACGGGTTCCATCGCTGGTTTTCGTAGATGTAATAGTTCTGCGTGTCGGTCATCACGTTGATGCCCTGATTGCTCGTCTCCAAGCCCTTCAGGAAGGCACCACCCCAGCCACCCGTATACACCCACACCGTATTATCGTACCCCAGACCCCAGACCACGCCCGTGGCCCGGCTGGCTACGACTCGCTTCATGTGGCCCCCGATCTGGCGCCAGTAGACATCGCGCAATGGGATGACAATCTTCGGGCTGTCGTACACGATGTGCAGGATCTTCACGCGCCCACTGCTGTACAAACTGCACACCGTGTCCGGCGCGAGTCCGCTGCGGTAGTGGAACTTTGGGTGCTCCGTGCCATTCACTTGCACCCGGAACCCATCGGTATCGCTGTAGATTTCCAGCTTAAACTCGGCCCCGGGTGCAAACGATACCAGCTTGTCGCGAATTTCGTCCTCGCTCCAGGCGGACGCGGACATCGAGTTGAAGACGGTGAGCTTTTCGTTGAAGCGTGGATTAATGTGCAATGGGATGTTGCGTTGGGTTTCCATCTTGTGCCGCATGCGCACGGTCGGGTGCGCTTGCAGATCGAACCGTACCTGATCGGCGTCGTCGTAGATGAAGCCGGTAATTTCCAACCGCGAACCGATGATCATGCTGAAAAGCGGAACGAAGGAAAATATAGCCATGAAAATTGATTAAAAAATAAATTTCAACAATGATCCATGAGGTTCATCGCGACAAGGAGGTGTATAATTCTTAACTATTTATATATTTACAGATAATCAATTAAGGCTTCATATATGCCTTAATTATCGAAATTAAATGCTGGTAGTCGAAACGGAAACCATTTGTTTGCATTTGAGACAACACACTCGAGTTTTACAAACATGTTCAATGTGCCACAGTCAAAAATAAACTAACTGATGGTTGTCTAAGTTCTGCAATCGAAGTTCACAGGTAATCAATTTTAGATCTACAAAATTTATCATGAAACATTCATTGTACCTAAACGAAATTTATATTTTACGCTTAAGGGTGCATATTACCTCGTCTCACATTAAAATAAAAAAAAATCACTTCATTGTACTTCAATCGAAGTACACCATGAGTAACCATGCCCTTCTCTTACCCATTGTGAAGCGATGTTAAGTATGGCGTTTCGGCTGCCTTCATGTCGAGCTGCAGTCGATAACTCTTTGCATCTTCATTCCACTGCTGCGCCTCGAGATTAATCGGATCGAACACGAACACGTCGCCCAAGCCGGAGGTGATCCAAACCGAGCGCCCCGAAGGACGTCCCTGCACCTCGTTGATCTGACAGCAAACCGAGGTGAGATGCGAGATCCAATCCTCCAGATCGGTGTCACCGCTGAACTGTAGCTTCAGTGGGGAAGACCCGGGCGGCAGCCGAGGGGCATGGATGGCAACCCGAGGCGAACCCGGTTCACTGCAGCACATGATACAGGTGATTTCCGACAGCGAGAATTGCATCTTCGTGGTGATACCGTCCGAGTTCAGGACGGTAAGCGTACCGGAGTCGGGTCCCGTGCCCTGGTTGTTCACCCATTCCAGCTCGATCAGACAATCCTCGAACGGATGGCCCGATTTGGCGCACCGTGCCTCGCCCGATTTCACCCACGAGCTCATTTCGATTGCCTTCTCATAGTGTGCGTACGCACCGCTTTCCATCTCTTTGGCCGGCAGCCGCTTCTTGAGATCGTCCAGCAAACGGAGGCGCCAGGATTGGCTCAGCTCCTCGGAGGCGTTCTGCGAGAAGCTATCGTGGAACCAGTTCGGAAGCATGGCCGGATCGACGGTGACGGCGCCGGCGGAACAGCCCACCCAAAGGACCTCGCAATCGGTCCAGTTCTGCGAGCCTCCATGGTCTTCGCACTCGCCAAAGACGCCCGAATCACGCGACGTTTCGCCCTCGAACACACACGAGTCCGTTTCCGGGTGCGCTTCGGTGCCGACAACCGATCCGACTGACCGTACCGGACTCCAGGCGCGCGAGTTCTTCAACTGCTTGCCGGAGATTTCGTACACCTCGTTGCTCACTGGCACGCTTGTACCGGCCACACTTTCCAGCGAGACCGGCTTCTGTGCCAGCTTGCTCTCGACCAGGCTTCCCACGTGATGCTTGGCACCTTCCAGATGGGTCACTATTGCGTCGGGGGAGAGCTCCGGTTTGTGCCATAGTTCGGGTCGGTTCTTAACGTTCGCCGTCGGGGCCGAGCGGGACGTTTCCTCGATGCCACCGGTAGTGCCAGTTCCACCTGCGCCTCCTCCTCCACTGCCGTTACCCGTCTCCTGCTGCAACCGTTCCTTGTAGAGACTGTTCAAACTGCGGTGCTTCGTGGTGGTCGGCGAGCTGTTGCCACTTTGGCGACTGGAGAAAGAGAAGTTACTCGACGTTCGGCTCAGCTGCATCGGGAGCTGGATGAGGCGCCACTTTTTCCCGGTCAAATCCGATGCCGACACACCGGAGCGGAAGTATAGGGCCCGATCTTCCGATCCCACGGCAAACACTTGGTCGTTGGCAGCGACGGAAATGTGCGAAATATTGCCCACCATCTCGACCCAACCCGTGCCGATGGCGGCGTCTTCGCTGACACCCGACGCCTCGCCGTGGACACCGCGCCGGTACCAGACGTGATTGTCGTTCGTGACGCACCACACCGAGTTGGTGCCGACGGACACTTGGGAGATTTTCAGATTCGTTCCCGGTGGTTTCACCTCCAACCAGGTGTTCCCGGTGAGCGCATCGCGCGTTACACCGGCCCGCACGATCGCCCGACCGTTGTACAGCACGGCCCAAACGAGCCCCGTTGCACCGACGGAAATTTGTGACACCTCGCACCCGGAGGGCGTCGTGACGGCGGTCCAACGGAGACCCTCCGGTGCGGTAGTGCTTACCCCGGAACGAAACATAACGCGCCCGTGCGCCGTTACGGCCCAAACGAGCAGCAGCCCCGGGGAGGCACCGGGCACGTTCGCTCCACCGATGGACACGTCGATAAACGGTTCCTGCGTTGGATCCTTATGCAGCGGCGCGACGGCACACCACGAGTTGAGGGCACAGTAGCGTCGAAAGCGGACCCATTTGCGACGACGGACGCACGACTTCCAGTTCTTCTGCGGGTGATACGTGGCCGGGAAGTCGACGGCGTACGTCCACCCGTCGTGATCCAGCGGTTGCCCGTCGAGCGACAGGTCGAGCTGCCATTCGCCCTCCCATTGCCACGCCATCGAGGGCAGCCGGATTTTGTCAATGTTTCGATCGACCGTTCCGTCGGCGTTGGAAAAGTGGAACCGATCGGTCGGCAACAATCGGTTGGAGAAGCCTTCGATCGGTAGCCAGCGCTCATTCTCGTACGCTTCCTCCTTCAGACGAATCGGTACATCCAACCCGTGCACGTGTACGTACACCTGCCGGTCGCCCCCGATGGCCCACATGAAGTGGGGCACGACGGAGATTTTCTTAAACTCCAGCCCAAGGTACAGGAACTCGCGCCAGGCCGAGCCGGATGTGGAGAGTGCGTAGACGCGGCCTTCATTGCTGTTCGCAAAAAGCAGTGTACTCGGCATTGTCACTCCGTTTGTCGTTCGCTTATTATGGGCAGCACGAGTACGCGAATCCTTGGGAACGGACGTGTTGCACCTTCGAGCCTTCTTTGTGCTACAAGGTAACACTACAGTCTCACAACAACGTAAAGCAGAACCGTCCAGCCTTCCCGTACGAGTTGAATAATCGATAATCAAGATCGGTCGCTTCGATTCCTTGTCCACTTTTTGCCAACAACAATCACGACGGCACAGACAACACACAATTCACACGCTAAACATTACCGCAGACGAAAATATTGCATTCCCTTTGCAATGCAGTGTTCGATAAGGTCACAGCCACTACTTGCAATCTACTAAATTATCACCATTTTCAAATCGCCACACACCCCGCAGGTGACACCATACGAAAGTAATCAGAAGGCAGGAAAAATTTTCGCTGGTGGTTGTGTACTGCCCTGCAGGAAAGTGATTCGCGTAGTTTGTAAACAAATGCATCAGAAATGACAAGAATTGCGGTTAGCGATGGAAAGAAGCTGACTTTTGTCGGGGTAGGAGTTAATGAATCCAATCCGTAATGGGAACTAGTTCCACGATTCTTGATTTGTTCACTTATTTCGATGTTGCAGTTGAATAATTCGCGACTTTTCATGATATTAATAACATATTCGTCACGTTTCATTAGCATAAGAAACCAAATAAGCAAACAGAACCAATAAAAAAATATTTATTAGCGCGGATTAAACACCAAAACAGAATCACTCCATGCGCTCTGCTCTGTATGGACAACTCTAGTGCGTGTTGATTCGTTTGTTGAAATACAAAAATCAAAACAAATAACAAAACGCCGGAATATTACAAAATTACACAATTGTGAAGCCAGAGTTGTCGTTTTTTAAGGACTAGAAATAAAGAGCCATGCTTTCGTTTAAGTAAGTTTCATTAAGATAACAATAACGTGTAGGAGCAAAATTATTTCACGACAGGTGGCGATGTTCTCTGAAAAATGAACGGTGATGAATCATATCGGCTTTATCGCATTAAGATTACATTCCATTTCGACGGTACATGGATAAAATTGAAGTACAGTACGCGGTGGCACCTTGTGGTGTAATGGCAAATGTTGCAACATAAATCGCAATACTGCATCGATAGAAAAGCAGACGTTCGAGGAGTTGTTCCTTCAGTAGTGAAATGTGAAGACGAATGTCGGCCTCGTCTTGGAGAAGTTGTACATCAATATCAAAAGTGTAAAATTCACCCTACCGTTGAGTGAAAATTGAAAACATGAATAAAAGCATTTTCAATAAAAATAATTTTAAATCCGACCCATTCCATTGGGCAGCGGCAAATGATTGGGCTGGTGAAGTGCAAAAATGTCTACAGGAAAATATGAACCCTTATCGGCCGAACAAGAATGGATTAACGCCGTTGCATGCTGCCATAGGGAACCAAGCGGTGCGAGTGGCTAATGTACTGCTAGCGCAATACTCCAACGATTTGGCGATCGTCAAGGAACACATGCGCAACAGGTTTCTGTGGAAGATGGAATGCAACTACTGGAATAAACGACCGATTCTGATAGCCTGGACGGAGGAAGAATGTCAGCACGTGCAATCGGTGGCCAGCCCGTGCCCGGCAGCTATACCGTTGAATGTGCAGATATTTGTTTTCCTGCGCCTACCCTGTGAAGGAGTCCGGCTCGTTGCCTTGGATGTGTGTACCAAAGAAAAGTGGCCTGCTGTGCTTCGCTTTATTCGTCAAATTCTACCCAACGGGGTGTTGTCGCTCGATAAAAGTGATTTTCGAACCGATTGTATGTCCTACCTGCAGGCGGCTTGCTACATTGGTAGTAAGGATTTACTGCAAACGCTACTTTCCAGCGGAGCGCAACTTTCAGCCACAGGGGACAAAGGCAAAACACCGCTGCTGACCGCTTGTGATGTACTGTGCACGGACATCATAAAACTACTCCTAACAAAATACATCCAAAGGTACGATCCAACCGCGTTTGATGATGAGCAAAGAAACGCCTTCCATATCGTTGCCCGAAAGAACCACCCGGAAATGACGGATTTCGTGCTGAAAGCGTTGATACGGTACCGTGTGGTAAACTTTGGCGAAACCGAATCCGAAGCGTTCGATCGTACCTTCCGATACGAGTATATTGAATACGAGTACCTTTCATCGTGGTCACTTTTGCCGGTAGCTATGAAAAAGAAATGCAGCGAGTATGCGGTACAATATCGAATGGATCTAACGTACACGTGGCGGTACAATCTGCACTTGTTGGACCTCATTTCTAACAAGCTGGCGTTGAACTATTGTTTTGAAGAGATTCGTAGCAATTTGGATATTTTAAAAATTGAAACCCATCGCGAATCGACTAATATTCTTCATGCCTTATTGCAGCACGGGCATATCGAATTTGTTGAGGAGCTATACCAGCAGAATCCTTCAATTAAAACAGTATTTAACACCCAAGGTGCCCTACAGGTGCTTACAAGCGCACTTGCTAAACACAATGTGAAACTGTTAGGTTTCATTTTGCAGCATCACAAAGAATATTTTCAATCCGAAGCCAAACACTTAGAAGAGGGTGTTATCAGCTCCACATGGTTTGATATCGCCGTCTACCGGGAACCGTTCTCGATGCTGTCGGAAGCGTTTCCAGAAATGCGAGAAAAAATATCTGAAACCGTTGAACTTGTGGAGAAAACACACAACGCTCTAAGTAAGTTCTATTGCAAATACCGAGAAATAAAGTGTTTATAGTGTATTGTTCCGTTTCAGGTTTAGATAAATTGTACGCTTTGCTTGATGAGGATTTGGAACAAGCAATTTTAACTCTACAATCAGAAGAGATTGTGGTGAACGAAGCTGGACGCAATGTCTTGCATCAAGCGACGGACTATGATAAACCGCATCTAGTTGAAAAATTGCTAGAATGTTCAGTTAATCTCAACCGAAAGGATAACGAGGGAAATCTTCCCATTTTTCTTGTTCGCTCGGAGGAAGTGTTGGATCTGTTCCTTGAGAAAATGTCCATCGACTCTACGATCGTCAACGACGCTGGATACAACCTTCTCCATTATTGCTGCAAGACAGTCTGCATGCCGGGCGACGAGGCAAAAATTCTATCAAAATTGTTATCCTTAGGATTCGACGTCAATCAACCGTCGAAGGATGGCAATGTTCCACTATCGCTGGCTTCGTGCTGTACGATGGTTAAATATCTACTACAACATGGCGCTTCATTGGAGCTGATCGATGGTTCAGCACTCCAAGGAACACTTCGCTACAAGCGGTACTGCGCAGCGTGGACATTGATTCCTGAAATTGCACACTTCGAGTGGTTCGAAAAGACGGCCCATGCGTTCCTGCCCTGGTTACTGGGAAATCAGAATCGTGACTTTTTCTCATGCAACTCTGGCGACCAGTTGGAAAAGTATCCCGATATTCGGAAAAAGTTGTACGACAGTCTGTACCGGCACTCCAAGGAACAGGCGGCTAGCTTTTTCCTCACAGTGTGCCAGCGGTCGATAACCTGCTGTGCCCGGTGGTTTCTGGACTACGGGTACGACGTAGACTTCGAACGTTGCGACGAATATGGCTACACACCACTGCTCGGTCTGCTGTCCTACATGGAAGAACCGAGTCACGATATCGTCGAACGATTGGTTGTGGAAAAAGGAGTAAACGTAAATGCCAAAAACGATCGGAAACAGAGTGCCCTGCTGCTGATCGCATCACATTTTCGCTACGCACAGTGGTATGGGTATACGTTGAAGACGATCGAATTATTGCTGGACCATGGCGCAGAGCTTAACGCGCAGGATGAGAAGGGAAACACCGCGCTACATTACGCGTTCGAGGAGAACCAAATCGAGCTGGTGGAGTTGCTGATCGAGCGTGGCGCAGATCTTAAGCTGAGGAACAACGAAAACCAGTTGCCTTATCAAAAGTGTGATAAACACAAAGCAATGCTGTATAAGTTTTTGGGATGGAACAATGAACTTGCACAGCTAGCAAACAGTTAACCTAAAGCACCAAAATGATCACAATGGAGTTCAAATGCACACCAACAGTGTGTAGTAGATAATACATATGTGGCCATACAATTACCTTTGCCTACTTTCTTAGTTACTTAAACCGCTTTGTGGTCATGACCAGAATAACCACTCGCAAAACTGGTCTCACTTGTTTTACCAGATCTACTGGGAAGATCGTTTGATTCTAGATAAGATACTTTTATAACGGCCGCATTGGAATCGAACGATTTATGATGGTTTATGTTGGTTTATGGTCCCTTTACAGCTGATGTCTGATGATGATGGAAATTGTGCTATCCAAAGTGTGATGTTCACGAACTAAAATGTAATAAAAAATAAACCAAAATTCTGTTATGATGAGATGTTCAATGAACGTTCCATCAAAAAAAGTATGTGAACATTGTAGAAAAACCAATTGAGAAATATTGTCTTGTTCTATTAAAGTTCGATGGACATATTTATAGCACAAGCATGTAACTGAGTGGAACAGCATGCTTCACGATGCACTTTCGAACACTGCATGGCATGTGGTTTAATTTATCAGCTTACCGGAAGATGTGTATACCACGAATTGCTGTTCCATTCTCGGCTGCACACACACACACACACACACACGACTCGGCTACGTTCTCGCTTACATTCTGGTCCCTCCGTTGGTCTTTTCCACTGGATGCTGTTCGCTGCTGGTGGCATCTACGTTTCAGAAAACTTATCAGGGCAGGCGTGTTGTTATCGCCTGCTTTTCGTCAGTCCAGTCTTCCTGTTCGTTTCTCGCTTCTGCTCAAACGATGAATGTGGAACGAAGTGAAGCAATGGGCAACCACTGTGTTCAGTACATCCCATCGTACGAGCCAAACGGTGATCCGTTGCAATAGAACCCGGTCAGTCGCACTCTAGACGTAGAGCAGATCGGCGAAGTAGGCTATCGCTGCTCTAAAATACTCTGTTCGTGGCACGGCACGTTACGTACGGAAGAGTTGATTGTGTTAAATGAAGACCATCTGCCGCTGCTGCTTGGGTGTACATCGATTCGGTCCACGTTCGAACAGTGTCGTACCGTGAAGCTGAACAGGTGCTATCGCTTGTGGTGCTAGGTACTAGCGTTGCGTTGAGATAGTTGTTACGGATTATCTTACCAATAAAGCCAAATCTAGTGGCATCGCTTCCGCAGATCGAAGGACCGGTAATAGGATACGATTTACCAGAAAAAGAGTCTGCGAGATATTCCCAAGCACTTCCGGCGAGCGATGGTTAACTCTCACCAAGCGTATTTCTGTGCTCTTCTGTGCATCGTTGCACTAGGTAATGGATTAATATGAAGTATCATTCTTCTATTCTGTCTGTTTGATAGAGGAAAGTTTAATAAATGTTCACATTCAGCTCTTAACTTTAGCGACTCTCAAACAAATTTAGAAAAGGCGACGGACAACTTGTAACGCTGCCTACTGTGATGTGGCCTGTTAAACATAAATTTAATCTCACGTTCTACTATTGTTATTTTTTTAAAGAAACACATGTACCAAAACCAAGGAACATAAGCAAATATTTGTAGAATGAACAGGATACTTTTTACCAGGTGAAAGCGAAAATTTACCATGGAGTTCTTAAATACCCTCTCCTCTTACGGGAACAGTATCTTATACCTCTATCAGAATGGTTCTTCGCATCAAGCCCTTAAGAAACACTAGACCCACTTTGACCGATCCGAAACATGGAGCAGGAGCTGTTAAACAATTATCTCGGTTATCAGTCGTACGGCAGTCAGTAAATTTCCTGTTTCTGTTTCTCCGGGTGACGCTATACTTACAGCAGCGGTACTTATCAGGCCGACGCAGGGCTGCGATCTGGACCAAACACAACACGGATGCCGGATAGATAATGGCCAATGCACTTGTGCGTTCGGCTGCAAGTCGGAGTTTCGCTACGCGACAAAGAAGGAGTGCCAGGATGCGCTAAAGGTTGGTTGAACCGGACGACAGCGGGAGGACATTACCGTTAATCGGGGCACTCTTACCGTGCTTTGCTTGTTCTAGGGTCGCACCAACGACATCTGCAGCCGGCAGCCGTGCATGAACGGTGGATCGTGTACCCAGGTCACAGCCATGCCACAGTACAAATGCCGATGTGAGGGTACCGGCTACTGGGGTAACCGTTGCCAACGATGTAAGTGAGCTGCGCAGCTCCAGGTGCGTTACGAAGCCACTTCCTTTAACACTCTTCTTTCCATTCTCCGCTTTACAGTGTGCCCTAAGCCCGAACAGGCCGGTCAGGACGTAAAGTTCCCCCACGAGTGCGTAGTGATCTAATCCTTTGCCGAAACGAACGGAATTGCTACAACGTAGTATCAACCTATAAAAAGCAATACGTAGACCTAAACCATAGAGCATTGGATTAACAATCTCCGCCACGAGACCGACCAACGATTTATGCGTCCTCAGAACCCAATAAAGAAAAGAAAATAAGACCATACCGCAACACAGTGGAAGACGCATGATAAGGACTTCTCTCACGACCAGCAAACGGTTGGTTTATCTTTCCTCCGGTCCAGACGAGCGTCTGCTCTGTATCACGCAACATTGGAAACAGGAAACGGACATCACATTCACTAAGCGCACTGTTATCCTACAACATGCCATACACGTAGTCCAAGTCCAAGGAAACAGTTATTTTTAGTATTTCCTCGATTGTTATATAAACGCACCGGACGGTGAGCAAAGTACCGGGATTATGTTAATCTCGGTAACAATCACTCCTCGCAAATTTAGACCAAAACTGAACCAATTCTTGTGGCGAGTGGGAGAAATGTTTGAATAACTAGTGGTTAAACAATAAAGAAATATTTCTACTAATCAATCCAAATCTTTCACTATTCTCGAGAACAAAAACTCTACCGGAATACGAATTTTATTAAGTAGTAGAAATGGCTAAGACAAACCGCCTTCAAACGAATTTCTTCGTAAATTAGTCATTTGCCATCGCCAAATGTTTTGATAAAGTTTTGGAAAAACTGTCATCACTACCGCAGGGGTAAGGGATTTATACAAGAGTTGTTAAGTGTAATGCTTTTTTTGTTGTTTTTTGTCTGTTTGCTTGCTTGTTTTATTGGTTACATCAGAGTTTCGCGTTCTTGTTTCGTTCAGTTACAATGTCGTATTGATTTCACAGTTTTTTTTTCATAGTTTTTTTCTCTTATATTTTACAGTTTTTTTTGCATTTTTCTGAATTTTTTTGCTTTTCTCCTGTTTTTCTTCCTATTTCATTTCCGTTTCCTTGTATGATGCTTTATTTTCGATTTTTGGTTACCGGTTTCCTTACTTTTTCCGTTTCCTTCTGGCATGTGAAGCATTCAGCCACTTTCACTATTTCGATCAATGTCTATCCCAGACGGGCGATCTGATGTATGTTTTCCTGCAACCCGTTCTACTGTATTTTGCGGAGAATATTTAGCTCCTGGGTTGTTATTTTAAATGTTCAATTGTATTCTCCATCATCGGGTTCATGTTGTTTGTTTATGTCGCCCGCGCCGGGTCTTGCACTACTCGCAGTTCGCGCCGTTACAATGCAATACGATACAGTAGGTTTCTACTTAGTTTCTCGGCTGGCTTTTCATTCGGCGTTAATTCGTTGCAGTAATAAAATGGAACGAAAGCATTATCAAAAGGACACAAACAATAAATCTGGTGGAAACTGGAACCTAAGATGCGCAAGCGTTGGCATCTCTTGGTGACACTGCTTGTGAGCACCACCTTCATCCTGCCGTTTGATCCCGAAATGTTCATAGCTGTTGTTACACCTTTTGTTTTCGACGCTCAAAGTTTTACTTTAAAGCTACCCTCTTTCTTTCTGTCTTCACTAACGTTTCTCATTATTGTATTGAAAGTTTTTTTTGTCCATTTGTGTAATAAGTGTTTCTGGCGGATGTTCTTCTATTTCTCCTTTTCCATGGTGCCATTCCGCAGCAGGTTGTATTGGATGATTTTAAATTCTTTGCTATTTAGAATTTATCGAATCGAAATTGCTCCTGCACTGGCACTTGAGTTTTATCTTGTGTTCTTTTGCTTTTGGTTGCCACAGAAGCCATCTTCCATTTGATCTATCGCTAATGAAGATCCAAAACCGCCTGCTTGACAGCGTATTATCCATCATTTATTCATTTATTGTTCTATAAAATTTAATTAAAAGCCTATACGTTGTGTTTATCTGCATCCGGATAGTTAAATTGTGTACGGGTTTGTGTATGTAGGTTGAGTATGTGTTTGGATTTGTTGTTCGTGATAGTTTACGTACTTCCGTTTAGCTTCTCCTTCCGCTTCCTACGTTCGCGATGGGGAGTAAACGATTTCGCTAACTGTGTGTGTGTGTGTGTGTGGTGTATTTGCTGGGCGCGTTTTAAGCTTCTCCAATAGTTTTCACAAGCTATTCAATATATCGTGTTATTTGCTTCTTTGTTTTGCGTTGCGTGTAATTTGTTCGCTTTTTATGCGTTCACATTCTCATTGCCCCTCTATCTCTCTCTCTCTCTCTTTCTCTTCTTCTGCTACACCCCTATCGGTTTTCTGTCTTGTTACACATTTCATTATCATTTTGTTGCGAAGACTAGATCATGTTTTATAAGAGGAAATATGCGTTGGGATACTTGTTTCTTTCGTTAGCCTTTCGAATTTTCTTATGCTTCACTTAAATTTGTTTCCCTTTGTTTTGCTCCGTTATACACGTTTTGTGTTACCTTGTGTTTTCATGTTTTGTTTTCTCCACTTATTCCATAGCATAACATAAGTAATTTTTAAAATAGTACGGTTTTGTTGCATTGTGTTCTTTTTTTTTGTTTTGCTTCTCCATGCGCATTGATCCTATCTCCTGTTGCTTATTTATTCCCAAAGTTTCGGCTAGCACCCAACGATTTGGGGGGAAGGAAAAACTAAAACGAATAAGCTTCTACCACCGAGCGAGGTTTTGTGGCAAAATACAAGTGTAGTAAACATTTTTCATGTTCAAAATTAAAACATTTCCGCGAGCCGCTCAACTGTGTCTGTTTACTTTTTTCTTTTTGTGAGTTTTTCCCACGCGGTCGAGAGTGGTATTTTTTTCACTAGTTTTAAAATAGGATCTTCAATAAGAAGAGAAATAACTTGCAATAGGCGCGCAAGTTTGTATTGTTACTGCTGCTTACATAACACAATTCGTAGAGGAAAGGGAAAGCCTTTAAAGGTACATGAGCAAATCATTTGGTAGTAGTTGGAAAGGAAAGAAAATACATGCCGGAACAAAACGGAAGGCATATTTTGATTCAGGACATCGAAAAGATGGAAAGAGGGAGAGGTAATGAATTAGATTCATGTTTATCTTATCAGCTTAAGGACCTATTTCCAATGATGTGTGTGTATTTTTAACTTGTTGAATGGTTCAATTTGACCATCTTTATATTGCAAATGCAAACATATCGAAACTTCTTTTTAACATTTTTGTTATTTTTTTCCATTGGGCGTTCTATGCTGGGCATTAGACATGGGTAGGAGTATTGCAAGCTCTCTACAAGAAAATACAGACGATTCAGATGTTTATCTAATAGCCCGTCTCGACTTATAACACTTAAACTTTCCGAATGCTCGTTACTCAAAGTGCTACTGTGAGCACACAAAATTCCATCTAATCCGATTTTACATACAACGGCCTTAAAGCAAAAAAAAAAACATCAGAAGTTTCGCTTAGTTGCATAGTGCACCGATTCAAAGAGAGAAAAAAAGACACTTTACATTACGTTTACACTAGCAACTTATTAAGAAGGTGATGGCATGAATAACATCAGAGACCAACCCACCCCTAGCAGGATGAATGCTACAGCTAAATAACTAATCAATTGTTTCCTCAAATACAGCGGTTAACGAAAATACGCACGTGATCGTGCGGTATATGTTTGTGGTCGTACAAACTATGCCATTATGTTTTTGTTTTGTTTTAAATGAAATATTAAATATCGTTTGCATGCTAAACAAAATGAGCCTAATCTTTCTTTTTTTTTCTAAATATTTACCATTCCGATTGAATGTTCACCGCCTGTTTTCCTTTTTTTTTTAGTTCACACATTATGCGTTGGCAGTGTGAAAAAATAAACGCAATGATAAGCGTAATTTTGTTTGTTTGTTTCGTTTCCACATGTACCATTGTTGTAGTGTAAACAATGTGTTTTGATTCATTATAAGAGTTTTAACATAAGTTTCACCGATGCATAATTGGTTGCACGTTCTCGCTTTTTTCTTGTTGTTGCTTTCATTTTTGTTTTGTTTCATCATTATAACCGATCCAATAATCAAACCTATTTGAGTTTAATTTTCCCAAGAACATAATAGTAATCGTAATATGTGTATGCCTAACTATAACCGGCTGCAGAAATTAACGTTAGCACTTGTAGAAACTAATATAATAGTAATAATCGATACAATTGTTTTTTTTTTTGTTACAATCAGCATTGCTGTTTTACTGTTTTCTATCTGACTACTTTTATTCCACGCATTTGCCTGTGAAGAGATATAGAGCGGGGGTTTTAGGTTAATCAACGGAGATCAGCGTGTTTACACGATTTGTGTGAGTGAGTCTACTTACCAACTGCTCGAGGGGATCTGGCCGATGTCTGGAAGCCTTTTGTACCGTCCGGTCCCTTCGGGGCACGAATGACCGTTAGACGTGGTCCGTTGTCATCTACAGAGTTCAGCTTGATACGAGAAATAAGCCGCTCCGGCCGTGGTCCGTTGGCATCCAGCAATTTAATTACATTGCAGGCAGATGTTTTGCCATTGCGCTGTGTTTGAAAAACAAAACGAGAAAACATAAAATGTAAAATAAGTTGAGCATAACATTCTCTATCAAAGGTGGGCCTTTGTTTACCAAAAGATGTTGATGTTTTGATAATGATAAAAATGTTTGATGATGTTTTTACTTTTACTTTTCAGTATTTTTAAATACGCAACCGACGAAATTATGAGTTCTATTATGAGTGGTACGAGTACTATACACTTGCCTGGTTAGTGACGATCGAAAATTCTACTGAATCGCCTGGATAGAGGTTGGCATTGCCTTGCACCTCGGACATATGGAAAAACAACTTCTTTCCCTCGTCCACCTCAAAGTCCAAGAATCCGAATTGCCCCTTAATGGAGTCCACCTTTGCTTGCTTCTTGGTGCGAACGGGGGCGATCTAGATTGAAAGGAGGGAGGGAAACAAAAAGGCAAATTGGTTACACATTTTCTCCCACCACTCTAAACTGTTGGCCGAGTCCCATACCTCCATCGCACGACTGAGCTCATCGATCTTGAACGTGACCACATCGTCCTTCTGCAACAGATCTCGTTTGTTCTTGAGGCTGGTGATGCCAAACTCGTGCGTCGACAGCGAATCGCCGTTTTCGTTCTTCACCTGCACCAAACCACAGTACTCGACCTGGTCCGGGTTGATGCAGCGCAGTGGGCGCAGCACCGAACCGTTGAAACCGGCCGGCAGAATCTTCGGTTGCTGGATAGTACCCTTCGGCAGTACCTTCACGTTCTCCGCCGGAATGCAGTTGCCGGCATTGATGGCGTTGCGCGTAGAGAGCGTGTACTCCACCTCCTGGCCGAGCTCCAGCGTGTTACTGTTGCCGACGAAGTTGCTGTAGTGGAAAAACACCTCCTGGTCGTGCTCGACTGTTTCGATGAAGCCAAAATTTTCCTACAACAATCGAGAGACAAATTTTAATACCACTAGCTTTTTTGGCCCGGGTTACAGGGGCTAGACTATGCATTTTCTGAGGTGAAATCTATCCAGGAAAGGAAAAATGAACATGTTCAGTCAAATATAACGTTCATTTAACAGTCCAACGGAGTGAGGAGCTCTGGATTATGTTTTGGTCGATTTGTGCAGCTGGGACTTAGTCGTTTGATTTTGTTTAGTGCGTCACTATGTTTCGTTCCTGTTTTACCTTTGTACTTGCAGAATCGTGAATAACGGTTTGAATTGGATAAGCCAATTCAAAGCATATTTGCCTGTTGCTTGTGTTGTGTTGTGTTTAGTGTTATTATTTTTTGTTGAATTAGACGATGAACCGTGCATGTTACTCGTTTCCCGGAGTGGATCTTTATTTCTACTTTATTACAGGCCTAGCCCGTTGGACTAGATAAAATTTGAAATGGTTTCAAAACAATTTTCACTTGAAAAATAAATTGTATCTCCAAATAACCTTCTATTTTCCCCAAGTGTGCTGGTTGCTATAGCAACCGGTGCTATGTAATTGGGTTAGCTGTTTAGTAATGTTTTCCAAAAGTGTCTGAGCAGTTTTGTCCGTGTTTCAAGGTTGTGGAGAAAACAAAAGTTCTAATACGTCCACGATAAGCTAGCAATTGCAAACAGTGAACAAAACGTATAATAAATGGTGATGGAATTCGGAGGATTTTCCATCGAATATTTTCCATTCGAGCATAAATTACCTTCAAAACGGCAATGAATCCATGGTGAATCTTTCCGGGTTTTATGTTCCCGTTGGTGTAGTTGGATTTCAAAACGGAATTTCCATTCGCACGTGTGCCATTGCTAAGCCCTGCCGTCGGTGATTGGGATGATTGAAGCGTAGTAATGGTGAGCTGTGAGTCGACGACAGTGGAGTTTTGCTGCTGTTGCTGCGTCAGTAGTTGCTGTTGTTGCTGCTGCTGCTGCTGTTGCAGTTGTGGTTGCGCTTGTTGTGTGTTCGACGTGATCTCTTGAATGTTTGTTGCGATCAACTCTTTGTTACGTTTTACCTATTACGGAACGAAGGAGGGAAGATGAAGCAGCCATAAAATCAGACGAACGTGTGAACACCGGTAGTGTAATGAAAAAGAAAGCTTTTTCGACATAAAACAAACGCAATTACATACCTGACAAATATTGAACCCTACTTTATCACCCACACGTGGTGGCTTATCACAATCTTTCAAGAAATACATTATAGTCTTTTTGTTTGGACCTTGGCCGTAGGTAATGACGCCACCCTCGGTGCGCTCCTGCGATTTGATCGGGCTTTTCGGTGCCTCACGGGATACGACGCCCTCGACGTTGCTCTCGACGAGCGTCTCAAACTTGACCGTGCCAACCGGCAGGTGCTTGATGCGGATGCCGCTCTGGCGGTTGTTGGCGAAGCTTGAGCCCGGATCCTGAATGACGGTAAACTCGACTTCGTCATCGACGCAAATTTCGCGGCTCTGGACATGTAGAAAGAAGGGAAATGAAAGTTAAAAATAAATTTCACACACGTCCCCCCCACATTCGATCCACCTTCGCGAGTACGTACCGTATCCAATACTTCAGTAAAATGGAAAAATAAACGAACAGTGCGCTCGACGCAACGCAAAAAGCCGAAGCCTTCTTTAAGCGATACCACCACGCCCTGCTCGCGCTTCTCGCCGCTCACTTGGAATGTTTCGTCCAGCAGGGAGATCGACGTTGCCCGTTGCAGCTGATCTCGCCGATCGGTCGCCAGCAGAAACTGCACCCAGTCACCGTGGCGCAGCGTGTAGTCACCCTTCTGGTCCTTGTCGCCGAACGGAACCTCTACCTCCGAATGGTCGGCTGCCCGGTACCGGATGCGTCCCGGGAGCGGATCGTTCGTCTGCTGCCGGGCCGGATTGTTGCGATCGAGCGGCTTCAGCACCTGTCCCTTGTAGATGGTCGTATCGACGTCCTCGAAGATAACCGAACCGGGTGCCAGGCGGGCGATATTGCATGCCACTTCCTTACCCTGGGTGTTTTAAGACAAAATTTAATGACCGTTTTTGATTGTATCGCCTACGAACTAAATCCGGCGAAGTGCTTACATTTCTTGTCTGAATAATAAACTCCACATCATCTCCCGGGCGCAGTTCGATGGTGTTGTCCGCCTCGGAGAAATGGAAGAAGATCTCCTTCACCACGTCGGCCCGCTCGATAAAACCAAACGTATCCTTCATCGAGCAAACGACGCCACGGTACTTGACCGGATGGGCCGGGTTCTCCAGTCGAATATGGCATGCACCCAGGTTACCCCTTAAATAAGAATAAAACATTGTGCATCAGCATGAAACGTGGGTTCTCTAGGCTAGTCTCTTCGACCTACCGTTGGTTCGTAGCTATCTGAAAGCTGACTTTGTCACCCGCACGCAGCGACACGTTGCCTTCGACGTCATCTTTGGTATAAGGTAGGAAGAAACATTCGCCACGATTCTCGTAACTGATACGCCCGGTTGTGGTGTCGCTCGAGGTGGACGAACTGGTCGTGCCGGTGGAGGATTCGCTCTTCAGCTCGGTCGTCACGGTGCCTGTTACGCGCTCCTCCGACAGCACGACCTCCGGTGCGATCTTCGTGACCTGGCTGGCGATCGGTTTGCCGGTGCGACGATCGTACGTCATCTCGAACTCGACCGGATCGCCGATCTTCAGGTGCTCGATCGTGCCCCCGAACTGCGAGAAGTGGAAGAAGAGCCGAGCTTGTCGCTCGCAGCATTGGATAAACCCATACGAATGCTAAGTGAGGAGCGAGGGCGAAACAAAGATTCATACACGTTAGAATGCGTTTGCGATCGTCAGACCAACTCGTTGCCGACATACCAGTAGTTTTTCAATGATACCAGTCTCGCGTGTGCCCTGGCTAGCGTCGACGCCATTGCTGTTGTTCTGGGTCGAGTAGGAGTTGTTCGCATTGCCGCCCATGCTGTTCGGGACGTTCATCGCGATGGCGTTCGCGTTGAACACGCCGATCGAGCCGGTCGAACCGGAGCTACCCATCACGCTCATTGCGTCGCCGCCCCCGAAAACGCCCTGGCTCGGGGCAGCCATCGTGGTCGACTCGAGGCTAAAGGTGCCAATCGGTGGGAACACATTCGACGGGTTTATCGACTGCCTCGGGGCGGGCGGTTGGTTCGCTTGGCCACTGAAGAACACATCACTCCGCTGGCCGTAGGCAACGTAATCCATGAACGGCGCTGTAAAATAAAAATTATTACTACTACATTAACCTCTTTCACAAAATCGTGCATACATCTTGCAGTTTCCAAATACATTCTCAGCTACAGAACCTATTGCGGGTTTTCATAGGAATTTGAATCTAAATTTACACGGAACAGAACATTAGAAAAATGGAATCTTTCCCATCCTATTTCTGATTGCTTTGTACTAAAAGGGTAATAAACGACAACAAAAACTTCAACAGTTACTTTGTTTTGCAAACTTTGGAAAGGGATAAATTTATTATTACTCATGAACAAAAAACAAACAACATCGTCTAGGTATTTGGTTTCAAAAGTAAAAGACCTATTGTCCTGCTAAAATTCTAATTAGTCTAGCATCATTCGAAAGACAACAAAAGTCGTTCGCAATATCAATGACAACATTTTTTATAGACAAATTTGAATATTCACGTGGAAATTTAATTGAGTTGAAACAAAAAACTCTACTCTACTCTACTCTCTCTAATCCGTTCAGTATTTTTATCGGTACAAAACCAATCTTATCTCCGCATAAGATACGAAGAAGATAATATCGAATATGTTTTTTTTTGTTACTGTACTATTATCTGTATATTGTGGCGTTCTGGACGAAGTTCGCAATTAATGTGTGTTATTTATTTTAGAAATATGAGAACCCGATCTCGCTTCACTTACCATCGGCCGATCGGAACGGTTTTGTCTGACTTCCCATTGCGGTTGTCGTTGACACAAAAATTGTTCCTTCCTTCGCAAGGGACCTTTTCACTTCTTACGCAGATACACACGCACACGAATTACAATTTCCAAAAACGGAATTCGGCAGATGCAAGGTCAACGACGGTCGTGGTAACACTCGAACTTTCCCTTGTTAAGGATAGAAACGGATCGGCTCTTCCTCCACTTGTCACCGTTCACACGCCGCCTCCTATCGATGTCGGACTAATTTCGCAAGAATTGTGTCGCTCGAGAACAGGAATTTGTCACGTGGATTGATGTTATATCCTTTGGCTTTGTTGCTAGTCGTTTGCTCGACAGAACGTTGACGCGTAAGGGGATAATTGGAGCCACTGCCACTAGCCACTCTAACCGATTAGCGGGATTTATAGCTTGGACAGCACTTTTCTGCTCTATAAGTCCTTTGCTTTCTATCTCTTTGATGTTGTTTCAACAGCTTATTTAGTTCAGCGACGCACGACACTTAGATCTATAGCGTTTAGTTGTGTGTTTTTTAATATTTGTTTCGAATATTAATGTCTCTTCTTGCTTCTGCTTATTTATCGTTTAGTTTGGTTTCTGTTGTATTCACAATTCAGCCTTATAAGATATCCGTGTTTATTTCGGTTACAGCGCAGTTTGCTTTAGTTGCATCGATTGTGTTCATACAGTTCTTGACTTCTTTTTCCCACTGCTTTTCGTTATCATATGTCAGCAAATGCGAATATATCACTAGTTTTTTTTTTATTTATTTTGTTGAATATTTTAATTTTTGTAGCGCAGCTAATATTTAGAGACAGGATTGCGGTTTACGATGTGTAAAGTTAACACACACCCGAGAGAGTTTCCCCCTGTGGCTCGAAGCTCCTCACTCGACGCTTTTGGTTCTTAGTTTTCCGTAGTGTTTGTTCAAAACTCAAACGACTTTTATTGTTTTCGTACGTGATAACAATTATCGAAACTAAACATCACCCATCAGATGCAGTGGCTGCTGTTTTTTTTTATCTTCTTTGAAGAAACGCTTCGGTTTTGCTGGTGCCAAGCAGATTGATTTATCGACTTCCAATCGGTCTGGTCTATTGTTTGCTTTCGTTCAGAGCTTTAGCAATGCAACAACGACGGCCTGAACGGACTGTGGTGTGCGTGTGTCTCTGCCAAGTGTCCTTTGTGCAGTTCGAACGCTCTACCAACTTGTTAACGAAAATAATTACTAGACTTAGCTCGGAAAGCGTTTAACAGAATACCGAAGAGTTTTGGGGGTGGGAGGATGCACCCGGCGGTTTTCACAATGTATTTTCACAGAAAAAAATCACACTTTGATTTCGTTTACTTTACGCTTGAGGCCTGATGATTCAGGTTGGGAGCTGAGGTTAGTTCTGCAACACGGACAGATTTACAGCATCCGCAATTATAGTTCACGCACGCACTAATGGAACCGACTGCCGGAGATTCAGCACGCGACGCAGGATGTTTAAAGTGAAAGCTGAATTTGCACTGACCGGTATGGTTGGTTGGAAACCGGAAAACCGATACCTTTTCCGTCAAAGGCCGAACGGAAAGAGATGCGACCAAATGAAGAATGGTGATCGAGTCTATTTTTTTTTTCTAAATGCAAACACAAACGTATAGTTCGGTTTTGTTCACAGAACCAGCACTTGCTGAGTTTAATCTTACGCGGATAGTGTTTGATGATCGCCTAAACGTACACTCTATGAATATACCGATTACTTCCCGAATGCATTGACGCGGTTTTGGTTCAGTTGTTCTTTTAGCGCTATTTGCTAGACGATTTTTTTGTTTAATAATTCAGCGTTCTTCATCACTTTTGTCCGCACGTTTGTCCCACGTGGTGGTGTGGTGGAGTTTTCTTTAATATATCTTGTTTTTCCTCCGTTTGTTTCACCATCTGGGTATTTTGGTTACGGTAAGCCTAACTTAGTTTCACTTTAATAAACATATGCTTATTTTGTTATATTTTTAAATTTTTATCACAGAATGGTTTTATTTGTATTTTTTTCTCTCTCGCTTTCGATTTTCACTTTTTAGAACCTTCCACGTGGCTCGTAATAATACAGTCTTGTCCGTTCACCGTCGCGCCCACTGAATCTGACTTCACCGCCTTCTTTGTGATGCTAGCCAGGAAAACCGAAAAACACCGTGTAATGCATGGACTACTAAGGACTTCACTGTTCCGTAAACACTTCGCGGCAATCAAGAAAATCCGAACGGTTCGCCTCAAGTGTCACGAGAAATCAGTCTCCAGCAGGTTGGGGGGGGGCCTTAGCTACCCCGGCGGGTACCTTCTGCTCGCTTTTCTGTCTGCTATCGATTGGGGAGTATAGTGTCGAGTGACAAAACGGGTGAAGTATACTTATGTGCGTGGTTTGTTTTGGATTTTTGCTTCGCTGATAGTTCGTCCAATGCACACACACACACTGGGGCAGACTAAGTGATACGTTCACTAAATTTGTAGCTTACATCAAACAGTTGGATTGTTTATAGCAAGCATGAAAATATTGCTGTACGGTTTCGTTTGTATTCCACTTCCGCGACACTGTGTCTCTTTCAATAATGGCGATGCTCGCACCCAACGGTTACCAATTTCGATGGCATTCCCCTCCGTGCTTTATCCGGCTTCCAGCGTTTCTTATTTTGTACTTCTATTAGACGTTACACTCTGCTATCAACTTTATCCTCTAAACGCTCTTCGCTTTCGTCAATACACACTACTTGCACACGCCCACATCACCGCTTACAACCGGTATAATTATCTGCACGCTGTCGCGAATCTCGATAGCTCGTTGACAGCTCCTATGCTATTGCTATCGTTGTTGTGCTACACACACGACCACCTTGCCGGCACGGCACCGAAAGGGTCAACCGACGAGAATATGTTTGCACCTCTCACGTACCGGTTGTTTTGATGTTTTGCAGATGGAACAGTTAAATAGAATATGCAAACGTCGTGAAGGGATGCACGTTGAACGCAAAAAAAGTAAAGTACTTTCACTAACGTATTGCCCACGACCAGTGGAGATTTCGTCCAGGCAAAGGAAAATATGTTCGATATAAACACTACACTGAACTAGTATTTCACTGCTTTGCTCGGGGATGCTGCTGCAGTTCTGACTGATCTGTCGCTGTGTCCTGTCTGTTCGACGGTATGGACCGTCCTGCTTCTGCTTCACCGGTGCAAGTGTGTTGGCGAATTCCCGGTTTTGGTGTTATAACTTCTGTTGCATTTGACTCGTTCGATTAGTTGTGATTAGTTCCCCGTGCCTCAGGCTCGTGTGTTTGGTCATTCGACTGAGCTGTACAGTCGAGGGCTGCTATGGTACTTGATGTGTTTCTCTTATCTCCCACTAGTGATGGGTGTTGCAATTTTGTTGCCTTCACTCGATGATGTTGTTCTGCTTGTTCTATGACTGCTGATCTTCCGTTGCACCGTTCGGTCTTGCTAGGTGTCGCGCAAACAAACTCGCGTTCGGGTATGGATGGGTTTATGGTCGTTCGACTGACCGCTTTCATTCACTCTGCTCGCTCGGTTCGGTCGTCGTTTGCCCTGTCGCAGGTTAGCGCCCTTCAGCGTACCCCCGCCGCTTGCTTGCGTGCGGAATCAAAATGTCGTAAATGCGTGCTAAGTTGTTCTTTGTGTTAATGTTCAAGAATTAGGTGGTTGTGTTACTGAATGCTATTTTTCTGTAGTCGTCGTCGTCGTAGTAGTAGATCGAATCTCACTTGTGCACTTTTACTACCAACTTTATCCACTCTGCGGCACTGCTTCGCTTCACGTCGCTTCCTATTGCTGCTATGCGCTGCTTACTTTGTATGCTCCAACGTATTCAAGGGTTTTAAATCCGTCGATAGGGTCATTTACGTTATTTCCGTTTTTGTTTTCTGCCGGCAGAGTGCGCGCGTATGATTCTTCACTATTTTTTTGTTTGAAGTTCGTTTTCGACGAAAAAATGAAAAGAAAACTGGAGATCACAATTTTTTACGGTTCATAAGGCTTTCTTCTAGTTGTTTCTCTCCTTCGCGCTTCGTTACTCTCGCTTTCGCTCTCTCGTACGGTGTTTCTATTTTTTTGTAAATCCCTTATCTCGACGTACGAGGTCCACCGCCCGCTTTACTTTTTCATCCCTTGCGCAGTCCTGCAAGGATTTGAAATTTCGATTACGATTATTCGTGCATCGTTTTCACCGCTACGCTTATTTTTGTTCAGAAGATGAAACTGCCTCCGGCGCCGTGGCTTTGCTGTGCTTCGTTTTCGCTTTCCTCGGAATATACGCTTTTTATTTGGTAAAAATTGTTGAGTATTTTCCCAGTTGTAGTTTTGTAAAGAAACAATATTGATGAGTTGTGTTTGATTTTTTGTAGCTTTTCTTTTGTTGGTTTTGGAGTTGTTGGTAGATGTAGATTCGATTATACTGCTTTTTAGTCTAAAATAGCGGTTTAGTTACACAAGCTGTGGAGGAGAGTAGAAAAAAATAGAACCATTAAAAAAATCACCACCACCACATATCGGTTACGAGCAACCCTTCGTACTGGCAGGTGAAAAAAGAGGTTGCAAAAAGCAACTTTGTGAGAAAGCTTTGTCGGGTCCAATTTCTCCATTTTTTTTCCCTTGCCAGGCGACACCTATTTCACTCTGTTCCACGGTCCGTATCGTTCCATCTCAACAAGACACTGCGATTCGATGCTATTCATCACACTCGCACAGTGCTTTTTTCTCACTCGGACACACATCGCACCATGGAGGGACGGAATCACTCATTTAATTTTTCGGTACTCGGAAATGGGAAGATGGGTTTCACTTTTTCAATCACCGATAAGTCGTGTAAATCGATAGGCATGAGTTAGATAACAGTCACTCCACGTGCTAGGTACACTAAACTTTATGCAAAAATGGTTTTTAGTGACGGAACGACTAAATTACACGGAGTATTTTCGAATTGAAAAAACTTACCACGACCAAGCACACACTAACGACACAGTCAGCCATGTCATTTAGTGTTGGGTAATGGGGTCCGGAGCGGACTCTAGGATTGGAACCTCAGTCGAATCAATCCGAATTAGGTCTCATGTCTGGGATCGTATCGAACCCTGATCCGTACTTCGACTTGGGATTGAGATTGGGCCTGGAAGTGGGATTGGGGAAGGGATTTGGACTGGGATTAGGAGACGGGGATCTTCATCTCCATTTGACAGAATGTTAGTTGGCGGGTAATCAGACATCAGACGGCGCGGCACTCTGATCACGCATACCATGGCAAATGCTCAATTTCTTTTTTAAGATATTTTCGTTTAGCATTTCCTTCATTCGATTATTTCGTCTCTTATTTGCCTATTGTTATGGACTGTATCATATGTTAATGCTCGTGCTATCACCTACGCTATATTATTTGCAATGACTAAAGGTGAGTTTGACAAGTTTCTGGAAAATTGTGCCTCTTATGGTAAATCGCCAAGTGATTCTGAAGAAGATGGAAACAATATCAGACCAATTTATGTTGATGACCGATTTTGCTTATTTTGTTTTTGCACATGGTTTGTAGCATATGCACATCCGAAGACGGATTCGGATTGATCGGAGTTAGTTTATGGGAGTTATGGGAGCAGATTTTCTCATCACTACATTTTTATTCGTGTTTCTGCAATCCGCAGGTGGCGCTGCTGTTGCGCTGAACAACCGCCAGTTTGACAGCAGTCGCAATTTCGGTTGACACATCGTGTCGATATTTGAACAAGCCGTTATTAACATGTTCTGCTGAACATATTTAATTTAGGTAGATACACCATTTCCTTTAAACATCACATTAAGCAATTCACAAGGCATCTTCCTGTTTTTTTGGTGCTTTCTGTCTTTTTTTACATGCTCGTGGGTATCCCGCGAATCCAGTCGGCTCATACAAAGGGTCTGATATTGACTAAGGAATTGAAATCCTTGATTCGTTTTGTTTGATTCGTATTGGAATAAATGTGATATGTTGGGTTGGAGAAATAACTAGGATAATCTACTTATGGGTTCACCCATTCGACGAATTAGTCCGAACTTTATTACATCATTCTACTTTTTTCTCTATTGGGTCTACAATTTAATGTTTCGTACTTAACCATCCACGCTATAGTATATCAACAGCATTCAGTCTGTACGTATGGTTCATAAACTATCGTCACGATTCCTAAGTCTTCTAAAGTAAATACGACTTTTCTTCCAAAATAGAAGTAACATCTTGCTTCAATAAGTATTTACTATCTGCAACAATCCCAATATTTTAAACGTAGACGATTGACTAACTTTAAAAGATAATGCAGTTTTTGTTGATTGTGATTGGAATGGCCTGTTGCGCTTTGGAACGCGAGGAAATGCAAAAATTACGTTTTAAAAGTCTCAGTTTTGAAATGTAACATAAGGTTGTTTTTTTACCAAAAAAAACGAATCCATTTTTCTTAATTATCTTTCTTTATCACGATGCTCGTAATAGTAATGCTGGATGATAGGATTTTGTTCGTGTTTCGGATCACTTACTTTCATGTGGTTAATACGAACCTTAAAAAGAAGCCTTACTTCCTTTAGCGGGTTTCTAAACTTTTGTCCAGCTGAAATAAAAAAAAAACGAAAAAGTTCTGTCCTACCCGTGTCCGAAGAAATCGATTCACATCACATTTTCGATTAGCTTTGATCCTGTGCGCACCCTCTTCTGTTTGCTTCACGGAATCAGTGCATCAGGTTGCCATACTCGTTCAAAAACGTCGCAGCTTCGTAATCCTGTAGACTGCCTGTTCCGGGACGTTCTGTCTGCTGTTCGCCGCCTAGAAGAGCTTCGGCATCTTCATCGTAGCACCGCATGGGATATACTACACCGTCACCCATGCTGGAAATAAATTTTAAGAAAATTCACATGCCTTTTTAGCATTGGCAGTACTGCAAAAGCATCGCTATTTTAAGGGCAGACAAACGAAAATATTTTTCAACTGGTGCCTGGACGATGGTAACTGGTCATACTTTTATCAAACTCGCTTCACTAATCGAATATGAATAATGCGTATAAAAGCGGGTTTAAATATGGTAAATTTAATGCCTTTCACTGTTTGCTACCTTGATATTGAGTCATTTATTTGATATTGAGCCAATTATTATTCATTGTCCTAAAAACACAAAACCTTACATTATAAAAATGTGTTTCGTTTATCGAGTTAGTCAGTTTTATTTCCAGTCCTTGATAAATATCTTACAACTCAAATACTCCTGGCAGATGATTGTAAAGTTGAATGCTTTTTTTGTTAAATATAACTTAAGTTTACAAAAGATAACGAAAGACAAAAACCAAATTCTTTTTCGAAGCCTTAGAACTGGAATTTGTAATGTTTGTTAAACCAACGAAAAAATAATTGTTACCAAATAAATCTTAACTTTTATTGCAGAAGTCGCTAAGTAAAAAATGCTCATGTTATAAGTAAAAAAAAAAGAGATAATCTAAATATGTGTACCTCTTCAAGATCATTAGTGAAGGCTTATTCTAGCGAATCTGAAGTCACGTGTTTGTCCGATATTTTTTCAACCGCTTCTTGCGCCCGAATCCCAGCAGAAGTAAGGCGAAGGGCGTAGCACTCCAACGGATTGGGTGCATCTGTTTGAGGTTGTGTCTGTATTTTGGGGGATTCTCTTACTCTACGAAATCTACGAAAAAGGGAAACTCTACTACAACTACCACTACTACTAGAGGGGACGAGTGGGAACGGAACTCTCTTTGGATTCTTGTTGCTGAAGACCGTTCACTCGGGCTTGCGGCGGCATGCCGGCAGCGTGCTGCTGACCCGGGCGGTGCTCTACTGCGCCGTCCGTAGCCACCGATCCTGCCCCGGCCTTCGTTTCGTCGAGGTGTTCTAGAACGACCGTTTGAGCGATTGGGGCTACGGCAATACGGCCATTGCCATTTTCAACCACTCCGTTACAATGCTCATTGCCAGCGGTCAGTGGCGCTACCGGCGACCCAACTTCATGTGACGGATTCGATGCTAAATGGTGTGACTGGGTGGGAAACAACATCCCATCCCCAAGGCTACAATTGAACAAAAATGCAAAGAGAGACATTTGGTCAGGTGTGTTGGTTCGGCTGCGTATTGTGGTAGCTTTGTTCGCAAAAGTTTTTCTGGTTGCAGGAGGGTTGCAGGAAACATATAAACAATAGAAATACATAAATAACCATAGGATCGAGCAAACAAAAACAGGGTTTCCATCTGTATAGGGCGGATTGTATTGTGTTTTTTTTTTTGGTTTGTTTTAATATAAAATTTACCCTCTTATCGTTTCCTCCGTTCCGTTATTGAAATTCAACATGCAAGGGAATTTGTTTCAAAACTATCTAAGCGAACCATTTAGAGGTATATGCGAGAACTATTACTCATAAAAAGATTACAAATGGTTATCTAATACATACAATAGTTATTAGTGACATTTGGGATTATCTACTGTAATATTCAAAGAAACACTCTGTTATTTACAGGACAATTGAGTAGTTAGAGTGATATAAAGAGATAGTAAATAAAAGGTGTTGTTGATTTCGTAGTGGTAGCACAATTCACTTATTAGAGTTAATCACACCCAGTACCCAACTTTTAATAAAGTTAGCAAGGAGGCTAATTCTTTTCTGCTGTATGGCTCTGTGTATTTTGTTGAGCCAATGAACTATCCAATACATCATTAGAACGATTTGATATAGATATAGCAGTTGCATTATAAATGTAAGTGGTCAATAAAAACAAACCCCAAGCCAAAAATAAAACCTCCGAGTAAGGAGAATAAAATGGAATATTTGACGCACCTTGTGTAAACTGGAACGAACCAAAAGCGTCTATCGTCTCCGAACACTTCCTGGAAGTTGCTCATTTTTCCCAAGCTGAACCCATTCTTATCTGGACCGCCGTACCGGAAAATCGGTGTACGAAATGATTCTAAAAAGGGGCATACAAAGCAAATTATTGAAGTTTTACGTTTTGAAATACTTCAGCTTCATACCTAGAGTCGTTCTGTTAAGTAGCACTAAATAACAGTGGTAGCCAAACAAACTGACTAAACTGATTGCGAACATCACCGAGACGAAAAACAGGAACAAAATGTGGAACCGTCCGTCAATTTTGCCCTGTAATGAAAACACCATGAATGAAACGGATCTTATTATCCCACCGTTTTGAGTGGTCTAATTGTTTTAAACTTACCGTCCATATCAGCTCCATGTAGGCAACGGTTGTGAGGGCCACATACAGACAGTAGAGCAGTGCATAGCCAAGGAACAGGATAAAGTACTTGTAGTTGGTAAAGTTAATGCAGTTGTTCACCCACGGGCAGTGATGGTCTAGCTTGAGCACGCAGACACCGCACACACTGCAATGATGTGCCCGGTCCGGTTTGACGAGTCGACATTTCTCACAGAAACGCACTGAAGCGTTAAGCGTACGTGTGACTACGGGTAGCTCCTTGGCGAACGCTTCCAGAATCTGTTTCTGTTCGTCCTCGCTCGTGGCCCGTATCATCCGATCCAGTTCGCTGCGGGGAATTCGGAACTAAAACGACATGCGGCAAGAAAGCCTCTTGATTGTTATCTTATCACAAAGGCGCGGACGCTCGATAGTAAACCGTACAGAAGTGATGAGTCATACCGCACGGCCGACACACATGGTTGGGTACTTACTCTGGACGGGACACGGCCGATTTCAGTAAATACCGTCTGATAGTAGGACCATAGGAACATTACCAGTATGGCATGGTAAAACAGGAGAAAAAGTATCCTTTGCACGACGCTTGTCACGGTGACTGTGGCGCGTGAAGCGGAGGGGAAAAGAACAAAATGCGTCACAGATTAGTACGGTTCGATCGGCACGCTACGATCGCTACTTACAGAAGGAAAGTTGTATCACAAACGCATAGTACGACCAGCCGATGACGGAAACAATGAACAGCACTGGAAACCATTTCATTGTACGAACGCAGCAGCCACAGCGTTCGTTACGTTCCGTATCGACCGTCCGATAGTCATAGCTGTTTCCGTGTCCCACCGACATGTTGCTGCTGACGGTGACTCAAGGCTGTTCAATCGAGGATCCGCTAGACGATCCCTTTTTTCGTATCAAACAGCTCTCCCACCCTTTACGCACCAGTGCAGGCACAGGTTTGTATGCGTGTGCTTGTCGTCGAAAACGAGGGATAGAGTTTCCCGACCACCGGTGGCCAATGGACCATGGATTACTGCACAACTCCACCGTGGTGCACGAGGAGGAAGGGTAGCTTGGCAACCCCCGGAAGCACCTACTCACAACACCAACTATTGATCGTGTGCGGACAATATTTTTCTGCGACCGTGATCCGCAGCGGTCGCTTCGCTCGACGGTCGAATCGGACTGTCAAGGACGCTGTCAAAACAGACGGATCGGCCAAGGTATGTATACACTCTGCAAGGGAACACGGGAAACAATTTACAAATGAATTACGAAACGAATATTGATGGTACGAATATAATACAATTGCAACAGTTATATTATGAATACACGAAGGGCAGAGGCATTAATATGCAAAAGAATTATCGCTACAAAGTAAAAAGTCAAAACGGACGGATATCGTTTCTACAATGGGTGAAGTAGCAGAGTTGCATAATTCAGGCTTAAAGGTGGTGCTAAAGCAATTAAGACTAGCAGAGCTTTGAAATAATAAGTTTTAGAAGTTGTTTAAGTTTAGTGACCTATATTGCAATTTAGAGATAAAGTAACCTCAAATATATTTTACCTGAAGTAGTTTACAAGCACTTTGGTACGCGTGAGAAGAGAGCGCACTTACCTGGAAAGTGGGAGCGAGAGCGTAGCGCAACGTGCGAAACGTGTAACCGACCGCCAGGACTGCTGCGGTCGAAGATAGCGGCTCATTGCTAGAAGTGAAGTGAAAGCTATCGTACACGTTCGTTTTCAGCGCCCGCTATCACCAGCGAAAAAAAGTGGCCACCTTGTGAAGGTTGTTTTACGTTTTTTCCTTTACCACCATTGCAGTGCATTCCGGCGAATATCGGAAGCATTCGAGTGGCATCACCTGGTGCACCTATCTATCTGCGTACGGTACACGCTCGATCTAAGTAGTCTTCTTTTGCAGCCAACTGCTACATGGTGCAGCAAATTGGGCTCGCCTCAAGAACCAACGTGCGTTTAGTTCAACAGGCAAGGTTTTTGTTTTATACTGTGAAGTTTTTGGAAATAGTTGTGGTTTCGATTAGTTTGCAGTGATCAAAGAAACGCATCGGCTTGGATACATCGTTTTGCAGACAAAACGGCCACTTTTGAAAGAAGGAAACAGTGTTCCAACGTTTTCTGCCTCTCTGCTCAGCAAACACTTGCCCAATGAATGTTAATGTTGAAGAATCGATTTAGTTGTACTATTCGAGAGGGTGGAAAAGCTACAGGAGCCACTTTGGGTCCGCAGGCTCTTGGCAAGTGCTGAAGACGGCAGAAAACTTGGCCCCTCGTTTCCAAAACGGAAGAAACATCACTTTGAACAGTCGTGGAGAGCTAGCAGGGGGGGGAGAGAAAAAGAGACCCCCGTGTGCATGCGGTCATGTGTGCGAAAGAGTGAGAGAGTGAAAGCAAGAGAGCGTTATCGACCTGGTGCCAGAAAGTGACAGTAGATGTGCAAAGAAGAGAGCGAATCGACTGACAAGGCTGCTGTGATTCGGGAATAATTTCTGTGACATCAGGTAGACACGAGCGCATGTGTGCTTGAGCGGTGCTGGATTACAGCAGCAGCAGCAGAAGCAGCAGCAGCAAAAGTAGCAGCAGCAACTTTTTCCCTCCCCCTCCCACTGCGTTAGGTCCGCGTCAGCGGATGTCGTGCGAAAGTTGTTTCGATTGATAAATTTTCCTTGCGCAAGAGCAGCAGCAGCAGCTTTCCAGGGGATGTGTAACAAGTTGTGAGAAGCTGCACGATCCTACCGGGAAAAAGCGAACCTGTCTGCGGTGAGTGAGATATAAAAAAAAGGTTTCGCGGATAGCGTTCGCACCAGGGAAATCCACCGAGTAGCGCACCGATTCTGGCGTCGGTAGCCATAAACGAAAAGAAAAAGAAAAAAGAAAAAATCCTGTAAAATAGCCTTTTACTAAACGTATCAACCTATCCTTTTATAGTGGCGGGCACGTGAGAAGAAAGGTGAAATCAAATTAATGCTGGTTTCCCGGCAGCAGCATCCCATCGATATCAAACCAGTGCCAGTCGCTGTGTGAAAGCAGGCTACAGCTGTGAAGCGCCAAGTGCGAATAGTGTGAATGTGTAGTAAGTGGTTGCTGGGCTAACTTGTCGTTTTTCGTTCCGTGTTAGAACAGTGAGAAAAAAAAAATACAAATTGAAATTGAAATTCAACCCGAAACATCGAGTGCACAGCGAACATTGCTAGAATCGAAGGAAAACCGACGAAAGGGTAGATAGAACGCGCTAGCCACCGTTGCTACTGGAGCATAGAGGTAATTGATGTGGGAAAATAATTTTCCCGTGCGTTTTGGAATGCAAAATTTAATTCTCCTCTTGTTGTTCTCATGTGATCGCATACATTTCCCTGGGCTCATGATTTTGGTGGGGTAGAGAGAGAGAAAATGGGTGCGACGGGGGAGCAACGCAAGCTTTCGCAAGGCCAGGCACTGGCCGAAGGATATCAGGAAAATTTACAGTCGACCGTTGGCGGACGTCCAACACAACGGCAACTTTTCAATGGCGCACTGGTGTGCGTGGATGTGTTTCTATGCTCCCGCAGTCTACTAGGATACTAAGGACGAAATCTACACACTGATTTGGGGGGTAAAGCTGGGAATGTGTGAGTGTTGTGTATGTGTGTGCAAGGGAAAGAGGTTGGTTAAATGGAGCAGCAGGGAAAAGTCAAATCAGAATATGGTTCGGTAGCGTAAAAGGTATCGCATGAAAGAATTCAACAGAATCTTTTGTAGGAAACATTCAGTGTACTTTTCTGAGAAACATCTTTTGCAGACATCTTCATCCCAATATAACGATTTAAACAGGTGGCAGGTTGAGTGATATCCTTTCGTCTGCTACATCCACACATCGGGCGGAAAAGGTATTTGGACGAGTTTACACACTACTAAACGTGCCTCCCTTGTTCAGTACGGCAGACAATCGGTAGTAGTAGTAGTGTCAGGTAGTGCAAACAAAAGTTATCTATGCGCCCGACAAGGCAGGCAGGTGTATCCTTGTACAGGTTGGTTTCGCTGCAACAAACACATGTACACCCCGGGAAAGGCCAACCCGTCCGAAAGGATAGAATCATGACCTCCCAGCAACGAAAAAAAAAGGAGTTCGCTACCGTTTCCCGGCCGGAGGCTACTTAGTTTAATTCTGAAAAAGCGAAAAGAAGTAGCATGAGTTTTGATTTACGTGCACATTTGCTGTGAGCAGTCATAGTACGTGCTGTATACACACCGTAAAGCTTAGCGAACTCAAGGATACCAGAAGATCATCGCAGCATTAATGCTGTGTTGTAAATTTTGGCTGGAATCCGTGTTTAAACTATTGGTTGCAGCGTTAGTATAAAAAAGAATCCTTCACGTACCGATCATACCGATCTATTTGACATGTCTTTTAAAAAATAGCTGTCCCTATTTAATCACCTTCATTTGACCGAGTTTCGAGCTGATGTTGCTGGCTAGATGTGTTTTTTTGTGTACAATTTGCTTAGCTAGCACCTGAGTTCACCTGGAGCCGGTAATGAAATAATCAATAGTCATGACATAAGTCCGCAGCGCTTGGAGGAAACTCGTGTGGCATCATCTGCTCCAGTTTCGGGTTGGTCTTGCATTGCTCATTCCATGACACAAGCATAGAACGTATGTTTTTCGCTGGAGTGGCGCCTCGAAAATTCCTTAATTAAATGAAACGGACAGCATACGAGTTAACATTGGCCCTCCTTTGACCTTTCGACCACAACAACCACCACCTCCCGGTCTGGTGTGGTATACCGATATTCAACCGGCACACAACCCGTAGCATCGAGAATATCTTTCCGCAAAATTTTCCGACTGCACCCCGTTTTGGTACGTGCCATCTACGAAGAGGGTAGTACTATTGTGCAGCTAGCTTATTTCCTGCTGCATTTCCTTTTCAATTTCCCTCTGATATTTTTGTCTTCGAGGTTCTGGTCGTGGCTCAAGCTACAAGGTTTCGAGTAGGAGCAGGGGAAGCACGAAGGACGATTGTCGTAGTGATCCTGTTTGGTTCGGATCTGGTCGCTGCAGTATGCTAAACGATATGTGGCACATTTTATTCACCTTCAAGCTAGACGGGGTCCGGCACCATCTCCACCAGTGAATCCACTTTCCATAACAAAAGGACTTGCTTCTTTCGAGCGCAACTCACACATTTCATGTGTTTGTGTGTGTGCATGTGTAATTAGGGCAAGGTAAAGGTAACCAAGAACGGCTTGTGGACCACATCTTTCCGGAAGCCCACACACCCGCCAACATTCTCTCTCGCAACAAACAGACACATTCTAGACTAGGGACGGAAAGGACGAACCGTACTCAACCGGTCGCAACGCAAATCTTCCGTTAGCTTTTCTTTCTGCCCTCTAAAAGGCCGAAGCGCCAAGCACAATAGCACACGTAGCGGGAAAGCCGTTTTTTCCCCATTTTTGTTACCCTATTTGAAAAGGTTACGTGAATATTTCATCAGGAGTAACTTTTATGTTCCTTCGTCAGCCGGACTCCGTCAACAAAGCCTCACCCGCACAAGGTTGAATGAAAAGAACCGACAGTCGGTGTCGGCCGTGCTGGTCAACCGATGTTGGCTTGGAGGGAGGGGAGGACACATTGTTGCCATCGGTCACCAAGCGAGGATTTTCCTGCGATTTACTGCAAAGCCTCTGCCCCGGACCGGCACTCCACGTCGTTAGCGTACTCATAAATTCCGCGTACCAGCGAACTGGTCCTTTTCGCGGCAGTGCGAAACCAACGGAAAGAAAATGGAATGCTAGCTTATGTGTCGAGGAATTCTAGTTCGTCATTGGGCCGCGGTTTAGGGGCGCATTGAAGCAAATACCACGTCCCGCGGAAAGAAGGAACACTTAGGAATCGTTGTTGAAATTTCGACCTGAAAACTTCGACCAACGAGGAAGGGTGAAAATGCACAAACTAGTAGTGCCAAGTGTTGATAGACGCGGAACTAAATGGCACTGGCGGAAAGGTGTCGCTGATGGGTGGGTTGGGTTGGAAAACCTGCGGGACGGAAGCCGTCGCATGCAATCATGAACTGCACTTTTTTTTTCGTATTTTTCGGTTTCATGGCTTTCGCTGCTCGCTGTTGGGTCATTCATTCTACTATAAATAGTGCGCTGGTCCTGCGGGGGTACCAGTGGGGCTAGTGTGTTTGCGTGGGAAAGTGGCACTCGAAATGTCAATGGTGCTCTACATGCGTCACGTTTCGAAACAGGTATATTTGAACACCTAAAAAAAACAAAACAACAAACATTTAAGCAAACAAACAGTTGTGTTTGTTGGCATGAGCACGGTAGGAGTTTGGTTTGATAATCCTTCGAAACTGTCTGCTGTGCAATGCCTTAAAATATCGTTTTCATCCTCAATATTATCATTTTTTGAACTATTCTTATGATAAGTGGTTGGCAACGTGGGTGAATAATGGGTGCAAGAAGCAGTTTTCCCCGTTTATGAGGAATGCAATGTTCGCATTAAACCAGATTTTATCTTTCGTTTGTCCTGGTTGGTTGGTCGGTTTTTTTTTCTTTCCTCGATTCCACACACCCAAGATTGCATCAATTGGATCAGTGGCGTTTGAAAAGCGTTTCTTTATGGCTTTTTCATGCATAAAAAGGAACGTTAAAAAAGCTGGATCCTTTTTTTCATGGCCGCACATTACGTCGGTCCCAGAGGTGGTCACGGAGCACTACGGCATGGGGCTAGGAACCGTGGCGTCTGCTATCGATCGATCCGGTAGGCGGACCCCTCCAATGCGGCGGGTGTTCTTTCGTCGAAAGCAAGCAAAACCCAAATCCTTGCTATTCGCAGAAGAAACAAAAACCCAAACAAGTGAGAGAGAGAGAGCCACCCGAAAAGTGCCTTTTCCGAACGAAGCATCGAACGAGGACGGAATGTGTGCAAAACACTACAAACTCTATTGCCCCTTGGGAAATGAGGGCGTTTTTGTGGTTCGTTGGTGACCATTTGCGATGTGATGGTTCTACTAAAAACAAAAAAAAAAAAAAAAAAAAATACAAGAAAACCCTAAAACCCTTTCATTCGTTCGCTCTCTTGAACGCACTCTAGAATTAAATATATATACTCCTGTTTCACTCGCCCGGGGGTTTTATCTGGTTGAACTTTATCCGATATGCAAAAGGCTTTAGGGTTTGCTTCTTGTTTGGTGCTGTTTTGGTAGAACCCACATTAAAGTGAGTCAACGTTAGCAACGCTCTGGCAAGATTATAGATTTTTCCTGCAGCTATCCTTCCAGGGCGCCTGGTCACCGTGATTCAGCGTAAATACTCATCCAGATGACCGATGGAGTGGTGCTTCATAACGATTGTTGCTTGTACAATCATATGTTTTCGTTGTTCGCTGATACCTTAAACAAGTAGAAACAGTGGCGAATAAGTGGCAGGCGAATATATGGCAAGGATGTAAGGAACAAGAAAGGAAATTCATGCCTCACCACGCATAAGAGTAAAAACATGTTATCCTCCTATCGTGCAGCATTACATGCCCTCAGTGTTGTCGCCACCGTTGGAGAGGAGTTGTGGTTGCGACGACTTGTTTCATCATTATTACTCATGGCATTTTTTTAAAAAGATTTTTGATTGCCTTCACATGGCTGGCATTTTCAACCGCTTCTCGCACAGTCCCACGAACGATGGCGAACGCACCATAATGGTGGGGAGAGACGGGGCGGCAAAACAAGTGACTTCCATCTGGTGCAGCATTGCCTTTTTCACCTCGGGCGTTCTCTTCAGTTATTCCGTAGGGAAAGAACGGCGCCGAAAAGCACCCGAAAGGAGGAACCTTCGATGACGGCGTGCGTATGGTTCAGAAAGGACGAACATGCCATCAGTGATAACGAGAAGCGCGAGCATAAGAAATGCCACAAAGTACGCCAAGCACAACCGCAAACCCCCTCCCGTGCCCCCCTTCCAATGTCCGGGGTCCCAACGGCTTCCTCATGTAAAATCATGCGTCCGATCCGGTTGCCATCGGTGCTCGAAAATGGAAATAAATTGTGCCCTGGGACGGACAAAAGAGTTTTTTGCACACCCTTTCCATCGAAGGTAGCAAGATGCAATCACGTGGTTGGAAGAGATCTTAAGTGGTCGATTTATTAGTAGTGGTGTGTTTATGTTCGAAAATAAGTTTCCACCAATGGTGATTACAATGCAATATTTTTACACCCTGTCTAAATTTCATAAATGATATTTGGGCCAGTGGAAATGAGGCACAGAAAGTCGGTTTCGGAATCGATGTTAGAATGTTCCCATGACGTAAGAAAATTTTAAGAAAAGCTTTCTCCAATCCGATGCCTCGTTCTTGCGCGGCCGGATTTATTTATTAATCCAGCGTAAAATCCCTCGTTTTATGCACCGCACCATTCGCACGGGCAGGTTAAATCCAGTATGAAAAAGTTACGAGAAGCCATAGATATTGACCGACCGTAAGCGGGACGAGTCCTAACCAAACCGAACGGTTGGTTTGTGGTAGCCCATGGCGTGTTCCTGACCCTGGCGAGCGCGCGCGGTGCTGGTGGATATTATGATAAATTCATTATTAGCCGTCCCCGGCTTACCGTCGGGTTCTCGCTAAGGTTCGCCAGCGCTCCGGTAGCACCCAAGACAATCAGGAGACGTGCGAACGTACCAAGCGCTAGTGGAAAGGAAACTACTTTCTTCAAATCCTCCCGCTGCGTCGGGGAAACCGGGTAGGAAAATCCAACCAGATATCCTGCTCTCCACAGTGGGGACGGGTGTGTGTGTGTGTGTGTGTGGTGGAAAATGTATGTTTTGCCGTTAAATAAAGCGCCAAGAAAGTCACCACTCGCGAACTACACACTGTGCATGCTAGATGATGGTATTTTGTTTTTCCTTTTGTCCGTATTGCGACCCGATCTCGCCTGGTAAATAATGAAAATTTAGGAAGGTCGCCAAATTTATGGTTTTCCAGAATTCTCTCTAGGGGATGTCTTGAAGTTTCGGGCATGGTCGCGTGAACGTATTTCGAGTCACTTTACTTTCGCACTTCGCCAAAGAATGTGTGAGAATGTTACCGACCTGATGGTCGCCATTGGGATACCGTTTGTGAGCATTATCTTTATGATTTAAGTGCTTTCTAGCGGACAAGGCAATGGACGGCGACTTTCTTTTGGAGCGTCTTGCCCCGGTGAAGACCAGTTTTCAATATGGAATCTTCTTTGAGGCGTGTAATTAGCCCGTGGAAATTCTCTTCGCCGTTGTCTTCGCTTTGCTGAAAGGCAGTCGTAAAACTGAAGCATTTTGCAACGCAATGAACGATCTCATAAAAGTATTAAGGTAAAGTGAAGCTCCCCTTAAGCGAAAAACATTAAATTTTCGCAGTCCGTTCTAAAACAAATATCCCAAATTTTTACAGATCGATTTGTTATCCTTTCTTCTACTGCAAAAAGTTAAAAAGGCCATCAAAACTCCCAGAATTTTAATAAAACTAAGATTTTTGAGAGTATCTTTGCACATCATTTAAAATTGTGGGGCAAAATGGCCCAGGGCTTCCAACTCCAAATAAAAATTTGTTCTGTTGGAATGCAATTTACAACATATACTTCAATATGAAAAATCACCAATCAGTCACTTGTGAATTGCGGATACAGAATAATTATCATCTTGAGTTAAATTATTTGGGAAAGCGCCATACAGAAAAATTTGAACAAGTTGAGTGTTTTGCCTAACACATACAGCAGTGTATTCTGCTCCACATAAGCCGGAGCCACAACCAGAATACAACGAGTATGAGTATGAATTTTGTTCAGTATTCGTTAAGCATCGTTTTGAGGTACTGAATTAATGTCCGCTCGATTGCAATATTTTATTTTGAATAGATTAAACTTTCGCGTTACATAGGAAATATCTTACATGATTTAAGGCATCATCTTATTGAAGAAGTGTTAGCAACGAAAATGAACATATACTATTACTTTACTTTTGTTTTAAATGGCTTCAATCGGCTACAAAAGAGGCCGATGCATCTCTTACCTCATCGGAGGAATTTTGCTACACTTTCCCCTACATGTGCCTTTATATAGCACAATTGAAATAGTAAAATTGCATTTTGAAATAAAAATTTAAGTCAAGTAAGGAAATCTTGTGGTGTAAAATATTTGAGAAACAATTGTTCAGGCATCACTAACTTATTCTACAAACTCTCAATCTCTGTCACAGTCGCAGCCTCCGTTCGAAGACGAATGCGCTCTAATCGACCCGAACTGTTTGTGCCAACGTGATAAGACATATTTAATGTGCCTGCCATAAAATGTAACGTGATCGTAGCTGGCTACAAAAACGGGTCTATAAATTTGTGTTAAATAACTTCGACAACACACAGATTCAAAGTGGGTTCCGGGCGACCGGATCAAGTACTGATCCGCATGAAATGATTCTAGCGGTCGAACGAAGACGAACAAGAAAATCCGCACATCGGCGGCGATGAAATGGCTTAAAGGTAAATAATGGCCGATGGAGTAATTTATTGAGCAGCTCAAAAATAGTCATAAGAAGACTGTTTAGAGTCTTGACCGGGAGTTCACAGTTCGGGAACTCCACACTAACTCCGCCCGCCAGCGGGCAAACGGTGTGCAGACAGGCGAACGAACGACGACTGCCAGCGGCGCAGCACAGCCACCAGTTCGGTTCGTCCAAAACCCAAACCGAGTCTTACGAGTTCCCGAGGCGTGTGCTGTGCCCGGTTGTTCTAAAATGTCTGAATTTATGTTAGTCTCCCGCAGGCGTTCGCGATACGCCGGTGCGCAGAATGGAAAACAATTTTTGGCCCGAAGGGGGAGAAGCAGGAGGATGGAAAAAAATAATCCCATGACCAGTGCAGAAAGATTGATTCCTGCTTTTTCGTTGTATAAACAAATGCGTGGGTTCGAAACGCCACACCCGCACCCGGCAACAGCCTCTCTATGATGATGAAGTTCAGGGTGGAGTTTGTAAATGATCGCCCAGGGAAAGTGGATGGGGGATCCCTACTGGCACACGGACACGGGACCTGTCAGTTTGAAGTGGGTGCGGGGGAGTACGCGTTAAAATTGACCCCCCTTTGGCGTTAGTTTTGTTAAGGAGGAAAATAAAATGCCGTGGATTTGGCGAAGCATCGCACCAAAGGAGGGGGGGGGGGGGGGGGGGGGGGGTGCCCTGTGTGAGTGGTCGGGAAGTCATGTGAGTCATGTGTTTCTTTGGAAAAGATTCTAACCAAGTTTGGCGGAGCATTCCAAGTTATGTAATTGTGGATGCCAGATTTTTCGCTGCTTTTGGTGGTGTCGAATGGATAGAATATAGATTTTATTGAAATCCCTGGTTGGATACAAATTTTCGCACATACCTTCAGGTAGATTGACGATGTGGTTAGCTCCTAAACGTTAAGACTGCTAACCTACCCATCGTTTTCTTAAGGTGTCTTTTGGCCTAATTGCTTGCTTCTAGCTTACGCATTTATGTTTCATCTTCTCGAGCTCCCGAAGTCCCTGCCCGGTGACTTGCCGGAGATGATTGTTGCTCACCGCAACAACCTTGTGCAGTCACAAGCCGATTTCGTCGTGACGACGACGTCGCATGGCGGCCCGGGGACCGCACTCACGTGCTAATGTGTTCTTATTTGTGACGCAACTATACCCCGTTTTTTCCCCCCTCGCCGGAAACCACTCAACAGCCGCGACCAGCGTGAAGAACCGCCGTACGGCGTGGAATCCAAATTAACCCAATTTGACCATCGTCATGTGAGAGACGATCGTAATAATGAGTACATGTGTCTGTGCCGCCGACTTTACGTCGTCGGGTGAACTGCTTCCCATGGCCGGGGCCGGCGGGGGGAGAGGCGATGCCCGGTGCCGAGGCTCTCACGGCTAACTGCTGGGAAGCTTCTTAGGATTCTTTTAGGTGATGATACCACCGGGTTACGTTATCGTGTCTATGGCCCACTGAATGCGCACAAAACTGCGTCGTACGGTAAAAGTGAGGTGATAAGACTTTTGATTTCAACCTGATGCTCCGCCACAGCGATTCCACCACGGTCCATGGGGAAACTTGTCGACGGAAGAACTTCAATGGGCAGATCGGTGCAGTTGCATTTCGAATGCACTCTACGAGGCGCAAACTATGAATTCCACCGAAACGAAATGTTGATTCATTAGGGTAAGAGAAGTCGAAGGAATTTCTCAACTGTATCGTCTTGTTTCGGGATCCGTGCCTTATCTCGACCGACACCACCTCCTCCGTTACATGACGAACGTGTGCCTATTCACGTACGCGCCTGACCAACACCACTTACCCAACCGTGTACACACTTACGCTCCGTTCTGTGTGAATCTTTAGACCACTCCGCATCCGCTTTTCCCCTCCTCCTCCTCTTCCTCGACCAGGGATGAAGGTGAACTGAGGTGTAGGAACTGACTATACTCTGCCGCCTTTGGCTGGTAAAAGCGAGAAAAAAGTACACGTAAAACCATCTACATATCCCCAGCATCATCTGGTGCATGCATATGTGTGAGTAATGAGACGAAACGCAAAGGAAATGAAAAAAAAAGTACTGTGCATAGAAAAAAAGTACCCTTCCCCCCCACACATGGTCCCCGCCGCCGCGGAACGTGTCAAGTTGGATGTCAGGTGACTGTTGTCATCAACTCGTTTGGGTCTGGTCTAGTAATTTGCTCCCATCTTCAACGTCGCGTTGTCGTTGCAACTGTTGAGTGTTTAGGTACCATGGGGAAGGGTTGGGGAGGAATGGAGCAAACCTTGCCACGATAACCATTGCACAGCGTTGCCCATTCCTAGTGCTGCACTGTGCTGTAAGCTGAAGTTGTGCACCGATGCAACTGTGGCGATGTATTTTCATGAATATTTTACTTTGGAACTTCGTAACTTGGTTCCTTTAGAGTACTTTCCTGATGTTTCACAGCGCCCAAAAATTATCATAAAATTCGATTTTGACGAGCGCATGTGAAAAACTCTGTACCATCCAATTGTGGGACCCGCACACTTATACCGAACTGCATAGCTGGTGCACCGCGCCGTTGTTTTATCATTGCATAAGGGTTCTATGCAAATCAGCCCGGGAGAGCGGCAGGCGTGGAACACGAGGGCAAGAGGGAATGGCGCGCTGATATGCTGCTATTTCTCACCCCCATATCGGGGGTGGTTCATGACGTACCACAAGCGACGGGAGACCGAGAAAAGGGGGGGGGGGGGGGGGGGATACTATCCATGTACTGGCCAAGTGGAGCGGGCTGAAAAATAAATAGTCTATGAGCAATAAAACAATTCGATTTGTTTACGCAAACATTCTTCCAAGCAGGAAAATGGTCCAGGAGCGGCGGCAGCGGACGGGAATCGAGGAAGGTCATTTCCACCGACGGCGGGGGGAAACTGCGGCACGTTTCGCCAGTGTGCTGGCATGGGAAAATGGCAGTGTGTGTAATTGTAGGACATAAAGCGTCGGAATCTATGTTATTGACTGTTTAAACAGGTCTCTGCCATCGCCAGCGATTAAATGGAACCTCTTCCTCTGGCATGGCAGTTTTTGTTTTCTTGTTGTTTTTCGTTCCGTCGAAAGGTCCGTAAAAATCGGTATCGATTATCGCACGGCTCGTCCGTGATGTCATGGCACAGGAATATAGGACCGGCCGGGGGGTATAGGGGGCGTGCACTAAAGGGTGCTCTTTGGTCGAACGTGCCTAGTAGTCTGTTATTACGGGGGGTTTGGATTGCGCATTCGTGATTTGGAGTCGCTTTGGAGAGCAGAGTAAACAGCCTCGGACTTCGGGCGGGGACAAACCGACGACCCTCGGGAGGTGCGAAGGGATGCTGTTTGTTTGGATGTTTTAATTGTAGTGTTTCTGTGGAATCTACATTTATTACTTCGTGTCCACATGGACCACGTTTTAGATGTTGGCGAATGGACTTTTATCCATCGTTTTTGTTTCAATTGTACGGAACCTTTTTAATAGCCGGGATGTTAATTTTAAAATGCGCGTGAACCGTTCGTTCACGACTAATTGGAAACAATTGAAGGAGAAAAGATTTTCAATCTCGTTTTATTTCAAAACGGTTATTACTACAATTAATTGCCATTTTGTTAGTTCAGTTCATTGTTGTATTTGATTTTTTCCTTCTTTAATTAGTGCTCTGTTGTATCATTCATTTCGTACCACAATTTTCAACAATACGGCTTTTGGTTCCCATTACAAAAATTATTTTTGTTTTTTTAAATATTTTTTACGCGACATGAGTTTTAGCTTTTAAAAAAGTTAATGAAAAATTGTACATTCAATAAATTCTCTTGATGGATTACTTGATGGTTTAGAAATATTAGATATGTTACTATTTCAATATAATGATGTAACAAGCAAAGCAAAAGTTAAATTCCATGACAATTTAGCTACGTAATACTTAAAGTTGATACGAGATGCGTTCTTCACCATGAAGAGCATTCCAAGCAAAGGTTTCGCGTTCGAGGACAATTGGAAGCAAATTAAAGCCAAGTCCTGGCGAGCGAGTGTCCAATTGTCCCAAGGATCGAAGTTCGCTGGCTCCGAGTAATCAGAGCTACTAATAAGTGGCTTCCGTTTAAGCTATTACCACCATTTAAAACCGAACTGCTCGGACCCGATCGAGTGTCCGTCCCGTCCGAGCGGCCCAACAAACCGGGATGGGACGTCTGTAAGCCGCGTGGAAGCTTAGTGCGATCGAGTAATCACTCTCTTCAGCTTCACTTCGGACATGATTGCGAATTTAATTAAGCTCAATTAAACGTTCGAGGTTTGGTCACTGCTGCTTGGCTTTGAGATTCCTCTTAGCTTAACGGTTCGGGCTGGACGCTGATGTGTCCCGGACCTACACAGACATACACACACACAAACACACACAATGGAGCTCTGGTCCTTCGCTTAATTGCTCCACCGTGATTTCCTGTTGCATGTCGCACGTGATTTGCTCCATATTAGTCGCTGCCCTCTTCGTTTGATCCGTTCCTTCAGTGACGTCTTCTTGTGCGACGATGCTGCGCACGGCACGTTCCGAGCGCAATATGCCACCACAGCGTCCCGCATTAGGTTGTTAATATATGTGTTGCCTTCTTTCCCTTCTTCCACAGTGCGATAGAAAGAAACTATGTCGAGTCAACAGAAGCATCGAATTCAAGTTCCGGACGGACTGCGGGACGTCCTGCTGGAGTTTTCGATAGCCTATCTCCTCGAGCAGCCGGGCGATGTGATCGACTACGCGGTGACATTCTTCACAAAGCTGCAGGAGGACCGCAAAACAACGATGATCACGTCAGCCGAGCCCACCTCCCCGGACGAGAGCATAATGTCCCACGACGAAGGTAAGCGCGCTTTCCCCCCCTACGCTGTGCGGCGGGAAGAAATGCATCCCAAACATTGCCAAATACCCAGGGGAGATACGTGATCGATTCATAAGTTGCAGATTGCATAAATCCCAAGGGATGAACTGAGTTTGATCTGTACACATCGTCGAGTTGAAGATGAAGAACGGTTCTACTAGACTCTAGCCAAATTGGACTGCTGCACCATAATGGAGGGGGAGGCATCAGCTCCAACGAAAAAGCTTCCGCTTCATTCCCTGAGCTAAGTCCCGCTAAAGTACATGCGAATGCCATTTGGCAAAAAGCTATATTTAAATACCTAACGCTTATGCCGACCGATTTGGCCGCCGTCCAGCTGCGAAAGGGCCTCATAAAGCAGTCTGGTTGTGGATTGTTTTTATCGATTGCTAGCACACAAAATCATCACAATACTCCCGAAAAACAGCTGCTTTTGCTGCGGTGCGGTCCCGAGGCTAATGAGGGGAACCATAAATACCTTTTCCCCCTGAACAATAAAAGCAAACCTACAATTGTTTGCCAGCCTTCGCGGGAAACCCAGCACATCCGGTGTCCTGTTTTGCGCCGTCGGCCGTCTTCCGCACACAGCAACACACGCTTTCCGAGTCCTTCGAGCTCTCGAAGGCATGCGCCCTGCAATCGCCGTCAATGTCGACGAAATGAAAATTCCCTCCGGGCCATTTCTACTGCCAGGTGTGTGTGTGTATGTATGTGCTTGTGTGAATAAATGTGTGCTGCTCTTGCTCTTCTCCCGTTTTCAGCGGCTCACACCTTCGCACCCAATCGACGCCCTATCAAAACCCACCCACCGCCTCTGTTTTACCTTATATTGGCTACATCCTTTGGGAGCAGTGGTCGCCACGGTTTCGCTAGAAATTATGAGACTTGAATCTGTATGCTGTATGTGAGCTAGTGATGAGAATAACAACACTTTTTTATGATTTGAATCAGAGTGAATAAACACAACAAATCAGAGTAAAAGAGTTGCTATTCGTAATGAGATTCGAATCCTAAATAAGGATTCGAATCCCAAAAGAGTGAGTAAGAGAGTTGCTAATTTCAAATAGGGATTCGAATCCCAAATTGTATTTATATGCATGCATAGTTTGTATATTAAGTCTCAGTTTGGGATTCGACTTTCTAGCAAATCTTTTACTCACTCTGGGGATTCGAATCCTTGTTTGGGATTCGAATCTTTACTCTATGACGATTAGCCACTCTTTTATTCACTCATTCACTCTTTTGGGATTCGAATCCATGATAAAGATTCAAATTAAAAAGGAGTGACTATCCGTTAGGATTCAAATCAATAATTCATTGGTAAGATTCAACTTAATGATGAATTCTTACTCTGTACGCACACCACTAATGTGAGCGCCATTTAAATACTGAGGTGAAATCGTAGAACATAATTTTTCAGATGAGTATATTTGCGAATTACATACGCAAAAGTTTAAAATTCCAGTTCAGGTCCATCTTGATGAGTTTCAAACAATTGTCGTTGAAAATGGCACTTATTTGTTTTGATGTTATTCTTCACCATACCGAGATTTGCTGTACTGATGTTCCAAATACTTGTAGGTGCTTTCGTTCCCATGGCGGGCTGTGGTTACCCCTGCATTAGAGAGTGGCTCCATCGTCGTCGTCGTCATCGTCATCATCCTTTGCAGAGGAAGAAAACACTGAAAATGCTGTACAACATTTCGCTATTCGCACCCGGCTGTGTGCGTGTGTTTGTGATTTTAAGAGCATTTGGAAAAATTATCGATTTCTTGCCGGGCACAGCAGGGGATATGGCGATGATGATGATAATTGTTTATAAGCATGCAGCTCCAATGAAAAGAACGGCAACCGGCCCTTTGGAATTCACAAGCGAAAGAGAGAGAGAAAACGCACGAAACGTGACAAGGGGGATCGGGAGCGATCGAGATCGCTCGAACATCATAACCACCACGTTCGCGGGAAAACAATGTACGCGCAAAATAGTTCAATTTTCCGCACAGAATTTTGGCCACTACTCATTCGTGCTCAACGCTTTTCACCATCACGTTGGTGGGGTGTATAGGGGGGCGGTACGTGTTGGTCCCGGCACCTCCTCAACATGCGTCATCGGACACACGAAAACGCCCTCTGGGAAACCATCTGTTTCGACGACGGTTGTTTACAAGGCGCGGGCAGCGACGGTTGTCGGGGTTGGCGAAGGGCTTGGGTAGCGCACCAGTTGTGTAAGATAAGAATGAGCTGTCCAGGTGCTCGACAAAGCAGTGGCCCGGGCTTTGCAACTCTTTGCGCAAACGAGGTGCGTGGTGGAGTTCAGCGAGTGGCTCGAAGTGCAGTCGATAAGCCGCAAGATGTAATTAGCTCTCACCATAGTTTCGCTTGACAGTGTCGCGGCTGTGATGGAAGATACGGTTGGAACCCCAACCATGGCTCAGAACCGAACGCCGGCAAACGATGGAAAAATGGTGGAAAATGTGTTCAAACAACTCGGTTATGCAAACCCAACCCGGGATCGTTTCTTTGCATGCGCTACTGTGAAGTGTAAAGCTCGTGCCTAGAAGCTTATGAATGAGAACCGTTTGTCGTGCAGCCGGGCGTTGGTGTGGGTGGGGCGTAGCGAGGGGAACGGATCAAGTTCCCGTTGTATTGTTTTAGCGCGGCTTTCGCTTTGACGAAGGAAACTACAAAACCCGCCTCACAACATCCTCCGGGAGAAGGATGTTCCAGCGATGGAAAATAAGCTCCGGTCTTCCGGCCGCATCTTACAATGGCGAGCTCCCATTCGGATGGGAAAGCACCAGCACAGCGTTGTGCTATTATTTGTGGTGAAACCCACGGGATAAGTAGCGCGCGTGTTTGAACAGCAGGAGAACACGCCGGGCCCGGGTTGGTGGGGTTAATGGTGGGTGCCGTTCGTACCGGCGCAAATAGAAGTGCGTATTTTTCTTCACCGAAGAACGAAGCACACTCGGCGGCGGTGCGGCACGTCATCAAATGTGTCTCTTTATCTGCGGCTTCTTGTCGAGTTTCCCACACACGCCGAGCCACACACAAGTGGTTCGTTCGTTGATGGTTTATATAAGCTAAAGTCTGCTTGCAATTAACGAGGTTCCGTGTGGAGTGAGAGAAGAACCCCACGGTGAAGAATGGTGAACCCACAACATATCGCGAAACGAACCGGAGAACGTAAACTGTTTACGGGTAAATTTATTTACGTATAAACAATCTAGCGGGGCAAATGTTGGTCGAATTGGTGGCACGTGTGGCGATCGTTGTTTCCCTGTTCTAGTTCTATTGTGCGCCAAGGGCATCGTCGAGGCGGTTTGCCCGAATTGGTTTGTCATACTACGGGCACGTAAATAAATGAAAAATAACTTCATTTCCATCGATTGATTTTTCCTCATTGAAGAAATTGAAGCGGCCAGCTTGATGACCCCCCACCGCCGGTGACGTGGAGACGTACCCCGGTGGTGCAGTGCCGCCCATCGGGAGCTGTAATGTAAACATATCCCTTCTTGGTCGGTGCTGGCGAGTTGGCCAATCAATTCCTCTGCTTTCGCGCACAATCGTTCTGTAGCGCTAAAATATTCAATTAATTAAGAATAGATAAACACAATCAGTGGAGTGCACTGTGGTCGTGGACAACCCCCTCCGGTGTGGTGTAGTACGAGTTGACGGCTCTGTTGGCTCTCGGCTTCGGCACTGTACGGTCGCAAAGCGAAAAGCGATCATTGGCATGGGGGCAATTAGCGTTATTATTGCTATAGTGAGGCATATGGAAGCGAGCACACCAGCTAGAGCTAGATGAGACTGGAGTGTAGCGTAGAATGAAGATGTTTTGATGTCCTGACATCCTGACCGCTGGCAGAGAACGGCTATGGAACGAAAGCGACTAATTTTAAAAGAGTGCTTCCCGGCAGTTTATCCTTGCTCTTCTCATTAGACCGGATTTAGTAGATGGCTTTTATTTTTGTTTCCCACTTCTTACACTCGAGGGGTTGTTGATGTTTGTTGCACATTCACAAAGATAGTGCAACCTGGCGCTCCGTATATTTCTCCGCGAACAACCAGAACGTCAACGTCCTTGTACCTTGTTTGCTTCGCGAAGCGGTGATTAATTAGGAGCTGTAAAATCAAGGTGTCCGAACCAAGTGACAGCATGAACGCTCCGTGTGCCACTTCGACATCGGGCTTTCGGATACTGAAGGCACAGCAGCTACTGCATTTTTTTCCCTCCATCAATTGCAACTCCGTGCACCTTTGGCCGCGAGTAGCATATGCATTGCGCGTACTGCTCCCCAGGCCACAACTGCAGCAGGTCGGTGTCTTCGTCCCTTCGTGCGCGGTATCCTATGCACACTGGTGTGTGCCCTCGATTGCTGGCGTGATATATTACTGCCTAATCGCCACTATCGGGTGGAAGTCATTTTTTAACCTTCGTCCCTCAGCGCTACTACTCTGGTGCTCGAACGTTCTCGGTTATTCAGGACGCGTACTGCCCTGAAGAGGGGGAGGTGACGGTGGGAAAGGGAGACCCAACCGTGCGAAACCTAAACTGATCTACTCCGATCCGATAGCAATAAACGGAAGCCGTCTGCCGAAGTTCAGACGTTGCGCGTTGCATTGAATGAAGTTGCGGAAGGACAACAAAAAAAAAGGGGGGGGGGGGGGGGGGGGGGCAAAAAAAAGTTAATAGAGGAGAGCAAAACAGAATCGAACCAGGGAGGAAGGTTTCACTTAATGATGCTGGTGATGAAGATTGATGAATCTATTTGTCACCGGGGGCCGCCGGGTAGGCCAACGTTGGCTCCTTGGCTCTCTTGGTCTGGCCGGCCTCCTCGCACACATTGACAGGTATCGGCGGCGACGACACGGTCCGCATATTAAGATGTTATTAAATTACGGAGAATATTTCTTTTATTCAATCACAAATCGAACGATATTGCTTTTATCTGTACTGGTTTTTTCCCTCTTTCTTCGGGCTTGAATTTTAAATGGCGCGAGTTTTGAATCCAATTTTGCCTTCCCAAATCACAGTCCCGGTGACAGAGGTGTCAGATTGTTTTTTAAGTTTGACTTTTGTACTTACGGGAATGTATGGCTAAGGTATATTGGGCTATTGGATTTTAAGATGGATGATTCTTTGAACAACAGATTAACTAGGTCCAAAAAGTCGGTGAAATGGGAATAGAGTGGATGCACAACATCCGATTTAGATTCATGAATCTGAATGACTCTTTGCATCGTTTTGCAGATTCATGAATCTTAATGAATCATAAATGTTAAAAGAAGAGAACAGTAAAGCCCGAAAAAGTGCAAAACATGGGAAGAGAGGCTCCTTTTTTTTTTTTAGTCGCTTGATGCACGTCAATGAATGAATCATGGAGATTCGTGAAAGATTCGTATGAATGAACCTCACCTGATAACAGCATAACACGATAAGGAACGACCCTTCCATCAAAGAATCATGAAGATTTTCTAAAGATTCAACCGAGAAAGCCCGGGATTAGGCCTAACCGTAGGGAGGAAATGCCCTAAGAACAAAAAAGTCTGTTAGAGCATGTTGGCTCTAACAATACGGTCCGTCATACCTCAATAAATAATAATAATAATTATCTAAAGATTCATAAAAGATAAATGAAAATTCATGCATGCGTTACGGAAGTTTGATGAATGTTTTGAGGTTCTAATTCTCTTTCCCTAATGAAGCTTGAATGAACGATTCGTATGAATGAATCTCGTCAAAAGATTCATAAGGGATAACTTAAGTTCATGTTTCAATTTAAAAGATTCTTTGATTGAAAACCACCCGATCGACTTAATACTATTTGGCATAATGATCGCTCGCAGCTTATTGTTATTGATTCACAGAGGTCGAATGAGCCTCTGGTACAAGGCTTCTTCTGACGATTAACATCTGTGTTCACCGTAGTCTTTGCAGTCATGCTATCGCACCATCGCATCGTGCTCTGGTAAAAGGCCGTCTCGAAATACGCGAAGAAAAGTCGCGTGTCTGGTTCGTTCGAGAGCCGTTCCTTTTGGTCACACGACGACCGCAAGCGATGCAGTGCCTGCAGAAGGTGCGTGCGGAGCTGTACGTGGCCCGATTTGGTCATGCGATGTGCAAATGTGCGTACCGGGGGTGCCGTACGGGTGGACGTCCGATCTGCAGTACCGGTTTTTCAAGCACCGTCGCTGCTGCAGCAAACCCATTTGCAGCACTTTTTCGCGAGTGTGTCTTTTGGTGGTGGGGGTGTTCGTGGGACGACCCCCGAGGGGGACGGTGGTTGTTTGTTGGAAAATCAACGAGCGACGAGATGCAAGCGCACGATGCAGTTTCGATGTGCGATCGCATCGAAGGAAACTCGACGAAAGGTTGGCCGGTTGTTCGCATCGGATAGCAAAATGAATAAATTACCGAGCGTGACTTCAAGCGATCTGGTCGTGTGACGAACCGGGTAGACCAGGGTTCACCAAATGTTTTCTTTAATGTAGTTATAAGGTATAAGAAATGAAATAAGTGCGAAAAGTGCACTTGGCCGGGACACTTTATGATAAAATGTCCTTTTTATTCTTTTCTTGTTTATGGATGATCGTCGAAAGGAGGATTGCAAATTTATTTGAATAATATCTGAATCTGCATCTGTACGGCATATTGAAAATTCATTTTTATGAATAATATTTCTCGCGTTTTGCACGGATATCTTAAGAATATCTTGTTGATTGCTTGGTTTGTAAAATTAATCAATTGTTTCTAAAACAGTGTTGAATGATTATGTCACATTGATATCAGAGCAAGCTCAACCCAGTTTTGTGTGGTTAATTTCTGCACGCCTAGTTTGCCAACCCCTGGCTGCTTGCCCTTCGTGCCGGTTGTTGTAACGACTCGCCCGACGGCAGGAACGCTGTAAGTAAGTTGTTTGCGCTTTCTGGTCAATCGCGTTGTGCCTCGGGAGTTGTGCGCGCAGATTGTTATCCACAACCTTTTACGCAATTTGTCTTGTCTTGGTGTCAAAGAGCGTATTGGAATACAAATCGGTGGCTACAGCGATTGTAACTTTGCTACTCATATTCCCAGCCGGCTCGTATGTCTCGTAGGCAATATTCTTAGAAGCCTTCAGAAGTAGTGGGCTGAAAAAACTCCAAACTCCATAACACATGTGTTTTGTAAGGACGTTTGCTAATTTCGCGAAATTGTATCCGGGGAAGAAATTTCCTTTCTCGGTCGTCCCTTCCCGATGACATCCGCCTGACGAAGAAGATAGGAAAGCATGCAGACAACCAACGTCGTCGGGTAACGGTCGGACGAGGGTTCAATGAGATATATATATTGAATATTTCAGATAATCAATATATTTACCTTGCGCGATACATTTTTAACATTTCCCAACCGTGGAAAGAGGGGGGCGATGCTCGACTGAAACCGGAACGCGTGGGAGTATCTTTGGATGGGTGATATGAGGAAGAGAGATAAGAAACGTACGGGGTTGTCAAATCAGACGATTGAGTTTGATTCGATGTGAAGCGGGTTCTGCGTGGCTGAGTGTCGGTCTTTTATTTTTCCTCGTCGTCCTTCTCAACCTTCAATTGCCGTATACTTGGGATGTTTGTTTGTGTATAAGATGCTACCTTTCGGTTCATGACAACCACCAGTTTGTGAATGAATACATAGGAGCGGAGAACGGCTGATAGCATATCGTTGCCTCCGAAGACAGCAGTTACATAATCCTTTCGGAACATCTTTGAGGTGTTTGCAAGGGGTTATTTATACGAAGAAGTTTTTCCCTCTTCAGCACACAAATTATGTTCTCACGGCTGAACTTGAACTGAGTGGCAGAAATTCACTGCCCTGAACCTCTGGCGTTGAAGTAGATGATGAAGCTGAAGATGACGATGTGAAAATGATTCGAGCGGACGGGTGCGAAAGTGTTGGAGAAAAGTATCCTCATTTCACCCACCGCATCCAGCCTCTTCGTTGGCATTGCTTTCGGCGATAGCCCGGTCCCAATTCGTCCTTTTTCGACTCTCTCATGCTTCCACCAGCCTTCACCGATCCCTTTGCTACGTTGTGCAATTCGTCATCGTTGCCATGATTGATGGTGGCGGCGCGTACGGGAAAAGGAGCCTTTTTCGGGGAATTTGGGTAAAAAAGTTGCCAAGTCAATGGTCGGGCGGGCGGGCCCTCTACTTGTTGCATATTGAATATGGGTATCATTACCGTATAATGTCACGGGTATTAGGCCGGCGAGCGGTGTCGGGTGGAGAGCAACATATGAAAGATTTGTTTGCTATGCTATTGCCGATGTATGTCGTAAGGTGTCTTCCGCGAATCTCGTGTCCGTGTTTGTCTTTTGCCAAGGCACCGTTATCGGAGACATTTGATCACGCTGGCGCTATCGTGTTTGGATAAATAAGGCAAATTTACTTCCGACATTCGGTTGAGAGAGAGGAAGCAGAGGGGGAGGGGTCACACGTAACGATGGGGTGACCTCTCCCATCCACCTACCGGTAGTAAACGGTTCCCGGTGCGACACTGGTATCGGTGCGACAGTATAGCCCAGTATTTAAGTGGCCATCAAATCAGGGAACGTACTTCAGTAGTTTCAGTAGACTGAACCAGCATGAGCTCCTCCGGAACGACCGTTAGTAGATGCTCGTTCAGCTAGCAATAAACTTCTTCTCTCCATTCACTTTGATGGGAAGCTCCCGATGTTTGTGTGTGTGTATCACCACCCACGCCCCCCGTTTTGCGAAACCGGCGTGAGGTCAAATTTGTGCCGCCCTTAAGTGAAGAGCAAACTGTGGCAGTAAAGGAGAGTGTACCGTGCGCTGACCGTTACCGGGCGGTGTAGAAAGTTTAATTACCCCAAAAATGGACGGCTCCGGCATCGAGACCCCGGCCTACGCGCAACATCCGACGCTCGGTTGGTCCACTTCAAACGAACTCGTCGCCGAATCGGGACCGAGGGTGGAGAGTGCCGCGGAAGAGAGGATGGTTCACTCGGGCTGCCACATCCTGGACACTGTTGGGGAGTGCTTTTTTTCCTATAAGGTTGTTTGTCCATTTCTGGTGCACCTCTCTTTTTTTTACCACCGTGAGAGAGTCCATCTAAAGCGGCAGTTCAAATGGCGAAAAAAGTACCTACTGTCATAATTGAACTTTATGCAGTCTTTTCGCCTATTAATAGAAGTAAGTCCGTTGCTGAATATAGGATCCCACCTACAACTGCGCTTACATCGACCCGACCAAACGTTTCTTGACGTTCGCACCATATTCAGTTAACTGATGTTTGGAAAATAAGGCAGGACCGAAAAGAGGAGATGTTGAATGAAATTAAAGAGATGCCAAAGTTCAACTGCGTCTGGGTTTGTCAGATGCAAACGGTGATTATTATTAGGTATCAGTTATACTTCGATCAAGCTTTTGCACGTGACTAAACCTTATAGCAGGACGAACTACGAGGTCCAGAAAAGGGAAAAAGGGGTTAGTTTTATTGTGTCAGGGGTTACAGACCAGTGTTATCACTGCAGAACTGCACGAAGCAAACGGGTCTTCCTACGTCGAGTTCTGAGCTCATGCAAGGATCCACGATACAAGTGCGGGGGCTCAATGTTTTCCCCTGGTGGGGTTCATCTACCAAATACCCATTGAAGCATGTAAGCATGTAAGTCCTTAACATCCTAATCGTGCGGTTCATTTTTCCGTATACCAGGGGGTTTGCGGTTCATTTTTCCGTATACTGAGGCGAGGCGCCAACTCGGCTCGCTTATTCGGACCACTTCTAAAGGACACCACCATCCAGAAAACGACAACTTACATCTGTGTGCTGTGGTGTGTTGGGAGGTCCAGGTCCACGACGCGCCCGGGGATGGGCAAAGTGTAGCGAAGCGAAGAATTTAATATTTTCCATCTCATGTTGTGTACCGTGCCGCCAACCTTTCATCCACTTTGTGTTGGAGCGCTTTTTTCTCGCTCCACTGACCAATAGCTACACCCTGCGCCGGGCACACCCGCGCCCACTTCTCTCGTCAGCCCGCGGAGAGAGATGGCGGCGGTTCCCTTTTTGACCATTTGGGGTTGTAGGTCGAGAGCAGCGCGCCATCGAGTCGTGCCATTTCGTTCGTAGCAACAGGCTGAGGACTTGGTTCATCTGCGCTAGGGGAACTAGGAGCACCAACACGGATGACTACTGGAGCGAGAGTTCCCCTAGCATCCCGTTTTGCCTCGGGCGAAATATTGATTTCTATACACGATGTGTTGTTCCCATATATCCCATCCCGTCATCCGATGTCCACTGAGCTCGTCGTGGGGATGCTGTGTGTTCCCGTTGTTCCGTCCAACAATTACCAACTCCATACGGGGACAATGCTCGTCCCGCGCATACCTTCCCCGTCGTTCGCGTACCGTCGTTCCTAAGCAGACACAATGTTTTGTACCGGGGGACTGGACGCGCCGATCGGCGAGGGCCATGAGGTCAGCTCGTCACATTCCACCCGTGTGTCCTCGTCGATGTGACAAGTAGGAGTTGAGGTTGAAGTGAGTCGATGCAAAAAGATCGACTTCTTGCCACGGCCCGAACCAGTCGTCCGGTGGTGCTTGGAGCGATCGGATCGTGTCACGTCGTAAAGTCGGCATCTCCCGTTCGGGCGCCACCGTTTTCTCGAGGTTGGAAAGAAATATATTATTGAAATCGAACGAAAGCGGAAAAATTGAACACATTTTATTTCCATCGATTTTCGTTTTCGCATTCACTCCTGGCTCGGTCGGTTAATGATCGCATTCGTAGACGCGTGGACGCGACCAAAGTGCAGCACGTGGGCGGCGGCGGCGTGTCATGGTGTTGGCTTGGAGTGGTTTAGGTGTTTGGTGGGCTTGTCCACGATGTGCCATTCGCCGCATCCCGCCCGGATACCAAAATCGCCAGTGCGCGACCGCTTTTGACTTTCGGTGTGTTCGTTCGTGATTCCATTCCCGGTGCTGTGGATGTAGGCAGAGCCGGTCCTTTAAAGGCAATGGTGGGCAAAAAATCGAACAACGAGTTTTTGCATTGTGTTCCGATGCGTTGTCGGGTTTTTGTTCTGCCACACAGCGTAGGTGACGATGATGGTTGGCACATGGTCCGTTGTCTCGCAGCTGTGATTCAAGTGTCATCGGCATTGCATTGTGTGTTTGCTGCAAGTGCAGAAGTACCGCTTACACAGCAGTGTTAGTTGATTGATGCAGTTGCATCCCTCGGCAGTCGCTTGGTGGAATCTAATGAAGCGAGTGTGTGACCAGTGAGTGATGCTTGATGGAGTGCCAACTTGATAGTGCTGATACTTTTTCCTTCAATGGGATTATTTTGTAATTAAAAGTGAAATATTTGCTCTAGTATTAAGGATCATGTTCGATATGCCCAAGAAATGTCTATAAAATAAGCCTTTTTTTATTGTTTTGACTCCTGCCTCTACAAGACACTCTTTCCATCCTACTTTTCAAACACAATAATGCAGATAATAGTTTGAATGTACAAATGGAAAGACGGTGGCGATTGTTTGGGCGTTTCTTGCACAAGAAAACGCGAGGTGAGATTGATCTTTTTCCCGATTAGTGTAGGGAGCAACAACACTTCCCGCAACGTTTGATTTAGCTACACTATCATCTAGCACCACTTGCATTAATGAAAAACGCTTCAGAGCACACCGGTGGAGGAGTAGAATCGATAAATTTCAATATTTTGATCAGTAGTTTCACCATATATTTGAAAGTATAAAAAGATGTGTTCACATTGTGTGGCAAGCAGGTGATTAAACAGTCTTTCTAATCCTTCATCATCGATGTGTCATCGCGTGCATAATGGGTGATCTAAAGTGGTTCGCGGGTATCTGGAAGGCATTTATTTGCAGAAGCAGCTATCGATGGTTTCGTTTTGGAGTGGTTTCATTTTTTGCCATAGCGTGCCATAAATAGTTTCACTTCCACTCTTCAGCCCGTTTTAATCGCGTCTTGGAAACGCTGGATCCAGCCATAGACCTTACACCCGTGCGTTTATTGGTGTAATTCATCGTACTTTAGTTGTGTGTTTGGCTGTGTGTTTTTCTAATGCTAGCAATAAGCTCGGTGTGGTTGGTGTTGATCCTGGTGAAGGACAATTAGCCGTTGTTCGAATGGAAGTGGTGTAAAGTTGCACTTGAAAAAGGGGTGTTTGTGCGACGGTTGCGCAAGTCGTGAAGTTATTTTGCTCCACCCTCCTCCTACCCTTTCAATCTCCCCCGTCGTCGGCTAATCTCAATCCAACCATCCTTCGGCATCTCGCTCGGTGGCATCGCGGATAGAAGCAATTAGGAGTGTAGCACTAGCACACACCACCACCACCACCACCCCCACCTCGGCACCAGCACCAAGGCACTGGCAAGAATTATGGCAGTACAGACACAGAACTACGACGTCCTCTCTTCGGTGAATGGTAAGGAAAATGGGGGGGGGGGGGGGGGGGGGGGGAGAGGGAGGTAGTGCCGTGCCGAAAGAACTGTTGCTTGCAAACGGCCAGGGTGTGTTTCGCTGGTCTAATCGCTCGATAAGTGCAGCAATTTCGCTCGATTCTACAGCACCTTTTCCTCACCTTGGCAATTAACATTTAACAACCGGGCAATTGTGGTGCTTCCGAAGATTTAGTTGGTCATTTACGAGTCGCCAAGGGAAAGAAAAGAGGGAGAGAGAGAAAGGGTTCTGGAAGTTCGTAATGTTCGGTTTGTTTTCGTTAATTGATTAACCTGCCGACAGTTTATGGCGACCAGGAACAAGTGTCCTTTTAGATTATTTACGTCAGTGTCTTAACGTTAAGGTTTTTAAAACATTTAAACTCTTGGCCTTGTTTTTGGCGGCGTTGAATTCGTTTTGGTTTGAGGTTGTTCTCTTTATTTCTCCACCACATCCCCTTCAGTTAGTTTGAAACACATTGTAGGGTTTATCGGAACAATGCTATCGACCGAAAAGTACACGACGAATCTTATCACTGGTGTGTATTGAATTAGTTACATTGCGATGATGGTACGAGATACGGCTTAACAAACCTCTTCCATCGCGGGACAGATAGCGAACGCCGTCCGGTCCTCGGTGCGGAGGTGCCAATGCTTTTACAATGTCGCACACCACCTGACATCGCCACCGATATGGATCGGCTGCTAGAACTAGGAAGTCACCCATCCGCCTTCCCGTCTCCGGGGTCTGCAAGTTTTTCTTAATTTTTATCCCCACAACCACCTGCCCCCTCCCGGCGGGGGTCACTGTAAATATTTGCGATAACGGGCCGAGCGGTCGTGATAGCGCCACGGTTGGTAGTATACTTATGTACTTTCGGCTGTCATGGACACTACCGTTCTGATTCGGGGTGCGTAAATTGAGCCCCGAATGGCAGAGGTGGGAGGGGGATTTTTTTTTTTTTTTTTGTAACTGGCAATCAATTTTTTATCCGACCAGAAGTTCGGGAGAGAGGGGACGGGGGCTAGGAGTTTCCCGTGCCCACCCGGGGCTGATGTTTGATAAGGTTTCGACAATGTGTAAATATTGACACGAGGGTGACAAACGGGGGCGAGGGAAGCTCGGGAAAGTCCTACGGGACCGGGGGAAGGGGCTGTAAAAGGGTGCTTATTAAGTGGTATCAGATAACCGTGCCTCGCAACGATAATTGTATTTGCCAGCACACGCCAGCGATAACAATCAATCGGTTGGTAAGTCTCCGGTGTGCCCGAACCGGCCGGCTGTTGTTTTCGGCCGGACTTTTTGGACGACAGAGCATAACATTTGATGTTTGTTTGAAGAAGCTGGAACTGCTTTGGTGGCACTGTTTGCCATGGACAGGCTGCGGGGGAGGTGAAAATGAACTTTTTCATGTGTTTCATAGTGGAATGTTAAATTAACCCAACAGTCACCATCGACTTTGATTAACTTACTGATTACTCGCTTAAATGGCTGACGATGGAGGAGTAGCAATTTAATTCATAACGACTTAAATGTTATGATATTTTGCGTTGCTTCTGAGAGTCACATCAAATTTCATTTTAACATTAGAATGCAAATATTTGTTATGTTGACCGCAATACAATTTTCAGTTTTAGTGTCTCAAAAAATGCTGAATATGTTTGCAAAACCAAACAAAGCTTTTTTTAACAACTGAAGCTATGTCTAAAAAAAACTTCAAATTTTTCTGTTCTTCCAGTTTCGAGAATTAAATTGACCACCTTCTTCTTGGCCTAACGAATATCTCGTACAAGGGAGGGTCCAGTCTCGGTTGGGATTCGAACCTACGCCGTCGAGGTGGTGAGCCCCGGCGCTTATGGGCTCAAATGACCACCTCTAGAATGCTTTTTAGCGGCCATTTTGACCGCTCTTTTTAACACGCTATTATTTTCTCATTTTGGGAGATTTTTCAATTTAATGAACAGCAGCTTTTTGGTATATTTGTTGATTATCTCCATCATTCCGCTAGGTCGGTGTAAAGAACAAAAGATCAAATTTGAGTTTTTCAACTTTTTTGTTTTCAAAATGTATAATATAAATCCAGTAAAAAGTGTACGCTAGAAATTCAATACATTAAGCAACATTTAAAAATTGATTTGTAATGCTTGTATTATTTCAATCGAGTATAAGACGTCCATTTTCGAGATTCTTGTAGAACTTGTGGATGCAATATCTCTGCCAGTAAAACCTGCTGGATAGTTGTTGTTGCTGTCTCAAGTTCTTTCTTTTAATAGTTAGAAAAGTAAATAACAAACCAGATACAAGTAATCGACAAACCTGTTTAAAGTAGATCAATTTGATTTTTGTTGTAAATTTAAAGATCTCGTTACCTTACAAATTTACGTAGAATATGCTTTCATTCATTTTTGATATTCTCGTCTGTTTACTCTAACGTCAGTTTATAGTGACGATAGAAAAATCATCATTATCGCAATCTCTACTCAGAGAGGTAATCTCCAGCATTATGCTGGTATGTTCATCATGAGCACTGCCCATTGAACCGTTCGGGTTTATCATCTGCAGTCCTCTCAGTGGTTCACATACGGTCGGTTTGCCCAAATGTACCATCGATGTACGAGCGCATTTTCGTTGCATATTTCGCTCATTAGAGGATTTCCGTGGAAACCACCCACCCGGAGCGGAATGTTACAATCCGTGCCAAGGTGGTGCATTGAAGTATGCCAACCAATTCGCAGAACGACTCTGTTCACTAGGCTGCCTTCGCTCCCCCGGAGGGGGGGGAAGATAATTTTGGCCCAGATCGAATCGATGACGTGTGAAGCAAATTTGGAGAGATCCATTCCGGTCGATTAGATAACCCTGGTGTAATCTGGCCATCCTAACCCTCCCCGCTGGAGCTGGTGCTTCCCACTCCCCCCGGCCATGGCAACCGTGAAGGAATATCGAGCCAAGTGTGTTCGATAAACGCGCACACTACTAGTTCAGTTCCGGAGATGGTGGGAACCACGGGGAGAGGGGTTCGGTACCGCGAAATTACGTTCATTCACTTGAATTAGTACGAACATTTCAATTATCGCCCCACGACAAGGGCCACCAGTGCGCAACGCGATGCAACAATCGGGAGAGTGTTTGTTCGTAGCCAACCATCCGAACCGGCACCGTTTGCGTTCGCATGTTTGGATGCTGCATGTGCCCCCCGCCCCCACAGCTCCCTTCCGGTCGATCCAGTCGGCCGAGGGCGTCGCGTTGGTGTCGCTTCGGTGTGGGATTGGGCTCTCCCGACACGACCACACCTTCTCCACCTTGACGGCGATGGTAGGAGGGGGACCGTGACCGTTCTCCCACTTCGTCTCCCACGTTCGTAGTGATTTGCCTTAATTGCTGTGCATTTTGAGCAGTTAACAGATTTTAAATTTAGATAAAGTGTTCGTACGCGGATGCAAAGGTGGCAGACTCTAGGGCAGCTTGCATTGAGCGAGCGAACACACACACACACACACACACACACACACACACGAGTTCGGCCGACGGCTGGTGGGCATGGGAAAACCTTGGCGGCACTCTAGGTCTTTTCCATTGCCGTTCGCTAATAGTACGATGCAGTGGTGCATTTTGAGAACCGACTGGGCTGATCATCTTCCCAGAACTGGTGGGTGTTGCAAAATGTTTGCCCTTTTGCTGCAACAGGCACACGAAGGGAGAGGCAGGGCAAATGTTCTCGTCATCGTTTCGGTGCAGAAGAACTAGCTCGGGTAATCAATCAATCAGGTGCATGAGATTTCAATTTTGATCATTGTTTGTAACTAGCTAATGGACATTCAGGGCAGTGCAAGGTGTTGTTGTGTCTATCTTTGCACACCTAATTAAGGATTAAAATTTACAACACGTTGTACCTGGTTTCGTGTAATACCTAGTTTCGGTGAATAAAGCTTTAAAAGGATCCAAAAATAGAGATCAAAATTTAATAGGAACATAATAGAAAACTAAGCATCGTTAGCTTAGTTAAAATGTATTTAAATCTGCCAGAAATATTTTTCGAGATGCCCAAACCAAAGTCAAATGTAAGCTATTAATGCCTCTACTATACTGGAACAACATGTTTGTGTTGAAGGTGTTAGAAGCTGATCTTCATGTTTTACAAGCGCCCTTGTAAAATGTTGGAGCGAATGTGATATCAGATAAAAATAGATTTGTAGTTTTGGTATACGAACCGAAGGCAATACTATTGTTTTACAAGTGTAATATTGTTTTTAAGTGTAATGCATTCAAAAATTATGCATTCAATTATTATGTGTTATTAATTACAGAAAATATAATTACCTATCCTTTCTTTTATTTATTTAAGATTATTTGCATGTTGCCGATTGGTATGTGAGAAGTATATACTATTGGCATAGGAATAAATTAAAACGAATAAAACGAATATTCAAAGGAATTTCAACCGTTTGCTAAGTTATTATTTTTACGTTGGAAACAAACCGATTAATGACTGCTAGCTAGAAACAGCATAATCGTGCGGAAATATTTTCCCACAGCCCTGAACACAAACCAGCTTTAGATCAACTACATATGTTTGATGTTGCATCGAGCGTACGGTACGTGCATCGTACCTCCCGGTTGGTGTATGGCTCTCGCCTCAAGCCTAGGCTGGATGGCTCGTCGTGTGTGTTACGACGAAGTATCCTTGCACCATAATTAATTCACCAGCAAACGAGCGAAAAACTCCGATGTCGCTTGCCACGGATGACGGTAATCTGCATGCCCGGACTACGCTTCCCATTAGCAGCGTTGGCTTACAAAAGATTGAGTGTCTGACTTTATGGAATGGAAGGGTTGTGCGCTTAGGGAGGAGGAGGAGAGGGGGTTGGATGAGATGACGGAAAAAGAGACGGCGTTTCTTTTGCTTTTCAGGCGATCCGCATTGTCCTCCGGCGGTTGGGGTCTGGTCGGGATTAGTCAACTTCCACGCAAAATGAGGTGGATCTTTTCCCCCTGGTTACGGTTTTCGGTGGGTGTGGTGGTGGTTTTCCGTGTGGATCCGTGTTGGATGTTAAAGGAGCAACACTCGACCGAGTGTGCCTCGTGTCGTTTGTTACGCAGTCGGGTGTTTGTTACCCGCCAGGACCAGCGAAATGTGGCGTGAAGAAAAGGATGTAATGTTGAACTGAGCTCACCGGGGGTGGGGGGAGATAAAGCAACAGCTGGGTATTACCACCCTAGCACGATGCGCTGGTGGCGTGGAACAAAGGAAATGAAAATTTATGCTTCACTTTGCTTTGCGACCATCTCGGGACAGCACGGTGCGCTGGATTACTGCTGGCCTTCCGCTGCTCGTTAGGGACGACGGATACTTCTGCAAACATCACAGACGGTTCGCGCTGGAGTGTCCCCCTACTCTCGAGTCCCCCGCCCGACAGGAGGCTGGAGTGTATTGTACCGTTCGGGTGTGATTATACTTGGCAAGAGGCAAAAAAGTTGTGTACCACAATCAACAATTTGTTAGGGTACAAACGACGACGACGGGGCCTGTCGCGCGCACAAGCGTTCCGGGCGTTCCACCGACGAGGGTAACAGATAAAAGTATTATACAATCTGCAACGCCGTATTTAATTGCCTGACATATACGATGAATCAGTGTTATTATTGTTAATCTTCTGTCACCGCATTGCGAGTGAGTCATGAGATTCCCCGGGACGTATCGCGGTTAAAAAAGCCCGCAGTATTTGCGTGCACCCGGATGGCCAAGGATGGTGTAACCCGTCCAGTGGCCCAGAGTGCTTGGAAGGATTTTGGGTGTCGAAGCGGAAGATAATTTTTGTTTGTTACCTGTGGAACGTGTAGGTTTTGGTAATATGACGCGCGTCAAACGTTCTGTTCCGTGGGCGAGAATTCGCGCCTCACCACATCACGAACTCAAACTAATGGGTATTATGGGCTTTTCAACTTGGGATGTCGTTTCAAACAGTCGACTGTTGTCGATTTTATTGGACTAATATTTGTTTAAATTTACTATAACATTCTAATTCTTTCTTCCCAGAGCCTATGGTGAACCGGTACGCGTCGCGCAGGAAATCCGTTTTCGCCGAAACGTACGATCCTGAGAATGACGACGAGGACGAGGGTGCGCGGGCCATCTTCCCCAAAACGGACGAGCAGCGAGCCCGGTTGTGTGATTCAGTCAAAAATATTCTCCTTTTCCGATCGCTGGACAAAGAACAGGTAAGTTTCTGGCGAGAGATTTTCCGACGCTACGAATGGGTTTATGTTTTAGCTTTCCGTCCACGGGCACATGCTTGTCCTCAGGGAAAGGATTGTGGTTTCGCTATCCTCATCTATTGACAAAGTAAACGTAGGTTATATTACAGTTCACAGCGGTTTTTCAAAATCTTATACAAAAAGAAAACAAAAACTGACAAACTAGCGGTGCTATTAACGGTAACATGTTCCTGGGGGTCCGCGATAGTCGAGTGGTAGCATCGGTTAGGAAAACGGCCCAGGAGCACCTATACTCACCACCTCGACAGCGTGGGTTCCAATCCCAATCGAGAACGGACCCTCCCCTGTACGAGAGGACTGACGTACACAAAGGGTAAAAGTCTCGTAAGCCCTTAAAGGGCTGGCATGACCAACAAGATCGTTACGCCAAGAAGAATGTGCCTGATGCAGGCGGATTTTTATTAACTTAAATTAAATTAATAATTAAATATGTTGTGTAAGTTTTGATTTTGGGCTAGCCTAAATGATAAAGATGTCGTTTACTCAGAATGACCTAAATAATTTGTTTCATGGATTTCTATGGTAAATCTGCAGATTGTAGATTTCTCATCGTGTAATTTCACTTTAGTCAATTCAATATTCAATGTTTTTACAGTCTGACTGATCAGTTCATTCTCAGTATAATTTCTTGTGAACCATTTGTTCATCCCGAATGTCCTTGAAAGTACGCACTTCAACGAGGTAAACACGAAGGTGTTTCCTATCAAAAAGATGTCTATAAACTAAACCAACAAAACGATTTTATCCACCGCTCTTTGATAGTTTTGTCTTTGCAAATCTTGGTTGAAACTTTCAGTAAACTACAAAGCCAACTTTCGCACTAACCATAACCTTGCGCGGGTTACGAGGCTTAGTGGGGCGATTACGAGTGGAATATGTATGGCCAAAGTTTTATTACGCCCTGGTGGCTGAGATGCCCCCGTGGTAGAACCAGCGGTGGTGGGCTGCGGTGTCGATTCAACATGTATTGATTATCAAGTTGCGAGTCCGCGCTGTGACCGCTGTTCACCGCTCGTGCGGCAGGTGAAGAAATGAGATTCATAGGTGGCCGGATACACCAATCTTCGCTTTCTGTCCAGGGAGTTTTCTTTCGTGTCGGAAGTGGAGGAAACTTTTTCAATTACGATCTTTATTACTGTGGCCGCGCTGCAGTCAGTCGGGACGGTTTCTGAGTGCGCTGCTACAAGCGCTGATCGAATTTTATCTCCGATAGCACCCGTCCCGCCCCCGGGGCTATCTATCTGGCTACTAATGCTATCAGCGAGACGACTGTGTTTCCACATCTTGGCTCCGTCTTGGGATCCGGTCGGCCGGACGTCACCGAGTCTCGCCCCGTGTTACAAGATTGGCCAGCTTATAATGTATGCATTTTTAATGGACAAAGTTACCGTTCGCTGGGTGGCTAATGGAGTTTGTATGTCCGCCAGTGGCCTCGGCCGAGCTCCTAGCAGAACGCGAATTTATTGTCATCGAAAGTCGTTGCAGAGTTCCGTGTTTCTTGTTGCGAAACGACAGTTAGTTACTTTGGCCTCACGAACGAAACGGCGCGCGATGGTAATTTGCTTGATTATTAATAATTCGTTGCCAAACCAAGACATTCCCTCCGTCACCCCGACCAACTTTTCGCAAACAACAAGGTATAATTGATGTATGGCAATGGGTTTTTTTCTCTCTCTCGGTCCAATCGGTTTTTCCAGATGAACGAAGTTCTAGACGCCATGTTCGAAAAGATTGTCCAAGCAAAGGATTACATTATCAAGCAGGGCGATGATGGAGATAACTTTTACGTCATTGAGTCGTAAGTATTACTGCACCTCGCGCACGCACTGCATGATATATCGATGATGCCACGTGTATGATATCGAATACTTGTACACTTGTTCGCAGTGGAATCTACAATGCTTACGTGGGCGAAGATCAGAAGCACATACACACCTACGACAACAGGGGTAGCTTCGGCGAGCTGGCTCTTTTGTACAACATGCCAAGGTGCGTATCACAGAGACCGACCGACGACGAGACCGGCTCGTCCGCCTGTCGGTTGTGACGCCAGCTTCGTATAACTGTTGACGTTTTTGGTATCTCACAACTTTATTTCCCCACCATAACCATCTTTCCAGAGCGGCCACCATTCAGGCGGAAACGGATGGCAAACTGTGGGCGATGGATCGTCAAACATTCCGAAGAATTCTGCTGAAGTCCGCGTTCAGGAAACGGAAAATGTACGAAGCCCTGCTGGATGCTGTGCCGATGCTGAAAACGTTGCAGGTGAGTTTCTGGGAACTTTTTCTCGGCGGCCGACTGGGAAACGAAGGGAAAGTGATAGCCCTGATTACGCTGAATGGTGGTATTGATTTACATTCTATTGTGTTTTGCTGCAATTTATTTGTCTGTTTCTTTAGAACTACGAACGGATGAATCTGGCCGATGCTCTGATACCTCAAACATACGCCAAGGGCGACCGAATTATCAAACAAGGTTAGTTGGGTAGTGAAGGAAGTTAATTTACTGAAGTTGATCTGCCTTTCCAATGAACGGATCATGGGATAAAAATAAGTTCCTATGGAAAGATTCGCAAGCGCTTGAAGCATTTTCCTCTCGTTGCGTGTGGTTAGGATTTCAAAAACATAACACTATTCCTTTCTGCCTGTTTCAGGTGATGCTGCCGACGGCATGTACTTCATCGAAGACGGCAAGGTGTCCATCCGCATTCAGCAGGATGCGGGTGAGGTAGAAATATCCAATCTAGAGAAGGGAGGCTACTTTGGCGAGCTTGCCCTTGTGACACATAGGCCACGAGCTGCTTCCGCCTATGCCGTTGACAACGTGAAAGTGGCATGTGAGTATACGCGTGGTTGCTCATGTACACCCACATGCACATGATGCATCTTTAGAAACGCACCCATTTTGCTTGTCGCTAGTAAGTTTGAAGGCATGACATGTGTTATTAACGACAGCTTTATATGCTCGGCCTTTTTGTTGAGTTTAATAATTTCAGTGCTTTCAGTTATTGCCATTGGAATTATTTTTGTTTAATGATTTCCTTCTTCAATATTGGCTGTTTTTCATGTTCTTTCTATTACTATATACTTAATAATATTTTTCTTTTTTTCTCTGATGTTTTTGCATGATCGGTTTTGCTCACTTTACCTGGGTCGGTTTGTTTACATGTGTGAATCGTGTGTTTCAACATTCATCCGGAAAAAACGACTATTTCACTCAATAATCCTACATACACTCTCACAATTCGCTAAAACATTAAACATTCAAAACATTTGTTGATGATATTTCTCTTTGTTGTTGCTTCTTTTTTTTGTAACAACTTATTTCACGCACTCGAATGTTATACTAATCTAAATTGGTGGCCGTGTTTTCCGATACACGATACCATCATACGGCTCGGCGCACCGTTAATGTTCACGTGCGTAAATGTACGCCGTTCACTTGCTCTCGTGGGTTAAAAATATTCCCTCGATGCCACCGTTCATTTTGCCACAGTCTTAGAAACGGAGTGTTTTGAACGATTGCTAGGAAATTGCATCGATGTGCTACTTCGCAGCATGCAACACTATCGTTACATTGACGATGGTGTTTACGAAATGATTCGTGAAGCCTGCCAAAGGGCCTAAATTGGTTCGGTGTAAAATGTAAACATGGGTTTTCGAGTCTGTTGAAATAAAACTTCCATTATGGTACAATGTTCAACATATTCAGTGCCCACCACAATTTCAATGTTAGCACGACTAGTTTTAAAACCAACATACTATTAAGATGGACGTCCACCACTAACTAAAAATGTTCATGTTGTGATTCTGTTTTCATAGAAGATTGTAAACTCAAATGTAACAGTAACTGTAAGTTCAAACAGACTAAATTGTCCATTGAACAAACTAAACTAAATAAATAAATAAATAAATAAATAAATAAATAAATAAATAAAATGTTAGTTTATAAAAACTAATCATCACACTCTTATTAACACTAAAATGTATTCATATGACTTGACTTGCTGGCTTACAGTTAAGCTGTGTAATATGTTGCACTAAATGCAAATCTGCTCTCATTTGCTGAAAATGTTATGTCTAAATTTAATAAACCTAAAAGGCTTGCCACATGTGTTAACAGTTTTTCGCATCTATATTAAATCATTGTAAAGTGCTTTCTAACATGCGCTTGCGAACCATCCTCAGAAGGATGTGTGAATTTCATTCTGTTTTTTTGTTTTGGTTCTTTGTGGTTTGGCCACGTTATTGCCCGTAACCTTATTTGTCTCGCTACTCTCTACACTGCAACCAAATATGAAGTTATTGATTTTTCTCTTGAAAACGTTGGCCACATGCCATATGCTTGCAAACCTATAAAAGAAGCAGTTCATTGTTTTCTCTCAAACAACTTTTGCCGAACGGAACAGTGTGAAGTTACGTTTCATACAATCTTACTTACACGTTGATACATACACTTAAAAATTGCAAGATGCACACGACTAACGTTTGCACTGGTGTAACATTCATAGCGCCTTTCAAAACAAAAGGTAAGAGTTTGAAAACTGTTTTTATCAATTCAGAAATGTTGATAAACAATTGGCACTGTTAAAAATGGACCTGTCTGTGGTTGTATGTGTGTGTGTGTTGTAAACATTGTTTATTAAAAATTGTTATCAGTAAGTAGATTGTAAGTTAGCCTATCATGTTATTAATACCTTTGATTTGGTATCTTTACCGAAAGATTGATCGAATTGGTAGCTTTATTGGCCTTGAATTACCGTTCACCTTACCTTCTTGTTATGCTACAGTTCAATAGTTTTCTGATATACAAGTGAACTTATTATACATGGTTCGATGTTTTTTCAGTCTTGGACGTTGACGCCTTCGAACGTCTGCTTGGACCGTGCATGAACATCATGAAGCGCAACATCGGTGACTACGAGACGCAGCTGGTTAAAATCTTTGGCAGCAAAAACAACATTACCGACATCCGATAAGGCGTTCGGCATGTGCCCAAATGTTTGATTTCATGTGCAATGAACGACGACGTATGGACGGAGCGATACACCTTCGACGTAGACCGTACAGAAACCAGTCATTAAGGAACACCTAGGATCGCCATCATCTTGAATATGAAAACTCCTTCGCTTCCCCGGTTTTTACTCCCAAGCGATACAAGGAATTAATAGAACGAAAGAATGAAAGATACAGCTGCTACCAATAATAACAATGGCACATCTAAAAGTGTTATCAACAGGAGGATATAGATACACCAGGGGAGTGAAGTAAAGAAAATAGTGAGGGAAAATAAACACTCAAAGTGAACCTGCCTGTCTGCTTAATCCAAATTGTAGTACCGTACGAGCAGCATTTCGTAGATATTGATACTTGATACTGATTTTATTTAAACCAAATTAGCTGCCCCGCTCGTGATCGTTAAGCACAAAAGAAACAGGAATCATCGATAGTCGAATCCGCAGGAATTCAATTGTTGCAAGCAAAAATCAGAAAACTATCGATATTCATACATGGGATGATTACTGATTAACCAGCCCAACCACGCACCGGACTTGAAGATAAAATAATAAAAATAATAATAATAATAAAATGGTAGAGTAGGACATATTTTGTGTGCTAAAAATGATGGTACAGAGCAAGAATATCATTATCTATGAGGATTACAAATCACCACCGCTGCCGAACGCATCAGACACCCTTATAGCAAACGAATGGGGAGTAAAAATCTTCAGAAACACAACCGAACGACGGTCGAGGGTGTAATGACGGTAGTACGGAAAAATGTGTCGGAATAATTGTGGATTGTGGAAAGCGAGTAAAAGTTGTACTATAGCTACCCATGCTATAATTCATATCGAAATCCTGCGCAAAATTGGACAGTATAATGTAGCTGATAAGTTGTGCACTAAAGCAAGCAAAGTAGGATTTACAATAATATATAATTATCTATAAATAGGTTTAATGCGCTCATCCGTTTCTTCGGTTATCTACCGTGGGTATCCATCGAGTGGTTGATTTAAGTGTTGAAGGAGGTTAAAGAAAATGTTATCAGCAATGAGTTTGAAACCAATAACGACAGCGATAAGAAGTTGCATTAGCCGAACTTGTATTAAGAGCCGTAGTGCGTTGCATTGTTTGATCTTAGTTTGTAGGTGTTTTTATCTGTTTCGATTTCCTAATTTATTAACTTCCGTTTTTTTGTTATACATGCTCTATTCCACCTAAACGGAGTAGGAAAAAAGCACATAGATTCAAGGTGAAACAATGGTATGAGTGTGTATGGAAAACCCCACTACAGAGGTATTATTTAAAGTCGGAATAAATTGTATGGGCAGGGCTGGAATGAAGCAGAAAGGGAAAATAGTAAAATGAAAGCGGTGTAATCGTTCAACAATATTTTGCTAGACCATTGGAGCTGCACGAGTGATATCGTCGTGAGTCGCAGAAGTGAAGTCTGTTGAGCCCATCGGTTGGTTCCAGGATGACAACAAAAACCCAACAGCAAGAACCAGTGCGATCAGAGAAATTGCCATAATAATCGATTGAAGTAGTTAGTAAGCAGTGAGTGGAAAGTTTAAAACGAAAAACAGTATCAAACATGAATATATTATAGACCCAAGGCGCATAAAACAACTTAAAAAAAACAGAACAAAACCTTTTGAACATAAATATAGTTTTGCATAGCCCATTGCAATGCGAAACTGCTGCTGCAACTGACGTTGAACGAAGAAGAGAAAGCAGAATAGTAATAAATACAACAAGATATATACTTATATATATAAAGAGATACTACAGCATGCGTCTATGGAGTTGAAGGAAGGTTGGACAGACTGAGTGTGAAAGCATTTTTGGAGAAACGTCGGCAGAGAAGCACAATCCGTACTCGTAACATCGGAAAAATTAAATTTAAAAAGCATGTTGCGAGAGTAGCACAGACAAAAAATCAAATGTGTTCCTTCCCCACTGCTCAGCATACATATGTTGGGTGGTAGAGCAAAAGTCCTGCAAAATAAAATCCCCACTGCTATCCTAGAGCTATAATTCCTCTGCATTCGATCATTGCATCACAGTGTTGGACGAGAGGACATTGATGCAGTGTGGAAACCGTGTGCTTTAGTTTTTGTTTTGCCTGCGTGGTTTTCTACACTATCGCAAGCCGGGCTCAGCACCAGTTGCGAAAAGATATGACACGTATGCATATTTGAACGGATCATCCTGATATTAGTATTTTTATGTATATGTGCATTAACTAGTGGAAAGAAAAGCGCCAGAACAAGAAAAAAACTCATTCATATGAAACATAAGCGCAAAAAAACAAATTTGGCCATGCTGTCCTGAATATTGTCAACAGTATTTGGAAGAATCTCGCCGTGCGCCAAAGTGATTCATCTAATATCAATGTATCAAGGGCGTAGCTAGTTTGCACCTGGAAAACACACACTGTATCGAGCCCTCCCTAGGAGGCATCCTAGAACCCGGCCACCCGCCCTACCTATCGCTTTGAACGGTTTCAAGTAGCGGAAACAGACAACAAAAACACAGAAAAGTCCCGTAAACCAAGGCAACATCAAGGAAGACGTGGTTCGCTGGGTTGGACCAAAGGGCGACTATTCAAGAGACGGTCCATATATCTGCTGGAGTTTTGAGTTGTATTTTGCATGTTTTCACCACGTTCAACATATCAAGATAGCGTTTGTACCGATGCATGCCACAACAAGATGGGAAATCTAGCGGTCGTTTGATATCTGTGTAAACAAGATTTTGTAGTGATACTTGCTATCGGTTCTGGTAGAATACATCGGCTTCGTTACTCGTTGCGAGCGTGATGTTAAAAGAAGTGGCCATAGTTGAAGCGCATAGCGAGCAAGTATGGTCCCTCGTTGTACATTCTGTTGCTGGTGAACGGCCGGCGTTATCGTGAAAGGCCCGTGCAGGCTTTTTCAACCAGAAATCCGTTCTTACAACTACGATCTTTCATAGTTTTTGTGGGTCGTAGCATTCTTTGGCTGGACCTGACGAAGCCTACCTTGATACACGCTCGCCTAACTGAACACACTTACTGATTGTCTCCCTGTACTCTACACAATACCGCGCCTGAAACTATCCGTAATACCTCTCTGTCAAAGAAGAAAACATAAGCAACAAAGAAAAAAAATATTCGCCGTCTTGAGGAAACAAAACATTACGCGCAGTCAGGAATGCCGGGGGACACAAAGAATCGTATTTCTATAAACGTAGGCAGAAAGAGGAATGCTTGCTGACGCAAGGAAACAAATAATGAAAATCGTTGACATCTTAAATGTGCCCTTTTATCCAACAGAGATTTACATATAAATGAGCAAATGCAGAAAACAAAATAACCTTACACTTAATTAGTCACACGGCTAGAGCTACACAGACCGGCAAGCGCTAATGCTCATCCAGCAGCACGTTTCACGGTGTGTTGGAGCAGTTCTTAAGCGAGAAAGAAAATTTAATCCAAGCTGGTAGCAACGCTAAGCTCCGAAGCTGGTGGTAGCAAACACAAAAATCTATCTGGCGGAATAGAAAGATATTTTCGATCGTCTACACTTCTTGTTATATTTTCGTTCATTTCATAGGTATATGAAGAGCTTATACGAAGTGGTAAGATCACTGGCCGCAAAAGACCGTAAGTGGCACCAGGCGGACAGCGGACGGCATGTAATACAATCGTAACGGATAAAATTAGATAAAATGTGCAACACTCTCTCGTACCCCAAATCCCCTCGCGCCCATATACAGACACAGGAAAAATCATAAACAGGCAAATCAAAAGGAGTAATTTTATTGTATTTCAAAGGATGCGTTTACATATGTGGATCGTTGAAAATTATGAAAAGCAAAGCTTAAAAGAAGAAACCAGTCGAGTATAATACGCTAGGATGCACATTTCGGAAATCTGTAAGTTAAGCTTGAAAGCAAGACCGCCAACTTGTTACTCTCCGTTAGCGTGATTAATTTACTATGCACGTGTGACGATTTAGAGTCCTTCGGGAGCCAACAGTTAGTCGTCCATTGCAACTGGAATGATTTGAAATAACAAAAGTAGTGCGCTGACGGTCGGGAAAATAAATGAGATCCTAGAGTTCAGCTTTCTTTTCCTTGATGAAGTGCGTGAAGTTCTTCCTTAACACGCCACATGGTTTGAGACACTAGTTGACGCATGCTGTATCAACACTTGTTTAACAGATGGCGAGTAAATCTTTAGCGTAGCCTTTCGACGTACGTCGTGTACTCCACAGAAAATGCTGGCCATTTTCATTTTAAGAGTTGTTTATTTAATAATAATTTTATCATACATTAATCAACCGGAATGTTGGTTCGTGACGCTGTAGCAAGGGATAAAATAAATGGTTAAAAGCACCTTTATTTAACAATCTGCAACGTTCGTAGCCTCGGTATGTTTTCTTCTTACGTCTCGTTTCTTATGGCACCTTGTAAAGGAAGAACGGTTCATATAGTAAACATATTGCATGCAGTGGACATTTGGCAACGTTAATTTGTTTGCAAAAATATCACGTACTGATCAACTGTATTTTTTTAGATGAATAAAATATATATAAAAAAATAGTTCACAATATCATGTGCGTGGAAAGCCGATTGAATTTATTCACAATGAAAAAGTATAATAGAATTGCGAATACTTGAAAACTCGTTTATCTAAAAACTATGTTCAATTTCTTGCCAGAGTTTTTGTTTAGAAAATATTATCAAATTTATGCTTACTGTTGTTATCTTCGAAAACTATTTCCCCCACACACTTCTAGAACCCCTATATAACATGCAATCCCTAATGGACGATCATGAACTGTGTAATGGCCGAATGCTTCCCTGTGTGCATAAATACAACCCAATGTAACAATTTAAGCCATTTGGAAAAAAAGTAATGGCTTGTGTAGAATGTCCTGTTTTTTTCTTTCAAATTTTTCCCTTACAAATCAAAACATGAAACCAGTGTAGGAAACTGTCGATTAAAACTCGGTTTAGTACTGTTTTTATTTGATCGTTTCGTTCGTAGCTTTAAAGGCAAGAGAAATTAATGAAAACAACAAACTATGCGTAACAAAGAACAAACAAAACCCAGATGAAAAAAAAGAATTAACAAAACCAACATGTTGCTGTCTCGTTATTGAAGGTGTCGTATTTAAAAATAAAAAGGAAATAAAATGAAAGTAGTAATAAATCATACGCCAATGTGTACAAAAATAGATTGCTCGTTGTTTTATGCTTCTAAATTTTTTCTTCGCAAATTTACATGATGACATAAATTGGGTGTTTTCCACAATTGTATTTGCCATGGCTAGATGTTTGCAACGTTCACTTCCTTGGTTAACGTATGTTTTATGTAAGAGTAAGCTTTTCTCGGGTAGTTTTGAGGTTTAAGTAAAATATAACATTTTTAAAAGATTTGAAATACCGAACAAAAGATTGAATTTTTTTAATCGCTAGAATTCGCTAGAACAAAACACTTTCCATCTCTTCATTGACTTTAAAGCCGCATATGATAGCATAGCCAGGGTAAAACTGTATCAAGCCATGAGCTCATTTGGAATCCCGGCTAAATTGATCAGACTTGTAAGAATGACCATGACCAACGTCACTTGTCAGGTGAAGGTGGATGGAAAACTCTCAAGTTCCTTTGCTACCACCAAGGGACTGCGCCAAGGGGATGGGCTTGCCTGCATACTCTTCAACCTAGCGCTAGAGAGGGCCATCCGAGACTCGGAGGTGGAAACTTCGGGGACCATCTTCTATAAGTCAATCCAGATCCTGGCATACGCTGATGATATTGATATTATTGGTAGAAGGCTCTCCTATGTAGCAGAAGCATACCAAAGGATCGAGCAAGCGGCGAATAACCTTGGGCTGCAGATAAACGAGGGGAAAACCAAGATGATGGTGGCACCATCAGCGGCCCTGCCAACAATTGCCGAAAGCCTACGCGGGGGTGACGTACAAGTAGGTGAACGCACTTTTGAAGTCGTCCAAAATTTCACCTATCTTGGGTCAAAGGTCAGCACCGACAACAACATTGAAGATGAAATTCGCGCTAGGGTGCTGGCAGCCAACCGGTCGTATTACAGTCTGAGAAATCTCTTCCACTCACGATACCTGTCAAGACAGTCGAAGCTGGGACTATACCGAACATTCATAGTACCAGTGCTCACATACGCCTCCGAGACATGGACTCTGTCCAAATCTGACGAAACCCTCTTAGCCGTGTTCGAGAGGAAGATGCTCAGGAGGATTTTTGGCCCCGTATGTGAGGAGGGACAATGTAGGAGCCGCTATAACGACGAGCTCTACGAGCTGTACGGTGACCTTACTGTCGTACAGCGAATTAGACTCGCCAGGCTCCGGTGGGCTGGTCATGTCATGAGAATGGCACCGGACGACCCAGCCCGTAAAGTCCTTTTAGGCTGTCCCCAAGGACAGAGGAGGCGTGGTAGGCCTAAATTGAGATGGAAGGATGGAGTAGACGAAGCCGCCAATAAAGCCGGGATACGGAATTGGACCAGCGTGGCGAGCGACCGTGAGCGGTTTCGGATGGAGCTTCGTCAGGCCAAGACCGCTCAGCGGTTGTAGCGCCACATAAGTAAGTAAGTAAGAATTCGCTTATTTTGAGGTGCTGTTGTGATGTCAGATATACCAATTTTTCCGATGCCCAGTTTGTTCTGGATTTGTTTTTATAAGATTAGATTAGTAGGATCGTTTATTGAATTTTTAATGATGATGTGTGGTCGTTATAAAACAAATATATTTAAACTTTTTGATATCCATTATTCGTGGATTGATTGTTTGTACCTAATATGTTCCACTGATATTACATGATACCTTTTCTAAGCCTTTTTCTAGACCGTTGGCATTTTCACGTTAAGTTTTCCCAGCAGCACCAGTCATTTTCCGATTGGTTTATTTTCGGTTCATCTCGATGCGCAAAGCAGCTAGGACGCATGCGTATCCCGGTTGAGTCAGAGATGAACATCAATTTGTTTATAAGACATTGGTCCGGATATCTTCTGGTTAGTTGTTTGAAAAACATCCTACGTTGAACATTACTACTCCTTTTAAAATGGCTAGTGCTAAAATACTGCAACGTGCCGAGACGGCAATGGAAATTGGTGAGGATTTTCTAGTGTCGGACGAAGATGACGACGACGATGCCGACGAGGGCAGTGAAAACATGCCGTGCAGTGAGGATGCCGACGAAGAACGAGGAGAGGGAGAGGATGAAGCTGACGACGCAACAAAGTCAAACGCATCTGAATCTGTGTGTGAATCAAAAAGTGAGCAAAATGATCACAAACAGGACGAAACCGCTTCAACCTCAAATTCTACTAAGGATGGTAAAACGAAGGTAGAGGAATGGTAATGTGAAGTTAAATCGGTTGCTGATGAGCGCCAATTGTATTCACAGAAATCTGAAAAGGGTTTGGTGAACAAACTGAAAAATTACGTAGGAGGTGTTATGCGGCCTAGCGGTGAGTGAACCGTCCTAGGAATGATTCATGAAAATGACTCATTGTGTGGTATTTAAAGCTTCAAAGTTGCAGTGGGAAGCCGGCTTAAACATTAAGGCATCGAACAGGGATTCTCAGCCCAACTCGGATAATGCTGGAAATCGAAAGCAAACTTCTCGACCACCGAAAGATGAAGAGAAAATCAATTCGCCTATTGATACAGCTGAAATCAAACGTGTAAGCTGAATAATAATTCGATTACCGAAGGCTGAACATAATTATCATTTTTGTATTTATTTTTTTTGAAATGAAGTTGCGAAAGGAAAATAAGCGACTGGAAAAACTGGCTGACAAATTTCTGAACGGTAAAGTTTTTAACCCCACTTTTGCTATCCACTAGCTAAAATAAATTATTGTCATTGCAGAAATCATCCAGTTGAAAACAAGAATCGGAGAACTGTCTGAGGTAATGTTTTGATACATCAATGTAGATTGATTAAAGCTTGCAAGTAATTTGTCCATTATGAGTTAAGTAAACACTTTTATCTATCCAATGTAGGTGGGAGGTCAACTGGCGGCTACCCGGAGCTGTTATGATAGCTTGAAAGCAGGTTAGTAAGTGTAGATCAGGTTAGTAAGAACCGTTGACTAGCAGGCAATTAGAATTTCCTTACAAATGAGTTATTTTGCCAATATTCCTGAGTTGCTTGTTTTTAAGATACCGGATTACTAACAGTAAGCAAGCAAAGAAAACATATCTACATATTTTTTTTATGCACAATAGAATTGAAGGAATCCCAAAACAACCGAGAAAGTTTGCTCAACAAAATTGACAAACAATCCGAGGAACACTGTGTTGAGTTCAATCGATTGAATGAAGAGCTTAAGAAAACGGCCAAAGACCTCTTAATGGTATGAAAAGTTATGCAAGTTTGTTTCAAATTTCTTCACGTTCATTAAGTATTCTTTTAAATTTATAGATGGAACAGGAGAAGAAATCCTTTGAAGATAAATATAAACTGAACGAAGATGCATTATCATCAATGAAGGAAGGTAAGTATATTTGCTAGACACGTTTTAGAAACAATCTGCTAGTAACAGTAAAATTGTTCTTCCCATTGATCATCATAACCGATACGCTACGCAGAGCAGGTATATTCCATCCTATTTTCTTCAGTAAATTTGCAAAGTTTTATAAATCTTTACTTTTTATTCGATTCCCAAGAGCTTGAAAAACTGAAGGCTGAACAAATTACGAATGTAGAGAATCATTACTCCGAAATGAATCGTCTCACCGAAGATTTGCGGAAAGCTGAAGAAGAAAAAAGTCAGTTGACCTCTCAACATCAGTACAAAGTGAAGGAGGTAGCTACAAGTGACAAGTTCATAAGAAATTGTAAGCAATACAATGTGTTTATTTTGCCTTTTAGTTCGAACAAAGAATTAAGGATGTACAGAATCGTAAACAGACGGCAGAAGCAGAAGTGAATCGACTAAACACGGATTTAAAAAAAATAAAACAGGAGAAAACTGTCCTTATCAATGAACATCAGCGTACAGTTTATAATGTAATTGTAAATGACAAGTCCACAAGAAAAATAGTAATAAATGGTGTTTATTTTACCTTTCAGCTCCAAACCACAAATACAGATTTGGATTATCGTAGAAATCTGGCGGAAACAGAAGTGAATCGACTCTCAGCAAAAGTAAAGCAACTTGAATATGAGAAACGTAACCTGTCCAGTCAATATGAGGATGAAGTGAACAGGGTACTTACAGATGATAAGTCCAGACGAAAAGTATGTGATTATATTTTATGTAAATTGTATATTTTTTTATCTTTCAGCTCAACGAACAGCTTAGACAGGCGCAATATCGCAACCAATATTAGCAGCTCAAACAATAATTATCCCTTCCTTAATCCTTTTCTGAATAACTTTTCTGAAGCTATTTCGTTCGGTGAGCCACCTAGGCAGGTGAGTTTAGTGTACCACAAGTGTAGTGCAGAGCTAGAATAATGCTACACTTGGCAGATGTAGATGACTGACTCACTGGATGGATGGATTGTTTGATAATTTAATAAATTTGGTACATTTCTTTGTTGCTAACGTAGTTTTCGGTTTGTCGGATATGTTTTCTTTTCATATGGCCATCTTTTTTCGAAAGAATGATGTGGAAGTTTTAGCTGTTAATAGTAAGTGGTAGTGTTTTGCAGTATTGAGTACAGTTGTACCGAAACAAGAGTTGCCTCTTTTATACCCACTATATTTCTCCTTCACGACCTTCTTCTCATTATAAAGGACAACATCTTCGCGTGTATGGTGAACTGAAACTGAAAATTTAGAATTGTTCGCTGTGAAGTGTTCAGTGTGTAATTTTGGATGTACAATTTGAATTTTTCTTGATTTGTTCTAAATGAAATCAAACTTATTTGCTCGGTGGAGAGTCCTTCGGGAGCCAACAGTTAGTCGTCCATTGCAACTGGAATGATTTGAAATAACAAAAGTAGTGCGCTGACGGTCGGGAAAATAAATGAGATCCTAGAGTTCAGCTTTCTTTTCCTTGATGAAGTGCGTGAAGTTCTTCCTTAACACGCCACATGGTTTGAGACACTAGTTGACGCATGCTGTATCAACACTTGTTTAACAGATGGCGAGTAAATCTTTAGCGTAGCCTTTCGACGTACGTCGTGTACTCCACAGAAAATGCTGGCCATTTTCATTTTAAGAGTTGTTTATTTAATAATAATTTTATCATACATTAATCAACCGGAATGTTGGTTCGTGACGCTGTAGCAAGGGATAAAATAAATGGTTAAAAGCACCTTTATTTAACAATCTGCAACGTTCGTATCCTCGGTATGTTTTCTTCTTACGTCTCGTTTCTTATGGCACCTTGTAAAGGAAGAACGGTTCATATGGTAAACATATTGCATGCAGTGGACATTTGGCAACGTTAATTTGTTTGCAAAAATATCACGTACTGATCAACTGTATTTTTTTAGATGAATAAAATATATATAAAAAAATAGTTCACAATATCATGTGCGTGGAAAGCCGATTGAATTTATTCACAATGAAAAAGTATAATAGAATTGCGAATACTTGAAAACTCGTTTATCTAAAAACTATGTTCAATTTCTTGCCAGAGTTTTTGTTTAGAAAATATTATCAAATTTATGCTTACTGTTGTTATCTTCGAAAACTATTTCCCCCACACACTTCTAGAACCCCTATATAACATGCAATCCCTAATGGACGATCATGAACTGTGTAATGGCCGAATGCTTCCCTGTGTGCATAAATACAACCCAATGTAACAATTTAAGCCATTTGGAAAAAAAGTAATGGCTTGTGTAGAATGTCCTGTTTTTTTCTTTCAAATTTTTCCCTTACAAATCAAAACATGAAACCAGTGTAGGAAACTGTCGATTAAAACTCGGTTTAGTACTGTTTTTATTTGATCGTTTCGTTCGTAGCTTTAAAGGCAAGAGAAATTAATGAAAACAACAAACTATGCGTAACAAAGAACAAACAAAACCCAGATGAAAAAAAAGAATTAACAAAACCAACATGTTGCTGTCTCGTTATTGAAGGTGTCGTATTTAAAAATAAAAAGGAAATAAAATGAAAGTAGTAATAAATCATACGCCAATGTGTACAAAAATAGATTGCTCGTTGTTTTATGCTTCTAAATTTTTTCTTCGCAAATTTACATGATGACATAAATTGGGTGTTTTCCACAATTGTATTTGCCATGGCTAGATGTTTGCAACGTTCACTTCCTTGGTTAACGTATGTTTTATGTAAGAGTAAGCTTTTCTCGGGTAGTTTTGAGGTTTAAGTAAAATATAACATTTTTAAAAGATTTGAAATACCGAACAAAAGATTGAATTTTTTTAATCGCTAGAATTCGCTAGAACAAAACACTTTCCATCTCTTCATTGACTTTAAAGCCGCATATGATAGCATAGCCAGGGTAAAACTGTATCAAGCCATGAGCTCATTTGGAATCCCGGCTAAATTGATCAGACTTGTAAGAATGACCATGACCAACGTCACTTGTCAGGTGAAGGTGGATGGAAAACTCTCAAGTTCCTTTGCTACCACCAAGGGACTGCGCCAAGGGGATGGGCTTGCCTGCATACTCTTCAACCTAGCGCTAGAGAGGGCCATCCGAGACTCGGAGGTGGAAACTTCGGGGACCATCTTCTATAAGTCAATCCAGATCCTGGCATACGCTGATGATATTGATATTATTGGTAGAAGGCTCTCCTATGTAGCAGAAGCATACCAAAGGATCGAGCAAGCGGCGAATAACCTTGGGCTGCAGATAAACGAGGGGAAAACCAAGATGATGGTGGCACCATCAGCGGCCCTGCCAACAATTGCCGAAAGCCTACGCGGGGGTGACGTACAAGTAGGTGAACGCACTTTTGAAGTCGTCCAAAATTTCACCTATCTTGGGTCAAAGGTCAGCACCGACAACAACATTGAAGATGAAATTCGCGCTAGGGTGCTGGCAGCCAACCGGTCGTATTACAGTCTGAGAAATCTCTTCCACTCACGATACCTGTCAAGACAGTCGAAGCTGGGACTATACCGAACATTCATAGTACCAGTGCTCACATACGCCTCCGAGACATGGACTCTGTCCAAATCTGACGAAACCCTCTTAGCCGTGTTCGAGAGGAAGATGCTCAGGAGGATTTTTGGCCCCGTATGTGAGGAGGGACAATGTAGGAGCCGCTATAACGACGAGCTCTACGAGCTGTACGGTGACCTTACTGTCGTACAGCGAATTAGACTCGCCAGGCTCCGGTGGGCTGGTCATGTCATGAGAATGGCACCGGACGACCCAGCCCGTAAAGTCCTTTTAGGCTGTCCCCAAGGACAGAGGAGGCGTGGTAGGCCTAAATTGAGATGGAAGGATGGAGTAGACGAAGCCGCCAATAAAGCCGGGATACGGAATTGGACCAGCGTGGCGAGCGACCGTGAGCGGTTTCGGATGGAGCTTCGTCAGGCCAAGACCGCTCAGCGGTTGTAGCGCCACATAAGTAAGTAAGTAAGAATTCGCTTATTTTGAGGTGCTGTTGTGATGTCAGATATACCAATTTTTCCGATGCCCAGTTTGTTCTGGATTTGTTTTTATAAGATTAGATTAGTAGGATCGTTTATTGAATTTTTAATGATGATGTGTGGTCGTTATAAAACAAATATATTTAAACTTTTTGATATCCATTATTCGTGGATTGATTGTTTGTACCTAATATGTTCCACTGATATTACATGATACCTTTTCTAAGCCTTTTTCTAGACCGTTGGCATTTTCACGTTAAGTTTTCCCAGCAGCACCAGTCATTTTCCGATTGGTTTATTTTCGGTTCATCTCGATGCGCAAAGCAGCTAGGACGCATGCGTATCCCGGTTGAGTCAGAGATGAACATCAATTTGTTTATAAGACATTGGTCCGGATATCTTCTGGTTAGTTGTTTGAAAAACATCCTACGTTGAACATTACTACTCCTTTTAAAATGGCTAGTGCTAAAATACTGCAACGTGCCGAGACGGCAATGGAAATTGGTGAGGATTTTCTAGTGTCGGACGAAGATGACGACGACGATGCCGACGAGGGCAGTGAAAACATGCCGTGCAGTGAGGATGCCGACGAAGAACGAGGAGAGGGAGAGGATGAAGCTGACGACGCAACAAAGTCAAACGCATCTGAATCTGTGTGTGAATCAAAAAGTGAGCAAAATGATCACAAACAGGACGAAACCGCTTCAACCTCAAATTCTACTAAGGATGGTAAAACGAAGGTAGAGGAATGGTAATGTGAAGTTAAATCGGTTGCTGATGAGCGCCAATTGTATTCACAGAAATCTGAAAAGGGTTTGGTGAACAAACTGAAAAATTACGTAGGAGGTGTTATGCGGCCTAGCGGTGAGTGAACCGTCCTAGGAATGATTCATGAAAATGACTCATTGTGTGGTATTTAAAGCTTCAAAGTTGCAGTGGGAAGCCGGCTTAAACATTAAGGCATCGAACAGGGATTCTCAGCCCAACTCGGATAATGCTGGAAATCGAAAGCAAACTTCTCGACCACCGAAAGATGAAGAGAAAATCAATTCGCCTATTGATACAGCTGAAATCAAACGTGTAAGCTGAATAATAATTCGATTACCGAAGGCTGAACATAATTATCATTTTTGTATTTATTTTTTTTGAAATGAAGTTGCGAAAGGAAAATAAGCGACTGGAAAAACTGGCTGACAAATTTCTGAACGGTAAAGTTTTTAACCCCACTTTTGCTATCCACTAGCTAAAATAAATTATTGTCATTGCAGAAATCATCCAGTTGAAAACAAGAATCGGAGAACTGTCTGAGGTAATGTTTTGATACATCAATGTAGATTGATTAAAGCTTGCAAGTAATTTGTCCATTATGAGTTAAGTAAACACTTTTATCTATCCAATGTAGGTGGGAGGTCAACTGGCGGCTACCCGGAGCTGTTATGATAGCTTGAAAGCAGGTTAGTAAGTGTAGATCAGGTTAGTAAGAACCGTTGACTAGCAGGCAATTAGAATTTCCTTACAAATGAGTTATTTTGCCAATATTCCTGAGTTGCTTGTTTTTAAGATACCGGATTACTAACAGTAAGCAAGCAAAGAAAACATATCTACATATTTTTTTTATGCACAATAGAATTGAAGGAATCCCAAAACAACCGAGAAAGTTTGCTCAACAAAATTGACAAACAATCCGAGGAACACTGTGTTGAGTTCAATCGATTGAATGAAGAGCTTAAGAAAACGGCCAAAGACCTCTTAATGGTATGAAAAGTTATGCAAGTTTGTTTCAAATTTCTTCACGTTCATTAAGTATTCTTTTAAATTTATAGATGGAACAGGAGAAGAAATCCTTTGAAGATAAATATAAACTGAACGAAGATGCATTATCATCAATGAAGGAAGGTAAGTATATTTGCTAGACACGTTTTAGAAACAATCTGCTAGTAACAGTAAAATTGTTCTTCCCATTGATCATCATAACCGATACGCTACGCAGAGCAGGTATATTCCATCCTATTTTCTTCAGTAAATTTGCAAAGTTTTATAAATCTTTACTTTTTATTCGATTCCCAAGAGCTTGAAAAACTGAAGGCTGAACAAATTACGAATGTAGAGAATCATTACTCCGAAATGAATCGTCTCACCGAAGATTTGCGGAAAGCTGAAGAAGAAAAAAGTCAGTTGACCTCTCAACATCAGTACAAAGTGAAGGAGGTAGCTACAAGTGACAAGTTCATAAGAAATTGTAAGCAATACAATGTGTTTATTTTGCCTTTTAGTTCGAACAAAGAATTAAGGATGTACAGAATCGTAAACAGACGGCAGAAGCAGAAGTGAATCGACTAAACACGGATTTAAAAAAAATAAAACAGGAGAAAACTGTCCTTATCAATGAACATCAGCGTACAGTTTATAATGTAATTGTAAATGACAAGTCCACAAGAAAAATAGTAATAAATGGTGTTTATTTTACCTTTCAGCTCCAAACCACAAATACAGATTTGGATTATCGTAGAAATCTGGCGGAAACAGAAGTGAATCGACTCTCAGCAAAAGTAAAGCAACTTGAATATGAGAAACGTAACCTGTCCAGTCAATATGAGGATGAAGTGAACAGGGTACTTACAGATGATAAGTCCAGACGAAAAGTATGTGATTATATTTTATGTAAATTGTATATTTTTTTATCTTTCAGCTCAACGAACAGCTTAGACAGGCGCAATATCGCAACCAATATTAGCAGCTCAAACAATAATTATCCCTTCCTTAATCCTTTTCTGAATAACTTTTCTGAAGCTATTTCGTTCGGTGAGCCACCTAGGCAGGTGAGTTTAGTGTACCACAAGTGTAGTGCAGAGCTAGAATAATGCTACACTTGGCAGATGTAGATGACTGACTCACTGGATGGATGGATTGTTTGATAATTTAATAAATTTGGTACATTTCTTTGTTGCTAACGTAGTTTTCGGTTTGTCGGATATGTTTTCTTTTCATATGGCCATCTTTTTTCGAAAGAATGATGTGGAAGTTTTAGCTGTTAATAGTAAGTGGTAGTGTTTTGCAGTATTGAGTACAGTTGTACCGAAACAAGAGTTGCCTCTTTTATACCCACTATATTTCTCCTTCACGACCTTCTTCTCATTATAAAGGACAACATCTTCGCGTGTATGGTGAACTGAAACTGAAAATTTAGAATTGTTCGCTGTGAAGTGTTCAGTGTGTAATTTTGGATGTACAATTTGAATTTTTCTTGATTTGTTCTAAATGAAATCAAACTTATTTGCTCGGTGGAGAGTCCTTCGGGAGCCAACAGTTAGTCGTCCATTGCAACTGGAATGATTTGAAATAACAAAAGTAGTGCGCTGACGGTCGGGAAAATAAATGAGATCCTAGAGTTCAGCTTTCTTTTCCTTGATGAAGTGCGTGAAGTTCTTCCTTAACACGCCACATGGTTTGAGACACTAGTTGACGCATGCTGTATCAACACTTGTTTAACAGATGGCGAGTAAATCTTTAGCGTAGCCTTTCGACGTACGTCGTGTACTCCACAGAAAATGCTGGCCATTTTCATTTTAAGAGTTGTTTATTTAATAATAATTTTATCATACATTAATCAACCGGAATGTTGGTTCGTGACGCTGTAGCAAGGGATAAAATAAATGGTTAAAAGCACCTTTATTTAACAATCTGCAACGTTCGTATCCTCGGTATGTTTTCTTCTTACGTCTCGTTTCTTATGGCACCTTGTAAAGGAAGAACGGTTCATATGGTAAACATATTGCATGCAGTGGACATTTGGCAACGTTAATTTGTTTGCAAAAATATCACGTACTGATCAACTGTATTTTTTTAGATGAATAAAATATATATAAAAAAATAGTTCACAATATCATGTGCGTGGAAAGCCGATTGAATTTATTCACAATGAAAAAGTATAATAGAATTGCGAATACTTGAAAACTCGTTTATCTAAAAACTATGTTCAATTTCTTGCCAGAGTTTTTGTTTAGAAAATATTATCAAATTTATGCTTACTGTTGTTATCTTCGAAAACTATTTCCCCCACACACTTCTAGAACCCCTATATAACATGCAATCCCTAATGGACGATCATGAACTGTGTAATGGCCGAATGCTTCCCTGTGTGCATAAATACAACCCAATGTAACAATTTAAGCCATTTGGAAAAAAAGTAATGGCTTGTGTAGAATGTCCTGTTTTTTTCTTTCAAATTTTTCCCTTACAAATCAAAACATGAAACCAGTGTAGGAAACTGTCGATTAAAACTCGGTTTAGTACTGTTTTTATTTGATCGTTTCGTTCGTAGCTTTAAAGGCAAGAGAAATTAATGAAAACAACAAACTATGCGTAACAAAGAACAAACAAAACCCAGATGAAAAAAAAGAATTAACAAAACCAACATGTTGCTGTCTCGTTATTGAAGGTGTCGTATTTAAAAATAAAAAGGAAATAAAATGAAAGTAGTAATAAATCATACGCCAATGTGTACAAAAATAGATTGCTCGTTGTTTTATGCTTCTAAATTTTTTCTTCGCAAATTTACATGATGACATAAATTGGGTGTTTTCCACAATTGTATTTGCCATGGCTAGATGTTTGCAACGTTCACTTCCTTGGTTAACGTATGTTTTATGTAAGAGTAAGCTTTTCTCGGGTAGTTTTGAGGTTTAAGTAAAATATAACATTTTTAAAAGATTTGAAACACCGAACAAAAGATTGAATTTTTTTAATCGCTACAATTCGCTTATTTTGAGGTGCTGTTGTGATGTCAGATATACCAATTTTTCCGATGCCCAGTTTGTTCTGGATTTGTTTTTATAAGATTAGATTAGTAGGATCGTTTATTGAATTTTTAATGATGATGTGTGGTCGTTATAAAACAAATATATTTAAACTTTTTGATATCCATTATTCGCGGATTGATTGTTTGTACCTAATATGTTCCACTAATATTACATGATATCTTTTCTAAGCCTTTTTCTAGACCGTTGGCATTTTCACGTTAAGTTTTCTCAGCAGCACCAGTCATTTCTCGACTGGTTTATTTTCGGTTCATCTCGATGCGCAAAGCAGCTAGGACGCATGCGGACGTATCCCGGTTGAGTCAGAGATGAACATCGATTTGTTTATAAGACATTGGTCCGGATATCTTCTGGTTAGTTGTTTGAAAAACATCCTACGTTGAACATTACTACTCCTTTTAAAATGGCTAGCGCTAAAATACTGCAACGTGCCGAGACGGCAAGGAAAAAGTGAGCAAAATGATCACAAACAGGACGAAACCGCTTCAACGTCAAATTCTACTAAGGATGGTAAAACGAAGGTAGAGGAATGGTAATGTGAAGTTAAATCGGTAGCTGATGAGCGCCAATTGTATTCACAGAAATCTGAAAAGGGTTTGGTGAACAAACTGAAAAATTTCGTAGGAGGTGTTATGCGGCCTAGCGGTGAGTGAACCGTCCTAGGAATGATTCATGAAAATGACTCATTGTGTGGTTTTTAAAGCTTCAAAGTTGCAGTGGGAAGCTGGCTTAAACATTAAGGCATCGAACAGGGATTCTCAGCCCAACTCGGATAATGCTGGAAATCGAAAGCAAACTTCTCGACCACCGAAAGAAGAAGAGAAAACCAATTCGTCTATTGATGCAGCTGTAGTCGAGCGTGTAAGCTAAATAATTATTCGATTACCGAAGACTGAACATAATTATCATGTTTGTATATATTTTTTGTGAAATGAAGTTGCGAAAGGAAAATAAGCGACTGGAAAAACTGGCTGACAAATTTCTGAACGGTAAAGTTTTTAACCACACTTTTGCTACCCACTAGCTAAAATAAATTATTGTCATTGCAGAATACATCCAGATGAAAACAAGAATCGGAGAACTCTCGGAGGTAATGTTTTGATACATCAATGTAGATTGATTCGAGCTTCTAAGTAATTTGTCCATTATGAGTTAAGTAAACACTTTTATCTATCCAATGTAGGTGGGAGGTCAACTGGCGGCTACCCGGAGCTGTTATGATAGCTTGAAAGCAGGTTAGTAAGTGTAGATGTTAGAACCGTTGACTAGCCAGCAATAAGAATTTCCTTGTAAATGAGTTATTTTCTCAACATTCCTGAGCTGCTTGTTTTTAAGTTGTTGCTGTCTCGTTATTCGTATTCTTCTTCTTCTTGGCGTAAACGACCTCTTGGTCATGCCTGCCCGTTAAGGGCTTACGAGACTTGTTTCCCTGTTGTACGTACGTGGATAGTCAGTCCTCTCGTACAGGGGAGGGTCCGGTCTCGGTTGGGATTCGAACCCACGCCGTCGAGGTGGTGAGCCCCGGCGCTCATGGGCCGTTTTTCTAACCGGCGCTACCGCTCGGCTGTCGCGGACCCCCCAATCGTATTACTAACAGTAAGTAAGCAAAGAAAACATATCTACATAATTTTTTTATGCACCAATAGAATTGAAGGAATTGCAAAACAACCGAGAAAGTTTGCTCAACAAAATTGACAAACAATCCGAGGAACACTGTGTTGAGGTCGATCGATTGAATGAAGAGCTTAAGAAAACGGCCAAAGACCTCTTAACGGTATGAAAAGTAATGCAAGTTTGTTTCAAATTTCTTCACGTTCATTGAGTATTCGTTTAAATTTATAGATGGAACAGGAGAAGAAATCCTTTGAAGATAAATATAAACTGAACGAAGATGCATTATCATCAATGAAGGAAGGTAAGTATATTTGCTAGACACGTTTTAGAAACAATCTGCTAGTAACAGTAAAATTGTTCTTCCCATTGATCATCATAACCGATACGCTACGTAGAGCAGGTATATTCCATCATATTTTCTTCAGTAAATTTGCAAAGTTTTATAAATCTTTACTTTTTATTCGACTCCCAAGAGCTTGAAAAACTGAAGGCTGAACTAATTACGAATGAAGAGAATCATTACTCCGAAATGAATCGTCTCACCGAAGATTTGCGGAAAGCTCAAGAAGAAAAAAGTCAGTTGACCTCTCAACATCAGTACAAAGTGAACGAGGTAGCTACAAGTGACAAGTTCATAAGAAATTGTAAGCAATACAATGTGTTTATTTTTCCTTTTAGTTCGAACGAAGAATTAAAGATGTACAGAATCGTAAACAGACGGCAGAAGCAGAAGTGGATCGACTAAACACGGATTTAAAAAAAATAAAACAGGAGAAGACTGTCCTTATCAATGAACATCAGCGTACAGTTTATAATGTAATTGTAAATGATAAGTCCACAAGAAAAATAGTAATAAATGGTGTTTATTTTACCTTTCAGCTCCAAACCACAAATACGGATTTGGATTATCGTAGAAATCTGGCGGAAACAGAAGTGAATCGACTCTCAGCAGAAGTAAAGCAACTTGAATGTGAGAAACGTAACCTGTGCACTCAATATGAGAATGAGGTGAAAAGGGTACTTACAGATGATAAGTCTAGACGAAAAGTATGTAATTATATTTTATGTCAAATGTATATTTTTTTATCTTTCAGTTCGGCAGTTCGCAGTATCGCAACTAATATTAGCAGCTCAAACAATAATTATCCCTTCCTTAATCCTTTTCTGAATAACTTTTCTGAAGCTATTTCGTTCGGTGAGCCACCTTTGGTGTATCACAAGTGTAGTGCAGAGCTAGAATAATGCTACACTTGGCAGATGTAGATGACTGACTCACTGGATGGATGGATTGTTTGATAATTTAATAAATTTGGTACATTTCTTTGTTGCAAACGTACTTTTCGGTTTGTCGGATATGTTTTCTTTTCATATGGCCATCTTTTTTCGAAAGAATGATGTTGAAGTTTTAGCTCTTAATAGTAAGTGGTAGTGTTTTGAAGTATTGAGTACAGTTGTACCGAAACAAGAGTTGCCTCTTTTATACCCACTATATTTTTCCTTCACGACCTTCTTCTCATTATAAAGGACAACATCTTCGCGTGTATGGTGAACTGAAACTGAAAATTTAAAATTGTTCGCTAACTGTGAAGTGTTCAGAGTGTAATTTTGGATGTACAATTTGAATTTTTCTTGATTTGTTCTAAATGAAATCAACCTTATTTACTCGGTGGAGAGTTCTTCGGGAGCCAACGGTTAGTCGTCCATTGCAACTGGAATGATTTGAAATAACAAAAATAGTGCGCTGACGGTCGGGAAAATAAATGAAATCCTAGAGTTCAGCTTTCTTTTCCTTGATGAAGTGCGTGAAGTTCTTCCTTAACACGCCACAACACTTGTTTAACAGATGGCGAAATCTTTAGCGTAGCCTTTCGACGTACGTCGTGTACTCCACAGAAAATGCTGGTCATTTTCATTTTAAGAGTTGTTTATTTAATAATAATTTTATCATACATTAATCAACCGGAATGTTGGTTCGTGACGCTGTAGCAAGGGGTAAAATAAATGGTTACAAGCACCTTTATTTAACAATCTGCAACGTTCGTAGCCTCGGTATGTTTTTTTCTTACGTCTCGTTTCTTATCGCAACTTGTAAAGGAAGAACGGTTCATATGGTAAACATATTGCATGCAGCGGACATTTGGCAACGTTAATTTGTTTGCAAAAATATCACGTACTGATAAACTGTATTTTTTTAGATTAATAAAATATATAAAAAAAGAATAGTTCACAATATCATGTGCGTGGAAAGCCGATTGAATTTATTCACAATGAAAAAGTAGAATAGAATTGCGTTACTTGAAAACTCGTTTATCTAAAATTTATCTTCAATTTCTTGCCAGAGTTTTTGTTTAGAAAATATTATCAAATTTATGCTTACTGTTGTTATCTTCGAAAACTATTTCCCCCACACACTTCTAGAACCCCTATATAACATGCAATCCCTAATGGACGATCATGAACTGTGTAATGGCCGAATGCTTCCCTGTGTGCATAAATACAACCCAATGTAACAATTTAAGCCATTTGGGAAAAAGTAATGGCTTGTGTAGAATGTCCTGTTTTTTTCTTTCAAATTTTTCCCTTACAAATCAAAACATGAAACCAGTGTAGGAAACTGTCGATTAAAACTCGGTTTAGTACTGTTTTGATTTGATCGTTTCGTTCGTAGCTTTAAAGGCAAGAGAAATTAATGAAAACAACAAACTATGCGTAACAAAGAACAAACAAAACCCAGATGAAAAAAAGCCCAGATGAAAAATTAACAAAACCAACATGTTGCTGTCTCGTTATTGACGGTGTCGTATTTAAAAATAAAAAGGAAATAAAATGAAAGTAGTAATAAATCATACGCCAATGTGTACAAAAATAGATTGCTCGTTGTTTTATGCTTCTAAATTTTTTCTTCGCAAATTTGCATGATGACATACATTGGGTGTTTTCCACAATTGTATTTGCCATGGCTAGAAGATGTTTGCAACGTTCACTTCCTTGGTTAACGTAAGAGTAAGTTTTTCTCCTGTAGCTTGGAGATATACACAAAAAAATGACATTTTTGAAAGGTTTAAAACACCGAACAAAAGATCCAAATTTAATTGCTAGAATTCGCTTATTTTGAGGTGCTGTTGTGGTGTCAGATATGCCTTTTCCGAGGCCCAGTTTGTTCTGGATTAGTTTCATGTTCTTGCACTGATACATTGGTATAACATTTATTCTAAATCGAAAGTTTAGTGTATCTCGAATTTTTAATTTTAAATAAAAAATTTTTAAATAATAAATATTGTGTGGTCGTTATAAAACAAATAAATTTAAATTTTTTGATATCTCTTATTTGTGGATTGATTGCTTGTAATATGTTCCACTGATATTACATGATATCTTTTCTAAGCCATTTCTAGACCGTTAAGATTTTCACGTTAAGTTTTCCCAGCAGCACCAGTCATTTCTCGATTGGTTTATTTTCGGTTCATCTCGATGCGCAAAGCAGCTTGGACGCATGCGTATCCCGGTTGAGTCAGAGATGAACATCAATGTGTTTATGATACACTGACGTGGAAATTAGTTTACGAATTTTCAGAAGGCAACAAAATTTCAGTGCATTGTATCTTGCTCAGTTTTCTTGCGTTTAGTAGTTTCAGAAACACCCAGCGTTGAACATCATCATTCGTTTCAAATGGCTAGCGCTAGAATACTGCAACGTGCCGAGACGGCAATGGAAATTGCTGGGGATTTTCTTTTTGCGGACGAAGACGGCGACACCGATGACGATGCCGACGAGGGTAGTGAAAATTGCAGTGAGGATGCCGATGCAGAAGGAGAAAATGATGCTGACGACGAAACAAAGTCAAACGCGTCGGAATCCGCCGCATCAAAAAGCGACCAAAAGGATGGCGAACGGAAGGAAAACGATTCTGCCTCAAATTCTACTACGGATGGTAAAACGAAGGTAGAGGAATGGTAATGTGAAGTTAAATCGGTAGCTGATATGTGCATGTTACGTTTACAGAAATCCGAAAAGGGTGTGGCGAAAAAACTGAAGAGTCTTATGGGTGTTGTTACGCGGCCTCTCGGTGAGTGAAGCGCATACACAATTTCATGATGATTCATGGAAATATACCTTTCGGTGATATTTAAAGGTTCTAAGTTGCAGTGGAGAGTTGACTTCAATTTTGAGGCATCAAATAGGGCCGCGAAAACTAACAATCGGAAAAGAGATTCCCAACCCAACACGGTCAATACTGCTGACCGTAAGAAAACCACTCGGGCTCCAAAAGATGAAGAGAAACCCAACTCGTCTATTGATGCTGGTGAAATCAAGCGTGTAAGTTGGATAAGCCAGGTGGTGCCAGAACATCATTTTTATTAAATACTTTTCTATGTGCAACCTAGTTACGAAAGGAAAACAAAGTATTGGAAAAGCTGGCCGATATGTTTCTGGATGGTAATGATTTTCACTCCATGTTAACTTCTCACGCGCTAATGTAAATGTGTTTCGTTGTAGAATACATCCAGTTGAAAAGAAAATTCGGAGAGCTGTCGGAGGTACGTTTTTGACTCGGTAATTTGTAATAAAATAATAAACACTTTTACCTCTCTTATGTAGGTCGAAGGTCAACTGGCGGCTGCCCGGAGCAGCTATGATAGCCTGAAGGCAGGTTGGTGTGCGGAAAAGTAAAGATTATAATTATCAAAATTACCTTTAAAAAAACTCTTTCAATTCTTTAAACTACAACAGAACTGAAGGAATCGCAAAGCAACCGCGAAAGTTTGCTCAACAAAATGGCCAAACAATCCGAAGAGCACCGTGTTGAGGTCGCTCGATTGAATGATGAACTTAAGAAAATTGGGAAAGACCTCTCAAAGGTATGAAACGTTTGGCATATGTTTTCAATTTTTTTTTCATAGAGTATTATATTAAATTTATAGATGGCACAGGAGAAGAAGTCTATTGAAGATAAACATAAAAAGAATGAAGATGCGTTATTAATAATGAGGAAAGGTAAGTATAAGTACTTATTTTTAAGTCAATTATTAAAAATAATATTAAAATTACAAGAGGTTTATTTATATCATTAATCAGCATATCAAATACCGCACGATAAACAATTTTATTTAACTGGATTTACAAAGTTTGATACATTTTTGCTTTTTATTCGTTTCCCCAGAGCTGGAAAATCTATCATCTGTTCGCGATAGTTTGAAGACAGAGTTGATGAACCAGGAAGAGAAATTTCGTTCCGAATCAAATCGATTCTCCGAAGATTTGAGTAAATCGAAAAATGAGATAAGTGAGCTATCTACTCACCATCAGAGCACAATAAACGAGGTACTTACATTTGATTAGATAATGTGGCAAATAAGTAGTAAATTGAGTCCCTTTTACCTTTTAGCTGAAAAGAGATATTAATGGCGCGGAAGATCGTAGAAAACTGGCAGAAGTCGAAGTTTTGCGGCTGCAACATAGACTCAGTGAGCTCGAAAATGAAAGGGACACTTTGCGATCTAACCTCAACAGTAGTACGGCCAAAGTGAACGAGTTACGTCGTGCAATCGCGGTGTAAGTATGGGCCCGACTGCTCGGAATATTATAACGGAATGTAGGAAACCAATGTAATGTATTATTGCACTCTTTTAGACTTGAATCCAACGCATCGACATCCACGACGGTGGATATTTCAAATAAAGGACCGTTCACATGTCCTTTGTGTGGAGAGGAGTTCGGATCGTTGGCAAATATGCAGCTACACGCGGAAGACTGCTGCACATAGGCTATAGCATTTATTTAAAATAAGGCAAAGAAAATAAAATACGTTTGCTAAATTACGTTTGCTCTATCACTAGCAAACATGACGCGATAAGTTGATAGTTTTTGAATATTTTTTCTGAATACCACAATGTTGAAAACAAAAACGGACTTTTGTTAGATTGCAGAACAACCACACGAAATAATTTTCCCATATTTAATATATACTATTTAACATCGTTATATAACCTGAAAGTAAGAGAATTGAAGAGAGCTGCCCAAGTTTCTAACTAAAGGCTAAAATGCCGCAACGTTCACTCAGCGTTCGCATTCGTACACTCAAGGAATAAACAATCATAATTATTGTCAATTAAACAAGTTGTTTTTTTAGTTTTAAATGGTTCGTTTGATGGAGATTCTATATCGTCGTGTTATGAGTTGATTGCTTGAAATTAACTGTTCTGATATACATGATATCTTTTCTAAGTCACCTGGTTACTTAGTAGGATTTACGTTGGTTACTTAGTACATCGAGTTTTGGTTCATTTCCACGACATGCGCAAAGCAGCTAAGCCACATGCCGGTTGAATCAGGAATGAACATGAATTTGTTTTTAAGACATTGGCTCGCATATTTTCTGGTTAGTTCTTTGAGAGACGTTCTACGGTGAACATTACTACTCCTTTTAAAATGGCTAGTGCTAAAATACTGCAACGTGCCGAGACGGCAATGGAAATAGGTGAGGATTTTCTAGTGTCGGACGAAGATGACGACGACGACGCCGACGAGGGCAGTGAAAACATGCCGTGCAGTGAGGATGCCGACGAAGAACGAGGAGAGGGAGAGGATGAAGCTCACGATGACAAACAGCCAAGCGCAGAGCAGCAAAAGAATCAGAAACAGGACGAAAAAGCTTCAACTTCAAATTCTACTCCGGATGGTAAAACGAAGGTAGAGGAATGGTAATGTGAAGTTAAATCGGTTGCTGATAAACACCAATTGTATTCACAGAAATCTGAAAAGGGTTTGGTGAACAAACTGAAGAATTTCGTAGGTGTTATGCGGCCAAGCGGTGAGTGAACCGTCCTAGGAATGATTCATGAAAATGACTCATTGTGTGGTATTTAAAGCTTCAAAATTGCAGTGGGAAGCTGGCTTAAACATTAAGGCATCAAACAGGGATTCTCAGCCCAACTCGGATAATGCTGGAAATCGAAACCAAACTTCTCGACCACGGAAAGATGAAGAGAAAATCAATTCGCCTATTGATACAGCTGAAATCAAACGTGTAAGCTGAATAATAATTCGATTACCGAAGGCTGAACATAATTATCATTTTTGTATTTATTTTTTGTGAAATGAAGTTGCGAAAGGAAAATAAGCGACTGGAAAAACTGGCTGACAAATTTCTGAACGGTAAAGTTTTTAACCACACATTTACTACCCACTAGCTAATAATTGATTTTCATTGCAGAATACATCCAGTTGAAAACAAGAGTCGGAGAACTGTCGGAGGTAATGTTTTGACACATCAATGTAGATTGATTTGAGCTTCTAAGTAATTTGTCCATTATGAGTTAAGTGAACACTTTTATCTATCCAATGTAGGTGGGAGGTCAACTGGCGGCTACCCGGAGCAGCTATGATAGCGTGAAAGCAGGTTAGTGAGTATAGATGTAAAACCGTTGACTAGTCACCAATAAGAATTTCCTTACAAATGAGTTATTTTGCCAATATTCCTGAGTTGCTTGTTTTTAAGATACCCTATTACTAACAGTAAGTAAGCAAAAACCCCATACCATATTTATATAATTTCTTTATACAACAATAGAATTGAAGGAATCGCAAAACAACCGAGAAAGTTTGCTCAATAAAATTGACAAACAATCCGAGGAACACCGTGTTGAGGTCGATCGATTGAATGAAGAACTTAAGAAAATGGCCAAAGACCTCTTACTGGTATGAAAAGTTATGTAAATTTGTTTCAAATTTCTTCACGTTCATTGAGTATTCGTTTAAATTTATAGATGGAACAGGAGAAGAAATCAATTGAAGAAAAATATAAACTGAACGAAGATGCATTATCATCAATGAAGGAAGGTAAGTATATTTGCTGGACACGTTTTCGAAACGATCCGCTATTAACAGATAAAATGTTCTTCCCATTGATCATCATAACCGATACGCTACGTAGAGCAGGTATATTCCATCATACTGTTTCAAGTGAATTTACAAAGTTTCGTAAATCGTTACTTTCTATTCGATTCCCAAGAGCTTGAGAAACTGTCATCGGTTCGAGAAAACTTGAAGGCTGAACTAATTAAGAATGAAGAGAAACATCTCTCTGAAATGAATCGTCTCAGTGGTGATTTGAGTAAAGCACAAATCCAGAAAAGTGAGCTGTCCGCTAAGCTTCAGGATACAGTGAACGCGGTAGATACACATCAAAAGAGACTCTGCGGAAAATTCAGCAGTAAATTTTGTTTTATTTTTCCATTATTTAGCACAAACGAGACATTACGGATGCACAGAACCAGAGAAAGACGGCAGAAGCAGAAGTGAAGCGACTCATCGCAGACTTAAGTTTAGCAAGAAACCAGAAACGTGATCTTTCCGCCCAATATCAGACTATAGTGAACGCGGTAGTTGTAGATGATAAATTTTGAAGAAAACAAAAGTAATAAATGATGTTTATTTATCGTTTAAGAGCCAACGAGAAAAAGCGTATGTGCAGGAAAAAAGAATGGCGGCTGAAGCAGCAGTGAATCGACTCACCGAAGAATTAAGTAAAGCACAGAACGAGAAACTTGAGCTTTCCGCTCAACATCAGAATGTAGTGGATACGGTAGTTGTGGAAGACACGTCCAGAAGAAAAAAAAATGTAATAAATTGTGTTTATTTTACTTTTTAGCTGAAACGAGACATTACGGACGTGCAGAATCGTAGTGTGATAGCAGAAGCAGAAGTAAATCGACTCACCGAAGATTTACGTAAAGCTCAAGAAGGGAAACGTCAACTGACCACTCAACATCAATACACAGTGAACGATGTAGTTACAAGTGACAAGATCAGAAGAAAATATCAGCAATACATTGTGTTTATGTTTCCTTTTAGTTCGAACGAAGAATTAAGGATGTACAGAATCGTAAACAGACGGCAGAAGCAGAAGTGGATCGACTAAACACGGATTTAAAAAAAATAAAACAGGAGAAGACTGTCCTTATCAATGAACATCAGCGTACAGTTTATAATGTAATTGTAAATGATAAGTCCACAAGAAAAATAGTAATAAATGGTGTTTATTTTACCTTTCAGCTCCAAACCACAAATACGGATTTGGATTATCGTAGAAATCTGGCGGAAAGAGAAGTGAATCGACTCACCGAAGGTTTGCGTAAAGCACAAGAAGAGAAACGTGTGTTGTCCGCTGAACACCAGAATATAGTAGACAAGGTATTTATAGAAGCCAAGTCCACAACAACCAATCAGTAATATATTGTGTCTTTTTATCTTTTAGCTCGAACGCAACATGGCGGAAGAGAATAGTCGTATAAGGCGTGTAGAAGCCCGGTTTAATAGAATATGTAGACCTTGCGCATTTTGTCAACTCAGGAAGGCAAGGATCCCTGAATAGAAAAGCTATTTTGCGTATTAAGTTTTAAACAATTAGCATGTTTTGCAGTATATTGTCAGTGGATGATTAGACTAAAATATTTTTTAGTTTTCTAAACCCTCCTGGTATGTTGCCTCACCTTAAGCTGCCAATCGTACGATGTATGCTTGAACTCGTATGTACTTTGCTCAAGCGGCCGTGCCGGCAAAACAATATCAAGCTACTGTGATTGGAATTTCTACTGACAACGCTATAATAAACATGCTCGCGTTATAAAATCTGCTGCTGCTGTTGGAATATCATCTGCTGCCGTTGAAAAAAAAGGTTGCTTCTTTTATTCTCTATTTTTTTACATTTCAATCCATTACGCAGATATTACGAATGAAACAATCGGGTTTTTTTTTAAATTTGTAAAATTAATTTAAAAAAATACATTATTCTATCCATTCACCATATTGACGAATGCGCTACGATAAGCAGATTAATGCAAATGGAACATTTTATTTTGTTAATTATATGTGTTTCAAGAGCTGAAAAACCTATCATCTGGGGTCGTTTGATCTTATGTTGTATTGTTTATTACGTCCTGCTCGTTGTCGGTCTATGATAGAAAAGAATGTGCTTCCGAACGTTGTTCCTGAATAACTTGCTCTGGCTCCCAAAGCAGTTCGTAGCCGTGGTCTACTTTGGTTCATTGGACCCCCCAATCTTGCTCTGAGACATTTTTATTAAAAGTTGTTTAAAAAGTTTAACCAACGGTTTGCGAGAACTAAACAATGATAAATATTGAGTTTGGTAATTACTGCATTTGTTTGTAGACCTTATTTTCATACGTTGATTTTTTTGCGTAAGAACGTTTTCAAAGCCATATTCTCTTGCTATCAAAAATGATAGCCACGCGGTGAACATGTTAAAAATGCAGATGTAGAACATAAAATTAATGTTGGAAATACACGATGATGAGGCCCATTTTCTGGTACCTAATCTATCCGTGAACTTAAACTTGATACCTCGTATAAATTTGATAACAAATATTAACTGGGGCTTGGATACTTGGACCAGAACGACATGCTCGCCCAGGAGAAGTCAGGATATTGCGAAATACATTTCTGTGAAACTGTACTAAAGGAGTTGCTTGCGAAGTGTACAAAGTAGATGGACAGTGGGCAACCGGTACTTGTCGTTTTATCTAGTATAAAAACGGATTTAAACTTTATTCAGTCGCTTGTTGTTAACAGTTGGAGGAGCTCAATTTAGTAATCAGTATACATTATGCATACATCTAACATGACTTGTCAAAAATGCATTACTTGCATTGAAACTGCCTTTGCTTGATACATTCCAATCTCTGTTGGTTTTATGCAAATGCATGCTTGTTTCCAATTGATACTCTTCAACTCTGATTATATACCGGACCATCCTTTCATTATTTCGTCATGGTTCTTGGCAATAATTTTTATAGGATGCAGTACAATTATCCATTATCGACCGGTTACAATTTATTACTTTCAAATCATCGAAGAAAATTGATGACGTCTCTTGAATTGTTGTTTAAGTATGAAGGTTCAGGGCCTCTTGTGAGCTCGGGCCCTCCGCGGCCGCTCAGTCCGCGCACCGATAAATCCGCAACTGTGTTTACCAATTTGGTCAATTTCGCCTCGAGTTGCTGGTTCGCGCAGGCGATAACGCTTTCGAGCGCAATGCAATGCTCTATTAACCCTTTATAGAGCATTGCATGTGTGCGCAAGCATGTTTATGCTGGAAATTCGAATACTATTGGATGAATATCATAATCTCTGAAAAAAGAGTTTTTCTTTGATTCCAGAACAACACCATGAAAAATTTTCTCGATATTTGAATTTTAAAACTCAAAACATCTGTTTATCTAGCGCCTTCATTGGCTTGATTTTGTTACTTTCATACGCTTAAATTCCGCTTTTTCTCTGCATGACCGAAAGTTAAAAGACCGATTATAGTTAAGCATCTTGACGACACCGTACGGACTAATTGCAAATACACTGATTTCCAATCGATCACAACGTACGTACGTTAAAGGCTTACGAGACTTTTTACCATTTGTGAGTGTCCTCGTCAGTCCTCTCGTACAGGGGAGGGTCCGATCTCGCTTGGGATTCGAACCCACGCTGTCGAGTTGGTAAGACCCGGCGCTCATGGGTCGATTTTCTAACCGGCCATACCGCTCGGCTGTTGCGGACTCCCTCTAAATCTAAATACTCATTTCGTGGTATTAAAAGGGAAGTTGCAGTGGAAAGTTGGAACAAAGTTGGACTTCGAGGCATCTAATATGGGTTCTGAAGGTGAAATCGAGCGCGTAAGTTGAATTTGAATGCTTTTAACAATGGCCGTACATAATGTTTATCTTTAAATTTTGTTTGAAATGAAGCTGCGAGAGGAAAATAAGCGACTGGAAAATCAGGTCCTTCAATTGAATGATGAACTAAAGAAAACGGCCAGAGACCTCTCAACGGTATGAAACGTTGTGTGATTTTCCGTAAATTTCCTATCGTTCACAAGTATTCGATTAAACTTACAGATGCACCTGGAGAAGAAATCCATTGAAGAAAAATATAAAAAGAACAAAGATGAATTATCATCAGTGAGGAACAGTAGGTATATTGCAATATTGTACATAAATCATATTGTTAAGGCAAACTAAGAAAACAAAATCTATTACGCAAACTCTTTTTACAACATAGAACTAAAGAAATCGCAAGACATCCAAGAAAATTTGCTCGACAAAATGGCGAAACAATCCGAGGAGCACCGTGTTGAGGTCGATCGATTGAATGAAGAAGTTAAGAATATTGGGAAAGACCTCTCAAAGGTGTGCAAAATAGTGTGATGTTCCGTAATTTTTCTCTTGTTATTAAGAATTCGATTAAATTTATAGATGAACTTGGAGAAGACATCAATTGAAGACAAACATAAAAAAAACGAAGATACATTATCATCAATGAAGAATGGTAGGTATATTGTAATATTAAACATAAATTATAAGACAAACAAAGAAAAACCGAATCTGTTACGCAAATTCTTTTTACAACGCAGAACTAAAGGATTCGCGAGACATCCAAGAACGTTTGCTCAACAAAATGGCCAAACAATCCCAGGAGCATCTTGTTGAGGTCGATCGATTGAATGATGATTTGAAGAAAATGGCCAAAGACCTCTCAAAGGTGTGAGATGTGTGTGATTTTCCGTAAATTTCCTCTCGTTATTAAGTACTCGATTAAACTTACAGATGGAACTGGAGAAGACATCAATTGAAGACAAACATAAAAAGAATGAAGATGCATTATCATCGATGAAGAACGGTAGGTATATTGTTATATTGTACATAAATCATAATATTAAGACAAGCAAAGAAAACATAATCTGTTACGCAAATTCTTTTTATTAACATAGAACTAAAGGAATTGCACGACATCCAACAAAGTTTGCTCAGTAAAATGGTCAAACAATCCGAGGAACATCGTGTTGAAGTCGATCGATTGAATGATGAACTAAAGAAAACGGCCAAAGACCTCTCAGCGGTATGAAACGTTGTGTGATTTTCCGTAAATTTTATATCGTTATTAAGTACTCGAATAAACTTACAGATGGACCAGGAGAAGAAATCCATTGAAGACAAACATAAAAAGAATGAAGATATATTATCGTCGATGAAAAACGGTAGGTATACTGTCATTTTGTACATAAATCATATTATTAAGACAAACAAAGAAAAAAAATTACGCAAATCCATTACGAAAATTCTTTTACAACATAGAACTAAAGGAATTGCAAGACATCCGAGAAAGTTTGTACAATAAAATGGTCAAACAATCCGAGGAGCACCGTGTTGACGTCGATCGATTGAAAGATGAACTAAAGAAAACGGCCAAAGACCTCTCAGCGGTATGAAACGTTGTGTGATTTTCCGTAAATTTCCTGTCATTATTAAGTATTCGATTAAACTTACAGATGGACAAGGAGAAGAAATCCATTGAAGAAAAACATAAAAAGAATGAAGATGTATTATCATCGATGAAAAACGGTAGGTATACTGTAATTTTGTACATAATACATATTATTAAGACAAACAAAGAAAAAAAATTACGCAAATCTATTACGCAAATTCTTTTACAACATAGAACTAAAGGAATTGCACGACATCCAACAAAGTTTGCTCAGGAAAATTGCCAAACAATCCGAGGAGCATCGTGTTGAGGTCGATCGATTGAATGATGCTTGGAAGAAAATGGCCAAAGACCTATCAGCGGTATGAAACGTGTGATTTTCCGTAAATTTCCTTTCTGTATTATGCACCGTATTTTTTCCGTGTTAACGACCCCCAAAAAAACCGTTTTTCAACCTGTTTCTTTCACTGCTTTGTTTTATGATCGAATTGAAAAGTTACTACTCGTGTATAACAACATCCTTAATCGGACTTTGATCATTTTTGAACTGAAAGGGGGTCGTTATTCATGGAAAAATGCGGTATTCGATTAATCTTACAGATGGAGCAGGAGAAGAAATCCATTGAAGACAAACATAAAATGAAGGAAGATGCATTATCATCAATGAAGGAAGGTAAGCATATTTGCTGGACACGTTCCAGGAACAATCCGCTATTGACAGATACATTGTTCTACGGAGAGATTTTCTAATTTAGTTTGATTGCATATTCATCAGACAACATAAGTATACACCCTTTTTACATAACTAGTCTGTATTTTTTATGATAAAAGAATAAGTAGAAAAAGGGTTTTTTTTGCAACGCAAAATTGAGCGTACAGATCTATGTACTTCATAATCTAAGGGTCAAATTTGGACCAAATTTCCGTGCATTGGGTGCATACATTCGCGCGTTGGTGCATCGCTAAATCAGGCGGCGTCCTCGCCGCTCGGTGTTTGCGATCTTCAGTGTTTGGCTGACACTTGGCTTTGATGCGCACTCGATGTAACCTGAACTCGGCGGCGTCTTGGCAGGTGCGACCTTCGGTGTGTTATGCCTCGATCACGCGCTGCTTGCTAGCATGGTGGGGACATAATCGTTGGTCGATGTAATACAGAACAAAAATAAACAATTGTAACGAGGCGGTTATCCAATCGGGCGCGAAGGTAAGCCCGACCGAGTGCGTCGTCGTTCGTCACGCGAGAATCTTCGCCGGATTTGGAGGTCCGTCGGTTTTGGTATCAACGCGTTCAGTCCGGGCTGTGAAGTGCCAACACAGGAGAAAACAACGTGTGATACCACAACCTAAAGTTAAAGTAAGCCGAGAACCCGGTCCGCAGCGTGACGTGCCGCTAACGGAGAGGTGTTCTAGCGAGATATCCTTAACTCCTTTTGGACGAGGAGTTTGGAGAGGACCACGCAGAAAGCAGGAACTTGTTGAATTTTCCAAAGTTCCGTCCGAGCCGTAACTTGCCGACGTCGGAGCGAAGCCTTTAGAATTTTGAAGAAATTAAACCTCGCAAAGGGTTCCTGTGAGCAATTTCCCAGTTGATGTTAGCACTGACTTACCTTCTAAGAGTGTCAAGTAATTTCTAGACCTGTTTTGGAATTATTTGTAAGAATTCATTCTTAGTCTTCGAGCTATTCTTCGTTTGTCGTCTGTTACAAAAATCAATTTCGGCCTCCCGCGGTAGGGTTTTCTCTTTATTTTTCACCTGCCCACCTCTGTCACTATTGTAGATCGTGACCATTTGACGCTAGTTCTAGTCCCCGGATCAACTTTGTGTGGCAAAACATATCGCTATCCTTGGTACAAGTTGCAATAGCCGTTAAAGTCCCGTTTGGGTAAATAAAACTTGCCAAAGTGCTTAATTTATAGATTTTCCAGGCTTCTAGCCGGTCAGCCTTCAAACAAACATTGCTTGACACATTCTAAAGTTCCCGAAGTCAAGTTACGCTTAGTAAAGACAAAGGTGTATGCTCAATTGTGCGTTGCTAAAACTTGCCTGTTTTTACAAATAATTTTTTTTTATAAATAATAGGAACATGTAGTAAAAATGCAATTTGTATTTTACATTTGTACAATAAATAAGCTACAAAAATAAATTTAAAAGACTGCATTTTGTAAATGTTTTATGGAGTTATAATAGAAAAACAATTTCTCCTTAAGTTGTATGCTCAATTTTGCGGCCGACTGTATATCCCATCATGCTTTTTCAAGTTGATTCGTAAAGTTTCGTGAATCTTTTCTTTCTATTTGTTTCCCAAGAGCTGGAAAAACTGTCATCTGTTCGAGATAACTTGAAGGCTGAATTAGTTAAGAATGAAGAGAAACATCTCTCTGAAATGAATCGTCGCATCGATGATTTGAGTCAAGCTTACATCTTAAAAAGTGAGCAGTCCGCTAAGCTTCAGGATACAGTGAACGCGGAAGATACATATCAAAAAAGACACCGTAAAAAATTAAGTAATAAATGTTGTTTTATTTTCCACCATTTAGCTCAAACAAAACATCACGAATGCACGGACGGCAGAAGAAGCAGTGAAGGCTATGTTGAACGCGGGAGTTAAGCTGCGGATAGACGGACGCAATATTCCACTGCAATAAAATAAATTAAAATTAAATTTGAATTTAACAGCTTATTTCATTGCTTTCGTGTATCGAGCTGGAAACATGAATTAATTTAATTTCGTCTCAATATTTCAATGATCAATACTTCGATGATGGTGGTTGAGCAACGAAAGTTTCATTGCAATTTTGTGACGACATTTCGGATTTGACAGTACCAACAATGTCGATTGTCTGAAGGATTATTGAAACAGCCGTTACATTTATTTGTAATACCTACTTCATGACGTTTTTTTGTTCGTGATGAAAAGGAATAGAATGTGTTTTTGCAGAAATTTCCAAAATTTGCATTTTTCAACTAATCAAATATATTTCTGGTGAACAAACGTAGTAAATAGTCATATTATCATTTCTATTTTAACATGTTATCGATGGTCGATTCAATAGAATTCAACTTCTGAGAAACAGGAACCATCGCGATATTAGTCTGCCAGCAACTAAAAAAAAAAGTTCCTTTTTTTATTCCAGAACAACATCATGAAATATTTTCTTGATATTAGAATTTTTCAAAACTCAAAACATCTGTTTATCTGGCACCTTCATTGGCTTGGTTTTGTTACTTTCAAACACATACCATCCGCTTTTTCAGTGCATAACCGAATGATAAAAGACCGATAGACACCTTGCCGTCGGATGACACCATATGGCCTCATTGCAAATAGATTGGTTTCCAATCGACCACAACGTATGTGAGATGTGCTGAATCTTCGTCCGTATGGCGTATTGTACTGAAAATGCTTTCAAGAATTTTTCGATTAGTACCACAAATACGACGATGCTGGGCTTTGAGCCTCTTCAACGAAGTTAATGTAATGCTTAATGCTTTGTCCTTTCACGACTGTTAAATGGCTCTATAGATGCACTAGAACTCCTTGGCGGCATAGACATAACGGCTTACGACAAACCGCGTGTTCGATGAACATCAAATGATAAAATATGAAAATGTGAAATGTTAAAAAAAAAACAGAAGTTTTCCAGAATTTCAAAACAAGTAGACGAAAGGGACAATGAGCTGCAGGTGCTGGACAAAGTAACCAACCGGAACGAGACTCGTGCAGCCGTCAAAGTGTTCATGTTCTCTGGCTATCAAAAGGGATGCTACTCCCAAAAACGCTTTCGGTTTTTCAAAAGTGGTGGCCATGGAAATGAACTCGTTTGCAGTTAAGTTTTAGAACATAAAAAAGCATACAATAAAGGATGGAAAAAGAGAAATGTGAAATTTTAATACTGTTCGCTCAGTGTGTCGGCTACACTAATACAATTTTTACTTCGTTATCACAATGATCACCAACGGCAAATTCACTGGACTGCTCAAATTTGGTGTTGGGACGCAGTTTGGCATAAAAGTGCCTATTTATGTTATGTCACTTTCGGTATATTCGGTTTTCGGTAGTTAAAACTAAAATACTAAAAAATTACAAATTTAAAGTCCATTCAATTGATTTCTATTAAAACCAAAAATCACGAATCACTTTCATCGTTATCATTTTGAGTTTTTTTTTTAGTTTTGAAATTACATGGTATCTTTTCCTAGCCTTTGCTGAAGTGTCATTTTTTTTCAAGAAAACCCAAGACTGGTTTATTTTCGGTTCATTCCCGTACACAAAGCACCTACGCCGCATGCGTATACCGCTTGGCCCGGGGATGAACATCAATTTGTTTATGAGACACCGGCTCGATTTAATTATGTTTAGTTGTCAGTAGTTTAGTAAGCATTCTACGATAAACATCACCATTTGTTTCAACTGGCTTGGGAGGAAATTCTGAAGCGTGCAGACACTGTAATGGAATTTGTTGAGGATTTTGTTTTTAAAGACGGAGACGATGACAACGACGACGATACCGATAAGGATAGCGACAACTGCAGTGAGGATGCCGATGCAAAAGGAGTAGAGGCAGATAATGAAGCTGAGGGCGAAGCAAAGTCGAACGCATCGGATCCGGCCAAACCAAACTGTGAGCAAAAGGATGACAAACAGGACAAAAACGCTTCCAGCTCAGATCCTGCCAAGGAAGCTAAACCGAAGGTAGAAGGATGTTAGTTTGATATTAAATTGGATGTTGATTGAGTGGAGTCTTAATTCACAGAAATCTAAAAAGGGTGGGACGAAAACACTGAAGAGTCTTATCGGTGTCGTACAGCGGCCTTTCGGTAAGTTATGCGCCATATGAGTGTTTATCTAAACAATTCTTCTTCTTCTTGGCATAACGACCTTGTTTGTTGAACATACATGCGCGTTAAAGGCTTACGAGACTTTTTACCATTTGTGAGTGGATAGTCAGTCCTCTCGTACAGGAGAGGGTCCGATCTCGCTTGGGATTCGAACCCACGCCGTCGAGGTGGTGAGCCCCGGCGGCGCTCATGGGTCGATTTTCTAACCGGCGCTGTCGCGGACTCCCTCTAAATCTAAATACTTATTTCGTGATATTTACAGGGTTGCAGTGGAAAGTTGGAGGAAAGTTGGACTTCGAGGCATCCAATATGGGTTCTGAATCCAAACCGAAAGATGATGAGAAAACCAATACGTCTATTGATGAAGGTGAAATTGAGCGTGTAAGTTGAATTTGAATGCTATTGACAATGGCCGAACTTAATTTTTATCTTTAAATTTTGTTTGAAATGAAGCTGCGAGTGGAAAAAAAGCGACTGGAAAATCAGATCCTTCAATTGAATGATGAACTAATGAAAAAGGCCAAAGACCTTTCAACGGTATGAAACATTGTGGAATTTCTCTAAATTTCCTATCGTTCTTAAGTATTCGATTAAACTTACAGATGCACCTGGAGAAGAAATCCATTGAAGAAAAATATAAAAAGAACAAACATGAATTATCATCAGTGAGGAACAGTAGGTATATTGCAATATTGTACATAAATCATATTGTTAAGGCAAACAAAGAAGACAAAATCTGTTATGCAGATTCTTTTTACAACATAGAACTTAAGAAATCGGAAGACATCCAAGAAAATTTGCTCGACAAAATGGCCAAACAATCCGAGGAGCATCGTGTTGAGGTCAATCGATTAAATGATGATTTGAAGAAAATGGCCAAAGACCTCTCAAAGGTGTGCAAAATAGTGTGAGGTTCCGTAATTTTTCTCTTGTTGTTAAGTATTCGATTAAACTTACAGATGGATTTGGAGAGGAAATCAATTGAAGACAAACATAAAAAGAACGAAGATGCATTATCAACAATGAAGAACGGTAGGTATATTAGCATTTTGTTCATAAATCATATTATTAAGACAAACAAAGAAAACAAAATATGTTATGCAAATTCTTTTTCAACATAGAACTTGAGAAATTGCAAGACATCCGAGAAAGTTTGCTCAACGAAATGGCCAAACAATCCGAGGAGCACCGTGTTGAGGTCGATCGATTGAATGATGAGTTGAAGAAAATGGCTGAAGACCTCTCAAAGGTGTGAGATGTTGTGTGATTTTCCGTAGATTTCCTCTCGTTATTGAGTACTCGATTAAACTTACAGATGGACCAGGAGAAGAAATCCATTGAAGACAAACATAAAAAGAGTGAAGATGCATTATCATCAATGAAGAATGGTAGATATATCGTCATATTGTATATTAGTCATATTACTAAGCCAAACAAAGAAAAAACAATTTTATTTATTACAACTTTTATCAATAACAACACAGAACTAAAGGATTCGCGAAACAATCGAGAAAGTTTGAGCCAAGAAATGTCCAAAAAATGTGAGGAGCAGCATGTTGAGATCAATCGTTTGACTGAGAAACTCGCAAAGGTACGTATCGTTGTGTGATCTTCATTCATTTTTTTCTCGTTTAATAAGTATTCAATTAAACTTACAGATGGATGTGGAGAAGAAATCCATTGAAGACATACGTAAAATGGAAGCAGATGCGTTGTCATCATTGAAGAAAAGTAAGTATATATTTAGACAGTTCTCAAGAGCGATTAACGTTATTAAAACCCGCAAAAGCGAAGTGAAATACCTAACCATAGTTATTGGACGAAAATATTGTTGGCCTTTAGCATAGAAATTTGTATTGTTCAAAGAGTATTTGAGAAGTTTTTTTGTACTCTCATTTTTGGTTACACGCCTTTTCGTCAATGTGCAAATATTTCTATGTTTTTCAAGAACTGGAAAACTTGTCACCTGTTCGAGACATCTTGAAATTGGAACTGATGAAGCAACTGAAGAAAAACCTGTCGGAATCAAATCAGTTGGAGGAAAATTGTAATGAAATAGAAAACCAGATAAGTAAGCTGAACGCTGACCAACAGAATGGAACGGATCAGTTTCTTCAGGTAATGTGAGGTAACATGCATGCGGTAACGAAACCCATTAATTTCTCACAGTCCATTTGAGAAATAGAATTCAATTTTCTAATCGTTTCGTTTATCTTACTACTTGTCTTATACCAAAAATATTAGAACATATTTAGCAATAGCAGAACTAACTGAACTTCATCCCCAATCCTCAACAAGCTAATTTTTAGTTTTTGTCGCAACCATAATCACCAAAATACATGAATTATGGTTCCAATTCTTTTCACTATACGTTAATTTGTAATATCGTTTGTAATATGTCACCCGTAGTTTCGGTAGTTTTTGTTTTGTCTGTTACTTTATAAGGAGGAGTCGTGAAATCCACCTAGGGATGTATACATGTTATTTAATATATTCGTATACATATTGTTCATTTATTCATTATTTCACGTATAGATGTTTTAATTGAATAATTGAATCAAGAACATGTGAGTGCTTTTCACCCCGCCGGTGCATTCTTAACCACTTTTCATTACATTTGACAAGACCAAAAGAAAAAAAACAATTAATAAACTCTCTTCTCTTAACCTAGCACCTCAAATGCATTCCGTTAATGCACGTTCAGTTGCTGGAAGAAATGAAAAATCACTACAATGCTGAGAAACAACTAGAGCTTGATAAGCTCAAATATGAAAAAGACACTTTGCAATCCAAGCTTAACACCAGTAACGCCAAAGTGGACGATTTGAGTCTCGCAATTGCGGTGTAAGTATGGGCTCCAGTGGAGTTAAATATTATAACGGAAGTTCAATAAAATATCTGTTTTGAAAATTTTAGATTTGAATCCATCGCCTCGACATCTGATTGAGTTTGTAAACGCATCTACGACGGATATCGCATATAAAGGGCTGTTTACATGTTTATTGTGTGGGCAGGATTCGTTCGGATCGATGGCTAAAATGCAGCTTCAAGCGGGAGGTACGTGAGATATGGCCAGTAGCGAGTTTTCACTTATGAGGGGACCCTTAGCTGTAAAATGATCGGGACCCTTTTACAATACCGTAAAATATGATGAATTTTCATCTATTTTGTATACTTTTCAACAAACCATTGTTGCCAATTACTTTTGTCCTTTTCTGCGGAATCCTCGATGGTTGGTTTTATAAATTTTGTTCAACAATTCTTATTTAATTACTAGTATTTTGAAAAGTTATGTTATTATTCCTCCCCATTCAAGAACCGCTGAAAGTACTTCTTTAAACACGCACCTCTTTTTTATAAGGTTTTTCACTTGGAATGGTGCGCAGTGTTTTTAATCAAATAAATGAAACTATTTAGATTTTTCAACGCATCAGTCCTATACTTGATATATTTTAAAACCATATTGTTTTGATACAAAAACATGCCTTTTTTCAATTGATTTGCTATACAAAATTTTTCTTTCGTTATACTTCAACTGTGATTATTAACCGGACTATCCTTACATCATTTCCTTATGGTTCTAAGCATTAATTTTTGTAGAATATATTAAAATTACCCTTTATTGTAAGATTGATCTCATTCCAACCTGTCGATGATTAACGAATGTTGACGAATTCTGTAGAATATTTGTCTATTTATAATTCTTGCGAACTCGGTCCTTGGAAGTTTGATTGTAAAAAAAAAAGTTTAGAAACGGGTAGAAAGAAGCAAATACAGAGCATTTTTCTTTCAAGGCGTTAGGAACATAGGTGATTAGAAAACGGGAACCTGAGTTGTGTTTGTACCAGGTCATTTCTGTATCAGAATAGAATTTCAAAACCTTGCCGGAAAAACGGTTGAGAATCTCTGATTTAGGATCGTATGTTACCATCTACCAACACTGATCTTGTTTTCTCCACGCATCAGGCCAACAGTTGTACAAACAAAGTATAAACTTCTTTAAATATTTTCTTCTTTCTGCATATTTCCAATAAACTTTAGACTAAAATAAATATCCCATGGCGTGATGTTTAAATAAATTTTGACCATTCCTAGTGTTACAACTGCCCCACTGTACCGTCAACGAAATTAGCGAACACGCCGTCGAACGGGAGAGCGTGAAACCGAAAACAAAACAAGAAAAAAAAACAAAATACCTTCGATCCGGGGGATCCCCGGACTAAACTGGTTACGAGCATTTTCGCAACATTTGGTCGCTGGACCACGCGCTCCGCGATCATAACGCGATCGCAGTGCTTAAGAAGTGTTCGTGCGGTTCGGATGTTGCTTGAATATGGCGAGCAAAGACGCTGGTCCGCGGGATGAGTCAGAGCTAGAAAGTGCATGGGATTTGCTAGACAACGATAGTGACATCGGCTCGGATGGAGCGGAAGAAGCCGAAGAGGGTGCTGTAATCAGTGACGATGGCGAGGGAGAAAGCCCGGAAAAAGATGGGAATGCTGACGCAATGGTCGCGGAAGAGCACACCGGGAACGATGGTGAAGCTGTGGAAGAGTCGAAGACGTCGAAGGAAAAAGTAATGTATTGTTTTGTTGCGAAAACAGTGCGTATGTAGGTCACATTTCACAAGTTTTGATTGGTGTTTTAGAAGAAGAAAAAAGGCAAAGCCGCCCGGGTGGTAAAGGGATTCAAGAAGTTTGTCGGAGGTGTGTTCCGACCGAGCGGTAGGTTGATGATTCAACACATACAAGTAGCATTGCGGTAGTGATACAAGCGCAGCTAGCCGTCGCTGGTTCGCAGCATATAAACAACGCTGTTTAATCGCGTTTTTTTTCTTCTACTTTTTCATCACATTTGGTGACACACTAGGTTCCAAGTTGAAGTGGGATGTGGACGCCAATGTGAGCCTGAGAGCAACGTATGATTCTAATGGAGCAGACTCCAGCGCAGAACCAGTGCCCAAGAAGGAACCGATTGTTGCCCCCCCGAAAAAACCACCGGCCGATCGATCGCCAAGAAAAAGTCAAAAACCAGTTGCCCGCCCCAAAAAACCCCCGGACGAGGAGGATGGAGAAATAGCCGGGCCTTCAATGTCGGTTGAGGACGCGAGACTAGCCGCTGTAAGTTATCGACTGGTAGTTAAGATGTCCTTGGAGAATATTTCTTATGTCGGTGAATCAGAATGGCATCTTTCTAAAGTGAATCAAACAAACAACAGATCAAAAATACGTTTAAATTGTATTAATATTGGCGATGAACGATTTTTTTCAATGATTACTACCGTTGTATCAGCTATACTGGCAATTCTCCCTTTATGTAGATGCGTAATGTCGATAAATTGTAATATACTACAATTATTTTTACTTTTATTTTGTTTCAGTTGACTGCAGAAAACGAGGAGCTGAGGCAGAGGTACCGCATATTATTGAATGTAAGTGAACAAGTCGAAATTGAAAGAGCTAGCGCATTATCAGTATTGTTTAGTAATTGTAGCCATTAGAGCGTTGGAATATTTTGCATTAACGTGCACGGCAATATTTGTTTTAAAGTAGACCCCTTAGGTTGCGGATGCTAAATGCTTGTGTAAAAATGTTTCCTTGTTAAAAAAAAATGAACATAAGCTTTTTGAGTAAATTTCACAAAAACTGAAATATTCCGTTTTATTGTTTTGCTTCACCCCGTTTTGAATCGTTTACGTAAAAAGCACCTTGATTACATCATTGTGGAATTTTGTTGATCTAATCTTCTAGATAAGGATCATGCGAGACTATTAATTATTTGCGAGAATTATTTCATTCCATTGTCGTTTGAAAAAATATTAATTGCATATGTTTGTTTGTAATTTTTTTTCAGATGCAAGAGAACTACCAGCGAACCCACGAGCCGATTTGCTTCTGTGCTTTCTACTCACACCTGTTAAGCAATTTGATATATGGATTAGGAGACTGAAGCATTACGATCATTTACCAATGTGTTTCAAGCACTGCCATCATAAAATACAAATTAAACTCATCCAGGAAGCAGCATAAACAGAAGCAGAATGTTGGGAATGGTAATTTGAAACACGAGAACGGTTTTGCAAAAGCGCATCGTTACTAGTCTTTTTTTTTGTTTTTTTGTTTTTTTTTTTATATTTTAGATGATAAATAACGGAGACTGACCCGGATGTGAAACGTAGTGACATTATTTTTAAGATTCACTTAAATTATCCCATTATTCACTGAAGGATAATTTTGAAAGCAGGGATATTATTATATATCTATAATATAAGCTTCAAAAAGATGCATTTGTATTTATATGTCATCAGAAGCAATGTGTAAAGTCGACTAACTTACGGGATGGTTACCGACGGTTGAACGTTGGCATAATTTATTATTTGATGAAATCACCGAGTACCTAGTGACAGACTATCATAATTGTTCTAATATAGTATTACAAGTTAACAAATACAAGTTGAATTTTTTTATAAATTGTTTCAATTGCATCAGTACTGTGGAAATGTTTTTGTTACACTATGTAACGTAGCAAGATCGAAATAAAAAAAAAAAACAACAGAAGCACCACCATATCTATGTTTAATGCTCAACCTGGTACAATCCGATCCAAGGAAGGAGGAAGCAAGTGTGATAAAGAAATGAATTTTCAGCCTATTAGATCGATGCGCAGAATCGGGAAGCCTAAATGGTCACGTTGAAAAAACCCAGTTGATATAAAAAGATCAAAACTAAATTGATAATGAATTGCTACGAAAACTAAATGTATTTTAGTATTTTAAAACAAAAGCTCATCAATGGCATCCGTTTTTGCTTGATTTCCTTACAGTGGAACTATTGCAAGATTTGAATGAAAATAGCGACCGAAAGACCGCGTGGGAATGTGATAGCGAGAAGAAAGTTGAAAGATATAAAAAATGGAACGCCAAGGGGATTCCCCCGGGCAATGCTAATTGTGTGGGTTTGCATAAGGCTTGGTGGTTCACAAGTTTAGCGGCGTCTCATCTGGTGGCAGTGGTCAAGAAGTGCTCGAGCTGTTCGGATAATGCAGCTGCAAGATGTCGGACGAAGGCCTTCAGCCGCAGGAAGAATTAACGCTGGAAGGTGCGTGGGTGTTTATAGACGACAATGGAAGTGATGTCTCGGAAGAGGTAGAAGAAGCCCAAGAAATGGTAGAAACAGATGAAGAGGGTAAAAAAAGTAGTGTATCTGGTGGAAGTGCTAATGATGATCCCGCGATCGAAGAGACTGCTGAAGAGAGTTCGGATCAGGAAGTGGATGAGCACAGCGAAGAGGACGATGATTCCGAGGGAGGTCAGGGCGAATCGAATAATGATTCAGAGGAAGAGCAGAATGTTGCAAATGTAGGAACATTCTATTAAATTCCAATAACAACGATATGAGGAAGTGTTAATTATTTTGCCTTGTAAATTTGCATTTTAGGTGAAGAAAAAAGGCAAAGCTGCGCGAGTTGTGAAGGGGCTCAAGAAACTCATGGGAGGTGTGTTCAAGCCAAGCGGTAAGTCACAACGTTTGACTTATGTTTGTATGTTGTATGATCGACTGATTGCATCACACCCAACACACATATGCTTATGTGGGTGTGTTTTGTTTTATTGCTTTCTGCCGTGTTATCACAAATGGTAGGAGCAAAGTTGAAGTTGGATGTGGACCTTAACTTGAATCTGAAGGCATCGTATGGAAAGCATCTAGCAACAAACACTTCAACGAAAACAGTTGCTTCCTCTAGCACGCGGACGAAAACACCGAAGAAAGATCATCATTCTAAACAAAATGTGGAGAAAACAGGAGTGACTAAATCGCAGCCAGCTGCCGGTCCGCAAAAAGCTCGGAAAAAATTGTTAAAAATTAAACGGAAGCCAGATGAAGTTACTCCTTCCAAACCAATGCCAAAGGAGCCGTGTATAACGAAACGATCGTCGTCGATAACTGACGTCCAACGTATTGCAAAAGTAAGTTGAGACATAACCTTACACTTAAGGTAACATAAACATAAACACGAACATCAACTCGAATAATCTATAGCCTTTATAAAATACGACGTTTCAGCTGATCGCAGAAAACGAACGACTGAGGCAAAGGAATCGCATATTAATTCATGTAAGTGAATTGTCTTGATCATTTTATGTTTTGAACTCCACCCGTAATCAAGGCATAAACATTTCTTGATTTGTGTAATGATGATAGAGGTATTGTTATGTTTTGGGTCTGATTTCGGGTAGTTCTTCTGTAAATTATATCGTAGAAAAATATGATCGATTATAACATTACTTACCTTCGAGAATGTTTCCCCACATACACTTCTTTGGTTACCATTTTGGATTTTCAGACAAACGATAATTTAACGCGAATATACCGAACGATAGGCTGCTGGAAATTCTTCTCGCTTCAGCTGAGGAAAATAATGTATAAATTTGGCGAATGAAATTTTCATCATAAACGACTGGTGAGTTGCTGCAGCGGCAATTTTCGGAAATAGAATTTATTTATCTAGTATTTATTATCTTTTTAAGGCACTACAATTGGTGGAGATGTTGTAGTTCTAACGGTATATTAAAATTACGAAAAATGCTGAAGTTTAAGACAGCAATTTGTTATAAAAATTACAACCAATGTGGCAAGTTTTGTTGGTGCTGACAATATTTTATACTTTGACGGATAACATTTTCCAGCAAAAAGTAGAAAAAAATATTAAATATATTTATTAGATAAAGAAATCCATAAAAATCGGTTGAAAAATCTTACAACCCTATATCGTAATCAAACGGTTGACACGACTTTTAACACGATCTACGAAAAGAACCATTTATTAAACTGATATTGGTATACCATGGTATGGGAGCTGTTTCGTAAACCAAAATGTTATATAAAACTTCAAGGTTGTTGGTAACATGGTGTTGTAACTCTTATATTTTGTTGGTAAGGGAGTGTAATCTTTGTTTCAAACTTAATTATGTTTTACAAGAAAAAGTACATTAACAAGTTTTTATGCAAATAAGATGCAACAAATACTTATGCAGCTTATTATCGCGCTGTCGCATAACGACACTTATTTCAGGCTAATAAAAAAGAAGCCAAGAAGCCAAAATTGTTTTTTTTTTCTATAAAATCGTAGATCTTTTTTCATTTTTATTCAACCACCCATAATTCCCCTCGCGTTTGGTTTATCTAGCTTTTATTTGTTCTGTTTGTTACTAAGAGAAGAGAATTATGAAAAAAGAAGAATGTGATGTACAAGAGCGGTAACTTGGAACTATATTGTGCATTGAAGCGTTCGGACATTAGACATTAAGACTTTAAGATGTTGAAAAGAATCTTTCGTACCCTTGGAATGAAAGCGCCGATTTTACAGATAGTGACAAAGAAACATCCTGCAAAGAGGGCCAAAACTTCAATTGAAAATTGATAAAGTAATGGAAATAAAAAAAAATCATGGATTGATCTTACCGGCTTAGTTTCAGGACAAATTTTATGATGCAACCCACAAGAAGTTTGATTAATAGTTATAGTAGTATAGCAATGAGACAGCAAATGTTTCCAGACAGGAGGAAAGAAGAAAAATCCATTCGATCAAATCAGGATGGATGAATGGATTTAAAAATAATAAAGTGCGTGTGCGATAGAGTAAATTGTGCAGTAGGAATGTTATTTTTATAGTACTTTTCTCATTGTATTATATAGTATTATCGGTGTACTTTCAATTTTTAATATAAATAAAATCAAAATGAACAAAACACAATTTTGTTTTAAAAGTGGCATGCTGAACTTTTCAGCTAAAAGAGAAACGTTAATGAATTTCATTTATCACAGAAAATATATTATTAACAAACGAGTGTGGTTGAGTCATACTCATGCATATAAGTGGTTTTGTTTTGTTCAAAACTTCGAACTAGCAATATTTATTTTGCCCAACGACGCTGTTTTTATGCTTCTTCCTGTATACTTGAAACACTATCAGGTGGAAAGGGGAAGTACCAGCAGCAAAGCGAAATGAATCGAGCAGTTGTTTTTGTGTAAAGAATCGTGATACTTCTTGTTTGACAAAACTAGAATTTTTTATGCTATTATTTACAACTGTACCCAAAATCCCCGTGTTTGGCCTTTCGAGCAAATGATAAATTTTGTTTACTACATAGAGAGGAATGAGAAACTAAAAAATAGGCAAAATGCGATAAGCAGATTCTGTAAACATTCTTATAGGCAGTTTCAGTTTTTAGTTTAACAACTTTCTTTGGCAGAGAAGGACCAGCCCCTGCTAGGGCCAAGAAATATTCAGATGGGAAAAAGCAATTCATGTTCTTTGAATGAAGAAACCGAGCTTTCGGTTAGTGCTAAAAAAACAGCTGGTAATGAAGAGGAGGAGGTTACAGAAGATAGTGTACAGAATTCAGATGACATACGAAACGTGGACAACGCTGGCGAGTGTGACGATGGAAACTCTTGCATGGTAAATCACTACAACAGAAAAGAAACGTATTCGATTTAACAGTTCGATTTCATATCATTGTCACACAGAGTAACGAAAACCCTGCTTGTTGCAGAGGGATGGACTGCATTTGTAGAATGCTAAAATTAGTGTGGAATGCAAGCGGTAAGTGTGAGAACTAGTCATAATATGTGAAGTGAGCGAAAGATTTATTGGTATGAAAAATTGAAAAAAAAACCAATTAGGTTCCAAACGAAATCACTTCTTATATCGTAACCTTTTGTATTCAAACACTGCAGGTGCTAAGCTGAAATGGAACTTTAATCTAAACATGAAGCTGAGTGTATCGAATGAATGGAGAAAAAGCAAGAAACGAAGATCAGCTGCTAGAAAAGAGCGAGCTGGCGACGGACCGGGTGGAAAAAAGGACAATGAGAAGTTAGAAATGGTGATGGATGAAAATGAAAGGGTAAAAGTTGCGTAAAAATACAAGTTTCCGATGGCCCCAATAAGCTCGCTTAAATTTCCAGGCCATGAGTGAAAATAAGAGGCTGCGTGATGAGGTAAACGACCTTTCTAAGGTAGGTAAACTGTTATCCTACAAATGTTTTGTTAGGAAAAGTGTATCATCAGACACATGTCCAAGATTTGAGGGAACAAATGAACGGACATGTGTCCATCGGTTTTTCTAATATTTCTAGACAGTTCAGCAACTTGCAGCATGCAAAGCCAACATCAATAAGATGGAAAAAGGTAAGAGTTCGGCGACTGATGAAGTACGGATCTGCTTTGAATTCCTGTTTAAAATTCAACACATGTTTTCCACAGAGCTGGAACAATTAAGAGAGCAAAGCAAACCATCGAGCTCGCAATCACAATCACAATCCTCCCAGCGTGTTGAAGACCTCAATCGCCTCCTATCAGAACTGGGGCAAGCTAGGATGGATGCAACACAGGTTCGAAACCATGGGATTCTTTCGTGATCCATTTTCGTCGTGAACTCGTATGGCTCACCCCGATTTCGATTTAATTTTCAGATGGAAGAGCAGCACAAACGTGATGTTGCAGCATTGTGCAATTTAAAGGAGGGTAAGGATGTCTAGCATACTGTTTGCGTGATTTTTGTTAGGATCCAGATTATTTGAAACCACATGACCTTTTTCTAAATTTCCAAGAACTGGCTGCATCGAAGAAATATCAAGAAAGCTTGGCTGAGGAGATGCTCGCCATGAAAGCATCTCATCAATGTGGAGTGACAAAAATGTTTGAAACCATAAAATCGGTCGAGCATGAGAAACGAAAAGTCAGCGAGGAGCTTCAATTGAAAATTGATAAGGTAATTAAAACACATGTACACGTTGACCCATGAAATTAACCGACGATTCATCTTTTCCGTTTGCCAGCTTCAGACTGAATTGGACGACGCAAACGAACAGAAAGCTGGTATGGAGAAGAGCAACGCTCAGCTGCGGCAAAAGTTCCATGATGTTGTTATCGAGAAAAATTTGTTGGAGCAGTACATTGATAAGAACATAGTGCGCGAACGAGAACAAACGCAAGGAACGGAGAAGTACGTGTACGATAGCGGTCAGTTGGTTGTTAGAAAAGCATTTATAATTTGACATGTTTTCATCTAATACTTTAGCACGTACATACTGGACGGAGGCACAGCAATGTACTCTTGCGCCATATGCAAGGAGCGGTTTACAAAATTCGCTTGTTGGCACACACACTGGATGAGCTGTTACATGCGCAAGCCTACATTGTCCAAAGCGGAGAAAATGTGATCGGAAATCGAATACAACCGTCTAAATTCTGAAATAAATAACATACTTTTGCAGATTGTAAATTGTCCTTTGGAACTAAAAATATAAAATATTATTATATTAACATATTTATCATAAGGATTCCCAAATTGCGAAGGGGGATTGGGATCAACCTCCAATCTTTTACAGTGACAGTAGAATGTAAGAATTTGTCATCATGGCACGAACCCAAAATGGCGGAATATTCAAGAGACGGGGAGCAGTTTGTTTTCCATCCTTTATTGTTGTGTGTGTGCTCATTCCGTGATTTTGTTGTGTGATCTTCATTAGCTGCTAAATACTAGTGTTAATGCTTTTTCACTGGTTTTCTGTTTTACGAACGCAACAATACACAATGATTTGTCTATCTGGCTACGCTTTTTTTGCTGCCCGGCACTCGGTCCGGCAGTTTACACTATACGATGGCCGCCGACAATGTGGCGTATATGTATATATAGATTTATATATATATATATATACTATCATACAAAATTAAACCTTTCGGCCGATCGCACTTGTGACGGTCAATTGCAACCCTTGAAACCCGTCCGTGCATCGCTTTTCCTACCCGCTCTCGTGGGAGGACTCTGATGTTGATCGTTATCGGTATTGGGTGGGGGGGGGAAAGGGAGAGTACAATAGTTTCCGTATATAAAATATAAATAGATTTCATCCGAACATGATATCAGCTGCAATACATTGCCACCGGTATGATTCGTGTGATGTTGTATGTTCTGTATCGTATTGGATTTTCATTTGTTCAGAAAAGCTGTTCAGCCGGCATTCGTACATTTGGCATTTTATCTTTTTGTCATTTCTCCTGTTCGATAATGCATTGTTTCCATGGTTTCCATGATCTACGGTTTGACACGAGTGACAGAAAAACTTTGCTGCTTTTGTCAACGTTCGTACTTCATTTGCAGTTAAGCATGGCATGGATCAACATCGGCTGCCTCTAAACAGTGTCCGCATGGCCTACTTAGCGCTACTCTAGCGGTTGGTGCACTACAACTCTAATCCCTTCCAGCGTGCGTGGCTGCTACTATCTGCCAAAATTATATTTGATGAACGCTTTGACATTCTGTTTTCATTTTATTATGTGTAGTTTCGTGTGTTGTCATGTTTGAGCTGTTGCTTTAGCCATTGTTCGGTGTAAGTTTCTTTTTGGTTTGTTAAAAAAAAACAAGCTCTAGTTGTATGATTGCCTTGCATTCCTAATTTCTTTTTACGACACTAATTTATTTAATTCTCTGTTTTTTCGGTAGCACTTCATTCTTTATTTTCTCGTTTTTTACAACCAGCCCTCGTTTAGGGGGCCTTTTTTGTCACCCTTTCACACCTTTAAATTGTTTGGATTATTTTCTTTGCTGTGTTTAACTGATAACAGTTCGTTTGGAAATAAATAAACAAAAAAACTCTTTTGAAAAGCCTTACAAAAAATGTGAAGGACAGCGTTCATTTCATTGGTTATTTGGGAAAAAATACTGGCCCATTCACTTTTCCAAAGTTGATGGTTAAAATAAAAAAAGGTATAATGGATGGGAGGGTGCTGATGTGAATTAATATAAGACAGGTTTATTTTTTATTACTTGAAATTATCTGGATTCATGAAAATATGTGGCCATTTTTCTGTGTGTTTAAAAACGAAAGTACAAACACCAAAAAGTTTGTTTGTTGCTGATAAATTGTGTTGAAAATTCTTGTCCTTCTTGCATTTTCTCAATATTTGACAAATGTTGGTGCTTGGGTGCGTTTCAATATCAAATAGCAACGTTACAATGTGCCCTTGTGTGGTGATAAGAAAATGTGCCGATATGCCGAAGCAGACAGCCTGGCTCGTTTTTTTTTAGTGATTCTTTGTTGTATGTTGGTATTGTGCGGAATGGATTCGATGGTGTACAGAAGATTTGATTTTTATCTGATCTTATAAGAATGGTGCAAAAAACACTTATATCGGTAAAACATTTGCACGTCTTAATGGGCATTTTGTATAGATTGAACAACATACACAAGACGTTGAAAAGATTTAAATTTGGCACAATCGTTTGTTTGTCAGATGTGTTTTTTATGTTTATACATATTTTTTGCTGTGCTGGGCATTTGGTTTTGTAAAGGTATTGACTTATTGGGTTTGCTGTCCTTCATTCCACCGGCACTGGCTAAGTTACAGGGGCCAACATTCTTCATAAGAGTTCCAGGGGCTCTTGCGGGGAGGAGGTTTCATTTAATTTACACATAATTGTATTTAAATATGTTCTAGGTGCGTGGATAGATAATGTCATGCTGTTGTTTAGCTTGTATCGGTACAGTGGTTATGTAAGGTAATATCTCTATATATCTAACGTTTCTCCAGCAATAGAAAAATGGGCAAAATTGGCACAACTTTCACATTGAAAAATTCCTGTATTCTGGTTTATTTTGGTTTCTGGTTCTGTAGGCTGCCATTGCTCGATCGCCATCTCCATCTTCCCTGCTTAAATGATCAGGGTAATTGGGGCATGTACTGTTTTGCTGACGCTTGACATTGGATGTGAGTGTGTATGAAGGGTTTGAACGATATAAGAGGTTTTGTTTTGCAAAATCATTCACATGTCCCGTTTTATATCGGATTATTGATTAACGTGCTAATATGCAACTTAAACGTACGAAAAACAAAACCACGTTTTCTCTACTCAGCCTACATGCCTCTTTCCTTGTCTAGTATTTATAACTTTTCTTACATATTATTAATGAATAGTGTTGATCACTTCGCTTTATCAAAGTCTCTTCCACTTTAAATTGTCTATGAATATGTGTATATAAAAAACTACCTCGACTAACATTTTATCATTTGTTGCTCCTTTGTTTAAGTGTTTTTTTTTCTCTCTCTCAAACGTGCTACATTCCGTGATGCTACTTTTATTCGCACAATGTTAATTTCTTTAATTTGCCATCGATTGTTTTTTGTTGATGTACATGTATTGTTTGGCGTAGCACGCAGTATTTCCTGTAAATACTGTTATGTTGTTTCTTTCTAACCGTTGGCTAAACGCCGAATGTTGGTTTTATCATGTTGTATTTTTCTTGTCTTCTTTTACGTTTCCCTCCTGTCATCATTTTCCCCTCTGCTGAGCAGCTTCTTCAGGTCTATGTATTTGCATGAATCGCATAGTTTTGTAAATGTGTATATATTCAATTTTAATATTATTAATTTAACTTATCATTTTCACTACTCCTCGCGTAGCTGGCTGTCCATTATAATTTATCTTTACTTCCATCGCATTTGCTCCATTAACCGTGGCCTCGGTGATTCTACTGCCCTCAACTTTCCTCCCGTTACCCAATATTTTTTTCTAGACTTCATACAATAAGTATAAAATATTACTTATGTAAATTAAATGTAAAGCTTCCACAGTCATGAAGGTGTAAATCATGATGCACTCAAACGTACCCCACCCAAATGGGTTAAAATTTGTTCCATTTGTTTTTTTTTTTATTCTTAGCGTCGCAGTGATAAGGTGCACGTTGTTTATTTTGCCGCTTTTGAACATGTTTTTATTGAGATTTGCTATTTGTACATCTTTCTTTTCTATCACTGAACGCGACGCTCAAATCCACAATTATTCCCAATCATGTAATTATTCTAAAAGATTTAACTTTGCGGAATAGTGCTGGGATGTTCTTCGGGTGAAATGTTGCGACTCGGTCGGAACATTTCCGCTCCGGAGGTGAAACGTGGAAAACACGGGGAGAAATATGGCGTGAAAACAATGCGGCACGCGTCTTATCGATCGCTTCAAGCTGGAGTTGTGATGCATTGTATTGCATGGATTAAATCATTTCAACCATATCATTACTCACGGTGGGTCAGTTGTTGCACCGTATAAAGGGTTTGTATCAATGCCTCTGCTTATCTTTTTCTCAGTTTTTTTTTCGGAAAAAAACAATCAAACTTTGTCAACTGGAAAATTGAGGTGTTTTCGTTCTTCGTCAAACAATTGCTTTGTTTCGTGAAACCTTGTAATGCCGCTATCATATGTGTTTCTTGTCGATACTTCGATGAAAACAATCATAACGAGATGAAGTACAAGAGGGTGAAAAAAAATCAAAGCATGTGTGTCTGTACAAAATAGTTTAAAAAAGTAAAACTCGTGGTTAAAACTGAAATTATAACTGCTTATTTATTTCTAGTAGAATAAAACATACGATTACAATTATAATTTGCAAGAAAAACAAATCGTTTCATGAAAACATAAAGCATTTTGCGTGTTGCAAGCATCAGGTGACAAGGCAGATACGCTAACACACACAAGAACGTTAAAAACATTTTTTTTTACTTAACTTTACTAGGCTTATTGCCTTCTATGACACTGACAATAATTGAACCAATTAATTTTCGATACTAATTGAAGTATTATAGTTGAAAAATAATCTATAAAATTACTAACCAATTTATAAATCGATCAATCAACCAACTACTTGTCGATGTTAGTTTAACATTTTTGTTCTCCAATTTCCCTCACTTTAAACTACCGGGAGAGGATAAAATTACTCTTTTCTCTCTTAATGACAGGGTTGATCATATTCCTAACAGTTATTATGTATAGCTCATGGTTGAATTGTTCTTGACTTTGAGTCATACGACTGCATTTATGAGCTACACTATTTCTCATTACAAAAGTATATTATTACTAGCTGGGTCTAATTCTTCGCTACAGTAATTGATGACATGTCCAACCGCTTCTACTTTTGCCATTATACAAATGATCACTTCGATTCTTATATGCAAATACACATGGTGGACTAACCTTTAGAATTTAATGTCATTTGTGTTGCTGTTTTGTTTCGTTTGCGTAGCATAAAGAAAGGGCCATTATAAAACAAACATTGATAAAAAGGATCTAGCTGTTTTGTTTTTACTTTAAGAAAACACCTTCTCACTGGTTCAATAGTGTTAATACAAAAATGAAGAAAGGTTAAATTGAAAAAGATAAAGTATTCATTAAACCATTACTTAATAAAAAAATCTTTATCTCAATTCTTTAAGGACAATGACATGAACATTTTAAACGTATATTGGAGAAAACTTTAAAGAGATATATTGTGGCATAATGGGACGAAAAGTTTTACAATTTTTCCTAGCAATACATTAGAGCATTTCTTATGGAAATTGAATTTGATGTATAAGCAGATATGATTAACTTAAATACCAACGGGTTTGCACCAAGTCATAAAACCAAATCAATTTAGCGGCGTATGGCTTGGTTATCATGGTATGAGGTTGTGGATCGGCTATATGCAATATATAACTTTTCGTTCCGTACATCGACCAAACGTGATGTATATCGATGGGTGAGAACATTATCCCATAGTAAATAAGGAAGAAAAAATGAAGCTGAAAACTGAGCCAATATTGAAAGCAAAACCTAACACACATAAAGGGACGTGGTTTAGCCATACTCGATTTTTTGTTTACGGGTACGGGCAGATGTTTACTTCGCTTTTTTTTGCCACATACGATCACCGGTCAGCTGGATTTGTGTGATGGTTGATGGTTTTTCTTATGTTTCTGATTTGCTACTAAACTTTATTGTTATTGAACGTTGCACTTCTGTTGGTTTCTTCATTTCTCGCTTGGAACAGTAGTAGATGGAAAGGAAAAGCATTTTTCACACTTTGCTCGGCCGATGATTTTGGGGGCATTTGCATTTGGTACGAAAACCATGTTTTGCTTTCGTAGTATCTGCATCATTCAATTGCACAAACGTATGTTATGTTTACGATGCTTCGGTGCAGGGAAGGGGACAATTTGAACCCTAACTTTAGCGAAGGGTCCATGGATGGGCCATAAGATTGGTTGTAAGCATCCACGGAAGTAAAATGGTTTCGAAAATCGAGAGCATTTGATTATATTAGGGGTTTTTCTAAGCGCTCGCAACAATTATGCTCTTTAAATCATGTTTAAATTTCAGTGATGATTGAAATATCATGGTTTGGGTTAAGGGAGGTGAATCTAGAAGGTGGACTTCTTGGAAAATCATCAATTTATCTAGAGGATTCAGTCATTTTGCTGAACATTTAACATTTTTTCTAGCCCATTGTGTCCAATAAAAATATGTATGTACGGAAGTGAGTGTTGGATTTAAGAGCACTTCAACGATTCAGGGAACAAGTTCTGGAAATATATATTCACAAACTTCGCCATAATTATTCCACCTGACCTGGGGGAAGGTATTTCTAGAAGATCTCATAAGACAGGTCAGGGCTATCAGCCCTCCAATGCTTGAGGCTTGGTAGGGTGAGTTAAAAAATATGAAGGGCATTAATAGTTTCTTCTAAATTCCATAAATATATTTTTCATTCCTTCTTAATTATGCTTCTTTCTTCCTGTTGCGCCTGTGATCTTTCATTCTTGCGTTTGTACCGTATCACTGTAAATCAACCACTTTATCAACCATGATGTACGGTTGCAGCATGTTCACTGCCCACTTGTAGATGTACGCAGAGACATTGCAAAGCAGTAATTTTCAAATGGTTTAGCAAAGCAAAGCATAACTCCGAACATTAATTGCTATCTATGCATCCAAGATAGACTGTGTTCGGTTCAAATGTATCATAGTTCCTTCACATATGATTTCACCTCTTTTCATACTGTCGACTTGTTACTCACGTACTCTCGTTTTTTCATCTCTTCTACGTTATGAAGATTCGCTTACATTCTGCTTTCTTTCCAGTTTTTGTTTGTTTGTTTGTTTGTTTGTTTTTGTTTTTGTTTCCATCTACCACTAAAATCACAGCCCTTTATGCGTTTTTAGTGAAAAAACGAAATCAATGTAAAAATTCATCACATGTCTTACTAATAACCATCATTTTATGAGTGTCTTTATTCCATCGTGGTCGTAAATGATCCTTACACGGGGACAATATGTTCAAGCATTTGCGATTCCTCCACTCCCTCTTTCTCTTTCTCTTTCTCTCTCTCTCTCTCTCTCTCTCTCTCTCTCTCTTTCTCTCTCTCTCTCTCTCTCTCTCTCTCTCTCATTTCGTGATCAACAAAATTGATCGTCAGAATATCAGATGCGAAAGACGGGTAAATGAATAAGAAACGAGGACAAGAGGAAAGCAAACAAGTTGAAAATAGAAAATCATCACAATTTCAAATGCACGAAAAGTTTCTTTATTTACCTTTCAGTGTTACGGTTAATGCAAGTAAATTAAAAATATAAACGAAATATCGAATAATCCTTTCCAGTGCGTACTATACGTTAAGAACGAATGCAAAGTGATTTGTTATACCATAAAAACTAACTAGTTCAAGTATGTTTTAAACAAAATTTAATAAAAAAAAGTTCGTACAGTAAAATGTCACGAATCCTGTTTTGCAGGGAGGCGTACTTTATCATATCGAATAAATGAGAGAATAAAGATGCATAAATAATTGCACGTTTTGTCTTTTAATGAGTCGCATCGTTCTACAATCAAGCTTTATAGCTCTTTGCTGCGTTAATCATGTTGTTTTTGTTCACTATCAGTGTCGATGTCACACTTGTCACTACTGTACACAGGTTTTTTTATCTTTTACCTTCACTTTTCATAAAACAAAAATTACTAGTGTACGAAACTTTCCTTCCTTTCCGGGGTTGTGATGTTGTGTAAATGTGATGGATGATACTGTTTTTTAATTTTTTCTTTGGTTATTGATCCCTTAGTAGATTAATTTAACATTTTATTGTTGTCTTTCACCCATTGTCCATGAGTTGCAATCTCACTAGCTCCCTTTACCTAGTTCTAACGCCTTTTTTCCGATATCGTACGCTACTACCTTACTAGTTTTCGATTTATCTAGTTCTCCTTTTGTTTTTTTTTAAACCACCATTTTTTTAATCAACATTTTGCAACCATTTCCGCTCCAGCTCGATCCAGTTTTTATGTCCCGCTCCATTGAAATCGCTTCCTTAACCCTAGAAATCTTACACCGTAATGAGATTTTGCTTGTGTTTTGCAAATCGAGATGCAAACATCGTACACCGCACATCACATGCCGTGTGTTTGTTCTAATCTGTTTGTTGTAGTTTTATACTTGTAACGTTTAATAATCTTAACATTTAGATTGTTTCTATGCTTATCTAATCTGTAGCCTTGTTCACGCCACTGTAACTTCTTCGCATCGTTCGGCTCACCGTCTACCGTCTATTTCTTACTTTGCATTGTTTAATGTTGTCATACATGATTTTGTTCTGCTAATCCCAAGACACGCACACACATCTACCAACAGTTGTGATCATACAAAATAAAAAAGAATTGTATCAATATGAAAAATCGTTTTCCCGCCCCGCCACTTACATTCATCCGTACGCTATTGCTTGACGTTTTTTTAAGTTTGTTACTTGTTTGTTCCAGCAATGTGTTCATTGGATTGTGAGTGTGTGTATTGTTTTCATTAATGTAAGTTAATTTTTCTGTAACATCCATCGTTCGGTGCATTACGACGTCTAAGGTGTCTTTCGAAGAAATGTTCTTTATACCTCGATCGTGCAGTGGGCTCGATTTTCTCGGGCAAAAACACGTACAAAAAGATTGAATGAGCTGCTGAGTGGACCTACTATCGACACCATGTGATCGGATACGTTCCGATCAAGATCATATCGTTGGAAGTTTTCGCTTCCCCTACGCTTACTGTGTAATGTAACATTGAACAATTTTAAATATAATTTCGACGTTACGCTTCCTTTGCAGACAGGAAGTAAAGCTCTTAATCTTGATTGACGTGATTGGTTCTTCTCTCTGCCTGTCACACCGTGAGCTCCATCCGATCGATCCGTTTCCATGCCAACGCACCGGCGTTGTTCAGCAGCATCTTCGAGCTTTCTCAAGGATTGGAAGGCGTAGCATGCGGATTTAATGATGGGATGGGTTTATGTACGATCGTGGCTACAAAACTGGTGCCTCTTAGGAAACAACAAATAGCAATAATTTTAACCTACATGTAAGGTGATCGATTGGATGCATAAGTGTGAGTGTGTGTTTGTGTTTAGGTGCGTATAATTCAAGGGCAACGCATAATGTTACTGCTTATAAGGTGTATTGCTTTTCGATAAGTTCTTTCGTGTGCTTGTGGGTCCTTTTCGAGCTCGTTTTCCATTTCATTCCCTGGGAAGAGCTGCATGGGGCATACAATCATCTGCACCAGCCAGATCGGGATGATTCAATCGTTATTCTTTTCAGATTGAGATTGTCAGACTAATTTATTCTCCGCCTATCTCTTCGCTATTGCACCAGAAATAGTTGACTTTAAACTTAGTTAGTCGTTTATCGTTAGTCAGCCGTGTAGGAGTTATATCATTGGCACGCCGTCGGAAAATGAATAATATTCAAAACGGTTGTTCCTTATTGCAAGTCCAAATACAACGCTGCTGTCAGCTTCTCCAAGCCTGATATTTGATGCGTTTACCAAAACCGAGCCGATATGTGACCGTGATGTGTTAGAAGAGGGATAAGGATATTTATGCGCGCTACGTGTATGTGGTAAAACTATAAAAATGGGATAGGATAGGAGCTGATATAAATCCGGCCGGATTAAGATATGATGAATGGGTTTAGTTGCTTGCTTTTTTTTTCTTCGTGTAAAGTTTTATTAATGTTATTTTCCATTTGTGTACAAGAGATTATAAAATAGGTATTCCGTTTGTGTAGGGATTGAATAAAACGTGGATATGAGCCATTGATTATGCACTAAGTTGACGCGGGGTCGTTGCCCGCGGATGTTTGCATCATTTATATATATGTATATGTGTGTGTTTTTTTTTCTTCGTCCGTCTAGATGATTATTTAAATTGGATAGCACAAGGCATAAGACTTCTAGTTTCAAGGTTACAACATTAAATAAATTCGTTCACTACTTTCTTGAGCCATTTATCGGGAGTTACGGGAATAGGGGCGTGCAAACACATCGGTATATAAATTCATAAATTTCAATCTAGTCCAACACTAATCTTAAATATGCCCTTTGTTTGTTTATTTTATTTTCTGCTTTGTTTTTCATCTACCTTTCCGCGAAGCACTAGTCCGGCACCTCGCCCGGTGTACGACGGACAGGCGCATGCCGTCGGAACGTTCCGCTAATAATTTAATAGTGTTGCCTACCGTCGCACGTAGTCGTCAGGCTACGGTTTCAGTAGCGCAAAATTTAACCCTGTTTTCCAGACATCGAAAATTCGACAGGATCCGGCCCTGAATGATTGTTTTAACGATTGCTAACCTCTTTTCCTTTCCTTTATTTCTCTTTATCTCTCTCTCTCTCTCTCTCTCTCTCTCTCTCTTTCTCTTTCTCTCTCGCTCTGGTGTAAGAAAACGATGCCTCATCCTCCGAATGGTTTTATTATCATCCAGAAAATGACCTCATACATAGGCGAATTGCTTTCTTACGTATCGCGAATGCATTATGACGTGTGTTATAATTTACTGAAGAATTTAAAATTCAATACCACTACGTCTTTATCGCACAAGATCGTGAACATGCCTGACTAAAGTGATGTAATTGCGTGATTTTTAACTACTTTTGATAAAGACCGAGTCGAATCCTAACGATAAAAACAGTAAACATAATCTATAAAAAAAAAACATTAAACAAAGTGTTTAAACCAATGTCGGGGAATCAAATTTTTTCCTAACTCTTTTACTTCCTTCCAATTCTTCTCTGCAAGCTAGCTTCTTTCGGGGAGATGGAAAGCGATGATCGTGTGATCGGTCGATTAGGATGTTTGAAAGGATCATCACCACCGTCCTTAGAGTTTACAGGCTATTTCTATTTATCTTTTATTTTTGGCACTTACGTTTCATTTAAGTATTTTTCTTTTTTAAGAGAAAAGCCTCACTTTTCGCTTGCTTTACCATTCCTCGCTTCCCTATTTCCTCTGTTTGCGCTCTAACGCTGTCCCGAATACTACCTGCCCGTGTAAACGAACCTGTAACGCTAGACTAGCTAGGTGATTTCAGGACCGTTTACTTTTCATTCCCACCGTAAGACAGTCGGGCGAAAACAGAAAGATTAAGCCGAAAAACAATCCTATCGCGCAACCAGTAGCGCCGTCTAGTGTTTTGATTAACTACCATTTAATTTATTGCAGTCATTAAATAATGAACGATTATCTACGCGTGACTAATCCGTTTGTCGGGTGTCCATCGAAAAGAGAGCATCATTAAATCAAGTGATGAGTTGCGTTAAGCGTGAGTGAACATATTCTACTATCCTTGTGGCATACCTAAGGCATGCGCAGCGATAAAACAAAGAAAGAAGTTTAGATGCTTATAACACATTCATAGTTTTGCATGCATTCCCGTTCCTTTTTCCATGAAGTTACACAAATATAACTTTAACAATCTTTAGAACATTGCAAATGTCTTTTTGTCTCTTACACGTTAAACGATAAACTAGTATGCAATTAAAAAAATAACAAATTAAAATGATCTCAAAAGCTAATCCGTATCAGTATTGGGCATTTTTGTCTCGTTCTAATCCACTTAGTTGTACTAATTTCATCCTAATTTTTGCTTGCAATTCTTTTAACCCGCCCCTCCAGCCAAAAACCTTTCGGATTGGTTCCTTCGCATCCGTTTACGTCTTTAGAAGTATCAGATTCCAGTATGTTTTTTTGTCGGTGCCAGTTTTTGCTTCGCAATATGGAACGCCGTAAAATTGTCCACCTCTTTGCTTGGTGGCACGTTTTTGTTTTCCTCTACCGACACGGGGGGGCGGCGGTTTTTACCTTTCTTTTTGTTTGAACACCCCTTTCCACATACACACATACGTAAGCACAGGATATGTTTCTATTATATGCATTAGTTTTGCTTTCCTGTCTCATTTTAGTTTTATTTAGTTTTTGCTTTAATTGAGCAAATGCCACTTTCACGGGTTTCCAAACGGTGGGAAGTTTTTTTTTTGTTTTTCATTTTCCCTTCCCAACCATTCACATCTGGATTTTATCGTATACTTCTGCATTTTCCGTCTGCTGTTGTGTTTTGTTTTGTTTTTTTTTTAAACTTTTTGTATTCAAAACCTTCCATCCATTCATGTTCTTTGCAGTACCAGTAGATTGACTACGCGTTTGAAACGCATTCCCGTTTTCGTGGCCAACTTTGCGACAGTTTGACATGCAGCCTGCATCCCTTCGCGTTGTACGATCGAACAGAACCATCTCTTCTTTCCTATCATTTGTTGTTGTTTTTTTTCATCCTATTTGTTTGTTCTGCTGTCCCTGTACTCTACGTGAACCCTTCCTATTGGTTTTGCTGCTACATACACAAGCAGTCACACGCACACATGCATCGGTTTTTTTTTTTTATATCCTAATGTTTCCACAATGGCCACGCAAACAAGCGCATTGTACCCTCCGAAACAGAAGATAAAGCGCGTGTGTTAAAGTTTTCTACGCCTGCTAGTATGCCTAACAACTATGCTACGAACGATCGTTTTCCCGACGTATCCAACCACGTTTCGCGACGGGTGGGAAGTTTTGTTTTTATTTGGAAACCAATCCCGGAAATCTCATCTGTTTTAGTTTTAGTATATTTTTGTTTGTTTGTTTGTTTTGTTTTAGGTGGCCCCCTTCCTGTGGACCGTCTGACCCATTGCATGGTTGGTCACCGAAGCCACCACACATCCCCCTGTCCTGTATTGCCTGTGACTTATGCTAATAGAAAAACGTTACAAAAAACAAAAATAAAACCGTGAAAAACGAAAGGAAAATAAGGGGGGGAAAACACGAAGCCCGGTCAAAGCTTGTTTAAAAACAAAAACATACGATCAGTTACGCGTTAGGACGAAAAAAAAGGTGTATACGCTCATTTCTTCTCCATTTTCAGCAAGTCGGGTGTTGATGTGGGAGGTGTTTTTTTTCTGTATGTGTGTATTCCTTATCGGCTGTAGGATCCTTTCCTACAGCTCCGATTCCGTGGGATGCGAGATTTGTTTCCCCTACCCCAGCAGGAATAGATCCAAGACGGTGGTCAGCACTGTTATGTAGTCCCGTTCCGATGCGATTTAGATTTATGTGTTCAATTTCAATATTGTATGGCGGTGAGGTTTCGATCCGGTGACGGTTGGCACGAGGTTGCTGTTCACCTCCCGGCTGCTGCTGCTGCTGCTGCGAGTCCACATTATTTCCGGTCCAGGTTCAGACCGTACCGGAGATAGGGGAAGGCGGCTACCGGACCGACGGTGGCCGGAGCCATCCCACCGTAGCCGATGGTGGCCGGCCGGGGGGCACCGGCTGCGGCGGCGGCGGCCGCGGCCGCTGCTGCCGCTGCCACTGCGTTGCCGTTGCGCACGCTGGCGGCTGCCGCCACCGCCGCCATGCTGGATGCCGCGGTCATCGGGCGCAGGATGCTGCTGGTGCTGGTGCCGTTGTTGCTTCCGCCGCCGCCGAGCCCTGCGCCACCGTTGCTACCAACCTCACCACCACTTCTAAAGCTGAGAGGGAGAAGAGAGCGAAAGTTTTAATGGATCGGCGCTTTCACGATGTGATTCGGGGTGATGTAGTGATAGCCCGGGATTGGCATTCCGGCAGTTTCCATGGAAATTCTGAAAGTAGAACGTTTTGAACAAAAGGGACGTACGCGGTGTGGTGATTGTATGCGTGAATGTGCGTGGGCGCGTGTATGTGTGTGTGTGCGCGAGGATGGTTGGGATAGAAATTTGAGTGGGGACAATGTAGTTTGTGGTTTGTTTTCAATTTCGAATGGACCGAATGGGGATATAGGGTATAAATTTGATTGGGTTTTTCGATCAGGAGAGGATGATGGGGACGGGGCCAAGATCGAGCCACAAATGTCGATCGTAAACGATGACAGTTCGATGAAGGGCCATACATGAATGTAAACGTACAATGGATACACAGGGATACAAGCGAAGAACGGGAAAAAGGATAACAGATCAAAAGAGTAAGAGAGAAAGAGAGAAAGAGAATAGAAAGAAGAGAGAAAAAGAGAGAGAGAGAAAAAAAAAAGATATATTTATTCATATTACAATCATTTTCGCATATAAAAATCACAGGTGTCCACCACACAACAGACAAAACCACTGAATGCAAATCAGTTGTACGGAATAATGAAAACTAGTACGCTCTTCATACTTTTCATTACACTATAGTTGAATGCCGTGTACGTGTGTATGTGTACAAGTGTGTGTGTGTGTGTGTGTGTGTGTGTGTGTGTGTGTGTATGTGTGTGTAAATATGCTATTGGTTAATTATATGGTGGTTTATTCGTTCGAACGGTAAGAAACGTACGAAAGAAAACGGATAAACTATCGAAGGTGATACAACAGCGCTTTGAGACTTAGTGAACTCAAACAAACATGACAAAGGTAGAAAATGGTATCATCCTTCAATAGAATCAATAAATAAAACAAAATCAAGCTTTTCGTAAAAACAGCCCTGAAAGTTTTAAAGGTCGAAGGCTAACCTCAATCGATTTCCTACGAAGCAAAAGGAAATGAATAACCGGGCACGTTGCTATGGAAAACGAGGCAAAGATGAAAAGTTTACTAAATCAAAACGATACAAATGCAGTAAAAACCTAGACCGATTCAAATTTAAAAATGTTACTTTGAAAAAATAATTGAAATTATGATTTATTTAAAAAAAATGTTTTTCCCAATGGTGGTAAACCTATCGCATTACTGATACGCGATAAGACACTTCAACATTTTCCCGTATTGTTGTGTGTTCTAAAAACACTAAATGAGAAAAGTAAATAAAAAAAAAATTAAAATGAAAACTACCGTGTGAAATAAAACTCAACTACACTAAGCAATATAATTCTATCGTTAAACTATGTTTTTCAGGGCAAAACAAACGTAACTAATCTATCATTAAAAGTAATACTGACGATTGGAACAAGTTGTTAAAGAGAAAAGAGCAGATAAAACAACGCTAAGTGAAGGACGAAACAAACCATCCCTACAGGATGGGAAGAAACAGAACAGAACAAACAAACAAAAAACAATCAGAACTTCTCCTAGTGGTAAAGTACGGAAGGATATATTGTGAAGAGCCTTTGGAAAGCGCCACACGCACGCACACACGCTAGAGAATGGCAGAACACGATGACGACGACGATTGGCTGTTACTTGGCCAAGAGAGTTGTTGGTGGTTTTTTTTTAGGGGGTGGAAAATACTGGGGTTGGTGGTTTCGGTGGGGCGATGGTTTGGCCGCTGGCTCAAAACACATACACGCACACACACACAGCTAAAAGACTATATGTTAGAAAAGTAAAAAAAAAAACACTGTTACAGGGCTCTGGCAACACTGGCGGGGAAAAGAAATCGAACAGTCTAAAAAGGCATACGAGAAACGGTGAAAACGAAATACGAGAACCAGAGTAAGTAGAAAGGGAAAAAGGGAGAAGTAGTAGTAGATAGATTTATAAATTATCACCCGAAATGGGTGAAAATGTAAAAGTTTCAATACGAAGGACGGAAGAAAGAGAGAGAGACAGAGTAAGAGAGTAGATAAATGTCAAACGAAACTAGAGTAGTAGCAGTGGAGTAGAAATAGTAGTAATTATGAAGAAGAAAAAAAACCCATACGCAAAAGGGTAACAGAAAATATGGCAAAAGTAATTTCTTACCGGGAACAGTTCATGATAAGTATGGGTTTTGGTTTGGTTGTATTTAGTTTGGCGGTACGTGAACTATTGGACATACGATTTGTGGTTTGGTTTTGGTTATGGCACATTCGGTATTTGGTTGGACAGGTGGTGGTGGTGGTGGTGGTTGTTGTTGGCTGACGCTATAAAATAGGAAGAGGAAACGTTTGTTTTTTTGTTTTGCACATTGAGGTTAATATGGATGAAATATGGCGATGAAAGTTATGATGATGGCGAACACGATCGATGGTATAGAGTAGGTGAAAGAGGTATGTAGGTAAACATTTGATAGGCGATGTACATCTGTTAGAGATCACTTGCGAACGTTCGCAAAAAAAACCACAATTACATCTTCTTCTTCTTCATGGCGTAACGACCTCTTGGTCATGCCTGCCCCTGAAGGGCTTACGAGACTTGTTTCCCTGTTGTACGTGGATAGTCAGTCCTCTCGTACAGGGGAGGGTCCGGTCTCGGTTGGGATTCGAACCCACGCCGTCGAGGTGGTGAGCCTCGGCGCTTATGGGTCGATTTTTCTAACCGGCGCTACCGCTCGGCTGTCGCGGACCCTAAATCTACATCTACGCGGACATCTGTTAGAGATCACTTGCGAACGTTCGCAAAAAAAACCACAATTACATGTTCCGTGTTTTTTTACCATTAACAATGGTACAATGTTAAGGCTATGGTAACGCAATAAAACAAGTATCCCCCACTTGACCCATTTTGCTCGGTTGTAAGTTTTATGCAATTTTTTAGCTTTGAAAATGGGATATAACAGAATGGAGCATGTTTCGGATCTCGAGTGAACTTCCAATATGGTTTGCTCAAATGGTCGACAAATCGAGATTTTGGATAAAGTGGTGTATTGGTATTTGCTATGCATTCTTCATTTTCCTTGCCCTGGGTCCTGGTTGGATAAATTTGGTAAAATCCTAATCCAATTTTTACTTCTACTTTTCCACTGAATTTCTTCATGACATCGGATAGATCCAAAACACAAGGAAGGTGGGAAGGAAGAACCAATGGACAAATAACAATATACACACACAACAGGAAGCTATATTCATGGGAAGGTTTCGGATTTCTTGGTGTGAGGGGATTGTGTGTCTACGACCACAGATCTACATCTACTACCCTTTCCTTCGCGGTGATGTTAGTTTGGAGGATTTGGAGATGACATTCTTGTGATATGTGAAAATGGTTTTTGCAACAAACGCTGGCAGGCAGGCGGTCGGGCGGGCGGTAGGAAAGGAGAGCAGGTCGGTGGATTTTACTAGCTGTCGTTCTGATTCTTTACTTTCTCCCGTTTTTGCAAGGAAGTTATTGCGCACTATCTCCGCACAAACCATGAGGAATTTTGGTGATGGTTGCGTGGTGGTAATTATAAGGTATCGGACCGCTTCGTCGATGGTTACTGATTGGGTTATAATGTTTGCGTGTCGGTTGTAAAAGTTATGAAACTGAAGACATGAAAGTAATGGTCGATTATTGGTGGTGAACCTGGGATTAATCCTGGATGGATGGATGGCGTATGCACATTACTCAAAGTTTATGGAACATTGGTGGCGTTTTGTTTTTTGAGGTGGTGTAGAGAAGAAGGTCGGAACGGTCGGAATTTGGTGGAGTTGAGAGTATGAAGGAGTTTTTTTTTGTTTTGTTTGGTGACGTGGAGGAAATTCCCAGTCTATTTCGTTGTAGAAGGCGAATTTGCGTTGCATTTCTGTTTTTCCCGCGCTGGTATGCAGGAACCGAAGTGCGTTGTCGAAGGCGCTGAAATCAGGAGTCGCATTAGTGAGTGCACCCTTTTTCCCGCTTCGCGCTGCAAACAACAACAAAAATAACAGTAAAAGTACTACAGACTAATCTCACTACTACAAACTGCCGGCCGGTTTCAGTTGGGCTTAACTCAAGATCTATTCTTTTATTCGTCTTTCATTGTTTTGTATTCTGGTTCGCCTTTCCCCCGTTTTGCTTACGGTTACACATTGTTGGAAGTAGGTATAAGGATATTAATCGTTTCACAAACTGCCTCTAGCAACGTACTACATCTGTACTTAAAAATCTGAATCCGAATTTGCTGCCGTGTCCAACTTCTATTTAAAATTCGTCTCGGTTTGGAGAAATGGAGAAAACTCTGCCTGATGTCTCTTCGTTTTTCGTTTTTCATTATCAATGTTTGAACAATTAATTACTGGTATTGTTTAATATATTATATGCTACATGTTTGTTTGTTTGTTTTAAGAGATGTGATACACTTTTTGGCTTCCGAAGGCAGAGCACGGGTGCACTCCGCCTCCGATCCGGTTACTGAAGTAAATCGTAGGGTTGTGATTACATGGACAATATATGAGTTTGGTCATTTAAGAACGTGGATAAATTGTTTGCACGTATGTATGCGTGTAGTTGTGTTTAAAAATGTTGTTGGTGAGAGATGCAAAACTTGTGTGTCGGGTGACCGAGAAGGAATACATAGCATTACTGATTATGGTCACTTATAAGCTAACCGCAAATCGAAGATGTTTTATACTCCCATTCCTGAACGGGGATTTTTGCTTTTCTTTCGCTGAGTGTCGCGGGGGAGTGGTGGTAGAAAGTACAGTGTGTTTACACTAGAGGATAGTAACAAGTAATCGTTCTTCCTGTTTTCCCTTTTAAAAAAGAACACTGGCTAAGCCTACATTCCTACATAATTAAGTGAATATTACTCCAATTTGCTGCTGTTAGCTTGCTTTTCCCGCTGTTTCTCTACCTGCATGACCATGTCCACTCCACTTAATCGGTACTTAACTAGCGCAACAATGTCGTTAGATCATGGCTTACGTACTCGCTGCCTTCTCCTGCTTTCCGTCCGAACATAGAACTGCGATGGGCGACACGGTTGTGTTCGGTTCGGTTATTAAATCGTTTATGTCGTGATACTGTCGCTCTCTGTCAGATGCGATTTTACGCGAGTACTCAAATCTCGGTGCGCCACACACGTGGGAAGGAAATTTGTACTATGTCTTCGGGCCATCACATACACACACACACACACAAATGCGCCGAGGGGGGGCACGCACGTAGGAAAAATCATGATCGTGCGTCTGCTCCAAGAGGAACATCCAAATGATTCGCGTTTGAATTGAAGAAAGTAGTTTTTTAAGCAAACGACTGCGCTGGCATTTCTCTCTGCTCGGTTCATCCTTGGAAAAGTTATGGTAAACGCGGACAGGGACATTGTTTATTGGTCAACTTAACCACACTTTTTTTATGCTATTTCCTCTAGCAATTTACAAAATCCCTTGAGAACTTACAATACCAAGTTCCATCAAACAAATAACGCAGAACAAATGTTTCCGCTTAATATTTAACATGTTTCTATTCGAGGTACGAGTTAAAGTCACACAATCTTTCCTCGAAAGAAAAAAAAATTACCATAAATCAGGTGCAATCAAGAGCTTCACGCTTTGATAGACGAGAATGAGTTGTGCTTTATGAATCTTTAAGCGAGATTCATTCATTGGAATCATTCACCTAAGATTTATTCAGAATGATTCATGAATCCTTTGCGATTTCAATCTTAAAACATTGATGAATCTTTCACGAATCTTCTGGGTTTTTTAATTGGTGTGCGACAATTAAGCGACAAAAAAAAAGGTGTCTTTTCCCAGTTTTTTGGCTTTAATTTCCTGTTCCCTTTAACACGTTCCGTACCGCGTCACCCAAATATGGGTGACAGCAGTTTTAGTTTTAAAAAGTTTTTGACCCATAAATAAATGAAAATGCAACATAAAATTTATAGTTATATTTTAAATAAGTTATTTGGTAAGCTAAGTTTTTGCTTGGCTTTCGAAAACAATCGGTTTAACAAATATTATAAACAAATTGTAATTTAATACTAAAAGTACTAAAAGTACTTAAATACTAAAAGTTGTGCTAAAATGCTTGGTACGCAACGTGTTAACAATCATGAATCTTTGGGATTCATGAATCTGAATCGGAATTACACAACTCTAGTCATCAGCCCTTTTACTCTAGAAAAGTAGTGGACTTATGCAGTAGGCTATGATAATAACTAAAAATAATCTTTTGGGAAGCGTTTGATAAATTTTATTAAATTTGATGACCAAATTTTAACAAAACTTATTGTACTAAAAATCTGTACTAAAATAGCGTGCCAGTCAACGTGTTAACTATCTTTAACTGGCAACGATTCAGATAATGAAAAAATAACTATACCAATTGTCGCTAGAAACAAGAGAAGAACATTCGCACTATGTTTGAATTCCTGCGCGGGAACGCCAGTTTGGAATTTTCCGGAGCAAGGAAAAATGCCATTTAACCTTCTGACTGAAGGTAGAAAGGGAAATAAAATGGCAAGCCCTAAGATTTAAATTTATCTCCTTGCGCAGTATAGTGCAAACCCCAGCACAGGAACGTCGGTTCCAAGAGGGAGGAAAAAAACAAACAAAACGGACCCCAAGAAGCGCCAAAAAACGGTTGTCGCTGCAAGAGTCTAATTCAAGAGTGAATAAAATCGAGAACCCGAGAACCTCGTCCCATTCTGCCGAGGCATCGTCATTGTAGCTTTGGCGCACCGTCTTCTGCATCTGACAGACTGACTGATTGCTTCTGACGCGCCGGTTGCACCCGAATGGCGCACCGTCCCTCTGTCGACGCTACCGCACGAAAGGGTAACTAACGCAGAACTAACACACCACTTAAAAATAGCGGGTAATCTGAAATTAAAATTCGAATCATTTCGTCGCGCTGCAGAGGGAGATTGCATTGCCCGGTTGCGCCGCAGTTAATGCAGATTTTAGGTTCCTTCCCCCCCCCCCCACCCATTTTGCCTCCCGAAAGGTATTGCAAGATAGTACGACGAGGATGTTGGCGAACTAGAGAGAGAGAGAAAGAGTGAGAGAGCGACTTGATGCTAGTCGTAAAGCGAAAAAAGAGATAGAGAGCTGGTACTGAAACCGTACAACCTAACCTTCTTCTATCTTCTATGCTCTATCTATCTATGTACTTATACATCCGAGATCTTCGAGATGGAAAACCCCGAGCGCGCACGCACAAAACTGTGTGTGTGTGTGTGTGTGTGTGTGTCCTCCCAGCCAGCCGTGTGCCTTCCTCGGGAGATTTCCCGTTCGGATTAAAACAAGGGTGCGCCCTCCTCCTCCCCCAGTCGGAAAATCCTTTACCTACCGCCAGCCAGCCAGTCAGCCAAATCTCAGCTCAAAAAGGAGTATTTGGAGGATGCTCCGCGGATACTATTTTAAGCCTTTTGCGGCGATGCTGCATCTATGGCAAATAAACGATGAAAAAAAAGCGCACGATAGCAAGTTTGCAGATGGTTTAAAATTAATCCATCCAAAGTCACAGCTCCACCCAGCCTGGCCCAGTAGAACCCAGAACCCTGGGTCTGTAGACGGCCGTCTCGGTTCTATTCCTATCCGCACATTGTCGCGTGATGGTGTTTTTTTTTCGTTCCTTCGCTTGCGTTTTCTCACCTTCAAAGCACGCGAGAGCGGGTTCCATCCTTGCGCTACCATTTCTTGTTAGTTTTTCCCGCGTATGTTCCCGTGTTGCCAACGGCAGCAGAGAACCTGCACCGTTCCGAGTCAACGATATGTCTGGTGTGTGTGTGTATGATCTATCTGCACGTACTGTGCTCGCAGGAAAAGGAGCGCATAAAATGGCGCAAGGGTGCGACCGTGCGTTCCCGAGTTTTTTTCTTTTGCGACGAAAATATAAACACTACACAGGACAGGACGAATCGGAAAAACCAGCGCGGAACCGAATTGGAAGCGAGAACCAAACCGAACATACTTAAAAAAGACGTAAAGATCCTGCGCAGCCAACTGCGAGAGAGTATTGGTAGGAGAAAGTTTCTTTAAAATCCTTATCGAATAAATGTTTAAAAATAAAACCCCCTTCATCGTCATCATCATCATCGTCGTCAGCCTGATCGGCATCTAAGTGCTAGCGACGTTCGCATGTCTGCACAATTAAGTTCTATTTCCGGCTGGAGTTTTCCACCTTACCCCCCCCCCCCCCCCCCCCCCCCCCCGTCCGCAAGAGTTTTTCTCCTTTCGCTATCCTATTTATGGCAGGCCGGAGGAAGGTTCGAAGCAGTTGGTAAAGCCCATCGCGATAGCGACGCTGGATGTTGGCCAACATCGGCGTGGACCACAATTAAAAATGGTGGAAGAAATTGTGGTAGCTTGGACCTTTTCCTTATCGAAACAGAAAAAAAATGTACGGGATACCCGATCCCGGATGTCCGGAGCGCTATTTCGAGGGTGTACGATTTATTTCCGGTGAATAAAAACGTAGGATCCGAATAATTCGTATGTCGCGTTTTTTGCGTCCCCATTCCTTTGGATGACCTTTTCTTTCTGACCTCACACGTTGGTGTCATTCCCTGCACGGTTTCTTAAAACTTAATTAGAAAATGAAAATTAAAATAAATCCTTCCGGTTTATAAAGTGTACAGTTTGAATATTGTAACACACGCACACACACGCGAGGCTTCCGGTGCGGTTTTGTCACGTGCACTCGAATCTCGGTGGTGGGTGTTGGGTGTCACTGCTGGAAAAATCTCGGGTGGTGTGCGACCCACCTCCTTCCGCTATACTCCTCTGCCTTAACTGTCTTACTTGTCTACTTGCTGTTTCACACACTTGTGTTCTCAATCATGTGTCTGTTTCTTCTTTCCTCTTCGCATTTTCACCCACCGTTGAGTGACCTCAGAGTGCCCTTTCCTTTCCAGCCCGCTGCCGGGTTGGGTCTGCCCTGCCCCCGGGGTCGTCCCCACGAACACACCCGCTTAGTACGGGTTGAACTTGTTGCGCTCGCTCTTCTTACTGCTGTCGCCGTTAATGGTGTTGTTGGCGTTCGGCGAGCGCATACGCGTCGTCTTGGGCCGATTGACGCCGGTCGTCTGGATCGGCGCGACTGCCGCGGCCCCGCTGGACAGATTGCCGAGCAGATCGGTCAGACTGCCGAGGGCGGACAGGCTGCTGAGCGCATTCAGCGTCCCCGGCTTGGACAGTAGCTGTGCCAGCGGGATGGCCGAGGCCAGCGGGTTCGAGGCCGCGGCGGCGGCGGCAGCGGCAGCAGCGACCGCGCTCGTCCCGGTCGCGCCCGCCCCGGGCACGCCCGAGTTGGCGGCGGCCGCCGCGGCTGCCGAAGCTGCCGCCGCCACCGTGGCCGCCGCCGACGGCGGCACGATACCGGCCGTGGCCGGCTGCGCGCCGCCCACCTGCGCCGTGGCGGCGGCCGCTGCCGCGCCGGCTTCGTCGCCTAAATTCGCCTTCTGAAGTTCGACGCTGTGGGAGGATAAGGAGGAAGTTTGTTAGGTTTGAGAAGAGAGAGATAGAGAGAGAGAGTGAGAGAGAAAGAGTAGAAAGAGAGAGAGAGAGAGATTCGTGTAAAGGATATTCATAGGCGGGCGGGCGGACGGACGGACGGACGGACGGAAGGATCGTTGAGTAGCATTTGCAGAAACACGGAAACAGAGAGTGAAAAGGGGTATGTTTAAGAGGGGGTGGGTTGGTGGTGGTTCGTTTTGAGTGTGCGTGTGTGTGTGTGTGTGTGCGGGGGGGGTTAGAAGGTATAAAAGAGAAAAAAGAGACAGAGACAGGCAGGTAAGGCGACTGAGAACAAAATGGTGTAGTGTAAAGGAAGGCCAGGACACGTGCACTCGGTTTTGGTTTGGTTTTCTTTTTTTTTTCCTCGTGGATGGTTTGGTTGGGGGAAATTCACCGGTGGCATGAGTTTAGTACATTGTTTTACACAACATTACAGTGGATGAACGTTGACGGCACGGCTTTACACACGGTCTCGCACGGAGGTTAGTAACATTCAGCGGAACAACATACCATCGGGAAGTGGGAGGCGGACGGATACGGCATTCAGCAAACCGGTGTATGAGTGTGTGTGTGAGGGGGGGAAAGGAAAATCGTGGGGCTCCCCGATAATATGTGTGTGTTGGCCCAAGGGAGGAGTCCGAGATCGGAATGGGAAGGACACGAACTTTACCACCAATCACCGACGTCACGTGGTGGAAATTATTCAGATTTTAGGAAATTCACCATGAAGTGGAAATGGGAAGGACGAATAGGTTAGCAGTTATTTTACAACAATAATACACGGGAACCACAAGAACACACTCATGAATACCAATTTTACACAGCTTCTCGGATCGTGTGGCTCGACTGCTTTTGGGAGGGGGGGGGGGGGGGGGGCGGGCGAAATGAGATTCACGATGGACGATATTAAATGTTTCAACCCAGTTTTCCACCAATCCTGGCGCAGCTGCGAGGAAAGCCGGGAATAATGAAACCGTTCATTATTGATGGCAACCATTATTGCTCAACAATATGCGGAGAGTATAAGGCATAAGGCGTTAATTGTAATATGCAATATGCATACGATGCGAACGGTTGTGAAGCTGGCAAACGAAAACATCAAAAATGGCACACATATTTCACCACCTGCAGGGGGGTGGATGTATGGCGCCGGTTTATTAATTATTGTTTCTATTGAAATCGAAATATCAATAACCTCCATGCGCATAACAGGGCTTCAAGCCAAAACAAAGCTGTAAACAACGACAAGCTTTCGATTGATTGTTTCCTTTCAAAATGGAATCAAACCAATGCTCTACATTCACTGTCATTTTGCAATTAAATCGTGAAAAAAGGTATGCTTCACATTTACGCGATATTAACACGTTCCGTACCGCGTCACCCAAATATGGGTGACAGCAGTTTTAGTACAAAAAAGTTTTCGACCCATAAATAAATGAAAATGCAACATAAAAATTATTATAATATTTTATATAAATTTTTGGGAAGCTAAGTTTTTGCTTGGCCTTCGAAAACAATCGGTTTAACAAATATTATAAACAAATTGTAATTTGAATAATTGTACTAAAAATTGTGCTAAAACGCTTGGTACGGAACGTGTTAAAGTGCGTAATACGTAATAGCGAATGATGTTAAACGTTGATAGAAATTATTAAACCCACGCCATTAGGTGTTAATTATAGTTCTTAGAACTTTTTTTCAAATGTAATTCTGTATTCATCTCCATAATTGCATCCTGTTTTGTTTTAGTTTATTTGTTAGCTGTTCTTCTTACTTTAATTAAATTTATTGAATTGATTGTTTATGCTACTGTGGCTTTTATTAATCTTGATTTATGAACTGTAGAGATACCATGAACAAAATAAATCAAGTACATATTTTAAAACCTGATTACATACTTAGAGCGAAAAATTTAATTCTGAAGTTATATATATATTTTTTTTTCAAATTTGTTTTCTGAAGTTTCAAGCTTTTCCAAATCAAAAGGCCTTGATATTGTTTTTGTTCTTCAATTTTAGATTTTCTCTTTTAAATCTGTATGGACAATCGCCAGGATGTTGCTTGCTAAACAGCATAAACGTATTTATTTCCCATCAAAACGTTTTGTAAAAAATATATACCGTGTTCAAATGAAATTGCCATAAAAAGTAGCCTTTTTCTGCCGGCCTCAAAAAATTGCGCGAGCACATATTTTTCACTAACCGTAAATGACACTTTTCCATCAATCTTCATTCCCAATACCGGCCCCAGCTTCACTAATGAAGCCTTTTTCCACCACCTTTAGCCATAGATTTCCATTCGCGTGGAACGATCGAGGGCGCCGGGGGGGGGGGACGAGGGCAACGGCAAGTTAAAGTTAGTAAAGGTGCTTGGGTGGTAATAATGATGATGGGAAAACCGGATAATGGCGGTGGACGTGGTGGGTGTCGTTCCCAATTTGGATTGGAAAACAAAGGGCTGAAGCATTCGCTGGAGGGTTGTAGACGGCGGCCAGGATTGCGGTTTCGGATCAGGGGACGTACAGGTTTGGTGTGTGTATGTGTGTATGTGTGTGCAGACTTTCTCTCTCGCGGTAATGGGGCTCGGACGGACGGACGGATGGATGGTGGGCGGACAGGTGGGCGGACAAGGTGGGACATCACAAACAGCGCGATGTGTCTCACAGGCAGGCAGGAAACGAATGGAGGAGGGTAGTCAACCAAAACCAGTGCTGTACACCACCGGAGGTTAGAACGGGAACAACCAAAAAACTAAAGCACACGCAACCTAATACAAGATGTATCACCAAGGAAATGGACACAAATCACGGACGGAGGAAGGATGATTTCCAGCAGCAGCAGCAGCAGCAGCAACGGCAACAACAGCAGCAGCAGCAGCAGCGGTCATAAGGAAAAGGGATGTCAAACGCGCGCGCTCACACATACACACACACACAAACGCGCGCGCCTTCTGATGGATCGATCTTAATCGGAAGGAAGTGATAGGTTGCTTCAAGGTTCTGGGAGAAGGACAAGAGTGTTTCGCGTCGGTTAATGGAGTAACACATATGGTAATAAGAGTATGGCGGGGTGGTTGTAGTGGTGGTGGTGGTGGTGGTGGTGATGAGAAGTCGTCGTACGTCGTCTTTACATTCGTGGCAAACGTTAAACAATCAAATCAAAAACCCAAAGGGACAGGATAGCATGGGAAAATAATCGAAACGAACGAGGCGAAACCAAGGGATCCTTCAACTGTATCCTAAAGTTGTAAAGAGGACGTGTAGCAACATGTTTCCTAGAGAGCCGTCGGAGGTGGACAGAGGCAACGGGGTGTCTATCGCGGAGGGATCTCAGACCGACGGGAGTGTTCGTTAACACGATGTAAGTAACAAAACACACACAAGAAAGAGCGGGGAAGAGAATCGTAGCGAAGAAACTTAGTGATAGTTCGTAGTGTTTAGTTGCAACCAAAAACACGGACCGAAGCGAAAATGGTCCCGTGGTAAGGTTTCTAATGCTCTCCGACCCGATCCGGGGTCAAGGGCTTTCGATGGAGAAGATGTGTTTGCATCCCCGCCGGAAATCATCGAGTAGAACCCGCAAATACTTGTATATATTCGGAAGATATATGCGTAAAGAGTATAAAACGAGTAAACATAGCGCACAAATCGAATCGAGAGCGGGCCACCTACCTCATGTTGATCAGATACTGGGCGAGCGCCACCGAGTCCGGATTGCCGGTGATCGTGATCGTCCGGTCCGTGTTGCCGCTGTCGCGCTCCTCGCAGTTGGAAATGCGTATCATGGCGCCGGAGATCTGGCGGATCTCGGCGATCTTGGTGCCGCCCTTGCCGATGATGCAGCCTATCAGGTCGTTTGGCACGGTCATTTCATGGGATTGCGATTGAACTGGGGCTACGTTGCGGTTGTTGTTGGTTCGCAGTTGAGAACCGGCCAATGCGGCGAGAGCTGCGTGGGGTATATATTGGAGGGCATTAGGTTTAGTGCTGACGGGCTGCTGTTGGAGGTTCGGGTACGCGGACGGAGCGCGGTCGATCGGAAAGTCGGTTCCGCTCCAAGCTGTGCGAAACGGGTAAATACTTACCAGTTGGGTTGAGTCCACCGGTGTTGGAGGGAATCGCGCCAGCCAGTCCAAGGGCGGCCAGTCCGGCGAGTGGATTCTTGGCGATTCCCGACACCTACAAAGAAGAAGAAGAAGAAGAAGAAGGGGGAAAGAAAAAGAGAATTTGAGAAAAAGGAAAAGACATTAGTCAGCGATCCAATGGTGGACACACTACACTATAAGTAATAAGCCATCTGGATCAAATGATTAAAAATAGTTAACTTTAGTTCTGTGCTAATGGGTTATTCCCTTTACATGGGAAAAATGTTTCGAAAATAATAAAAATATAGTACCTATACTTTGTTATCGTATATACAGAGGAAAACTACCAGCAACCAACATGCTCCGATAAAATTGCCAACTACATAACAAGAGGCGGAAAATCAATTTGATGATTTCCGTAACACTGTTTGCCATTTGAAAACAGGTTCAATTAACCTCAATAACATGCATACAAAAGCAAACGAACGGGATTGAATTAGAGTATCTAAGTTTATATCCAACACGAATGTTTACTAACTCATCTGCTCAACAAATTTGAGGATTTCCACTTGGTTCCACCAATTAGCATGAGGCTTTGATAGATAGCCTCAGCTGTACAGCTGTAGCAATCATGCTAGGGATACGAAATGAGGACAATGGCAATATGCTGAGTTGTTTTATAACCAAGCGAGGCTTATGTCTACCCAAAATACCGCAAATGAGCGATATGGAAACACCGGAACAAACGCTCAAAAACTGGCGCGAGGAAAATTAGCTTCACTTGTGTCGGTAAACATCGTATCATAGTGGATTGTTTAAATGGATTTTGAACGGATGTGTTGCGATCAATCGCGTTTGCAAAACAAACATCGTCGCACAATAATTATAATCCAATAACAGTATGTTCCATAAAAAAAAATGCGAAAATCGATACCTTAGATTCAATTTTGTTTTTTCATTGAAAATGTGAAAAGAAATTATAATTTTAGTTAGAGAATCGTTTTTTGAGCCTTTAATGATTAGATTACTAAATAGGTCCACCATTTTTCTCGATCACCTTCCTTTGCAGCATACCTTTTGAATGGAGTGCAACAATGCAACAATGAGTTATTTAAAGTTGTCAGGGATCCTACAATGGGGCGTGAACGTTCACAAGTACACAGGTTCATATGTCCATATTGTTCAATCCAAAGGATTCATTTCCAGGCTGTTGGGAGGTCAAATGTAATTGCCCAAAATTCCATGTTTTTCTTAAGCCACGCTTGCGTCCTTTTTTAGGTTCGTCACGATGCCTTGTACTATTAGAAAATGACGTGATTTTGTGCTCCAAAGTAGGTTTTCCTCTAAGGCAGACCGTGGTCCTTCAGAATGTTCATATTAACCTTAGTATTAAATTTTAATCCAGTTTCGATAAATGCTGGAGCCATTTTCAAGCTATTGGGTGCAACTATCTAAAATCTACGACTCCGGTCGAATGTTTGGTTGTAAACTTGATTTTCAGGTTCTCTGGAACATCCTCAATCTTCTTCGGAGATAAAAACCTGTCTCTACAGGATCGACGATGAACATTTTTTCATCAGAGAATACGATGACGGTATTCTTTTATTTTAATGTTGACTCCAAACGTTTCGAGAACTCCGTAGCCGTAATTGTTTGATCCGAGCGTTTGATCAAGGAGTGATCGTTGGATACGATAAACAATAGCCAGATGACATCCCGCAATCGGTACAATTTATTTTACGTGCTTTTGGGCGAGGAGTAAACTAGTTACTATCTCCTATGCGAACATTTTTCTCCACTTTTTTACTTGATAACCACTGTTTTGATGACATCTTGTCAAAGTATACTACCAGATGATTACACGGTAAAAATAATGTTCAAAGCTACCCGGAAAAAAGCATTGTAAACTTTCGCATTTTTTTATGGAACATACTGTACTTTTTCCTTTGATTGTATAATTACTCACTGGAGAGATTCGTTGGCGTTAGTGTAAAACTACCTTAAATTAAATTATGCACTAAAAAATGGAAAGGGATTTTACAATATGTTGACACGAACGCTTAGGACTTATCGACTATAAACATCGGTTTTGATTTCTCTGTCCTTCCCAAGCCTTTACTATTACATACAGTTTTCAAAACAAATATTGCAACAATAGTGATACATGAAATACATTTCATAAATACAATCTTCTACAAAATACCATAAAAACCGGTGTAAAACTCTATGTAAGAGCATGCCAATGTTGGATGGTTGGGGTTCATGGTTAAGCAACAGCTACACATTACTAAAAAGGACACAATGTACAAAAAGGAGCATTCCCCGCGTTTCCGCGACATGGATGCGAGTTGGGTGGAGCCAAGGGACACGATCTGTTTTCCACTTGGGGTGGGGGCGCATTTTCCGAACGTTCTTGCGAAGGGTTGTTAGTTGATGGACTTTTGCAGGATTCTCAGGATTTGATTTCGAGCCTCGGAAGACAAACGGGATGGGGGTGGGGTAAGCTACTGCTAATCTAACTCTAGTAGTTAGATGAAATGACGACAGGAGAAAATGTACACACGATATGTGGAACTTTGTTGCAACACCAACTTTTACCATAAGCCTTTGGCTTTCGTTTCTTTTTTTGGGAATTGAAGCCACACCAGCTTTAGATGAGTGGTTAATGTAGAGAGATGTTTGTTTTAAAGGGAAACTTTCTTTTTCTCTCGCTCTAAAAAGCCCCACTGCCGCACCAGAACATCGCCTCGGGAAGTATGTACACACACAGACACAGGAAGGTGGAAGGATGTCATTCGGAAAAGCGCAAGTATACAGGGAGCATCAGCTTCGGATTTATGATTTCGTTACACCATTGGGGATCGTGGCAAGGAACTCGCAAGGGTTGATCTCGAAGGGATGATTGCAGCGGATTAATTTCTAAGGGGGACATTCGTATAACAAAGGGGGTGGGGGTGTTTACTCTGCTCTAAGCCATCATTCCACGGGGAAGTGTTATCCTGGGGCATGGAAACTTGGACCGCGGTTGGACGGGTGGAAAAACAGAAGGAGTGTTTCCGCGGTGGGAAGGCTTGGGGGGACGGGAGTGGGCGGCTTTGCGTGGGTAGTTGGAAAGTTACTGCCAGGCAAACTCAGCACCAATCAAAAACGATTAAACTCACATCAGGTATCGGTTGTAGATGATGTGGAGGTATCGCTCCCTGTAGATGTGTTCCTTTTAGTAATGGATCGGCTAAACCGGAGATGCCCGCATGCAAGCCACCGGAAATGGCTAGTGGAAATACTGTGCAGGTCTAAACGAACGATTGTATGAGATAGTTATGTAGCGACGGAGAAAGAGAGAGAGAGAGAGAGAGAAAGATAGACAGAGAAAGAGATAGAGAGATACAAAAAATACGGTAGAACGACATAGCGGACGTGGTGCGCCATTAAGGATCGGTTGATCGGGAGGAGAGATTTGAGCGAGTGTGGGACTTCGTATTCGCTGCGTATTTTAGAGCGATGTGACGCAGAATTATTTTATTTAAAAAAACATCATTTCAGAGCAACATTTGCGCTCCCGCCGAGAATTGTGCGGATAGTTAATATTAAAAACGAAAAAGTATAGAGATAAAACTGGGCGAGAGTTAAAACGGACATACAAGATGACACAAACACACAGAAAAAAGATACTGTAATACGGAGTTACGGAAGGGAAGCATTCGAAACGTGTAACACCATCGGAATTTCGGGGACACTTGGACAACGAGGGTGTGTTGGGGAGTGTGGTCAATGGGTGTAAGGATGAGTTTCGTTTCATATCGGTAGCCTTGAAGAGCAAAATTAAAGAAGTAAAAACAAGTCAGCACAACGGAGACACGTACAAAACACAACAGAGGGTACTTGAGTAAGAGTAAAATATGTGTATGTATTATTGTTTGCAAATGCAGCTTGAACGAACGCCTCAAGTGATTTCATTAGCGGTGACTAATCGGTACAGTTGAAAAGATGGAAAAGCAGGCCATGAGGAGCCCGTAAAAGCAGGCGTAGGCGGCATCAAACTGATAGCAAAAACAAACAAAACAAAACAGAACGAAACGGTAACACAATAGAAGTAGCGGTTTGTTGTATGTAGCGGTACTAAATTTCGATACAGTTTGGATATAGGGCTAAATATCTAAGGAAAATTATATTTCCCCACCGAAAGGCGGACCCGCGGGGGGTAAGAGGTCCCTCCCGGTATGAAACGGTATTTGGGGGTGGGAAATGTGGAGCCTTGTTTTTTTTTAGCAAGGACTCTTAGAACAAGTGCAGACAGAGTGTCGAGATGCGATTTTTTTTTCTCTCCGTTTCTCCCACAAACAAATCCACCCCGCTCGGAACGTAAAGGAAAGCGCGGCTGCATACATACCTCTTGCGCTGGAACGGCGTAGTTACCCTGGATGGTGTACGCCTGGCCGTTGGCCACTATGACCGGGCCGTTCACCTGTGGCTTGGGCCGGTACGGGATTGTGGCTCCCTTCGGTGGTGACTGGAAGTAGGAGAAGAGCGGAAGAAGAGAGTGCATTCGTTAGGAAGTTCGTATAAGCGAGGGCGAATGTAATGTGCTTTCGGGAAACCGGGTGGCCACGGCAGGATCGTACGGAAGTGCACGGGTTCGAGATTGTAACCGGCCGGTTCGTTGCGGTGACCACGTTCATTAGAATGTAGCTCAACTGACCATTTTCACTGCGTTTGCTTTTCTATTGTTAGAAAGGGCCTATTGTCAATCGAGGTTGCTGGCCGGCCACCCAATCAATAAACTTTGGATTTGTGAAAGGACGAACGCCCATTCAATCATATCTGGGAGACAATAGGAAAATCGTAATTAAATGAAAGTAGAACTTTGCTATGGCAAAGTGAAAGATACCATTTAAAATGTCAACTGTCACAGGTTGTGTCATTCATTGGACGTACATTGGGTTTTATAAACATTAATGGCCCAGTTGAGAAGCTTTACAAAAGAGCTTTCAAAAGTGATAAACTATTACTTTAAAATTGATTGATTGAATTATTATTTGTTGAAAACCACTTTTTTTAAATCCTCTTATTAGACGTTGGTTTTTATTGTTATTGGAGCTCAGAAATTCTTTCCGTCAATTCGCGTTCGGCAGGATAATTCCTTTCGGAAAAACCGAACCTTGCATGCACTGACTTCTTTCGGGTACGTTCTGGAAATCTTGTGTTAAAGTGGCGATTTGTTTATTTTTTGTTACATTAGTTGAACATGTCTTGTTCGTTACTCTCCGTTGCACAATAGCGAAAGTGAATTCAATTTAATCAATTGTGATTTAAATTTAAAAGTGAAAGTAATCAAATAACTTCACAACATTTGGAGATTTTGTAGAATTTTACACATTTTTCTTTACATTAAAATTTTTTTTATGTAATAGACTGTAACTAGGTAGTATTGGCCAATTTCCGATGCCGTTGCATTAGCTAATTTGCAAACACTGAATTCTACGATGTTTCACACTTTTGGGACATCGTACATGCAATTACCAAAAATTACTTTATATAGAAATATCACAATTCGCCTGTATTGTATAATAGGAAAACATATGGATCATTTTAAAAAATTGTAAAGTTCATCCTTCCAACCACGACATTTCCAGTTGGAAATATTCGTTAGTCAATTTAAAGGCTTGTTTGCGCAGTGAAATAAACCACTTTTAAGGTGATCTTAACATCAATTTCGATTTTAATTACATATGCTCGACGGTACAGCTGTTGGTGGTTTAATTATTTTCAAATCAAATATGTGCCTGATGTGAATCGTATGTTCGTAGAACGGGGTTTTCACTAACTTTTCGCTCTGCAAAATCGATAAAATTTATGACGTAAAAATATGCCCCATCCCCCTGCACATCCCCTCCACCCTTCATCCGCCCGGTGTGTGGCATTTAGTGAACCACAAGCGTGTTGAACCACTTTCAGAGCGAGGGCCATGCAACCGCAACATTAATCAACTATTATTGGCAACTCCTGCGCGCAGTAGCGGCAACATGTGTGATGCTAATTAATAATTGACATCGATACGGAATTCACTTATCCCGTCCGCCAAGAGTGCCAATCAATCGACCGGTCGTCCGTAAGCGTTTGGTTGAGTAGAGATTTATTGAAAAAAAAAAAATTTCATAAAGTCTTACGTTAAACCAGGGCAAATCTCGGGCTAGGTATGCACTATGGCGTTAGCCTGAAGCGGTCGTATGGTTCCACCTGGATGGCTGTGGGGACTGTGAGTGTGCTTGTCGAACGCTCCGAACTCAGGAAAGAGGTCACCGGTAACAATTCCAATTTTTTCCCACTTTTCCCTCCCCGCTACTTGCTGCCAGCGGACACCTGCTGACCGGTGTTAAATTTAGTGATTAATTATTCACCGGTTTCATTAGACTGCTGGGATAAAGAAAGGACCGACCCACACAACTCCACACACTTCCCCCTTATAGTGGTCGTAAAACGCGTCCTGTGATTTTTGCTCCTATTAATTAATGTCGTTCCGTTTTCACCTTCCGTATGAAATGAAACCGCTAGGTGCCGAAAGCAGGCCGACCAGCCGGACGAAGTCATCGCGTTACGTCCACATGTTTGCCCCATTTTGGCCAACGGCCACCACTGTGTGTGCTGCTGTCGCTGCCTGTATTAGAGGTCCTGCTCCCGAAAAATGTCCGTCAGTGCAGTGAAACCTTGTGATTTGAATGCTTCCGGTGAAGCAACAAAACGTACGTCGAGCACCATCTGCTGGGCGTCATTTGTCGTCATCACTGCACAGTGGTACAGCTTCTCGGACAAAAGGCAGATTAAAAACATTTATTTATTGGGTTACAACCAGTGGCGGATTTAGTGCACGGTTGTCTCAAGCTACCGAGGCCCAAGGTCACAAGATTTATATACGGAACTGAATTTATATACCGGTAGGAAGAAAATGTTTTATAGTCAATCAATTGGAAACAAGCATGTATTTGCAATAAAACAACAAGGTTTTGGAATATTGTAAGCATAAGCACATGTTACTAGTTTCATCTATCTCACATGTCTTTTCGACATATCCTGTTAGATGCTGCCATACATTTGAAAACGTTTGAATTCGTTATTCGTTCTAATCCAAAGTACGTGTCAAATCAAGTATTTCAAACATTTTTTATTTAATCTCAAATGTGGGCAGTATAATTACATTATTTTTTCATTGTTTAATTAATTACAATTGATATACAAAATTGATAAAATCAAACATCAGTCCGGCACAAAACTTATTGATTGCAGGTAAAAAGTAATCGGTACGAATTTGTCAAAAAAATATATAAATAAGACGAAAATTAATTATTTTTTCCTGCTTAACCCAGGAGTGTAAACGCACGACTGGTTACAAGATACATAATGTAAAAATTTATGATCATCCAACCATTCGCTACAAATGTAAATATGTCCCTTAAGTCAACAATTATTTCAATTTTTCTTTTCCAATCATGCAAACATAATTGAACCTTTATTAGTTAGTAACTAAATACGTCGGCTAAATCAAATTAATTATCGGTAGTTTCTCTTGCAAACAATAATCCCAATCTGCCCTATTGTGCAGTAGCGAGAGATGAAACCAACCCTGGCGGACTTTTCCCAGGCCAAGAGCAATGGTTGCCTGGTGGAACGCGGTAGAATTTAATTATGACGTATTTTTCTACTGTTCTAAGCGACCATTGGAGCTGGAAAAAGCGACCCACGTGGAACAGGTAGAATGGAATAGGAAATTGTGGGGCGCGCACGAGTATGTTTGTGTGTGTATGCAACAGCTGCAAACCACATTAAAGGATGGAAAACCAGGACCCCAGTGTGGGGAGGGCCTGATGGTGGTGATGTTGTACCAAACTCGGCAGAGTGTGGCCAAAAGCTTTCTAATCTGTAAATTGAAATATTTTACTGTGTTTCGGAATGTTCCGTCACACCAGACGGTGGGGTGTAGTGAGCATGTGTTAAGCTATGCTATATAGAAACCACAAAAAACATGAAGAGAAACACAGACACACACACAAAATAGGGCAAAGAGTAGTGTTCTCCACCGACAGGGAATAATGGCTCTGCGGTGACAAATTCATAAGTGCGACACCTGTAATATATGAATAATTCACGAAATGTGTGGTTTGTTCACCCGCTCCACGAACGTTTCTTCGCAACGAGGTCGTATCGCTGCATAATACCCGGCGGATATTATTGGTTTAGCTAACGTGGCACACATAAATGATCTGTCAATTAGAGAATCCGGAATTTTGAGCATTACATTACGCTGGCTGTCCGCTGGAGATTAGACCGCAACCGCACAGGCCAATTTGATTTCAGCCAGGGCTTAGTTGAGGTTTTAAATAACGTGTAAATGACAATTGAAATTAAATTCAGTTTTTATCTATTTTTATCATTCCTGGATATTAGTGGAAACATCAAAAACATGGCGATGGATAATTTTCGGCTTCGGGTTTGTTGCGTCGAATAAAATATTGCAATGTGTGCTTTCAATACACATTTATTTACCGAAAACATTTCCTCGACACGATTCAGACAATTGCTGGAAATGTGTTAAAAAATGCCGCTGGTGCGATGTCGGAACCGCGTTGTTGTGTGTTTCTGATCTTTACGAGCGATCACACAAAATATTTGAAGAGAAAAAAAGTTAATAGCTATCTCGTCCAAACGCAGGCCACCAAAATCCCTTAATCCCATTCGTTATTAAAACTTCATAATAAGCCAGCAGCAATGAAATGGGATAATGAATGGTGCTATTCGACCGGCAGAGCGCGTGCATTACTCCTAATTGCCAGGTGGAGAATCGAGCAGGACGTGTTTTTTTCTCTTGCTTTGGTAAAGGAAAAACAAGCCAACGAACACGGGCGGCTAAAGCGGGAAAATCCTAGATGATTTTTTTATGCCGTGTCAAGCCAAATTTTGCAACATTTTTATCACGGCGCGGGTCATCGGAGGCTCGCGATTGAACGCAGGGAGGGCGAGGACAAAGAATGGCGGGGGAAAAAATACCGATTAGTTTTTCGTTAGCGTTCGGTTGTCCGCGGCGGCGAAGCGGTGGGCTGGAAAAACTTTGCCGCGCTTTGTTGGTTCCGGGTATGCTAGCAACGACGGCTCCGTCGGAAAATCCATCGTTACATTATTAATTATCTTCCTCAGCGCGGGAACGGCTCGAGCTGAATCGTTGGGTATTTTTTTCTCCTCCTCGCTGACACGCAAAAGATCGGTGAAAAGTTTTCCCCGAAAGCGCTGCTGCCCGCTAGATGAGGTAGCAAAAGTACCGGAGCGGATTGCTCCACCAAGAATAGCCGAGCTGTTTTCGTAGAAGTAGTGGCAAACCGGAGTCCCACCGGCACAGCATCATCCACGGCAAAGCTCGGAAATAATCGTACCGCACCATTCGAAATTACTTCATTAAATAAATTGCGAATTAACACTAAGCGGATTACTGCTTTTTCATTTGCTCACACAAACATCACTGCTTTTCTTCCTTCGCACATCCACAAGGAACAGACGATGATGGAGGGCACCACCATCCACACTCTTGGTTTGGTTGTTCCTTAAAATTCCCAACGAATCCAGGCGTAAGAAACCCGGGTGGCCGCATTGTAAAAGAAAGTGCGATTCAAGATGGATTCCATCGCGAAAGCATCTGACGATATTGGATCCCCACCCACCCAAGACTGACGATATTTTGGAGCGGGTGGAGAGATTCACCCGGTGTTCGCTCGCAAGACCCCACAGGAAACAATTTCTATCAAATTCGCAGTTCATTTTTCGACCACTTTTATGGTTTCCTCTTGTTTGCCAGTCTTTCCCTCCGCGGGCAGTGGAGGAAAACTTATCGCACCTCCCGCACCTTGGAGAGTTTATTGTTCAAAAATGAAAGTTCCGGCCGTGAACTGTGGTAGCGAATCGGCCAGAGTAGTCATTTGTATTAGCAGCCAAACGCGACGAGCTACCGAGTTAGCGAACTCAGCCATGCCAAAAGAAAGGCAAACTGATCGACTCAAGGCAATGTTTCCATAGGCTCGTTAATATTTTCAAAAAGCGCTAGAGAATTTATATTTATAAGTTATGGTACCGATTCTATTAGTTATAAACACTAGAATAAAAATAGGAATTGAATTTAATATCCCAAAAATGGCCGAATATTCTTTAAAAAACTGACTTAACTTTAAAAAATAATAATATAAAATAGTCAAAATTAAATGCTATATCTAAAAACGCTACAGTATTCTATTATGGACTTGAAAAATCTTCAAAACTGACTAAGCTATAGCGTGTTAAAGAGTGATTGAAAAGATCCTTAAAAAGCATTAGGGCAAGATTGGAAACCAATGTATTGTAGCTAAAATTTAATCAAATTTCATAGTTCACAGTCCTGCCTAGTTGAGAAAAGGGCTCAAAAAACAAACAAAGTGCGACAAAAAACTTTGGTAAAGCAGTACAAATTCCATCCGCTTGCCCGAGTCAGGCTCGGGCAAAACTGTGCAGGGGTTAATATTTTTTCGAATCAAGCCTGTATCCTACAAACTCCGAAATGCTTCGTTCTATCTAACGCAGATCACTCCTTTCACTTGCAGTGTATTCTATAGCAGATTGTTAGTCTGGTTGGTACTGATTCGGGGAAAAACATATACGACAAAAATAGATTACAGGAAATCGCCAGTGCCAGAAAAAACAATTTCACTTGCAGCGTGAAAGTGCGTTTTAAAAACTGGTTAGCAAATAACATTTCCTAGAGATGCAGCGATGTGATTTGAAAAGATGCACCGTTATAGTCGGTTAAATCATCATGTAATGAAAGGGGGCATCACGCAAGAGAGGAGGAGGCTTCACGTTCGCGTTTGTCACGCGAATTTATTGTTATAGTTCACAGACTGACCAGCGGCATTTGTACGGGACGCCCGGGACCCAGTCGCAAGACGAATGGGCTGACATTAGGGTTTAGGGCACGGGCACATACGATCCAAATGCCACCACCAGCATCGCGGCACCAACTGTCGCGAAATGTTGCACCGGACCGAAATCGGTCACCATCACACGAGGGATGCACAATGACCGCATGCTAGAATCCCAAAATTGGCAAGGGCACTTAATTAGAATGGTGCGTATGGAAAATGTCATGTCATTAAGGCGCACGAAAGGTATGTGGATGTTAATGTCAACTTAACTACGGTTAGATAGATGATTAAGCTCATCGCACCAATGTATGCTACATTGTAGGGGAATAAATTTGATTCCATGTTAACTGATGAACTTTGTCTTCGCCAATCGTTCGTAGAACCGGCTCGATCTATCTTTAAATCCTGATTTATTCGGTGTGCCTTTTGATAATCATTTCATTAGGTTACCATTTCATGAAAAAGATGACCTGCTCTATTACAACATTAAATTTTTTTTTCAGTAAACGGTTGACGCTACAGACAGTCCGCGGTGTGTTGAAAATATCAACAAAACAAAGTGTTGCAAATAACAACAAAATTGTATAAATAATCCAAGGATGAAAGGGTTTATAAAAAATATGTTATCACATTTGTAATTATTATTAAAAAAAAATCCACGAATGATTTTCTTCTAAACTGACCAAATAAACGTACAGCAGTAGAATAAAGAAACAGAAAATGGAAAACAACCGAAGATAACCCGTAGAAGCTTGGTTGTTTCAGCTTCTTCCCAACAAGCGGTAAGTGAATGTTGTAAAATATTTAAAATTGTAGTAAAATACATTGTAAGTAAAAACACGTTTTTCAAATGCTTGTTCACACCCCGGGCATCTTCTGGGGTTTTTGAAGTTTGCTTAAGATAATTTATTTAATAAAGTAACTTATTTGGTAAAATTAAACATTGTAATTTCAAGGGGAAGTTTTTAGTCGATTTTAGCAAGACTGTCCATTTTTATCAAGGTCGATTCATATCTCTATTTAAGTAGGATCGTTGTTATATTTGAAGGTATTGATAGATTTGTTACCATTTTTAGTGAGTCTCATAATAGTGGCACTGAGTAAACTTACCTCCAGCATAACGCAGCATATGTGATAGATGCACTGCGTAATCGCTTCGGCCGAACCGCTCAACGTGACGGCGCGTTCCGTCGAATTTGGCAACATTTCGCTTGCAACTTGTATCGAGCAGCCGGTGATTTCTCGGATTTCCTTGATTTTCGAGCCACCCTTGCCTGAAAAAAAAATTGGAATCGGAATTGGGGACGAGAAAGATGAAATGGATTCGAATTTCGCCTTTCCGAGGGCAACAAGAACATCCACTTACCGATCAGAGAGCCGCACTGACTAGCTGGGACGATCAAGCGGATTGGAATTTGTGTTTTACCCTGTGCATTTGTATTGTCTTGAAACTGTGAACACCACTGCAATCGAGAAAGCGATAAGAAACTTTTTGGTTAATAAACACGTCAACAGGACGTCGGGTTGTCAACGCCAAGGCGGCGCACGGGGGAGTGTATTGCGGGGGGACAGGGGTTTGTTTTTTTTCAAAATGAACATCTCATATTTACCTCCTCGAACTTCTTCGTGATTAGTGTAAAGGCTTTGTAGATCGCACTTCTGGACCCGGACACCGTCACGATTCGCTCCGGGCACGAGCAGTCTGATATGTTGATTTTTGCACCGGACTGAAAAGGAGCGTGGGAAGAGATGAAAAGACAGCACAAAAAAGTGTGATAAAAAATTAGAAAACTTTATTTAATTATGAACGCTTAAAGTGCAAAGATGGTGGCGGTGGTGTGTCGTGTGTTGGGCCCCCCGACCGGGTTGGTCTCGGAAGAGAAAAAAATGCCTAGGGCATCGCGTGACGTAACGCAGAGAGCGAGAGAAGGAAAGCCCGGCGAAAACTCTAAACAAATTTCGGAACGACAAAACTTTATGATTTGGCAATGTTTTTTGTTCTTTTTTTGCTTACGGCCAGGCGACTCGACGGAAACGACAAAATAGCATCCGAGTGGTCGATTTTGTGCCACAAAAAAAAAAATACGGAGTAAAGGAGCATCGAACGAGAAAGTGAACGAAAAATTCTCCCCCGAAAAACTGGAAAGAATTAAACTTCAGCGAACACACTCACTTCGGTGGTCGCTCGATGCCGGAAGTATCCCGGCAGCAAATCACATGCGGGGGCATATCAAAAAAAAAAAAGAAGGCCAAAAGTTTTCCCCGGGCTCCACTGAGTGGGTCGGATGTTGGACACTAACGGCGCGCAGCGCCGGAAGCGCCGGCGGATGTTTATATTCCGGGTGGAAAAAAAAAAACGTGAGCGTGGGGCCATTCGCTTTCGCGCTGGCCTTCACGCCCGATGGACGCGAGAATCAACCGCTTTGCACCCGATTTGTGTGTAATGGTTGTGCGGCACATAATTTATAAAAGATTTCCGCCTTAATTCGGAGCGCCGTTTCTTTGAAAGGCAGCGTCGTGTTGAGCTGCGACCATTTGCCCGAGCGAAGAACTTTACGCCGGCAGGACATTCCGAAACGATAAGAGCTAATCTAGGTGATTGAAAAGAAAAATAAAGCTTTGTTTATTGCTTGGCAGATTATTGAATAGATAGAATGCTCTTAAAGGTCGAACGATTCATCTTGTTATGCGATTACTAATGTTTTATTGCAATATCGTTTTCTTGTGAAAATCTCCATATTTTTGATTATTGTGTTCAAGTGTTAATAGTTTAAATGCAATGAAACACTTCGATCATCTAACGAAGTTTTGTTACTTTGCTATCCTCTGTTCGTCTTAACGTAAAATATTTCTTAAAGTAACTTTTTCTTAAGGAAAAAAGTATCCCTTTTTCTTAAGCGAAAAGACCAAACTTATAAAACTTATTCTAAATTAATTTATATACGTTCGCAATATATTTTGTGAATTGATGCGGGCTGTGGAAAATTCATTCAACTCTCCCTGTTAAGGCGGACAGATCTAATTTTGCAGCCATACGAAACGTCCTTTAAGCCATCGGCTCGAGGTTGATCGATTGCATTTCTATCAACGATTCTGATTGGGAATGTGAAGCGTTTACAATAGGTTTCCGTTGCAACTTAACAATCGCGAGAAGTTGCATCATAAGTCTCGATGGATGCAAGGACCGGTGAAACTAGCAGCGGAATCTTTTACCTGTTGGGGTATGTTCCTGTTCGTCGTGAAGGATCAGCGTATTTATTCATTTCTTCGTCGACGGTGGAGAAAGCCAGCTTCGTTAACGAAAGGATATGAAAGGTAACAACAACGACCGTACGAATCGTACAACGATTTTAATAACGTTTTCCCGAACGAACGCGCACCGTGCCGGAGAGGAAGGAAGGAAAATTCTACCCAACGAATGGTGTGGCACAACAAGGTGGGACAGGCAGGGAGACATTGTGAACGAACCGCGTAGATGATTGGGGGATGGTGTGGCACGGATTGGCTCTGGCTGCTTGGAGAGAAACCAGGAATTTCGATAATGGGATTATTTCATTCCCCATCCTTGCCACAGCCTTCGCCGGTTTTCCGTCTCCGAGGTGCCTTCGACGGGAAACCTCGAAGACTGAAACCATATTAGCGTTCTCTGGGGACCCGGAGGGGGGGGGGGGGGGGGGGGGGCGACCCGGGCAAGATGTAACAATAAACCGAAGCGGAAATAGATATTCTCTTCCCTGGGAAGCTTTTGTCTACCTTCGGCTTCGGCGAGCATTAGTACGTATCGTATTCCTGCTTGGTTGGCTTCTGCACGCTTCCACACCATTTGCACTCTCCTCGACACCCCGCCGCTCTCTTTCTAAGTCAAATCCTTCCGCAGTGTGGCCAGTAGTTATCGATCGGGTGAAAATCAACCTCCATTCGGCATCTTCGGAATGGCAAACACGATTGCAAATGAGCTTAACGATCGGTGTGAGCCATCCCGGGGTGCCGCAGCTTCTTGGCGCAAAGGAAACACAATATAACCTACCAGACGGAGAGGAACCAAATGGAAGACCTTTTGACTCGTGCTAGGGAAGTGCAAAACAAACCAAAAAAAAAAAACAGAAAAAGAAAGTTACGAAGTTCGCTCGCAGTAGCGCACGCGGGTCCTAATGATACTACTTTACGATTGCTGACAACGGGTGCAAATTATGAAGCCACTAATTAGGTCCAAACGCAAGTCGCTACCCCGGGGTGGAACCTTTCTGCAGTTCCATTTTACTGACGTGCCATAAGTTGGTGGGGTTGTTGAACGGGAAAGCTGGAGGGTTCGGTCATTCGTTCGCTCCCGATGTTATCGGGTGGATGGTAGAAGAAATTTCAATTTGTAAGCTTCTTAGCTTTTGCAAGCAATGAGTGTAGTAGTGTATTTTAAAATAAACCAACTTCTGCTTGTTAATAGTTTACATGCTCAGCTGGCAACACGAAAACATTCTCTTTGTAGGTATCATAAGTTTTAAACATAGTTTGTCGGTGGAAGGAAACATTAGTTGACCACATCACAAGCAAAGAACCGCAACCACTAAGGTTGGCAGGACAACTTAACGAAGTGTCATTAAATATATTCCTCAGGAAACAAACGAATGAAAACTCATTTGTTTAATGTAAACTAAATTGAATATTATAGCATGCCTTACGTAGAGAAATTTGTTACTCAACCAGAGCACTGCAGGCGTCTTTGAAAGCGTGATTTGGAATGAATTTGGCAGACAATCAAACCCTTCGGCTTCGGGGGCGGAACACAGAAGCTTTACAAAAAGCAATACCTCCCCCCACGCAAATGGAAACAATGTAGTCTGTTGTTGCTGTCTTGTTGTTCCACCCTACGCCGGTTGGCTAAATAAAAATAAAATCTCAGGTACACGAAAGCGAACAAATCTTTACACGATCGCGAAGGAAAAACACTCCCCGTGGAAAACTTGGGCAAACAAGCAACCTTCGAAAACGTGACAGATGGCATAGGAGCACGTTTATTGGATCATGCCCTTGAATGCGTTTTCTGAAAGCAGAAATCGACGACGCAGCAGCACGATGTGGAGTGAAGAACCACCTCCCACTTTTCTACCTAAATCTCCTTCAGCACTCTTAGCGAAAAGGAATGGTGGAGAAGGGAGGCGGGGTGGGGGGGTGGGGGGGGGGGGGGGTTCGGGGGGAAAATCTATTCCATCGGAAAGTAGCAAAACCTCCCCACTCTAAAGGACTGAAATTTCCAGAATCGAAGGAAAAAACCAGCACACAAAACCAAAGTAAATCAACTTTGGACAGAAACAATCGCACGGGGCAAGAAAAATGGAGTGTTTTGTGTGTTTTATGCGAGAGTGTGTTTCTGTGTGTATGTGAGTGTATTTGTGTGTTTGCAACTGGAGAGGAAAAATCAACTTGTTTTTCCTTCCCATTGCATCGGTTTTAAGCTGCCTGCCGAACTTACCTCTTCTCTGAACCGCTTGACGATTTCTCCCTTTTTTCCGATGATGCTGCCGACCTCCTGCGAAGAGGGAGATAGAGAGAGAGAGAGAGAGAGAGAGAGAGAGAGAGAGAGAGAGATGGTGGAAAGAAAACATTAGTTTAACAATCTTACAACCTGCCGCACGTGTTTGTCTTACAGGTGATTTGAGCACTTCGTTTTTGAAGCGGTTACAAGCGGCGCCGAAGAAAGGAAAACTTTTACCATACAGTTACATTTTCCAACTCTTAGGTAGCTTTACGAACTGATCGAAAATGTACAGATCTGCCCAACTGTACGGCGAGCATGGGGGAGCGTTCTCCCGATGGTAATTATGATCGAACGAACATGGGACCCGGAAGAGGATTAACTGGCGGCGTCCGAAAGCATAGGCATGCCGTTTGCAGAGGACTCGTGGTGGCTTTGGCACGAACAACTTAATTACCCACATGTTGCATATGGCGCCTCGCATGATTAATTATCTTCCCCATTTCTACCACCTCCCTCCGTCCTTCGGGGTGGCCCCACTGGAACATTGCTCTACCACTCCACGCAGCGTACAAGTACACTAAAACTAGCAAAAAGGTACGTTCGAGCTTTTTCGTGTTAATTTTTGCATCTCGCCGTTTTTACCCACTTCGGGCGTGATGCGACCCCCGGACCGGACCCGATCCGGTGGGAAACAAGAATGTTACCGACAGCCGGGAAAATGCGAAGTTCATCATTAAGTTATAAGCCAACGGTAACCCTCTCCTCTACCACCTCCACCACCTACGGGGCCGAATGTGACAATAAATCATCCCTCGATTAATATTTAATTCGTGTAAGTTATGGTGCGCGCGTAAAATCGCTTAAAAACGGAAATAATTGATTTCCAGCCGTTTTGAGCAACGTTGTGTGCTAATTAAGATTTATGTTGTTTAAAATGGCGGTAATTATCGTGTGAATGTGAACAGTAATGTTACTATGATTTAAGTACAAAGCAACTAAACCAATAAAAGTTACCTTTTTTATTTTATGAGAGTAATGGGACAGGTGTTGCCGATCAAATTTGCCTCAAAAGCGGGCGATTTTGTCTCTGAAGCATTTTGTTTTGAAATAGTTACTCGAATTTTGTCTCTAACTCATCTGACTTTGTCTCTAAACCATCTTGGTTTGTCTCAAGCCGAAAACCAGGGAATAAACAAATGAATTGTGGTTATGCTACATTTTAAAACTTCAAGAACAAGAAACACTTTATATTTGTATGCTTTAAAGTTATTCTTACGTATTTTTGAATTATTTTCCGTATTATTTTTCTATGTGCATGCGTACGTATATCAACTAAGAAGGGAACAGTGTAGTGTTTATCTCGATGGCATAAATGTACTAACTGAGATCAACCAATGTCACTCAACAGCTAACCACAATGCTGCCATCTTAGTGGACATACGTATAGATGCACGTATAAAAAGTATAAGTCAAATTGGTCAATAAGAATAATTTTAAAGCATACAAGAGTATAAATGTTTTTGGTATCTGAAATTTTAAAATGTAGCATAACCACAAATACTTTGTTTACCCTGTTTTTCGGCTGGAGACAAACCTAGATGGAGGTAAAGTCCAATGGGTTAGAGACAAAGTCAGATGAGTTAGAGGCAAAATTCGATGAGTTATTTCAATACCAGATGCTTTAGAGACAACAGTTGATGAGCCATTTCAATCATCGGTGAGCTAGAGCTGAACATAGGTGACAAACCCTGTATTTTCATTGCACACGATTATAAAGGGCACGGTAAACGAAGCGTAATCGCTGGTCTCTCGTGTAGCGTCGATATTCAGGCCAAGCGTCATCTTTGCTTTGTTTATGTTTTGCAATTTGGTAAAAATGTCAACTTTTCTTGAAGCTACTGCTATTATTTTGTTGTTTATAGTTAACAATACAAAAACCACGCTAAATTATCATAGAAATTTGATAAATAGTCACGGATGAATGAACTATTGATTCGTTTGTTTACGTACTGACAAGATTACGCATGCGATTATAGGGTAGGTGAGCCAAAATTCTTTTTGACAGATGGACCAGCAGAATGACACGATTACGCTAGCGATTACGCTTCGTTTCCCGTCCCCTTAAGAAAGCAAGAACGCATCCTTCAAGCATGCATGTGCCCTTCCTCAAGTGCATAAATCTTGCGAAGAGTTATAAATGGACTTGCACCTGTCGACTGATGCAACTCTTGCTTCCTTCGCATACTTTCGTGCATGCGATCGTTTGATAGTGTGCCACAATGTGACTGTCTGTCTTGGCAGGGACAGTGCTTTCCGCTCGGTTTGATGGGAAAAATAGATTCTGCTTGCCCGGTTGATGTGTGCGGCGTGTGGTCAGGAAGTGTGCCCGATTGATCAAACTGTAAAGGCAGGCATCACTTCCGCCTAAGCAATTGCAATGGTCCATCGGTCTTCGGTGCACAGCATCGAAATTGATTTAAAGTCGTTGAGTAAAAAATTATGTCACGGAAAAAAAATGTCAGAAAGAAGCATAAATCGTCGTTTAAATGCAGCCTCCTCCAGAAATCGATCGTTGCCTCGAAAATGTCTAACGGTGGAATAATTACTGTGGTGGCCGAGGATTATTTATTCATCCCATTGCCTTCATTAGGTAACACGCTTTGATGAACAGCTAAAAAAAGATTGGCAGTAATCTACTTAATTTGTTTTTAGTCATCTCATCTGATTTAAATTAACCTGAAATTTTGCGTCTACCTTTACTTCTACCTTTAAGCTGTTCCACAACAGCACCTACCAAAACGGACTCCCCTCGTGCCAAGATGAACTATTAATATAAAAATGCCAAGCAAAACTGTGAACACGATGTAACTTTTTCCCCCGATACACACACACACACAGAATGATGTTTCGTCTCTAAATCGTTTCGGAAAGCGGATAAAAAAACCGTCAAACAAGTACATGAACGAAAAGTAAAGTAAAAAAAAACACCTCCACGGAACTCGCGCGCAAGTAAAACTTTCCGAAACGCGAACCCCACCGACCAGACCAGACAAGGTCGGGGACAGGTTTGGCTTTTATCTCCGGTTATTTAATTTTCAGTTATGCAAATGCTCATGTTTATTTAATGTTTTCCCTTTTATCCAGCCGTATCCGCTTGTTTGAGTCCTTCACCGGTACCGAGAACTGAAGCCGGCCGCCTCCAGATATCCCCCCGGCCCGAACGACCTTCCAATCCTGTCCTAATTCTCTGTCGTTCGATTTCGTCTTCAACGCCGTACGAACGAAGAAAAAAAAACACAAAAAACCATTTTTTTTGGGGGTCCGGATTTCCGCCCAAAGGACGGTGCAAGAAGAGTGGGTGGAAAATTTCTTCTTGCGTTCCCGTGACACAAAAAAGTGTTCACCGGAATTGGCTATTTTCCGCCCGTAAATGTTGTTTTCTTCCATTACTTACAGGTCGTTCGACACTCGGAGGAGCTTGTATTCATAAATTTCCTGATTCTTTTAACGAAATTCAGGGAAAAACGGAATTATGTTTGTTGATGGGAATGTGGTTTTTAAAGCAAAAGAAAGAGGAAAGTAGTTTACATAAAGCGTCCTAGATTATTGCTATTGAAAGTAAGCAAATCGATGGGGTATTTAAAGTTATGTTTGGTTATAACTCACGACTAAATTAGAGCCCGCTTAATCGCAACCAGCAAAATGGTGGTATAAAAAAGCACATTACATGCCACAAACATAAAAAAGGAGTATCTGGCGCATAATGCGAAAATCCCCCTTTTTCCACAATAAATTTACCACGTTCCGAGGGCTACACTTAATGCCTCCGATGCGGTCCAGACAGGAGGAGGACCCAACTTAAGAGATAAATTAAAAAATCACATTATTCAATACTTTGCCACCGAAACACTGCTCCACACCATTGTAAAACCAGGGTGGTTTACGCTTGACCATTCCGACTCAGACCATTCCGCCGAGCCGCTGCGAAAACTCATTAGGGCGAGTCGAGGAAAAACACATCCGAGCGCGGGGGGAGAGGGAAGAAAAACAAAATGCGGCCGTTCATCCGAGTCCGAATGCTCGCGCCGGGCCGACCGGGATGAATACTTCACACGGAGAAAAGCACCAGCCTACACCCACACATACACACAAACACCTCAGGACGATGAAAATTTATTTCAATTTTCACGCACCGTCGCATTCGGCGGAGTCATAATATTTCGCGCGGGATGTCTGTCCTTTCGCCGCGCCGAGGAGGATCGGATTCTGTCAGGGAATGCTTTATTTTCTGACAATTTTCCACCGCCCCACTCGGTGTGAGTTTTATTATACCGTGCTCTTTGTTGTAGGGCGTCGATGCCGTTGTCGTTCGTTGAGCGAGAACGCACAGAAACACGGAAAGCGAGCCACAGAATTGGGACTACTCCCCGTCCAACGAACGGTTGAAGCACGCGTAAAGGCTTGTGTGAAGTTGGGGGACCAAGGGCTCGAGAGCGAGAACACGCGCGCCCGCCCGCCTGTTGGACATACGAGCCCCATAAATATTCACTCCGGTAATAAGCCAAACAATTTAGTATGAATTATGGTGCTCCTGTTTCGGCGCCTTTAGGCTTGCGGCGTAATGGGAAAAATGTATCCTTCTCCCCCATCTCCAACCGGTCGCATCGGTGTCATAACACACACTTCCGGGCCCGATGGGGGTGGGTTTGGAAGGGTGGGGGCGAAAAACAAACGGTAACATCGGTTCGCCACAAGGCGCGCGGACACAAGCACACGAAGGACGAACCGTTGCAGGACGACTTCGACGAACGCGTTGCCGGACGACGATGCTGTCTGCTGGAGGGGGGGGGGGGGGGGGGGGGGGGGGTTTGTTGCGGAAAACAACGGGTCGTAATCCCAGCAGACCACGGAATTTTTGTTTTCACGCTTTCCCAAACTCACCCCTTCTGGGTCAACCCCTACCCTACGGAGAAATGGAGCGAACCAAAACACGAGGGCACGTGACGTGGCAATTCCATCGCGAGCGAATGGTTGCGTGGGGTGGGGAGAGGAACTCCACCGCGTGTTTTGTTTGTTTTTTTTTCGAAAGTTGTTATCCTTTTTTATCTGGATTAAATATAAACTCTTGCAGGAATATTCATGACAGTGTCGTGAGGGACTGTAGAGCGAAACCCCAAACACCGATAAATGGCCGCGGATGGGCGGAAGTAAGCCATAATCATAAAAAGTATGCTCCCGAGGGAGCAAGCGACCACCGGCGCCCTTTCGCACGATGCAGAATTGTATCCCGTGTCGGACGAAGCTTGCCAATGACTTGTCGAAATTAATGTGTGCACCGGCACACCGATGCTGTAAACTAGCGTTCCCGCAAGCCGGCGAAGAATTCCCCACGGTTGATCAAAAGGTGGCTGTTCGTGGGAAAAAAAAAACGCTGGCCAAAACCATCCCTTGTCTCGTTATCGCGTCATTAAGTATTGCCTTCTAACACGCGACCGCTAGCTCCACTTTTCCGTAACCGGAATACGCGAGTGACGCGATTGAAGTCTTGTAGCATTCCGTCCGGCTTTCCTGGTTCCAACAACAAACCGGGTACTGCGGCACAGCTGGCGACTGATTCGTCACATAGAATCTGCCCGGTGCTGATGATGCTTAAAGAGGTGGAAAAACCTGTTCGCGTTCGGTGCGGAAAACCTCCAGTAACGATCGAAAGAAAATATCCAAAACACACATGGAACAAACCGTTATCGTCCGCAGATGGATTCGTTTACAGTTTTCCTTAGCGGCGCTCACACAAGGCATGTTTCCACTTATGGAAGGATGTGCGGACCAATTATTGCGATGTCTAAGCGAAAATATAAAACAACTTCGTTCCAACGCGATCGAACGGGATAAGAAAATAATGCAGTCGGTGTGCGATGGGCAAAGGCAAACAAAAACAATATACGACAGCATATCATGCCACCGCAAGACCGCCGGTGGTTCGTGTCCATAAAACACAGCTGGATTGAAACAACAACTTCGACACGCAACCACGATGTTGTGAGGCGATGAATCTAAATTGATTTTCTCGCGAAAGAAGGAAAACCCCCCGGGCAAATGGAATTCAGGTGAAGAATGTGAAGAATTAGATCAGGAACTCTAATAGCATGAAAGTATGAAAGCAGAAAACTCAACGACAAACAATGTTTCCATTACAAGAGTAAAGTATGATGTATAGTAAATTTGACTTTACTTTTTAATACCATCAGCTACATGTTAGACGTTTAATTTCAAGAAGATTTCAGACCAGAAAATGTTAAAAGAAATTAAAATGTATAGTATGTTCACTACTCAAGTTAATGTGATACATTTTATTTATATGGTTTTCTGTACCATTACTTTTTAATTTTACAATACGACACGTACCGTAACACAAGAAAAAAAACCTATTTTAAGATTTTGTACATTCAAAATAAAATGTAATATTTTTTAGTTTTGACACAAACTAATTGACTACGATAAATTTCTTCATGAAAGATGAAATGCTGTCAAATTATTAGTATCCCTTAAGCAAGAATCGCTTTAGGTTTAATTGTTCTCATTTGCTTTGAAGCTTAGAAATGATTTTTTCGAGGATGTTTTCGGGAGTGGAGGAGGATGCTTAAGGGATGACAAAATAGGTTCAACAATCTTATCAGTGGAAAATTAACTGCAATCGCATGTTTGTCGTGACAATAAACATTTTTTACCCGAGCTACACTTTTGTTTTGTTGCAGAAGAGAGGCCGGAGGAAGTATTAGATGAAATTTTGCATTAGGACTGTGTCTATTCGATCATCCCCGGCCCTAGACGGATGAAATTTTGATTATTTTTTATTTTTTTATGACGTGAACATATTTAAGTTAGTTGTGTACCATTTTTTGGACAAATTCGCTCCTGAATCTTAAATTTTGTTGTTGTTATTTTTCGTAATTTTAAGGTGTAGGTGTTCGAGAAGGATAGGGAGTAAGAAGGATATATCAACATGACAAATTCAAAAACATCAGAGTACAAAACATTAGCTACCTTCCAGCCTGACTTTGCGTGAAGATGACATACATGTCACAAGATTAAAAGTTTCCCAACTAAGCACCACCATTGTTTTATTACATAGGAGACGGTAGAGAGAGTTAGGGATCAGGTAGAACATTACTACGAAATCGATACCCATATTGCAATTTGATCATTTCTTAAGCTGGGGGTTATGTAGGAACCACCCTTTCCGCCTCTCACACGGGGGTGATTTTCCCCTCATAATATGTCCTTATTTGAGCAGGGTATGCACCAAGTTTGGGTGTTTTTCATCCATTTTAGCGGCGAGAAGTTAAAGTAGAAAATCCTTGGAAAATCAGCTTCCATTCCGCCAAGTTTGGTCCGAATCGGATCGGATGATTTTTCGCGATGCAATGACATATTCATGTATATACAACCAATGTTGCCTTTATAAATATACATTGACAGGTGCATGTATTGATCTATTCCAAAGCTGATCCAATTGCATATGGAAAGGAAGAATCGGGAACTCAAGGAGAAACTCTTGGGGTATGTGTCTTACCAAACGTGTGTGCTCTCGTCACTTTCTTCATTTCGTGTATTACCTAAAACGAGAGCAAAAGACAAGAAAACAAAGTTTAATAACGGTTGTTGCCTCCTGTGAACTATCTAGGCAAAGAATGTTTCCCCAATGGCGCAAATGAACGTTCTAGATCGGACTGCACCCGTTCTTGGCAGGTGCACCCAGCATCGGGAAAAGCAATAGGTCGATGATTTATGCCACCATCTCAGACGTCTTTGTACCGCGATGAAATGTGATCACCTTTCAGCACGAAGAATGTCGTGGCCACCGTGGTATTCCCGCGCTCTTCCTCCCTCCCTCTCTTCCTCTCTCCCACCCTCGATCGTCGATGGAGTAATAAATGGTATAGGAGTAAAAATTTTATTGCTGAATTCCCGTCTACGTCGACGTTGCGGTCGTCGCCGGGGTCGTCCTCCTTGTTGCGGTTTCCGCGTGCAGTGTTGGATATAAATTTAGACCAGCGTCGTGTCACTACAATCCACCCGCCTTCCACCCCCCAACCTCATTGATCTACCGACCCCAAAACGCCGAACTTCCACACATTTGAGGTGGAAGCGAAGAAGTACACCTTGATGTTCTTCAAAGTTTGATATTTATAAACAACGGCCGACCGACGACGGCGCAAATAATTATCAATCTGCGCTTCCTTGACGCTTTTTCCTGCCTCTGTTTCGCGCGCACGACGCGTTCGGCTCTTAATTTTCTAAGAAAACGGTTCCGGCAACACGCGACGGCTGATGCTGTAGCGATTGTAGCGTTATTTTCTTTGCTTCTTCCGGACGCTAGCTGGGTGCCCGCAGCGCTAGGGTGGCGATCGTTTATCTCCCAGTGTAAACAACATAGACGAAACATCACGAAACGATACCGGATCGAGCGCGAGAAGCATAAATCAACAGTCGGCTTGTGAATCATACCGCTGCTTTTGCACACGAATGAAAACTCAAACAACTGTCTAAATGGAGTAACAATATTTCAACGCGTTCGAGTGGTGATTGGCAGGAAAGTGGATTAAGTAATGGCAGTCTATTCTATTTTTGATCAACCTCCCAAGCATCTATTTAGTTGGATGTTTCTGATATCAGGCGTCAAGTTACAACACACCGGTTCAAATTGCACCAAGCGGAAGGTTCGCAACAACTAATTTTCATTGATTTTCTAAACCGACCATCTTGGGAGCAAAGGAAAGAGCAGGGGGGTACAATTGGCTCCATTCACATAATTATCACGGTAATGATAGCATCTCTTTTTTCAAGCGGGCGGCGGAACACCGTCCTGGTAGCGACGAACGAGCATCTAAAGCCTCCGTTTTTGGAACGTGAACGATATCACGTTTTGTATTGATAAGCAATTGAGTAACAGAAGGAGGGGGGTAGGGGGGAGGGGGAGGGTGATGTGAGAGCATGCGCGCCATTGAACGATGTTGTTGAAGAGCATAACGATCTCTCCGTAATCTTAAACATCTTGCTTGGACTACCTTCGGCGGTGGGTTGGTAAATTTTCTCCCCCCTCCCGAAAAAGGTGCCCCAATGGAAACCCGGGTAGGTAAACGCGTAGGGAAATTTGGCACATACACACACAGACATCTTCGTAACTGAATAAAATTGCGACCGGTGTGCGGTGTCTCGAACGCAGACGTGCGCTTATTGGCGGAAAATTGGATACGCAGGAGACGAATTAAGATAGGCGGGGACCCATCGTTTCCCGTTGCCGGTCGGTTTTCCACCCTCGCACCAGTTGACGTGTTAACCTGCCGAAGATATGTTTGCTCCAGCTCCGGTTTCCATTCCACACCAGCGTCGGAAGAAAATTATGCCCCGAGCAGCAATTTACGGCCCCCGGATTCACACCCTCGGGGGTGGAGGGGTGAGCGGAAGGAACCGGTAAATGGAAGCAATTTCGTCCCGAATAATTATGCGCATAATAAGAATTGCAAGACACTCTTTAAAGCAGTGAAAATATCGTTATTTAAAAGGCAACATGATTAGCAAACTGATAGCTGACAAAGTATCAACAATAAAAGTGCGATCAAAATTTGAGAGAAGTGCAACGTGAAGTGAAAAACTGGAGAATAAAAAACTACTTTCCCCTGAAGGAAGGATTGGAACTGGTAAAAACAACTTCTCCTATTTCTCTTTCATTGTTATCAAGCTTATCTAACTTAAATCACGCATTAGATTGGATTCAGCAAACAGGAACGCTTTCATTACCCCCAAAAAGAGACTTGAATATTAAATCCCAACCGGAAGGCTTGAAGCTGCCGCTCGGAGCTAAAATGCTAAGCACTAAATGAATGATTAATGATGCGCAGCGAAGCCAAGCTTAGGAAGAAATTGTATTTAGTTTTAGATGATTTCAATTGAAACGGCAAGGGTTGAGGTTTATTTAATTTAATGAACATCAAATCAATCCGTATTTTCAAACGAGGCTTCCGTCTTTGATCAGTGATTTGCGTAGTGGACTGAATATTTCGCTGTAGTAGATCGTTTGAAGTATAGATTGATGCATTAATTGTTGGGTTAGCATGCTGCAAAGGTTAACATGTAACTAAACACCACCGAACAACTGACGAGATCACGAAGTTCATTGCCGGATTGAGTAATTGCTGTCGGCAGCAATTACACACGATGCTTTCGTGAGAATCGTTACGTTGAATCGAACAGATCAACCGAAACTAAGCAATTGAAATCTACAATGATGATGTAACAAGCAGGTAGTGCTTTAGAACTTTTCATGTTTTTAGATAAACCAGAAAGATGGAAATTTTAACAAAAAGTATTAAGTTCTAACTTGCGATTAAGTAAACAATATGTTAACTGCAATATATTTTCAAGGGCGCCTACATTTGTAAAACACAGCCGTTTAAAGGATCCCCTCCCTTTGTTGATAGAAAGCAAAATGCCTGCTGTTTTTTAATTATGGGAAACACATCAGGTTACGACAACATGCCTTACTGTAACAACCGCCCACAGGCAGTGAGCGCGCGCGCCCGTACGTAAGCCCAGGGTATATTCCTTTGAAATTATATTCCACTGTTTCGTTTTGGGAAACTTTTCTGCTCGACTTGCGCTCGGGGGAGGTTTTGGATCGAGGGATTGGAGGGTAAAAAAGCTAAGTTCGTTTCTAAACCGTGTAACGGGCCTGCTAGCACTTTTCCACTCTTTGTGATACTTGCAGCAGTGTTTCGTCCTTTGCAGGACTTTTTTCTCTTTGCTCTAAAGCCCATTCCAATCGGCCTTCACCGGAGCACGGATCTTCACAGACGATGGATAACGGAGGGGAATCCTTGCGGTACACTGCTCTGATGCCGGTCCCTAGTAGTACGCCATTTTTGTATACCTTAAGAAGACAAACGGACCTTGTACTTTCCCTCCCCACCGCTTGGGAAAGTTACTTTCCGGAACATGGAAAATAATGGAAAACACGGTTCGTTTGAACATGATCGAACACTGTGCTAGAGTTGACAAATAAAAAGCGGAAAAGGGCGCTGCAGGCGGTAAGGGCAAACATTTGGATGGAAAACATAGGGGTAGGAAAAATCATCCCAAGACAAGGGCAGTGAAAAGTGATCGCCGGAAAAAGGTTCTTGTCCGCTGGGAGGGGAAGTTGCTTGACGGGCAGCGGAAGGAATCCAGGAAGCCGCGAAAGATGATAATATACCTGCACAGTTGGAGGAAGAAACCGGTTGAAATTGTTGTCAAATAAGGGCGGAAATGGATGCTCGGCTGCGATGGAAATATTTTAAATTCTAATAGAAGCCTTTTCGGAGAAGGTTAACAGTTCGCAGCAAAACCTAAACCTACCAAATAACATTTGTTTTCGTACGGTGATTTAAATGTTTTGCTAGAAAGGCAACGCAAACAAACCCCATTCAGGCGGTCCATATCATTTTTTTCAAGTGTAGCAGTGCTTTTCATACTCATACTCATCGCTTGATTGTAGGAAGTGTAAACAGTGAAAACATGCACAAACATATCCTCGCGCGTCTCTTTAATGATTTACTCCGGGGTCTTGGCAGGATTCGGCTGACAAGCGACCGGGAGGGCTCGGTCGGGATTGCGGGAAAATGCTGTGCAAAATTTTCCACTTCAACCACACATTAATCCATGATAATTGGTTTCCTTCAACCACAGCTACTTTTCCCTCCCAAGCCTCGGTAGAAATTTTCATAAAATTCCCTTCCTCGCTCCCTTTGAAACGCCTCTCCAATGGTTTCGACTAAGACAATATAGCTGGGCAGACAATATACCTGGTTCTTTGTTCACCCGTCAGTCTTCCGACATGGCTGTCTCCGAGTAACCACCGGCTATCGCACACACCACATCCAACCACGAGGACGACCACCGAAAACGCTGGAAAATATTTGTAAACGGACACAAACGGACTTTGAGAGAGTTGTCCCGTTTTGCATCGTTTATGATAGTTAACAACCCTCCCAAATACCACCAGCTCTATCAGGTACAGCTTCTGAGGCACCGCAAACGGCAAACAGAACGAATGGTCGCACTCTTTCCATCATCATACTATGCTCTTATAGAGTACCGACATGAGAATGCAATAAGGTACACATTTTCCCAATGTATTGTTTATTTCTGGAGAATGTTGAAATGAAACACTGTAAAATACAGGTCGAAATGTAGAACAATAACAGAAAATGTTGTGAAGCGTGAAGATTAAATGGTTGTTATGTCAATTATATGCATATGTATGAAATATATTTGAAACACTAAGTACATAAAATAACCAACGATATTTGCAAACTCTCCACTGCTCCACCAAAGCAGCAAACCGATAATATAATGTCCCCAAACTGTTGGCAAATTCCATTAGCGACAGACCGAGTGTGTGCTTGGGACAGAGAAATACAAAACAATCAGCTACGATCGGCATGAAAAGGCACAGCGAAAGTAGGGAAAAAAGTTAATTAAAAAAGTTTTGATATGTAAACCGGCAAACATCGTTTATGTGCTTATGTGCCAAAAGCAGCATGGCCTTATTGGTATTGGAGAGAAAAGGACTTATTGGTCTAGCCGATGGGCCGGGGAGGGGGGGCCTAGACACCGACGGCCATCCCAGGTAGGGCACGACAATCAGCGACAGGATGTGGTCGGGGTATTTGTGTTTTGTTTGCACACAGGCCGACGTCTATAGCCGATGCTGAATGCTGGTTGGGAACCTTCCAATTCTGGCGAGAGGCGGGGGTTCGATGTTGCGCCAACGATTTCGATTTTATCCTGCACTCCCACATTCCCCCCCATTCCGGGACAGGGTGAAGTGAAAAAAAAGAAAAGTAGAATGTGTTTCAGTACGAAGAACCACGTGCCGGTCGGGACGTGAAACCACGCTGTTTTGTGATAGTTTTCCTTTCTGTTCCGTCCATCCACAGAAGTTGACTCTAGTGTGTACATCTTGTGTGGTAATGACAGGGCACAATCGTTATCTCAAATTGTTTTGTTTGTTTCCTTTCTCTCTCCCTCTCTTACTCCCTTTTCACTTTGATACAGTCTGGAACCCAAAAGTAGGACAACTTTTACACATTAAGGACTCTTTTTTGTTGTTCAGGCAAACAAACTTGCGAAACATAGGGACATATACTAGTTTTGTTGTTTTGGCACAAGGTTTTAGGTCTTTTTATTTGACTGAAGACTAGACATAATGATGGCGTGTGATCCAGAAGATGGTTGAAATATTTAAAATTATTTTACACGTCATTTATTACGTCAAAGAATATGTTAATTAGCGTATCTAATACATTCCATGTTAATTTCACGGCTCTAAATTAAGATTTAACAAAGAAAGATTTTGCCAAAGTAGTTTAAGCTATAACCAATGTAAAAATAAAATTTTACTATCAAGCAAACGTTCATCAAGTACCCAATTTATTATTTAACGAATTCTGTACAGAATTGGCTTCATTATCCTTACATTTTGGTTATGGAAACAAAAGCAAAATGGTTATGGAGAGAAAATCCCTCAAGCTTTGCAAATTTATTGAGAATGGCACTGTTCCACCATTATTTACTCCAAGTTGTATGTATTCTGCATCCACAATGCACACATGATTAATTATCGATGTTTCTTATATTATTTCATATATGATGTAAAAGTAATCCATCAAAGTCAATATTTATAGGGAGTTGGAAGCACAGTCAATTAGATTTCTTAACATAATCTACCTTGTGTTGAAATTGTAGAAACTCAAAATATATCAAGTGTCGATAAATTTTTTTTTTTTTTAATGTGGCACGACATCCCCTAGTGGGACAAGGCCTCTCTCCGAAGAGAGTTTGTGTGACCGAAAGACGGTATATTATAAGATCGGTGGTCAGCCGTTCGTAATACCGGAGGGTGCCAGACTCGAGATTCGATCCCACACCTGTGGTGTGGTGTTTCCTCGCGCTACCGCTGCGCCATGGGCACCCCAAAGTGTCGATAAATACCTCCAATTAAACAAGTATTAACGGCGTAGCTTCTACCCCACTATTTGGGTCTTTTTCCCACGTGTTAACTTACACCATTTTGTTTCAATAATCATCTAAGAGTTTTGAACGTCGTATTTTTATTACCTGGTAGTAGAAGAGAGGGCAGTGAAGCAATATTTGAACATTTTGACTACTTAAATAATTTACGAGGATATAAAGGTTTCCGCTTAAGGGGGCATACTGTTTCACATTACCTTATTGATTCAAGAAAGCTACACTACGGGAAAAAAAACTATAAATAAACGAAACGTAGAGTAATTTCCAAACTGATAAGCCTATTAAGAATACAATTCTAATACTCAATTCCAAAAATCAGAAAATACCTTTTCAAAGCCTGTGTTTGTGTCGATTGGAAAAACTTTTACAGGAAGCAGATAAATAAGTAATAATACGTAACATAAAATTAGAATGTTCGCAGGGAATGATTCTGTGCGCTAGCTGACACCCTTTCGCGTACAAGATTGCACGAATCGTTCCCATTTACCAAGCGCACCAAATATGGCAACGATCGTGCCAGTGATATGTCTCGTATTAGCTACTGTCGGTGTAATGTCCAAAAGATTCTCCTAGAGGCTCCCAGCCACCGATGGGATGCCCACATTTACCATCTTTGGACACACAGGTCTCCGCACTCGGGTACTTTAAACAAAATGACAAATGTTTCGGTACATCAGACCCATCATTGTTGGACATTGAAGACGGGCGCGCTCACGTCCATCCATCCACTACATCCATAACCATTTAAAGAAATGCATCGTTTGCTTCGCCGATGCGATATCGAGATTTTCTTCGTCTCCACACTTCGGACGGGCATACATTGTGCATGTACGTGCACTTCCAACCGGGATTGCAATGCTGTCCATACCGTTAGCTGCCAACGGTAGCCAACGTGAGCCAATCGTGTACGAATCAAGCTGTTCGCTATCAAACCCGCGTAGGTCACCACTTCGTTTGGGGGAGGAAAACGTGGAAAATCGTGCGACGCCGGGTACAGCATTCTTGCATCACCACCGTATCGCTCCACAGTCCCCACGCTGCCCTGTATCTGATCTCTTAATCGACTTGATCAATAGGGTTCAGCATCTCTCGTGTCTTGTGCAATCGATGCGACTGCGCTCGACGTTCGTTGCGTTCTTCTTGGAGAAAAGCCGAAGGTAAACGTGGCATCCTTAAAACGGTCCGGGTATGACCCGGGTGTACGGGATGTGGGCAATACTCCGACCGGGCAGGCGTAGGCAAATGTCGACGAGGGTATTACGTGCCTCCAGCTGCTCCAGACTCCCACATACACACACGAATTCACCCAGGATGCCTGTTCCGATGTAACATCAATTATTTATCTTTCAATGGTTGCACCACCAGACGCATCAGCATCTCATTTGTATAATGTCGGCACTTCAGGGAGCCACTAGAGGTGCCGAAACCGATGGGGGGACGAGGAGAACAAGGATCCGAACACAGCCAACACAAGCAGCCTCACATGATTACGATAAGTGGGCCAGGAATGTGAAACGGGGCCGACCGAAGCGCATTCATGGGCATTGTTTTCTTCCCAAGGCCTATTCGTGTGGGGGTCAGCTCACTTTGGCAATAAACGGTAAGTAGTATCCTGGTGGTGAAGGCATTTTGGCCTGCGTCTTACGGTTCATGTTAGCGTTTGCCCAACACTGCGCCCTACGGATGGTTATATCAACGGAATAAATCTTCTCGCAAACAGCATTTTCGACATCAATTACACCGAGTGCACACAGCCTCACCAGAGTAATTTTAATTTCAATAAAAACCTATACCAATTGTCGATTGAACCGTTGCATGGTACCAGTTGTTTATATGAGTATGTTGAAACTTTGGGGATAGTTTTCCTTCCACGAAGGGTTGGTACACTTTTGGACGGATCTTTGCTTCGTTTAAACACATTAAAGGAAACCTTTTCAGTAGGTTTTCATCTCCCAGCTATCATCAGGGAATGTCTTATGTAGGTGCTGACAACTGCTGGAATCGTTACGCAACATCCACCTTTATTCGCATGTTAACTAGAGCATCAAGTTATTCCTGAGTAAAACAATTAGATAATTGCTTTTCTATGGCAGTGGAAGGGCTTCAACCGTATTCGTGTAGGGGAAGATGCTAGTAGTTCGATCGTATCCTTAGGGATTACCGAGCCTTAGAAAAGCATGCCTTAGGATACGTGGAAATGCCAGCTTACTACAGAATGTAGAAGAGGAAAATGCAACCCTTCCTGTGCTAGTAACGCAAAGGGAAGCTATTTGATCCTGTTATCGATCGGAGTCGTTTTTCCAGCATCGCACAGGTATGTTGGGCGAGTAATTTAATCATCACGCTCCCGTGCACCGAAGCTGCTAGCTAAAGCATTCTTTTGCTCAATTTTGCATAACTTGGGATACATTGACTAGAATTTACTCGCATTTCTTACAATTGCGATGCTTTCTTTTTCCTAATTTTTATTTCAATCGAATACTTCGACGAGAGTCTCACCAGGAGGTGTGGTATAATAATTGAGTGTGTTTAATTATTGACCCTCTCGAAACCATTTCTCGCCAAAATCCCCGCCCGGACTGCCGATCACAATCATGGAACAACTATTGGAAGCAAAAAATCCGCTACTATACTCCGCGCGCCATCACGCAAAGGCAATATTTGCATTCAATCTGTAAAGGAACCCAAACATAATCCCGCCAGTAAAGATAATCTCAACCTAGAGCATGCTCGATATAATTGGTAGAAACATATAACAGCACAAAGGCACCGCCGAAACTTGCTTCACCCCCACACCGGAGGGGGGAGGGAAAAACGTTTCGCAAATGGCGACCGACGCTCCGGGCACTCCCCGCCCACTCTGGGAGAATCTGCCAGCTGCCCCCGGGAGGGAAATCGATATGAATGAACTTTTCAATTATGAGAAGAATGAATCCAATTCAATTAAGCACCGACGAATCTCGGTGCAAAACCATTCGGGTATCGTTAGTTCCACTCGCCAGCGCACATTCTGGTCTGGTTCGTTGAAAATTCGCCCGATTCTTATCGGTAGCTCCAGAGCACACTGTACTTTCCCGAGGCTAGGAGCGTGGAAGAAAAAAAAATTGATCACATCGGGAAAGATATAGATGAGAGTGGAGAATGGAGTAGGTACACTTCGAAACGCTGAAAGTGTACGGGAAAATTTCATTGCAAGGACAACAAAAAATCATATTGACAGTGACGAGTATTTCCATTGAAAAGGACGAAAGCAAAAGCTTGGAAGTAAAAACCGTAAGTAAGCTGGAAAAAAAGCCAACACTTTTCTAACACAACTGCAATTGCAGTTTGCTTCGGTTTGATAATATCAAAGTCGGTTTGCTCCGTGGATTGACAAACCAACTGTGAATTAGTCCAATAATGGTATCCTTCGGTTATTGCACCTGAGATTATACACCTTTACAATAAAAAATTTTATATTTTCATTTAGAACATACCTTTTTTAATGACAATTTTGTAAAACTTGTTAAAAAAAATTGACTAAAATGTAAATTATTGGGAAACGTTTTACTTGGCTTGAGTTGTCAATGCTATGTAAATAAGAAACAAATTCTTATGAATTTGAATTTTAATTAATAACAGGTTTCTTTTTCCAAGAAAACATGGCGATCCCAATATCTATATATTTCTTCCTTCATGCCGTTGAGTTGTGTGTTCATTTATTTTTCACCAAAATATCAAATTTATCTGTAATTTGCTTGATGAATATTATCTAAATATGAAAAAATTCCTTGAATTTGATTTTTAATTAATTATAGGTTTCTTTTTCCATTAAAATATGGCGAACCCAATATCGATGAATTTCTTCCTTCATGCCATTGATTTGTGTGTTCATTTATTTTTCGTCAAAATATTAAATTTATCTGTAATTTGCTTGTTAAATGTTATCTATATATGAAAAAAATTCCTTGAATTTGAATTTGAATTAATTATAGTTTTCTCTTTGTTTCTTATAAATTTCTTCCTTTGTGCCGTTGAGTTGTGTGTTCATTTATTTGTGAAAAAATACAAATTTTATCTGTAATTTGTTTATTGAATAACGCAAAGAACTCAAATATGTCTCCTTTATAATCCTTGTTAACAAACATCTGCCCTCAACATGTTCCCGAAAATCTTGCCTTAAATCATTTAATTTCCCAAATCCGTTTACATCATGCCGCTACGGAAGCACTCTAATTGTCCCTCGGCATACTTTTAGGTATCCGAGCTTACCGTAAAACGCTACTGTTCAACAGGCGCTCGAAGCAAACCGTTGACGTGATTGTGAAATTTAATTTTTCAATTTTAATTCACACAGCCCCTACCCGTTTCGCACGACACATTAGATTTAATTACGGCCAAACAACAACGGCCGTACACACACACACGCACATGGTTAAAAGTCCATTTGCCCAGTAACAGTGACAGTTTTCTAGGTTCGGTGCCATTTTCCACCCCAAGCCCGAGGGAGCGAGTCCTTTGAAATTGAAAATGATTTTCGTACAAAAATCACATGCCAGCTTTTGCGTAATTCAATTGCCTGCGAATCCGTAGAAATGCGTCCGGACGCCAGCGCTGGGATTTTAATGCCTGCTGACTGCAAACGACACTTCGGGGGAGAAAGGGTAAACTCGCACAGTGGGTGGCCCACATGTACGTATTTTTCTAGGAATCAATCAAAGGCGAAATGTCCTCCCCGTGAAGTTATTGATTTTCATGAAAATGAGACAAACATTAAATTATTTTAAAAATAATAGAAACGGAGGCAAAAGAAGGAGTGGCTTGTAATATGCTTTGGTTCTTTTGCTCTCCTTTGCACGTTGCGTACCAAGTGTTTTAGCACAACTTTTAGTACAATCTTTTTAATTACAATTTGTTTATAATATTTGTTAAACCGATTGTTTTCGAAGGCCAAGCAAAAACTTAGCTTACCAAATAACTTATTTTTTTTTTTTTATGTGGCACGACATCCCCTAATGGGACAAGGCCTCTCTCCGAAGAGAGTTTGTGTGACCGAAAGACGGTATATTATAGATCGGTGGTCAGCCGTTTGTAATACCGGAGGGTGCCAGACTCGAGATTCGATCCCACACCTGTGGTGTGGTGTTTCCTCGCGCTACCGCTGCGCCATGGGCACCCCCACCTTATTTTTAATATAACTATAAATTTTATGTTCCATTTTCATTTATTTATGGGTCAAAAACTTTTTAGAACCAGAACTGCTGTCACCCATATTTGGGTGACGCGGTACGGAACGTGTTAAACAAAACAAAATAAAGACACTATACTTCATGTCTCAAAGTGCGCTTAAGGCCTGCCAATATCAGGCACTTCACTTTCCATATTTCAAGTACGCACGGATTTAAAATGTCTGTCTCAGGCACCGACGAGGTATTGTTTCTGACAGCTCGGAGCTGGCGTGCTCCGGACGTCGCTGCCAACTATTTGTCACGGTGTACACTGCCATGTCAGAAACACTATTTTCGCCTTAGTAACGACTATCCTACGTTTTGCGAAACATTTAAATGTCTTTTGTGGTGATCCGCGTTTTAAAGCTCTCCACAAAGACGAACAAAGCCAAAGGCATTGAATTTAAAAAAAATCCTCAAGTGAACTGATCCGTCAATAAGCGAAAGGACTCGCGAGCTCACATGTCTGACATTTCCGAAAGACTTTTCGCAACGCATTTGGCAGCTTTTCCCGCAGAGAGCCCATTGCAAGCCCGATTGAGATTTAAGCAGTTTGCTGATGATGGGGAAAAATAAAAGCAGGAAACACAAACGCTATGGACTCCCCTCGTTTGCGGTGTGCAATTCAATTAATTTAATTAGCCATAAATCACACACCACGGTTCTTCCTCGCGACACAAACTTTCACCAAGAGCGGGGTCGTCACTCGAGGACATTTATGCTTCCGCGTCATCGTCCCGAGGAGTCCCAGTCTCAAGGATAGCTGCCAGTTGTTGTCGTCATCGTCGTCGTCCCCCGTTCGGTAGTGGATAAGAAACATTCTTCTCTCGCACCGGCCGCATTCCGTTCCGAATCCAATTAGAATCTTCTGCTACCGAACGTCGACCGTCGTCCTCGGGGTTGCCAGGTTTTCACCGGCCAGAGCGTAAAGGGGTAATGGCATGTGTAGTGTGTGATGTGTTTGCCGTGCCGCGGACCGCAACAAAAGATTCAAAGTTGGAACCACCCCGCCGCCACTGGTTCACCCCGTTGGTCGTGGGTTTTGAAAGGCCTCTTATGTCGGGATGATCACGACCCGGCATTCTCGACCGCCCGGTGAGCCACGGCTCGCGTCTAGACCCGCGCGACCTAGCGGCAGTGAAAGACCTTTCGACGGAAACATGCTTCCACCTTCCACCGGACCCGTTGTCCCGATCCTGGACGCATTAATTCTACGTCACGTTGTGACCACCAACCAACCAGAGAGAGAGAGAGAGAGAGCGTCCGGGGATGAGTGGCACATCGTCACGGCAAAAAAAAAACAGGGTATTTCGTCTGGGACATACAGAGCCAGGGAGTGAAAATGCTACGCATATTTTACTTACAAAAGTAGTGGCTCACGAGCGAGTAGATCACGGGGGGAGGTATAAGAAATTCAACATTTTTCATAAGAAATTAAATAAAACAACAACCCACTTCGCTTTTGCCGTCTCAGTGTACATAGGCACGTTTTAGACGATGAGCGGGGAGAGATGAGTGTTTTCTTTCTCCGCCCAGCCTCGGACATGCGGACTAATTAACGGAATAGTCCTGCTTAGATTTGACGTATATATATAGACGCAAGCCAGACCGGTGTGTACCCGAATGTGTGTGCTGGCATTTCTCCGACTGGCGACCACGAACAGACGGTTGTTGCAACATAACGCCAAAACCGTGTGCTTGTATCGTACACATCGCTGCCAACCCCCATGGTGCGCACCTGAGATCAAACTATCCGAAGTCCGGCGGCGAAGTCCGGATCACTCACACGCGCAGTGTGACAACTAAATCCTCTGTCACATGACGCACATCGTTCGATGGGTATCGGTAAATTGTCCCCCAAAAATCCACCGACAGGATGCCGAAAGGATAAGCCTCCCCAAAAACAATGCTCCAGTGGTCCCGCCGATCGGAGCCGATCAGCGATGCCGAAATGCGGCAGGAGGCAAAATGGCCCCCACCGGACCGGGATAATAAATTATCGGTCACGATCGGAACACTGTCCCACCACACACACACACACACACAAACACCCTTCAGCTGCAACAGTCCTTTCCCGGCACGCAATGAACGCAGCACGTGCCACGTGAACGAATGTGTCGGCGAACGCGGACGAAAATAAATGCGAATTTTAATACCACTCCACGATGCGGCCGCCTCATTGCGACACTTTCACTGCGGCCAGCTACTTGCGTGTGTTGACGCGGAACAAAAATGTGCTGAAAAAATTAAATTCAGGTTCCTCAACCAGCCAAATATATTACCGGCTCGGCCGGCGGGAGATTATTATTTTTACGGAAGTATATCGCTAGAACAATGATGCTGTGCGACGGGAATTGAGGAAAAACTTATTTTATCACAATATTTATTCCACTAGGATGCCAGTTTTCGGGAAAAATAATGAGGGACTCGTGCTACGAAAAGTACACCAATGAAGAATGTAAATAAACAGGGTTTACAGATAAATTTGTAGCTACTGATAATTTGTGATTCGATGGCATTATTGTAAAAATGAAGCATAACAAATTCCCGAGCGATATTCATATTACATTTAGTGGGTGGCAGGACCAATCGTCGTCAACACACACACTTTTTCTACACTTTTTTTTATATTAAATTTGTTTATATAATATATAAAACCGACGGTATTTTACGGCTAAGCAAAGACTTAGCTTCCTAAAGAATTATTTTTCAATGTTACTATAATGTTTATGTTGCATTTTCATTTACTTATTGGACAACTACTTTTTAGAACTACAGCTGGCTATCAAAAGTGACAGCCATGGCAGTCAAGGAGTTAATACAAATACTAAACCTTGTTTGAAGGAAATTAGAAAAAAACTTCCTCGAAGATAATTATTTGTCACTTCGATAGTCTATTACTACATAAGTGCAATACTATAAAAGTTTCTATGTCGTCCATTGGCAGTAAATGATTGTACTAAAACGATGTACTAAAACTGCCATCGTGTTAAATCTAGCTTGATTCTACATTCAGCTGCTCGTAATAACACACATTCAAATAGTGTAGTTACATGGTAAAGTGTGATATCCCGGTGTAATTAAAAGCAAAACCACAAACGCATAAAACAAAGCACGTTTTAAGCTGCGAATTTCTACCGACAGGGGCGAAGCGAAAAAATAAAGGCTTTCAAAACCTGCACATTGGCAAGGGGAGAAAAATATTCGTCTAAAATTTCCCGCCCGGAACCCGCATCATAATCGTGCACCCGAGCACCGGGGGGAGGGCCCTTAAGCGGGGCGAGCCAGAAACCCTTCTTATGTCCAGGGATTTCCACCTTTCAAACATGCATAAACTCTTCAGCAACGATACCTTCCTCCTTCTCTTCCTACTCCTCATTTCCTCTTCCTCTGCTAGTGCGTGAAACGTGAGTCAGTGTTAAAAAAAATGGGAAGCAAAAACCGGGCGTTTCTTTTTGTTTCTTCCCGTTCCCTTTGTGTGTGTGTGTGTGAGTGTATCCTATAGCCGGCTTCCGGTGAAGTGGTGGGAAGGGCGAGTGCCCGGAAAAGAATCCTTTTGATGGCGAAACGCTCGACGGTGATCATGAAAATGATGAACCTGATGATAGGGAGCCACAAGGCTCCCGGGCAAAGGGGACGGAGGATGAATCGGGGGTGCCTGCTGGACTTGGCCGAACCGGTGAGGACTCTTCTGTATTTGCCGCTATCGCTGCCTGTCTGTGTAGTCCTGCTGAATATGTATAAAGCATATATCCATCGTAGTCGAGCCGAGAGTTGAGTTTCCCGTTCGTATTCCTTTTTTTTTGGTATCCAGCATCAGCTACAGCACGTGAGTTTGATCCAGACGCAATAGCTCAAGCTTGCAAAGGGAACGATAGCAATGGTGTAAGGGCGAGTGAAGGATGGTTAGTGGCGACTTTCCACGATACCACGCCATCCGCGCAACGGTACGTCGCACTCGCTCAAGTGCTGTATAATTAAAGAGTCTTCTTTTTTTGCTATGGCAGCACAATTTCTCATGCTAAATGAAAAGAACGAGCGCGCCGTATACTCAGCCACGCGCGATTCTACAATCGAGCATCTTCGCCCCCCGCCTTCGGCCGGGCCCTCCTTCTTCGCAGCAGCCCGAGATAATCGAAGGATGACTTTTTCACGAGCGTTGGAGGGTTTACAATAGTACAAAAATGGGGAAAAAAGTTGTTTCCTCGAGTTCCTCCGACTTTTTCGTCCACTTCCGTAACAACGAAAACCCTGTCCCTGGCCTCCCCCTTTGGTTTCTTCTATTACTGGGCTCAACATGTAGACAGGAAGTTCGCCGAACGGGAAAATGTTACGAAAAAGGACACGACACGAGCGTTGTTTCTTACTTTTGGCCGGCCTCGAAAGAAAGCGAAGCGAATTCTAAAGAAAAACTTTACTCGATGCTCCTTTAGATTTGGCATTTTTTCTAGTTCCTAGTAGGTTGTTTACTTTTTTGTATGCTCACGGGCAAACCCGCGTAGGAGAGGGCAAGGTTTTTCGACATTGTGTTTCTTCCTGGTAAGTTTTTGCTTTTTACTCATTGGGGCGTTACACTTATTTCAAAATTGCTTTGATCAGCATATTATGTAACTTAATTTGCAGTTGCTAAGCTTCATCGTATCTTGTTAATAGTTTACACAGCCGGAGATATTTGATTCCGTTCACTGGGTGCTAATTTTCATCGTTGGAAGGACTTGCTGAGACCATTTTCATGATTGAGGTCAAGGGTCGGAAAAGTCCGGCAAACAGACCAAAAACAAAAACATTTGAATTCTTATCGCAGTTGTTCACGATATTACTCTTTGTCTTCCTAAAAAAGTACGTTGAAAAAAAAACTCCCTCCTCCTTCCTAAAAAAGTACGTATTGAATGATGTGGTCAGTAATCAGGCAACTTCCTCGTTTACTGTTATTAGACGTTTTCGATCGCAAATCAGGTTGCCTATTGATCGTTCTAAAATTCCTATTTCCCGTGAATCTCGCTCAGAACTAATCGGAAAAATAACATGTAAACTTTGCATCCACAGTAACTCAACACTGAAGGAATACCATTTTCGACACCATTACCAAACAGAATATGGTTTACAATATTCAAAACATCCAAAAGCTCGTTTATGTTAATTCCAGAGAGCATGCCAACAAAATTTTGCCACTCTTATATAATTTGAGTGGTGGTTAATGTTAATTATAGTGAAAAAATTTATTGAAAAGTATAACGAACGTAGATTTATGTTGAAAAAGTCTAAAATAAAAATAAAGATAAAAATTAATGATTGTTTGAATGTTAAACTTTAAAATACGTTATCTTGTCTTTATGTTACTTTCTGTATTAGATAACTGATCCCCTGCTTTTAAAGCTGTTTAGTTTTTTTTTGAACAGCTTTTAAAGCTGTTTAGTATCATTTTCAAAACATTAATACATCGTTTGAGGTATCTGCCCCCCAACATGAACCCTTGATTTAGATGATTCTGGGTCAACGAGGCCGTCCTCGACGCGACTTGTCGAATTGCCTTACAAAACGTAAACAAGAACTGCCACGCAAAGTTTTACTTTTTTGCAATAAATTTTTCAATTCTTTTATGATATTTTGATAAGCCACCTATAAGAAGGTAGCATATCCAGAACGATCTCAAATGATATAAATTACATCCTTAAAATAATCTACCCCCAACTGAAATGCCTCCATCGCATCCGATCCCCAACCCGTAGATGAATGTCGTAAGACATCGATAAAACCTACCTTTCCCTGCATGATGAGCCGGATGGTGAGGGTGATCGCCGGATCATCGGACAGATTGATATCGTTGAGCTTGCCTTTGGATTCCTCCATTTCGCTGAACGACTCAATGATGCTCGCGGGTACGGAACGGTGGGGCCAAGAAAAGGGGTTTTCGCTTTCTGCGAGCGTTCGCACACTGTTTTATTCACGCGCGGGGGTTTTTTTTATTCTATTTCGCAGCACTGCAGCAACAGCGAAGGCGTTTGGTAGGGGGAATCGTGTCGATCGGCTGCCGTCACGGAGTATTGTTCACTTTGGGTTCTTCGGGTGTATGCGGTTTTGTTTTTGTCGACTGAAATATTTCGAACCGAATGCTGTAATATTTTTCTTCTCCAATGGAGAAAGGGCATTTGTCGTTTGTCGATCGGGTACGGAACAGATGCCCGATCACGATTATCAGACGGGCACAACCACTCCACGCGCTCGGACAACACACCACAATCGCAGGACGTTGTGCTTGAGTATGACTTTTTGCTCCACCACCAATCCTGCCCGCCTTAAGTTATTATCCTTTATCGGAAAACTGTCCGCATCATAAAAGGGACGATGTTGATTAATTAAAAATATCCTTCCGTCAATTAGTGGCCATAAACCACGTTTCTCCCGCCACGCGAAGTTTATACTTTCGTTCTAAAAAAGGAGCAGCGAATGATGCGAAGGACCAGTGGCACGAAATATAACAACATTTTTACCCAAAAAGGAAAAAAAAACAAACAAACCTGGGATGAAAACAACCCCTTTGCTCGGCGAAGAAAACTGTCCCCGAAAGGGGGCAAGCAAAAACATCCAATTTGAAAGAGTTCAAAAGAATTTCTCCTACGCTTTATGAACGATGTCATCGCTCAAGATGGATTAAATGAATTTAAAAAGTAAATTCAACATTCTTGCGCTTCTTCGTGGAAAGTGACGCCACTTCGGAAGCGGTTCGTTCCTCGGGATCCGTAGTTCTCGTCGCTCGTTTCTACCCCGTGTGGCTACTCCTGGCGCACCAGAGAGAGCGCGAACTAAAGGGTAAAGGAAAATAAAAGTTTCCCTCATTTTTTCCTTCCTTCTGGCCGTTCACTTTTCCTCATTGCCATTATATGGTACTTTAATTTTCCGTTCTGCTCAGCCATAAATTTAGCCACCGAGGCGACCTGGGCAGGTTTTTCAATCCACTCCCCGAAAGCGCCATCTTCGTCGCACGTCGAAAGCAACGCGCGTATCCAGAGGGAAAAGGCGCGCAAAAAAAAGGGACTCCTAAGCCATTACTGTCACCATCATTACACGGTCAGCGACACTTGGCATCAGCCGGGCCACTGCCGAAGCCCAGATTATCTGATGGTGTGGAAAATTGTACAACATCAACACATACAGCACCCTCGTCAGGAGTTTTTTTTCACCTTAGCTTGGGGATGTTGAAAGAAAGAAAAATTCTTAACTGGAAAACGGAAGCGGAGGAAACCAATTCTTATCGGATAAGCATCGCAAAACTACATTGAATTTAATTTTAACCCTCAATTGACTTCGCTAACCGTTTCCCCGGGGTCTGTTTGCCTCCCACTAATTGTATCCTTCCGAGCGCAAAGCTTTTCTTCGGTACAAACGCGGTACTGGAAAAGGACAACGAGGAAGAAACATGTTTTTCCGCTCAAAAAAAAAAAAAAGAACTTCCTCCCGTATTCTCAAGGTAGGGAGAACCTCTTTCTTGTGCTCCTTTCTATGCCCTTCCTCTGTCTAAACATTACACCCAACCCAACGCCGTAGCCGCACGTCAATCGAAAAGCGATCAACACGAAATCAACGAAACATCCATCCGAAAGCCATTCCCAGTTTAATCGAGGCCGAGGCATGGGTGGCAAACGTGGGCTTCTTGGTTGGTGGGGAATGCTGGCGGCAAATGAAATATATTTGTAAAAAAAAACAACCAAAGTGCGGGTTGAACCGAAATTGGGTTTAATAGCAGAAACCCCTCCCCTCCCAGCCAGGTTTGGCCCGGAAGGAGGGAAAGTTTTGCTGCTGCTGCTGCTGCTGAGGGGTTTGTTGGAGTTTTTCGCTTCGGGCACGTGGAAAGCGGCGTGAGATGAGTTGCGGCTTTGTGGCGTAATAGTAGGTAGGTGTGCGTGATTCAAGCCAGGATCCCCAGGATCGTCGGAAGCAGAACGTACGAACGGTTCACATGTCACTAAGCGGTAGCAGCGCGTGGATGTGAGATGGCGCGTGTCGGACGAGCGCGTGGAGGGTTTGTGGGAAAAGATTCAATTATGTAGCGATACGGGATGAATAATAAAATCTCGCATCCATCGTGCGCCTCGCGAAACGTATCCTTTTCCGCTTAGATAATTTTTTGCTCATTTAAAAAAAAAAAACATTTCTCTCGGTCTCTCTCCCTCTCTCTCTTTCTGTGTTGCTCCGCTATTCGATTGTGAGAGTCCGCAGGAATAATAAAAAAAAACAACATAAACAAGAAACTCGATCAGCAGCAACCAAGCACTGGAAGTGTGTTTCTCTCCACAGATTTGTATGGTGGCTTTCCTGTTTGGTATGGTTTGGGTTCCGTGCACTTTCGGTAAGCAGGTTTTACGTGGAGGCGGTACTTTCGGGGGAGTGCAGGAGAGAGAGAGAGAGAGCGAGTGGGGGTGGCTTTCGATTAAGCGGGGTATTGTGGGCCGGGACGGGGTGTTTCATTTTTCTTCTGCGCATCACTTCCACTAGGCGACCTTCAGGGCGCACCACTTGCGTCACCGCCACCCACCACCACCACCACCACCAAGGAGTAGCACGCCGATATACTGAGGGGTCGCGGCCACAGCCACACACACACACGCACACAAGCGCTTCGGTTGGTTCTTGTTGTTGTTGGGGGTTGGATTTCGTGGGGTTAATTCGTCTGGAAGAAAACGGAAAGAGAAAGTACGTGTCAAAATAGGAAGGAACAGGAAGAAATTTTTTGGATTAGTATCTAATCTACAACACATTAAAACATCAATCAATTCTAAGCAGATACCGCAGCAGGTTGCCCACCCCACAGTTTCCCCCCGACACCCCCGAGGGGGTGGGCGTGGATGGGTGGAAAAAAAAGTGTGCTATAAAAGAAGGAATTAAGTAACCGGCGGCAGCAATAGCAGCAGTACCACATTTCGGAACCATCAAGCGGTACGCAGGATGAATAATTCGTTCGGCCGAGGGGACGTTCGGACGGGGGAGTCCTTTGTTCGGAAAGTGAGTAAATTAAACGTACGTGAAAAACAATCGAAATCGCTCAGAAAAGTGTATGGAAAACGCATTGGGAATTACACCCGCCCGAAGGATTAACATTATTATGGTTCTTACAAAGCAATAAAATTGCTCCCCTTTTTTCTGGAACCACCCAGCAGTACCACCCAAGAATATATTAAATATTTTATTAGATACCCTAACCCTATTCTGGGAAAAAAGCTGCCTTACAACTCGAGTTTGGATTGTGTAAATCTTTCGATTCGATCTGAACAGATATCTGTCGAATGGCAACCGGGACGGTACGCCCGGCTGTCACTCACAGCAGTAACCATCAACTCCTCTCAGAAGCACCCTCTCCCCACCAAGAGGAGGGCTCACTTAGATTTTTCGCAAAAGCAAATAGACCTCTTCGCCCCCGTACCTCGAAGCATTGTTCCAAGAATGGCAACGACGATTGGCGAATGCTGCGCTTCAAAGGGCTACTTGTTTGACGAAGCCCGAATCCTTTTAAAAGCCGTTCAATAATCCACCGAGACGAATTGATTCACCCGCTGTCTGGAACGATAAAATTCCACCGGTTTGATCCATCTTCGGCTTCGGAAGGGCTTTGATGTAGCATTGGTAAAGTGGTTGGCGTTATTGATTGGAAAATTCTTCGTTCCCATAAATATCTGGAATATAATTTTATTCCCCTTTTTGTGAACCAAATCATCGGCAGCAGAACTTACATTTGATTGTCTTCAAATCATACTACGTTCTACCGTAGATTGGATAACATTAAAAGATGAATGCGTTAACGAGACCAATAATGTGGCATACATTACATCAAACACTATATAAGGAATGTGTAAGGTAGGGATAATTCTTTGATTCTTACTTTGATACGGTAAAATTTAAGTAAAATTAAAAATTGAAATTCAAAAGGCAACAAATGTTTTGTGATTATGCCCAAGAAAAATTACAATGAGTTCAACATTACATAAGTTAGAGATTCGATTGTAATGGAAAATGAATGAATCCGTCAGGAAATATTAAACATATGACAAATTAAAAGAAATCTGACCATTTGTGTTTGAAGAAAAGAGGAAGCAAAACATATTGTTTACCTCACAAACATAATAAACGTTGGTTAAACGTAGCTACAACAGGAAGCATGATTGTTGTGCGCACAATTACTTTATCTGAGCAGTGAAGCGAACAATAAAACGGGGAAAAACAAAACGAAACTCTATTGCCATTGAGTGAAACACTCTCCGAACGGGTGGCCAGCAACCACCGCCAATAAAAAGGACGACGCATGTTGCCGCACCGGCGTGGAGTGGAAACAACTATTACTGGCCGGGGCCGAAATCTTGTGCGATAAAAATATAACGCACCATAATAGGGCCATAAAAGTTTGGCAACGGCATCACGACGACGGTGGCAGCAACAACATGTTGTTTGAATCGTTCGTGGATATCCTTCCGTGCGCCCGGGGTTTTTTTTTCTTTCTTTCCGCTCTTCCTGCCCAGCTCTCGGCAAAGGACGCACACCAAAACGCACATATGTCGCCCAGACCGCCCCAGACCAAAGCACCGGCAAGCGGTTCTGGTGGCGGAGTTCTGGTTTTCATCTGTATCCGGGCCCGTTTTGTACGGTTGGGAAACGGAACCTGTGGAACAGAAGAAGAAGAAAAAAAAATGGCCAAGAACCGGCCACGGGAATGGAATATGGGAGACGCTGCCCATGTGGGGCTCTGGTGTCTTGTTTTTCCGGACCCCGTGCAACGCACATAAATGGTATTGCGGAATGCGCCCCGATGTTGGCCAAACCAGTGGTGGTGGTGGGGGGAAGCAAATCATATGAGAAAAAATCCAACTCCATACGGCAGTGAGCCGAGGCAGGCGGCTTTCGCGAGCCTGGGAGCCGAGTATCAAGTTAATACCGTTACATGAACTCGCCTGAAGGAACCAAAAGTATGTATGTGTCGCGGAGAAAAAATAAAACGAGAGCTCGATTGAAAGAGTGAGCGTCGGCACATCCAAACCCCATCGTGTACCGGTTCGGACGACAACACGCAGCATTCGGTGGCGATTTTAGGGGGGGGTAGGAGGCAGCGGTAGCGCATCATATTGCCTTGGCTGCAAAAGATGAAAAAAAAACGGTCGAACGGAGTCATAAGAGACACGCCGAACACGCCATGTATGAACGCCGTTTTCGACAAGTGATCCAATTCCAATCCACGGAAATCGGTAGAGTGGAACCATTTCGGTAGTTTTCTTTGGCAACCATTTGGAATTAGAATTGAGGTTTAGTATTGGGTAGTTTTCGGGAGGGAAAAGCTGTAACATCTTGCCCGTTCCGTATATGAAAAATTTAATTAAATAGTTTCAATGTCTATAGTAAAAATATTTTCCTAAACTTTACGCTCGTTTCAAATACGATCAATTCCTAGAACGTGCAAGATACCGTGTGACGATTTGTAGGAATTCTTCATGAAACACATGTTGCAAAGCAACGAATCAACTCAACCTTCCCATCATCGGACCTGCGAGTCACAGAATTGCTATGCTAAGTAAGAAAAAATGTTACGCTGTTATGCTCATCTTTCGTCCGTAAGCAAAGGCAAGCAAGTAAGCGACCAAAGAGACGAACGGCAGCACGACACGTGAAACATGAATAACTAAAGTCGTCGTGACGGAAAAGAAGAACCGAAGAATCGCGCCGGGGAGCGTGAAGCGAAAAGATAAAAAAAAACAACAAAAACGATACCAGCATTCATCAAAACCGGCGAAAAGTATGCATAAATTACAGGAAAACCAACGCAGTCCATGTGGCAAATGGCAGAACGAAACGACCGGCAGCCGCCATGTTGGAGAGAAAGATCGGGCCCGCGCACGGTTCTTTCGGCTGCATGGCTTTCGCCGTTTGGCATTGGCTTCTGCCACGATGGACCCAGGGTGGTTATCTCTTACACATACCGGGTTTTTGTTGGAGTATTTTTTTTGCATTTCTTCACCGAAGTCGTGGTAAGAGTCGCGGCTTTTCGACAATCACGTTGTTGCAATGTTTGCGATGAACGAAAACTGCCACGGGAGCGGGAAAGAAAACTCGTACATTCAATCGATGGGCAACCAAAACCCATCAGATGGAAGATTTGCGGCCACACAAGTACGTGTGTAACAAAGTGTGGGCTAGCCCGCGCGGTCGAGTGCCACCCTCCCGTTGGCCATTTGTCCAACCGTGCGCGACAGACAAATTAGACACCGTTTGTTGTCGTCGGTTCGGTTTCAACCCCGTTTTATCGGTGGTGGGACATTATCGATATCGATGCACGGTAGCAAACGTTGGTTCTTTCTTTTTTCTTATAACAGTTCGAAACCGCAAACGTTTCGCGGGTATGATAATACTGTTTGCAAACACTGGCTCCGGCTATTCGCGGTTTATGGAACCTTATCGGAGGCAGTTAGCAGCGTCGTACGCCCCTTCGGATTGGTATACAATGTTGGTCCGTAAGTCACAATAGGCACACATTTGGCCGTTCAACTAGAAGCCAATGCTGAGTGGCGTTCGATCCAATATTGGACAACATTATTAACATTATTTGAACGTAAATTTGTGTTCGAAAAACATTTAAGCCATGAAATTTGTTTCATTCTTACACATTCGTTTTACTTTAGGCATGAAATTTACAGGAACTTAGAAACGATATAAGTTAAAAAAAACCGTAAACAAATTATATTTCAAGTTTAGATGAGAACACTTGTACGGGTTTCTCAAACGAACAATTAAGATCATTATGTGGCAACGACGCAAACAATGGAACGAAGCACAGGACGGAAACAACCTACAAAAACTTATAAAGTCCGCAACATCAAGGACAATTTATCATCTTTAAAATAACAAATTATGTTTATGTTTTCCATCTTAAAAGTAAAAAAAAATTAAATAACCAACTTTAAAATAATAAGTGATTATAATATATTAGATTCCAAGCACATATTTTTGATATCGAAAATATAAAAGATGAAAAGGATTCAAACTTTTGGGCATCAGAAGTTAAAACTGCCAAAAGATACATAGTAAACAAGTATACTAAAAAATTCTCGTTTACCGATTGGGAAAATCTTGTAGAGTAGAGAAGCTATAGCGTGTTAAAAAGAGCAGTTAAAATTATCGCTGAAATGTATTCTGGAAAGATTCCAAAGCAATGTATTTTAATGTTAAAAAAAATGCCTTGTTTGAAAAGTTTAACAACATTTTGGGCAACAAAGCATACAGATTTCTGTGGAATTTGAAGAAACCACATTTGACAAATATCATTAAATACATCGTTTGTGAAAGGCGATCAAACAGTACGGTAGAAATGCAAATAAATAATTAGAAAAATTTTCCTTTAGGGTGACAAGATAAAACTCCAAAATGAAATTGATGTTCCCCCCATGTATCACCAAACGTACATCGGTCACAAATGGTGTAAACATTCGTGGGGCAAGTGTTTCGCGTCACATTTTTCAGATGCTATTTCAAGCAGCCATTCGGATCGATCATCGTGTCTTGCGGGTTGGCCGAAAGGAAGCGGGAAAAAGAAACGAATGAAGCACGATTGCATGGGCCGAGCCCAGTTTAAAACCTCTTGGTCACACATCCGTCATGCGTTGGGCGGTGATAAGAACGAAAGGCGACGACTCGTTCCCCTTGCCAGGCGATGGGCCAAATGTGAGTGTCGGTGAGGAGGCGCAAATTATAAGCTCCCTTAAAGAAACTGACCGATGAAGGCGTTTTTTTCCTTTTCTTTTCTTTTCTTTTCGTCTTGATGCGCTGATATCATTGGCACGCGAAAGATTCCAGTCGTAAAAGTGGATCAAAGCGCACACTGTCGCGGCAGCGATCCACCCGAAGGCGTCCGTTCCGAAGATTGTGTTGACAATGGCCACCACCCGGGCCACGCCGGAACATGAGACGTGTAAGTGAAAATGGAGGAATAAATCCTCTTATCGCTTTACGCTGGGTGCTGTCGCTGCCATCCGTCCATGTGTTGTGTGCAGCAGCAAAACCATGAAGTCGATGGTCTGTTCCCTCGGCTGGTCGTCTCGATTCGGTCATAGGCTGGTGGTCCACGGTGGGCCGTTCTCGATCGATGCCCGCCGCCGCTGGACAAGGCCTGGATATTGGTGTGCCAGTGGTGATGACTCTCTTTTTCCCTCGGATGTCGGGGCTTCCCGTACCAACGGACCGGCGGTAGGGGTGAGCTTCGCCTCGTGGTGGCATCTGGCCCCCGGTACGGTGTGCGCTTATGGCATTATGGGCCGGATATGGTGCAGATAGAGAAAACTGGCAACCGAAGCCCTCGCCGCTGGGAATACGGCAGGAAGCCATACAGAGGCATATCAGTCTCCGGCTCACGTCTGCTGGCGTTGGTTTACGTTCTTCCACTCGGAACGGGCCACTCGGAGGGGATGGGCAGATGCCCGGGGGGTTAGAAAGCTTACAGGAGCAGCCCTCCATTACCGGACCGAAGTGCGAATGAGGCTTCTAAAATCGATAGCAAAAATAAACACAACAACGGAACAATCGTCTGTCAAAGCCATGGCCTCAAACGCTTCATTGGCCGAATGACGCCTCACTGCTGCCCGAGGTACAAATATCTGGTAGTTTGCTCTCCTTCAACGGTGTGTTTTTAGATGGACTTCTTTCATTCAAGAAGAAGAAAATTGCATCAGAAAATGAACCGAATTGCTCCATGGCATACTTTTCCATTTCTACCAAACAAATAGCGTTCTTTAAAAACCAAGGATGCAATCAAACAGGATGATCACTGACGATGATAATGATGATGATAGCGATGATGGTCAACGAAATGCACAATTGTGCAGCAGACGTGCAAAAGGAGCAATCAAACACAAATAAAACGGAACAAACATATTCTCCAGCCTTCCATTTTCATTCCATTCCTCCGCTTCGCCATTTCGCCTTCCCTTCGTGGTCATCGAGAAATAAAATCATTCGATTCCAATTCTGCTGGAAGGTTGGAGTAGAATATTGAAATTTGGTTGTCGAAACGTAAAGCAAACAAATACCAACCAACAAATGCCCCTTTGAATCGAAAGCCAACCACCAGCCTGTGAAACCGATAGCGATTGGATGATAACGGGATGCAGGGCTTCTCAACTCTCTGTGAGATTTTTTTTTTTTTTTTTAATACCATTCAAAACTATTTGTACAGATTAAAGTAGCCACTTCAAAAAGCACTCAAACACGTCTACAAAGGTAATTAATTGTTTTTTTAGATCAGAATGTCTATCCGATATACTTGTTTCATGTAGTAAGAATTGCTCAAGATTTTATGATACTTTAAAGACGGCAAGAGCTTTTCCGCCAACTCACTGTTTTTCAGGTGAGTGCAAAGAGAAGACGTATGCCGTGAATTGGTGTCTGCAACCTTGGCAAAAAAATCAGTTTGCCAATAGCTTCATGACCTAATTTTTGCTTGATTTCAAATTCAATTCATGAAAGAGAAAAGAGTAATTGTGAAATATTACGGACTGATTTGCTTTTAAGTTTTTTGTGAAGCTCCATTTAGGCTCCTAGCAAGTAGCTCAAAAGGCGTTATCTGAGAACAGAATTATGACAAACTGTTAATTAAGTAAGCAATATTTCCATCAATGATAAAGCTGGGAAGAGTTACCTATATTATTACTAAAATGATCAGCAATAATAGTTTTTCTCATACCATCTACGCTTTCGAACGCTTCCAAAAGGACAACATTCAGAAACACTGCTTTTTTCGTTCGTCCTCACTGTCGTGGACCGAAACGTCATCCGGGACGAACTGTCATCCTTTACCGTGTGCATCTGGATGTGGTAAGGAACAGGCCGTGCAAGTGCACTTCGTACCCGGCGGGTAAATGTAACACAAACCGAAGGAGAACACCATCTCGGCGACTGCAACTTTCCCACATCCCAAACCGGTCACATTCCTTCCGGTCAGCGTCCATCGACAACACGGCATATTCGGTGAACGGCAAGCAAGCAAACCAAGCAACAACATCAACAACAAAAAATAACTGCAGCTGGGCAGTCTCGGTGATGATTGGTGCCGTTGCCTTTCGCCGCATCTCTTTTGGAAAGCCACGGCACAAAACGGCCGCGAAAGGAAGCGAAATGGAAGAACGAAATGATGTTGCTCGGACTGGTGCCACAATCTTACGCTGCCCTCGGGCGATTTAACTGGATGGCGCACAGGGCCACACAGCTGAACGCGAATTCGTCACATCCGGTGCCGGTCGGAGGGAGGCGTGCCGGTGGATGGCCAGCGCGTTGAAGGCTCGTTTTGATACGGGTTTTATTCTCCTGCTATCTGTGACAAAGAATGTTAACAGTGATTTTTACTTCTTCGAATTTATAGATTAGTTTTACAGCTAGAAAACACGGCATGCTGCGATTCTTTGCTAACATCCGCGATTTTTGTTTGACGAACGTCCCCCATTGTTCGGCCAGGGGCTATCTTTCCCGCTGGTGGATGGAAAACAACATGCTAGATAGAAGGATACACTTACCCGAAACAAGACGGGACAACAGGGAAACGTCGACAACCCGGCACACTGGGCGTACGGCCGGCGTGTTGAAGGATAAATCCGGAATCGATCGAAGCATGCCAAGACGTCAAAAAAAAAAAAATCCGTGCCGGGGATGAGATGACGTACCGGAAACGCTCGCGCATCGAAACAAAACATTTATCATCCACTCCGCACACCGTTAGTAGGTACAACACAGCGCAAGTTCTTCGGTGTTTTGCGAGTCAAAGAGTCCCATTACACTGAGCAATGCAAAACAAAAAAAAAACTGAAAAAAACACCGACACAAAAGGGCACCATACCCTCCGTGTTCGCGGGAAGCGCAAGCTCGCGATTGAAAACGATAGTGCGCGAGCGAGAACGCGCATCAGACGAGAAAAAAAACAACGCAAACAAAGAGCCCTTCGATGGAGCGAGAGCAACGAAGTGAACGAGATTTGCGGTTTCGTTTATGGTTCCTTTTCCATCGACACAGGCAAAAAAAACCCTTATTCACCAAGAAATGGCCGCACTTTGGCGTACGCGCTGTATGTGTCCCGAATTATTACAACCGGGAATGGCGCTATGTAAAGGGTTTATTTAGCTCGGTTGGGTTTTTTCTTCACTTCTTCTGCTGTGCATGTGGAATTCATTTCATTTCGATCACGGTTTTACGCTTGGCAGAACGCCGGGATTGTCACTTCGAAGCGATTTGTTTTTTATCTTTCTTTTTATTTTGTCTTCTCACGAACTCGAACTGAATGTCAATTGTGCCTTCCCTCGCAGCTGCAGGACGCAGGGTTGTCACGGGAAGGTGTGGTGTAAGGAATTTCGCTTTACCGGGATTATCGACTTATTAGAAAAAAACGCACACCAAACACCGTCCAAACGCACGCCGGAGCGCTTGTAAAGCTATCCTCGTTTGAGAGATTTTCATCTGAACTAAACGCTCCACCGTACGCCGCTTCCCGGTCGGACCGTCGACCGGAAACCAGGACACCGTAATAATGGCACCGAAAATTCACAACCGAACGCAGATGCACGCGCACCAAAACCCTGCTGGTGGCGGTTCCGAAGCGGGTCCTTTTTGGGAGCACCAAAATGTGTGACACTTTTCGCCGCCGTCGCACAACGCCACCGATCTCTTAGCGGCGGAAGGTCCAGAGTTCAGCGGCGACCACGTATCACGATGGTTCCAGCACGGTTTTCTTGGCACGATGCCCACAAAACAAACATAAAAAAGGAAAAGCCAAGAGGAAAATCTATCCGCCTGGCGTAGCACATACGCTCGTGCTGGGGGGAAAAAATCGAAGCGGCGTAGCACCGAAAAATCGACCCGCCGTCACACCGAGCATAAAAGTCGAACGCAGCCACGTTTAATTCACCTGCCCGGAAAAGCGCGCACGCAACCCGCAAAGCAAATTCTCACCGGAAACTGTGGGAAATGCTAGATTTCCAATCGCTGCCGACGGTGAGGTGTTTAAAAAACTACTACTTTTGGGATTGATGAGAGAAATGTAGGGAAGCGTGTGTAGCTCAAAACAAAGATAATACAAAACTAGCAGCGAGTTTGACAAAACACACTCGCATTGATCGCAACGAGAATACAGTCGCGGTACGGGTGTGTGTGCGTGGTACGAATTCTGCGAATCGTTTTCAATGCATACACTCACACCACAGCAGGAACCGGGTAGCAACACACCAACACCACTGCAAAATGCGGTCATCTACGTTCGAGGAATTACTAACACACAATCAAATGCTACTCGAATTCTTCTCACCAACACCATCCTGCGAAGCGCGAGATGAAACATGACGGAATCGTTTATACTCTCTCTTTGAAAAGTGCAACATAGATTCGTGTTTCGTTTGGTGCTTTCATTTATGAATTTAAAATCGTCAATTCAATTCAATTTTTCTTTTGTTGACTTCATGAAATTGACTTGTGATCATTTTCATTTCATGGTTTAGATTTTTAATAAGATTGTACTCCAATAGAAATCGTTGAAAACCGCACGCTTAACAATAGAAATCGTCATTGCAATCAAATTTGAACATTGTAAATCAGTCAACATGAGATAGAGAGAAATGAGGCAAAGCTTCTCTTAGTGAATAATTTCAAGAAATTACAAATTACAGTGGTAACAGTTGGAAAACATTGTTTGATTAGAATCAATCTGAAATCCAAGAAGCACCATTATGATAAACTTTTTGCAGACTTATTGTGAAATACTCAAAAGAGGTAAAATACGTTAAGATATGAATAAAAAGGTATAAATCATCTAACATTGTTCATTACGATTCGAATAGGCATATAATTACTTTTCATATGAGCTTTATTAGCCGACAATCCGTTTATTTGCCGCGTGCTTTTGACAAGAACAATCCACTTTTGTTATCTGACTCGTACTTTTGCCACACAATGCTGCCGATATGGAGGATTACGCGAAACGCTTGTGAACTCGGTTGATAGTTAAATAATCGGGACTATCTAACCGTGAAATATAATCTTGATGATGATTTTCTACCCCTCCTAGTCCGTAGAATCGACCTTCCAGCCATTTCCTATCATTTCCAAAAGTACAATACACCTAGGCACAAACCATCTCCATCCTTCCAAACAATGGAACATAAACCCCTCCACCCGCCGGGCCGAAGAGCCAAACTGTTTCTTTTACGAACCGTGCGTTAACCGTTGCTTGGTGGGACGAGGCTTTCACGAGCGCACCGCAAAATTGTTCAATCAGGGTGGTTTTCGTATGATTTTTCTGTTATTTTTTGTTCACCCTTCGGCAGGATTCTGATACTGCGGGACCTTTCCTGCTAGAAGAAGCAACACTACAGTAGAGGAATCGGGTTTATCACTGACGAACGTGCCATTCGCGGAATATTGGAGAAATTGCTGCATAAGCTTATATTTTGATCCCTTCACTTTCCGTTCGCCAAGGGGATACTTTTTTCTCCTTGCCATGTCGTCCACGTTTCTGAGCGATTTTCCAGCGTGCCAGCGGGTTTCCGTGTCCCATTGTCCGCACGGTTCGTGTCCCAATCGGTACTTAGGGAAATTGAACGGTCGCACCCGAGTGCCACTCGCCAGATCGAACAAACGTTCCGGCTGGTCGAGCATTATTGCGACTGCCCTCCCGGTCGCCAAACGATTCGTCCGATCCGGCGTCCGGATCCTTCGCGTGCCTCTGTTTTGTCGATTAAACAATCGAACGTAGCAAAAACGGTCGGATGCTGGACCGGTAAAGAGGCAGCAAAATAACATGAAGCTACAAAAAAAGGAAAACAAGTGGCACGTAATACTTGAACGGAAACGCAAGCAAAAGAATATTTTGTGCAAACACTTTGCGTTCCTTAATTTTTTCTGTCAATGTTATCGGGGCAAATAAATCCGTGCCGAGCAGGAAATCGAATTTGTGTTTGGGATGAGGGGTACCTTTTCGATAATTTTTAATGGGCGTTATGAAAGCGATCCAAATATATTTGTCTTGCGAAATGGTCTTAAAAACAATTATAACGCAATCTAACATTGAGGAAAATTTTACCTGAATTGAACAGAATCGCAACGGGTTGTATATTTCATGGAACAAAAACATTTACATAAAAATGCTAAATCCCTAGAAAAGTTAGTTGTAATTTCATTTCGCGTGGATCATACTTTCCACGTTGACAGTTCCGGCTTCCGATTGTTTTTCTCAAACAATTCAAAAGAAAACTGATTATAGTTTAGTGGCAATTTTATGTTTTGCTAACATGGCTCGTATCCACAAAGAGTATTCTATTCAAACTAGTTTATCAAAGGTCTATAAACTTTATCGACTATAAAACAACCATTTCCTCACCGGATCCAACCAACCTGTTGTTTTCCCTCATTTTCGGCTGTGTAATTCGGGCCGACCATACCCAAAGTTGCCGGATCAAATAACAAATCAGCTCCGTTTAGGGAAGAATCATCAGCAAGAAAAAAAGCCAAGAACATGCAAACAACAAATGGGTCAAAAGCCGTGCCACAAAATCGGATACTTTGAATGTCTTTCTTCCACCCTCGGTTTCCCAGTTGACAAGAGTGTGCGAATGAGCAAATCGCAACAAACGAGTATCGATATCCGGGATGATTAATATATCCCTTATCCGTGGCGAATCCGGCAGTAATCCTCGCAATATGTGCCCCGCTTGCATGGGCAAACATACTTAACGCTCGTGCCTGTAAACACTTGGTGCGATGGAAGTGGCTGGGGCCGCGCCATGTGACGGCAGTCACATAAAACCTAATAAAAGCGAACTTCGCCCTCCCCCCCACCGCGCCGGCGCTCCGTTTCGTGCTAATTTATGATCCTTGCTTTATCCTTTTGAAAAGTCATGCTGCCGGGATTGTGATGGGCGCCTGTCGCACGTATATCATTGTTCGTTTGTGCGCACGTTTTCGTATTATTCGTTCAACATCTAGCGCTGTCTGTTGAATGGTTCGGAATGGGAAGTGAGAATCAACACGATTTCAATTTTGTCACCCAGTTCGGGCTGGAGTCTTGTCCTCCTGTTCCACCCCGTAGTCCGAGTCTGTTGTTGGCCCCACCTTTTTTATGTCTATGTGTGGGTGTGTGTCACCGGCCGGCGGATCTTCTTGCATTAATGTCTCGGGGCGAAAACGAAAACTCGGCGCCCCCTCGGAGGAATCATCGCGACTGGTGACGGATTGTGGCGAGAAAGCAATAGAGCTGCTACATTTAATCAGATCCCTCCGGAGGTTTATTGCGATTACCGCTGTGCCCTTACGGTTCACTCTTTGTTCCTTCCAAAGACGCCAAAGTGTGACACCGCGGGGTAATGAGGTGCTTAAAGTTGCAATAAAAGCAACTTTAAAATGGTTAATGGTGCACCCGCGACTGCAGGATCAGCCCGGGATGAGCCAAATCCGAATGCCATTAGAAGTCAAGTAAAGAAAAATACAAAATAACAACAGAATAAAAAAAAAGCGTCCTAAGACGAGGTCAAACGAGATTGGCGCCTTTGCCCGACGGCGTAAACGAGGTGTCCTTAATTTATGGCTGTTTCATTAAGGATCTCGTCACTAATGTGCCATCGCAGCCGACGATAAATTAGCCGAAAGTTTTAGCTTTTTAATACCTCTTCATTTTTAACTTTGTCGGAGCCATTTCCGGGAACGTGACCCGTGCGTCCAGCTTTGATTAAATGTTGCGCTGTGTTTATGGCGAATGTTGAAGTAAAGCTATAAACTCTCAATTGATGAAACTGCACTGAAATAAATCTAATTATATTGTGTAATCGAAGTTGTGTTTGTGAAAATTATGATTGTTTTGTTACTTTGTTTGGTTTACAAGAATAACATTTTGGCAGTATAAGTATATTTAGTATTTCTTTCAAAGTGAAATTTGCACATTCATTGTATCGATAAGAATGGTGAAAGTAGATGCAAAATTCGAAAAGGTTTTTATCGTGGAAAATTGTACAACCCCAGTCCTGAAAGCGAAAAGCGGCGGTATTCCAACATCAAACATCGCACCCTTGTGCATTCCGGAACTGCTCAACGCTGGACGAACGATACCCTAAACACCCCCGGTATGCTTGTCAAGAAGCATCCGCTCAACATCAATCTCGTACGCAGCGTGACAGGAAGTCCTCCCCCCACCATTTCCGCCCACCGCTTCTCCGAAGGCTCCGCAACGCGGGCCTACAGGAGATGAAGGGAAGCATTCTTCGTGACACTACCACAACGCTTGGGTTTCATGGGAGGCTCCAAGGGGTGGTAATAGAAAAAAAAACAGGGCACCCAAGCAAACTCGGGAAAAATGGCGAAACCCATACACAGCGCAAAGCAGAAGGGAGGAATAAAAAGAGATTGACATCAAATCGCTATCCAGAACCTTCGCCAAACGCAGCTGGTCGCGCCCGCGCTCGATCCCCGGCCGAGTTATTCTTCGCCGATCAGTGTCGGTGCTTGTCGCCGATTTTGCACATCCTTATTTAGCAAGCGAGCATCCTGCTTGCGCCCGCCCAGAACGCGACACACAGAACGAAAACTTACAATCAAAACCCGGGCACGACAATGACTTTGTTGGCACGCGGGACGTCAAGACGGAGACGTTGAAGGTCTTGAGATTTCGTTCGCACTTTTCCAGCGCACTTTGCCGGTGCTTCACCGTTTGATGCTGATGGCAAAGGAGGGAAACAACAGGAGCGGAAAGGAAACCTTTTCCCTTTCTGTGAAAAACTACGGAGGAATCTCTTCGGGATAAAAGTGAACAAATACCAACACGTTGTCGTGCTGGTTCTCCGTAGGGAATTGGCAGCGGAAAAAAGGGAACTTTCCGATAGTATCTACCATTCGTTCATATTGCAATATCATAAACCCACGTGGTGGCAAATAAATTGAAACTTATGTCCCTGCCTACCTACTGGCTTTGCTAGGATTTTTCCTTCCACCAGTGATCTTATCGCATATTTGCACCTGCTTTTATGCGTTATATTTCTCTTGTGTATTTTTTTACTGCTCCGAATTTCTCTTCCCGTCTAGACGTGCGAAAATTCGAGGTTTTGTATAGCAGCGTGTTCATAAATCGCGCACAAAAATGGCGCTGGATTTTCCTTTTGTTGCGATTTCAATCGAAGTCAACCCGGCGTTCCCGGCGGGTGGTCATCGACCGGGGTGGTATTTTCTTTTCAAACGTTTCACAGATTTTCACCAACCTCGTTTCACAGCGGTGCGTCTTTATGCACGCCCTGTCCAGTTTGGATGACAATGAGTGGATCAAAACGTTGGTTAAGACTTTTATTCCTTTTTTTGTTCCCTTAGAAGTTTCATCTGTTGACCTGATGAGGGTTGCATTCATTTTAAATTTTATTTACGCAAAATTTACAAACTTTTTACCTCAAAATTGGTCTCATAGACATGCACAATTTATCAAAGATGAGGCGATGGCTAACATGAAGTGGGTGCATGGGGAGTATATCACTTTTCCATATATCAGTCACGTCATGCGCAGAGATGTACTTCCTAATGGTCCTAATGGTTTGTAATGAAGTGTGAGTAGTGTTTATATTAGGACTTTTTCTTTGATATATTTTAGCTTTTTTGTATTGTTTTTTGGTGTTCACTAAAAATACCATCAAATCTGAACCAATCTAAAGTTTTGTCGGGAAGAGTTATTTTACTATACATATGAAATGGAATCTAGCATAACTTTTAAATAAGTCTAAACACAAAACTCGTAAGCACAGAGGAAAAACATTACTCTTTTCTCCAAATCTCTCGTCTCACCGGGGCGTCAAGCTAGTTGGCTAATAAATTACATCAGTATCATCTACAATTTTAGGTGTTTTCACCAAATATAGGAGGATTAAACTACCCCAAATTGGGTATTATTTTCTCATAAAATAGTTTTCCAAATAAAGTGACAAACCCTTTCATAAAATCACATTTGAATTTATGCTGGTATTACAGCTATGCTGGATAAAAATAAGGCCCATATTTCTCTGTTGGATCATCACTGGGTGGGATGGGTTGTACAGTCAAACATATCGTATTTATTGGAGCACCTCTCGTAAGCCTCTTATCAAACATGAAAGACATATGTATGGATCCTTTTCCTCACACACACACACACACAGCCTTACACCCACATCTCCTATTTGAAAGTGGGGTATCCAAATTGGATGCCCTTGTGTGAACGGGAACGGGTGGATGCGGGCAGGGAGAAACAAGCCTCCGGCAGATGAAGGTGGGCGTCGGCTCGAACAGGGTCGTCCATTAACAACCTCCTTCGGGATGGGTCTGGTTGGGCGATCTCTTGACTTTCGAGCCGATGGAAACAAATAAAAGATCCAACGAAGTTGACAACTTCGACGCGATGATGATGTTGATGTCAGAAAGTCGAAATAATAAGTCGTCTCCATTTTATGGCAAAATGTGCGGCCGTTTGTTTGATTCGGGCCCAACCCACCGTAGGGCTGTTTGTCGTTTGTTCAATCGTGCAGACGGAAAGCTGGACGGAAAATTCATATCGTCGAGCAATGCGACTAAGCCCCAAGCTCGACCGAGTTGAGCTCCGGGATGGTATCCGGGGGCGCAAAACATTCTGCATTCATCCATGGTTTGGGAGAGGGTGGGAAAACGCTACCACAACTCGCTTTCAAAGCCCGATTGGGAGCCGTCTGGGCAGCGGGCGCCCTATCTTCGTTCCCGGCCCGGTCGGATCCTTAACCGGGGGGCGAAAATCCGCCTGTCTATCCGAAGCGTTTGCGGTTGAAGCGAGTCTGATTAAATTTTCAACGAAACTGTCAACATAAGGCTTAAATCATTAGGTAATATTGCTTCGAAGGTGACGCGCTTCGCTCTTCGCTACGTGACAAGTGCCAGTTTATACTAATTGAAGGCTTACGCTGACGTCCTGCGTCCTCACCCGGGAGTAGGTCGTCTCTGCCGACAATGTGTCGTGCCGACACAACAAGTACGTGGCAGTCGGATTAAATGCACGGAGGTGAACTAAGTGGACGGACTAGTTTTGAATAAGCAAAAAGCCTCTTCCACATACCAAGCAATTGGTGACGATGGGTAATTTACTCTTCCGAGCAGGCATTCACCATTTATCGTAGGTCTGCTGTTGGATTTTTTACCATCCTTTCGACGTCGTGTTTTGTGTTATATTCGACTTTTTCATTGTGGTCTTCGATTCGATCAATGTTGAAGACCTTTTCTGTTCCATCGATCCAAAAATAGATTAGTTTCATATTTAAATCGATGAGTAATGAAGGATAATTGCACACCGGAAAATCAAACAATCAACTCCCTGCTTGGGATTTCATTTTATTGAAAATTCGCCCCGAGTTCGTGTACGTTTACGGTGAACCTTGTCGTATACGGAGGGTGTATATGTAATGTACAATTAGCATATCTCATCAATATTCTTAAAGCACCCCGAGGGTGCCATTGCAACGCCATAGCGTACCCCATTGTTTCATCCGCCAGGACCTCATTTTCATTTCATTAGCCTCCGGTGGGCGAGCGAACCGTATCGATGATTTTATGCCCAGTTTCTTTTCAGACGCAACGAAATGAAGGGGAGCTTCCGGGCAGCTCGTGCACGGCTCGAGGGAGAATAAGAAGATCGTTTCGATTTCATCGACCCACTGAAAGGGTAAGGAAAACGGCTTGGGGCCAAATTTAAGCGATTGTATGGAGTGAGCTGGTGCTTGACGAACGTTCGAAAATTGAAAACTATGAACGAAACGAACGTTGCTAGTTGCTTAGCTGAAGATGGTAGATGAGATCAGATGACTGGTAATTAATAAACGATATCCGAAGCATAATTTACCGCTTGAAAATCAAAAGAAAATTGAAAATGAAGATAAAATTCATTCGATGGAGTAAGAAAAACTGAATATCGTGTACAACCTATTCAGTAAAAGTGTTGGAGCAACAATTTATGCCTTATTTAATACACGTTGTCAAAAATTTTAATTCTCCACCAAATTTATTTCAGCTTGTGGTTTGAAAAAACATATTTTAGGTACATTATATGGCGTTTAGTTTAAGTAGATTTTTTTTGAAATGGTATTTTAGATGCAATAAAATCCTTCTGGTGTTGCAGAAACAAATTTTAAAAGCTAAAAAATAATTATTTTAAATTACACTACAGTAAAAACCCTCAAGCTCAATAAAAGATGCAGCATGGGTTAAGACATAAATATGGACTGGTTTACAATTGAAGTAGGTATACTATATCATCATGTTGAATTTGTTAGATAGTTTTACATCAAGGAAATACATGAGATCGTGTCAATATTTTTTTCATTTTTTGTGAAGAATACTAAAAGTTAAATTTTAAATAGAAATGACACTCTGCACCCCCCTTTTAATTTTATTTAATAAACTTCACAATGTAAAAATAAAATAAAAAGAAACCGGTATGAAACTAAGAACTCAAAGTTTATTTTTATCACGAAAAAACGCCGATCCTACTCTTCACGATTAAATCTTTCGACGATTTGAAATTGCGAAACATTTATGATCTACCTTACCGCGGGAGACAGTTGGGTGAACATTTATAGCATAAATACTATTACCGGCATAAGTGCTACATAAAATCAAAGCACCTGCACTGCCATTAGAGTGGTGCTTTGAGCTTATTACATTAGCTTGGCACGACCTTGCTAAATAATTCCGTTCCGCTGGGTATGGAAGGAGTGCTTAAAAGCAAGGAATTTAAAGCGTGCTTGTGCGCGAACGAGGAAAAGAGAGTATGCTTCCTTTTTTCTTCCCTTCGTTATGCCTCCTCGTGAGCGTGGTTCGAAATTCACCCATGGATTGAGTGTGCGCCTCACTGGTCATGGTCGTAAGGCACAACGTAAACACCTCATATTTGCTCGTTGATGGTGGGCCATTTATTGCGTGGGGGTTGGGGTGAGATTGGGTGGTGGAAAACCAGACCCGCTGTTCCCCGCGCGCCCGTTGAAGTAGCGGGGACGTCAGGGATTTCCCTATCGCGACATCGAAACGCAAACACGGACGCACCCGTATTGGGTTGTTTGTGAAGTATTCGAACAATATTTCCACCAGATTGCGTCTTATCAACTCAATCTCGTCATCGTCACCGCCATCCATCCACCCTGGTTGTTTTTGTCCCTCCTACTCTCCGTGTCGCCCAAGGTGTCGAGTGTTATGGGTGTGTGGGAAATGAAAATCGGATGGAGTGAGTCGGGTTCGGGAAACAACGGGGGACACCGACTTTGCCGGTTGCTCTTCGCCGAGCCGTATCCTTCCGCTTCTATAACGGAAAATTGTTAAAAATAAGAAGACGAGGTCGTCTCTGGAGAACGCTGAGAATAAACAACATTCTGAACAGTCGTTTGCCCCAGATGCTCGGATAGAAAAATAAGCCATGCATATGTGCGACGATGTTTGCCGTTTGTGGGATATTTTTTTCTCTTTCTATCTTCCACACACACACACACATAGACATACACAGGCAAATCATCACATTCAAATAGATACGGACGAAGTAGTTAAGCCTTCAGCAACTCGTCTCCTAGGCAACACTTGTGCGTTGTTGAAAACACATAGGGGGCATGTTTGGTTTTTCAAAGGTTGATTTCGATTTTTCCACATCAACAAAGCAGGCTACGAATACTACTTTAAAGCTACCAGCCCACTCAACCCAAAAAAAAAAAAAAAACATCGCAATGGAAAAGACAAGCCAGTTCTTATATTTATCACCATTGCACTGACAAATTTATTCCCCTCAGGGAGTACCGAGTACGAGCCGATGGTGGCAAGTGATGGGGGCGCCTGGTAGCTGGTGAGAGTGGTGGCCGAAAAAAAAGGTGGGAAAAATAAACTGACAATTGAATTAAGGAACCTACCGTTTTTCGTCCCGAGCGTTTGTTTTTATAGAACCACCCGCTCCCGGTACGTTTTTACTCGTTCGAACTAAACGACAAGTAGCGGCGCTGAGTAGCTCTATCAAGTGCCGGGAAAAGGGGTACGACAGTGTGGGCGGGGAGATAGGGCATCGGGTCTTCGGGCAGCACCGGACAAAAAGGAGTTTTTCCCTCCGAAAGGTTACTTGATGGTTGGTGCGATCCCAAACGAGCGAAAATCAAGCGCAAAACGGTGTTGAAGATGTGCTGATACCCGAAATGTGCCATCAGAGAAGGCTCCCGGTCAAAGGTCCGCTGGGAAATCCACGACACCGTTGTCCTTCGGTTGAGGTTCCGTGGTGAAGCATTTTGTTTTTGTTGTTGAATTTTTAAACACGTCAATTTTCGTTAGTTACTTGTTCGTGTTTAATTTCGAACCACTTTTTGTTCGTTGCTTTTGTTTAATGTTGGTTAAAATCTCTGCCAGAGAATGTGGTTTGAAGAATTTTCGAATGTTACCCTTCAAACCATTGAGGCTAACGTTATGTAATAAAATGCTCTCAATCAACTTTGTTTAAATTCGGACAGCTGTTTATATTTATCAAATGTTCTAATTCTTAACCATCTTTGCTATAATTGAGCCATTATTTTATCTCCCTCCCAAGCCCATGAGACAAATTAAGCTTGCTAACATACAAGATTGCCTGTTCATCCAACAAGTTTATTTTAAAAGCAGGATAGTTGAACCCGCTTAGTTTTCCCTGCGGAATTTCCGTTACGAGCGTTTCATATCGATGAGAGATTGCTGATGAAAGTGCCATTCCGGTGTTCAACGAGTCCAATGGAGTGCCTGGTCACTTTTCAATGATCGCTTTGGGCCCAAGCGACCCCGGAACCCGGCAGGAAGGAAGCAGGCAAGCAGAACGACATGTGATGACAGTCACACCCCCAACAATGGACCTCAACGACCTGGTCGCCCTAAAGCGTTGCCATCGTTCCTGTGACTCCCCCGATGAAATACGTGAGCAATTGGAAGCGTCGGATAAATTACGACAATGTATCACAAGCCTGCGGCCCCCTCGAAGGCTCGATGAATTGAACGAGTAAATCCCCACGCCCACCGGCCCGCGTGCGATGTCCTCCGGGTGTAAACAAAATATAATAAATCTTTATTAAAGTCGGCCCTCTGGAGGGTTTTCCGGAAATTACCTCCCGCGTGGGCCGATGGTCGGTTGGTTTTTTGGAACCGTAGACCTACGGACCACGCAGGAATCTCCAATATCCGCCACGCCCTGGTGGTCCTGCCGTGGTTCGTTTTTCTTCATTTATGTCCCACATTCCTCCTTCCCCTTCCCCTCGGTACGCAACGTTCCGTTAAATGCGGTCAAACACATAAGTCATTCGGTGTCATCGGGGAAAGTTAATTAAGATGATCAACAGTCATGCACGGGCCAGGATGTCCTTTGATTTAGTGTGTGCCACGCATGGGAGTTAGTTTTGGTATATTGATTTTGAATTTTGTTCTTTTTCGGATGGTGAGGAATATATAGTGGATTGTGTCCTAATCAAACTCATTTTTCAAAGAATTATACGGTCCATTTGAAGTACGCATTGGAGGGAAAGCATTCTGAAAAACATTCAGGTTTTATATATATTTGTTTTGGTTTTCTTTTTTCATAGTCAAATAATGTAGTTGTAATGGAATGTCCTACTGTCGTTGCCGTTCACTATCTGAATATTTCTCCTCAGTTTGCAGTGGTTTGGTCTGGTAAACCACATGATTTCGTTTTCCATTTTTATTTTTTCGAGCCGTTAACCGCAAGTAGTAATTAAAATATATATGCTCGCTTGTCAGATTTCCCAGCCACAAATGAAAATCCCCTACGGTGCTTTGCGCTGCTTGTTCGTTCTTCGTTCGCCCACAGCTTTTGTTAGATGAATGTTTTAATGAAGGAACAGACACGGCTGGTGTGTGGGAAGAAAAACGGGAGGAAAAAATAAAAATAAAAATAACCAACGCCATACAAAGTCAAATGGTCAGTTTTGGTCGGCAAAATGAAAAGTAATGTAAAGCCACTGGATGGACAGCAGCTTCGGGGAATCTTTTGCTCGACTTGGACGGTCCAGGTGTAGACAGATGGAGAAAGAAAAAAAAGGGCCACACCAAACGAGCCTCGGAGACGAGCTTTCGCTTTACAAAAGGGAGGATCATGGGGGGATGGTTCTATTTTTGAAAGAAGAAATAACTACGCCGATGCTACACTATATGACGGGACTAACGCTGTGACAGGGGTCGTACAGGTGAGGGGCACAGATTTTTCAATTACCAAATGGACCGCTTGGTGGAGAGAGTTTTGTGCTGCAGTCGGTTGGAAAGCAATCCGAGTTACAGACGAAGTTTTTTTTAACTTTAGTTTTCTAGGTATAAGATAGTGGACAAACAATGGAAAGAGAATTGCCTGATGGATTAAGTTGATTTAAATGTCACAAACCGATGTACAGAAGTATCCCCTGAAGGATTGGCAGGAAACTGTTAGATAATTATAAAACTAAATGTTTATGAATGGTTTGAAGCATTTAAAATGAGCAATTCAAATTGATAAAAATGAAAAACAAAACTATCAATATGGTAAAGAGAAACATTTCAAATAATATTGAAGATTTAGAGGTAAGAAAATGTATAGTACTAGCTGGACGCTTCGACGATGTTCGGCTAAAAAGAGGTAGAAAGTAGAGTTATTTTTTTAACTCTTCACTTTAGAGCTATGGTTTTACGCTTCTTCAAAACATATGCTTGCACCTTTTCACCCCCCACCCGCTTATTTGATACTTATAATCATGGCATTTGACGAATGATTACCACACAAAGTAGTAAAAATTCTTAGTCTTCTGCAACACAAGTAAACATTTTGTACATTCATACAAATGTACTGTTTTTTGGTGCACAGTTCGTGCATGTTTCGAACGTTTTTGTATTGTTTATGTTAGTCAAACTTAGTTTCAAATGCAGAAGTTAGATGATTTTTTTTCAAAAACAGGAATCGAAGAAATATTCAACAACATCTGCAGTGTTTGACCATAATATGTACAAAGTTTCATAAGAACTAATTATTGGTCGAGTTTTTATTGTACCCAAACTTCATACAAAGAAAGCTATAATATTTGATAGATAAGAAAAAAAACCTTCAAAGATCCAATACAAAAAAGTACTACTGAACTTAATTTATTTTCCAACTCTCTGTGTTTGCTAAAGTTGTAAAGGATGTATCTAATGTAATGTTTCAGTTTTGCAATACTAGCAACTACAATCACGCACTGGACTTTTGCTTGAAAGTGGAACATTTTCCTATTTAATCACTACCGGCGACCGATGGCAGCCAACGTGAACTATAATTACGTTGCACGGGTTAACATAATCATCACCATTATGCAGCGCATGAAGTAAAGAAGCAGCGAACACAAAGCCCTCAATGACAGCATCTGCTTTCGGAAGGATAAATCACTCCTTTCAAATCACTACGGTTAGGCAAAAAGCTTCGAAAAAAGAAAATCTACCCCATCAACCGATGGCAGTCCCATTTCCACCAGTACGATAGTGTTGCAACAGATAAAGGGAAAACTTTCCAACTTCAACCATGGCTGAATGATGTCGACGAGTTTGCATGAAAACGTACATGTGCAGGTTCCGTTGTTAGAATTCAACATTCGACGGAGCAATGGAGTTCTTCTACGAAGCGCAAGAGTTTCAGTTCCTCTTATCCGTCGAAACACCGAATCTAGAGGATAAGCTTTCGGACCAAAGTACCGCCCCCGTTGTTGCCCCCGCATCGACAGGGGCGCGTTTTTATACGTCTAGATAAATTAAGCTCATTGTTCGTCATGCTTCGACTCGGAGAAGGAATGAGTGCTGTAAAATTTCGCTACAACATGAACTACATATACATCCTACTCGAAGCCTCTTCGAACTCGGGCTCGGGTCGGATCTGGCCGTCGTGGGCAGTCGGCATTTTTCCCGCTGCACAAAGTTCGAGACAGCAGATTTTGTCAGAAGTCCCTCATCGGAAGGGGAATCCGTTCGGACATAACGATGTTTAACATGGGTTTGCTTTGGCCGGAAGTATCGAATTACCTGCTAGTTTTCCGTGTAATACAGCTGGTGTGCTGGTCGCGTAATGGGGGGGAGTTATATTTGAACAAGAGGAGTTTTTCCTGTAATAAAATGTCTAAACCTCTCTATTGGAAATTTTAGATAATGGTCCGAAGGATGGTTATTTGGCTGAACATTCCACGGAAAATTGAAAGGTTTTGGTTAAACCTATGTCGACCGTTGAGTTGCCTGAGGGCCCAGAGAGCATTATAATCAACGTGGAAAAATACCCGTCACCCGTAAAACAATCGAGTACTTTTCGCTGCCCACCCCCAACGCCGCGTTGACAGCCTTTTCCGGTGCGATCCTAATTATAAGCAATGGATTATTAGACAATTTATAACAAATATGCCTGCCAGGGTAGGGGACGCTAATGAAACCATTTAGCAAGGTCCTAGCGTGGGCCAACCGTTACCGAAGCACTTTCGCTGCTTTCGTGTCGTCTTTTGCATACCCACTGGCGAACGAAAAGGTTTCAGGTATCACCGAGCGCTTGTCGTTTTTCCTTTTGCCGGTAGAACATTTGGCAAGTGCCACTCCACTGCGTTCCCCTTCGAGTTTCCCTCTCCCATCCACAATAAAAGGACGAAAAATGCAAATTAACAAACATTGGCCCGTGGCGAAATGTAAGAAATATAATTACTTCCAACCTACAAGGACGCACCTTCTTCGTTTCACGACTACTTACGCTCGGAATGCTGTGAGGTGTAGTGTTTCTTTGTTGTTTGCCCCCCCTCCCTCGTTCGCTGCACTGCAACCACCTGCGGGCGGTATGGAAAACCCCTTTCGCACCCTGACACTCTGCTCAGCCGGAAGCGCAGGTTTGGGAACGCAATTAGGCAAAAACATCTGCCGCAAGTGAAACTTCCGTCCCGTAACACCCCGGATAAGCTGACTTTCTGCGCCCGGAAACCACCCGGTTTTCCGTAATGGCAGAAAGCTTTCTTCTAATTTTCATAAGCCACAAATCGCTTTCCGCTCAGCACCACCTTCCCACCTTCGCACGGGCTGCAAAATCGGGGTTTCAGCTAGCGAGCTGTGAAATTTGTAATTTAATGTACGTGTATAATCAGGAGTGCCTTCAACGAAACCTCCACCATCTCCTGTCGCCGAGTGATGGTGCAAAGTTGACTACGCTGTCAACTGTTAGTTGAGATTTGTGCCGGTAGTTAAATCGATGTAATAGATTCGGTGCGACCAACGTGGGTGAGGAAGTATATAAATACACACAGACACGCACACAGATTCACTGCAGGCGATGGGTCTTCCTGTGCATTATTATCTTTAGGTGCCTGACAAAGTTTATTCTCTGCCAAGTTATACTGTATGTCGTCTGTGTGGCTTTTCTGGACAGATTTTGAGTAATCATTCATGATTTCCGTCAAGCTCGTGACGTGGAACCATTAAGAATTTTGAGTTTCAACACAAGGTTAGCAGCACGAAATGCTCTCCATTAGAAAGGGTAGGGAGTTGTTCAATGATGCCCTGCATTAGATGATTAAAAGATCGAGTGCCATCGGTAGGTTTTGGAAAGCGCTGTGATGATTTTGGTTGTTATGCTCCAAACAATCCTTAAAATATCGACTAAGAAAAATTGTTTCCCGAAAGCGCAAGACACTGTTAAGGTCTTTGAAAAACATGGAATTAAATGAAATAAGAATCCCGAAAACCAATTCCACAGATCGCGAGCCCGTATTATTCTGTAAGCGCATTCGTTCTACCAAACCCCTACATCCATTGGATTTGCGAGCACGAATAAATTAATTATTTGGCCCTGTCAATCATAGTCAAAAGCCCCGCCCGGATGCTGTCCTAAATGACGGATTACGTCCGTAATGGCACCTGAACGCGGCAGAATGGCGGATTCCACGGATCGCGGTGGGATTTCGCGAGCAACATTCCACGAAAGATTCACCTTGGCAAATGGAAGCCCAGAATGGAAATCACACCATGCGTCCATTAGCTAAGTGGATGGTTTTGTTGGCGAGCACAATTGGTCCTGTTTGATGCACGATCTAAAACAACAAAACACACCGGGAAGCCCTTAGAATTTTGTTTGCATGTTTGAATGCTTGAAAACTAGAAACGCTTCCATCCAAAGAAATTAAGGCAAACGTGTGCACGGGTGCATTATAAGAGTTTGACGTATAAGGTGTTTGTGTTTCGGTTCCGCACCGAGTGCCTACAATGGATGTTTTAACTTGGCCACGCGTGTCCACGGCCATCCAATGGAGTTTTCTTTCTTACACCATTATGAGCCAAAAGTGCTGACTTTACATCCGACTTGAATCCGCTCGAGCGTTCATTGAAGGCCTACAAATGGATTGTGTGCTGAAAAATGCTCACAAATGGGAATTTCTATCGCACCGGGACCATGCCTGGGTGCATGTGCAACGCATGTAGGAAAGCGGGAAATGCAGAAAACTAGAAGACTGTTGGTGTACGAGCGATTTGTGAAGATGTAAGAAGCTACAAATAGCCTTTTGAGCACGTTGAATTACTCGAAATGGATTCGCTTGGCAGCGATATTTTTCGAAGCGACTGCTGGGTTGTTGCCGCTGCCGTTATTGTTGCTGGTTTTATTCGCATCCCATCCATTTCCTGTCCTATTTATTGGGCGTGCAATAACAAGCATTAAACCATTTTAAGCGAAGATTGTCGTATCGTATCCGCAAGCGGAAAACCTAACCCACCGAATGATTTTGTGGAGATGTTAGAAAGGACATTTTTTCACATACACACACTCACACACTCACAAACCCACACACACACAGCCAGTCATGGTTGCTGTGCCACTAAGTTCTTTTTCCTTTTCCCTTCAAGTATCCATGCAGCCGTTTTTCACACCAGCAGCGATATGACAGAAGTTTTTCGTACGTGACAGTCCTTTGTATCGTTTTCAAGCGGAACGAACAACTTCAACGATATAGCAGATTTGTGTTTCTTCCTTGTCGCTTCCTTTGCTGGTTCCTGGAGCTGAAGCCATCGCAAGCGCTGTTTGCCGCTACTTGCCTCTTGTTAGTTTTCCCACTCAAGGACAACAGACGGGGGTATCTATTTCCGTGCTGAGTTGCAACATGATTTCTATCTCGTGAAGGACAAGTTTTTCTAAAAGAAAAACACCTCCAAGCTTTTATCTGCCCGGCGAAAGCGTATCTCATTTTCACACCCTGTGCTGAGAGTGTTGTACTGATGTGTATGTCATAATAATACCCATCAACAGTGAACTAATTGAACAACCAATTAATGCTTTTATGGGACTAACAATATTTTTCCTTGTGGCATATTGATTTTTATTAGTTGCATATGAGAAGGGTAGCAAGATTTCTCTTTGTTGCATATTGCTTAAACAACCATGCAATACAACCAAAACCGTTTGTACTCCCTTGTGAAAATCATCCTGTGTTCTCATTGTGATGTTATAACCGCTTTGAAATGTTTTTTACCTTTGATGAAAAGCTAACAAACCCCATGGAAACCAGTTAATATAGGGGTTGATTCCCCATCGATTTTCAGTGCAAACATTTATAAACCAAAATAGTAAACATTGGTGCAAAAGAATTATGTTGGTGGAAAATGTTTAAAAAAAGCTGGCATCAACGGTTTTAAACGGTTGTTGTTGGATGCGTTTTGGAAAAACCTAATAAAAACAGTCTGTGTGGATACTACTACTATTGATAGATGGATTAAATATTTGAGCCCCTTTAAATAGCTAACAATGTTGTAGACCTAAAGCGAAACCGTATCAGATTGTGTTGTAAACAAAGTCAACCTTTCAAACTAAGGTTTATTCGAACAATTAGTTCCCATTAAAGGTTTGTAGCTGTGTTTATTTATTCACAATTGATTTCATTTGGTTTCATGTAGTATAACCAAAATATCAAATATCTTGTTCAGATTTGCTAATAAGGAAATAGGAGACAACTTAAAAGGTACATGGAAGATTTTAAAAATATAAGGGAAGTATCCTCAATCATAACAAGCGTTCGTGAGTGAAGAGAACTTCAATGGCTACAAAATGAATTTTAAATTCTAATGATCAGGAAATACTTTTGTGACCTGAGAAACACGGCTTGAAAGCACGAAGTTGATATTCAAAACCATCTACAAACCACCACTAGCGGAAATTGGACCCGTGTTGTCCCTGCCGAGGCACAAGGCAGTATTAAACTACCAACGACCAGGATGATGCACTGAACTTTTCAACTTTCTGACTCACAAACATAAGTTCTGCAATTTATAGTTGAAATGCACCTGGTGTTTATTTGTGAACTTTCTCCGCTATCTCTGAAACGGTTTGAAAATTGGTATCTCCGGTCTGGCAGACTATGTTCCCGCGCAGTTGGTTCCCAGTTCGGTCTCCGGTCAAGTATATGATAGAAGGAATATCAATTGGACGGATAGCTGTTGCGTTCGTTGGGCAAAGTTTAACGATCCGAACCCGACCAGGAGTAAATGGACAAACAAAGTTCGTGGTAGTATGATTTAGCTGGCTTTGTTGTGTTTGTGTTAGGAAAGTTCACTGCGAAATGGAGACGAGCTGTTTTAGCAGATGCGTTTTAAATTTTGACAACTTTATTCATCCTAATACTCAGTGACTTCACTGCTATTGGTTTGGAAACAAGAAACATTTTGGTGGCTTGAACCGGGCACGTTTCAACCTACCCTGGGTGATGCAAATATTCGTCCCTAAAAGTAGTTACCTAAAATGACCTGTAAACTGTAACTTTTTACAAACTTTCGAAACTGAACTTTCAGCAGCAATAACATATCCGTACCCTGCGATGGACGGAAAATCGTTGCTACAACATACTTCATGTTCCTCAAGGGTGTGAGTAATGCTCGCACCGGATTCCATTAGCCATCGGTGGTCGAGCCAGCTCAGAAAGGATCATCCCCAGCGTCCCATTTGCTTCTTCACGCTTCTCTACGCCGGCTCCTGCGGACGTTCACGTGCGGGCACAAAACACAAAACCACAATGAGTAAGCTTTCGATGAACTACAGAATCAATTCTCATATACTCACGGATTCGGGAAAAACAACGTTGGCGGGGAAAGTAGTGGGCAGGCAACGAATGGAGCAAAAAACAATTCACTTCTTGTTTTTTCCTCTTGCCACGTGCAAGTAACGAAGCACGGAGGATGTAGCTGAGCTTATCGTTGATCTCTCCAGCGAATACTTGTCCGTCCGTTGCTTTATTTTTCGCCCTAATTCTATGTTTTTTCCAAGAATATCTTCTATGAACTAAACAAAACATGGAAGTGGGATCGAGTATGCTTCAATCGCAAGGAAGTGCCGTCGAGTTACTCGGATTCGAACTCATCTTGAACTCATTTTATTAGTTTATTAGGCAAGCATTTGGTGACGCGTGAACAGACACAAGGAAAGGAAAATTTTCGATCGTTGTTTGTTACTTTTTATTCTTGCACTTTAAAACCTACACACTTTTCAAGCAAACATTTGAAAAACATACACTGGTAACTTTTCGTACCGCCTCCATTGGTGTGGAAAAATAATTCGACAAACTTTGCTCGACTCACACACACACACAAACGTGCACGAGGGAGGAAGGTGTGGGAAGGAGAAATTACGAGAAAATAACGAGAGTAGAAAAACGGCTCCCGCTGGCTCGGGATCGTAGCAAGAAATTGATTATTATGAGATTTTCCCCCAAAACGCAAAAAAGCTACAAAAATTGGAACGATGTATATTTGAGTGGTTTATTCGAGTGTGCATAAGACGAACGAACGTGTGAGAACGACGAGGGAGTGGCCAGGGATGGCTTCAGAACGGTGCAGGGCAGGGTGTAGGGGACATTTGAGATGCTTCAAGATGTTCCCTGGACGACCATACCGTGATGGACTGAAGCCGCACTTGATTCGGGATCCGTTTCGCAACGAGGAAAGAATTCGTTGGTGAATTTTCTTATGCTTCTCCCGGCGCTCGGTGGAGGTGGTTTATTTTTTACTCATGTTCCAGCGTGGCTAGGCCACCGTTTGCGTGGGCGCAACCCCCTCCTACCTTTGGTAGTATTTTATGGCGCACCCGTCGTACGACTTTCGCTGGCGAGCCAACGCGCAACAATCGTGAGCTTTCGAATCATCATTGCTGGCACTTGTGCACGCGTTATTTTATATGTTTTTCAATTTGCCTGAGTATTCTTTGGTATGTTTTCTAATGTCATATAAACTTAAGTTAATTGGAAGACTTGAGGCACGGTACGGGTTTACGATGCTGCCGCTTTTTATATCCTCCATTTCGTGCTTAGCCTTTTCCCCCCATTTCGTTGTTACAGATGTCTCCCAACGCCGCGCGCTTGGAGGGAGGATATTGTGCTCGTCTGCTATTCCTTAACCCACGGGTTCACCTACAGCGAGATGAGCCACACACCTTACCAAGGGGAGAGTTATGATGAGCCCATTACCATGGCATGTAGCCATCGTATCAGCATAATCGTCGGCATAAACATCCGCCCGAAAACTGGAAAGGGTCTCGCCGGTCGCACGGAACCAGTTGACTTTTTCTTTGATTTATTTTCCTCCCCCTCATCCCCTTGACTTCCTTCTCTCCCTCAAGCCACCTCAGCCGAGGCACAGATGTATCCTGCATGGATCTATCTATTAACGAGCTCCATCCGGGCGCAACAGAATGGAGGGCAAAAAGATTGCCACATAAAAAGTTTCACCCAAGACAGCTCGTCCTACTAATTAGAGCGATTGCGTCTTGGTGAGGGTATGTTGTGCATGCTCGTCGAACGGGAAGGTTAAAATAAATGGTTGCCCTAGGAGAAACATGAATTGGCCACGTTTGTCTGCAGAGCTTCTTCAGCTGTATAACACATGTTGCCTTAATGCGGCCATTATTTCGTGCCGTGAATTATAAAAATATGATTTTTCAAACAAAACTGTGAAGAGGTGTTTCAATTCTATGTTTCATTATATGTTAAATGATATTTAAAAAAACCGGAGATTTTGCTATACTATTTATCAACCAATTAGATATTTGTAGTAATGTCGTAACATGAAAGTATTCATATTTAAAATAGATTAAGGCATTCATTATCAGATCATTAATCATTTGATCATTTCAAAAAGAAAAATGTACTCCTTTGAATATAGAAACTAATCAACAATTTAAAAATAGAATTGGTTTTTAAATATACATTCCAAACACCATAATAAACATTCCAAAAGAGCAATCAATACTAAATAAACAGCGTACAGGACTTTAAAATTTCAAAACGGGGGGTGATATGTTTAAAAGTGTGGTGTTTCAAGCTCAAAGCGAAATAAATCAAACAGATGTTTCCGGCATTAGGGTGCTTAAGGCATACAACACACAAAAAGGATCTCATAAGTTCGACACCTCATGCCTATTTGGTTTACTATTAGGCCAGTGCTTAGGAGTTGAGATTTAGTAAAAATATTGACCCTTATCATTATACCCTCAACCTTGGCGTGCAAGGAACAATCGATGGGCTCTATTCAAACATGTAAACATTTTCACTCCCGATGTTTACCCTCCAAGGCTCGGTGGAACCCAAACTCATTCGAAACTGGGTCCCGAAGGGGGTCGCCTCGGGCTGCCGACACGAGGAAGCCTTTCCCAGTTTGACTGTCTGCGCTCATCGGTATCGAGATGTTTCATCCAAGCCGACGTTTTAAGGACACGTTTCCGGTTTAGTTTTTTTTTTGTTGTCTTAAAGCAGGAAGCTAGGTGTGGAGCAATTACGGTGGGAAATGCTTGCACGGAAAACCGAGCGGATGCATCGGGATGAGGGAAAGTGGGGTGAAGAGTTCGGGTTGACAGTTTTCTTCCGAACCGCTCGGAAAAGGAGCCAATGGAGAGTGGTGAGGAGGGAAAAATCTGAAGAAAGTATGAAGAAACGCTAAAAGCTTGTCTAATTGAATTTGCTTTCCTATAATTTACCGTAAAATGGTTCACTCTCTTACATCCGAGCGATGCTGATAATAATGCATCGTGGCAGAAAGTGTGGCACGGAAACACAACGGAAAGAAAGGTCTCTTTTCAATCCATCTTGGCGCTTTTTCTTTCGCCTCCACCTTCACCATTCATTCAATTTTAGTTATCACATCCACCGTCTGATGGACTTCCTGGGATGGAAAGGGAAATAATAATGCATTCAAGCCGGCTAGAGCCAAGCGTCCCGTGTGGCCCTCGGCCAGCCTCCGTACTGTCATTTGACAAACGGTTGATGTGCCCGGCTCAAGCGTTTGACGGCGAGCAAAAAGCGCTACGCTTCCTTTGCCTGTCGTTTCCAACTGGTATTAATCTTTACGCCAGCGAAGATGATCGAGTGTAATAAGTGCACAATGCATGCGGAACTAATGCGAAATACGCTTACGCTACGTTAATGTGAGAAAAGTCGCCAGCACACTTACCACCGACTGTTCGGAACGGGAGGAAAATCTGCAAGGAATAAAGAGAAAAATAAACGTGAGAAATTCAGTAGTCAATTAATCTTCGTTCATCCACGTGAATCGAGACTGGATTGCGTATGCCATAAAAAGCAGCCCAGATTGGGAACGAGCTGAGGGCTAATTAGATTGACCCCTAATGGTTCTGTTCCGACGGGCTCGAGTGACACATCCGGTGGCGTGCCATTGCGAATTGGACGATTAGCGAAGTTAACCATGCGAAACCTTTCGCCACCGGCGTGCCGAAAAAGAAACAAACTCAGCTTAATTTCCGTTTGGCTAAACCTCACCCCACAGCAGCGGGAAACAAACCCGGCCAAGGAGTCAGAGAAGAGGCCACTCACGGGGAGGCTGCTTTTATGAATGAAATTTTGTCACACTCTCGGCAGGGAGGGCAGTTTGTAAGGTTAAGGATCAGCCGTGCGGTGCATCTCGGTGTGACATCCGTGTCGATTGGAGCAGACAGCCTGGAGTGTGTGATTTTCTCACCGACCCCGAAACGGCTGCTACGGCATTCCGAGCACGAACAAACGTTCCACCGTCGGCTTCAAAGACGCCCACCCGCCCCTCTTTGCGTCCGATCAAGGGGCGGAATGGGGGGGGGGGGGGGGGGATGGCTTGATTTATATTCCAAACATGACAGCGATCACTTTCGGAACCCTTGGGAAGGAACGGAGCGAAACGGTGGGCGGATCGGGGTGGCTGCAGAAGGCGTAAGGTGTCACAGTGTTTGAGGTAAAGTGCCCGAAGAAGTGCACCGAGCTGGTTGACATCGCACCAGAAAGCAAGTGGCACGCCGTACGGCAGGACTTAAATATTGTGATGTCAAGCAATTGGGTAGAATTTATGGTTCAGCTATTAAGGAATCCTTGCATATTTGGACTGAGGAAATTTGTTAAACTTTTCTACGTGCGAGAAAAATATATTTACGCACGGTAGGATCAATTATACCCTTTTTAGTTCTGTTCTTTCTATTGTAGAATAAAACGAATAAAATAACCCTATACCGTCGGAGCTTTGTAGAAACTATATTAAACAAGAACATTAAACATAAATGAGCATGAATAAAAATAAAATCACAAATATAAAAATCAGCACATAACTTTTATCCCATTTTGATCCCTTTTAGGTAGTGAATAAATTAAATTAGCCACTATTTAAAGCCGACCAAAACACCTAAAACCAATTTAAACATTCATCAATGTTTGATAAAAAAATTTAACAAATTTATTTAATTTAACACGTTGACTGCCAAGCGTACCATCTTTTTTAATAAAATTAGTGGATAACATTTATTAAGGCTAAGTAAAGATTTAGCTTCCCTAAGAATTAATATTAAATTTTACTATAATTTTTCATTTATTTATGGGGCTAAAACTTTTTAGAACTAATGACAGCTGGCGATCAAAAATGATAGCCATGACAGTCAACGTTTTAAACTTTACTTATTTAAAAACATTCTTTTAAAAAATGTTTGTTCTCAATAACAAACATTCTCTGCTGCTGTAAACATTGAAAACTAATCATGTTACATGATATAAACTCAACAGTGAAGTTTATTTACTGCAAGCTCATTGAGTTTTTATTTCTGTTGAACAATAAGTTAGTTTTCATTAGCTTTGGTACACGTATTGTGAGTTTTCCGATTGTAGCGTGGTGTGTGAAATGAGATACCCTGCCCTAATTAGTTGCTGAGCATTTTAGAATGATATGTTTTTGGCTCTTTGCGTCACATTGTCACCACTTAATTAAACTTTAATTATTTGAAATGATGTATACCGTGCCGGACCACATCAAGCCGATATGTACCGGTAATGGGGAGGAATTTTCCCATAACTAGCCGGAGTGGTTTCCACTTAATGATGACAAATTCGTTGCCAGCATAAATATTGACTTAGACCAAAGTTAAATGAAAGACAACACTGCTTGCCAGCAGTTCGGTGTGGGCTGTGGAAACCCGAACGAAACGATCTATCACTAGCCACTCTCGAGCGGGAGGTGGTTTTGTGTGAAGAAATTGTCATCCAGTTACAACCCGCACGGTCCCGAGCCACCACCGCCGCTCCGGTCGGCCTCCGTGGTCAGTATTTGGTTTTGGAGCGAAACCACGGGCGCAAATAAATTTAATGATTTGCTGCCTGCCCCAGCTAGACCCAGTCGGTTCCCGATGGAGAGTGACGGCTTTGCGTTGGTTTTGGCTTAATGAAAGTGGTTTCGAGGTCGACAGCGCACGTGCAGCCTCGAAAGTGACACTGAAGCCGAGTGGCCAGTGCCTTCAAAATATGCTCCATCATTAGAGTCGAGAATGGAAGATACAGGATAGGCAGAAAAAAAAACAGAACGCAAACCTGGAGTCACTCGGAACGGAATTGGATCAATTCAATGGGATTAATTATGGAGCTTGCAGTGGATAGTGAACCGAAAGCATGGCCTTGTCAACGATCCCCCGGATTACACCAGATGTCCTCGTCGTCGGCTTCTCACTTGTGTAGCGAACGGCGTGGAGTAATTTGCTTTTTAACAATTTTCATCTTGAAAATTTTCAAATCCCATAACACTCGGACGCTTCTGGCCAGGGTAATTCACAGCCACTTCACGGCGTTTTCCCACAGACAGACACTTAGTGCACCGCGGATGGCATGTTTTGGCTCGGAGTCGATCTAAAATTTATGCTGCATTAAAAGATGGAAATGACAATTTCGACACCGACATCCTCCGCACGGTTCCGCCCGATCGGAGGCAGGATTCGCGGATCTGTGGGATATATTGTTCAACTTTTTCCCTTCCCCGAAACCGCCCGCCAAAAACATCTCACGCTGGAGAGGGTTTTCCACCGCTTTTCCGGAGAATCTGTACCGCTTCTTGGTTGACTCGTTGACTTGTTTGGTAGAGCACAGGAGGTGGGTCCCGGGAAGGAGGCACGTGGCAAGCGGTTACTGGTAAACCAGACCATCGTATGTCCGGGGGCGCATGGTGGGAGGGACGGTGGGGGGGGGGGGGGGGGGGGGCTGCAACATAAATTGATTTTGCTTGTTTCGAGCGACAGTCTCGTTATTATTCAATTACTGACTGAAACTTTCCTAGCTTCGCTGTTTCAATTTCATACATTCCGGCCTGCCATCCTCCCGGCACTTTCGGTCTCCCTTTCCCTCCATCCGTCTGCTTACTATCTAGTCGACACCATTTCCCTGCAAACGGTACGTGTATGTGTGTGTGGGAGTGATTTTGTCGGCATGAGATTTTTTGCCATCGTTCCTGTAATGATCTTTACCAACTAGCGAGTGCATACTCGCAAACAGACCGTTCCCGCATCCGGCATCCCGGTGTTGCCCCTTGGTGACATACGGTTCGTCTTCCTACACTCCTGCAACACATACACACACACCCACACACATCGCCCATAGAGGACATCCGGTATCTTTGTTCGCCGCCATCGCCATCCTCTGTCGGCTGTTCGATGCCGATAGAATATTTTACAACGTACAAAGGAGCGCACATAAACTCGAAATCGAAGCGACAAGTCGGTGATCGACCGTACCCGCTTCCGGGTTTCCGGGAAGCCCGTTGCAAAGGAAGTGGCACGCCGGAAATGGCCCGGTGTGACGCTGGAAGAGACTGTTGGAGCCGGTGCCAACTGTACGGTGAAACCTGATGCAGCATCACCGACATTCGCTGCCTTGCGGTTTCTTTACGGCGACGGTTATAAACGGCTGGCTATAGGTTATTGTGTGTGTATGTAAATGCATTTGTGTGTGGGTGCTTTTGCCGCTGCCTTTCGGGTGCAATTCACCCCTTTTGCGAGGGTGTTTGAATTTGATAGTGCAATTCACGGCAACGTACCGCACGACGGTTTGGTGGAAAAGTTCGCGAGTTGATAATTACTTCGTACTCCGCTGTTTGGCGTACTTCTCGCGAGTTTGAAAAGGTTTTTGGTCGCGTTTGAAGGGGTATGGTTGAGTTTTTCCCTGGAAAGTGGTGACATGTTTTTTTTTGTGTTTTCGGTATGATGTTGTCAGTGACAAATAAAATATGTAAATTTTGAGAATCTACTACAAAGTCGGAGAAAGTTTTGTGGCTGTGGTTGAGTCAAATTAACATGTTATCAGTGATTTTAAATAGTTCCTTACAGCCATGTCACTGTCGACAGCTCAAGGTATCAAATAGACAGTTTAAGTCAACAACCTAATAAACAATTGTTACAAGATACTCAAACTACAACCAGAGGAATCTTCTCGGTTAGGAGGATGAAAACAGCACAACAAGAACAAGAACTAAATCGAATTCGTCAAATTTAATATTTAATAGAATCCAGAAAAATAGAAAACTCATGCTTTTTACATGTTTTGTTTACTTGATATTTTTATGGTTTTTTCAATGTAATTTAAATTCACAAAACATGTATGGACTTAAGTTTAAGTATTACTAAAAACACTCGAATCCAGATAGCGGTTATTTTGACACCGCACCGCAGTTTTTGAATTGATTTTCTCAAAAATAGCTAAACATTAAAATAGACCTTTTTCAAAATCCAAAGCTACATTTAAAACAAAAACTTCAGATTTTACTGTTTGACCAGTTCCGGGAAGCAAGTTGACCAGCCCTATATTGATTTTTAGCGTTCATTATACTCGCTCTTTTTAAGATGCGAAAACCTTTCTATGTTTGAAACTAGATTTTTCAATTCTGTAAATGACTACTTTTTAGGCTGCTATATTTGTTGACTATCAAATAAGTTTTTTGGATTTTTTTAGTTTTTTGGTATTTTTTAAGTATTTTGGATTTTTTATGCACCTTTCCATCATTTCACAAGCTCGGTGTAAAGCAAAACAGCGCGAATGTTATTTGAACTAATTTTATTTATCATATTTGAAGTACTACAAAAATTTTATATTAGTTATCCGCTACATATTACAGAATTATGAGTAGATTATAATTGAAATATACTATTCTACTATATTTGTACAAGTTTTTTAAATGGTTACCGACGACGAAAGTATTGCATTTTTGTTAAAGCTGCTCTCCATAAAACCTTTAAGTTTAATTTCAATTCAGACTATACATATTAAATGACATTCTTCTGTTTTATAATTATACAGTTGGATTGATGACTGTAAAATAAAGTATCAACACTTTGGCGAGATTTTTCTCAAAATATGCGGTAGGTTTTATCATTTGTTTTTGTCTGAGTATTGGACGTTTTCAACAATCATATCGTGTTGTTCTGCGGCTGCGAAAAGCAATTAATTTTAACTTTACCAAACGATCAAAAATCTTTGATGTTTCCGATCAAGACAAAACCCAAGATTGCTTGTCATTCATTATGCTAAAAGCAGAAAACGCATTGAAAGAAATCCATTCTCCCGATATGCATGATTGCTTTTCTATTCTCAGGCAGGGGAAAAAATTGTGAAAGAAAACGAAAAATATCAACCCATCTGTGGCAGCGTGGGTTTCGCAAGTCTTTTGGTTTCACCTGTCCGTTGTCGGATGAGTATACGAATTTTTCGGAAGTGCAACTGAATCATTCGAAGGTAAAATAGTGTTTCTTTCTTTCACACAGTATGAACCGCAATTGGTAGGTGCTTTGCGGCTAAGGACGACAGTTTTGGGGTCTAGTTGTGTCCGGGAGTGTTATTTTCAATCTTAATCTTTTGCTATTTCAACCTGTTCTGCTCGTATTCTTGCATTACAACCCACAAGCACATGCCAAGGATGAGTTTTTCCGTAACGACTCGGTTGCTGACCATAAAGCGTGCAGTTTTCGCAACAATCAACTACCTCGTAACAGTATTGCAATGGGTAGAAAGAACAGGCTTGGAGAGGAAAAGAACAACAGTACCAACCAATCGCTGCAAGTCACGCCACATTTCTTAATGCATCCATTAGAACTGGAGACAAGTACGCGGCACACGAAAAGACGCAACGGGAGGACTCTTCCGCGTGGCAAGGTGTGGCCCGAGGGATTCCAGTTTTGGGGGGTAGTAACCAAGACAGCGTGCACCGGGGGGGCGTATCGGCCATTGTTGTCGCCGTTGCCATGTTGTCGGGCATGCTCGAGTGACACTTCGCCGCGACAGATCGTGACTGGGAGTAAAAATACGTCCTTATAAATCTTTCATACCGCAGAACATTGCTGCTTGCTACAACGCGGCGTATCACCTCTCTCCTCCTGGTCTCAACCATGCGCCACGTCTTATGTCTGCGATACTTCTATTAGCCTCTCCTTCCTTCTAGTACTTGGCTTTTTTCCGCTTTCGCATCAAATCAGCCTCATCATTATGGGAATAATGGAGCTTGCGAAAAGAAGCTGCACAAAACTCTCCTTTCCCAGCCTGTTTCACCTTCGCCTGTTTTCGCCTTAAACCCGGGCGGGTGTACACAACACCGTTGAAACGGAACGGCCGTAGATGAATATTATTAAAAAGGTACCGCCTTCAGACCGTCCCTACCAATGTGCTAGAAGCTGCAGTGTGTGTGTATGTATGCGGCACACGCCAGCCAGAGATATAGAAAAAAAAATCGTTGTAGAAGGAAAGGATACAATGCCAGCACCGTGTTCCGCTCGTGTGGCGTATGAAATATAAACCTGTAGCGCCCGCGATGGCACGCACGCCGGGTGGCACTTTACAATACCGCGCCCGAAGTTTCTCCTCCACCGGAAGATGCGAAGACATTAAACGTTCGTGATAAGAAATAATTATTATTCTTTTATGACTCCATTTTCCTCCACCGTGTGCTCCACGTTACTTGGCGGCGTCCTTTAACATGGCTACGTTTTCAAAGACACTGTCGTTTCGGGATTGTTTGTGAGAGGCTCGTGCAACGACCGCGTACTGGAAGTGCCCGAAGCGGAAGGTTGTACCGGGTAACATGATTCCCCAAACTCGATGGTTCCGCGTTGAGCATTTTGTTTGAAGCGAGAAATATCTAATTGAATTATTGAAAAGTCTTTTAAATTGAATGAAATGCACACCGGAATGGCAATGTGCGTACAGAAAATAATGATTATTGCTGTCGACAGTTACAATTGCTTTTGTTTTCCCAGGAACTTTTAAAGTAACATTAAAAGCAATGAAAATTCATGAGCACACTACTCTTTAAAAGTCTACCAAGTTTTTGAAGTGTTTTAAATATGAATATAAATGATTCTAGGTGAAAGAAATCTTTAAAATGAATACAGTTATAAAAATTCCATGTTATCGTTTTAGAAAATCTACTTACTTCCTGAGTAGATACTATCTACTACTTACTGATTTAGAATCTTTACAGCACTTTCCAACCGTTTTCTGTGTTTAGTATAGATATTTACGGCATGTAGAACTAATAAGCCATGTTTTCTATTTTCATCCGATACGATGAACGAATCAGGGCTTAAGCCAACAATTACTTTCCGCGAAAATGTTAACGCTCTCAGGCTAACGTATGCGAATGAGTTGCAGCATTGGACTACAAATGACCAACCAGCATCGAGGAAAATACAGAGATTGGACTGACGTAAAATCAATACGCCTGCGGTGGCTCATGGTTACACATCACCGCCGCATCAATGATTGGTTTATTAAAATATCCGTAAACTCTGATGCTGTGTTTCTATTTCGACCCGTCAGTTATACTCAGAAATTGGAGCCCTTTTCCCAACCCTTGCCACGCCCAACGGTCATTAGTTTGGCGTTACAGTTGTTTGACCAACCAGTGCATTCAGCGTGTTTCAGAAATTCATTCGCATCAATAAATCCACCTAGAGTACCATGGACGGGTTGTTTCTGAAAATCCTATATGTATTCATAGAATTTCGCCCTATTCGAAACTGGAACGCTGTGCGAACGATTTTGCTTTTTCGTTTTAGCGTGTTCTGTGGTTTATAAAGCACAGTTTTAAATCTAACATTCATTGATTTTTCTGCGTTCAAAAAACTAAATTGACAAGCAGTCCCCAAACAAAACCATTAAGAAAAACAAACAGCATGTTAGAACGATTTGTTTTTCCTCAACACCGAGTTTTTCAACACTTCATTCCGAGTGAAATAAAAACTAATGCGGGAGCTAAAACATGATTGTGGTGTATGGGATGGACACAAACCCGAGATTAGTTTTCTACAAACAGCCTTTGGGGTGGAAGTCAAATCCTCTTAATGTGTTCAATGCACTCACTAGTCGCCAACGCCGTGTCTGTCACGGTCAGCTGAATCTGATCGTGTGTGGAAGTTCCGGTAGCTTTCACCAAACCACCAGGAGTACGACTTTTTCCGACGTTTTAATAACAAACGAAGCAATCGCGCACAAAATGAAGCGTGCTGATAAATAACTTCACGCACCGGTGAGTCACAAACGGGTGGGGAAAATCGGCAAACATCTGATGAAAACTGGAGTGCCGGTGAGTGAGTGATGATAAAACACCGATTCAATAATACTGGGTCTCTCGGGGAAGGAGGAGAAGGACCAAACTAATCCATGTCCACCGAGAAGGTACTATTGTTCGCGGCCACCGGAGACGGTGAAGCGTGGGAAAACTGAATTCAATTTTCCGATAATTTGATTGAGTGGCACTAGTTTGCCAACGTACATTTTTCCCGCACGCGGCCCAACAATGCCTGTCAGTCCGGTTTTACAACGCTTTCACTCAGCTCGACCTCAGGTGTTTTGTTTTTCCGACGGATCAGCTCTCGCTCCATTTGGCGAGCAGTGGTTTTTCCCTGCGGCTTGGGCTGACCTCCGGGACGTGGATTGTGATGAGCAGCAATGGGACGACGGTGGAAAAATAAAACAATCTGAATCTTCCCGATTAATTGCCAGCGCCCACAGAGCATAACGGAGCAGGTCGGTCGGTGGATGCACCAGGCACGAAGATTGGCATCCATTCAACGGCGAACGCTGATTGCGTTCACCTTCGCTTGTCGTTTGTCGAACCATGTGCACATGTGATAGCAATTCAGCGTACAGTAATAATGCATTTTTACAGCGGCATGTGGCGGTAAGTAAAATCAATTTTACGGTCGCGAAAAAACATCCTTTCTACTGCGAATAAGGTACTGCGTTAAAATGTATATCCAAAGGCAATAAATAGCTTTAGTTTCGTTTCAGGACGAATTTGTCAAAACTGCGTTTAACGGCATTAAAACATGCTAGTTTTTTGAGTCCTTATTTACACAGAATACTTATAGTATTGAGTTAAATTAAAAGTGAATTGATTGAAAAATCGAAACTTATTTTGCAATCATAATAACATCCACACAGAATTCGATAAGCCATGTTCATAAATTACAAACAAATAAATTACAATCATGGTTGGAACTGCTTTTGATTTTCCACAAAAAAGCAGGCCAAATCATTGTTAATTCAATACGTATCAGAAGAAAAAATTTAGACCGGATAGAAGGGCAGCAAAAATTGAAAACAACATACCTTACAACCAATCGTTCTGGAAGCCTTTGTTTCCAAATCAAACCCCACGCAGCGTACGATGTGAATTTCTCTTTGAAACAATTTTCATTCTTGAATTTATGTCCCCTTTGTGTCATCATTGGCAATGACAGGGAGTAGCAAAAGAACCGAAGCAAAAAATTCTATTAAAAAGTAATATTCGTCAGTAGATTAAACAACGCCTCAGCGCATCCCGGTAGCGAACCGATTCGTTCCGAGGGAAGCACAAATTCAAATCTCTGCACATCAGCGCCGACATGTAACGGGAGAAGCAAAGGTGGGAAAGGATTTATGCTACCAGGAACCACATCAAATGGGACCAAAATGAAGCAATGGAGGATGAAAAAGAGAGCCGAACGAGGGAACGCAAATGGGAATGCATTTTTAATTGGAGTGGTTTATTATTAATATACAAACTTGGAGCTGTGCTCAATGGAACGTACAATAATCGTGCTCATATGCAAACTGCACCGACGCGTACGTATGTGTGTGTTGCCGTGCGGCTAGCGTTCGGTTGTGTTTGTGGGTAGGACTGTGTTTTGAAGTGGAGTTTTCATAGAAAAAGGGTAGAAAACGGCGGAAGAAAAACTTCCCCGTCACACATACACGCACGCTCGCGAGTGTGCAGATGATGCACCTGGGCAGTTTTGCTTCTCTCTTTTCGGGTGCAGTTGCGTCATTACAGTGACTGTCGGCCCGGAAAACTCACGACCACCGGCCTTTTTCATAAATACGGTACCGCAGCGGAAAAACCAAGGCGAAGACCAGACCAACGCTTAAAACGCTTCTCTCAGCCGTCTCTGCTTCCTCCTTTTCGGCGCTGCAAGGTGAGTATCGTAGCTTAAGCAGCACGTGGCGCATGGTGTGAGTGAAAGTAGCCCCCCAGAGCAAATCAAACTCCAGTCCCGTGGTTCGCATACGTGGGTACATATTTACCAAAACCAAACACCGGCTGAATGCACACCGGAGTACAAAGTCTCGGGTAGGAAAATTTGCCCCTTTCGCTCCCATTCTCGCACACTACACACTACTCTAGGCACCATACTGCTGCGTCGTCGTCATTGCAGCGATGCAGCCCGACCCGATTTTCCGATTTCCATTTCCTTCCATCCCCTGGCCTGTGGCTGTGCAAACATCAACTCCGTCGCACTTGCTCGCTGACATATTGCCCTTGTTGATGATGTAGTTGTTGACTACGACCAACGAGGATGCTGACGGTGATGATGACGTTGGTGGTGGTGGTGGTGGTGGTGGTGGTGGTGCCGGAGGGAATGCATCAACCCTCGGGGGAGTACTGGAAAGTACGCCGGAGTGCCGACACTCGTTCGGAAAATGGCTGCGGGCCACGCAGTCCGGGGCGGGGGGTTGCCATGGTGGTGCACCCATGGTTTGATGCGAAATGAAAATGTCCACCGGCACATCTGCCCAACATGCAACAGCACGCGCCCGGAAGGAGGAGTGGAGCGTTGCCCTCGTATGCGCTGGAATTAAAATATCAGCTTGTCATCTTTCGTTCTAGTTTTATGTCATAGACGTGGGTGTGTGTGTGTGTGCTCGTTCCTTTTTTTCGTGTCCAGGTTTTCACCAAACAGTACAACATCTCTTGACACTACACTCGGGGAGAACATTCCACTCCCATCCCTGCGCACCACACCCCCTCTCCCGCTCTCTCTCTCTCTGTCCAACGATTGTGTGTACAAGTCCTTGTCAATCCCCGTCGGCGGGTTTTGATGAAGGCTGGAAAAAAAGAGACTCATCACGTTCGAAACCGGGGAAAAGAAGCAAGTTGAAAAAAGGTAACATAACATAACATAACACTGCCTGACTGGTTAGGAGAGGATATTGCGTTCGTCCGCCAGCCCGTGGAAGCGCCAACCGGAAACAGGTGGCTTGATACGCGAAGGCTTATCCCGTGACTCGGCTGGACGATCAATGTTTGCATCAATCTAAATGAACCCCCTCCTCCCACGACATGTCATCTAGGAATGTCGGTGGAGTTCATGCAACGCGATCGATGACAATCGACACGCGCCAGCGAGCTGCTGCATAATGCACTTCGTCGCTACATTGCGACGATAATAGGATGGGTTAATAATTGATCCACAGTCAACGCGCCTCTTGCGGCACGATTACACGTGGCCACGCGGCGTTCGCCGGAAGCTGATGGCTGCTAATGCCATCCTAATGGGTACGTGAAATCTCCATTAAGCGGTCATACGATGATCATCTTAATTAACATTCAATTGCCGCCGCCACAAGTCCTTTTACAAACGCACTCCGTAATCTGTGTTGCACACATACACACACCCTTTTCGATGACACCGAAGGATGCCCCTAAAAGTACGTAGCGGCCATCTCTAGAAGTCTGCACTTTTCGCTAGCAACCGTCGAAAGTTCACTCCACTTACGCCGTGCAAAGTTGCTGACGATGCTACCCTGCGCTCTTTTACACGCTGCCGAACGATCACCACCATCACAACCTGAGCGCTGAGTGCCTCAAGCGATGCCGTGCAAAACCTCGCTTGCTCCGGGGTTTTCACATTCGACCCAAGTCGGGCGCTTTTCTCCAAAATCTCCGGACTCGCCGGGCTTCCGCAGCACAGATTAAACAATCGTGCAACAAACTTGTCCCTAAATGCTTGGTGTATGTGTGTGTGTGTGTGTGCTCTTGTTAAAGATTCTTCCCCCAAGTCCGACCGAACCGGAGTCGAAGCGGCCCTTAAGCTTGTGCTGGAAAGTGGAAAATGGTGCGCGCGGGCAAACGATTCTCGAGTACATCCCGTGCTCCGAAGCGATCGGAGGTAAACATATGCGTCGATAAGCCGTTAAGATTCGTCGGGGAAATAAAATATTCCTCGAGCAGTCGACAAGTGCGGAGATTACGGGCGGACGGTCGAACGGAACAAACAAGCAGCTGAGCAGAACTGTTAATGCCTGGCTCGGAAACTTCCTTGCCCTGGTTTGGTTGAAGTTGAGTTGAATATTTTTCCTCGCTCTCATACTTTGCTTTCTTTTTTCAATGATAGTTAAGCTCTACTTTTTCCAAATCGAGTGTGTTCATGGAGTTGAATATCGTGGTTGTAAAAGATTTTCAATGTTTGTAACTTTTTGACATACTACGTCAGAATTGTTTACTGCACGATGGTGAAATTGTCTTGGAAAACTTCCAAAACAGTATTATAGTTGTTTACTAAACATCAAGACAACTGTATTCACTAAAAATACAGAATTCGATAAGCGTTATCAATCGATAAGCTGGATTAAAATCATTATCTACTGATTTTAACATCTTCCTTGAGATTTCTTCAACAAATCGACGCCGTTCAATAATAATCCGATGCGCAATAAAAAGCTTCACATAATCTGAATTTCCTAGAATTTTAAATCTACCAGAAGGCGTCACTTGAACTCGGGTTTTTTTTTATTAACTAAGGGTTTAGTTGAGATGTATGATTCTTGGAAGAATGATGTACTCCAATGCTCAAAGTAGTATGCTTGTTTACAAATTTTCTAGAATACCATGCACGTGTATCTATCAGATCTAAATTCAAAAGCCTCTGGTAAGTAGTTGTGTGAATCGTAGTTTAGTTTAGTGTTTTCATATCGGTTTCACAACTACTCGGTACTTTTTGTGTGGTTCGTTTACTGGAAAATGTATTACATTTAATCCCGCATCCAAAGCAAACTACCACTGTAGGTATCAGGTGAGAGGGTATTTACCAGTAAACACACACACACACACATCCCGGGTAATGATTCGTTACTTTTCCCGTGCGCTTCCCGAATGGCCCCTGAGCCATGAGAAACCGGCCAAGTGGTTGGTGTTTCAATTTCTGCTCAACCATAAGGGAACGCTTTCATGTTTGTTTGCGGAGGTGACTAGGCGCCCCGGGAGTCGGGGATGTTTGACAGGCATTTCGTTTGGCCACAAGGAGCAGGAACACATCGAGACCGAAGCGAGAACGTCTCGGCGAGACGTGTTTGCACGCACATCAAGCAAAAAGACCCACCCAGGGTCGGGATGGCGAGTGTAATCGGGCCACTCTTGTCCCATTACCCTGCCCGGGAAGGGGGCATCAAGACGTGTCGGCATCAAGTGAAATAAAATAATATTATTTTACGACATAATAACGATTATGTATAAATAGAGCGAACACGCTTGGACACGGAGGGGAGGGCACGCGGTAATGACGATAATGTCGGTAATGACGATTGCCTCGGCGACCGGGCGATTCTACCGGTTCGTCCTGGTTCTGGGGTGAAGTCCTGTGCCGATGGGTACGTTCTGCCGCTCCGACGGTGTTGCGGATTACGTTCAGTGAGCTGGAAATTTTTACCACCATATCTTCCTGGAACACTGCCGGCACTGGCGGGATTTGCGTCATTGTTTCGGGGAGTATTCGGGTCGGTCCACAATCTACCACGATGGCAGCTGCTTGCGCTGGCTCGGCTGCATCACCGCCACCGGAGGTCGGTGTGGTTTTACTCCAACCGATTGCACTCTGCCGAGAGGGCCTTCGCTTAGCGCCAGACGGCGAGCGATGAACTCGAACAGCTTTGCGACCTGCCAGTGCGGTGCAGATGGTGGACCGGTTTACGTTCTGGATTTCAGGACACGATAAGACGTGCGATTGCACACTTCCCCGACGAGTAGAGTGTTTGGATCCATCTCGTCTTTTGTCGTCTCATCGTCCAGCCAAGTTGAGTGCGTATAGTTCACGCAGCTGATTAAAGCCGAAGGCTTAGTGGGTTTATATCGGATGGATTTTTTTATAATTACCTGGAGCTCGTTGTTACCCAACTCGATGCATACAGAAGTGCTGAACATAAGGATGGGAATAATTAATTATGTCCATATCAAATATCCACCCCTTGCAGGCCCGGACCCCAGAACGGCTGAACGGGAAGACAGATTTTGACCTACCGCCGACCCCACTAAATACATGCAATTAATTCCCTGTCGCTTCATCGACTGTATCGTCATTAAAACGGACTGCGGAGTGAATCTGAAGCATACGCGCCGAAGCAGTTTTCACTTCTGTTGGCGGATGGATGGATATGGACACGGATGGAAACATGCGATCTTAATGTTGCTTTCCGGCTCACCCGAAACCTTCAACCAACCATTGAAACAATCCCATTTGCTGCCGCCCGTAAGGCCTCAAAATGTGTTCTTGAGGTCGAAAATCATGCTCCAACCGGCAGCCCACCGACGCTTAGCGCAACATTAAACTCCATTAATGGTAAACAAGTTAATTTCCCCAGGGTCAATAAAAGCACCATTAAGCCCGCACGGCCCACCGTTAATGCCGTGCGCTTCACTGGGCATATTCATTTTTTTAAGCGTGTGAATTTAAGCTTTTATTCGTACGAGAGTGTGTGCTTGTTTGTTTGTGTGAAAAGCTTTCATTCGAGTGGGCTGGAAAGGAATTTCGTTGCTTTTTTTCACATCTTCTTGCTGTGCAGCACATACCGACGTGATTGACACTGCTTTTAATTAAAAGTTCATTTTGGATTTGATTTTTTACCCCTCCCGCTGCGATATCATAATGCGTTAATTATGCTACATATGGGAGCAATGTTTGCAGTTGATAAATGGCCATGAATGTAGGAGGAATCTCAAATGGGATGTAAAACACCAGGCGTCTCCATCTGGTGATAAATTGGAAAATAAACCATGGCTGATTCAATGTCAGGAGGAAAGCTCTCATAAAATGGTGGTTTGATAAGCAAATTTGTTTATCAAAATCAATTTAACCATCTTTAGTCCTTAGATTTTAATTTACTTCAGCATTGACCCCAAATGTTTCATGTTCTGTATTTGATAGCCCGAATTTAAACACAAACACCCAACATAATTGGATTGGAATGGGAAAATAACTCAATTAGTGCTTTTTGAGGGTCAGTTTCAGAGATTCGCGTACACTCTTTCCTGTGACTGATTCAACGGAACAAATTGTAACAATCCTAAGCGAAAAGACAATAAATTCTCAATTAAAGTGAAGCCTCATCCTCGCGCAAGAAAAAAGTCTGTCACAAAGAAAAAAGATTCAGGAAAAAGTATGAAGCCAATGTAAAAATATCCCAAGTATGTTGTTTTTGGTCCATTAACTTATCCGAATATTTTCCAATTACATTATACTGAGATCGTGTATTTTAGTATTCATTGCAAAACGTTGATTGATGATTTATGACATCTTTAAAAGAAATTGAATAATCTTTCCATCCTGGTGGACGTCAAAACCCAGATGAGACCTGACTATGTTAAGGATTTATTTTCTACAAGTAATTCAATAAATATTTGAGAACAGCATTAAGATTAGCTTGAACATAAACACAGTGGCGGATTAAACGGTACGCGGACAGAGCGGCAGCGGGACCTTCAAGGGCTAAATTTACGAGATTTATACTTCTAAATGTTCGACTGGTTGGAATGAGATCAATCTTTTAATAAAGGATGTTACTGTATCCTATAGAAATTAATACTTAGAACCATAACGAAATACGAAACGTAGTGATGATTCACTATATAATAAAGCAGTATAAGCATGTATTTGCTTAAAAACAACAATGTTTTGGAATATATCAAGTATAGGACTATAACAATGCGTTTAAAACAATTTCATCTATCTGATATCGAACAATTCGTTTTTGACATATCTTGTTAGATGTTAACATACTCTGCGCAAAAACGCATGCATACCATTCCAAATGAAAATCATTATTCATTCTGAAACAAGATACGTGTTTAAACGCGTACTTTAAGCGGTTCTTAAAAGGAGACATAATTTTTCTCTTACATATTTTTTTGAAATTCTATATATTTAATAAGAATTATTTAACGACATTGATAAAACTAACCATCAAGGAGTCAGCAAAAAACTTATTTATTGTAAAAAAAGAAGTAGGTAACAATTCATTTGTTGAAAATAATTCAAAATAGACAAAAATTTATCATATTTTACGATATAGTATAGCGTAGTGCAATGTAGTTTAGCATAGTTTAGTATAGTATAGTATAGTATAATATAGTATAGTATAGTATAGTATAATACAATATTGTATAGTATACTTTTGCTTAGTGTTCTCCGTTCATTTTACCGCTTAACCTGCATAAACATTTTCAACTGTGCTCTGGTTTTAGATGAACTTAACAACAATGTTATAAAAAAACTGATTCACAAGAATCTTGTAGAACTAATGAAATCATACTCGCTTTTCACACGGATGGGTCGCAATTAGCAAAACACATTCTAAACTTTGCTACTGCGAACAAATAAACGCTCTGCGGAATATATGGCTTCAAAAAACATGCCGGAACCGTGATGACCATATGGGTTAAACAGAAAATTGAAACACCAACACACTGCTTGAGGGAATTTATTTGCAAAGGGTATCTGCTAGCCTAATGTTTGTTGGTGTTTGTCTTGCTTTCAGTTGGCAAAGAATTACTTCTGAGTCGCAAAAGCCCCACCAGCGAGCACGTGCTGAAAAACGATAAGTAACCCCAAAAACAAAGCAAGAAAGAAAAAAACGAAAGTAAACCCCAAATTCAACAGATCTAAGGGATGGATCAAGCTCAGAGCGCGTTCCGGGGGTGGACTAAAGTACGTTTCAATAAGTCATTCCCATCCCTGATTACCGCCCATTTGGGCGCAATGAAAAATTCAGTAGGGCAACATTCAATCAGCTAACAAATTATCCGTAGGAAAGTTATTATTTTCTAAGGTTTACTTTCATGATACGATATCCGCATTGTGGGGCAGTGTGAGAATGAGTGTTAGCGTATAAGTGTGTGTGTGTGTGTTTGTTTGGGATATTCCCTAGATACTACAGCATCATTGCTAGTGCTGTGCATAAATTTGTACCATTCTGCCATGAGTTTGTGTTTCTTAACTTTTAAAAAGTAGAAAAGCATTGTAACGTTTTCAAACAGGTATTCCGTTCAAAGCAGGAAACACTTATTGATGTAATGAAGGAACACTAGTTCAGTCACTTTTAACTTTTAAAACAAAGTAAAACTTCTCGGGTTCATATTAAATTGTGTTAAAAAGCATTCATCTTAATTTGAAGATTTTTCAGTTTACATTATTAGTGTTTACTCCTTTTTTTCTAAAGAGGTTTTCCCCCAATTTCGAAGTTTTTAAAGTAAAATCTTCTTTGCAAAACATTTTTTTTATATTTAAAAAACCTGTTTAAATCTTTCATGGACAATTTTTTCCCAGAGAAAAGGGTAAAGAATGAATGGAACCATGTTCGAGCATTACCTCTAGGAAGGTACAGTGTTTGATGCAAGTGCCTTTTTCGCTCCTCTCCCCATTGTTCAGCTGTATCCTTTTTGTCAGGCATCCTTTCAAAATCGACACAAGGTTGCCCTCTGCCGTCGACGTTATGTTGAAATAAAAAGCGCCCAGAAATGAGACCCGAAAATTTTCCTTTTCCCTTCCCTGCGGTGTCGTGCGCGTGGCCAGCGCCTTCCACGCGCTTGTTCCTTCTCGCCAGCCATATTTTTCGTTAAAAAAGTATATTTACGCATACTGAATATTTAATGCCCCGCAGAGGTTGGCCCCGGTACGCTACGGTGAGGCCCGATGGTAATGGCGGAAGAAACTCGCCACCGTCGAGAGAACTGTAAGAAAAAAGGCAACCCGGTGGCTTTTCTCGCTTTCTTTGCCGAGGTTTTCGGCGGCGATGACTTGATTCTTATACACTGCGGACCCGCTAGTGGGCCATGTGGTGGGCGCTTCCCGCACCAGGCCGCCGGGACCACCGCCGCGGGGCGTAAACGATCCACCTGGGCTCCTTGTTGAGCGCTGGAAAGTAAAAGAGATCGTCTCCGTTCGAGAGTCGATTACACAGCAGGAGGGCACCGAGGTCAGAGTTCAGAGGTGATGTGCTTTTGGGGTTTTGCCAGTTTCGCAGAACCCAACAAACAACGGCGAATCCTTTTCGGCTCGGTACGCTATCGCTGGCCATGGATCGCAGGAGCAAATTTGGTTACAATTTACACTATAATTCGAAATAATAAATAACTTCCCCATCCCGTCCTGCGGGAGTTTCATTTTATTCAAATTGAAGTTTTGATGAAATTGAATATTTGTACGTGTACTGATCTGGTTTTTTTCCGGGTGGGTGTTTGTTTCTTTTGTGATTGAATTCCAAACACAACCCATTTGTTTTGGAAGGGAAAAGCATACGGACGGAATTTACGAGTTCTTATTTATCAGCATGTGTTTGCTGGAATTTTTAAAATAACGAAGTTTTATCAATTTACCCGCATCCATTCGAAAGGATGATGTAAGAAAAATAAAGCAATATGCAATTCACATAAACAATGTGGATCACTTTTCTAATACTAGGGATCATATTTATTGCTTTCGAGGTATGCTCAACATTAAAACTTGTGTTCATGTATACATTTATTTGACTAGTTTACGTGAACATTTCGTGACTGAGGTTTTGGTGTTAATTTTTTTTAATTGTTTAACAGCAAACAAATACCTTTCATCAGTTTCCATGTTATATATTTTAGTGATAATAACCACAAACGGATGCAATATATTTTAAAAACATATCAAAATTATTCGAAAAGTTTAAAATAAAATTTCAGAAAAAATAAAGCGTAAAATAAACGGATTGACGACTTTAAAAACCAGCATTCGATAGTAATATGATGACTGCTCAGCAAATAAAACAGTAAGTAAATGAACCAATAAGGAAAACCGTTGGATATGTTATCGTATTCATAATTTTTTTACAATAAATTCTACAATAACTTCAATGTTTGCCGATTTTCTTTCAGCTAAAACTAAAATGAGCTTTTACATACCATAACAACAAATGGAAAGTGCACTGAAATATCATAGCTACCGGTTGGTTTTCACCGGATAAGGATTGAGTTGCCTAAATTTGCCTATCTTAGTTTCAAATTAAAAGTAAAGGCATCGTGAACCAAACACCTTAAGTTGCGTAACTTGAGAAGTCGTAATGGAACTTGAATGGAAAAAAATATACCTAACCCAAGTGTCGCCCGAGTGTCGGTCGCTTCGGGGAAGTGCGGCTCGAGCCTCGAAAGCGTCGCACCGCAGTCGCCGAGAAACATGAGACTTATTGAAACTCGTGCTGAAGCATCATTGATGCCTAATTTGACGCGAAAAGAGCCCGAAGAAGTTGGCGCTTCCGGGCCAGGTTACGCACACGCGCGACGACTGGGAACCGATTTCCTGGAAGATTTCATCGGAACGGAAGAATATGCAAATTGGGTAAGCTGGAATCTCTGGCAACCGAGACCGAGGGCCCAGCTAAACCACACCGTCATCAACGTCAACGAGTGGGTTAATTTTACCAGCGTCGAATGTCTCAACGTTTGAAGAGTGGATGGTATTTATTACTGGGACATAATTCACTCGGATGGTGTAACCAATTTTATGGAGTGATGTTTAACTCCCGAATGCAAAGTATTGTAGAAACTTGAGGAAGCAAGACGTGAAGAAAAAACACTTGGGAAACAGAAATAGTATTACAAGAAGTATAAAAATATAAGAATTTAACATTCCCAGATTCCGACAACCGGGAACACTTTCATGCGCAAAGAACGATGAGAAATGAGTGTTTACTCATAAAATCGCGCAAAGGGTAACGAAAGGCAAGGTGAGCATGTCTGCTCGGAAGGGCCAACGACAAAGTTCAGGAAAGCGACGTTTCTTCTGACGGTTTTATTGCAAAATATTGATTTACTGCTCCGGACGATGACGAGAGGTGGCGAGGAACAGCGATAGATTGAGCAGCACGAATGTACCATTTCGAGACCGAAGTCAGTTTCTTTAAGAACAAAACACACACACACACACCACCATAAATACACCGACAACAAACACGCAGGAAAACCCCGAAAGCGAACCGTCTTCAAAGAGCCGATTTTTCCACCTAGACAAACAGGTAACTCTAGGTGAGTGTTTCACTTGCGAGACGAGAAATTTCCGTTCGGTAGTACTTTTCCGCCGGAGGGGTTATTCGGGCTGTGAGAGGTGGGGGAGCGGGAGGAGTCTATCGTCATCGTCATATTTACCTTCGCACCGCGCGCAAAGGGCCACCCGGGACGTTCCGGATCGAGCTCTTTGATGGTTGAGGCTTACTGTGCGAGCACCAAACTGATTTCACCGCAGCAATGCCATCCGGTGGCCTTCGCCTGTCCCGAGATTCTGTTTACCTTGCGCCCCCTCGTGCCAATGAAGTGATGTAATGTAATGGCCATCGAGTCGGCCCGCGGGGAAGCCACCGGGACTCCGGTTGTGGGTGGGTGGGCCGATAGTCCGCCGAGTCCCGGAGTCCCGGTCCCTTTTTTGATACCAGCGCGCTCGGTGGAAATATTTGTGATGCGAAATTTGTGTACCGTAGGCCGTTCAGCCAGCCGTTGATCCCCGTCCGTTGCCACCCCAGCTCGTCTGTCTGCACATGAAAGCCTGCCTGTTGTGTCTTCAGAGTCGGGACGCTTCCGAGCAAAGCGCAAACTTTCCCCCCAAAGTAGCGAGTTTCTTTCGTGGAAAAGTGAAACGAGAAATGGCCGGTTGGCTCCTAGACAAAGGCAGAAGAGAATGGGAGGGGGAGAGGGGGAAATCTTCGAAAGTCGTTTCACAGGCTAGAGTAGCCTCGATCCCCGGTTGGCCCGACCTTTGACATCAGGGTAGAGATGGAGATGGTGTGCCCAACCCCTAGTAGAGCTGGCATCCATAATCAGAACGGATCGAACCATTGAGGAAACGGTTCGCTGCGCCCTGGAAGTGAACCTGTCTTAGGGGAATTATAGGAAAGGTAGGGATGATTTTTTTCCCCCGCGTGGAGGAGATGCACATCGAGAAGCACAAAGGTAACGAGGCCGAGTTCTTTTGCGTCCTTCAACCAAGCACCAAGCTCCAACGGTGCACCGTTGGAGGCTGCGTGGCATAAAAGAGCAACCGTTTCGGGCAGCCACTGATTGCTGGCGTGCCACCGCTTCGAGCGCCAGCTTTGACGTGTTCACCGTTCCGCCTCGCCTCGGCGATGGAGTTTCCGAGCTTCGGGCGGGCGAAAGCACCGCCGATACGCCTGGGCGGACACCCAACGGACGGAAACGAGCGTAGATGGATGGCGAAAGAAGTTTACCAGGCGGGGAGGAAAGAACCAACCGGCAGCCGAGCAAAGGATGAGGAGCGAAAATAATAATAAATCTATAAATATCACGGATTAAGGAAAGAAATTTGTTTGCTCCGATTGCTTTCCGCAGCCTCAATATACTTTTTCTCATGTTATTTCTTTCTCTCTCTGTATTTCTCTCTCCCTCTCTTTCCCTCGTTTTATCCTTCCTGCGATGGACGCAAAGGTGAGTTTTCTTTCCCTGAACCAGCCAGCGTAACGGTTGCGCCAAAGGTAATGCGAAATGGTACGTGGCTCATGCTTTCACCGTCGATTTGATTACCATTCCGAGTGGAGCTTGAGACGAACGGTGGCATCGGTTTGGGTTGGAAAAATCAGTTCGAATTTGTGCACATTTATCAGCAGCCACCTGCGCGGCAGGTGGAGGGTGCGCAATAATTTCTGAGCACTGAGCAGTAAATCGGTGATGTTTTACAAGACCCGAGTGCGGTTAAAGGCTCCATCGGTTGGAAGCATAGCTCACGGGGGACATTGTGTGTAACCAGTCTTTAAGAACCAATTCATCCTTTAGCAATTTATTTGTGGATGGTACGACTGTTCACTCTTTCTTATAGAAGAGATGTTTGTTTTTGGCTGTTTTACATATTTTTGTAAGAGTTACTCTTAACCTCGGATTTAAGTATGTTGTCTTAAATAAGTAATAAATCTTGAAAAATTGAAATTTATAAAAAAAAATATTGTACAATCGAATCAGGTTTATTCATAACATTACTTTTGGAATAATGTAGTGGTATGAATTAAGTACTATTTGTGAACTAAAGATTGTAAACTATTTGTTAAATTTAATGATTTGTTGGGTATCGTACCTGTAAAAATATTAATAATATACCTTAACACCTTATCAATATTGTCTACCAAGGATATACAAAGTATCAAAGGATGAATACTAATGCATTTTTCGTCAGCATTAGTTAAAGTGGAACTAAATTATAAATTATTTAAAATTATTTCGCGACCGTTTCCGAAATCTATTTTTCCAATTATTTACAATAAAAATGAAGAGAAAGGTAAAGGTTAATATACTCCTACGAAGAAAACTTTTACTCTTGGTCAAAACAAAGAATCAACTTGATGGAAAATTATCAACTTTTACATACCTTGTTTGACAAGATCCCACCGAAAAGTAACCAAATCCAAAGTGCAGATAGTTTCAAATTAGACTTAAATGTTGCTTTGTAACACGATTCTTTTTATGTTCTTCATACACAGATCACATTAAAGTTTAACGATAGTTATACTGCACTGAAGTTTAATATTTCTCTTTGTTACGTTTTTCGGTGACGTTTGACTTTCACGATGATGAGTTTTAAACCAGAGTTTTCTCCTTTATCTCACGATAACTTACGTTTGTCAACGTTTCTTAACTTGATCATCGTGATCAACCTATCGTTTTCACTTATACAACGTAGAGTACACACGAGTTCGATTTCATTTCGTATATCGTTTCATCTTTTATTGATTGCAACTAAACCGATGGCAAGACCAGCATATTGTGGGCACAATAAACAACTGGCAACCGTTTGAAAAATAAAACGAAACTGTAACCTTTGTAGACAACGTGTTTTCTTGACGATTTCTCAAAATGGGTCCCTTACACCCGAATGTTGTTTTGCGCTTCCTCTGCCTTCCTATTTAACCTGCTCGAGGTTTTGGGGGGTGATTTCCGGTCGTCTCGGTTGACTTCGGGGCGATTACGAGTATATAAATGTTTATTACGGTGGAGAAAAGGTACCAGTATTTACGCACTCCGAGTTAAATCGATGTAGGATATTACTGTTTGGGGGGTGTCGATTCGGATGGAAAATGTGTTTTTCAAGAGCTTAGGAACCGCAGGTTAAAGACACATTTTGAAACTCCTTAAGCAATAAGCATTCCCACTTTACACCTGGTAATTGTTTTGTCGTCACAACCAAGAAGTTCGGTCACAAACATAGATTCACAAACACATTCATGGATTTTTATTTGAGTTTTAAACTAGTTGCTTATAAACTAAATTCAACGCGACACGTGTAGTTAACTTAAAATTAACAAGTTGAAAGCACTGATAAATCAATTACCGATATGTTGAAGGATCACAAATTATGAGGGTTCGGTGGAGGATATACCAACTTTCAAATATTCTCGCGTATTTTCACTCGCCTAAGATGTACGCTCTAATCACGTGGGGGATATTCGTAGCGGGTAAGCACACGCGGTCAGAGCACACGGTTCGGTACGGATGTCGATAGCAGAAGGAACGCTCCGGAGCACACGGTGAACCGGTTGGCACGGAACACGGAAAACGCGCGTGGATTCGCGAGGGAGTCGAAGGATTCTCGGTTCGGTCGAGTCACTATCGCCCGGACCGGCTGTTGGTTTCGGCTGGCCGATGGAAGGAGGACCGAGTGTGTGTGTGCGTGTATGATCGGGAAGTGATGTGTAATGTTGGAAATGTTGTGGTTCTGTTGGTCTGGCGGAGTAAGAAAATTGTTCAAAAGCGTTCAGCGCGCGCGGCCGTACGGGTCAAAACTGCACAGAAGACTGAAGCGTTCGCGCTGCTGGCACGAGATGGGAAATCTCATCTCGGGTCGTCGGTGGTAAGCTAACTGCCAGCATCCCAAGCGGCAGGTGAACCCACACACACACACACATACTCACCAGCAACCGCCCCACACCCGTCCCGAACAACCACGGACCGATGCATCGTGTAACGGACCAGGCGCCTCCATGCGCTTCACTCCACCGGAAGACGACGCATTTTCCATCTCCGCTTTCGTTCCGGCTGCCTTCCAGCCACGCGGCACGGCCGCTTTGTTGGTGTGTTGGTTCTTCGGTCTTCGGGCTCGTACGCTCGGCTCTGCGTCCTTCCCCCCTCCGGTATACTCCTTGCGGGCGTCGCCCGATCGTCCACAGGAAGCCCGCTTTTCTGCCTGTTAACTTCATTTGAAGAGCACTTTGCCCGATGCTGGGTGTCCTGGGGGCAGAAGAGCGGGAGAGTACGAGCGAGAGAGAGAGCAAACAAACAGAGGGGAGTGGAAAGAAAGAATGAAAGAAAACAGAGAGTGAACGAGCGGAAAAAAAGAAGAAGTAACAGCCGGCCAAACGGAGTTCCTCTCGCAGCTCGATATCGCTCTTTCATTCGCTCCGTTCGTTCACTTCGCGCTGGCAGGCAACATCCTGGCAGCCATGCCGGTTCCCATAGCACCATACGGTGGGAAAGCTTTTCCCTCGCGGTGAGCTTTCACGGCTTCGGAGGACGAAAAGCTCCGAGTGAGGAAGCGTGCGGAGAAGAACAGCTGTCACTTCGCGCCTGAATGCACCTCACGTTGAGCAGAGCGGGAGCACCGGATGTTTGTGCCTCGTGGTCGGAACGGGTGGCTTGCTCCACTTTACGTTGCTCTGATTTCTACCCTTTGCCTGCGCCCGTGTGCGATGGTTGACGTTGGGCACTGTAAATTACAACACTGTTGTATGGCACGCTCGCGAGCATAAACGCTGACAGCGAGCGATGGAAAGCGAAGAGAGCGAAAGACGTATCGGCACATGGAGCTTTCCCTTTGACGGACAATGTACCATCGACCACGGTCGATATGGGTGTGTGTGTGTGTGCTTGTAAGGACTTTCCCGCTGGAGATGCGGGATGCTGGGGGCGGCGCTGGGTGGAAGCATTGACGAATGCCGAGCAAAGAGTTATGTGCAGCATCGTCTGTTTCATCAAATCTCCTCCACCTTTCCACCACCCTCCGTTCACCGGGGGGGAAGACATGCATTTCCACTCGAAGGGTTTTTGCTCGCACCGGCGAAGGCGTCTCCCGGGGACAGGTACGGACGAGTTTGTGGAATCATTTCCCTTGTAAGTTATTTCAGCAAAATTGTTCTGCATACGCCAAACGTTCCTGACGGAGCAGGTTTGTCGTGGGGCAGGCGAGGCGCGAGGCGTAGGTCCGGGCGAGGAAACTGTAACCCGAAGCAGAGTGCAGGTTAGCAAGGATACACGGAAATTAACTGCGGCAAGCTAATCGATGAGCGACGATTCGTTACCGGTCTGGTACATACGTTTCGGGTGTGGGGATAGTTTATTCAACCGAAAGGTAGGAAAATCGCGGTCTTTAAGTGTCAACCGGTGCACGGTGTGGACGAAACTGATCCACGGCACGATTTTTCACTCAGGTGTTGATTGTGTGAGCTCCCAATATTAATCTCGAATGAAACTTTTACTCAGAAAAACGAGATTTTGTACAGTTCTTACGTTTTTGCGGGATATTTTCAATGAAGACGTGCAAATTGGTGGAAAAATGGAAAAATGGAAAAGTGTCTCGTTGTTCTGTTATCAGTAATTTTTTAATAAGGAAAAATGTAAATATTACTCATATTTCAATGAGCCTCAAAACATAATAGATGAAAAATACAAATTAATCCATTCCTTGAAAGCCACCTTTGAATCGATCAATCATTTAGTAAAATAAAATCTAAAACTAGAATAATAAGTTTAGAGAAAAATGCGGTTGGATGATTGCAATATTTGTTTTTATTTTCACTTGTTTTGAGGTTTTGAGGAGGAACAAGTACTAAAATTACATTTGAAATAATTTTCAAAACTATTTAATCGAGTAAAAACAATGATTGAAACTTATGAAACTGTTTTTGTTTATATATCATGGTTGAAAAATATTATGCAATTTTGTAAAAAGTGAATTTGAATCTATATTACGTTATTTGGCGTACGCAATGGTAAACCAAACATACAGAAATTTATGTTGTATTTTTTAATACCGTGTTTTATTTCTCTTGGTTGTTTTGCTTGGTTTTAAAGTTGTTATTTTTTTTTGTTTTTAAGCGATATCAAACAATTGACCTTTAAATTTAAATTTTTTTAAATTTAAAATTGACCAATTGAATTTAAAATTTTAAAAAACAGTTTGGGAACCTTTGAACCCAACGAAAAAGACTGAAACAAAATAAACTATCAGCTAGTTTTCTACGGTTGTATCGATATCAGCGGTTGTTTTCACATCAATGACTATTTGTTGGACCTTCTAACCTCGAAACTGTGCGGAATGACCTTTCGGGGGAGCTTCCCAGGGTACATTTTCAAAATTGCGTAATAACCTTTCCGATTCCGGTGAGTTGGGGGTTTCACTCACGTGAAGTTAAACCATCCCTGATCAAGGTGGTGAACTTGTATTTCGACCGCCACTCACATCGTTCCCAGGAACAAATCATTAATCGCCGGAATTCATCCACTCCAAATTCCCGAAACATCGGCAGGACTATAGTAGCTCCGATCGACCCCGCAGTGCTTCCGACAATTGGCAAATACACCCTCCCTCGAGGTCAACCAAACGCACACGGGCACACGTTGGGCGCTTGAACAATGCATTGGAAGCCCCGTTGGAGTGCACCGATTGTTTTCCAGCACGCTTCACTGCTTGAAGGTCGGACCAAGTGGTGGAGGAGTGGAGTGATGGTATCGAGAAAGGAATAAACAAATGCGTTGTGGTAGCGAGGGTTTCGACATGTCATTGATATGGTCTAGTAGTGATATGGTTTCCACAGACACACACACACCCCAAGGTAGGAGTTGTTCTGAACCATACCGTGCGGAGGAGGCTGAAGGGAGGAGGGCGGTCATGTGAGAGAACGAGGGCAAATGTTATGATGAAAAGCTCAATACGTCGGTTTATGGTTAGCTATTTTACCTCCCGACCAGCAGACCTCTTCATCCAAGCCTGTCTACATGCCGGGTTCACTTCTTCACCCAGAAAATGTTCCCGTGTGCAAGCAACGCTTTCGGAAGCTGCCGCGCCAACCAACGATTCGAGCACTGTATGTGTGAGTGTGTGTGTGTTTTGGACGGGACGCCAGCCGATATCATTTACGTTAGCCAGCACACATTCGGCGGAGAAAAAGGGGGGGAGCTTTTCACACCCGTGTTTCAGTGAAAGCTTTCCTTTCATCGCACCATCCATTTCCGGTGGCAGGTTTTTCCCAGCATCCCGGTTTTCCCTACCGGTCGGTGCATTCAAATACATGCGAACTGGAGCTGGGAGGGGGTCTTTGGTCGAAGGGAGGGATAAAAACCTCACCAGTTAAACAATGTTTGGCGCTGAATAGAGGACGTATGCTGCCAGCGCGATAACAGACTGCAAGGGATGATCGCTAGAGTGGGAAATGGCTCAATGCTGTCCGCCCGTCCGAGTAAGGGGCTGTGATCGAGCGCTACAATGCACCTGTTCTGCGGGGAATGGCTACGGGGCGTGATGTAAAAACCCTGGCAACAAGCAAGTGCGGTGCGATGAGGGAAACGGGACGCGTGGCACGAGCCACGTCAAAGGTGTGTGTGGAACAAAAATATGCAATGCAATTTGCATGGGATATTTTGCCGCTTTACTGTCGTGTTTTTTTCTCCGTGCCGTGCTTCTCTTTCTTACAAACAAATAATTTCCCAGGATCTATTGCACTCTTTCTTCCGGGGTTTCCACTTACAGTGTTTACCGGAAAATCGTGATCGGCTCGAAAAATTTGCAATTTTTAGGAAAAACTATGAACGAAGCAAAAATAATTGCTTATTCCGGCACCTTTACACCCAATTTACAAATATTTATCCAACTTTAAACTCTTTATTCCGATAAAAATGATGACGACCACATCACAAAAAAAACAACAGATTGCTAAAAATATGTTTTTGGATTTTAAAGCTGCAGCAATGATCAAATTATCTTCTTATTTTGCAGTGCATCAATCTGTTCGAGTATATTCAATCACATCTGAATCATTTTTCATTCTAGCAAATGCAACACAGCAGATGCAAATGAGCAAGTGAATTTGAAATACGAGACAAATTAAAATTAATTCATAAGGAAATTTCCGCTTACTAAGATATGTTTACAGTAAAATTTTAATTTTTTTTTTTTTTAATTAATAATAGAAACTGAAAAGAAATCTAAAAGAAAAAGAGACCACATCTGTTTCAAAACAACGAATCAGCAAACAAAAGGAGAATCACAAAAGAAACTTATTCGTGTCTGGAAATAGGTAAGGAATAAATTCGCTTTTCCAGTACTCAACGCGGCCACATTTTTGTGGACGAGACTGTATCCGATATTATACAACATCGTTTTTTTTTGTTCCAGGTGAAGGTTTTAACAGCGAGCAACGCCAAAATGGAAGGAAACCACGCGTGTTTCTCCTTACACATACAACCAAACCCTTCCTGCTGCGAGGGGGAAAAACATTTTTATTGATATTTAATGTATCGAAAACAGGTTTTTCGTTGGTTTTCACCCCCGCTACTGGTAAGCTTCCTGTTTGCACGCTACCACGGAGCGGAAGTTTATGCAAAACGGTAGTAATAAACGATTACCGAATAAGGGGGTAGTAAGTAACAGGGTTTAACGCAAAAAAGTGGAGAAAACATTCAAAACAGCATAAACAACCACAAGAAGAATAAATAAAATCGTGAACCTTTAAAACGAGTGTGGAGGGGGAAGATGATAGTCATCGACCACATTGGGCGGGTTGGGTGGATTTATTCCGCTTATCCAGATCTGCCCATTACGAAATGCGAGCCTGGGAAAAGCTCTTCGGTAGGCCCTTAATTAAGTCATTGCAAAATGAAATGCTCCAATTGACACCCATCATGTGGGCAGGAGCGGTGGGGAGATAAAAGGGAAGAGCGAGGGAGAGTTTGCGAAACGCGGGGAAAGCGGGGAAAACGGCAAGAAAGGAACCCAACGATGATACACTGTTGTGGAATGGGATGTAATATTACGAATGTTAACATCCTCATCGTTGCTGTACCTTCATCAAAACCCTCCCCGAAGTCCTGATGGTTCCTCGGGCCTCACTTTACACTTTACATTTCCTACACTTTACACTCCCTCCCTTACTCTTTCCCTCTCACAAACACACACTTTCTCTCTGTTATTTTCACTGTTTATATTCCTGTTTTTATATGTATTAACTACATCATCAACTTCTTTGTTTCCCGGATCTCTTCATTCGCCCGACTCGGCGAGTGACTGGCGCGAGTGGCTACATGACCCAAATTCATCCAATCGAAGAATTTATTCAAATGAAAAGATTATGCTACTTCAGCGACCTTTGTGTGCCAATGGATGGACGGCGGTCGGCAGGACCGGCAGTTGGAGCATCATTCGCGTGGGAAAGGACCTGAATTTAATATCCTTTCAGTCAAGCACGATCCCGGCGAAAGGAGTACCAGAGGAGAGGGTCTGTTCTCCCCACGAAAAAAGATCGTATGCCCAGGATCACACACACACACACACACACACACACACACACACACACACACACACAATGGGAGACGGGCTGGATAAAAGGATTTTGCTTTCGTTAAAATTGTGCCTGTGGGAAGCTTGCTTCGGTGCCGTCTGTTTTTTGGAGCTCCGTTCGAGTGGTCCATTGTTGACTACCTTTATCGTATTTCTCGAAAAAGGGTACTTCTGGTACGGGCCATCCCGGCACTGGGCTGTTTCCATTGGCAACAGCTTCATACCATCCCAGATGAATACATCATCCGAGCGTTTGTTGCCATAATGATGATGAACCGGGGTCGGTAATTGAAGAACGTTTTTCCCGAGGCAACGCATCGCCGGGGTAGGTTTATTATTGGCAACGGAAAAATCAAAGTTCGTACGACCACGAGGGGCACTTAGTTGCTGAAGTTTACGAAAATAGAAAGTCTCACAACATTCACATGGATGGAAGAGCACGTAAGCTACCTTGTGATCTTTAATTGGCCTGGAGAGCAATCTCTCCAGGTACCTTCCAGGAAGCTTTGATGAAAAATGTTCACCCGAGCCTTCGGAGAAGATTTCAGCGGCTTTTGGCATCTTAAAAATACACATGGTTTCGGTTCCCGTATCACTCGCCAACACTAATTCACTTTAAAAGATTGTTTTCCAGTGAGAAAATGTGTTGTACAGAAATTAATATATTAATTTTAATTAAATAACCAAATTAAATGGAAAGGACGATAGAATAGACAGGATTTTGAACGACGTTGATCAAACGGTCGTGATCTTGAAACGACGTTTTCAGAAGTGTTCTTTTAGAAATAAAAACAACATGTAGCTAACCTATGCACAAAAAATTCTATCGTCACACCATTCCCCTGACCTGCCCCAAGAAGGCCATTTATCTTCATAAAAAATACACACACGGTCGTTCAAATCGAACAAACAGAAAAGATGGAGTACATTTTCATGCCCCTTTCATGTACGGACACACTAAGGTTTGGAAGTTCCGAGTGTCTTTTTGCTCCCCAAATTTATGACATTTATTAAGAAATCATACGATTAAGATTAATGATTCTTCAGGGCGAGCGCAAAGAGGGACAAGGAAAACGATAACCATTTCCCAGTTTTTCCATCCGAATGTGTGTTTCTTGTTTTTTTCTTTTGAAAAAGTTTTGCTCACCTGCCTCGTTCGGTTTCTTTTAAGGATTTCATATCGCCCCTCTTTTTTTCAGCAGGTGAAGCGTTTCTTAAAACATTGGAAAACAGGCAAACAGCGCAAAAGTCTAGCACGAAATTCGATTATGTTTACTGCTAGTGTGGAGGAAGTCGCGCGCCTTTTAGAAGCGATTGATTTTTCCATTGTGGTTGGTGTTGAGTGTATTGGAACGTGGAGCGAATTGGAGGGGATGGCAAAAATGCCATCTGTATGGAAAGATATATGTCCATGCTATCGGCGATTGTTTTGCTGATATTGAGAATTATTTTTCAGTCTTAAAGAATCAGAAGGCAAGATTTATTGTACACGGAGCGACACCGGCGGGGTCTTTTTCGATAAAATACATAAACATGGCTAACATACTTTGTTTGTCAAAGAGTGCCACTGGAAGAAAAGTGAATGCGATTGGGTTCGGTAAAGTTTTGCCAAACCAACTGGAAGCGGCACGGACAGTCTTGAGGCCCGTTCAATGTCGGGAAAAGTTGGTTCGGCCACCGGCAACCTATTCGGATCATCAAAAAATCATTCGTATAATATATGATATCAATCAAATTATCTTCTTTGTGCCATCAATAATTGACCATTTTCTCGTTGATGAAGGTGTACGGACTGGCCTGTTCGGCGTTAGGAAACTCCATTTTCCTTCTCCATTACGCACACACACACACACACACACACACACACACACACACACACACACACACACCCAACCGTCGAAACCATTCGGTGTGCGGAGAGTTGTAAAGAAAGCAAGCCAACCGCCGGCGACCACCGGTGACAAAGCGAATGGGAAAAAGATTCGGAAAAGCTGGAAATGTCATGCCAACGGATGGAAACGAACAAAAGTTTTCCCTTACTTGGCACGGCTCGTCCGGTGGGTCCAAAGCATTGTAGCAGCTGAATACATATTGAGTGAGTACTGTGCATGATACGCTTGATGTGACGTGACACAAAACGGGGAAGGAAAAAATAATAATTGCAATGATTGATGTCTTTGCAGCATTTCAATCAACAGCAACATTCGACAGGCGTATGCAAGTCGGTCGACTTTACCGACTTTAGGCTGCACGGGAATGGTGCAAATGTGTTGGCGGCGTCGAAGAAGTGAATACTTATTTTGCAGCACCGCCGTTGACATGTTATGAAGTAAATTTCGATTTCTGAATTTGACATGTAACGAATGTTTTGCTAGAGAAGAGTGCCGGACTTGAGTTCAGCTGGTTCGATTTGAATGTATGCATCTTTGTATTCAGCCGCCCTAGGTCTATTTTCATTTTTTGAAAATAGACACACATCAGATATGGTGAAAATTCTGGAGCGTTTTTCCAATGCTCAACTGTATTGTGATTTTATCAGGCAGTTGATTGGAAAAGGTACACCAGACTTGATTTCCATTCATTATCGTCCTACAAAGGCAAATAGAAAATTTATGTTGGGTATGAAAAATCAAATAAAAATTTATTCGAGATCTAAATTTGTTGCAAGCAACTTAATTATTTTCCTGTTGATTAATTGAAACCTTTTGTTGAACTTTCAATCACTATTAGTGCAACAATCGTCGGACCTTTCCCGTTCGAATCGTTTTATCGTGATGTAGCACGAGGTGTCAGGTTTTACAGGCACACGGACACCCGTGTGTCAATATTTAATACTTGCTCCCAGCTGCAAACACTAACACACTTGTTAGCTGAAGTGACTCTCGTATTACCGACGTGTCCTTCATCGCAGCACCGGACCGTCGCCGTCATTCGATTGCCAAATATTATGCTCCCAAATTTCCGCTCGTTACATGCAGACCTTGGTGCACTCGGTACCGGGTATCCACCGACTGTTCCGTTTGGTACCGCAGGAAAAACCCCGGTCGGGTTGTTGTTGGGTTCCTGGTTCGCCCGCACCAGGAGTGCATCGCACAAGGGCTGGGTTAACGCAATTATCGGGCCTATTAAATTATGACTGAAAGTAAATTCAATTTCCTGCCCCCTTCCCCCTGTTCGTTAGACGGTGCAGCGGCGTAGTTTTTAAAAGAGCTCAGCAACCGGTAGCAACCCTCTTCAGTGCTGCTTCCTGTTTGCCTCTCGAGCGTGTGCCCCGGTCCGGTTGAGATATGATACCATTTAGTGCATGTTGCAAAACGCTTTGATGAGTTCGTCCTCGGCCCACACTCGCACGGGACGATGGACAAGCTCGGATCGAACCCGTCCGATACCCGTCCCATCCGAAGGGGGGACCTGCTAATGACTAACGATGTGGAAAATGTGGCAGGTATGGGTTTGCTACACGGTGAAATGAGCATTAATGAGCAGTTGGAATATCAAAGGCGCTTTGATGGTTAACATGTTTGCCTCGGTGCCTTCGCGTGTTTGTTTCATTTGGTGTAGCCATAAATAAATAGCCGTGGAAACTCCGCACGATGTGATGGAAAATTAGGAATGAATCATGGTAGATATTTCAATTTTAAAGCTTGTTCTATTTGAATTACCCATGGTTATAAGATACAAACATGACATAAATAAAAGGTAACACTAAGTCGTGTGTTTAAAAGAAGCATATTACTTGCTGTATGCTTTTAAAGTTTTTATGTTATGCATGGGAATTGCACTAAAACAAATATATTGTAAGGTTTAAAAAGGTTTGAATTGAGTTTTGACAATAAAAGAGTGAATTACAATGATAGGGATTCAAATTATTCCAATTGTAAATCGTTAAAAATTATTATTGAGTCAAAAAAGAGCTTCATCTCTAATTAATTTAATTTAATATGTTGAAAAGGAAAGAGCTGTTTGGTTTTACAAAATGAAAGAGAAATAAACTTCAAATTGGATGAAGTGGATGATTTTTGCTTCATTTTGAATGGTTTTTGGTTTGTTTTTGCGGCTAAACCACGACTATGTATTCATAATGATGAGTTTCGGATTTGATACAACCTAAGTGTATCTAAAATTAGATTTTTTGAAGAGCACATCACAAAGTGCAATATATTTAAATGACGAGCAACTCTAAGTGATCCTAAAAACATTCACTCAACGCTGGACGGTGATGAGGAGTTGAGTGTTTTGTGATGAAATTCTTGTTTTGCCGCACTCGAACGTTTACTAGTTGTGCAATAACGAAATGAATTTCATGACGGGGTTTTTGAAATCCACTAAAACTGTTTCTAGCACGGAATATTACATACCGGCAGGCAGTGGGTTGGAAAGTGTTCTATCATTTTTTGACGGACATGACAATGCATTCCGCCACGTTGAGGAAGCTCCAGCACACAAGGCCTAGGTTTGTGTGCCTACACATACTAAGTGCAATGGAAAGCAGCTATGGTAATGTACACCAGGAATGAACCACACATCGGGGGGCTCGATATGAGCAACAGACCTTCCCAACCCCGGTTGCCAGCGAAGCACAACGAGACGGAAAACCGAGATATGAAGTTTTGCGAATGGAAGCGAGCGCTGGCCCAACAATCGACCCAACCGAGCCGCCTTGCATGACGTTTGCCCGACACAGACGACACCTCGCCCACTGGAGGTCCTTCAGGCGTCGCACCGTAGTCCGCGATTGTTGCCGGTGACGTTGTTGCCTGACAGCTTCTGGCTCGTCCGCTCCCCTCCACCTCCGCTGTAGTGCGAACCGTTGGCGGGAAACTTTCAATTGGAGCGAAGGAAAAACTGAAACAAAAAAAGACACTCACACATCCTGACAGTCGCCGGGTATTAATAGTGGCCCGGTAGAGTGTGGTGGGACTATATTTTTCCAAACTAATGGAAACATTTATTTCACTTACCGTGTAGATGAAAAGTGTCGTGTCTCAGTGCCTCGTTTACCGGTGACTGCTTTTCCGAAGGATTTCCTCTTGCGCCCGGTTGGACACATCACGAGCCCAAATGTTCGATTTACCGCAACCGTTCGTATCCCTCCTGCCCCGCGGGACTCACGACACGGATGAATGGTTAAACGATCTGGGATACGTACGTCACACGCTCCGGGGCTCAACACACCCAACCTCCCAACCAAAACCGTTCCTCCCATGTATTGGGGGTGAAATGAAGAAAAAAAAAAGTAGAACCGTCCCCTCTCTATTTACGCACACACTCCCGAGAAGGATTTAGCGCTGACAGGGTTCGATCCGAGATTTTCACCCGAGACCGACACCACAAAACAGTGAGAGGCGGCACACTCTCTACGCAGACGAGGGACGCTGAAATTGTAGCTTTACTGCACCTGAAATGTTATGATTTTCCCATTTGGGATTCGGTGTGTTTGGTTACCCGTACCCAGGATGGCTGGCTGCCTGGATGGTCCACACACACACACACACACACGTACGGGGGGCGACGTGTGAGCAACAGAGAGTTTGGGCAACGGCGGGACGTACGAAAGAAAAAGCCTTACCGTGTATTCATTTATGTTTTGCTTCAATTAAAATCCTTTTCTATTTCACTTTGGCAGCTGAACGGGGGGACGGGTAGACGGTACAAATGCAGGTCAGCTAGTGGACGAGGATAGGATCCGAATGTTCTAACGCTTCCCGGGTGGGGTGGGAAAGCTGAGTTGATTAAGGTTAGAACAGGATTTCATTTTAATTGGTTCGGAATCGCTCGGCAGTCACCTGAGCTGTTGGTAGTGGAATAATTAAAATAACAGGATTTTCCCAGCTGTCAGCAATGCAGCTCGATGCAAGGTGTACGATTTTCCAAAGAGCCTGTTCCATGGCGTATGGGTTGTTGGATGTCGAAACTCCGACGTTTGTTCGTTTATGGAGACGCAAATGTGGGAGTGAAATGATTTGCCCATCAATTTTTTTTTAACTTTATTTTACTTCTTTGTGCTTATGATCTTACACTGATTTTCTTATGTGAAATTTACATGCGCAATTTAAAGTTGTTGGGAATGGGTAATGTCAAATTCATGATTTTCCTACTGTACCGTCCTTTTGGCCCATATTGTTTTTTTTTAATTTTAATGTCGAAAATATTTTGCAATAAATCTGATTTTTTTTATCAAATGTGTGACAATTTTGTGAATTTACTTTTCAGTGAAAGAAAATTAATAATATAAAAATGGGAGAGTGATCCAACCTTCATGGATTGTGCTTTGATGCAGAAAAGCTAACTTAATTTAAAGAAACCAGTGTAAAGGTTTTATTAATTAAGAGAAAAATTCGCAGAATGGTTTGAGGATGATGGACATGGATTTGTAAAATAAAACATTTCATAGAAAACGATATTGGTGGAAAATTGTTCTCTTGGAAAGTTATTGATGGTTTCGCAGAAAATAAGGCTTTTGGCAATGAAAATTTGTCAGTGGACACATAACATAAAGGAAAATAGTAGGTCAATTTAAAATTTTACTCCTTGTCAAAAATGTGCGGTTTAAGCTAAATTAAATTTGTTTTAATTTTGAAATAAAAAAATCAAATGGTGGATGTATTGCATGTTTTTAAGGCCTTCAGCTTTTAGTTGCTTGTGCCCCCTAGAATGCTAAATCCACCTCTGACTGTATCCAATATATATTAGCATCATAAACACATAAACATCTCTCCAGAAGAATCTTTATGTTCCATAAAATCAATGATCAGTTCAGATTATAAATGATCCAACGCTCAAATTAGAAAACTCTTCATTAATTAATAAAAATCTATTGTGCCGCCAGCCGGCTTCTGCGTGCACAGTCATTTTTCCCCGTCGTCGAAGGAAGTTTGCAATCAATTTTAAAGTCGCTTCCATCGCTGCGCCATGTAACCGATGCTGGAGGGTGTTTAGAGGGCTCTAAAAACTCAACCATGAATCAGCACTTACCTAGCCAATAATTACACCTTACGGCGGCATCAGGGATCTCTTGCCCTCACTCTTTCTCTCTCTCTCTGTCTCTTACTCTTTCCATTTTAGAGGAGCCTACCACCAGCACTACCGGCATAGTAGGTTTTGGCCGGGCATACAAAAGCAGATGCCATCAAACGGACTAATTTTAATTAATTAATTAATAATTCACACAACAATACGCCTCGAGGGTGGCGGAGCCGAGGGCGTACCTGGCGGCATCGAGCCGTATCAAAGATCGCCATGCTCTCGATGCGGGGAGAGATCTTTGAGTTTCAATCTTCGTTCGTTTGTCGCGCCGGAATTCCTTCCGCCATCGGAGGGGGCAGCAATCCGGCGCGCGCGTGCCCTACAGCTATGTTTGTCTGCTTGCCAGGCGCAGCACGAAGTTTAACTCCTGTTCCCTCTCTCCCCCACCCCCACCCTTGACAACCTCCGGAAACGAGAGTAAAAAGGCGGTAAACATTCCAGAGCTCCGCAAATATTATCAGAACCACCCCTGACCCCGGCTCTACGCCCTGGCCGGGATGTATATTCCGAGTGGCTTCTTTCCTTCCTTCCTTCCTTCCTTCCTTCCTTCCTTCCTTCCTTCCTTTCTTTCTTTCCGTACCCTTCAAAAGTGAAAGCCCAAAGCAAGGGTGAGTATCTGATTCCGGAGTCCCGATTGTACCAAGTTCTGCCGAGAACCCACCCTGCCTACTAGGCTTCTCAGACCACACGGTTCCGACTCGGTCCTGCCCTCTTCGACAATCTATTCCACTCTCAAAGGAAGCCAATTAAAATGGAAAAACTTGTCCCCACTTTCGAGCTTATGCGGACTATTATTCCGGCCGTTGTATTACAATAACAAAAGAGGAAAATTAGTACTCACCAAGTGCACCCAGGGAGCGTTACAAACTACGCCGACCCGTTGCGTTACGAAGAGCAAAGGGTGTTGTTCCAGGCCGCCCGGAAAGACAACCGGAAGTCGTGCCGTGTCAAGCGGGAAACTTTTGCCATGCGAGAAAGGGCGAAACGAAACGCACCCTGCCGGATAAGATGGTTCCTGGGCGGATGCGCTGGACTGTGTGGTTTTGCTAACCACTTGGCGGTAAAGTTCGTCTGCTCGGTGCAAGACACGATAGAGAGGCTACCTGGTCAGCACAATCGGATAGTTCCGTCCGTGATCCGGAACCGGTGAATCAAGACGGAGTGTGTTTTTCTTTATTCTATTAATTAAACTCTTAAGTAATGCAGCAGCGTTGGGATGTTGTAATTGAGGTTAGGAGCAAGAAAAATAAATGCATCCAAAGAGCTTTGTCAGCTTGCGGAGCAAATTGTTGTCTTACAAGGCGTGAAATTATTTGAAATGTTAATAACCTTCATGCCTTTTCACCACACTAAATCATGCTCTTTGTGGCCTTCATCGTCTTAAATTTGCCATAGTTATAAGCGAATGCAAGGTTTACAGATTGTTTGAAGCAAGATAGGCAAACCATATCCGGTACATATGGTAAAATTTGCTTAGATTGTGATTTTGATCGGATAATCAAGTTAGGAGCGCAGCTACAAAGCACAAACTGTACAGAACTTATCCTTTTCTCGGACCCGCTCTAGCGCAGGCGGAAAACTGTGGACGGTGCTAGAAAGTTGAAAATTGTAAGAGGGCTCGAGCAGCTCAATGAAGGAACAAGGTGTGAGGGAATATGGAGTAAGGTACGGATTGACCGGTCTCCTCTCGAAACGGAAACCATGTTCATGCCAATGTCGCGAAATTCCATGGCCATCATGGCTGAAACTGGAAGTTATTTCTGAGCTAGTGTCGAGCTCAGGGTGATCGTATGCCGGTGGTCTCAGTGTGTAGTTTGGCATGCCTTTTCGGAAAATTCTTCCTCCCTACTCTATCGGGACAAAAGGCAGAAGCTATCGGCCTTGTGGCTGCGGAATGTATGCCAACATGTGGAGTAAGTATTTTATCGCTTGAATGATTTTATTCACGTCAGTTGGTTTACATACTTTTGAAATATGAACTTTTCTTTCGAAAATATGTTTTAAATTATTCCGTTGGGTTGAGCAACTATAGTCAACACATTTTCAAAATCAATCTAAAAGCAAGATCTTCAACTTTCTGAGTTCGCCCACTGAACACATTTAAATTTAAATTGAACAAAAATCCGACACAACCCATGAAGAAAAACCCCCGGAACTCGAAACGGATAAGAAAAACCATTAGGAATCCCTAAAATGTTTTATTAGATTGCAAACAAAACTAATTAAGAAACTAATCAAATCTGTCCACCTGAAAACCGTGCACTAGATTTTCCAAATTAAAATTTAATCGACATTAAAATAATTACCCATCACCGGGGCCGGGCCGACGAGGCGAAATCTTTGGCGAACTTTTTCCGCCCGGCACGCCAAGCCAAACGTCATGCTGAACCGCGACTTCCGGGACTTACAGTCCGTCCGTGGGACAATAAACAAGTTCGGCAAAGCAGAAGTTTACGTTTACCATTTACCAGCTCCGTTTCGCTTGGTAGGTTAGGAGGTATTTTCGGCTTCGGGTTTTACTTTTCCGGGGTTTGCTAGAATAAACCATCGCTAATTCGGGGGGGGGGGGGGGGACGTCTTGAACGATTGACAGCGGGGCAGTAGTTTCACTAACGTTATCATCAGTTGATCAAGATGCAGACTGCGGTAGAGGTTAGAGTTGACTGGCTTCTGGTTAGAGACAAATGAATGAATTTATAAGTTTCAGTAATTGCAAGATTTGTGTTTGTGAAAAGTGATATTATGGGGTAGTTTTGGTAGGGTTTATGTTGGTGAAGAATTAGTTTACTTGTTATTTATGATAGTTTGCAATTCATAAGTGAGAAGCTACCAAACGATCATAAATTTAAAAATACATTGTCATTTTTACATTATAAGAAATGTTCAGAAAATCAATCTTTTCCGAAAATTACTCTTCTAATAAATCACTCCCTCTAAATAACTCTCTATACTTACTTACTTACTTACTTATGTGGCGCTACAACCGCTGAGCGGTCTTGGCCTGACGAAGCTCCATCCGAAACCGCTCACGGTCGCTCGCCACGCTGGTCCAATTCCGTATCCCGGCTTTATTGGCGGCTTCGTCTACGCCATCCTTCCACCTCAATTTAGGCCTACCACGCCTCCTCTGTCCTTGGGGACAGCCTAAAAGGACTTTACGGGCTGGGTCGTCTGGTGCCATTCTCATGACATGACCAGCCCACCGGAGCCTGGCGAGTCTAATTCGCTGTACGACAGTAAGGTCGCCGTACAGCTCGTAGAGCTCGTCGTTATAACGGCTCCTCCATTGTCCCTCCTCACATACTGGGCCAAAAATCCTCCTGAGCATCTTCCTCTCGAACACGGCTAAGAGGGTTTCGTCCGATTTGGACAGAGTCCATGTCTCGGAGGCGTATGTGAGCACTGGTACTATGTATGTTCGGTATAGTCCCAGCTTCGACTGTCTTGACAGGTATCGTGAGTGGAAGAGATTTCTCAGACTGTAATATGACCGGTTGGCTGCCAGCACCCTAGCGCGAATTTCATCTTCAATGTTGTTGTCGGTGCTGACCTTTGACCCAAGATAGGTGAAATTTTGGACGACTTCAAAAGTGCGTTCACCTACTTGTACGTCACCCCCGCGTAGGCTTTCGGCAATTGTTGGCAGGGCCGCTGATGGTGCCACCATCATCTTGGTTTTTCCCTCGTTTATCTGCAGTCCGAGGTTATTCGCCGCTTGCTCGATCCTTTGGTATGCTTCTGCTACATAGGAGAGTCTTCTACCAATAATATCAATATCATCAGCGTATGCCAGGATCTGGATTGACTTATAGAAGATGGTCCCCGAAGTTTCCACCTCCGAGTCTCGGATGGCCCTCTCTAGCGCTAGGTTGAAGAGTATGCAGGCAAGCCCATCCCCTTGGCGCAGTCCCTTGGTGGTAGCGAAAGAACTTGAGAGTTTTCCATCCACCTTCACCTGACAAGTGACGTTGGTCATGGTCATTCTTACAAGTCTGATTAATTTAGCCGGGATTCCAAATGAGCTCATGGCTTGATACAGTTTTACCCTGGCTATGCTATCATATGCGGCTATGTGTTTTGTTGGTACTCTGCCATCTTCTCCAAGACTTGCCGCATGGTGAAGATCTGATCAGTGGTTGATCTCCCTCTTCGGAATCCCCTCTGATAGTTTCCTACTATCTCTTCAGCGTATGGGTCAAGTCGTTCTTGAAGAACGAGGGAGAATATTTTGTAGGCGGTATTCAACACCGTAATACCCCTGTAGTTACTGCAGTCTAACTTATCTCCCTTTTTGTATATGGGGTAGATGATACCAAGATTCCAATCACAAGGCATCGATTCGCTATCCCATATCTCAGATATCAGTCGATGAATTTCGTTCTCTAGATTTGCGCCTCCGTTTTTGATCAGTTCGGCTGTTATTCCGTCCGTGCCAGGCGACTTGTTGTTCTTGAGGCGACGGATAGCCTTTCGTGTTTCTTCAATGCTAGGTGGCTGAAGCATGATTACATCTGCTGGTGGAGCCTCCAGCTGCTCGTTAAACTGATCATTTAGTAATTCATCGAAGTACTGAGCCCACCGCGAGAGGACCTCTGGCTGGTTGCTGACCAGATCTCCATCCTTGCTGCGACAGCAGGTCACCTTCGGAGTAAAGGTGCTTCGGTGGCCTGCTATTGCTTGGTAAAACTGTCTTGTGGGTCCGTAACGCACTCTGGTTTCCTCGAGTTTTTGCATTTTGGCGTCCTCCCACAATTGCTTCTTTCGCTTGAAAACTCGTTTCTCTTCTCGTCTGAACCGGTGATATTCTTCTGCGCATGCCCGTGTTCTTTGTTTCTGCTGCATTGCTCGGTATGCGCAGTTTTTGCGTTCATTCACAAGTCTACACTCCTCGTCGTACCAGCCAGATCTGGTGTTGCCACGACGTTCTCCTAAAATGTTTTTGGCACAGTTCGTGATCGTTGATTTTAGAGCATCCCATCTCCCACTCGTATCTGTTTCTCCTTGTTGCAGTAGTAGAGACTCATTTATGGCTCCCTGGTAGGAGAGTTGGACTCGACTGTCCTTAAGAGAGTCCGTGTTGTATCGTGTCTGCGTGTTGTTTCTACCCACATTGGCTCGTGGGCAGGCGATCCTGCATCTTATCATTAAGCCAACCAGGTAATGATCAGAATCGATGTTGGCCCCTCTATAAGTTCTGACGTTTAACAGACTCGATTGGTGGCGGCGATTTATCAACACGTGGTCGATCTGGTTGGAAGTGGCTCCATCCGGGGATACTCACGTGATTTTGTGGATGTCCCGTCGCGCAAACTTGGTACTTCCGATGACCAGATTGCTCGCTGCTGCGAACTGGACCAATCTACTACCGTTTTCATTACTGTGCTCGTGTAGACTGTGGGTTCCGATGTACTGGCGGTACATCGACTCCCTACCGACTTTTGCATTGAAGTCCCCCAGGATGATTTTGAAGTCATACCTGGGGCAACTTTCATAGAGTTTCGCGAGGCGGCCGTAAAACAGGTCCTTCTCCTCTTCATCTTTGTCTTCGGTAGGGGCATGAACGTTAATGAGGCTTATATTATAAAATTTGCCTCGCATGCGTAGGTAGCATAGCCTATCGTTTATAGCCTTGAAATCAATGACTGCGGACTTCGCGCGTTGACCTACGGCGAAGCCCGTGCCGAGCATGTGGTGGCGGTCGTGGCAGCTATAGTAGATGTCGTAGCTACTGCCACGCCTATTCTGCACACCACTACCTAGCCAGCGTATCTCTTGTAGTGCGACGAGGTCCATGTTTAGCTTGGCTAGTTCTTCGTCCAATTGTTTCAAGGCTCCGGTTCTATACATTGTGCGTACGTTCCATGAGCCCATTTTAATCGTTGTCCGGGGGCGTTGCATATGTCCGTTACCGTTGAATCCGTTCCGTATATTCGTTCGTCTTTCTGTAGTCGGAAGTACTGGGGCCGAGTGACTGGCCCTGCGACCCAGTGGCAGCTTTGGTTGCGCCTGGTTGCCCCCCAGGCGTTCAAGCAGCCCGGCAACCCGGACTGAAATAACTCTCTATATGAATGTAAAATTTGTCTATTTTCATAGCAGCAAATTTCTATTTAGATCAATTTTCTTCTCTTTCTTTAATTTTAAATTGAATTTAATTTAAACTATGGGCTTATAAATTAAAAATAATTTGATTTGCTTTTTTAAATAATTTATCTTTGGTTTTGTTTATCTCCAAACTCTGCTAGATAAATTTACAATTTATTGGTTAGACTTGATTTTTTCTGTAAAATCTTTCGGACACTGATATCTCCGGACTAACAAATCACCTATTTGAATGCCTTATGTTTTGCGTGATACCGAATTTACCGTAACTGCTTCATACAGGTCCAAATAAACCCAAGCGCAGGGGCCTACGTTGTATGGCCACTATTGGAGGTTTCTTCACATATCTTTCTTTTTATCGCAGTTGTCGTCTTCAGTCGACCAACTTGGTTCGTTCCCTCTCATGGGACCAACACGTTACGGACTAGTTCCTTCAGGCCCTCGCTCTGGGGGTTTTTCGGTGCGGCGTTACGCTTGAACTGCGTTGCGAACGACTACTTTGAGGAACAATTTTTGCATCATTAGTTTCCTCTCCGCCCATTCGCTCTGTGGCCGGAAATCTGCCCCTCCTTCCCTCGTTGCGTCATGGCCGATGGTAGAAAGGGCCCTACGTGTCGCTGTGTTTGTATGTGCGTTCCCCATTGTACAGGTACTTACCCAGTTGGCGTATGTCCTGTCTGTAACAACGACCGTCCGTGTGACCATAACAACAACCGTCCAGCCTCAGCCCCCTCTCATCCACCGCGCGAACGAGAGGCCGGAAAAGAAAGCACTCATCTTCAAGGAGCAATGGATAACGTTGCCTGGTGCCTCACACACGAGCACACGATAACATCTTCTCGCAAATGCATCACGAAGCGAGGGCGACTGGTGCAGATGGGTTTCTTACCCGGCACGGAAGATGGCGACCTTCCGGTGCCGCCCCCTCCGTTCACCCACCACCCAGCAGGCACCTCATTGTTCGCTTCGAAACCGATGGGGTCGCCCGATGGTACGTTTGGGAAATTTCCCGCACCCGCTAGCGAACCGACACGAGAGTGGAAATGTTAACAAAAAGTAAATATGACATGCTGTCAAAATGCCACGGAAATGATATCGTTAGGCAAAATTTGCTCAATCGCTAAAGCTCCGGCTGTGGTGGCATTACGTCACGACAAGGATCTCGTGTCGGTGAATGCACGCCAACGACGGACGGCTTTTCCAAGCCGAGACGGGACACGGATGCCGGTGATCGGAAGCAAGTGTACGAAAATTGACTGTGATGAATTATTGCAATTGCTGGTTTTAAGAAAACTCCAGAAGCCCCGTCTCTCCGTGGGGTTTCTTTTTGATGAAACTTTCAGGGTTTTCAGTACAAACAGCGAATCATACTTCTGTTGTTCTCTTCGCAATGCTTCTCCCTATAGCATTTCCCCGTTTTCTATAAGACAGTAATCTTTGAAATTTAGTTTTAAGTTTTGTGAAATATGCACAAGATTTTTAAATTTCTCATAACGTTTGTAATTATAAAAATAGACAAATTTTCATCGGTGATAAGAAAAAAATTAACCAAGCTAATTGAATGAAGTAAATTTTTTTGTAAAGTTACATCTTTTCAGTACATTCTAAAATTATTCCGACGGCCAGTAAGCCAGCCTTACGGTACTTGGCCGAAACTATAGCCATAGCTGACAAAACCAATCGTTGAAGGATGTTTTTCAGTTGTTGTGTGGCATGCACAACCAAATGCTACTTCGTTTGGACTTCAAAATTTTGCAATAGATTCTTCCCTTAAGTATTGTAAACTTTTTTCCGACTGGTTGTAGTTGAAAGGCATAAGGAGGGTTAACTGTGTTGGGTATATCAATTATATTTAATCCGTTCAACTCCTCCAATGCTCTTTGGACATGATTTACTGTTACCAGATATGCCCAAACCACTGAATCGTACTCATGATGATGTTTTCTGATAAAGTTGTTTAATTTCGGAAGGCACTTCACACTATACACTTCTCCATACACCGGAAGACTTGACAAGGAGAACAGAGACCTGCTCGCTGGTTTTCAGCCACGATATGGCGATCTATGGGAGTTAAGGGACCCCAAAACAATTTAAATATACTGTAACTGTAAGCTTCAAGAGCAACGTAAGGTACCAGGGTTTTTTACTATTTGTCGCAGTCTGGCTATAAATAATCTTTGGTCACGTGGTCAGCGATAAATCTGGATGTTTTCGTTAAAATCTATCAATTTTTTTTAATGCAAACATAAGAAATTATTGGACATGTGTAGATTTTTTAATTTAATTTAATTTAAAATTATATATTTATTAACTTATACTTTTAAATATTAATCTTTTTGAAATAACACCCAGTTTGTGACGACATTTGATAGAAAATAAATAGCATGTTTTATTTCCGATGCAACGTGCGGTTAATTACCCGCTCTAATGGTTCAAAATTGTCTTTTCATTTAATTTTGAGCGTGTTTTTATGTGCATCACATCATTCACACTTACTCCAACGATGTCTCGGGCGGTCACAATACTCTGCCGTTCTTCATTGCTGCTGCTTCCAGTGCTCCCGAGGGAAGGGTTTTTAATGTTTTCCCGTTTCATAACGGCGAAAAACAACATTTGTCTCCAGCCAGACACCGTGTTAACCATCCTCACCCCCTCGGTATCGGACGTAGGTTGGATGTTTTTCTGCAAACGACTGCCGATCGTTTCACAAGTGTGCCGATAATAATTACTTCATCAAACAAACCATGCATGATCATTAAAAGTTTTATTAATTCACATCGCTAGCAGCACCCGGAGCCCACTTTTGCGGGGATTTTCCCGCCAAGCACAAAACGAACGTCGGCGGTCCAAGATGGTGGAAAAATCGAGAGCACCATCGACATCGACTGGCAGCGCCGGTTGTGCGTCGTTAAAATGCCGTCATTGCCGGCGTTGGCAGATCGACGCAAAAGTTTATTGAGCCTTCCGTTCCACACCACACGCCAACCCGAAGGTGGGGGTGCTTATCGCGAACAGCGGCTGTGGCGGAAATGTGTAAACACGGGCTCTGTTTCGCACCGCTCTGCAGACTGTTGATTCATTTTTGGCTCCGATAGGTAGCCATTTTCTAATGTCACTGCACTGCAGAAGGCAGGTTGTGGTGTTTTTTCCCCTTCTTAGGAAATTCCTAGCTTTTATATAGCGTATATAAAGTAGTGCCATCGTGGGCAACATAAGCGGGATGTTGTTGCAAAACTTTTCCGAAAGAACGCTCCCGGAGTGCGAACGACTCGTTTACGGTAATGGAAATGACGAAGCTAGAACGAACGGTGGGCTGTATTTTTTGTCTGCTAAACAAAAACTCGGGAAACGAAACGCCAGCTAGAAAATTCTTTATTATTTTTCGGTTCTATTTTTCGCTCCGTTTCGACGTCGAAAAGATTCGATACCGCACGCGCCACGTTTGAACAACGCTCCTCCACCTTCGAAACCCGGGGCCCCGGTGGGAAATGGTGTGCGCTGACAGCAAAATTAAGAACAACAACTTAATGACAGTGATTAATACTGGGTAGGTGCAAAATAGTTAAAAAACTGTGCACTACTCTTGGCATAGTTTGCAAGTTCGTTTCGGCAAGCTGCCGGAAAAAGGTGAGCGGTTTGCACCGTCGGCGGTTTCGGGCAGACGTGCGGTGGTGGGAAACATCCCGGGGGGATTGGTTTCTTTTTTGTTAGTTTTCTTCTTGGCCAAACTTGATTAATTTTGGATAGTTCTGGCACGAAGGCAACGGCTCCATCCATTTACATTGGGTGCATCGGAGGGGTGGGCGAAGGGGGTCAGCATCAATTTGTGAGAAATTCAACTTTTAATTAATTGCAAGAAGGTAAACAAGGTCATTTTGAAAAATCTTCAGTATGTGCTAGGAAAAGAGACACATTGTTTTTCCAAGGAAATCGTGTACAAATTTCTTAGAACTAATGCATTAGCAATTGACCGAACAATACTTGTAAAATAAAAATGTGCTGCATGGAAATGTGTTTCATAATTCATCACGATTCGAGTAAAACCAATTCACAAAATACCTTCAATTTTAGGCAAAAATATCAAAAGCCCATACTCGACATGCTGAAAACGTTAAAGGATCAATCCATTTATTTTCACACGCACCACAAAACCCTACTCGGATGGTTGGTAAACGGTCGAACCGGGCCGACAATAAATCCAGGAGGCGTCGGTGCAATGGGGTCGCCTGGTGCCTCAACAACAGCGACACAGTTTTCCACTCACCGGCGCCGGAGCGCCAGCGTTCTCAGGCATGTAGTTTTAATTTCAAAGAGCATCATTTTATGCTCCAAATAATAATATCAAAGCAGGCCGTTTTCTAGATACCTGCACATTACCGGAACCATTAATCCGGTTAGGTGGTGCACGGGAAACCCCGGCTACGGTGGATCAGTGGAAAAAGGGACCGTGTGAGCATTACTCGTGTGTGTGAGTTTTTTTTTTTGTTTTTTTTTTGTGGCATCCTTACTCGGCCCAGGAGCACGAACTCTTGTAAATGTATCCTTATTAGTGCCGACTGAATGAGTTTTATTTATAAATGCTTCCATGATACATCACGGCTGAACGGTCGAGACGGGGCATCGGGCCTTCCCCGCACTGGATCTAGCAAACGCCCTACAATACACACACACGTGCTTACACACATAAACACACTCCACTCGACACATTCCAGCGTGGTAAGAAATGAATACCGACCACGGAGCTACAACCTTCACCTGGTGTAAGCAGTTTAGCGCACCGGCGGGGGTAAAAAAAAACAGGCAAAAATAGCCACAGGAAATCGGATACATATGATAAACGCTACAATGTATGTAGAGTGGACTGGTCGGAGCTTCTTCAAGCGTAACGGAGCCTGAACGATGCACGACGGAAGAAATCCAGACAGCGGACTAGCGGAGGGTGGCTGCCGATTCGGTGGCTTTGCGATGGGCAAAGGGAGGGAAAACCAGAGGGAGGAAGAGCGGTAGCTAGGTACCGGAGCAAAACCCGTCGGTGGTGGATTGCGCAAAAATTACTGTTGATGCCGGGTCGAAAGGTCGTTTTCCTGCTCGAGATGTCCTTAATACCTGTTTTCTTTTCGTGGCGCAACAGAATGAAAGTAGAAAAGGGGGGAGAGGGAAATACACACACACACGCCCCGTGTGTAGGCATATGCTCGGTAAAACTGACTCATTGAACGTAGTCTGTCATCACCCCACGCAGCCAGCCAGCCTCCGGCCGAACCACCGGCAATAGGCCAACACAGTGGTATTAACACACATTCAAGCTCGAGCAAACATACCCTCTTCCGCCATAATTATCTCATATTTTATTTAAACCTTAATTAAAATACCGTGTTTTTCGGAGGACGAGAACTATGCCACAAACTTACTGAAAAGGCTTGCTCCTCTTTGTACCGGGTTTTTTTTCCTACCCCCTACAAGAGAAACCTGAGAAAAGCCACCAAAAACACACTGCTTCAGGAGATGATCGCGTGACAAGACTTTCTCCTTAAGGCTGCAAACCGCGACGCGAATTTCCTCAGCGTCGACCGTTTGGCCCAACCACCGAACAAGCTTCGCTATTAGCTTTTTCACGCGTGAATACGAGTAGACGCGTGTCAGCCAGGTTTCCCACCCCCCTCCCGTTTGTGAACTTCAAGATGCGTACCGAACTTGGTTGGTTTGCTTGCTGATTCAGTTGAATACTTGGAAGCGTAACTTAAATATTTTGACTGTAAACAATTACTGCTTGCGTCATCGTGTAGGTTTGAAAAAGGGGCCTACAATCAAAGCATTTGGAAACGAAATTCTTGAGAAAAATGTGTAATTAAGTCTGTAAAAGGATATTACTTAACCTATGCAGGTTTGAACGAGAATTGAAGCTTGTCGAGAAAACAGAAGCAAACAATTATCTCCACCTTTTGTGCGAATGTTATGTTGATTTAATGACCCTTATGTAATGGTTTTTTTTAAACGTTTTTCTATTTTCGATGTTACCAATCAAGCTATTGCAGTATGAAAAAGAGGAAAGAGGAATAAAATTTAAATACAGATTTGGATGTTTGTGTAAGAATTTACATTACATCATATCTAAAGAAAGACAAAAAATACAATTATTTTGTTGTACTACTTATGTTGACAATATGAGAATAAAAAGATAAAAATGATGCTATCAATAATTAAACAGCACCTGTTTAATGAAAAGGAACGAGATTTAAAGTTAGGAAAAACATAAAACAAGTGGAAAGCAGGAAAACGTCTCTCTTTACTCTGATATAAGCACAAGGAGCACATCCTGTAATAAGCAGCAGGAAAAAAGGGAAAAAAATTTAAAAATAAATCAACAAATTTGTAAAAACGACAACAATTCTATAAAAACCAGAAATTTTGTTGTTTTTATATTTGCAAATGTGTTGCGTTTTTAAATGTACGGAATCGAATATAACGAGCAAAAATGGATTTGAGATTTAGTACAGATGGGTTATTATGTTTGTTCGTTCGTTTTTATGGCAACCTTACTATTCAAATGCAAAGTTCTACTACAAAGTTCTCGGACGATGATAATGCACTCGCATCCTTTTTTAATCCTGAGCTTTTTTCGCTTGTTAGCTTTCTCTCTGAGAAAGCATATTGAAAGCATGAAAGCTTATGTTTGTTTCGTTAGAGAATCAAGCTTGCGTAGCATACAAAATGGCATGCAAATCGTTGTACTATTACTTGTTTATTTTTCCTCTAAATTGTATGTTGTAATTGTTCCAGTTAGGTAATAAAAAATTCAAATATTTATATATTTTACATGAGAAATGCTAATGACAACTTCGTAATGTTTTAGTCGTTTCCATAGCTGCGGGTTCCTGCACTCATGCATATGTTCCAAAGATCCTTTCATAGGCCAATATATGTAAGTGGAAGCCCATAAGAACAATTGGTTACCACTAATGCTCATAATTGAGTATCCATCTTTTATTTGAACATACTTAGCCAACTATTAGCGCCCCACAGTAACCGTCAATATTGACTCGGACAAACATCTCGCATGATTTCTTATTTATTATACACTACGGGCTCACTCTAGCGGCAACTCGTTTCTCGCTCGGCTATCGTGTTACAGCCGACGCATCGGTATTTACATGAAACCAATACGCGGCGCCTGGTGGTCGGGCCGGCTTATTTATTGTTATTATCTTCCTCTTCATAGGACTCGCTGCTCGTGTACACAGCCGCGTGCTGCCAGTGATATGCATCAGAAGTGAAAGCGGTACGGGTCGCATCATCTTTGCGCGTTATGGTAAACGATTAATTCCAACAAACACTTAGAGGACAACACCGGAAGTTAGCATTGGAACGCACAAAGCGCAAAAAGGAAGTGAAAAGTGCCATGGAAATCTCGCGACCAGCTTTGTTTGCTCGGTTGCGTGACAGTTTGCAAACAAACCAAAACACATGTCATTCTTTCGATAGTAAATGTTGCGCCTAGTAGATCGTAAAACCGTATTTTTGTCCCTCTTCGGGAGTCCTTGCGCGGTGAGCAAGTTTGAGGAGCGTGGCAGCTCACCAACCTTTGCTCAGCAGTCTCACGGACAGCCACATTTTTCTCTCTCCTTCTCAGCTAGTTCTGCTCAAAGAGAACGAGAGCGCCATTCCTCGAATCCTTCCGAGCAACCGAGGGAAAATTTCCATGAGCACTTCCGAGCAGGAAAGCTTTCACGCCGTCAGTTCACGTCGTACTACTTTCCAAGCAGCACCACACCACGGGTTTTTGGCTCCGGAGCACCTATCACCTACATTATATACCACCTTTTGCTTCACTTCCTTCACGGTGAAAACCTATCGAAGCCACCCTGTTCCGGTGCGGGGAAAAGGCATACCCTTCACGTTCGCTTCACGCTTCTCGCGCGCACGGTTGCAGTTTCACGATTGAAAAAAACGACTCGGTTTGAAGTGCAAGAAAGCTTTCGCTGTAGGTAAAACGAGGGAAGAGTGGACGAATTGTTCTTCTTTCTTTCGCCATGGCGGCCCCATCCGTGGGGGTTCGTTAAGAAGTGGTTTGAAGTGATGTAGAACGAAGAAAAATGGACGAAGATTCTTGAGGTTTTACAGCAATCCCGAATGGTGAAACCAACCCCCGTCACAAAAGGGGAAAAGAACAAAAACTCATTCTCAAACAGACACACATACACCTGCGCACACACACATACAAAGAAACACCCATACACCAATAAGCGTGATAGTGTGCCTCTCCAATAAGTTTATCGGGCCTGTAACGTTCGGAATCGTTTCGTTTTGGAGGAAAGCAATGGCGTTTGGTTTGCGAGGCGATTGATAAGATAAATTTGCACGTAAGAAAATGTGCCAGCAACGGGAGAAACTCGGGAAAATTCTTTGTTTGTCTTTGGATTTAGGAGTGAGGATCGATTTATGTAATGTCTACAACGCTTCGTTGAATGTGATCGCCGTGGCGTTGTGTACGTGGGTGGAAATGGGAACCGATGCATGCTATTTGTGTGTGTGTATGTGTATGTGTACATGATAGTGTAGTGTGTAAGTGGCGGATAAGATGGGCACCGTTGCATGCCTGTAAAATCGATTATACTTTTCCCATCGTGTCGAGTGGAGGTTATCCACGAGAAATGCAATCCTTGTTTTCTTGTGCTCGAAGAAAGTTTCAGAATAGACACACATGCAAGAGGCCTCTTTCCCATAATGTCGAGGGGAAAAGTCCACAGCACCTGTCTAGCTCTAGCCAACACCGGTGTCGTAAATAGTTGTTGTATAAGTATCACGTTCCAAACTTGAGGAGCCTCTACGTTGTGACACGAACCAGCAACGTTCTGGCCTAATCTCTCGCCCAGGAGGTTCACTTAAATCGGATTAGTGCACCGTTGCCCCCCCAGGTCGGTTGCAAGAGAGTCCTCGAGTGGCGATGAAAACGGGTACACGCTGGACAACATGCTACGCACATCGACCACTCCGAAGAACCCTTATCACCAGTCGTTATGTAATCCGTCAAATGTCCGACGAAATAGACCATTTCCGGACGAGATGATGGATCCCGCAGTTTAATCTATTTAAAATGCCAACCGATTTTGGGGTCATCGGGAGCGGGCGGTGTGCGGGAGGTAAGGCTACAGACCAGTGGAGCCCGTTTTTTGGAGTCTTCTTCCCCATTTGACGGCGTCTTCTTCCAATGCACTCCTTCCCGATCCCGAGAGCCTGCGAGGCAGCGTCCCCGTCTGAAGCGTCCGCACGCACACACACACAGTATGAATCTTCCCTCCACGGGAGCGACGAACGCGTGCGGACACTGAGCATCGCCATGTTTTTGGGCATGTGCAGAACGCTCCAGCATGCCGAGCACGAGAGCATCCCTCCGAGGACTATGTAGTTCCACTTCGAACCGATGGAGAAACCTCGGTTGGATAGTGAGAAAGAGAACTTTGGTTCTCTCGGGACGAAGCGTCGGAGTAGCAACGAGTTGCTGGCGACCGGAGGCGGTATGACGCGCGGCAGAAAATAACATACCGGCTCCATGACACAGCACGAAACGGGACGCAAAGGCCTGATTCTGCCCCGAAAAAGGGGCGCCGATAAGCGGAAAAGCCAACTTCACCGGTTGCGAATATTTTCGAGCTAATTGTCCTCGCGGGCAACATCCGGAAAATTGGCGAAACAACATCCACCGTTTCGGGCAACATCCGAACCGGACACTCGCACTTTCGGAAGCACTTTTGACCGGGGAGGGGGTGGAAGTTGTTAAAAGTCGCCGATCGAACGTTGTTGTTGTTGTTCGGTTGTGTGCCGGAAAAGAATACCGTCTTCTTTCAAAATAGAAAATGAGCTTTTGGGCTACTTCCAGGAACATCTTGTTGCTTTTTTCCACTCCCCCCCAAAATGGAGTTTCCGGTGCCCGCCCCACTCATAACACGTTTGGCAACAACGATGGCAGTTTAATGCTTTTGCTTTTCGTGTCGCTACCTCCCCTCCAATCGTCCTTCCCGCCAGGGGTTTGTTGATGGCCATAGGCGCCATAGCCATGTTGATGCGCTCCGATGGTCGACTTTCGCCGCCCTCGGCACGGTCCGACGCTGGCCGGAGGATCAAGGGCAGGGAAGGGCGGGTCGGGAGGGGCCACATTTAAGCCGTATGTAGGTCAGCCACAGGCCAGATTCGGACTGATTGTTGTTTCGTGTTCCGGGAATCCTGCCTCGGCGCGCTCCAGGGCCAACGGGAACACATTAGAGCTGGGCGGAAGGAAGTAGTTCGTTTTCGTTCGTTTCTTCGCTCCGACCTCAGGGCGATGGACGGCTTGATACACGGCACCAAATCCTCCTTTCGAACATACGTACGTGTCTTCGCGTGTGCGAATGTGTGTGCGTTTCAGTTTCATGTCTATTTTCGAAAGATTGCCAACCTTATTGCACTCCTTTGCTCGTTAGCCACTTTTCGTTTTCTGCTTCAGCCAGCCCGCGGAGCAAAGGTCATGAAGTCATGCAGAACACACATAAGCGTGGCACGGAGCATCCTGATGCCGGAGCGAAGAGCTTTCATCTGACGCGCGGTCACGTGCGTGCAGGCGAACGTGCGCGGGGTCGGGGTCATACACTTATGAGTGGTAATCGATACCGGGCGGGAAAACAAACCGAGTTTCCGCTAGGCAAATGTTTGCCATAGTACTTACCACTCGCTTGTTTAATTCAATCAACGAAACTTGAAAGAGGGATCTGATTCAGTAGAGGAAATCTGAGGAGGAGAGATATCAGTAGATCTCACACGGAAGAGAAATCTCCGGTTTTTCACTTACCTTAATCTAGAAATATGATTGAGGAAATGATTCATTTAAAAAAATTGACGTCTAGTGTTCTGCCTTATGAATCTTTTAGCGAGATTCATTCATATGAATCTTTCACCGAAGATTCATTGAGATGGATTCATGAATCTTTTGGGATTCGAATCTTAAAACGTTTATATTTCTTTCGAAACCCTAATGAATGTTTATGAATCTTTCATGGATCTTTCACGATTCTCCATGATTCCTTCATTGGAGTGGATCATGCGACCATAAAAAATGGATCACCCAACCAATTTTTTTTTTCTCGTAAGATTTCTATCAATTGATGCATTTTTGGGATTCATGAGTCTCGCATTAAAAGATTCGCGAATCTCTAAAAAGCAATGAATCATTCACATTCATGAATCTGAGTAAAAATCACACAACTCCTTTGAAGTCATGGATGTCTTTATGATTGTATGCAAAATAATAACACGGGTAGAGCACGGACTACGACCGGATAAAATCCGTTCGACGGTCGGTGAAAAATGAACTCTGTGCGTTTATACCTTATATGTTCAAAGGTTCCTTTGAAGCCTCCAGCTTCGTTTATACCTAAGACGCTCAAGTGTTTCCGTGAAGTGGATGATTGTATCTTTTCAAACGAAGTCGTTGGTATTCATTTCAATAATTATACAAAATGATGATAAACTCATAAAAAATTACAAATAGGATCCTCAGAAAAGCAATAAACACTCTTTTTTTAAATAAGAACTCTCAAATGTACGAATTCGTTGAGAATCCGCGGCTTAAAACCTCGCGGATTTCTTCCCATACAAACGGGAACGAACGGATTTGCGAAAAGAGTTCATTTCGTTCATATTCAAAATGGCAGGTAAAATGAACACATTTGAGAGGAGGTGAGTGAAACTTGACAGCCAGATTTGCCCGCGCTTTTCAATGTGAGTGACCTTTGACAACTCGATTCGAACGGATTTTATCCGATCGTAGTCCGTGCTGTACCCGACAATCTTGTAATTATTTTTTTTCTGAGCAGTAAACTGATTATTTGAAACATATTTGTCGAACTTCTATAAAAAATTAACTGAATACAGAAAATCTATATTTGAATTTACTGCAAATGCTGCTTTAGATTTTTAAACGTTTGTTGAAAGGAATTTTTGTGGATTGCAATAAGATTTTAAAGTATCTGTTAGAGTGCAACCACTTTAATAGACATTTATTTTTGTAAGTTTTCAGGACTAACAGTAGTTTTATGGTTGGTTTTTAGTGTCGATCTATATTTATTATTGAGTTTGGGTTTTTAACAGAAATCCGGGTAACCTTAATGCTTGGTTTTCAAAACATCAGCAAAAATACTAAGCATTTAATACAATCCAGGAATCTGTTAAAACCTTTTTAACATTGAAAATTCGGATGAAGGGTTTTCATTGCAAAGGAATTCAATAAACCATCTAAAGGTTTATGGAAAGTTAAGTGATGTGTAGAAAACATGTAAGAAGGTTAAGTTTACCTATTACTAGTATTAGAGTAGAAGTAAAGTGATCAATTATTGGTTAAATAACTGCAAAATGAAAACCGGATTGGTGGCGAACTGATCATTGTAGAAAAGTGAAAATTTTCGATACTTTACCTGGATGGAGTCGTTTGGACGATTATGATATTTTATAGAATCTAGCATTAATTTTTAGATTAGTTGTTCGCAAAGTTCTGCTCACATCGCCTGAAATAAGTGTAATGAAAGTGCGCAAATTCTACAACGCTCTTCTCTGCTAAACCACAGACTTCTCGACGAGCTCAAGCAGTTGTGTGACATAGTGAAAAATGTGAGGAATGGTGCAAACAGAAGTGACTGACAGAACGGTCTCGCCCAAAGTGCACCAACGGCAGCAGCAGCAGCATTAAAGTGCAACGAACGGGTTCCATCGCGTTAAGGTGGAGCCTTGCACCATCAGCCACAGCCTACAACCACTGCATGCGTTGTTAAATGAGTCTGCCATCACGCAATGCCCGGCCTGCAGTAACCCATCAAAGATGATAGTGAGTTTCTTCCCCGACAGTGTCTGGGGATGTACAGTGAAGCAGCACCAAAAGCAGAAACACCTCCTGTACCATAAGATCATCTACGCCCTCATTAGCGATAAGTACAAAAACCGCAACCTGCGCAAGTCGTCCTTCGCGCTGCTCTACCTGTCGTACGTCTTTATCAAGATGCTTCCGGTCACGCTGGCGATCGAGTCGCACACCGGCACCAAGGCGATCACCTCGCTCCCCGCCAAGCCGCGCACGGTGCCGGAAATGGTGGGGGCGGCGCCACTCGGCGACGAGGACGACGACTACATCGACGATTACGGCGACGAGTACGACATCGTGAACAATAAATCCGGTAAGTGGTTCGCTTCCGTGCGCTGGGCGGTGAGTTTCCCCAGGACGAGGGTAAGGCATGATAAACGAAAAATACAATACACCAACCGAGGGAAACATAAAAATTGACCTTTGCAAATGTCGTACCCTTCTCGGAATCATGTCAAATGGAAAGAAAAAAACGTATAAATTCGGCGATAAAAAGAAAACTGGATCGAAAATGAAATGCTACCAGGAACAAACATCCAAATGCAGATAGTATCCTCCCGCGTACCGGTGACATTCGAAATTCGTTTTTATCGTAAATCCAATAACGCTACATTGCCTGATCTATGGCCGACTCTGTCGTTTCGACAGAAAAATAATACAATTTAGTGCGTAACGTCTTTTTGGCCTTACGTACCGGATACAAACCATGAGACAAGCGGTAGATCCGGCGACGGAGTAGCTTCGGATCTCGTGGATGAAAAGATGCTTCCGTGTAGCTCGAAAAAGGAAACAAAACATTACCACACCGATGAGTTGTTGCGCAGAAAATTCACGATTAGAGCGGCAAAATTGGAACCCGAATGGAAACTAATTCAAAACAAATTGCCCATTCATGCGAAATTCTGTCCCGTCCCCCCGGACTCGCCGGGGGAACGAGGCTTATTTTTCCCAAAAATAGCTTGACAAATTTGCGTTCATCAGAAAATTTGATTAATTGCCCCCATTGAACCCCTCCACATTCTCCTCCCATCAGCGAGGTTTCCCGTCACCGTCATGCATAAAACAATTTTCATCCCTGTCCGACTCACGTCGGATGCTTGGCTTTTGGCCGTTTTCCCAAACATTAAACAGCCCAAGTAACCGCAGTGCTGCAGAGCGTTCCAGTAAAACGGGCGAAAACCCGTATGCCGGGTGGAAAACGGTACGGTGGGCAGGGGTGACGGTGGTTAAGGGGTCCCATGGGGCGGGCTGCTCTGAGTTTTCATGTCCGCGTGCTTTTAAACTCCGTGATTATACACTCACTGCCGGTCACTTTCCGCCTCGGATGGCGTTTAATGATTGCGTTTTATTGCTGCATGTCGAAAGCACGAAAGCATGGTCCAGGCTCGGTCTCGGGGGTTGCCCGGTCGGTTTGTGGTTAGTTCGCTCATTAAAGGAACAAGCGTGTTGTCAGCGAAACGCCATCTAAATTACTCGATAATTGGACGTGTTTCGCACGCTTGCGGTAAACGTGAATCAGGAAACATGAATTTTGCACGATAGCGAACACACAAATGCTCGATTATTAAATCAGATAACCAGTTCTAAATTATGTAGAACGGTGAGAGAAAAAGAGATGTAAGGCAAAAGTTATCTATCTATTTACTTGTTTACTTTCCTGTTGTACAACTTTTAATGATTATTTATTTGGTGAGGGTAATTTTATGTACATCCTATTTGTTGTTTACTTCCCCTTTCCACTGCGTTGCGGCAAACTTCATTGAATTCTATAAAAGGTCACACTTTTGCGCCCGCAAAGCTGCACCTCAAGGTTTCCATAAATATTCCTTTTGGCACATTTGCCCAATCCACCCACGGGGGAGCCGGCAAAGTAACAACGTTGTACGTTTTAAAAAATGACAATATTAGACGGCAATGTTGGCCAGGCGCACGGCAGCCCGGCATTCGCGTTCGCCAAAATGACCCAAATATCTGTCATCCAGCGTTACATACTACGGCCGAGTGGTTGGCAAATGGCGATGGCAAGCGGCCAACGTTCTGTTTATCAAAAACAAAAAAAAAGCATAAAAATCCCGCTCGCCTGCCAAGATGTGCCAAGAAAAGGTGATAATAAAAGCAGAAGTTATGGCCGTATCATGTAACACTTTTTACACACCGCGCAACCTGTCCGGGTTACGTAAGGAAAAGGGCGGCCATTTGCCGGCGTGGTTGACTTTTAGTGATAATCGATGGCTATTGCAGTACGTTTCGATTGTTTTAAACTACATTGAAGATGATATTTTCCATCATTGATTGGTTGACATTTTGAAGAGGTCGTGGAAAAATTAGATAATGCAATTGCCAAAATTAAACCAAGAACATAATTGAAATAACAGAATAGGGCAGAAAACACCCTGTGACCATAAATGTTCATGTATTATTACATAAAAACACGGAAATGAAATATATACAAACTTTGTTTAAAAAATTCATCCTCATATGAAGGATAGAACAAATGCTAAGTTTAAACGTAACTAACTAAAATAAAAGAGTTAAAAGTAGCATTTTCAGAGCAATATTAAAAAAAAATGAAAATATGGTTGAACAACTCTTCAATACGATATGCTTTTTGACGAAAACAAATGATAAAAAAACTGAAGAGTAAACTGGACCACCTTTAAATAATACATTTAGTAAGAATAGAAACTACTTATAACTGACTACCGAATTTAGTATCAACATGCTCCATCAACTTGAACCTACATAACGTTGTGCGTCTATTCATTTACATCCATCAGTCATCATCAGCGAATAAATGGACCTTCGATCGGTTTACTGATTGCTGCTTTCCTTGCATTTGCCTCTTCCCCCTTTTTCACGGTGCTTTTCCAGCGAAAGGACGGTACATAGGTGCACCGTGCGAGTTTACGTGCCACACCACCCTCCATCACGTCTACTGCGACCCGACGACGAACACCTGCAGCTGCGAGAAAGACTACGCCGTGGTGATTGGAGTACTGAAAGGATGTGCCAAGCGTAAGTTTTCCCACGCCCCATCGCGAGTCTTCGGCGACTACTCAAAGTCGATCCTTTCCCAGCTTTGCCCCAGAAAACGACCCCTCCGAGGGGTGCGGTCGGGCCGAGCGGAAGCGCGGAATGTTTCCGTTTTCCTGTTCCATTTATATTATTTTCACCTTTTAGCGTACGCTGGCCGGGCGCGCTCGTGAATGTCCAGACCGTGCGGTGAGCTGACCGCAGACGACGATGAAACGGACGAACTTTTGCTTCGGCTTTTGGACAAATGCCAAAGCCCGGTTCTCGAAATTATCCACAGAAAAAGCCACATTTGTAGGTGCGCACATACACGCGCGCCCGTTCCGAGCTGGTAAACATTTGAAATGTCCTCGCGTCCAATATTGTCCGTCGCCCCGCTCGGGGATGGATCACGTTTCGCCTGATGGAACATTAGTGCCTTCTTTGTTGCGATTTGTGTTTTACTTTTTGCGCTTCTCATCAAAGCAACCTTCAACTTACGGAAGGAAAATCACAAAGCGTTAAATGACGAGATTTTGAATGGAAGAGAGCCGTGGCCCGCCGTGGTTGCCAGCAATTCGACTTGCTGTCAACAAACAAACAAGACTTCCCTCCCGTGTTTTCCTTCTCCCTCCTTACCTCCTGCCCCATGGAAGAATGCGTTCCGATGGAGCGTAGCATTTATCCCCTCCGCTCGCGCGTGTATCCTTTTTCACCTTGTTTTCTCTTTCTACTTTTCCAAAATTTAAAAAAAAAAACACACCGTGCAGCCAAAAAACTTGGGGAACAATGCTTCTACGATGAAACTTGCATCTTCAACGACGAGCATGCGCTCTGCCAGCAGATCGTGCACAACGCCATCTGTCAATGTGCGCCCGGTTTCCACTCCGTCAGCTACTCGAAGCCGACGAAACGTGTCTTCTGCACACAGGGTAAGTATACACCGATGGGTTTCGTGTCACTCACGGGCAGGCGAGGGGGAAATCGGTCACGGCTTCCCAGCAAATGCAAAAGCAAACAGTGTTCTCGCCAGTTGCGATTGGGTTCGAATTATTGCTACAAAATCGGTTCTACAGAAACATAAGCTCCTAGCATACAAATTAAGTACCGGAAGATCAGGGCAGAACTTTTGATTCTATGAATTGACAGAATTGAGAAATAAGGGAAAATCCGGCTACTGTCGAAATAGTCTGTGCATTTATTCAATTTTTTTTAAATTGTCAATTCGTTTAAGTTTAACATAACAAACAAAAATTGGAAGTTCTTTAACTTTCCGAAGAAACTTGGCTGATTGGTTTTGGTAACATTCAATAAGAGAATTTCATAGTTTTCGTCTTTTATATTTTATAGTTAGACAACGAACGTCGCTTTTTGGTCGATGAATATGTTCTGCTAATAAAATAAAATGGTAATTTGTACTTTCTGTACTGGAGTTAATTCAATTGCTCTAAAGCAGATGATGAAAAACAGCATGAAAGTGATACTTTAGACGACTTTTTCATGTTTTGAAGGTGATATTGCGCCTCATTCGAATTTAGCATGATTTTTTAAGCCCAGAAAGTAACATAAACGTAAGCTATGATATTTCAAAATATTCATTGTATTTGAAGTTAATTTCTTGTATTATCCCTGAAACCATATTTTACCTGATGGAGTCGTAAATTATATAACTTGAATGTAGTGATTCAACGTAAAGATCTTATTTTACCGCCAGAGTATGGTATACAGTTTCACATGGCGATTTAACAGTTTAATCGTGCATTTTCAGGTAAAGACAAGTGAGGTATTCGAGGTTCGAATTTTCTTACGGGCCGCATGGAAAATGGTGCCCGGACTTTGCCGACCCCTGCTCTAATGTATAGGAGCAGTTCGGCTTTCACTGATCTGTACTATCTCTTGAAATGAATCATTTCCATCTTTTAAAAACTTTGTTTTTTGTTGTAATGTTACAAGAATTTCAGGATTGTATGTAATATTTTTATTGAATTGTCACTAAGATTTTAGTTCTCAAAATGTTCATGTCATCATATAGTTCTAACATTGGGCGGAAAAATTTTAAATCAAAATCATACAACCTAGTGCGGGCTAGGTACTTTTGTCTAGGAAAGCATTAGAACGAAAAACTCGACAGAAAAAACATTAAAAGGCTCGCTTAAAAGCGAAAAAATTGCACCCAGAGAGCCTACCTTAATCGACCGGTCGCGCTGCTCCTGTCCGGTTCGGCAGTTTCGGTGTTTGATTTATGCAAAAATGAATCCGATGCTGCGGCAAAACACGGCCTAGCGCGCCCGATAATGGTTCGAATTACGTGCGACACCTGCTGGGGACGACCCGCAGGTACCTGGCGTGCACTGGAGGGCCACGCCGCCCCATGCCGTGACATTTGACAACATCTGGCAGGGGCCCAAAACCAGCTAGGCACACGCGGCAGTGCAGAGGCCGAAAAAAGAAAACGAAACAGTGCGATTGTGTTTGTGCGGAAAAATGAGGAAAAACCCGCCAGCAAAATTCCCCGTTATCCCGTGGGGGGTTAGCAGCTGTTACAAAAAAAGGAAAAAGGAAAAGTGTAAAAAAGGACGTCAGGGACAATTCAGGAGTGACACATGCACACACACAAAGGAACACATATACGGTAGCGGAATCACTGCGGTTCCGGCAGCGCCAATCATTTAACATTCTAATCTACTTCGCAGACATGGCCTCCATAACTGCGGATCTTCCGACGCTCTTCGGTGTCACGAGCGGCATTGCCGTGCTGGCGGGCCTCATTTGCATGGTGCTGCACTTATTTAGCAAAACGAAATACCCTCGACCTAGGCACTTCGGCGATGCGAACCTTGCACCACCGATACTATTTTCCAGTGATACAGGTAGGCTTCCAGCGCGACTTCCTCGATGTGCAGTTGTTCGTGTGACTATTTTTATAATTTGACCACCGTCCCCTCCCCACCATTGCCCCCTTCACGAAGGATGGCCTACCCAGCGATTTTCTTAGTTTTTCCTCTCTGTTTCCTCGTGCCACATCGCGAGTCGACCTTGGTAGTGTCGCGTTTTCGGTTCCATTTCCGGGATTTCTTTTCTTTCCACTCCTTCCGGTTTGGTTCAAACCTGCAATTGCATTTCGGTTCATTTTTCCCTGCATTTTACTCTAAATTGTGCCACGGAAAACATTCCCTATGACGCAAAAAGTAGATCAAGAAATTAGACAAGGAGAAAACTGCTGCATGCCCTTAAACCACGCGACGCTTAGTGGTCGTTTCTTCCCGATGCATCCTCCAGTGGTCACCAGTCCTATACCATTATTTCAAAATGGCACTCTAAAAAAAAACCCTCCACTCGACTTTCTGCATTAATTTTCCATCACATTTCCTATCATTAAGTTGAAGTCTTTTACGTTTTCCTGCTCGGCCTCCAGTAGCCATCTCGACAATGGTCCTGTTGGAATTTCCGTTGCCTAATGCCTCGTTTTTCTTTTTCTCTCACTCTATCTGTGTATGCGCGTGTGTGCGTGCGTGTGTGTGTGTGTGTTCTTAAGTACGCTGAGTGATAATTTTACGCGTTTTCATTTGTTCTACTTTTTTCCGTCTCTACTTTCATGCTAACCGATTAACACAAAATAACAAAAACACGACGGCGTTAACGTTTTAACCTTCTTTCTAACGTCGGGACACCATTTTGAAACCAAACGTTCGTCACACGTCACACAACATCTCGACCAAAACACGCAAATAACCGGGCATTGCCGTGGGAAACCACTTGTACACACATTCAAACAACCGGTGCCCGGGTCCACCGCAGGGATACCATTGACAATACAGTCGGCAAGACCGTCATCTCGTTCCAGTCAGCGCTCGAGCGGCTCCATCGGTTCCTATGGCAATCGGCGGTCGTCCAGCGCGCCGCTGCACGGCTCCAAGGGGGTCCTGGTCTCGACCTCCCGCACAGGTGCGGCCCGATCTGCCGCCATATTGCTTGTATCATGTCACATATCTGCAATTAGAAATAGTCAGTCCACTAGTACCGATTCCCAGCACCCCAGCAGCTATCTGAGCGACGACAATATGACCAGATATCTCGAGCGCCAGCTGGAGCACCAGAAGCAGCTGCTCTACCTGGACATACCGTCGCTCAGAACGCACAATAAGTTGTTTTCCAAGTTTTGCAAGGCGACCGCACTGATCGGCCAGCCGTCGGCCGCCGCCGCCGCCGGCAGTGGGGGCCGCCGGAAGTACCAGGGCGGCGCGAGCAGCAGCGAGGACGAGGCCGGCGGCCACACCGCGGGCACCATGGGGAGCGTCGCCGGGCGGCTGGGCGGCCGGTACGCCGGTGCGTCCGTCAACGACGACTCCAGCTTCGACAACGACGACGACGACCACTACGACCGACACGGCACCGGCGAGCCCGGCTTCGCCAACCACTACTACAGCTACGATCTGCACGACAGCATCGAGCTCGGGGCCCTGCCGACTCCGGCTTGCGAGGTCGCAAACGTTGCGGTAAAACACATTCACTCCACATCCGTTCACAGGCTACCCGACCCCTCCCCCCACTCTCTCTCTCTCTCTCTCTCTCTCTCCACCATCCCTCTGTCTCTCTGTCTGTCACTGTGTGTCCCTTGTTGTGTGTCGCAGTTAACCCCGACTTGATTACCGAATGTTAGATGGAACTCCAGCTCCTGGAAAACGCACACACATATCCCACATCCTAGCCCCAATTTCCTTCGCGCCCGGGACTACTTCCGGCACCCTCCCACCACAACCCTAGTGTGTATAGTGTGGAATCGATGTTCTAGCTGTTTCCGTTACATTCTGATGTTTACTTTCTCTTGGTTTCATTTTATTCGATGTGTGGTGTTGCTGCTCCTTTCCTCTTCCACAATCGTGTCCTACCCCACCGCACTCCCGTAGCACTCCGCGTGTATGTATGTAGGTGTCAAACGATCGGGATTTACACGGTCGATTGTGCCCCCGGCAATTGAGCTTTGGGCAGGATGTCCTTCCGAATGCGTGCAATCAACAGCTACTTCCATCTCGTTGCGGCTGATGCATTTATGGATGCATTGAGTGTCACGCGTCCCGCCACGTTCACGGTGCTTGGTTAGGAAAATCGAACTTTGATTGCGTAATTGGTCGGTGCGGCAACTTTATTGGTTGCCAAGAGAACTTTCGTTTACTATTGCAGTCGCGCCATGTAGATTGGATGGAATAACAGATAAATATTTATGAAACAGAGAAGAATACATTTGATTATCACTAAAATTTACAAGTTTTAGACGGAAATTGGACTTTTTGCATAACGATTTACTGTGCAAAACCATTAACTGGGATTAGATTAGGACTACCAAATGCTTGTTTTACTAGCAATTCACTTGTAACCAAATTTTAAATTTATTTTACACGTGGTGATACACGCTTAACGCACCTATGGGCGTTGAAATTGACTTGAAAATGATCTAAAAGCGATGCAATCGAAAAGGGTTTTCTTCGCTAGACTCGTTAAAATATTTTAAAAATAAAATATATTTTAACAATTAAGTTACGCTTCAAATTGTGTGTGGTTTTGATAAATGGTTGTTTTGAAAGTAAACAGCTTTTTTGAACCATATTTGTGTTCAAGCATTTTTTAAACAATGCGGTGTTAGAAGCTTTTCACCAAAGACTTGGTTTGGAATACAGTTTATTTTCCCTTTAAATACTTAAAAACAAGCATGGCAAAATAGCAATTTAATATTAGATCTTCTTTTTATACATAACAAAATCACAATTAACGAGCAACAGATAGCGGTTAAAGACACGAAAAGCATATAATCAGACAAAAAACTAGTACATCAAAATTCACCGTATCGACCAATCAATTACTGTACAGCATGGTTGGATAAATTGGACATAAACACGCACGCCGTAGGGAAATAAAACTAAACGAGGAGATGAAACGAACCCAACACTGGTACACGCAAACCCGAACGTTCCTAATTCGCCACACCTGCCAATCGCGGCTAAATTGTTTTTGCCACTGATTACAAAATAATGCACTTGCGTGACGTTGCGCATGCACCCGGTTGCGCGGTTTGGGGCGGAAAGGGAAGTAGCTGGCCGGAAGCAACGTACAAAACACCGCAACAATTGTCAAGGATAGGGATTTGGTGCCAAAGTCGGCCGTATTCCTTTTTTCAAGTCACGTTTTCTTAGCGTGCTATAAACGTTCGCTGCCGTGATGAACAAGATTGTGTCCTTCACACATTCGCATTCCCGTACGTCGTAAAGGTCCCCGGAAAGAGAAGACAGAAAAAAACAGTCCTTTCACAATAGTTCCACGTTTCTTCCCCGCATAGCTGTGTTTCGTGTTTTTGGGTGTTTGTAGTAGTGTTGTGATTTAGTGTTTAATCATTAACCGTCCGTATGATTTTCCGCTCCGACGGGCGGCCAGCGTAAGTTTATGGTTTCCGTTTCTTTCCATTTACAAATGACGAACTAATTTCAGAAGTGTTTCATGCATATAAGCAATATGGCGAAATGATTTACCTACACACATGAACGAAAAGAAAAACAATATGAACGAAACCATTCACACAAATCTGGTAATGATACTGACATCCACAGGCTGTTGTCATGGTTTTTAAATAGGTTTTTTCTACTTTATTTCCAATGTATCACATGTGTTACTTTCATCTACTTCCCTATTTTTCCACTCCTTGGTTTGCGTTTTATCTTTTTTCCAGCGGTTTTTATTTCAGTTCTTACGTTTCACATTAGCTTTTTTGGCATACGCTTACACTTTCTCTCTACACTAGGCTACTCTGGCTGTTACGTCTCTCACGTCTAGCTATTCAATTCTACGGCTGTAAAAAAAGTTATAAAATGTTCTACAATTTACAAACAAGTTTTGCCTCCTTTCTGTAATTTACATTTCTAAGTAGAACATACATTAAACATTGAATCTCTTTCTCCCAATTAAGCCACTAGTAGCATTCACACGAAGCTTTACTTGAGCTGCAGGATAATTTTCTTATCATATTGCTTCCGACCAACACAATACACATTTTTCTATATTAAATTTTTATTCATTTTCTTCTCGTTGCTACTAACTAAACTGATGTTTCATTTAGTTAATTTCGTTTCGTTGAACCGTTCAATATTCCTGTGTATAACCGCACTGCTTAGCAGCTTTTTTTCCACAGCGCAGAATAAAAATGCATTGATTTCTATTTCGATTTCCATTGTGAAAGTGATACAATTATCTTACCATTGCATTTAAAACAACGGACGGATGTTGTTGCAAAAAATCACTACAAATTAGCAATTGAAGATGTTTTGCTCTGTTTACTGCTCTTCCCATGGTTTGTGGTGTTACTTATATCAACGAAATTGTTCCATTTCTCTCCGAGATATTTGGTTCATTGAACATAAATTTATTTTTGCAAAAACAAGACATTTGTAAAAATAAATCTAGACAACAAATTGTTGCTCGAGACTAGTAAAGAGATTGAAACTCCAATGGTTTTTTTTTTAAATAAAATTATAATGAATCGCTGTTGCCATCCAGTTAAAAATTTATAATTTATATTTTCTCTACGGCTTGTGTTAGGATTTATGTTTTTGTTTAATTACGTTCGTAAAGGATATGTGCATTGTTTTGTGTAGCACTGCCAGCTTGCAAGCATCTCACGGAAAATCTATGAATGTGTCTTTATCGTTTCCTTCTCTTATCACTGTCACTCTATTCGATGGTTGCTTACTATCTCGAAACCAATTCTAACGCGTCACCAAAGACACACGCCATTGGTTCATCCACATCGAAGATAAGTAATTGGGCCGGCAGAGGATGAAAATGGTCTTTTTCCCCCTTTGTATTTTCTCCCCCTCCACTCTCCCGTCACCGGCCACGACCCCCATGACCGCAGGTTCCCGAAGACCCAGTCTAGCTTCCGTACACAGCACCAGTTCGTCCGTGCGGAGCTACAGTATGCGTCGGTTTGAGCAGGAAATCCAGCAGAAGGAACTACGGCAGGAGATGAAGCGGCACCTGGCGCGGCTCCAGGAGCAGCAGCAGCTGCAGAAGATCAAGCCAAACATCATCATCGGCGAGGTGATATCGTGCCCGATGAACCGGCCCATCCTGACGACGCCCAGCCCGATGACGCCGAACTCGGTCGACGACATACTGCCGTCGGTGGACGAAACGCAGGAAGTCAGCATCCGCCCGTTCGATATGGCCCGCAAAACCGGATGGTGCGCCTAATCTTAGCCTTTCTCTTTCACCCTTCTGCAATGCAGTTTTCCCCCAACCTCAGCCAGCGATCGGTTAGCGACAGCACCGGCGGGTGCTTCGACGGGCCGTGCAGCTCGACGGAGCTGCTGAAGTAGTGGACGCACACGTAGCCTTCCGGAGGGACGAACTTAGCCGTTGACGCTAGGCGAATGTTATATAGACACCATTTTATGGAAATTTTTACATCGATAAGGAGCGAAACACGAAACCTAGGCATACGACAACACAAAGAGTGGGGAATCTTCACCGAACTGATCCTTGCCTCTCTCTCTCCCTCTCTCACACGGCCGGAAGAAGGGGGAGGCGACCTTCTCAACGACCCGGAGAAAATGCGCAGGAAGTGACAATGCAAACACAACCAGCAAACAGGAGAACCCACTCCCGACCAATCGACGTCTCTACAGTTTGACCAGGAACTAGTTTCCGAACAAGAACAAAAAGCAGCTTGCAAACACATGAGCAAATCGAACATACGCACACGTCAGGAGAAATCTCAACAATGGCAAAGCAATAGTACGGAAGTAAGTGCATTTTCCCCGCAGGAAGTTTATTTTTGGAGCGAGGCTAGGTTTCAAGATTGCATTTTGTTTTGGTAGAGGAAATGCAGGGAACAAAGTCATCTTTATTTTCCATTAGTAGCTTCAAGTTATAAGTTTAAGGAATATAACAATTTGAGAAACGAACACCAGTCCGGGTGCATAGGGTAGTGAACAGTGTAACGGAAAAAAACCCACACATTACAAGCGCTAAACACCCCAAATTCTAACGGCCTCGGATGATGTGCGTCGGGCGCACAAAAAATCATTCTTATGATTACTCTAACAAGAAACTTCTCATTAAAACAGTGTGTGCCCTCGCCGGGAGGAATCTCTAACGCTATCTATTACCAGTAGCATAGATTAAAACCAATTGAAACAAACAGAAACCACATAACACAAATATTCCTTACTACAGAAATTACGAAGTTTGCGGTAGCTTTTGTCAGTGCACGTTTTTCCCTCCCCTGCCCCCGATGACCCCCATCGTCCCATTATCTATCCAACCGAGTTCGACAACCGTTTTTGTACCAACACTTTTTACGGTTTGCATAACGTTTCAACCTAACTAGAGTGAAAGTGCTGGCAGGCGACAGAGTTTGATTCGAAGTTTGAGTAGTCTTTTTACGTAGAGCAAAAGAATAAAAGATGTCACCAGCATCCGGTTAACTGTAGAAGAATCTGTGACTTAACAAATTTAAAATAAAATGACCCGAAAAACGCTCCCCCACAATAAGCAACAACAATGAAACTCTCGTTTGATTGGATGAAAGGATGTCGATATGAATGCTCTAGTGGTACAAACGGTAAAAGGCAACAAACGAAAAGCGGAATGTTTCGAAATTACAAAAAAAAGCATAAAACAATGAGCCGAAAAAAACAAGAAACAGATTCAAACAAAACAAAAATAAACAGAAACCCGTAAATTAGCACGTTCATGTTGACTTAAATGTTGTATTAATATTAAGAAAGTAATAAACATCAACCGAATGTACGTGCTCAGCCTTAGGCAAATAATAAAATTGATAAGATTCTCAGGATCAGGATTTGTTGGTCGCGAGACGAAAGAAAAGAGCACGGTGCGCGGAGAAAAAAGAAATAAAAAGAGATAAATGTGAATGTGTGTTTGTGGCTGAGTGCGAAGTGTGACCCAGTACAACGCGCTAACGAAGGACCCGAGGGAGCAGATTGGAGGATGAATTGATTAAAAAATTATTCTAAAGATGATGAAAAAATACTATTAATTTATAAAAGTAGATAATGTTCCAAGAGAATACCGTTCTGTTGATGTGCAATGTGATGAGGAGCAGGTTTGTAGAGACCAGTAACGTGTTAGTGTTTAGGTTCTCGAAGATCAGCATCGTTTAGTTCTAAGAAGATCAGTCGATTGTTTTGCAGGCGGATAAAAAAAGATTTGTCTTATTTTAACGAATAGTAGATTACATAAACATTTTGTTATAATTTATGGCCTCTTCCAATGTACTGCTCAACAGTTTTGCTTTTTTTTTTTACTCGTGCAAAGATTGCAATTTGAATCTTGAATTTCACAACATTTTCTCTCCGTTCTTCCCTGGAGTTTGCATGTGTAACGGAGACAAAATAGGATGTAAGATTAGACGAATCCAATGTGACCGCAACCGCAATTGTGAGTGCAGTTGCGCACGCGAAGTTGAATTACAAGTTGTACGTAATCCTATGGCGTAGCATTTCGACAGAGTTATATTAAAGAGCATCGTATGAATTGTCCAGTAACTATTGTTCAAAGTACTCTGTTTTCACCAATTGAAACAACTTTGACTTTTTGCCTTCTTCCAGCGTTCGATACTGTATTTACTGACATGGTTCGTTACCACGGTTTAAAGACGCAACGTGTTTACTTCCTACTTAATCTTCCTATTTAACCGGCACATTCAATAGCGCAACGAACGTTGATCGAAGATTCAACCGTCTTTTTCAAATTCCTACCTTCGAGTTTTTCGCTTCCATGTTACGGCACCGTTTCGTAAAATCGTTAAAATATGAATTCCAAACAATCTTAAACGATATCGATAATTCAGTTCGGAACAAAACGAAGAAAGGAAAAAATCACGACTACATGTCTTTCGGGTGGATGGTAGCAAAAAAACAAAAAAAGGGAAAAGTTAATAGAAACAATTGCAGTAATGAAGTGAACAAACCAACAAAGCTAGAAAAAGGGAAACAGATTCTGTGACGATGTTTCGCAAAGATCTTTAATTTCCTCGAAACCATATTTACCCCGAAGTTGAAGGGAAACTACATGGTAGGAGTGTTGGACAATGGCCACTTTCCCTTTCTGTACACGTCACACGATATTGATATTATAACTTTAATATTGAAAATAGACTGATATACCTATAGAAGCAAAAAAGGAATGGTAATCGTTGAACACACAAAAAAAGGGAGATAAAGTTATATGTGAAAATCAGTGTTTACGTAAATGAGACGAAATCAAACGAGCATACTGTAGAACCGCCAAAAAGGACTGGTAAATTCTGTGGTAACCCCAAAACGCGGAAAAGAAGGTGTCAAAAAGGAGCGCGGTGTGGCGTAAAGGTTTGTGAAACAACAAAAGGATTTTTTTTTTCCGGACAACGGATACGCGAATGTAACATGCGGGACATAAAGGACCCTTCTAGCTGCTGTGCGCTTTCCCCCTGCCATGCAAATGTGCAAGCGAATCGCATCGATGTTAGGCTACTACTACTACTACTACTACTACTACTACTACGACAACAAGCGGGCCAGCTTTGACCTCTTCCAGGAGAGTGGCCAACAAGCTCGACCCTCTCCAACCCGTACGGGACGAGCAGCAAAGTGCTTTCAATTTCGCTTCAGCAACAGTGGAACAACCAAAATAATAAAAAAAGGAGTCAAAATGGAACAGATTAAAGCTTTGCGTGCTCCTGTGCCCTGCCGCCTTCTCTACGATACATTAAATCTAATGATTTGGTTTAGTGTCAAGAAATTCCAAATTATGGTTATGGTTTGTTATGATTTTTAACCCGAAAAAAACGAAAAAAACGCCGTTTCAATGGAATCTACTCCAATTTCGGTGTAGCAAAACAAGCATTAAACCCCCACTACTAAACAATGCTAACAGGAAGGCAAAACACAATTGTTTTAGAACCAACAACTAAATGAATAAAATGGAGATTTTTGTTTTCACAGTTTTCACTGTCGCTGTTGTTTATTTGTCTCAACCCTTGCGACCGTCTTTAGTCAACCTCCTCGATCGTCGGACCGGCACCGGAAGTTGGTGGTGGCCCACCGGCACCCGGCGCGGCACCAGCACCGGGCATACCGCCGGCACCCTGGTAGAGCTTCTGCACGATCGGATTGCAGACGGCCTCGAGCTCCTTCTGCTTGTGCTCGAACTCCTCCTTCTCCGCCGTCTGGTTGCCGTCGAGCCAGGCGATGGTGGCGTTGCACTTGTCCAGGATGAGCGTCTTGTCGGTGTCCGGAATCTTGTCCTTGATGCTCGCGTCCTCCATCGTCGACTTCATGTTGAAGCAGTACGCCTCGAGCGAGTTCTTGGCGGCGATCTTCTCGCGCTGCTTCTCGTCCTCGCTGCGGAACTTTTCCGCCTCGTTCACCATCCGATCGATGTCCTCCTTGCTCAGGCGGCCCTTGTCGTTGGTGATGGTGATGCGGTTCTCCTTGTTGGTCGACTTCTCGATGGCGGACACGTTCATGATGCCGTTCGCGTCGATGTCGAATGTGACCTCGATCTGCGGAACGCCGCGCGGTGCCGGCGGGATGCCACTCAGCTCGAACTTGCCCAGCAGATTGTTGTCCTTGGTCATGGCCCGCTCGCCCTCGAACACCTGAATCAGCACGCCCGGCTGGTTGTCCGAGTAGGTGGTGAACGTTTGCGTCTGCTTGGTCGGGATGGTGGTGTTGCGCTTGATCAGCACCGTCATCACGCCGCCCGCCGTCTCGATACCGAGGGACAGCGGGGTGACGTCCAGCAGCAGCAAATCCTGCACCGCCTCCGACGTGTCACCCTGCAGGATGGCGGCCTGCACGGCGGCACCGTAGGCGACGGCCTCGTCCGGGTTGATCGACTTGTTCAGCTCCTTGCCGTTGAAGAAGTCCTGCAGCAGCTTCTGCACCTTGGGGATACGAGTCGAGCCACCGACCAGCACGATGTCGTGGATGCTCGCCTTGTCCATCTTGGCGTCGCGCAGCGACTTCGCCACCGGTTCCATCGTGTCCCGGAACAGGTCCGAGTTCAGCTCCTCGAAGCGGGCGCGCGTGATCGAGGTGTAGAAGTCGATACCCTCGTACAGCGAGTCGATCTCGATGCTGGCCTGGGTCGACGCCGACAGCGTACGCTTCGCCCGCTCACACGCCGTACGCAGCCGACGCAGGGCACGCTTGTTGCTGGTGATGTCCTTCTTGTGCTTGCGCTTGAACTCCTCGACGAAGTGCGACACCATGCGGTTGTCGAAGTCCTCGCCACCGAGATGCGTATCGCCTGCCGTCGACTTCACCTCGAAGATGCCATCCTCGATCGTCAGGATCGACACGTCGAAGGTGCCACCGCCCAGATCGAAGATCAGCACGTTGCGCTCGCCGGCGCCCTTCTTGTCCAGCCCGTAGGCGATGGCCGCCGCCGTCGGTTCGTTGATGATGCGCAGCACGTTCAGCCCGGCGATGGCGCCCGCGTCCTTCGTCGCCTGACGCTGGGAGTCGTTGAAGTACGCCGGCACGGTGATGACGGCATTGGCGATGCTCTTGCCGAGGTACGCCTCCGCCGTTTCCTTCATCTTGGTCAGCACCATCGAGGACACCTCCTCCGGGAAGAACGACTTCTTCTCGCCCTTGTACTCGACCTGCAGCTTCGGCTTTCCGCCGTCGCTGATCACCTCGAACGGCCAGTGTTTCATGTCGCTCTGCACGGTCTGATCTTCAAACTTGCGTCCGATTAACCGCTTGGCATCTGTAAACGAGGAACCGTTGTCGACCATCATTCGATTTGAGGTTAGGGCCAAGTGCAAAAAACGAAAAAAAAACCCCCCGACTTACCGAAAATAGTGTTATTTGGGTTCATGGCCACCTGGTTCTTGGCCGCGTCGCCGATCAACCGCTCGGAGTCGGTGAACGCCACGTACGAGGGTGTGGTGCGGTTGCCCTGATCGTTGGCGATGATGTCCACCTTGCCATGCTGGAACACGCCGACGCACGAGTAGGTCGTGCCGAGATCGATACCAACTGCCGGTGTCTTTGCCATTGCTGGGAAGTGCGGGAAAAGACATTGTACGTTTACATTTTTAGCCAACTGCACGCAACGTGCGGAAAACTATTTTTATCCGCCCCATCACCGCCCCAAAAGGTCAACCGGATGAGTTGGCCAGTGAGTGGGCAGGAACGCAGGAAAGAAAATCTCGGGAAACCGAATTCAACCAACGCATCTTCATAAAAATCGATAATTTCACGCACCTTTAATACACTTTTTCTTATCCTCGAACTAATAGAGAGATTGTCACCACGTGCTCTATCACGAATGATTCACCGGTTTACGCACTGAATCTCCAAGGCCCCCTGGCTGGCTGGCTGGCTGTACTGGGTTTGTTGCGAACCGATCGCTTTGCTGTTTCAGTGAAGACTAAAGACTTGGCCGCTCCGAACGGGGGCTTAAAATAGTTTCGGCCCGCGTTATGTCACAAGCCGGTCTCTGCGGTCCGCGGTGGAGGTGACGAAAATAGTGACGGAATGTTGGAACGGCCCGAAGATGATGCTCACCGCGCACCGCAGAGGATCTAGAATGATCGTCATCGTTTTTCGATGGTGGTGGCACCGAACGAGTTGTCGTTGTGGACTTTTCTTTTGCACATTTCCTTTTACATTGACGTGCGCGTCGCGGCACATACCAAGTATTGGTCGATGCGAGTGAAAAAGAAGCAACTAGAAACAGGTGCAATGTATGGTTAATCTCGTGATCTTGAGATACAGTTCCTGGGGGTCATCGTCGGCGGAAATGCAATCTCTGCAGAAGTTCAACCAAGTTTAAACCCATGTTTGTCTTACTTGTTCGCCTCAACGGACTTGTTTAACCACGTGAACGGAAAACAAAAACGTGCCCATGGAAAGTACCTGTCGGTTTAAAATTCTCATGCTAGCAGCATCTTTCTAATTTTGCACGAGGATATTTTTAAACATTCTGGACTGGACTCAACACAATGTTGGATATTGCTTACCTGGGCAAGGGAAAGGGAAAATCATGAGTCACATGGCATTTATACGACACACGTGAAGGGACAGTCGATTCAAATTATTGTAGTTTTATTCTATTGCGCAATCCAAGAATGATTTCACCAAGGCGTTGACGTAGGTTTTGAACTCGAAATGAATGAAAAATTAATGATTGTAAGTAAATATTATACAGATACAAAAAGATTTACTCTGCGCACACATTGAAATCTTATTCTTATTCTTGGACGAAGAATTGATGATATTTTTTTAATAAGGTTTGTTTATGAAACAAAAATCTTAAGGGATCTTTCATTTGAAAATAGGTCGGAAATTTGTACCACGTTCAAATGGATTAACCTGCGAAGTTACTGATTTCAGCAGTACATTTGCTTTGTAATTTAACACAAGATTAAACTTTTTTGTAGAGTAAAACGCTTTTATTGACACTTTATTTGGTGGATCCTGTCTACCCTAATGACTTTTCATGCTTGATTCACCACAGCGAAACAAGGATGGAAAACGAAATCATAATAAACACTACAACGAAAAACAGAAACGAGACCCGCCGTCACAAAATGCATCCCTTTCAATGGAGTCACTACCAAAAAAACAAATCAAAGTATGCTGCGCAATGAATGGGTTTAAAACTAGTTTGTCTGATTGACGTTGCTTGAGCGCATGGACGATGCCGGCCGTACACGATGGGGGCCCCAACAAATGCAACAAAGTATGTAGAGAAACGAACAGTGGCGATACCGATTGGCGTTGATGAGTCCTTCGTATGTACAGTGTTACTACATCGGCTAGGAGATCGTCGGTCGCTGCGAAACCGGAACGCTTCACGACTTGGTAAAGTATGACTGATAGACCATACCGAGCGAGGACGCCGCAAACCAAATGAAGCAACTCCACCACGTGGCAAAGCCGAACAGACCGCGGTACACGTCCTTGGTGAACACTGATTTTAGGCTCTGCATCGACAGCTGGAAGCTTTGGGCGGTGGTAAGAATGTTCGGCTCCACTGTCGTCGGTTCACCTTCCGGAGTGACCCCGGCAAACTCGGCCGTTTCTACGGTCGCCTTTTCGATCGTCGCTAGGAGCGACTGTTCGTATTCCAGCTCGGCGGAACATTCGTCCAGTGGCATCGACTGCTTTAAGACGCCCGACCAGGTGTACTCGCCGAGTGTTTTGTACATCAGCGCGAAGAACAAACACATCAGGATGGGTGCCACGTACTGGAGCGTCACGACGCAAAGGTAATAGAAGATGGATGTGATCTTTTTCTTCAGCTCAACGTTCGTGATGCGACCGGCTTCTTTTTTCTGCTCTTCCACCCGCTCGTAGGCGAGATTCAAATAGGCCTGCAGGTAGACGGGCATCAGCAGGAACCGGAGAACCACCGCCACAACAACGGCCGCAAGCCGCATGGTTTCGAACGCTTCGGTTGAGAGGCTGTTGACGAGAAAATCATAACTGTCAGTTATTTGGGTCGTTCGAAACGGCATTTAATTAATGTTGACTCACATGGGAGCAGTCATGCCGGAGAACACTCGCGAAGTGAGATAATCTCTGGCCAACGGTTTCACCCACAGGATAACCAAGAGGAATGGCATTGCGAAACTGACGTTAAGGAGTAGCTTCAGCCACACGCGATCTTTACAAAATCTACAACGAAAAGATACTTGATCCGTTAAGCAGTTCAAAGTTGTGAAAATCGAGAGTCAACCCACTTCAACGAGTCCCAATGCATACGCGCCATTCGCAGTCCAGGGAAGGTGAAAAGCGCACCAAGGATGCCGCAGCTGACTGCGATGAAAAACTTAACAACTATCTTAGATGCTGGTCCACTGCAATGAGGGAAAATGTTGCAATCATTACGGTCACATTTGGTCATGTTATTGCAGGCGATTACATACGAAGAATTGAGTCCCTGTCCCTCGAGGAAGCTGGAAGCGCTTTGGTTGAAGCTTTGATATGCTTTGTCGAGACCGACTTCCAGCGTATGCTCGGGCACGATCAGAATCATCATGGCAATCAACAGGTACACCAACCCTGTCACGATGCAGGTCGAACGTTCTCCTATCGACTCTTCGCTTTGGAAGTACTGCACGGTGAGTGAAGCTAAAAGTTTACTGTAAAATCATTTATGTTAAGGAACTTTATCAAACGCCAAAGAAGTGTGCAACACGAAGTGTGCGGCGATTTGTTTCCGTTTTGTGTTGAAAAGGATACAATGCAAAAAATACAACCAGAAGGCACCACAGCATGCTTAGATTAATTTCCTCCTTGAGCGGGAAGAAAAAGTGATAAACCTAAAATGAATCGAAAGAAATCCCGTTAGAAACCGGCATCCGGGAGCTCAAGTGCAGCACTTGAAATACCTCAGAAATAGTGTACACGATGGCAGAGTATAAGCTAAAGTCGACCAGCCACTGATATTCCGTGTAGAACCGCAAATGCACGATGTCGTACGATGCAATTGGTATCGTGTCCAGCTGAATGTCCAAGCTGCGGGGAACGTGAAATGTGCCTGTTTTGTCACCATTAGCCTGCTGGCCATTTCGCTTATCCTTTTTCGCTTTGGTCTTTTCCCGCGGCACACCGGATAGCTTCCGGAGCTCGTCGTCCGACGGGTGCAGGTACCGTGTCAGCCCGGTCGAACAGAGTATCCATTTGGCGAGCGAAAAGTGCGGGCTAAGCTTCTGGATTACGCTGACCATGATCAGCGTAATGACTAGTTGTGCGCCAAGCAGTGCCTGGAAGCAAAGGGAAGACCACATTTCGACATTATTTCATCCGATAAAGGAGCACGCTTTCGCCGGGCCACGCCGGTTAACGCCTAAATGCATTAGGAAGCTATTAATTTAGCACTAATTATAGACCCACGGTCTACGCTAAAAATAGGTCAACCGATTCGGGCGTTGCAGGTGGGAATTTCGTACCATCTCGTAGTGTCCTTCCAATCACTTTGGTCAATGAAGACTGCCTATCGTCATTACGGGTGACTCGTGGCGGGACGGATATATGAAGGCGTGCCTAATCAGAGCACGTTTTCATACACAATTACACTAAATTGGCCCGCAACTCCTAGGGGTCCACCTTTCACGTAACTTCCCAACACTTTACGGCGAGTTTTGTTTTTGATATTTTTTTTTATTCCAATCTTCGTGACGGCAAAACGTCAAAGCTACCCGGTCAGGGGAGAGTGTTTATAATCGGTTCTCGAAAACTCCCGGTGTGTTGTTGACAATTGAGGGTATTTTAATTGGGAGCGCGGAAACGATACGAACTGTCAGATTTCTCGTCGCGGTCCCATACAAAAGGTAAACAACACCTTTGAAAAAAGCGAAAAAATGGCTAGCCGCGTCGTTTCGTTTCCGCGCATCGTCTCGACACGTAGGTGGCGTCGTTTTGGATCGTCGAGACGGCCAGCCATTTTTTCGCTTTTTTCAAAGTGTTGTTTACCTTTTGTATGGGGCAGTGTCGAGAAGTGTATCGTTTCCGCGCTCCCAATTGTAATACCCTCAAATGTTTTTACCAAGATGATTAAATACTGAATATATAGTGTGTATTTATCTTGGTTTTTACAATGTTTTCCAGGGTAAACACGAATCCTATGAGCTTTAACCCCTAAATTTTCGTTTACTCGGCAATGGAACACATTCCTGAAGTTCATTAAAGATTTATTAAAGTAATAACATCTACAGTATGAAAATATATAAATTGTTTAGCAAACGATAAATGGTAACCTCCTTAGTTTAGGATGCTGTTTTGTCAAGGGTTGATCGTGCTGATACAACATCGTCTTGTCCAGTAGTGCACCATGGAGAAAACCACCCCAAAACTAGTGATATTATTCAGTGGAAAACGAAAGTGTGGTAAAGATTTCCTTTCCGAAGCGTTGCTCAAGAAGCTCGGCACGGACCGCGCCCAAATTATCCGCATTTCGGAACCGATCAAGCGACACTGGGCTGAATCGATGGGACTCGATCTTGCGGAGCTTCTTAGCGACAGTGCGTACAAAGAGCACTATCGGAAGCAGATGATCGAATGGAGTGAAAATCGGCGACGGGAGGATTACGGTGTATTCTGTCGAGCGGCCTGTAGCACCATTGACCGGGACATCTGCATCGTTAGCGATGTCCGGCGGAGGACGGACATAAGGTTCTTTTTGGAGACATTCGGCCCGGAACGTCTGCGTACGGTGCGGATCGAGACGAGCCAGGACGTTCGTGTCAGTCGAGGGTGGCGATTCGAATCCGGAATTGACGACGTGCAGTCAGAATGCGATCTGGATGAGTACGATCGGTGGGATTTGCGGCTGCTGAATGATGGCGTTGCCGGGGTCGATGAAATGTTGCAGCGGTTGTATTCAATTGTCGAAGGAATAGGTTCCCCAACGTAGGGATTCACGAGCGGAAGGTGTTTTCCAAATACTTACCAATTAAGAGGGCACAAAGTTAAAAGCAGCTTACACTAACTTATTTATTTTAATTATGGGTGATATGGTTAAAGAAACTTTCCAATAAAAGAACAATCGATTTCATTTGAAAGAGCTATACCTAGCGATTTATTTTATTTCGTACGAGAAATAAGAAATGTTGCCAAACGACATACGATTACGATTACGCGATGTAATGGTTTTGCTTAGTAATGTTTCTTCTTTGCATAGGGAGTAAATGCTTATGCTTTATCCTAAAGTAGTATGTGATATAAACTGTTGCACGAATTTTGCCGCGTAGCCTTATTATATCTGCTGTTCAGCAAACACTCCTGATACACTTTTGCTATCGATTGCCCCCTACAAATAAATGCGAACGAATGGAAAGCGAAACGCACACACGATTCCACGTGGATGCAATAAATTAAATGATGCCGTTTAGTATCATCCGACGAAAGCAGCACTCTGAGGTTTGAAGGTGCACAGAGGTCCCCAGAGAGGGAGGGAGAAGTCAATTATTCATTTTTGGATTGCATTGCATTGCGAGTTCGGGTGTCTTTTCAATGCATCAACTGTTCCTGCTTGTACACGGCATGGTAAGCGTTGCGGATAAGCGCATACGGGAAGCAGGACTCCAGCAGGTCCATCGTGAGGAACGGTGACTCCTGGACGATCTGCTCCAGCAGCAGGTAGATCGATTCGCGGTTCTTGATAGCCTCCTTGTCCGATTCCTGCCCGAGGCGCAGCAGCGACGAGCTGGCGAGGGCCAGGAACTCCTTCATCCGATCCTCGATGTCGTTCTGGCCGCAGATGGTGAACATCGCACCAAAGATGTTGTTGATCGCCACGGCCATGCAGTGGGTGTTGTTCGTGTGCGCCTCCAGCGACGCCCGGTAGAAGGAGTTTTCGTTTTTGGCCAACTTGGGAATGCTCACGGCGACGAACACCATCAGCAGGCAGATGCTCGGATGGTCCGTGTCGTCCGGTTCCGGTTTCTGCGCCTTCAGCGCGTTCGAGAGGGCCGGGTCCACTTTGCACTTCAGCCCGGCGGCCGACGCCATCTCGGAGACGGTCTTGAGCGGATCGCCACCGGGGACGTGCTCCTGGAAGTCCTTGATCGAGGAGAGAAGGAAGGGAACGCGCTGCTCTAGCACGTCGACCAGCGCCTCCTGGGCCAGCTGGCGGAAGCTCAAGATCACCCCGATGATCGTCATACGCTGGAGCAGATTGTCCACCTGCTGCAGCCGCTTGAACTGTTCCTTCATAATCTCCGGCTTGTCGAAGTTGCTGCGGAGAATCATCAGCACCTCCTTGTTCTGCACGACCAGACGCTTCAGCTCCTGCACCTGATTCGCGATATGCCACATGAGCGATTCGTTCAGCAGCTTGATGCCGTACGGTCCGATCAGTTCCGCCAGTGCGCGCAGCTCGTTGAAGTCGGAGAACTCCTCCGGATTGAATGGAATGTAGCCCTCGGGGGTGATCGACACGAACGCTTTCTGGTTGAGCGAGAACACAATGTTGCCGCCGCTCACCTTGCGCAGCAGCGCGTCCGAGTACCAGGTGTTGTAGAGGGCGGCAATCGTCTTTTCGCCGTGGCTATCCTGCGGCTGTGTCTGTTGCAGCAGACAATTGTTGAAGACGCGCGTTATGTCGATGTGCACGTAGTTCTCGACCGTTTGCAGCACGTTCATGTAGGCGCGTACCGAGGCGAGCAGCTCGGACGGTTTGGCAATTTCGGACGTGTCCGCACTGTACATGACCATCCCGACGAGGGCCCGCGAAAAGCGGGTCTCCAGATGCTGGCAGAGGTACTCGCGCGGGGCAAACGCGTACTCCCACACGTTGACCGTGGGGCAGTAGTTGATGGCGTAGCAAAGCTCCGTCAGCGCCATATGCAGCTTGTCCATGGTCGTTAGCAGCTCGCGCGTCTTCCGGTAGCTCTCGTCACCCGGCCGCCGGATGTCATCCATGTGCTTGTTCTTGTTCTTATCCTTCTTCTTGCGATTCGCGGCCGCCGAGAGGATCTTTGCGCAGTGCTTCGGAAGCAGCGCGTCCGCCATCATGCACTGCTCGTCGCAAATCGTCGTGATAATGTTCTTCGCCTCTTTGGCCATCTCGTCCAGAAACATGTTCACCACCGAGAGCGAACGTTCGCGAATGTGGTGCCGCTCCTCGGGGCACATCTCGTGCGTGCAGTTCTGGAAGTGGCTGCAGATCAGCGGAAACGCAATGATGTACCGGTTCTGGGCCGGGAACTCCAGGCACATGTGGAACTGGTCCTCGAACATTTTGTTGTAGAAGCAGAAGATCGACAGATCGGACGTTTCCACCAGCGACTCGTCCAGGTAGTCGACCATCTTCGTGTGGAACACCATCGAGTCGAGCAGGCGGGCCAGATCGGGATAGTCGGTGATGCGGATCGACGACTTGGCGCTCATGAACGTCTGCAGGCGGAACCAGTCGAGCCGGAAGGCGCGAAAATCGAACACCTCGTTGTCTTCGACCTGCTTCACCGACAGGCTGGTGACCGTCTTGTAGAGGGCCGTTAGGATGACGCTTTCGTCCTCCGGACACATCTGCACCTGCTGCATCTTGTAGCTCAGATCGATCGCGTCGTACCCGGACAGATACTGGACGTAGTAGCGTTGCATCACCTGGCTGTACTTACGCACCAACGCCCGCAGCTCTTCCATGTGGAACAGCAACTCGGGGAGATGGCGATCGACGAGGTCTTCGGTCGATTTCCCCTTGCTCTTCACCACCGGCGGGTTGTCGTTGTGGCGCAGCAGCCAGAGGATCTCGTCCCGCGCGTAGCACAACCCAATGAACACGAGCAGCGCCTTCGGTCCCAGCAGGCCCGGCTGGTCGGTCATGATCAGCGCCAGTTCCTTCAGCGCCGTGCGCAAAAACTTACGTCGCTCACGGTGCAGCAGGGCCGCCTTCTGGATGGCCTGGTTGTAGCACTCTTTCACCTCCGAGATGCGCTTCCCGTAGCCCTTCAGGCCCTCGAAGTTGCTCTGGATGTACTGGTGAATGTAGATGACCTCGTCGCGGAATAGGGCCACCACCCAGCTCGAGTCTAACGCCGATATCCACATATTATTCACCAGTCCCTGCTGCCCAAGCGCCTGATGGTGAAGCATCAACCCAAAGATCACCCAACGGTCGAGCGTCTCGAGCGAAATGTACTCGCACGACATGGTGTCCGTTTTGGTGGCCTTCAGCAGCATCGCCGGCGTACCGATGAGGCTGAGCACCTGCAGCTCGCGCCACTTTTCCGCACTCAGGTTACGCATCGAGTAGATCTTCGTGAGCGAGTTGATCGCGCTCGACAGCAGCTTCTGATGAGGGATGAACTCCTCGGCCAGCTTCTTCACCGGCATGTCGTAGTCGATGATCATCTGACCGAGGCGTGGGAACGCCTGGTCGCTTTGGCTGTGCTGCATCTCGTAGGCCGCATTGAACAGCCCCAGGACGGCCTTGCGGTCCTCCACGCGGGAAAGCAGGATCATCAGCGACACGTACGTCGTCACCAGATCGAGATAGTTCTTCGTCAGCTCGAAGTTGAGCGTAATGTCCAGATGGATCTGGAGTGCGTCCATCGTGGTGAGAATTTCGCACACATTGTCCTTAAAGTCGAGCAGATCGACAAACGTGTAGTAGTAAAGCGAAAGCGACTTGATGATCTCGGTCTTAATGCTCGCGATCGCCGCCAGCCCCTTGACGTCGATGTTCGGGAAGCGCTTGACGATGAACTTGATCGACGATTCGAGCGACTTCTCCGACAGGAAGCCCGGCTTCGATTTGGTATCCCCGCATGCCTTTTTAATGTTGTAGATGCGCGTCAGGATACCGACCCCGCGGTCGTTCAGGATGATCAGCTTCTCAGCGATCTTTTGCTGGCTCGGGTTTAGCTGGCGTGCCATTGTTGTTGTGACGGTGTTTGTTCGTCTCTCTCGCACTTCACCTCCACTCAGCTAGCGCATCTCTGCACCGGATGTTTTCAAATGCAGGCACGGGGTTGAGGTTTCCCTTCCGCGTCCCGTTCGTTGTTTAGAGCTGCAAAAGAGAAACAACAGAAACGGTGATAAAACCATTGAAGCCTCGTAGCGATGCAAGCGGTAGAATGTTAATCAACGGAAGCGGCCGTTCGGCTAAACTAGATAATCAGCGGAGCGGGACGCACGAATATTGAATCAGCCGTATCCGCTACATTCTTCGTGAGCCACGAAAACAACTGAACAAAAATGCATAAACTACACCTCTTCTCCCACACCTCCCTTGTTTGCCCAACGAATCAATGTATGACACATATAAAAGGGCGAGTCCACCGCAAACGGAAAACTGTCTGTACACCAATAGATAGCGTAACCCGAACATGGAAAATAACTGGAACGTGTAAATCTTCCTTTCCACTAACGATTCCACTCACTTTTCGGTAGTTTTGCAGGATAGATCGAGTATATTTTCAATAATTCGAAGAGACGAGAAGCGACTAGCGATGCTTATTTTACTTTTGACGTTTACTTCTGACGTCTGTCGAATCTAGCCAACATGGTACAGATACCTTGGGATAGGTAATTTCTGCTGAAATAACAAATTTGTTAATAACTTTATGATCGCTTAACCGATTGAAACATGTGACCCCTCAAATGAAAATTCTTTTCAGGACACACAACTTGTGCTACAAAAGATTTTTCTGTCTTTAATTGTGTGGAAAAGAGACAGGACTCTATCGGGAACAAGGTTGATAAACCTCGATAATTGAAACTCAAAAATTGGCAATTTATTAATAACTATTGATTCATTTAACCAATTTTCACGATTGATCCCTTAAATGAAAGATCATTAAAAATGAAATGAAATGAAACGAACTTGATTTTTCCGTAGTTCTTAGTTTTCAATTATGCTAGAAAGAGGCATAATTAAAACTACAGTAAAAATTATGCGATGTTTTTGTGTTTAATACGCTGCTATAAATACTTTGCTATAAAAATGCATCGTGTGGTGCACCGACATCTGTTGGAAAATATTTATCTTTGTTCTCACGTGGATTGGTATTAAAATACAAAATCAAAAACTATTTACAAAATTTTTCTTTTCTTCATTGCCTCATAAAGGTCCGGTTCATTGTATTAAGTCAAAGGTCCGGTACCTGACTAACTCACTAAAGTGGTGAAAAAAGCAAATCGATTGCTACAGTGAAGTTATAAAGTAAAGAGCAACGTAAACAATAAATATGCAAATGAGTTATTTGCTACCTTTTGTATAATTTCAGAAAACTAGCCTGCCAAATTTTGAACTGTTTTAAAATTTATTTCTCTTGTTCAAAAAAAAAAAAAAAAAATCAGAGGTTAAAGAGTTGTCTTTGGAAAGAACATTGCTATCGTTTGAAAGATCTTTTACTGACTCCACTTAGCTTTCATCAAATTTCTCCACAACCGAATTCTAAAAGAGTCGAAAATTGAATTCAAATTCGGATTAGACTCATCATCGACGTCATTATCATATCGCACCAAGAGGAAAAGGGTGGAAACAAGGTCCTTCTTGACCTTCGAAACAGTTAATCCATCGCCGTCGGTCCCTGGCAAAGGGTTTGGTGTGAGAAAAGAAAGTGGGATTCAGTCAAGACACAACTCGAAAAAGGGCCCGCCTTTACTCAGTCCTTACGATGGTAACGAAACAATTCGTCCCTTCACCGGACGACGGCATCTATTATTGTTCGCTCTTTTGGGGCCTCGACATTTCCCTCTCGTTCCGGACTGTGCATATCAATTTTTACCCGCCGGAGGACACCTGGGGACGCTGGAAGGAAGCTGTGCGATTGGGGAAAAGTTATGATCTGCTGCTTAAAAACACATCTCCCGACTTGCTATCTTGAATATTTAATTTTATTTATTTGTTTCCGCTGGTCGAGTGGGGAGTTTTCGCTTTCGCTCACGTACCGAGTTCCTTGGCTACCGACCGGTGGTCCAATTTCTTCCGCCGCCGGGTCGGGGTCACCGCGAAGGGGAAGAAAATGCAAAACAAAAAACCCGAAAGACCGGAACCACTTTGCTGCCGCAGCCGAAACAAGGAATGGAAACATGAATGGAATTATCAACCGACTGTTTTTTTTGCCCTCGCTCCGTATTCGTATTTCGAGAGCCCGAATCGAGTGGATCTGGGTGGCCGGAAAATGATTACGAATTTAACGGCCCGCTCGGTCACCTCTTGCAAGCCCCTGGTCCGGCTGAAGATGACGGGTCAATCTCTTCGGGGGCTGCCCGAACCACTTCAGGAGTGGATTTTATCATTGACATCGTTGACGATCGAATCGGAATCGAGACGGCTGGACGAAATTTTGCCGATGCGTCGGTTGGTTTGAGTTTTTTGTCCGATGTATTTTCCAGCCAAGGACATCGGCGTCTGGGCCGCCGGGAAGGACAACCGAGCGCGAATTCAACAGGCTACGGCGTGGATCATTGACTCGCCCAATCTCCGATCTCGTTTGAAGATTGTTACGATTTTTTCTGTGTTATTTCATCGAACTGTAAACATAATAAAAAGAATAACCGTTTAGCTCCTGGAAAGGTAAATATCACATGTTCTGAATGATTAATTGACAAAGTATGAAATTTTAATATTTAATAAATATGCAACAAATTGTCTTATTTCGACTTCGTTTTTATGTCTTTTTAACAGCTCTTTATCAACAAAAAAAAGCAAAACAGCATTAAAAGAAAAATAGGTTACTAGAATTAAGGTCACTGTTTCACGTAACAATAATATTTGTGGTGAAATATAAAATTTAACAACCAGCGCTTTTGACAGAGTTTTGTCTCATAAACCAAATTTTGAATTGAACTATCTAATGAAGTAGGAGTAATTTTACTGGTCGTTTTTACCTTCTTTTCTGGGGGGTGTTTTTCAAGGCACTAAACAAACTCTGCTGATCATAATCGTGAAGAAGTAAATCGCTTTTTCCCGTCGTTTGTCATAACGCAATATCACTAATGGACGAAAATCGGTTCTGGAAAATGTCTAGAGGAGTTCCATTCGTACGATTTTTTCCGATACATCTAAATCACTTTCAGAAGATATTAATATCGTAGAATAGCTCACTATAACTGAATCGTTTGAGTTCGTGGAACATTTGGCTTTCTTCATGGATTTATTTTCATTGGATACTGCCCATTAGCAGTAATGAAAGGAAGTAATTAGATGACCGTATGTTAAAGGATGGTAGATTATAAATGAACGAATTTATCCTCCAGTAATTATTTTTGCTATTTTTATACCTTCAAACGTTTTTTTTATCGTTTAAGTAAAAGAGGAAGCAACTAAACAGTAACGTGTCAATGTTTTCGCCTCAATGTAGTTTTAAAAAACTTACACACCATGTGGAGAAAACTAAACAATTTTGATATCGTTAACCATATGAAGTAATTTCAGGAATATTGGTGTTCGTCCAGCATGCGACCAGAGCAATACAACCCGAAGAAACGCAATCAAAGGTATGAAAACTCCAAAACTTGTGCTCTACGAGTTGGTCAGCGACATCATTTTTACGAAAAACTTCTTCTCAAGCGCTGGACAATTATTTATTTTCATCCCATTTCGTACAGTTGGCAAATGGTGTGGTTTGGGGGTTGTGTTGCCAACCCTCTGGCGTTGGCGCTCGTTCATTTGTTGCTTTTTATGGTCACGACCGAACTTATAGTGTATATTTTGTTTCGTTCAAATGTGTAAAAGTTACCGTGTAGTGTGCGCCGTGTTTAAGGTTTAATTCGGTTCAAACAAGGGTTGGAAAATGTTCTATTTTATTTCCACATGGCACGCGCACTTTTCCCATATTTATCCGGGCAGGTGCTTCAAGTGTTTTGTGCAGCGGGAAAAGGTATTTCGTATAGTTAATCGTATAGTTTCCTAAAATTTCTTTAAAGAAAATTCATGTATTAAGGCACGCAATTTACGTAAATCATTGGTCCTTTTATCGAATTAAAGACTTTATTGATTTTTCGTAAATCACTTTCGAACTTTGAACTTAAGCTCGCGCTTAACAAGTGTTCGCAAATAATCAGACAATGATCGCGATACGATTCAATTTTGAACCCTTTGTGTCCGTGTCGCTGGCCGTGAAAATCTCCTTCAGATGGAGGCTTTATCGCGATGTACTTTTAACAATCACGCTGGCATATACACGCAGGACAGTGTTTATCATATTGGAGGGAGTCAAAATTAATTGGCAATGATAAAGAGACATAAAAGTGCTGATGGGATATTTGACATAGGCATGAGGTTAAGGCTGACGGATTCGACTGCCAACCAGTAGAACAGCGGGTTATAACCCGGATGCCTGCAGACTGACTCGTTCTTTGATCTCTGTTCCCTGATGAAACTCGGGAAATCTTATCACTGTCCTTTCGAAAACCATACACGCTAAAATGAAATTTTATGAACGACGACAAGTTAACTAGTAAAGTAAACAAAAAAGTATAGTACCTGGCTACCATGTTGGTATTTTGACCTCTGACATATTACAGGAATAATAAGAATCAGCATTGCTCTTAAGCTTTATTATTACTTATGGCATACTTTTATTTAATTTCCTTTGATGGATTTGTATTATGAATTTAATGGTATTTGGCATGAAGTGATTGGTAACATTTATTATTAATTTATATATTTTACGCACTCGCATCGATAAAATATATATGGTTTAGTTTATTGTTAAATTATGCTGGAGAGAGTTTTCTTGGAAGGTTTCTTATCTTTCTTATGTTTGATGGCATAACTACGTTTTCAGTCAACACTGATTTGTTTTGAGATATTTTTGATCATTACTAATTTATTAAATGACCATAAATCAAGGCCTTAATGTTTTCAGTTTATTTAAACGGACATACACACATCAGTGTGTCACAAAGTATGACACGTTTGATGCATTTTACTGAGCTTTAACGTTTACGAAACCGTACGCCAACCAACCTCTTTCGATGAGTTATTATTCGGCCTTGCAAACCGACACGTGAAATGGTAATTATGTTTCGGTTGATTCGGTCAGTTACAGATCGATCGTAATTTAGCTCGCTAGAAGCTCTAGGACCCGCGAGTGCATAAGACGCGGGTATTGCAATAAGGCGCATAATGAATGGCTTCACGTTATTTCAGATCGTTCCGCGTCAGAATTACACCCAATTCCGCCAACTAGATGAAGCGGAACATTCGGACGGCTCGGAACGAAACGAACGTCCGTAAATCAGCTTGTCCTGTGGTAATTAATAATAAATTATAATGTGTAAGCTTTAAAAACAATTATAAAATTATTGTCCAAGACAGGGCCCGGCACTTCTAAGGGACGCCGGCAATGCCGCAGCGAATTGACATTGCGCGCTGGGCAGGACAAGACATGCAACAATGCAGCCCCGGACGAAAGTGCATCGTTTGCCGGGCCAATGGATGGCGGGCTCATTGGAGCGGGATTATCGTGGACAAGCCATGCATCATCGGACGGCCGGCTGGTGGATTGTCTTTCTTCGGGATTCGTCGGGCCGAACTACCAAACAACGTGTGTGTTTCCATAAGGCAATCTCGTCGTTCGCCGACGTTCGAATGGCCTCGTGCAACAACCGCCAGCACATGGTGAATGTTGTTCCACCCGGTTGGCTATCGGAATCGGATTTGGGAGCCGGGGCCCGATTGGTCCGCTTGCGAAAGCCGGCCCGCTGCATTATTATGATTGTTATGTTATCATTTAATTATGCTCGACCAACATTGGCATTATATTACTGTAAATTAATTCCCAATAGACCATTTAAAACGAAAAAGCCCAAACCCCTTTCGGTGGTCGCAATGGTTTTCTGCTCTGCGGGTTCCCTTCGCTTGCGTTCAAGGGACCCTCGGCCCACGGTTCGGCCTGGTGGTGGGGCAAATTGCCCCGGGAAAAGTTTATTGTGATGAAGAAAATTATTCGCCAGGCTCCGAAACCGTCGTGTGTCGTGTGTGCGGCTTGCAGTTCGGTTGCAGTTGGAGTGCAGCGTAATTCATGCAAATCGTTTGAAAATATAGTTCTCATTTTACCGATACTCGATGCAACCCACCCCTCCAGTGCAGTTGGGGGTTGGGAAAGTCGGGTCGTGGATATTGATGAATGGGTGCCGGTGCCTCGACAGCGTGGAACAACAGGAAGCACAAAGCAGTAATCGGTCCGCTAGACTAGACTAGGGGCGCTTGGTAGTTAGTAGGCAAAGTTTATGCCGAAGCGACACCGACCAGCAGCGTATCAGGAAGTCCATTATGTTTCGGCAAACATTGCCTTTTCGGTGGCAGTGAGGGGACCCCGCGGGATTCCTCACCGGTTCCCTCGATAAAGCTATGCGGGTCAGAAAGGGAAGATGTTATGTCTGCAAGAGCATGTGGCATCGAAGTAGAGTCCTCCGGTTTGGTACGTGTTTTCCCAGGCTTGTATGGAGTTTGTTTTTTCTTCCACTAGGAAAATGGTTCTATTCATTAAACATAGGCCCAGCATACATGGCTGTACTAATAAGGCATACCATAGATTGTCCTTTGTTGGATGTGTAACGTTTCGATGTTGGAAATGCCTTGTGTCATAGGGGTTGTAACTCAGGTGGACCGTGAGATTGGAAGTTCACGCAAGAAAGTGTTTCTAAATGACCTTTTTCACTACCAAATACTAGTTGTATCCTAGTTAAAATAATAAATAACTGTTGTTCAATAAAACTTTTTTTTTGAATAATGTTTTTTTAAAGATGAGATTAAAATAAGCATGAACGAAAAGTCTTTCTATTTGTTCGTGATATATTTACAAACAACCATATTATTTGACAAATTAAATGATGAGTGTATAGCGTTTAACCATTTGTAATACATATTCGTAAGCCACGCGAATAGGTTAAACTTTTGTTTTTGCTTAAAATTTCTGAAAGGTCAACAACAAAAGTGTTGTATAAATCTAAGTATAACTTTCGAAACAACTTTTTGCTTATTTCATATGGGTTGCCATGACTTTTGTTAAGTTACAACCATCAGCAACATCATTGATATAAATCGTAAGTTATGGACATGTCGAACTTCCTTTCTTTTTGATTTAATTCAGAAGGAATCGATCTTAACATTTATGTGAAATAATGTCTGATTTTTTATTCAAACGGGAATGCAGGAATCTTCTTTCAAGATTCTATATCCTGTAAGAAAACGAATTTATGAATTCATCCTTTAAAAATGATCGAAATGAACCAATTTAAAAGATGTTCAAACATTGTATTTTCTACCAGAACTGCAGCAGAAAACTGAGAATTAGATTATAGACATTGACACGAAAAATTGAATTTGATGATGGTATAAAAAATAATTAACTATGTTGTTTTGATTGTGTTGTTAAACATTTCATCATTTTCTTTTACGAACCTTCTTCACCAACTCCGTAAAACTCCCTTAGTACCTTCCGAGACCAGAAGCCGTAGGACATGAAAATCTTCGCCCCAGAGTGCTTCCCGCTGGCAACGGTCGTTAATTGGCGCAGAAGGATTATCTAGGATTGTGCGTCCCTTCACTGCTCCGATTAGTGGCTACTCGTACCTTTCAAGTCGGTTGCGCGGAGCCTTTTACATTACCCAGCCACCCCGTTAGCCACCCCGAGCCTCGAGCCACTCCGGGCTGCTAAGCTGCATCATATTAACATTTGTGACGCTTTGGGGATTTCTGCACATTGGAGTGTGTCCATCGAATGGTGAGGTGGTGGCAACGAGGAGGAGGAAGTGTGCAAGCTTCGAGCACATTATCATAATAACATTAGGCATTTCATTATCCCCCGCCAGTTTTGCTGCTGGCCCGATCGCCCCATCCAGAGCTGGACCGACCGAAGGGGAGAAGTTGGTTTCGGCTGATATTCCTAATCCTGACACATGTTTTCTCATGTGTGTGTGTGTGTGTGGGGGGGGGGGGGGGGGGGGATTTAGGGTTTGGGTGATGGAACACATACCACCTTCCCGCGTAAAAAGCGTAATTAATTGATAATTAATAAAATCCGATGGGATACTCGATAATTGTGCGGGCTTTAGGCGAAGGCGATGGAGATATGGTTTTCAATTTAGACGCCCACGGTGGGGCACATTTAAAATCAATTTTGGACACCTGGATCGATTTCAATTCGTGGAGCGTTAGATATTTTTGTTCTAACGATATCACTCCGGAGGTGTTAAAAATGCTTAAGTGGCCAGATTTAAAAGTTAAGTGTGGAAAGCTTTCGATTGCCTTTGGTGAATTTATTAGTCTTGAGAAAATACACGATTTTTACCACATATTGCAAATTTTTTTACCATTTTTTTATGGATTATTCTACTGGCTTTAGTTGTAAGGACCCCCAATTTATGGCGTTTGTTATTCTTTACCCTTACAAATCATTCTCAATAATAAGCCTTTACTCTAGCAACCATAATAATAATATAATTTTCCATATTGGATGTATGATTCCACTTTTTCTACTTATACTGGAGCATGATTTCAACAACATATATAGTAAAACACAATAACATACAATAATTTTTATGTCCTGTAGCAGTTTTTTGAATGTAATTGTTTTGTTTGCTATTTGTATTGTTTGAGCGAAATTTCGATTAAAATGGATATTTTAAATAATTCATGTCAGTAAAATTCTGGTCCAAACGAAAAATTTTAATATGTCAAATTTGTCTTTTCGTGAGCTGCCACCATGAATTATAATTTTGTTTATCCAATTGTATGCTGTTCTTGCAAACAGTAACTGGACGTAATCTTCTTCTTCTTGGCGTAACGACCTTGTTGGTCATGCCTGCCCTGTAAAGGGCTTACGAGACTTTTTACCCTATGTGTACGTGGATAGTCAGTCCTCTCGTACAGGGGAGGGTCCGGTCTCGGTTGGGATTCGAGCCCACGCCGTCGAGGTGGTGAGCCCCGGCGCTCATGGGCCGATTTTCTAACCGGCGCTACCGCCCGGCTGTCGCGGACCCCTCGTCCAGACCGCCCGGCTGTCGCGGAACTGGACGTAATATAAATAACAATTTAATAAAAGAATAAAAGATATTTTAAAATTGCATGTAAAATGCGTTCGAATCAAAAATAAAATTAGTAAATATTTTTAAAAACTTAGAAACATTGAATGAAACAATTAAGAGAATCAAATTTGAAAGAAAAGCCGAAATAAAAATAGTTCACGCGCTTTACAACATAATGTATCCCATCTTTTATACATTCCATTCGATTCCACTTCCACTCCGGCCGCTTGTATCCCCCCGAATGCCAACGATTGCGTGGACGGGCTAAAACTTCGGTTTTAAAAGCAATTATGCTATCAATTTATTGCAATCGCCCAACTTTGGTTAAAGGTTTCAAATTCCTTTTCCCGGAGCAGTGCAACCGGGCCCCCGAAAGTGCAACAATGGTTCGGGCCGCAATATTTTCCCGAAACCGGCCACCGTAAGAATGCTGCCGGCTGCCGTTACCTTCATTTCTAGGCGGAAAAGAATGAATCATTGCACGTGGAATCGGCAACCGGTTTCCCGCCCCGGTGCCGGGTGCCAAGATGTGGAGTCACAAATGAAACTGGACACCAAAATGTTGGCAAGGTGATGAAGAAAAGCGAGAGAGAACAAAACAAGCAGACAAAGGAGACACAAAAAAGAAGATTGTAATAAATTGTTCGGATAACTGTAGCCAACAAAACCATACACCCGGGCCATATGTGACGTAATAAATATTCAATTTTTCCGGTACGGAGATGGAAGAGATGGAATAAAATAGGCACCAAAAAAAGAATAAAAAACCCAGGACGCACAACCAAACAAACGACTCGTACAGTTTAGAGCACTGGGAACGCAGCGATGGGCTCGGGAACAATGAAGAAAACTTTTCCGGCAGGAACAAGTTCGGCCACTGTAACAAGGCCTGGTTTTGCCTCCGTTCCGTCCAGCCAGGGCCGGTGAGGTTGATTTTTGTGCCGGGGTTTTTCCCGGCAGGGAAGAACTCCCACACGCCTGGGAAGGCCACTCCTGGACCCCGGTGCGAATGGTACGGACTGTCTGGCCGGCTTTCGGGGCAGCTGCTCGGGGAATCCGATTTTCCACTCTTAGGCACAGGCAAACCAGTTTGTGTCCAGTTTGTTTTCCAAATTGATGGCGAAAAGTTGGCCAACGTTCATGCCAACGACTCTTCGGTTCCGCCCTGCTCGATGATGCGTTATTTTTCCGGCACCCCTTCCGGGATGGCCGAAAATGCCGAATGGAGAAAAAAGAAGCAGAAAAGGAAAGCTGATGCTCCACGCGGTGGAAAATGGGCAAATAACGGCCCGTTGTGCTCATCCCTTTTGTTTGGCAAAATAACGAGCGCCGAGCGCAGCAACAGACAGGTGGCGGGAAGAGACCCGGCGGTGTGTGTGTGTGTGTGTGGCCCGGCCTGCTGATGCTGTTGGCCGCTTGTTGCCGGGCGCAATATTTTTACCCCTCCCCCTCGCCCCTCCCTCGTAATGGAAATTTTCCCTGAAAAGCAGCGGAAGGAAAAATGCCATTTAAATAAAATTAAACTGAAACTATGGAAACATTTATAGCTAATTGTTGCTCTTCTGGAGGGCAAAATTGATGACTTACCGACGAGCGGCGTTGGCTTAGCAATCTTTTTTCCCATTCTTTTTCACTCTCTCGCTCTCCCACTCTACCCTATTGTTTCTTTTATGGGGTTCGGTTGGAATGACTTTTAATGGAAGGTAGGAAGGCTCGCTTCCAGCGTTCGGTGTTGTTTCGAATGGAGACGCCTGGTGGATAGGGTTATTAGTCGCCCAATTATGTCGGGCTCGAGCGAAGGAAAAACTTCGGCTCAATAGCTTTTCCAACCTAATTATGCACGTACAAATCAGCAGCTGTTTGGGTGAGGGGGTACATTATGGATTCAATTTCGCTTGAAATAAAGCTACAGGAATGATGTGTTCGGTGTTTTTTTGTTTTTTCTTCTCCACGTCAATCCCTTTTCCCGGAGAAGAATTCAAACACAACTAATTAATCTTCATCTCGAGGGGGGTTGGAAGTTTCCCGATCAATGCTTAACGGGCAATGCATTTTTCAGCCACTCGCAGTTATTCAGCCGCTTTCGGTAGTAATTATCTCGTCCACTAATTGGCTCAAAGCTGCGCACGATGAACGCGAACGGGGTGGAATTACGAGAGGGAAAACATTCACTTACTCGAGCGTGCACCAGGCACGCGTGTGCCCTACATCCGATCAGAACTCGTGGAAACAGGCACTTCAACAACCCGTCGAATATGTGCTGATCGTTAATTTTCCAAGCACATGCCATTGAGCGAGGGTATTTTTCGTACGATTTTCCCTAGAAAAACTTCCCACCCACCTTACGAAAGCCGAATCGGAATGCAGAATTGATTTTTCCATAGTTTTTGTTTGCGGTTTGAAGTGATCGTTCGAGGCAGCGTTCGGATTTGTGATGGATGGAAGGTTTCCCAAATCCGACCACTCGAGCCAGCCGGCGCTCGTGAAGCGAGGATGGTTTGCATTTGGCAACGTAAAACCGTAAAAAGCGATGATGTTGCAGCGGTCGAAGTCGAATGCATGCGTTAGCATTCCATGCAATATGGGTATGAATATTTAATCACCATCTTGACGGGTTGAAATATGTTTGGAGATGTAAATTAATAAAGTTTGATCTTGATTTCCATCCGCAGTTCGGGGTTCGCTTCGACCCGACGATATGGGTTACGTTTCGTAGTCGTGCTTCTCGCGGCGGCCCTTTGGATAAAACTGCACGAAGAACTGCCTGGAAGGAGTGCGTTTCCTTGCGGGCAAACCGGGCGCTGAGGGAGTATGAATAAATTTCTGCTTGAAGTCTTATTTTGTACAATCTGCTGTCGAGTGCAGCCGTTGCCGCGTCTTCACTCATGACGTTACATATGACGTACCGCGGCTGACGGTGAGAGTGCTGTAATTAAATGCATGCATTATAATTACCCTCCTCGCAGCTCATCACCCGCAAGTCACCGCCTCATTGAGGGAGGCATCCCTCGGAGACGAGAACTAGACACCCGTCGATCGATGCAGGGCGAAAGTTTTGCGCTGCGCTCGACGTTGCAAAAGATAAGCTTTGATTTAATGATAACCATCAATTTACGATGTGCCGAAGTGGAACGGGGGGATTTGTACATTTGTTTTCACACCGATTATGAAAGCTGCACGGTCGAATTGAGCCATCCGGTGGGAACAGGGTTATTAGAAGGCAGGGTCTGCTGGATGTGGTGAGTGCAAGCTGTGTGATTTATAGATATTAAACAAGGATTCAATTAGTTCTAGGAAGAAGTCATGATTGTTTGAGAGTAAGTACTGATTTTCAATTCCTTGAAACTAAAACCAAATTTCAAACAACATGCTGTTAGAAATATTTTATGCTTTTCAAGAAGGTCGTGCATATATGGGTCTTGTTTTTTATTAGTAAGATTACCCCTACTTTTAGAACATTTTTGCAGTATTTGTAGTTCAGTGTTTGGTAATTTAAGTAGTAGAGGATCTACCTATCAATGAATCAAATCAATCAACAATCGTTGTGAAATACGCAAAGAAGATATGGAAATAGACATGAACGGTCGTATTTAGTGAAAATAGTGATAGAATTGTTAGAAAAACTTGAGGTAAAAATAGAAAACTGCTGAGGGCAATCATAGGACAAAGATGAAAAGATGTATAAAGGATAATAACATGTATAAAAAATAAAATAAATATAAAAATAAAACATTATTATAAAACCGATAGATATTATTCAAACCGCTTTCAACGCCATTTATAAACAGTTTTGTTGTGTTGATTTGCCTTTCCAAATTCCTCAAATATACCAATCAATATTTTTGTTACCAAAAATAAGGTAATTTATTTAATTTAAACAAAAATAGCTACACTATATGTATACATTTAAGTGAACTCCACACGCGACTTGCGTCGACATTCATCCATCCATCATTCTGAAAAGCGGCCCGAGCCTTGGACTTTGATTTGTGTTTCAATTTTTCTTATTCATTATTCAATTTGTAAGCTTTTGTGTATGCGCTTACGAGCATTCCCGCTTTATTTCGAGCTGGGCGCTTTTTATATTTCAGTTTTCGTTTGATGCCCGGACGAGCCTGAATAACGCACCGCCGTGTTCACCAGAAAAGTGGTTCGTACACGATCCATTAGGCCGCATTTGGGCCGCTTTGCGGTACAGCTCTTCGCGTGCAAGCTTCACTTTTCCACCGAAGCTGATCCGCGAAATTCGTACTCGTGTCGGGCGGCGGGGAGCAATATAAAATCCCACCCTTCGCGCACACAACGGAATATCCTTAGAATATGTGCGTACTCATCTTGCGTGGGGGCTTGCGACTCCACTTTATGCATGAAATGATGTGTACGCGCTGTACACATGAGCGGCCGCACGACTCGCACGAACGTTGGTGCGTCCTTTCCCATCTAGCAAAGGTTACATCCCCGGCAGGCCTTGTCACCGTCCGCACCCGTGTGTGTGTGTGTGTGTGATTGTGTTAGCACCGGGCCACCCAGAATAACGCTTCATAAATCTTGGTCCTTTGGGTCCCGCCGAAATGGGACATCTCATTCGTCGAGGCGAGTTGGGATGCGAGAAAGAAGCCGAAAAACACGGAGAAAACCAACGGCGGATGCTGGAGAGCAAAATCAACCAATCCTTTGGTCCCTTTACCGGGTGCTGGTTTCGTGTAGGGCGAGCTATCGCTAACAATGATGGAACGAAACTTCGGTTTTGCGAAAAAAGGGAGCCTGATTCACAGGAAAACAGGGCCCACCGGTTCGCGCTGCGCTTTTCGTTGGACAATCCTGTTTACATATTAACATCAAGCGAATAACATTTATTCTCAAAATCCCTTCGCCTCATATGGGGCGTCCCTGTTAGCCACCAGCCACGCATTTGCAGGGCTTTCTCCCACATGCAAATGTACAGTGGCTCCTTCCGGTGGCCCGATGGTGCGCCCCGTGCGTCCCGATGAGCGGATCAAAAAAGGGTGGCTCTGTTCGTCAGGAAACACGTCCGCTGGGGGTTGTTTCCGGGTTTTCCCAGGATCTAGCCAGGGTGAGGGTGCCGCTTCAACGTGGCTTTCAACGTGGTCTGGCCGATCGGTACGGTGTGGAGGAATGCTTTGAAATGAATTATGCCACCTGAACTGCTGCCACTTTGAGCGATGGATTGTTTTGGCTCGGGTCTCGGGATCATCGTAATGCGACGAGCTTACGCATCGAATGTAATGCTGCTAGATGCGAACAAAATGGTAAATGGAAGGTAAGTTTACATTGGATGGAGAAAAACCATGCAAAACAAAATGGTACGCGCGGCAGAGGCGGATCTACCTATCAGCAGAAGGAGGATGGGTGGGGTGGTGCTGAGCATAAGGGGGCCCCTTTTAAATCTGGTTACTGTATGATATCAAATATATTTTTTCTAGTAAAATTGTCGGTATATGTTGATATTGCTTTACTATTTTTAATTTTTACCTTTAAATCCTTGTTGGAATATGATATCTTTTGCCTTATTTCGGTCTGTTGCAACTCCTGTGATTCACTTGTGTATTGTTACTCATGTAATTTTTTTTCCCAATCGCTGTCCAAACTAATTAAAGGATTTAACAATTGGAGGGTGGTTTCCAATGTATTGTGCAACCATTAAAAATCAAAATATTACATGGTAGCTAATTGAATTTTTTTTAAAGAAAAATCCTCTTTCACCAATTTAATAGATAGATATTTATCAAAAGAAGTAGAACCGAACGAAATGAAAACGAGAAGAGTATTAAAAAGAGTAGTTTCCAATAGCAAGTTATCATGTAGTCGCGGTGCAGGATTCGGAAGCCATAATAAACAGCAAAGTTCGGATTGCAGGGAATTTTTTAACTTATACACATTGCCTTATTGAATATTATGAATTCTTAAAAATACATATGCAACAAAATACAAACAGTGGAACTGTCAATTACTTCTATCGTCATATTGCTGATAAAGTATAGAAATAATTGAAAATCGAAATTGAACCGAAATTCGATAGGAAATTAAACAAACATAGCGGGTTCAAATTAATGATTTTTTTTAAATACTTCTCTTGCTATATCACAAGTACTCATGCTGAAGAATTTACATACTGCTTTTAGAATTTATTTCAATTGATTAACGTAAAAAAACATATGGCAATACTGCTAAAATGTATAATGGATTACATGCTCTCAGTAGTATGGACACATTTAGTGTAATGAAAATGTCTGGAGGCCGACGGATAATATGGAAATTGATTTATTTGAATGGCAAGTAAAGAAGTTCGAAATCCTTTTCAAATCGAAATGGAAAATAACAGGTATATTTCAAATCGTGTACAAAGACGAATAACCGGTTATGTAATGTTATGAAATATGAAAGAAAAAAAGGAGTTCCAATAAACCTGTGGCAACAAAGTGATCGAGATTTATTAACAGAACACTTCCTCCAAAAATACACCGTAAACATACAGGCCATTGTAACGCTACGACGAGGAAAAAACTCCCCGGTGATAACTCGGCCGAATGGAATGGCGAATATTTTCCCGGGCGGATGTAAAAAATCACACCATCTTAGGAAATGGCATGTAATGAAACAATCCACCGGTCACGCTTTCGCCCTCGGTACGCAATATTGCACATAAGGATTCATTTCTCTTACCTCATGTTTCCCGACCACGATCCCGATTCCCTCTCTTTCACGACTGTGACAGTGTTTTTTGTTCAGCGCTCTTGTCACAACGACCGAACATTGCCCCCGAAAGCCGGTCTGCACGGCCAGGAAAGCTGCGTGTCGCTCGCCCGACCACCTCACTTTGACCATGAAAGAGACCGCCGGCCGCCTTCAAGAAGGCCATAAATTGTTTATGTCGTTGTGTAAAGATTTATACTCTGGAAAATGATTTACGTCCCGGTGCGGGTGTAGTGTGTAAAAACAGGGAAAAGGTCGTGTGCGACACACCAAGGTGAAAGAAAAAGAAAACCAACTCGACGCCCTCATCCTCCCCCAGCGGATCCCTTGGGGGTAGTCGGCGAAAAACGTCGGACGACGCTCGCGAAACAGTTGATTTGGGATTGCATTCGATTAAGGCTTTCGCCAGTAATGGTGATTTTTATGTTTTGCTTCATAGCCGCAAACCTAAGGGTGGTTGGTGCGGCTTGTAGGGCTTGTAAACTGGGGCGGGAAATGTACAGGGTTCCGTCCTTTTATTTTACAATCGTAAGTCCACGTTACGGCAGGTCGGCTTCCTGTAGTGTGGGTGAGTTTGATGGCAGGTCAACTTTAAGAATGTCTCCCAATCGACTGGATAATGGTTGAAAGTCCTCTGGGTAGCATAAGAAGACTTGTCAAAAATGGGTACCATAATTTTTCCCTTAAACATTTCCATTGGAAAACCCTCAAAGCGAACGTTAAATAATAAATTCGAATGCAAATCAACCAAAGTACAATAATAGAATTGAACACGCGTTCTAAACTGTTAGCCACAGTAGCAAAGTATTAAAAATAAAAACTACATACTCGAACATACCAACTGCAAACCACCGAAACCGAATGTATCATGATATTATGGCATGTAATGCGTGATGTTTGTTGGGAATGCAAAAAAAAAGTACCCCGACCGACCGGGCCAGTGAACGGCCCCCAAATTGTCGGTTGGAGCTAAAACATTTGCACTACTTTGCCATAAGCTGAGATGCGAATGCGGTTGATCTGCATGGTTGTGGACAGCCCGTTTTTCCACGCAAAGTCCTTGCCCACCCCCAACATGGAAACGGCTTGCGGTCGGTGGTTCGTAATCACACAAAGCGTCAGGCGCGTAGGACGGGAGGCTCGGGATGTTGCTTACAATGTTAACAAATAATTCGATGCAAGCTGTTAGACCGGATGATAGTTTTGCTAACGGAGCGAGTGCATCAGTTGCAGCTGCCGATCGGTCGATGATACGTACGGTTTCGGTTAACCGCATCAGATACACGCGTTGCGTTGCGCTCGTCTGCAGCTTTGGAGCCCCCAAACAAACCGAAATGAATTTATTTGAGGTTTTGGCGCGTGTACCAGGGGCCTTTTTTCATAGATTTTCGATTTTTTGCCCACTTTCTACAATGTATGATTGTACTTTGAAAGGGGAGTTAGGGTTTGAATGAAAGCATCACAAGCCAAATAATAAATATAATCTTTTCTACCGACAACTCGGCATTTTGCAATGTTTATTTCATGTTAATCACTATGCTCGTTAGAGATTGACTATGACTGTGGTAGTACAAAATTTAAAAAATTATATTAAAAACATAACAAAAATAAACAGGGTTTCTTACAGATTTTGTTGATTCCGAATATGCTTAGTTATATTTTGAATTGAAGTTTACTTTAAGCCTTCATAATTTAGTATATACTTATACTACAATATTCCTTTTAACACGTTAACCGTTTAACTGAAGGCGAAAAAGCGAGTCTTTGTCATCGAAATCATGTTATTGTACCTTTTCAATGTTTTGTTATTCACATTCATATTAAATTGGGTATAGTTATTATAGTTAAGATGCCATTTGCGATTTAAATTTGTTTTCTATGAGAATAGTTGTGAAAGTTAAATGCAGGGGAAAATGGGAGAAAACCCCTCTGCCAATGAAAAATGACAATGCCAAGCATATGAGGTACATAAAATACTTTAGAAGCCATTAATATAAAGTAAATCTTTAAACTGTAATCCCCGAGCTAACATCGAATTTGGTTTTATGTAATGATATTTTCTTAATAAATCATATTTCATCCACATAAACAGAAAAGAACGAGCTATGTACATTGATATGTTGTTTGCTGATTAGAACTGTGATTTAATGATAATATTGTAATGGTATTTTCTTGATAAATCATATTTTACCCGCATTTACTTACGAATTCCTACATTTCCTCATATATTCTGGGAATCCAAGAGGGTTCCACTTCCGGTGAAACGTTCTTAGTTGACAAAATGAGCAAATTTGGCACTGCGAACAACGCCAACGTTACATTTTGATTAATTTTTATTGTTGCCGTTTCCCCCCGAAAGGGGCCATTCCAACAAATGCTCGATACAGTGCTCGAAGCGCACCCCCTCTGCTGTTTCCCACTCGCTTTCCCACCAAAACTCGCAAGCGTTCCATAATTTATTAATTGATTAATTGAATCGATTCAATCGAACGTAAATTTTAGTCCACGAAAGCCCATAAATTCAATAATTATGATTGTTTGTTGCTGTGTGCGTCGCGTCCAGGGTGCCGGGTTGCAATTGTGAGTGCAATTGCACGGAAATAATTGCATCGGAAAAATATCCCACACATCCGCACCACCCGTGGGCGGTGGGTAAAGGTCAACAAACGAAACGAAGGGTTGCTTCCAGCTTTCTGCTTCGGATTTTTTTTTCATTCACCTTTCCGTTCCCGGGTCCGGCGTTATTTCATAATGAATCAACACGACGAAGGGGAAGGATAGCTGGCCGAGGGGCGGAAGGGGTTGGTGGGTAAAAAATGGAGCCAAATTGGAAATATGCGAGTGCAGCAGGTCGGTGCCAGGTGAAGGTGGCATGCCTTAAAGGACCGATGTAACTCTCCTGCGGCACGACTGTGGCCAAGCGGTGGAAAACCTCCTTTCCCCGACGGTTGGCGCTGGGAAGTGGACCGTGAGTTGCACCGGGGGACACCGGTTGAGGTTGTATCCATAATTTTTCAAAGGCGGTACACACCTGATGGAAATGAAATTCACGTGTTGGCAAGATATTCATCAGTGTAACTCGCACGCTGCTTTTCCCGGAACTAATGGCTCGTGGAACTATTTATGTGAGTGTGTGTGTAAGTGTGTCAGGCGCGCGGGAAAACTTTCAGCAAGAATTCCGAAAGTGACCGTTTATGGCAGCTAAGCCGGGTGGCGGGACTAGAATTTATATCTTTCAAGCATGATACGACCACCGCTCGGTTGCTCTCGCTTTCGCCCGGTGGAAAACAAGGCGGACCACCCCGGCGCAAGCAACAATTGAGCAACTTTCTTAGCCCATAAATAAATAGACAGGGCAATTTGCGTGCGCTTTCGAGTGTACGAATGTTTATGTGTGTGTGTGTGAATGAGGCCGCCGACGCCACCAACAATGACGACGACGACGACGACCCATGGAGCGGACGCATGACAAGATCGGCTAGAACATGCAACGCCTCCGGGCGTTGATCGTGAGCGGGGGGGTGGATGGGTTGGGTGTGTGCTGGCGGCATAAATCATAATTCCAAAAGTGCAATAATTTCTCCACGCTTGGATGATGGCTTTTCCGCTGGGCGCACGTTTTTTTTATCTCGCCCGCGCTTGTATTGGCATGGGTGGAGAACATGAAAAACATCGGAGGGTGGCTTAGATTGGAGTCTTCTTTTTCCTTGTCGTGCCACCGTTGCCCCGTTTTGTAATCCACTTCCTGGACCTGATGGGGGGTTCTGGCGGGCGGACGGACGGACGGTGGCGAGTGAACCAGACACAAATGTTCGGCAAGAATGTGTAACGATAGCGCAAATAATTTTCTTTACTACCGCTTCACACGAAACAATTCCAAAGGATAGGCCAGTTTTTCGCCGGGCGCTCGGCTTGTACCATGCATTTTTTTCTGCTTTGCTTCCGCTCTGGCATGTAATAGTTGGCCAATTCTTTTCGGACGAAATGTGATGAATGGGAAAACTAATGCTTTGTAAGGAGATAAGTGCCCCATGGTGTGAATGTTTCTTTGTGGCTTCCCTTCACTCACCGTTTCCACACTCCATTTTCGGTGTGTTTTATTCTCTCCCGACTTTTAATTGATTTTTTACGTAGTGGGTTGTGTTTTAGGACTAGTTGCATGTTTTTTTTTTGTTAGAGGAAAGATGAAAAGATTAGCATTGCATTATGGTTATTAAAGTGTATTAATTTATGCCATGCAATTTATACCTTGTAAAGTTTAAAGGACAAACTTTCTTTAAAGTGAATCCACCAAAATTTGGCTGCTTTTCTCGCGATTTTGACGGGCCCCTTTTAACTAATTATTTATTAACACGTTAACTGCCATGGCTATCATTTTTGATAGCCAGCTGTCATTAGTTCTAAATATTTTTTGTTCCCTAAGTAAATGAAAATGCAACATAAAAAATATAGCAATATTTAAAAAACATTCTTTGCGAAGCTAAGTCTTTGCTTAGCCTTAGAAAACCGTCGGTTTTATACATTGTGTAAACAAATTTAATACTAAAAGAGTGTACAAAAAAAGTGTGCTAAAAACGCTTGGCAGTCAACGTGTTAACTGTATCAAGAAATGCGTTTAGAATTGCTGGGAATAATAAACTAATATAGTTTGCTAATCTTTAGCATCGGTATCGATTGTTTTCAGTGTAAATATTCAATGAAAAATTGGTTTGTCTGTTGATTTAGTGTTGGAAAAAATATGTTTATATTTTATTTCATACGACGCGTAGCAGAAATTTTTTTTTTTTAATTTTTTGTAGAGCTTCCACAAGATCTAGAATATTCTGTTATTCAACTGAATAAAGCCGGGTTCCACAATTTATAGAACTTACTTTTTACTAATCTTGCATGATGCGCGCAACCACATGATTGTCGCGTAAATTGCACTTGTCACGATCAAGCGTTTATTGAATTCTCTGGTCACATTCGTACATTCGCATTAAATAAAAACCTTCGTACGGTTGCATGTCCCATTGCACGGTTTCCACCCGAGCTGCCTCGCGCGATGGGGGTGGGGATCCTTTTGTCGTGCACTTTTTTCTTACTTCGTCAACACATCCGCAATCTCACTATGAAATAGCAATAAACGTGTAGTACATGCTCCTTTTGCGTCGTGCAGCCGGGGCGTCGCAATCGAAACAATTCGTCGAATGCATCGTCACGAGAGCAGCACGGCACGGAACCGGATTTATTTTGCCCCTCCTTCCCGTTCCCTTTCCGTCGACCCCACCCCCAGTTTTGACTTGCCTGTACCACCGGAAGCATCAGTCAGCTAGCCAGCCAGCCGGCGTGTGCACGAAGACATTAAAAATTGCTTTCGGAATGCTTTCGGGTGGGTGTATATTATGATTAATAACTGCAACTCTTTTGTGCCCCCGGGGCTGGTCCACCGATTCCGTGTCCGTTATCCAGGGGGGAGGGCAAGGCACGGGCGGAAGATGGCACTTCCGCTCACACGGTGAAGCTGATGGCCAATCACGGGGCGAAAGTGTATCACGATGTGATGTGATGTATCGTTGCTGTTTTGATTTATGATGCAAAAATAGTTCTTTTTGCAACCGTGGCGTCGGGTTTGGTGCATGAGTTGGGCAGGAGTGAGCCGTGTTTTTTGTCCGGGAGGGACGGGGGGGGGGGGGGGGGGGGGGGGAAAGACCACCGACACCGGAATATGATGTGCTCAGTCGCAGGCGCTCATCCCGATATGCATCGCAGCTTAGAAAAGGGTGGTCGCTTCTGCCGGTTCGCTGTTGGTGTTGGCAAGTGTTTAGTGAAATTCGGCGCACGGATGCGCTAGGGCCAGCTGGGGCGCCCCCGGAAAACGGGGCGATGGCCGAGCATTTGTGGCATCGCTATAAAGCTTTTTGTCAGCGGTAGATTAACGACAGTAGCTGTCGTGCTAGAGTTGGCGGTATGTTTTGGAGCAGTGTAATAGATGGACGCCTTGCCGGCGACGATCCGCACCGAAACGTCATCAGGACCGCTGTCGACGGACGCCGGGAACATCGGCGGAGCATCACAAATGTTCCTGTGGCCGTGTACGTATGGGAGAATGTGTGGTCTAGGATCCGCTTTTTTCCACTTCACCAAACCGCATCAAACGGTGGTGCGGAAATGAGATTTTGATTATTCTTCCCCCCGAGGGAAAACTGGACGCGTGGGTTTACTTTCGGAGCGGCCGCGGCACAAATTGATGTTTATGACTGCAAATTATGTAATATGTCGGATGTAGTTTGCGTTTTTAAGCAATAGCCTGTCCATCACACCGAAAACGGCGTGGAGGTTCGTCGTGCTTTAGAATGGGTAGATAGTTACCGTACCTTTGAGAAATAAATGAAAACAGCTTCAACAACTGACCATGTCAGCACGACGTGCTCAAAGAAGAAGAAACTTCAACAGCTATAGGTATGAATTATTATTACCATTTGTGATGAACATCTCTCGTTGATTGAACTATGGTTATTTGTGTTCTTTATTACTATTTGTAAGACCAGCATGTATTTTATGAGGATTTTTCATCGCTTTATTGTACAAAACAAAACATACTGCTTTACAACACATTTTTGTGCTCACATGTTTGTTTCGATATAAAAACAATTTTTGAGATTCAATTACATCCACATGGATTTCCATTATATTCTCTCGGTTGTAAGTAATAACTTTTATGTTGCAATTTAATTTTTATACTACACGATTGATTATGATACATTTTTTAAAAGCGATCTTTGTGTTATGATTGCTCTGGATTTATTTTACTAGACGTTCATCTCACTGTTATAACTCTAAAACTAAAACTAATTAACAGTTCGTTTTCGTATTTTAGCGTGCATGAACTCCCCGTGTACAACAACCCTCTGATAAACTATTCATTGTTTAGGAAAAAGTTTTTCAATTAGTTTTGCATTAATTCTATATCCATTGATATAGCATCTAAAAGTATCAACCCGTGTATAACGTTCCCCTTTATCGGGTGTTCGTCATTTTTGAACTTAAAGGGGGTCTTCACATTAGTCGAATTACATATGTGATGGATGAAATAAATAGTCTCTTGAATCAACTCCAATGATAGCGGGTTGGAATTAATTGTAAACCAATTTGAAAGATATATTATTGATCTAGTTTTATATTTTACTTCATTTTTCATTAACGTAGAATGAGCAAAACCGAAACAAAGTAAAGATTAATAAAAGTGATTGTTATGAGAATTGATAATCATCGGAATAATGTGTTTAACAACAGTGTAGCTTTAAAAAGACAGGTAATACTCTGATTGATAACTGTTTGGATTAGAGGCATGTCAATGTTGGACCTTAGTGACCTTGGACCACTTGGTTGCAACTCATTTCAAGCACTTTAAAGGCAGACTAGGTTTTTTTTACCAGTCATCCTTTTTTTGCCTAAATCGAATTTATAGCATGTGGTAGTTTGCCGACGCATCCAGCCACCGTGGGAACGTGAAGCGAATCCACGCGCCCGAACATATGCTCGATGTCATTAGCAATCTGTCGCTGGTGATGCACATTAAATAATGTTGTCAATGCGAATCAAATACGAGATTCATTTGCATCGCTGAGCCACCGGATGATTATCAATTGGGACAGTTTGCTGCGAGGATTAGTATCAGTCATTAGTGAAAGTCATTAAATCAACAGCACCATCGCCCGGGCGTACGGATAGGTCATTGGGCCGCTCCGTGTGCCGAAGATGTACGTCTCGTGCTGAAAAGTGTCACTTTAATTAATAACCAGATTAAAACGCCGTGTTTGACGAACGCGTTAGGATGATTTATGATGACCGAAAGCTCCGCCGAGCGGCCGCTCTGGCGTTTTGGAACGTTCCGAGAGATTATAATGTTAAATGAACCATAGGCACATGGGTGAGGTTCAAGTAAGCACCGATGTGTGGCAATACCGAAATGGATTTGAAAACAAACAAAGTGGAAAAAAAAGTTTCCCCAATCCGTTCCATTTGTTTACGACCGTGAAACACTCATAAGCTCATCGTGTAGCAAATCTCTGTCCAACCGTTCATTCCGTTCGCAATTTTTTCTTCTTATTGGCAAGATAAACTGCTGTTCTTGCGACTAATGAAACAAAAGGATACTGCCAGCGGACGGATCAAGGCCGGAACTGCAAAACCAGAAGCGTAAGATGCTCAAAAAATAATTATTTCTGACCACAAATCTTCCCGACGCTTTTTGTAGCCCTTTGATTGAATAAACTTGGCCCGAAATATGGTCCAACAAAGTTTTCCAATCAATATTTACCGCTGGTATAAGCGTTTTCTCCCTCTCCCACCCCCCACCCCACGGGTTTTCCTCCTCCCTGATGGGCACCGGGTTTGGGTCGAGTTATATTTGGAATCCCGTTGTATCCCGTTTCTAATGGGAGAGAGTGTGCGAGAGGGAAAAAAAGCAACGAAACGAAATGAATGAAAGCGTTCGCAACCATCCGACAGACCCAATGATTAAAACATTGGCGACGGTTCGCGGGGCAGTGGGCGGAGGTCCGCGTGCGGTTCTAAGTGTAAAAAATGACTTCCCCAACTTTTGGCAAGCGGAAAAGTTGTATTGTTATGAATTGCTTTTAAGATTCTTTACGGGGTCAGAGAGAAATCGGCTAGAACGAAAAGTTGGTGCGATATTAATAGTTCGCCCCCTGCGTGGTGGTGGATGCGGGAGAAGAGAAGCGCGGTGGAAATCGTTCGAACCGTTGATGCAGAGAAGCGAAATTGTTAGTTATTTATCTCAGTTTTCACTCGATATCTATTGCATTGTCAAGCAGGATGGAGAGTAAAAATATTGAGGCCAGCAATAGGCAGTCATTGAAACGTGCCATCAAAGTTTGAGAATATTTCCGGCACCGTGGCGAGAGAGAAGACAATCAGATTTGATATATTTTTAACTTCTGAAGTTTCTGGTTTCCATTTCATCAAATTGCAATTTCATCAAATCCATCATAAAAAATAGTTTGATTGAAAAGTTTGGTTTTCGTTGAGATATAATACTATCAATGGATGAGTTTTGCATCTTTTCACAATAAACAAGACGGGCGTTAACGAGAACGTAGGAAAAAGTAAAAAATAATTCACATGTAAAAAAAAAGAAAAAATGAAGGAGCATTAACAAATCTATGTCTGACACGAATAATAGCGTCACCCATTTATAGGTAACGTAGTACAGAACGTGTTAAAGATGATAATTTATTTCAGCTGACAACTAAACGGTATAGAGATCTCGTCATCTTCATTATAAAAGCTCACTATGAACTGGAAAACCAACATTTGCTACCCAAATTCGAATAAGTATGTCGAGAAAAAGAGGGTTGTTTAATGAATAAAGTGGATGCCTTAGCAGTTTTGAGCGTGACTCTTGTTGAAGGAAATGTTAGAGCCCGTCACTCGCGGCAAACATGCATCTACTGGAAGGTCGTTGTTAACAAAAAAAAAAAAAAAACAAAGTCCCTTCCTTCCCGAGTGCTCTTGAGGGACTGTGTGCTGTGCAGCTGTTTTTTTGGTTCAACCTTTTCCCCGTTGTTGATATTCGCGTACTTCAGGTTTTTACCAAACCAAGGTAAAACTCAGGTTCATTTACGGCATCCGTAGCGAAAGCCCGGCCCTTGGTTCGCTGCCTAGCCATGCACATTTCCTTCGGGTAGGAACGAAAAATCCCTCCGTGGTTGAACCACATCTATGTACTTGCCCATCGCACAAGGGACCGGGAGTTCGCGCATTTTTCTCGCAACGGATCCCTTTTTCCCAATTTAAAATGTTTAGTTCAGAAGACATGAATGCGAATAATTTCAATTGCACACTTGACGTCGGTGCACATTTCCCGCAACGTTTCACCGAATTAATGGGAGCTGGAGTTGGGGTGCGGGAGCAAAATGAAATGCATCCCGATAATGGCGTGGGTATTTGGGGGTTTTGGGGGGTGGGTGGCGTAAAAGGTGGAAATGAAAGAAAGAAAGGACCGCTGAGTAAATGTGGTCCGTTGGAGATTCGTTGCATTTTAAAGCATCATGGAGTGATGACTCCGTACAGTTTTCTCTACGGAAACAAGCAGGGATACATTATTTAGGCTCTTCGCCATACATTCGGCAGTTCATTGTTTGATTTACCAGCCAACGGTTTGCGCGCTTTCTAAACATTTACACTGACTTTGAGCGTGGATGAAACCGTTATGAAAAGTCCTTTGAGGCATCCTGGTGACTACAAAGTTAGTCAGAGTCTCCGAGCCTACCTTCGTTTGACAGGTGGCGAGTGTGTGTGTGTGTGTGTGTGTGTAAACGGTGGCATTAATGGAAATTCTCTTTGATCAGCGCTCGCTGATGGCGTTTGTGGATCGAAATTAACATTCCAACGCGTCGGCATAAAGGCCTGCCACTGATAGGCGCAACGCGCGGCCAGGTTGCTGCGAGCGATGCAATGATATTAATCATTGAGACGGAAATAAAGCCAAGGCGGATAGGTGGGCTTTTCTCTGCCGGGCCTCGGATGCGGGGCGGGGGCGGGGCGGGAGGCAAAACATAATTAATCATCCCGGGTAGAAATTGAGGCGCGCAGAAATTACCGGCGGCCACGAATTCCCGCCGTGCGAGCGCGCCCAGGCCGAGCGGCGACCGTTCCGGGCAGGGCGGCACCCATTCGGATGTTTATCAAAACCGGGAGAATTTACATATAAATACACGAAATGTTTGGGGCCCCAGCAGTTGTCCATCACAAAAGCGGGAATGGAATCCATGTTTTATGATGTTTCATTGATTATCTTCGCCCGAGAAGCGTCCAGGGCCCTGGCCCGGGCTGGAATGCACCAACGCTTGGCGCGCTAATAAATACGAAGATGGGCCGGGGGTACTCATGAATATGTAACCGGAATGGGGGAGCGATCCCTAGCCTCCCGAACCCGGCCGCACCAGAGCGAAATGAAAGGATGAATGGTCGCTATATTATCGCCCAAGACGGCGCAATGGCGAATCGGCGGATGACATGCAGCGTTGTGGGCTCGTGGCGGGAGGTATGTTTTATTGCTTCATAGCTCAACGAGTGCATCATAATTGGCTCTAATGCATCCTGCAAGTCGGCGCGCGCACTGGGTGGTGATGCTAAATCACTGCCAGATCAGCAGATAGCAACAATGGATGCAGACTCCTATTTGCATCATGCATCATGTGATAAAAAATAATTTTCAGCCATTCAAACAAACGGTCCAGCACGAGCTAGGCTTGCAGGAACAGCTATATTGGGTAGAGTAGTACGACGAGTTACGGTAAATCAGAGCTTTTTGTTTTTGAAGTTAAAAATGGGTCTTTTATTAAACAAGGGTTTCAGTAGATTCGGCGTTTATATGACTTTCTATGGCTAACAAGTATGATTTGCATGATAAGTTATGGTGATGAGAATAACAACTCCCTTTAGAGATTTGAATCAGACTGGCTATCACGATGATTAGAATCTTTTACTAACTCTCTACTCTTTAGGTTGGTTACTTGTGATTTAAACCGCGAGAAATGAGTTATAAGTCAATATGAATCCCCAAATAGTGATTCGAATCCAAAGTAGGGATATGAATCTCAAGAGTAGGTTAGTAGCAGGTTGGTAAACCACTTAGATTTGAGTCCTTAACAAGGAATCGAATCCTAAACAAGGATTGGATTCCCATCCAGATGCAAACATTATTAATATACTTTCTTTCCAGTTTATTCTACTCTTATCTTATCCCTGTTTGAGATTCAAATCCCTATATGAGATTCGAACCCCTATTTGAGTTTCAAATCTCTGAGTATGATTCGATTCCTTGTTCGGATTCAAATTCCTGTAGCGACTACTAACTGATTTACCCTCTCTTGAGATTCGAATTTTCTCTTCAGATTCAAATCCTTCCTAGGGATTTTGTGGCGACGAGCTACTCTTTAAATCACACATTCACTCTTTTGGGATTCAAATTTTTATAAGGGATACAAAAAAATAGTTGCATTAACTTCAAAGCCCGTGTGAGCTTTAATAAATCAAACAAATAATAAGATTCACTCATTCTCTCATAACACAGTTATGCATGAGATTAACTAATTTTTCACATTTTTGCAATAAATAGTCTTAAAACATTAATAAAAAGCACTAAATTTATTTTCTGTCTTTCTAGGGTTAAAATCTACTACCACCTCAAGTTTGAGATGTGACGTAGTCAATTTAGCTTGGGCGGTCATCTCGCCAAAATTAATAAACACATTGTGTAACAAATGGATAACACTTGTTCTTTAAGCATGTTATATTTCATTGTTTTTTGAAGGATCATGTTTTTAACTCATTTATGGTACTTTTATTTAACTTATCCCCATGACTTTCCAGACTTTTTTGTTATGTTAATTATTCATAACCCTCATCAAAGTAGGCTAGTGTTCAACATGTTTCCATGTTTATTATTTTTAATTCATACTCATTTGTGCAGAACATAAACTCATTTAGATGTAGATCATTTGGTAATTGCATTTCTTTCATGACTTCCCTAGAGGTTAATATATATTTTTTAACTACTTTTTTAAAGTTTTACATAATAAATAAAGTTAAAGCGAGCTCAAAGATAAACATATCGACAGTGTTTGTGTACAACATTGAAAACACACTTTACCTTGAGTGGACCTTTTCCAAGCACCGTCCGATACAAGGTTTTCTCCGCGTGGAATCTGCTCGGGACTGAATAAATAATATCTTAGTTACCACTTTCCAAGGACACCTAAAATCCACATGGATTAGCCTGGACAGGAAGGGGGGGGGAAGTCGAGGGAGGCATCAAATAAATATCTTCACAAAGAAAGCGAGCGAAACGAGAGGAAGATGAAAAAAAAACGAAAAACAACTCACACTTAAGGGCAGTTGAATAATTGAAGTTCAACAAATTAAAGCCAGCGCAGATTAGCATTCATTATATTTCCATAATATAACAACTATTATGAGCTCATAAAAATTTCTCGCACAACCCGGGATTTTCGGAGGCGGGGGATCTCGAGCCGGCACGCTGAGCCCGTAATCCGCTGTGGCCTGACCGGAAAAAGCATCGAAGACGCAGCGAAGATGCCCTGGCCCTCGTGGTTGCTTCGGTGCTGCGCCCGGGGTTCGGTGTGTTAAGTTTGTTTTGGCGAAAATCTAGTCGAGATTTCGAGGACGGCTTCCCCTCCGGGCGGGCAAGTCGGCGGCAGCGGGGGCAACCGGCGGGGGGATGACGATTTCGAGGGCGACGCGGATTATTTCATTATTATTAGCAGCGCCGGGACTTGTACAAGTGCTTAGCGCGAGTTCTTCGAGCCGGCACTTTCGGAGACCCCTTTCCGAGGTTCGGTCGGTCGGTTAAATTTCGCTTTTCCAGTCCCTCGGTGGGGCGTTTTCCCGGACCACGGCAGGTCGCCGTGATTTCGTTCGTGTCGCTTCTGCGGTTTGCCGGTGCAGGCAGCAATGGCTATGTCGTGGTTTTCCTTCCGATGGTGAGCGTTTCGTGTGTTTTTTCCTTGCTTTGTAGGGAAAGTTCAAGGAGCAAAGAGGCATTGGACGTCGGTACACTCAAGATACAGGGAGGGCTTAAGGGAGTTTTTTTTCTAATTAAATCAAGATTGATTCACGTTTTAAGCAGAACGAGAAAAATGAATCACTTCTTGCTGGAAGTTTTATGAAACGAAAACGGTGGCTTTTTGCAGTACAGGGCAAGGTACCCTCGGGAGGCAAGGGTGGGCGGATCTGAAGAAATCCTTCCCAGCCTCCTATCAATCTGGCTACGAGACACAAACCGGCTTGCGTTTTTTTTTTGTGCGTTCGCCCTTTATCCACGACGGCGTAGTTGATGCTTTCCGTCGTGAGGTAAACGATGCGTAAAATAAACACCCCCCTTCTTTCCCCCTTCCCTAGTCCCATACTTAGGAGCTTCTTGTGCAAACTTGGAACCCAACCTCCCCCTAATGGAGGGTAGATATTGTAGCCGCTTAATTATAGCGATCCATAAATCGCTCAAACCGAGACAGTTACACGATTGAAAGTTTCCGCTCTCTTTTCGGGAGCGGTCCATTCCCTGCGCCCGAGTCCTCCCCCTTTGGGGCCGGGTTTTTCTTTGCCTTTGGCTCTTCCACCCCACACACGCCCCCGGTGGGTGGATGAGTTCTGATTCTGTCAACTCCAATACGCTTCCTTACGGGCGCCCACCCACACTTTATTACGTAACGTGCCGGCGACGACGGTGTGGTCAAGTGTGAGAACCGGGAATGGCCGCTCCGGCCGAAAGCGCCGGAACATGTAGCACAGCAATGAGCGGTAAAAAAGAGGGGCAAATGAAAGGAAGCACTGTGACAGTGATATGAGGTACAGTGAGGAGAAAAAATATTATTCCAACACCGGCAACATTATTGCGGTGACAAAAAGTGGCGGAATTTTAGAATCGATCGTAATATTTTACCGCTTTCGTGCATGTAAGGCATGGTGCAAGATTTATGTTTGTTCTGCCAGTGCGTATCGGATTCCGGATTGCAGCCCGTTCTACCCTGTGGAGCGCTTGAGGGCGTAGGCTAAAACCAAACACACACACACACATCCTGCCACACCCACACACTGTCACCATCATAGTCACCCTCCCTCCCACCCGTTAGAAGTCAGTTGACATATTTATCAAGCCCGCCCGGGACGGATCTCGAGGCGGAACTTACTTACTGCACTTTCACGTCTTGTCAGCGCCGGAAGCACACCGGATTAGGCCTGCGGCGATGATTCGAAGACGAAACAGGACAAGTGTAATCTTGATTAATGTAGGGCGGCCCGCTCGTTGGAGGAACCAACGACGGGAAAAGCCAATGGTGGGCGATATGCCCCCCTTGGGGGTGTTTGCTTTTTTTCCTCTCCTGGTTAGTTCTTTTCTCGCCATGAACCTTGCGTAAGAACCCGGTAGCTTATATCGGGGATAAGCTCGATGGAGACGAATCACTTGGCCGGGTGCGTTGGTGTTGCGTTTGTCCCCCCATTTGAATGGATGGCGTCCACTCCACGGGCGGGATTCTTGTTCTATCGTTTGGAGGGAAGATTTTGAATGATAGCTGTTCCCAAAAACTCGCCCGTCCACTAGCGCCGCTCGTTGATTAATTTCCGGAAGTTTCTAATGTCCCCCAAATTACAAAACGTTACGGCTCGATGAATGTTTCATCGGGGTGCTTTGTGTTTTGAAATGATGGGTTCACTTGCGGTGAGGCAATTCACTTACGCAAGGGTTGAAAGTTTTCTGAACGTTTTTCAAGGAGAGTCTTTTAATATGGGCTTAAAAATCTTTAATAAATTGTTATTTTGTATGAGACAGATGTGGTACCAATTTTCTATATGTATCAAAACAATTCATTGTTCTTTCATTGCACACATACTGCATAGGTTATCTTTCACTAAGGAGGATGATCGCAATCTACCTACCAGTTGTTATTTAAAATATTTAAAATACATCCTTAGGCGTTCAAGTATTGCTTCTTATGGGGCTTACAATTGAAGATAACTTATAACATAAATGCCTATGAAATAATGGAAATTGAATAATGAAATCGTAGACCATATTTTAAGAAGGATTGTAATACATCTCAAACAAATGAATCAATTTCGAAGTTCAATAAAAATATTATAATTTAAATTTTCATAGCCTATAATAAAAAAATTATAAATCATTGCTTGCACACATCGGGTCAAACCGATATTTTTTTTTGTAGATGTAACTTTAACTTCAAGCAATTTTTATACCACCAAAATGTTCAGTCATTTTTAAGACATTAAATCTAAAATCGTGTTGCGGTCAACATGACCGCTATTTGGGTTTTAGTGTTAAAGAAAACGTGAGACAAGTTTACCGTGAGCGGTGTTTAGATCATAGTTTAAAAATTTATACACATTTAAAAAAAAATGACAATTTTACTATGTTAAGTTTACTTACGATACTCCAATTTGATTGCATGATATATTGTTTATTGATTTGCTAATATTTTTCATTTGTTTTATTTTTAAACTAGGTTTACATCATTCAAAAACAAATTTAAAAATTACTCACATTTTGCTTTATTCATAAAACATGTAACCATATTATTTCAATTCAATCTCAATAAAGTTCGTATGGAATTGGAAAAAGATATAAACAAATTATGAGTCCATCCAGAGAACAGCATTGTGGAAAATAGTTGCTATCACCTCGGAAGGGTTAGCAAGTAGTGTTCCCCCCTTGCAAACCAACCCGATCCAATATCTCCCGATAGCAGATGCGAACGATGGAGATGTGATGCCAATGATTGCACGGGAATCTGTCTCGGGGCCACTGGAATGGAACGGATTTTAATAAACTTGTCAAGAAAATGCACAGATAACTTTGCGCCCAAGTGGCGTTTTAAAATAAACTCCTGGCCGGAAATCGAATGTCACCGCCGGACGTGCCACGCCATCGTCCCGTCGCCCAGGTCAATGTCCTTCGCCAAAGGGGTTGGTCGGGAGGGTTTCTTACACACTCACCCGTGCCACTCCCTCTCTCGCTTTCTCTCGTTCTCGTTTGCGAAGGTCTCGGTCGCACCGTCTTACTTCCACCCGGTCCACTCATTTACATTCATCTCGTGGCAAAAGTCTATGAATTCTTCGGTGAAATTAGGCAAAATGTCATTCGAGGCAAGCTCCGGGCGCATTAACATTCTCCAGTGGGCCCGGGGTTTCGCATTTTGGCGTCGAGCCCGATGACTTGTCCGACTTCAGCTCCGGTTACTTACACTCCGGCAGCTGTGATTGTCATTTATCCTGCCGTTTGCCGTCACCACAAGCCCCATACCACTATGGCACTCCTAGCCTTCGCCTGGACGGACGGCCCAACGAGTTTCCCGGCACTAACGAGTGGAGACAGTTTCGGTCTCGGCTTCTCGAGCAAAACCAAAAATAGTATTATTACGTAATTAAGAAAATACTTTCCTCATTAGACGAGACGCAGATGTTACAGGCCACTCGAGACAATCTTTCTCGCATTGTTTTGCTGGTGGAAGAGGCGACAGTCATCATTAAAAGGCCCCCAGGGGGCAGGGGCACCGGGAAAGAGCTGCTTCCGGAGTGGCGACGACCGGATGGAAAACGACCGAAACATTTAACGGTTTTTTAGCGCTACGGTGCGAGCCGTGGTTTTCCAATGTCGCCGGAACTCGGCATCTTGGTGGGGTGCAGGAGAAACTGTCGGTGGAGGCTGCCGACCCGGCTGCACCAAGACATGGCCAAATTAGTCCCATACTTATCTGTTCAACATACCACTCGGGGGCTTAGCTGGTGCACCAATTAGTTTCACCTCACCATCGCTGGTTTGGTAACGTAACTGATTCCGCAAAGCTTTAACAATAAAGAAAACTGGAAAACTGAGTCCCCTCAGGCACGTAAATTGCATGCATTTACAAGCAATTTTTCGGGAAGTATTGAAGGAAAATGTAGCAAACGGTTTATGGTAAAATAAATTAAAGAGACAGTCAAAAGATAAAAATTATAGTGATGCGTTTATCATATATATTTTTCAATAAAATGTTATACAACTAAGCCTTTTTTCTGATGTACCGTTGTTTTCCTTTATGAATTATTTTGTTTCTCTTTAGAACATTTATAAGAGAAACAAAATTAATAGCTTTAGGGTAAGTGCACCCATAGTGAAGCTAATACCAATAGTCGTTTTAGTGGAATAAAATCCTAGTTCTACGCCGATATATATACAATGGAGTTATTTGTTCTTCCATGAAATGTTCTTTGATCTTCTGCGGAGTGTTCAAAAGATGAACCATCCCAATCCGTAATAACCGTTATTAGCAATGACACCCGGCAATAAGCGCAACGATCGTACGCCGTTGACGTGGACCGACGAAACAAAAGCTGCATTTGCAAAATGCAAAACTCAGCTCGCCGAAGCAACCCTACTGGCTCACCCCGTTAAAACAGGTGAATTGTCCCTCTGGGTTGACGCTTCAGATATTGCCGCAGGCGCGGTCCTTCACCAAATTGTCGATGATAAGGTTCAGCCGCTTGGATTTTTTTCGAAGAAGTTTAACCCCGCTCAACTACGCTACAGTACATACGATCGTGAACTCACTGCTATATTCCTCGCAGTGCGGCACTTCAAGTTTATGTTAGAAGGACGGAGTTGCCACATATACACAGACCATAAACCGATCATCTACGCTTTCCAGCAGAAGCTTGATAAAGCATCCAACAGACAAGTTCGCCAATTGGACTTCATCGGGCAGTTAACGACAGACATCAGGCACATAGTGGGCAAGGACAACATCGTAGCAGACCTACTCTCTCGCATCGAAAGCATCCAAACTGTGCCAGTGCTTGATTTCGACGCGCTAGCTGAGGACGGCGAACTACAGGATATTCAGCAGGGTAAAATTAAATCTTCATTGATTCTAAAATATTTTTCGGTTCCAGGCGGAAGGCATCAACTGCTTTGTGATTGTTCGAGTAACAGCATTCGTCCTTTCGTTACAAAGCGGTTTCGCAACGCAGCTTTCCAGGCAACGCATCATCTATCCCACCCTGGCACTCGTGCAACAGCCAAATTAATGACTGAGAGATTTGTTTGGCCGAACATTCGAAAGGACAGCATCGCCTTCGCCAGAAACTGCCTCCAATGCCAACGCTCGAAAGTGACTCGACATACGCAGTCGCCAATAGCGCGGTACCTAGCACCGGACAGCCGATTTTCGCACATTAATATCGACATCGTGGGACCCTTCCCTACGAGTAAAGGAAACCGTTACTGTCTTACAGTCATCGATAGGTTCACTCGGAGGCCGGAAGCATTCCCCATGCCGGACATGACCGCGTCTTCAATCGCCGAAGCTCTAGTCTCCGGATGGATATCCCGATTCGGTGTTCCCGCCTTCATATCGTCTGATCAAGGACGACAATTCAAATCATCGTTTGATCGGATCCAAACACCTGAGCACGACTGCCTACCACCCCCAGTGTAATGGAATCATCGAACGATGGCATAGGACCCTTAAGTCGTCGATCCTTTGCCACGATCCCAACTACTGGAGTCAACATCTACCGGTAATTTTACTTGGGTTACGGACAACCTACAAAGAGGACATCAAAACTTCGCCTGCCGAAGGCACGACTCTCAAGATACCGTCCGAATTTTTTTTTTTGACAACCTGCAGAGACCTAACGAAACAGAATTCGTCGCTAAACTCCGATCGACTATGCGTGATCTTCGCCCCCAAGAGACTGCCAGGCACGGGAAGCGAAACATTTTCATGCACCAGGACCTGCGAACATGTAAGAGCGTCTTCGTTCGCAACGATTCAATAAGACCATCGTTATCGTCTCCGTATGAAGGACCATTCGAGATTCTTAATCGAACGGAAAAGTTTTTCAAATTGAGCATACGGGGACGTGAAGTCAACATTTCGATCGACCGTTTGAAACCCGCGTACATATGCAGTGAACAGCCAACGTCAACAGAACCAGCAGCCACAACTCCTGCCGAGATTCCACCGACTAGAGTAACTCGCTCTGGCAGACGAGTTATTATCCCTTCCAGATACCAATAGAGGGATCCTAGTCTAGGAGAGGAGTATTGTGGCAGCCTTACAATTGCGCACAGCACTGTATATTTTATAAAAATGTGCGTTACCTCAAATCGAGACACTATTGAATTTTAGCTTTGAAGATGTAGTAGTGTGCTTAGTGTAATTTAGTAAGTAGGAATAAAATTCGATTCTTCCGATCTCAGACTTCATCGCGAACGGTTTGATTAATTTGTTGAGAAAAGAACACGCTAAATATAGAAGCTCCAAAATTCAAATTTTTAAACAGGTTGTCCCAATATGCCTCATTCCTTAAGAAGCTATATCGAATATCATGATTTCCTTTAGGCTATAAATCACTACCAAATCATTAAAACCATATGATTTCGCTACTTATATACCTCAATTTAATTGATTTATACGAACTTAGTGCATTTTAGCATAATTTTATTCTATTTTCATAGTTTTTACCATAGTACCCAAAGTCAATTAACAGACAGGTCGCAGCATACCATGTAACGAGCCGAAAACCGTGGGAAAATTTTTGACAGTTGGTTAAAATTTTGTTTATTTCTCACGAACGGCGAAGAAAGTGGGGTAAAACTGTAAATTTGGTATGTTTCATCAACAGAACAAAGAGTTGAGGCGTTCGAAATATGTTCTTGAGGAAGGCTCCGTATAAAGCAGACCAACACACTTAATTTCGGCAATCACGGAGGGCAAAAGGATCTATATCCCATGATTTCACACAGAAGAGCAGTTTCTACCCGCAAAACCATGGATACTGTGATCTAGAATTACCAATTACCTATTTCGCGAAGATTTTGGCGAAGATCTCCCACAAGTATCCTGGAAATTTTGTAAACATTTTTTTACCAACTGTCACAACAATGGCGGAGCAAAACACAGCTTTGACCCGACCTGTCTGTTGATTGTCTTTGATAGTACCACTATAGGCACAAAATCGGCCCATGAGCGCCGGGGCTCACCACCTCGACGGCGTGGGCTCGAATCCCAACCGAGACCGGACCCTCCCCTGTACGAGAGGACTGACTATCCACGTACACATAGGGTAAAAAGTCTCGTAAGCCCTTTACAGGGCAGGCATGACCAACAAGGTCGTTACGCCAAGAAGAAGACTATAGGCACAAAAACCTAAGATGTTTTTATAGTAGCCATAGATTTTTCACAAGTAACACACAGAAGAAAGGAACGTGTATATTTTTGTTTTATTCCGTTTTTGATCAATACAATCAGGTAAATTTAGTGATTTTATTCAGTTTCTACAAAATAAACAAAGTGGAACTGGAGAGAATCGAAAAAGCAAGACTTTTTTTTTTTTTAATGTGGCACGACATCCCCTAGTGGGACAAGGCCTCTCTCCGAAGAGAGTTTGTGTGACCGAAAGACGGTATATTATAGATCGGTGGTCAGCCGTTCGTAATACCGGAGGGTGCCAGACTCGAGATTCGATCCCACATCTGTGGTGTGGTGTTTCCTCGCGCTACCGCTGCTCCATGGGCACCCCCCAAAAGCAAGACTTAGACGGCGTAAACAGGAGGAGGCTCAGCAGAAGAAGCAGAGGAAAGAAAAGAGAAAGCGGGCGAAAGATACACTATGAAGCATATACTATAGTTTTAGCTGTAATATTCAAACCATTTTTTATGAATTATAATTGGACATATTTCTCTAAAACAATACAGTCTTTTCAATGACAACGCATTGGTCAAGGAGTATTTTTACCGTTTTGCTTGAAATATGCTTCAAAAATATGTCATAGTCAAAATATATTCAAGTTCGTACTACCACCACTATAGGAACACGATACCACAACTTCTTTACAACATACCACCATTATAGGAGCAACCGACTAGGAAGAAAAATACGCTTTTGTTCGTGTATTTTGTATGGGCTACGGTGAAAATAGTTGTTTTTCAGAAGAAAAGTCATGTTTCGATCATAATTGTTTCAAATATGTAGAATATTGTGTACTTAACACTCATAAATTACACCTAATTGGTATTTACAGTACTAAGTGCACTACTATTGGTACAGTTACCCTATATAGAAATGTAAAATTCACTTAAAGTTATGGTAAAATTAAAATCTATTAAATACGCTTTTTGTGTTCTTTTTTCATAGCGATAGCCCTCAGATTACCATTTCCAATCCTCGACTCTAGTGCTCGTTGCAAATCGTTCAGGCGGATCTAATTGTCAAATGTTTCACCGGGTAATTTCTCATTCGCCGCTCTAAAACATCCTTAGGGGGCTTTTGATGGAAGCACCGAAAGGGACTCGCGATGATAAATTCTTGCCGCACAAGCAGGCGTGATTGGGGCTAAGTATGTTTAGTATCCAAAACCGCCCCCCCCCCCCCCCCCCGCGGGAGGAAACGGGTGTCCCCTACCGGGTGAAGGCAATCACCAAATGCCGCCATTAAAGTAACGCCCGGTCGTTGATCGGATCGTGGCGCTAGTGTAAGGGCCTGTTCCGAGACGACCCGTGAAGTTGATGGTAGCTAGATGTTGCGCCGTTTTTTTCTACGCTTCCCTTGCAAAACATAATATCTCACCAGATGCTGCCGGTTGTTTTCGTTGGAGTGTGCTTTGCCTGGGGAGGAGGGAAGACATACGCCGTGGCCGCACGGCATTCGTGAGCGTTGGTTGTTTCTTTGGTCGGTCGGTCCGTTTCATGTTGGACGCTGGCCACCGGTGAGGAGATAATGGAAGATTCTCAATCTTCCCCGGACAAACACAACAAACGGGGCAAATCTTTCGCCGTCCCAAAATTGTGCCAGCCTGGTGAAAACTCCGATGCAAACGGTACGGTAAGGGGGTTTACAAAAAGGAAAAATAATTTCTTTAACTGGAAGTACAAGTAAGAGAAAAAAAACAAGGCCCTCCACATATCCAACCAATGTCAAGATAACTCAGCAGAGAAAAAAAATTGAGAAAATCGAGAAAGAAAAGCTGCACGAAAACGAACGCTGAAATGGTCAGAACGGACCCATAGAATTGCGCCGCACCATTATATGCTGGATGGTTTATTTCTTTTTGAGCTGGCACGAACCACAACCACAAGCACTTGCCAGTACGAGCCGGAGAAAGAAAAAGAAAACAGCCGTCTGATTTGATTAGAGAATTTACTAACCTCAGATGTCATTATTGTGGACTGCTGGCACGGAGTAGTAGCTTATCAGGAGTTGGTTCTATCGCTTACTCGACTTATTTATTTCTTCGTCTTGCAGGTCCTTAACGTCCGCAAACGGGCTGAAGCTTGTCTGATTACTGATTTTTATTTGGAAAGTAAAGCTGGTGGGTTAACTTTCTAATTTTAAGCGAAACACCTGCACGCACCTTTTTACAAACGTGCTGGGTCTAATTCGGGAAACGAGTTTTATTCGTTCTTGAAGCTGAGATTTTGTTTTATCATTCAAAATCTGGTAAATTAAAATGAAGATAAAGTTTAAGATGAATTAAATCTACTCGTGACCTAAATCGAAAATTCATTAAAAATCTCTCTTTCTCATTCAAATAATTTTCAGCCTGTGGAAGTAAACTCTTTCGACGTTTCGTCGTTCGGTTAATCCATTGTGAACGAACCGAATGGCGAAAAAGTGTTAAAAGCATTCGACGGTGTTTGTTTAGCTTGGCTCCGCAAAGAAGGCGGTGGTGCTTTTCCTGTTCTTTCCCCCTTTCGCGACGATAACTGTGCTTTCCACGAAACCTTTCATGTGTTTACCTTGACGAGGACGTGTCGGTGAAAGATTGCGGTTAACGCTGGCGAATGATAGGAGCTTTCAAACAAAAGGCATCTTTTCCCTCGCCCCATCAACACGAGTCGAGTAAAGCTTCTGGGCTCCGATCATCCTTAATTTCCCCCAAACTCCCCAAACCGGTCCTTAAGCGCCAAGGTGCTGGCTGTGGAGGCGACCAATGTTTTTCCTTCCCCCGCGACACCCGTGTGTACGAATGCCGGGCGATGCATACGATTCAACACCACGAGCTTCAATTAATTTTGAAAATGAAATATGCCAGCGGTAATGGGAAGTAATTTATATCTTTGATTGGATTATTTATGTTTAGGCGTGCGGTTGAGCCACCGGGGTGGCTCGGCACTAGGCGGGGGTGGTGGTGGTGGCTGGATGTTTTCGGGATCCCGGCCTGCCAGCAGCCAGAGGAGGGAACCATTTCGGATGTCTTGGTTTTGTTATCTGGGAAATTATCTCATTTTTCTTGAGCGTCGGCTCGGTGTTTCTCGGTGTGTTTACTTTTTTCTTCGTCCCGGTTGGTTGTTGGTGTTTTTCCTCTTCCAGATGTTGTTGTTGCCGATGCCGATGGAGCCGCCCAGTCGCTGGTGGCAGATCTGGAAGCTGAGCCATAGCCTCGGAGCCTTACCCCGGGGAAAGTGCGTGAAAAGTAGCCAATCTATTATTATTTTTTCTTCCACTTTTTCGCTGGTTTTCTTCCGCCCTTCTTCCCCATTTCGTGCGTGGTAATCATCGGCCGGATTACGGGGCACCACCTCCAACATCTCCCGAGCCTCACCGCCCCTACGAAAGGGGATTTGTCATCGACAGCGAGCCGTGTGGCACGGTGGAAGGCTAATGACAGGTTGCTATCGTCGGCATCCATCTCCACTCGCCCTTAAACGGTTCCGAGGGAAATACGGGACGCTTCAAAGCGGCAGCGGCGGCGAGCACTTTGCAACACTTTGCCAACGTGCGTTTGATGAGTTTCGGCATTAATAATTTACTTTATCACCTTCAGCCAGTCGTTCCTCCTAATCCTCCAGTCGCACCGAGCTAACCACTAATATGATGTGTTTAATTGGTCGCCGTAGACGTCGTTGGTTTGGTCGGTTGATTTGTGGTCACCACTTAGCAGTATTAATAAGCACGGTTTATAACGCTTTTTACAGCGTCGGAACGGTCGGTGCGACGGCAGGGGTAGTACTTCTGGTGAGGCCCCCGTAGGTTCAACTGATCTCGTGCTCACTTCCCATTCCCACTCTCCACCTTCCGGTATGGATTTAACGATATTTGCAATGCGTAAATTTCCACGTTATGATTTCAGGTGGGTATTTTTTGGGGAAAATGCGTGCCATTTATCCTAACCACATCGTTACGGAGGGGATTGTTTACCGGCATCAAGCTGCTGAATGTTTTATAGTGCACTTGGGTACTGTTGGCATCAACGCGAGGCAAAGGCAGGAATAGCTCTTAAAGTTGTTTACAGATACAATCATTTCTGATGCTTGATGGCGATTTAAAAATGTTTAATAGTTCATAGTTTCATCGCTGATCCTGTGTAGACTTTCAAAAAAGTATCTGCCGTTAAACACCGAAAACTTTTAAAGCCAGCTTTAGTTTCCATCAAACATCCTCACAATCACAAAAATCAGGTTTATGAGCCTTACGGGGGGGGGAAAAATGTATTAAGTACACAATAACACCGCTCCACGCTTCACACAGCAAATTACCGATCGTAAACGGTGACGGAATAAAATTAGCAAGTTTTTTCCCCTCCTCATTTTCCCCCCTTCCCTCCCCGGCCATCCGTCCGAGGTGCGCAAGTTGAAAAGTTTTCGTACTTATCACGCCATGATTGGTAAGGAAATAATTATGCGTATCAAAGTTACGGTGGTAAGTAAAGTTATGCATTAACGCAGAACCGCGTACCGAATGTCTTATCTTTTTTTTTTTTTTGGGGAGCGATTTTCCTACGTCCCTGCGTTTCCAGTATGGCGGACCGGAAAATTCACCTTACCGATCTGTCATTCCCGGATTGACGGAGCAATACTTAGCCACGACTGGGATGATGTGTTTGCATATTTTTGTTTTTTTGTTTTCCTTCCAGCGTGACACGGAAAGTAAATCCATCTAACTGGAGCGGGGGGGGGTGCAGAAAATGAGTCCACCATGGAGGTTTGGGGCGGAAAAATGAGTGAACATCTGTGAGTGAGCTCATCGGGGGGAGGGAGAATTGCCGGAAGTCCGGCGCTCAATGATGGATCCTGAAGGGGATTTTCCCCACGCGAACTCATTTTCTCATAACGGACCGTGAGTGGCTTCGGTCACTCACTGACGATGATGGTGATGATGAAGTTCCACTTTCACCTCCCCAAAAAAGCTCCCCCGTTACAAGGGCTCTCTCGGAAGTGTAACGGCTAACCCCCTCCCACTTTTTGGCAAACACTCACTTTCGGTGAGTCCACCAGCACCGGTCCGGACCACCCGGGGAAAGTGCGCATGATCACCGCCGGCAGCAGAGACAGCAACGCGTACATCAGTCGCAGCTGCCAGCGAGGAGGCCTCGGCTTCCTGGTTGGGTTGCACCGTTTTAGTGGACCAGCAGTTCGATTCTGGAAAATATCTTCCAACTGGTGTGTGCAGGATACTGTCGTTGAATTATTGCCATCCAATCGATAGCGGCCAGGAGGAAAAGTGTGATATTCGTTAGCATCGCATTTGGGCGATTTTTATCCGAATGAATTCATACCCACTTCACCAGCGTGTGGAAGAGAACTGTGGCGAGTAAAGGAGGATTAGCTTACAATAAAATAATGTTTTAGAAAACCAACACCTGTGTGAAAGATGTTTCCTACAGCGGGAAAGTATTGCACCGTTTCCGTCGTAGCGGACGTCTGAGAAATGAGCTTTTCATCCGCCCAGTGGGAGTGTCTTTCTCGTGGGTTTTCCTCCCAGCACCGTGGCACATGGGCTGGCGTTTCGAGACGTTCTAGAAACGGTTTAACAGGCCGGCCTACGGTAGAGTGTGTAATGTTGATCGATTTACGAGTGACTTTCGCCAACGTGTCCAACCCCCCCTCCCCCGCCAGTAGTTTTCGAGGAAATGCTGAGGAGTCGCCGAGCTAACGCAGCTCACCGAAGCTTCATGATGATGAAAAGTGTGTAACATTGTTTCTTGCATTATTCAGACGAGCTGCGAAATTCTAGCCCGCACTTTTAGATACGATCAATTATTAACTCGCTTACCCCTCCCTCCCGTTCGCCCCTCCCCGAACCCGTGGTTTGAATTTTCAAGTCTGAATAAATCATCCCATCAGTTTTCTACCGTGCCGTGCACGCAGCGATTTGCCAATTAGTCACATTCCGATCCGAAAGCCGAACCGCGCGGTGACAATGGTGTCGGCGAGGCGGAGGTCATGGCACCGGGGCACCGGGTGTGTTTGTGTGTGTGTGTGTGTGCGTGTCTGTGCCGGCCCTAGGAATCGATAGGATAAAAGTGCCGTGAGATGGCTTGCATGTGGTCTTGTGGGTTGAAATATTCACAATCCTTAAAGTACGGGGCCCCGGCGTTCTCGTGTGGCCGGAAATTGGTGCCGTGCCGAGGTTTTGTGCCGAGTAACCAAGGCCTTCAATCGGATTTCAGTGAGGGTGTTACATAATTTATGTTTCTTAGCATTACCATCGACATCGACGGGCCGGTTACACATCGACTCGGCGGCCGACCGGTCTCGAAAAACCTGACCAACTGCCGGCAGTACGTCGGTGTGCGTGAGGTGTGCCGGTAAATGTAGCACGGAGCGGTTTGTCCTGCTGCGTTGGGCAGTTCGGGGACTTTTGTGAGAGGGGGGGGGGGGAGGGGACGGAGCGGTTTCCTGTGGGATCGCATTATCGTGAAGGAAGTGGCCAGGGTTCTGGGTTCTTTTTTCCCTCTGTTCTAGGTGGCCTCCGGCTCGGCCAAGTGGTGACATACGCCCCAAAAGCCATTAGTAAAATCTCCAAAGAAACACTCCTTTTCCCTGTTGGGCGATGATTAGGTTTCGGAGCGTTCTTTGTTTCCGATTCCGACCCCCCCCCCCCCCCCCCCTGGTCTCGGTGGTCGTTTCTGAAACGTTACCTGTGGCCTTTTTTTAAGTAGGTTTTTTTTCTCCCTGTTTGCGGTTACGCTTCGAGCGGAGCCGATGATTCGTCGGCCATTTCAGCTGAGAGGAAATGTTTGTGGGCTTGTTGTATTTTTAATGATAAACATCGATATAGAATTTAATTCCTTTTGAAACAACAAGCAGCCGTTGGGCACACAAATGAGTGCGTTTGTAGTCTGTTTTATAAATAAATATAAAAAAAAACATTAAATATGTTTTTCGATTATTTGATGTTCTACGAATAAATGAAATCGTTTATTTAATGATTTAAAAGCTTTTTAACCAAACTTTTCCAACAACAATAAAGTATGGTCATAACTGTAAAAATTCTGTTTAAATTTTTACAAACATAAACTTACATTTTCATTGCGAAATAAATAAAAAACTGTCTTCTGTATTCTGTAAGAACACATATATCCTTATGTTTTTATTTAAGAAAAAAGTTGGACTATATGTTCATGGTCAATTCATCGTAACTTTTTAGAGTGTTTCGAATGCGGCGATAATCAAAATTAACCAACTGATTCATCAATTATCAATAAATAGTGAAAAAATATATTTTTAAAATTATGTAAAATAAAAGAGATGGTTGATGATGTGGTTACTAATGTCACCACTTAATCTATTCATTTTGATATTTTTATTATCAAGTTAAGTATTCCTCATCAAAAAGTAAGTTTGCCAAGAGAATGTAGTGGTCCATTAGAGTTTCGTTCTATTTGGTTCCTGTGGTCCACTCGGAAAAGTTATGCTTAATGCGAAAAATGAGACAGTCAATTCCTGTTATTTCCACTATTGTCTTTTATTCGCCCTAATCCTAGTGGATATTTCTTCGTGGCGCACCTTGGCCGGCCACCATTAGTTGCCGGTCGAGGTTTGCATAAGTTCCGTGCACCGCAAACCGGTTGCTACCCGGGGAGGGTTTTCGCCAAGATTTTACCACATTCGGCCCTGTGCATCCTGGCAGGATCAGCCGTAACGTTAGTACCGTGGCGGATAACGACGGTAATAACCATTATCATTTATTCCATTATGGAAATATTTAAATAGGATTTTATCAAACCCGTGCCTCGCCGAAGGAAGGGTAGGACACCGGGTGGGCGTTGGGATGAGTCCAGCAAAGGTGCAGCAACCACACACGACCGTTGTGTGATTGTTGTGTCCCGAAACCCATTGGCGTTACTAATGCCACACGCCGAGCAGCGAACCGGGTGGAAGACAAACCCGTTCGGCGCTTTCTACCGCAAGCTTGGCCTGATATGAACAACCACAATCCACTTCCAGCTGCACTCGGGTGCAGAGCCGTACTTAAGTGCCGCACTTTTCTTCCTGTACCCAAAGACAACCAGGTTTGGGTTTTCTTTTCCCGCATGCTAGAAGACTTCTTTCGCTATCCACCACCGGCACCGGTAGCATTGTCCTATCTAATCCAGGATAGCATTTACCACCGACGATTGTCAGGATTAGTAAATATCTAATAGTTCCGCTTGGCTGATATTCCCGACAAATGGTGGAGCTTACTGCTTCGCTCGAACGTGTTGATCGAAGGGTTTGGGAAACTCGGGAGACTCGGCAGAAGTAAACCTCCGGCGGAAGAAAAAGAAAACAAGAGCACTGCATGCGAACATGCTCCGTATAATAAGCACTCCTCGCAGCTTCGCGAACTTTTGGTGTGCCTTCGACATTCGGGATGGCAGGTGAACTGTCAACCAACCCGCCTCCCAACCCACCACACATGGACCCCTTCCCCCATGGATAGATGTTTGCTGAATGCACGCTTACATAATGTAAACGCCGGCCAAATTGGGTTGGACTGCGGACATTCTCAAAATGCATATCAGGTTCCGGACTCCGGCAGGGCAAATGATCGTTTAGACGCTAAAGACGTGGAAAACTGCAGGAGGTTTTGCCAGCGAATAGTGTAAGAGGCCAACGGCGCCCAGGGTGGGGAGGGTTGGTGACAGTAAAACGTGATTTTTCCACCATTTTGATGCTATCGTAGAGTGCTGTGGAAAATTTGCACTCCCATTTGATGATTCGGTTCCACGTGAATAAGTTGTAGGTGTATGACTCTACTCTAACGAACTTAAATTTCCCCCGTGGTAAAAAAAAGCTTTGAGGAACCCTGAATTCTCCGTAAGCTGATGCATGTTAGGTACCTTCAGGTTGCTACTCTCAACTGCAGATGCTTTCTAGAGGCCACAAGCAGCTATAATTTGAAGGCTCCGACAACATTCGTCATTCAATTTCAACTTCACTTCCAAAACATGTATAATTTTAATATTTATAAAATCAACCATTTTTAAAACGGAGACGAATTTAACTTGAAGCTCAATTTTCCTCAATATTATTTGTTTGAAAAGTTTTCAATGCCAAAAGCCTTATTTCATGCAAAACCATCAATACACTGTTTTCAGGGCCAATTCGTCGGCTTCAAGCTGCTCTTTGCCAGTAGTAGGCAGTGAATTGCACGCGCAAGGTTTTTGTTTGGCATCGTTAGGAACCAGTTTGGGTTTGTTAAGTTTAACTTTGCCGTTATCGGTAGCAACATTGGCGCGACAACAACGCGACATTTTCTCGTCGCGCCAATGTTGCTACCGATAACGTCAAAATTAAACTTAACCAGCCCAAAGTGCTTCCTAACGAAACCAAACAAAAGTCGTGCGCGTGCAATTGACTGCCTAATACCAACAAAGAGCAGCTTGATGCCGACGAATTGGCCCTGAAAACAGTGTAACTTTTCAAGAGAATCATTTTCTACAAATATAATTTTCTGTGAACCAAATTGACAGCCAAACTGATTTTTTTTAACACCTTGACTACCATCGCTATCATTTTTGAAAGCTATGTAGCTGTCGTTGGTTTTAAAAAAGTTAATATATTGTAATATTTAATATCGAGTTTTGGGAAGCTAAGTTTTTGTTTAGCTTTTAAAACCCGACGGTTTTATCAATCTTGAAGTCAACGTCACTATTGAAATAAAAAATGGGTAAAAAGGACGGAGCCCTCGAAAACCTTGGGCCCCAAACAACTGTTTATTTTGCTTCCCCTATGATATGCCTCAGCTAAAATGTTTTTAACATTCCTTGCAAACCTGGATATTACAGCCTGAAATCTTGCTTTTCGTTTCCGGGATATTGCCCTTAATTGACTCTAAAGCTGACCGCAACATAAATGGAGTTTTAAAGACATCCAGCAAAGAGTGTTTTCGATGTCATCTCTATGGTCAGCAAATGGACAAAAATCCGGGCGTGGAAAGAACCCCGAACTAGTCATCCACCGGCGTGCATTTCTGTGCCTTTTCTCGCTCCAGTACAACGCAAACCGGCCATTTAATGTTGCTGGATCGGTTAGAGGCGATAAAGTAAGATATCGTCTTACAACGTACGGAGATTTCATGGATTCCAGCCCATTAAAAACAAACTGCCTAAAGTAAACAGCGGAATTACGATACGATGTCCGTTCCCGGCGTACGCGTACAGGACTCCACAGGGAGTTCCTGTTAGGTTCCTTCCGTCCGGCCACACTAGGGGACTCCCATTTGTCCCATTGTGCCCTTGTCATAACACATTTTTATTCCCATCCGGCCGTTTTGTGTCCGTGCAGTGGAACGAAAAGGAATGTGGAATGAGAAGATGTGGGTGATGTAAAACGATGAATGATAACTGGCAGCGATATGAGATGCGTGCACCCACCTCATGCGTTTTCCTGCGAATCATTCCCGTCAGAAGCGTTACATGATGTACAGCGCTTGTCGGGATTTTGTCTAGTCCCCAAAAACGCCCGTTTGTCAGTCGGATGAGTCAGCCAAGGTGGAAAAAATGTTCGCGTTGGTGTAATTACACAACAGTCTCTTAAGAGCAGCAAGCGGTCCCGTGCGGGTCGATATCGAAGGAGGCGTGTTACACCTTTTTCTTTTTGTTTGACACACTGCGCTCTTTACATCGCACGGCAACTGCGACCATAAATTACTTGGCAGCTTGGCGGGTTCGTACGCATCGAACGGTGTGGTGTGTATCGGAAGCGAACGCATTCCTTGTTTGTTTCTCGGCGGGTTCTCGATTGTGGTGTGAAGGAGGAAAGCTCTCGGTTCGGTTCGGAAAAGGGAAACACTCGCGTAACACCCCCGGAGGGTTTTGTGCGAAGTCATGCCAGAAGTCGGCGAAGGGCGCGGCACCGTTCGCACGCAGCGGCTGGAAAAGCAGGCGTTTCTCGGCCTGAAGCTCGTCGAAACCGTAAGCGATCGCACCGTGTACCGTCAAATTGACTTGTCATGTTAAGACAATTTGTTCTTTTCCTGTGCTACGTTTGGTTCGCGGCGCTGCTGGTGACCGTGCTCGATGTACTGCGTGCGCTGCTGGACGCCGTGGGGTGGCGAAGATTTGCTGCCTGATTTGCGCCGCCACGCACGTCCGAGGCTTCCTGCACCACCAGGAGCCGTTCCCGCACGAGATGCTGTTCTGCGGTCTGTACGCCAGCTACTTCCTGATCTCGTTCTACGCGTTCCTGTTCCTGTACAAGGGCTGCTGCGCGCTGAGCTACGCGGTCGAGGCGGTGCTCTCCGGCGTCGGCTTCCTGCTGTTCGTGGTGTCCGCGTTCGTGTCGATGTACCACGCCGAGCAGGACATCCATCTTCAGTACCTGTCGGACGAGGAGGAATGGTACCACCAGTTTTTCGCCGACTGCCGGCTGCAGAGTCTCGCCGCAACGATTACGGCGCAAGTGTTCCTGGTCCACTGCTCGCTGGCGCTCGATCTGGCCGGGCTGCTTGATCGATGGTTCGGGCGGTTGGGTTCGCGCACGTCGGTGGTGGGTGAGGGGGTGGCGGGCCCGTTGGACGAGCAGGCCTGCGGAAGGCTCCAAATTAATCCATTCTGGATGCCGGTGTGGAAAGCGGTCTGGGTGCGATTGCCCTGTGAATGTGCGAAAGATGAAGCGGACGAATGAAATTCTACGAGAGGTATTTAAGACACACGAAAGAGTGGTGTTTAAAAGATGCAGTTTTTAAAAAAGATAAAAAGAAGATTTTCATGATTCAGGGTTTAATTCAAATCCACATATCATTAAATTACATATTTCTTAGATGAACAATAATTGATGGACGTTGATGATTCGTACACCCGTACCTATCCAATTCTTAAGAATCTATCCGAACAAATAAATTGAAAGCTTCAAATGAATTCTACCTTAAAATCTACAGGTGAGTTTATTTTTATGTTTTTGATTAGCTCCATGTTTTTAATCCACCAAGTTTTGGTAACGATATCAACGTCTGTTAGTTCACTTCAAAGCATCCACCTTGTTTCTTACTCTGTTCGGAAAATTATGCATGATATCCATCGCCACAGGCAAACTTCCCAGATAAGAGAAGCAAATCGCTAATCGTGTCGGACTTACGAGGTTCGCCACGCTGCGCAACATGTGCACAAACTAGCGGGCCTGAAGAGACACGCTAATTTGGGAAGCTTATAAACAGGTAGTTTTGGCAGCCCGGTACGATATTACGTGTAAAATCTACCCCAAACATGAGCCCCTCCCCGAGGATGAGCCGCACGCTGCGTTTTAATTTTATCTCGTCAACAGCAATCTTCCTCACTGCCAGTTTTGATGAAGCGATTAGGTGGAAAGTTTTTCGCTTTGCATGATAATGGGTGCACCGATTTGTTGCTCCGGTTCCGCCAATTCCGGCTGCGCAGGTGGAGACGGTTTTCTGGAGCCATTTTTTTAAAGGTGCTTTTTAAGTTTTACAATACTTTTGTTGGGTAACGGGAAGTAACTGATTAGGGACGTCCTTCAAGAGAGAAATTTATTCGAGCACACAGAAAATTATTCGTAAAAATGATAGGTTTGAACAAGAATGGTATTACAATAATATTTCGAAGAATACTTTTATTCATATAAATCAGTATCAAATATCATAATTTTAAAGCTAATCATTGCAGTTTGTCTGTTGGAGTCAAAAAATAGAGGAAAAGTTTTGAGACCATTTTTTAAATAGCTATTCTATTTTAAGTTCTACAAGTATCTTGTTGGATAAAACGAAAGTACTGGTTAGAGACATTTATCAAGAGAGCAATTTGTTCAAGCACGTGCAAAATTTATATATAAAAACGAATAATTATAAGTAAGACGATATATTTAAAAAGCAACAAGGAGACATTTCTTTTCTATCCATCTTTACTTATTAAATCAGACATCGTAAATATAATCTAATCGTTGCACTTTTTCTTCGCATGGCAAAGATCGAGTCAAAAACTCTTAACTAATTTTGCTCGGCAAATATTCCCTAACATTTGCTGGCAAATGCGCGATATGGTGGTTAACATTTCGGGTCTTCAAGATAAAATCGCCTTCATCCTTAGGATGGAAATAATTTAATCGACACGCATTGTTAAACATTTGTTTCCACTTCGACGAAACGTGCGAACATTATTTGCCCAAGACTGTCTCGCAGCTTGTGTCGAACCTCTGCCCACCCCAGCCACTCTCCCTCCTCCTCCTCATCCGGGTCGTTCCTTAAACGCTGCACGGACGATCGAAGAACTCAATGGACCACCCATAAGAACGACATTTTCACTTGCTTTTCGAGGATTTGTACTTCTTAGAATGTTTTAATTAGAATCCTTTCTCGAGTGTCTCCGTCCACCGGCCTGCGTGCATATCGCTAGCTCCGGGGGTTTGCACGGCCGGATGCGAAACACTTATGAGGATCGTAATGAGACGGGGACAAAGTTTCGACGAAAGGCGCCCTCCGTACCTTAATCGGACTGGCTTTCGGAGCCCAAACGTTGGTTCGGGGAGGGTGTCCTCGGGAAAGAATTTATCCTTCGCCTTTATCCTTCTTGGGTGCGGTGGTGCTTTGTGGCGCTGTTCCGTCTGCCTTTTCTCTCACACACAAACCACCTTCCGCTTCACTTTAGCCCTATCCGTCCATGCGCACAATAAAAGCCCGGTATTGGACACATGCAGCCTTCATTGTGGTTGAGCGTAGGGCCGGGTACCGCGTTGTCTCAGTGTGACTTTATTTTACTTTCAATTATTCCCACGATAAAGTTTCTTCGCATGGCACGGCGGCGGCCGACGTCGACTTTGTCTGAAAAGGTGCCGAAAAGCCGGAAGGTGCGCGCGGCAGGAATCTTAACGAATCTTGGCGACGAAACGGAATCGGCATGACAAAGAGACCGACCCGGCCTGCGGCAGCGGTAGCCATGCGGTAGCGCTATCGGGAGCGGAGCTAAAACTATCTTCTTCTGCAGCAGATAACACTGTAAGCTTGCCTAGCGATCGGGCGAACGGGGGCTGCCGAAGCGGTGAAGCGTAAAGCGGATTACTAGAACAAGCACCGAAAAAACCCCCGGTGCCGGCGGGATAATGTTACGAGGTGACGCTACATGAAATAATTAAGAATGTTCGCCTTTTCTGGACATCTCGGGGGTTAAGTCGTTCAGTAGATTCCAACGGTAAGCATACTTAGTGCAGTTTCTTTTTCCACCCCGTTGGATCAGGCAGTCGAACGGTCGTCTTCGTTTTGTTTGCGTGCAGTTGCGATAGTTGAGTGCCGGTTGCTGCTTGCTTTAGTACAGACAGAGTATGATTAAGTTTTGCTCCTCTGTAATTTTCCAACTACAAGTGACAAGAATCTATTTGACCCTTCGACGAGCAGAGGATGTTTTTTGTAGCTTATGCGAAAGTACATTGAGACACATATCCTCACATTACAGACAAAACACGACATGCGAGACATGATCTGGAAGGTAACTGTACTTTGCAATCAACGAATTGTGAGAAAATTAATTGAGAAGCTTTGAACATGGTTTTGTTAATGACATCTACAACCAGAAGCGGACCATAGGGTAGGCAAACTAAGCAGCTATTTGGGACCCAAAGCTATGATGGGCCCCGTAGTTTTTGGCAATATTTTTGCAAATTAAAATATCAGAATTATTGTGCCAAACAGTTGCTTGTCTCATCGCATGAGTTACTAGTTTGTGGATTTACTTCCGAATGAAAGTTGAAAAATAATTTAAAAAATGTGAGAATGGTGGTACTGAACTATCAGAAATGAGTTTTAACGCAGAAAACGTCACCAAACGTCGCTTACCCATGTTTTTGTTGGGGTTAAAATGAAAAAATATGCTCAAACGTATCTGCAAGTGATCAGTTTAAGTATTTCATAAAAAGTGGGTAAATAGTTTGAGTAAAATAGATATAAATGGAATAGACACGACGATTTGCATATTTCAATATGTAGAAACAATGACCAAATTTATTTTATCTTTCAAAGTTTTAAACATTTTATAATGTTATACTACAGTGTTATACTATTGCCTTGTTAAAAAGTAGAAAATTGATTATTTGTCAACTTTCATCGTAGAAAATAATACCACAGATACTTAAGGGAAATTTATAGATGGCATTGCATTAAATAAACCAAATACAAAACCTTTGAAATCAAATAACATTGAGGTAAATTGTAAATAAGTCTAAACTTGAATATTGGTTTTGGTTAAATCTTTATTGTAATTTCATAAATTTTAAAACGAAAAAATGTTTGGTGAATGTAGTATATACTTTCAATGGTTTCAAATTAAAGCTTCTTGGGTCCTCTAGGGCGCTTAATCCACCTCTGTTCAGTTGTTAAGTCATCAGATGTGTGGCTAGTATTTAGCTGAACATGTTTTAGGTTTGTTTTGCATCAAAATTCCCCGCTTGTATGATTGATTTTTTTATTTGATGTCATGATTAGAGCTCAAACCGGTAATGTGGGTTATAATGCCATGTGTTGTAAATGTACTTCATATATTGTGTCTTTTTATATCGCGCTCTTATCACTCTCGCAAAAAAACATTCTAGATTTTTTAAATTTTTAATTAGCGATGGTTATGAAACTGCGAGATTAAGTTTACTACACGACTGCTTGGCTTGAAAATGTATTATAAAAATGGCATTGAAAAAGTTTTCCTCACTATAGCTCATCGTTACAAGAATTGCTATTCTTCTGACCTAGATGTTTCCACATTACTGGGGAAAAATACCTCGCGGGACAAAGGAAAACGACAGCAAACTGTGTAACGAAACCACTTAATTGTTCTGCTGTTCAGCATCTTGTTTCTTAGCTTGTTCTATAAGCCCAACGCACGAGTTACACAATGCGCACAGTTGCGGGGGTGGAAAGAAAAACTTCCCAAGGCATAGAACCAAGGTTTTCGCTTGCCCCCCGGGCGAAAGGCGGCCGGAAATAGCGGCCAGGATTTCAAGCTTGTCCGCCCGTCCGGGGTTTTCCTTGGTCGCCGTTGGTGTTTTTATTTTTAATTTCAAATGACATGATTTACACCGGCCACCCGCTCCGGCCGGCGAAGTCGGGTGGGCACCGTCGAGCGTCTTGGGAGGATGCTGCTGCTACGGTGTTTTTCGGATGAGCAGTTTCAACGCTCGAGAAAGCCGCCGCTTTTTCTCCCGGAACCGAGCGCTAGCCCATGGTGTAAATTTGCGCCAGTAAGTTCCGGCCAGGGCCAGGCTGTTCCGGGATAGTGTTGTAAAACCCGGCTCCTCGGTGGGGAGGAGTGTGGGGTAGATGGGAACAGAAGAAGAAGAAAAAAAGCGCCAAAGTTGTGGGCAAAATATTCCCGTGCTTATGCAGTTGGGGGAAATTGCTCGAGGGACTGCACCCGGTTCGGGGATGGTGAGGATTTTTCGCCGGTTTCTCGGTAGTAAGTTTCGATAGATCCTCGTTCGCTCGTACGTCGCAGATCGCCGGCCTCGCATCCCGAGCCTTTACACCCCGCCACCCCTACTTGGAGCACTTGTTTGCACCGCCATAACCGGAAGTGAATTGAATCTCTCCAGCTGCCTCGGATCGGCCAAGCGGGACCGTTCGGTACGAATGAACCCTAAGCGCAGCATTACATTTACGGGGCACTTTTATCGGTAGTTTATGATGCTACATATTTTAGGCGAAAGCGAAAATAATACCGAACAGGATTACGGCAGTTCAGCGCTTAGTGCGCGCAAAACTTTCCGAAGCGTGGTTCGAAGCGGATGGCGAATGTTTTTCTTTGCCCTCGCCTTCGCCCGCCGCGAGCCTAGCTCCACTCTGGCGCAACTGCAATGGCCACCGTTCAATCGGACGGAACACACCGATGGCGCTCGGTGTTGGCGGACATGTTCGGATACATTTCCTTCCCATCAGTGGCGGGGTTGTTTTTTTTATACCTTCCTGTTTGGAAAATTAAGGCAACCTAAGATCCCGGCCGGAAACGTCGGTTTAAATATATTGCAGCCGCTAAACTGGCTCTTCCTGCCAGGCGAATGCACATTTGGCACACGGAAATGGCTGCCATGGATGCAATCATCGAATGTATACGGACCGGTGTTTTCAAGCACTCTCTCTCTCGCTTTAGATAATCTGATGTTAATGAGTTGCAATACGGGGAGATTAGAGAGGTTGGCATTATTATTACGTAGATTTATTTTGATTAATTTTGAACTTCGAGTCGATTGCATCGGAATTATGTTCTTTTTATTTTAAAGATATTTGACAAGCAATTTAATCAGTTTAAGTGAATGGGAAAATTAAATTGTTGGTTCCTCCATTCCCTCTGTCCTGTTTTAAGGTTTCAAGGTGTGTCGACTGAATGTACACATTATGTTAAGTTTACTTTAAATTTATTAACGTTAAATGCATACTCCAAAAAATCTATTGAACTCATTTTGCAATTTTCAAACATAGCTTAGAAAAATGGGAAGATATTAAATGTAAGAAAAATATGTACTGAATAAAAATCAGATTATGCTGATTGATGTTAAATGAGTTTGATTCCATATAATTCATATAATTTTTGATGACAAAACTGCTAGTAACTATAACTCATTTTAAGTAAATATCTTATACTGCTACTAGGAAAGAAAATGCAAAAAAAATATCATCACATCAAACAACTTCGACCAAGTTTTCTGTTACCGGGAAATGATTAGAATGAAGAAACAAGTCAATGTTGCGTACGGGCAAAACTTTGTCATATCGACGCAGAAATCATCTGCCATCGTGCCAACAGTTACTGCCCCTTCTCCTTTTCCTTCCAAACCGTTTTGCGCCCTTCCCGAGCCGGTTCATTTAAAGTCACAAGATTGTACGGCAAGCAAGCTGCTGGCAAAGCGCTGGTCCCCCGGAAACAGAAACCCTCTGGCATCTGGGCTGCCTGATGAATGTTTCGGCTGCAAATGAATATAAATAAACATGAAACATTCTTCAAGTTAGTTTTTCTCCGGTCCGGCTACAAGCAGCAGCAGGGCACTGTTGACACTGGTGGATTTGCCCGGCAGGGATCCGGTTCGGCAAGTGTCCAACGGTTTGTCGGCCTGCTCTCGAGTTTTAGCAAATATGTATGTGGAAATTTGATAATTTATGATCATTTAGTTTTCTTTTGTTCGTCCCTTTGGTCGGACGGACTGGTCGAACGCCGGTGTCTCGGGGGTGGAAACCGACGGGCAATTCATTCTTGTTGCACGTTCCTTCTGCAGGCGCCTGGAAGGTCTTGCAGTGTGCACAAGGGTTTTGAGCAAGGGCGATGGTATGTTTTATAGATTCTGAAGATCGGCCAACCATCGCTCGGGGTGGAGGATTCTGTGCAGGACTTCAGAACGACACCGACCGGGGTAAGAACAAGAGCAACCGTAATAAGCAAATGTGAAAAGTTTCGCATGTGACAATAAAATACTAAAAGCCTTGCCATTTTGTTTGCATCCAGTGTATTCCTGAAGCCATGGAAGTGTGCCTAAGACCACCTGTTGTAGTAGTTCTCTCATAGAACTGGGGTAATTTGACTCGAGAAAGCCACAATTGATTGTTCTTTGCCATGGTATAAGAATGTAGTCATCCGAGTTCTGGATGGAAGAAAATTTAATCATATTTCAAGCGTTTCGATTTGAACTCGAATGTGAAGTGTAACTTTCCATTAAATGTAGAGGACTATAAAATGAATAATTTACAAAAAAATACGTAATGAGAAAAAAACTGATCTTAAGCTATTATTTAATATTTTACGATTCTAAAACATCTTAAATAATATGATGTTATAATTTTAATGAATCTCCTTAAAAGATGCAACATTTAAAGCCCTTTCAGGTACCATTCGAGACATCGGATTACCAGCAAAAGGATTGATCGAAACTTCAGAAAATGCCAGTGTTTAATTTTCCTTTTCTCGGATACTCTCCCGCCACAAACTCCCGTCCCTTTCCAAATCATTAAGGTCGTTGTAAAGTTGGGAAAAAATTAATTATCCTTTTCCGCGACGGAGCGCCGATCTGTTCCCCTTTTAACTTCGAGGGTTCGAGCAGAGTGGGAAAAAAAGCTACTCCCCCTTTTTATGCGCTCCCGAAAGGTATAAGCGATACATATTCCTCCGAATTTACCCTTAAACTTTGCCCGTCCACGGTGGCTTCTTAAAAAGAATACCCTACCTGGTTCGGCTTACTGGCGAAGGCGAGGCACAGTAAGTTTAAAGTTTTATTAGAACGATACCTCTTTAATGAAGATGTTCGCCCATGTGGTGTAGAAAGGTTCTGGTCAGAACGTATCGCTAAAGGAAAGGTGCCCCAAAATCTTAATGGGCGAGCAAGGTTTTCGGGCCGGAAAAGTCAGTGAGTGAATTTGGTGGAAACGCAACACACCGACGTAGGAAAACATCCTTGAACCGTTGAAAAGACGAAAGATTGTGAATGAATTCAACGGAGGAAAAAGTCTGGCGAAAAGTTAAGAAATGCCGGGTGAAAGAAGAATTTCAAAATGTAATGACTGGATAGAAAGTGGTGGAAAAGAGAGAGAGAGAGAGAGAGAGAGAGAGAGAGACAGCAGTTGGAATGCGAGGAAATGTGTACGAGAGTGGCAAGACAGCGGGTGAAAAAAATCGAAAAAGTTTGGCTAATGTAATATGGAAGATCTTAATGGACTTAATTTGCATAGGGTGACGCCTGTTCGGTGTAAAATCCAACGTTCTCCGCGTCGTCGTCCTCGTCACCGTTGCGGGAAGCGAAGGAATGGTGCGGGTCACTGAAAACGCAAATAGTAGAACGTCGCTCGGCAAAAAGGACGACAAATACACGCCAAGGAAAAGTCACCCCTCACGGTGGGTTGGAGAAGGAATCTCGGACGATCCGTTTGGGAAGTTCCTTTTCACCTTGACTGCTTTTAATAACGGTTTTAATGAAAGTTTAGATGTTTCGCAATAAACATTTATTTTAATGGCCATTCCACCGCGCAGGTGTTGGGTTTGGCAGCCGGAAGCGGGACTTTTCGGGTGAATTCGTCGCCCGTCGTGGTCCATTCCGGGGTCGCGTCCGGTGACCAATGGACGGTGTTCCGGTGTCGGTTAAAAATACCTAATCAAAATGACCTTTTGAATCGGTTCACTTAGTGCGTCCTTTGGTGGCCAGGTGGCGTGGGAATCGTAAGCACGTATCGGTGGCTCCCGATGGATACGGGATCCCGATTCCATTATGGTAGCGATGATGGAATTATATGGGATACAATAAAATAGTTTAATTCACCTCCAATGTTAGGTAGTGTAAACCAAGCGATTGGAAGAAATGCGTCCATTAGTGCCTTGAAACGACTGGTTTCATACAATTCGAACCATTTCCACTACAGAGCGAGTGCATTTATATGCAAACCTCATTTGCATTGAACCACCTTAATTAAGGATGATATTAAACAATGGGGGAAAAAAGGATGCGAAAATCTATCCATTTAAACAAACCAGTAAATTTCTTGCTTCCCTACGTAGGTAGAAAGTAATTTCAAAGCGAAATCAGAGTGATATCATTAAATCCACCATGCCCGATAAACTTGCCACCGTGTGTTCTCCACCGGTGAGCGTGTACAATGTAAGCCTACGCCCGTACCCGAGTCCTGAACCGTACCCCATTAGTGGATCGGCAAAAGTCGAACAAATTAAATTAATTGCGAGATTAAATGCAGTGCATCAAATAATAAAATAATAAAAAAAGCACACCCACATCCGCAGAAACATATAGCCCTGACCGAATGGAACCGATTTTCCGATTCGACCCGGCAAAGCAAAAATAAATAAATTGTGGAAAACAAATCCGAGCTGAATTTTGATTGGCTTCATAAATACTGGAATAAAACCAGACGCCGCGAGCAAATTACGTCCGCGTTTGATGATAGGAATATAAAAGTACACACACGCACAAAAAAAAAAGAATCATTACAGTGAAATCAAAAGGACCAGGCTTAATTTAGTTACATCTGCCATCGCCGTCACCTCGCGCGAGTACTTGGCCCGCCCTGGGGGGAAAATCCATCCACAAGGGTTTATCATTAAAATTGTATGGAGCTTTTTCTGTCACGTCGATGGCTCTAGGTGGGGTGCGCCGGCTTTGGGTTTGTAATGTTAGAGCAGTGCGAGTGGATTGTGCGCCAGTAAACCAGCGAGCAAATTGAATTAATTCAGGACATTTTTCCCATTAATCACGAGAATAATCAATTCGCATCACAATGCCCGTATGGCGATGTCACTAAGCCACGATATCCAGTGACGTTTGCACAGCATAGCCTTTGGTTTTACCGACTGTCGATGGACACGACCCGGTGCATGTGTTTGACTGAAGAGGCTCAAATGTGCGTTGATTCAAGCACGAGCGCTTCAGCTGTCACGCGGCATGTGTCCAATTCATCAGTGGCATTTACTTTTCGAGTTAACACACTCCAAAACCGATCGCCCGTTTCGATGGTTTGGCGGTGGGCTGAGCCGTTTAGAGCACCTAAGTGTGTGCTGATGACGTGCCTAAAAGCATCGAGCCGGCGGAAAAACTCCGAGAGTCCCGAGAGCAACTTCAGCGGGACACTTGTGTGTGTGCCGTGCGGGAGTCGATGTGTGTCCTAAATGGAGGCCCTTCAAAACCGGTACGCCGATTGCGACGGATGGCGATGGTTGATGGAGTTGATGGTTCTTCAACTAGCGGGTTTGAACGGAACTATATATGAGTAGAAAATGCATATCTATCGTCCTTCGCCCACCGTCCCAGTCAAACCCTGCGAAACGCGAACCTAGGGGAGGGTTTGAAACCGTACGTTTGCACAGATTTTCTCCGGCACCGGAATGACGCCGCCATTACGGACGGAAGTTTCATACGGGGGACTAGACGGCGGTTGGCAGGTGGCGAACGGACGAAGACATTATTTCGTGATTACAAAATTCCCTACATCATCGCGCAAAACGTCGTGTCTCGAGACGGTGGTGCGAACTTGTCATTAGCTTGTAGGAGTAATTAAATTTAAAAGTGCACACGTTCTTACACACGTGCATAGCTTGACTGCATCCTGGGAAACTTTGATTGGGAAAATGCACTGTGAACAGTGTTATCGATTGTTTTGCTTGGTGGAAAGTAAGTTGTTGAAATTTTACAGAGTATGTTATGTTCCATGTGATATTGAAGGCTGTGCTATTGGTTTAAAAAAATACAGCTGGGACGTTCATTCTGATGTAAATAAATAAATAAAAACAAAAACTGTGTTTGCTACCTTAAGGAAATTTAAGGAATATTTTTACTTCTCGTATCATAAACAATAACATTATTCATCGATTCAAATGATAAAAGGCACAAAGGTAAAACAGATAAGGGTAGTATATACGCTACACGAGTTTCCAAATAACTAAATCATAACAAAAGCAAATATTACCTTCAAACCTTAAAGCCAATTTCCTACTATCGCCAAACTTTAAACTATCGCAATTTTAAATTATCGTGAACGCTTAATATTTCAAACGCTTTCTGGATCTAAATCTTATAGGCGACATTTAATGAACCGTAATGCGAAATGTTTCAAACTCTTCTTGACACCTAGTTGCAAGCATTGATCTGCAATTTCTAGTTTTAACAGCTACGTAAATTATCCCATGCTATATTAGTACTTTTCTTTATCGTCTAAACTAATTGTCTCTACTCTTTTTTTTTGTGTTGTATTATCAGTTTTCAGGAATATTTGTACTGTGATTGAAAAACTGTGAGCCATGCATTGAGAATCAGTTTTAAGAAAATTTAAGTCCAGTGCAACCATGATTGTCGAAAATTATCGATTGATGGGAAGCTTTACTTGTATTTAGCTTGGTTTCAATATGACTACATCCTTAAGAACCACTTATTTAAGTTCAATTAAATATTGACTAGCAGGGTTTTCATTACATTAATCATTCACTTTAAAGTTAAATTTTAGTTTAACAAAATCCTTCTTACTTTCTGGGTTATTTACTGCTTTACTTGTGTTGAGCTTGGTTTCTGTAAGATCCTCGATAGAAACTTATTTAAGTTCCATTAAATATTAACCAGCAGTTATATTCAATACATTAATCATTCGCTTTATAGTTAAGTTCTACTTCTAACGAGATCTTTTGTTCTTGTTGGATTATTTATGGCTGAACACTTCTAGATAATGAAGGGAAGGTTCACCACGTAAAACCCTCTATGTCGAACCGAAAACCAAACGTAAGATTCTTCGGTTGCACCAAGCGAAGCAACAAATCCTTGCAGGTAATATTGAATCGTTTCCGGTTTTCGGATGCAATATTTATTTTATCGACTCTCCGTCCTCACCACATCGTTAAAGGTGTCTTTGTGTGCTTTGAACGACTCGGTTCGAACGGACCCGAGGGAAGCATTCGATAAGCTTGTAATTCCATTTCCATATCATAATGAAAAGTTACATTGACATTTCATTAAAAGTCAATGCATCGAGCAAGGATACGTGTGTGGGGACTCCTATGCCCAAAATATCGAACCGAAACCGCACCCGTATGTGTGTGTGTGTGGGTGTGCATGTGTGTGCTTCGAATACAGTAGCATCCATAATTCAATGCAGCTGTTGCAGGACATTTATTTATCATCAAATCATGCTGTAGTTTGCTTCGCTGGTTTCACCACCGAACACCGGTTCCATTGGAATGCATTTGCTGGCTCGGGGCCCCTGGGTGGCACTTTGGGCACCGGATCTCCTTGATTGAATTTGGGCCCGAACCGCACCCCTGCCCGTCACGGCCGAGCCAAGTTTAGAGTGGGATCTTGAGCAAGTTAAATACAGTAATGCGTTCAAGCGGGAGAGTACTTTTATTGAAGTGCTCAATACTTTCGCCTCTCCCCAAGGAGTTGCGGAGTGCGCCCCGGTTCGACCACAGTTTGGGGCAATGTTGTCAGGCGGGTTTTCCGATTAAAAGTTTCATTTTGGACACATTTGCTCCGCCCCCCCCCCCCCTCCTCCTCCCTCGCTCTACCGAACCGGAAGCGGCGAGCACGTTCCGATGCGCCCGGGACGGGACTCTCGAATTCGAAGGACGAACGCTGGATCGGCATCCCTGGGCAATGCTTACATGCCACGGTGATACGAGTTCGAGATACTCTCCTGGAGATGCTGTGGCGTGGGCCCGGGCGAACTAACGAGGGTCCTCTGGAAAAGAGGCCGTTGGATTCGATACAGTGTTTGGTCGGGTTTGTTGCCCGCTCGGAGTGCACCGCCATGTATATGCAAATTGGACGCCATAGCCGTGGTGACGCAGTGCAAGGGAGCAGCAGGCGGTGGTGGTGGTGGGCCCACTTTTGGTCCGCCCTTTGGCGAATGGCTGGTGCAGCCACCTTTCTTGCCGGCGCCGGCGATGTTTGCTAACGAACTCGCGTGTTTTCGGGTGTGGCACGAAAATTAGTATTCATCGCCCGGAACGCATCATCGTGCGGGAACATGTTTCTGAATAAATAAACTTCTTAATAGTATATTTATAGGACAAACACTATTATCCAGTGTTGGGGCCGCGGTCGATGCGCCAGCACGGGTTTTCACGTGGGCCTGCAGTTTGCCTTTGAAGCGAAAGGGTAGCGCTCTAACCCCCTCTTTTTCCGAACCAGGAATTCGTCGTGAGACCATCGTCATCGGTGGTCTTGTCTATGTTCATGGCAAAAAGAAAACTATTTCTGAAGACAATCTGCCTTTGTGACGCGTGGTTCGATAATAGAAGTGTTGGAAACAAAGACCTTGGCTCTGGAAAAGAAATCTCGTTCTGACGCGATTATAGCGCAGTTCCTACTAGGAAAATGTTAAGAAGGAGTGGAAAATATGTTTAACTTAACTCTGTTATTTTTTCATTGTCTTATCAAGTATGTTAAATAAGAAAACATCTTGAGTTTAATCAATAAAATTGTTTGACTGCATAATCAAATGTGAACATGATTCCTAATTGGATTGCCAGCGTAAAAACTCACCCAACTTGACCAGCCAACCAATTTCCTATTTCTTGCCACGCGAAAGCTTTGGCAATATTTCAGCCTGGAATTGATTTCCCATTTAAATCTCCTTACTGTTTTGCTGCTTCCTTTTTTTTTTGTTTGGTTGTTGCCCGGCGATCCTTAGACAATCGGAGTCTTATTTCAGTGGCGAACAATTTAAATGGCCAACCATCAATAACCGCGAGCTTCTTGTGCAGCCACAAGACACAATGGGGCAAAGAAAAACGATAATTAGTACGGTGGGCAAACGAATAGCGGTGATGTGTATGCGAAAACTTTGGCCATTTATTTATCTACGATGGGATTTTATTTAACTTACCCATCATTTGTGCAAGCGCCACGGCGTCCCGGAAGAAAACCATTGTTCTTTCCCGGCAACGGGGTGAAAAGGACCGTTGGCGAGGGGAGGGAAAAGTAAAACCCATTCGTTATGCGATCCACCCGAGCATACAGGAAGGACCCGAACCCCGAACCGTTGCACAAAATGGGCACAAAGCCATCATCCATTGAGGTTTGCTTTATGAAACCAAATTAAACTTTATGCATTCGGTGCCGTGCACACATAAAAGATGATGAGAATAAACGGAAGGCCGCTCCGGTTGCCTGGTCGTTGCAACCACGGCGGGTGATCATAGCCCATTGAAGGTGCATTTCCGTTTCGCCCGTACCGACTCCGAGGAGGTAAGGCCGTCGTAAGAAGTCTGGCGTGATTACTTGCAACCAAGCAATCGGCTTTTCGTAAACTCACTTTGAGGCGAACGCTCCGGGTAGCCAACTGCTCGGCAAAACTCAACACGTTAGCGAAGTATGATTGTTTTATGCATTCGCTACCCCCCTCACCTCCCCCCCCTCCCCAATTGCACTTATGCAGCTCGGCTGCCGTGTGGATCCGTTTCGGGAAACTTTGTTAGTGGCGACGGGACTGAACGGGTGGTTCCCTAAGAATACATTTCTTTTAATAAAGGTTTGAGCCAAACGAACTTGCTGGAGGCCCCCTGGCCAAGGGGAGAGTTCCATTTGCCAGCCCAGCAAAAGCTGTAGCTTCCTTCCATACTCTTCTCTCATCGCGTTTTCCACCCGTTTGTGGCGGCCCGGGGTGAAAGCGGAACGGATTTTGGTTCATTTTTCCGACTTATCCTCAACAAATCGTAATTTTCTCGTACACTTGTGTAGAACCGTCAGTCGTAAAACCGCGAGATTGTTTTTTTTCTCTCTCCCCTCCCGTCTTTCTAGCTTTCGAGTTTCCTGTCCCACTCTCCCCTGCCGCCAAGTTAACCCCACGTTTGTCCGCCTTTCGTCGTCCTGGCAGCTCGAGTGGCCACGAAACGGTACGCGAAGAAACAAACCGACCAGCTTAACACTTCCACACGCTCACTTCTAGCTGGCTTATGTTGGTATCCTCTTCCTGCCATCCCCTTCGTTTCAGCCCCATTTCTCACTCTGTCTCATAAACCGCGAAATCATTTCACTAGTTTTGCACCGCTTGCTGCCCGGGGCCGGGGCTTGCGTTAGCAATGATTTTCTGTTGCCTTTTATGTGCATTCTGAATGTCAGTTGCAGCGAGCGGAATGATGATTTATGAACGTGCTTAATTTAATTGAGATTAATTTTTGGGGCGGCCAGAGCGATACAGCTTTCGGGGCGGCGGTCCACCCCTGTTGCCAAGGTCGTTGTGTTGTGCACGTACACGCCTGTACGTGCGTGTGTTTGCGTGAAGGAAGGAGGGAGCGGCAAAAAGTTAAAACCCGTTCGAGACGCTGTTTTCACCGTGTTGTGTTTTTGAAAATCGTTTAGTGTGGAAAAGGGTCGAGCGTAGCGAACGGTTGTTTTTTTTTAACTTTTTGTCGAGTTTCTTAAGCCCTGCGAAAACAAACCGCATAAGAAATCATGTTAAATCGCTGGCAAAGCCTCTGAAGTGCCAATAGCCGTCCCCGTGCTTGCAGCAAAAGTGTCCCCGGTTTCGAAGGCGCACCCCATCAACACATCCTGGTGCGCGTGTACGGTACCCGTTTAGTGGCGAAGGGAGTCGTTGAAGGGAGCCGTTTGAAACGGGCTATAAAACGATCAAGCGGAACTCGCTGGGAGGAGGTTTTTATTTTTCGGTTTCGAAACAGCGCGAAGAACTAGTCTCGCGAGTGTGCGGCACTGGGAGATTATTAAAATTTTCGTTTGAAATATTATCATCGTTATTGTTACTGCTTGAATGAGAATCAATTTTTAAGAACGGCGCTCTCCGTTCGGGCACCATTTCGATGATGTGTGGAGCTGGGAGGGGTGGTGTGGAGAGTGTTCGACGGTGGAATGGTGTATTTCACGGCTTTGCCCCACTGCCTTGCACTGAGTAGGAGTTAAAAATACTTCCCGCAACCACGAGGGTTGGCACAATTATGCGCGCTTAAGCAAGTAACAAGCGGGAAGTACAAAAGAGATGATAAATATGAGTTTCGTTTGAGTTCCTCCGTTGCTTTTCCGTCAGTTCTTCTCAAATTTGAATATGGAAGGATGTCCCGTAAGTCGAAAAATAAAAAAATCATCGATTGAAGGACAATTTTCGACCCTATAAATGTTACATAGTAGGATTTTTCACAAATTTAAAATAATTCGTCGCAACAAAGTATTAAAATTTGCACGGAATTTTTAATTTACTTCAACTATGAAGAAAATGTAATGAGTGGAAAATGCTCATGCTTAGTCTACACGAAGCGCAAAGCAACCTTTGCAAACGGCAAAATGCTGTGAGTAGCGGTTAAATGCTGTCAGTTGGTCATTCAACTGTCAAAGTAAGCGAAAATCTGTTTTTCGGTCGGCGAGTGAAAAATAGATTTGCACATTTGCGCACCTGGTATAGAGTGCCGGTGGATGAAAAATAGTTGTTTGTGATGATGTACAGTGGTTGTTGATAAGATTTCGGTGTACACAATACCTCTGTGCTGTTTTTTTACAATTAAACAATCAAATCAACATTGAATGCGCTTACATCTGCATCGGCTCACGAATAGGAACGTCTACACGAAGCGAAAAAAAGTGACAGAAAAATGATATTTTCGCCTGTGTTTTCAGAGTTTTGCGCCTCGTGTAGACTAAGCATCAAACTTGTAGAGAACGCTTCACTACAATGCTGAGGTTAAATTAGTTAAAACATATGAACATAACATAGAAATTTGATCTTTAAAATATGTTAGATTAGTTAGTTTTTTTCTGTAAATTTTAAACACATTTGTTTTGGAGCTCAATACATTACAGTTGGCGTATTTTCACGTGTAAACACTTCCGTTGTTTTCAATAACGATAATTTAAAAAAAAAATAGGGTGGATAATAACACGGGATTTTGCTTTAAATATTATTTATGGCACCAATGTCTGTTTTCTCAACAACGAATGTTATCTTTTCACGCGAAATGTTTTCATTGAATGTTCAAATGGAGTGAACTTTATTTTGTGGTCAATAAAAATAGAATGTTAGTTAATGTGGATCGAATATAATATGAACCCATAATATGCGTTGTTTTTTCAAACAAAAGAAATTAAATTGAGCTGAGTTAGATAAAAACATTATTTTAAAAGAAGAATTATTATGCATAACTCGTTTCTCACAAGCGGCTGTGTCACTCGTTCAAAACTGAGGCAAATTGATTTTTTTATTTACTTAACAAAATTCAGTCCGTCAGGATATTCTATGTTTCTACTTAAGAAGTGTATGATCATAAGAATGTCAACTACCAAATGAGAATTTTAATGGTACAGCGAAATCCGAAACACGACTTTTCACAAATAATCCTGATTCAATACAATGATAATATATTTTTGACTAGCTCATCAAAAGCTAAAACATATTCAAATATCTCGTTGAACGATTTCAATTCTGATAAAATACACTACGCAAAACACGAAAAACAACCAACCACGTTCCGTACAACACAAACAGTAAAACAGCTCCACGCCTTTGGCATGTTCAATCAGCGTTAATTAGTTACCAATTTTAGTTACATTCCATATTGACACCGCTGCAAATTACTGCACAACTAAATCCAAACCAAATATCGCGCGTATTTGCCTGCGCCGGTCCATTTTTCCCGTTTCGATTCGGCAAAACACCGAATTGTAAATGTAATACAATAAACCAAATATCGTCACATTTGGCCTCCTCCCACGTACTTTCTTCCCTCGCAAGGCGAGAGGAATCGGGCGCCAAAAATACATCGGCGATAAAAGGACTTTGGGGGTTGTTGGCGCTTCGGAAAAAGGAGTTCCAACGAAGGTGTACGAGGATGACGCGGGTGAGGGGACCGTGTGCCGAGCGGGGCTTGCTAAAGTAATTCAACATTAATGCGCCACCATGCCCCGTTTGCGACCGTGTGTGCGTGAGTGTGTGTGTGTGTGTGAGGGGTGATTGGAATTGGATGGATGCGTCCTCCGGAACCATCCGGTTTGGCACGATGTAAGGTCGCATGGTTGATTATTTAACTGAACTGAAAACAAATTACATTTACATTAATTAAATTCGTACTGGTTGGCCGATCGAGCAACCCCCCCCAACTCCCTTCGGTCTCCCCCACGCCCAATCCTACCGTTTCGGTCGTGGCGTGGTTCGTAACAAAACAGTAATTTGCTAAAATATAATCTATCCTCGGTCACCGTCACACGAGGCATTGGATCGGGGTGCGTTCAGTTCCGAGAGCGGGCCAACGGCGTAATCTGTACCAGGCTGTGGTTCCACGACCCTCGCACGCACAACCGAACGCTCATTTCGCTCCGGACGGATGACACGGACGCCGGACGTACGGGAAAACCTGGCCCAGATGCGTTTCCAGATCCGCTTCAGCCGGGCGCACAGCATTTACCGCCGGCCGGATGGAGGCCAAAGACACACACACAAACAAACACGCACACACGTTGTTAGGCGATGGTTTGGTGTGGCGTTTGGCCGGCAGGGCACATAAATACTGGCATTAGTTTGCCGCCGTATGTTTGCTGTAATATCATTAGGGACACGGCGACGTGCAACCCGCCGGACAATGTGTCGAACGTTAGAGGCCATTTTCTGAGTGGGTGAGTTGATTTGTTATCAAAACCATGTTGCGTTTTTTTTTTGCTTAGCTCCCGATGAATGTTTTCCTTCTCCTCCCTTCCCACCGCCCACGCCGGCCAAGCGCATTCGCATAATTGCACTCCCGAGCTCGACGTGTTCTGTTTTGTGTTTTTTTTTACGCAGGCGGTCGCAAACTTGAGCAGCACGTGGTGAGATATATCATTTCGAATTTACTTCACGCGCCCAACGCGCCCGAAGAAGAAGTCGCTCGTTAACGACTGAATAATTACTGTTGCGCGCGCGCGCACGCTTGTCTCCTTGCCTCCTTCCATCGGTCACCAGCTGTGCGCCGAGTGTTGGTCCCCAGTTGGTGTCGGGGGATTATGCAAGAAAACGGGAAAAACAAAAAGCCAAGCAACATACAGCCCGGCTGGAAAACTCCCTCAACCACCCCGCAAAAGGCCAGACGGAAGCAGATAAAGTTGTGGCCGTTGGTTCGAAAAATGTACAACCAAATCTCTGTTTCCGGTTCATATTGCCTTCTTGGCCCGGGCGTGAGGTTACCCGGCGTCGGTTTCTTCCCGTTTCGCCCGAGCCCTCGGCTGGGCTTCTGCAACCGGCACTGGGTGGACCGGTGCCATGCCCCCCCATCAGACTGCTCGCGCTAGCTCGACCGTGTGCTATCTTAATTACAAAAGTTTCAAATTAAATCATAAATTAAATAAATTGCTCTACCTTCAGCTGGACCCGCTGATGAACCTTCATAAATGCAACTCTCTTCGGAGCAGTAGTTTTGCTAAATTGTACCGGCTCTGGTGTGTATTGAATGTGTTTTCATTTTTCCCTTTTTTCCCGGTTCCGTTGGGTGAAGCTTTCTTTCTTGCCCTTTTTTGTTTTGCTGTTTCCATTTTAGAAGCTGGTGTTTCCCGGTTTTGCAATCGCGGGCCGTCTTTACACGCCCATTTGTAGCGGGCGATTTCGGTGGATCGGTTTTTTGATGGAGTGCAAAACTGTTGACCATTATTTCATTTCTTTCCTTTTTTTGTTATATGCCGAGGATGTGCAAAAGTAAGCTTAGCGCTGGCGTCGAAATAATAAAAGTTGCTAATACTTTATAAATTCATTCGCAGTACTACTTAAAATGAGTTTTGTTCATTTGAAAACGGGCGGGGGGAAGTTAGGAAGAAGAAAAGGTTGAGGATGACAACAAAAAAAGCCTAACAAAGGGAAGAAAAAAAGCTTCTCGAAATGATTACATAAGACAAGCCGGGTTCTTTTCGGGGTGCCAAGGATAGCAATCAATTGCTGCCGAGTGTTACAACATAACGAAGGTAACGGGAAAGGTTCGTCATTGGGTGAAACAGAATAAGAAAGAAAAAAAAAACATAACACGACAGCCGAGAAGAATTTAAGTAAGCAACGCAGGGCTCGGAATTGCAAATGAACTAACTCATGCGAAACTTTCCATTCGGTAACGAACTTTCCATCTTGCGATAGCGGGCAGGGACACAAAAAAAACGTATTTTAAGGACACCCACAGTGAGTGGGTGGGAGGAAAAAACGGAAATACTTGTGTAAGAATATTGACACTACCCATTTGAAGGACCATTTCCTTTCCACCATTTCGGAACGCACAGCATCCGGCCGGGCTTTTTAGCCTCACACCGATTCGGGCGGAATGTGGAACTATAAGAAAAACCCATGTCCATGATGCGAACTGGGTGCTTTTCATCCTTGTTTCTACCTCTAGCGTTTTCCACCAGTGTCAACGGGGAAAAACCTGCCCATTATTTGTTCTCATTAAACGCTTCACCTTGCTGCCGGTGGATGTGGTTGTTCTGTTGCTGCTGCTGCTGCTGCAAGATGTTCAAGCAAATTGCCCCTGGATTGGACTGTCGTGGTGGATTTACATGCGAGACTCCCAAAGAAGCCTTATTTATGTACGGTAACCTTTTTTTGTTTTTTTACTCCCTCCCCCAAAAACCTTACCCCGCCGTTTGGTTGGCCAAGTTTAAGCGAGGGAGTTTTTCAGTTTCATACACACATTTTTTCTTACCCTCCGATCTGCCTTCCAAGATGGCACGCAAATGGAGAAATGTGACAAATTTCCCGAGCCGACTGCAAAAAAGCGGCCCATTTGGCATTCCGGTGCGCCTCGGCGGCTGGTGGAGACACATTTTCTCACCTCAGAACAACCTCACGCGATTACATCGGCCCCGGATCTGGCGTCTGCCCCTGGTGGTGGACCCCTGTTGACTCGATTCCAAATGAGCGTGAATGTGAAACGGACTGGTCCTGGGACACGCCGAGCCTCACGTCGGGCGTTGGTGGTAGATTTGTCGGGCGGACAATTTCACTTTTTCACCAGAAAAAAAAGAAATACCCCCAACCGAACCAGCCTTTCCCTCGCGCCAGGAACCCGTGTACATGGGCAGAATGAATAAATATTTTGCTTGTTCCAATTTAGAAAGTGGGCAGCAGCAGCAGAACCCTCCGTGGACCCGTTGGGCTTCTTTTTTGCTTCACTCCGTCGGTATAAAGTGGGCCGCATTTGAGTGGCGATGTGTGGATGCTGCCGTACGACGGGAAAAAGATGGCCTTGTCAGCCGGGGTGTTCATGTTTTATTTTGTTTTTATCTTTCGCTTTGCAAGTGAACACCATCATTTGACTTATTCCGGGCAGAACCTGTTGGGCGAAAGTTTTGTTTTATTAGGATTGCAGTAATGGAGGTTGATGGTAGTTTTTTGTCTTTCGAGTTGAACAAGAAATAATTTTCCAACCTACACACACACACATACACCCATTTTGGTAGATAGGATGGGAAAATGGAAAATGCAGCCTGCTCTAGGACAGTTTGGTTTCAATTAGTGAGGAGTTGAAGGATGATGAAAGCTGTTTTTATCGATAAAAGATTCATTCTGCTAGAAAGAACGCTTTTGTTTGCTAAAACAACCAACACTGCATATACAAAAGAAAATGTAAAGTCATATCATCAGATTGGGGATCCAATTACTATTATTGAAAACGATAGAAAACAGATCTAAAAATTAGTTAATCAAAACCTGAAAAGTTTACTTACCAATAGTTTTTACCAGATTGAAAAGCATAGACAAACACGATAACACACATCGGTGCATTTCGTTGATTTGCACCGATATCTTGCTTTCGAGGAAAACAAACTACGGCGGGATGGTAAATATTTGATGATAGTGTGTTGAAAAGGACGATGGAATAGTTTCAATTAGATTGAAATATAGTTTTTTGCCAGTTGTGTTTTACAATTTATCATTTACAATTTCAGAAAAGGTATAGTTGGAATATGGACGTGGATGAAGTTGCATTTAGTCAAGAGAAAATTGTGAGGAAAAATTCATTCAGCGTTGTGAACATTTGGAAATTTTACAAATAATCAACTTTTATCGTCTTTTTTACCAACTAAAGCGATCAATAAACATATTGACGATGGGGCAAATAAACGATCGAAATTCCTTAAGTTACTTTATAATTTAGAATCAAATTAGGAAAATAATTAAGTTGATCTTCATGAACAGTGTTTCGAATATTCTCTACAGTTCTTTTTTTTAAATGTAGCCTTTTTTTTAAATTGGTAAAATTATCCTGCTTGAAAATAATTTTTCCGTTGAACTTAGAACAATAAATTTAACAAATTACATGTGAGTTTGAAATATAAACACGTCAACCCGTAGCCGGTCACATGCACAACCGAAAACAATATGCCGATTGCTTCATCCATCGACGCGGCCTGGAGAAAAGGTATGGCTTTCTGTCGATTCGAAAAATGTGTCCCCATCCGGAGCGTAGCGCTGGTGGCGTTGGCACATTATCCGCCCGCCGGCTGCGGCCATTAACTGGCCAGTTGTTGTGTACTGCTGTGTGGGTGCCGAACGTTGACGGTGAAACATTTTTAAAAAAACCCATTCCAACGTTGCTGCGTCCAGCAACCCGGGCTTACCGGGCTTTCGGCAAGGTTTCGGTAGGATGCCATTTTTCAACATGCCACATGCACAGATGTGGTGCACTTTCGGTGGGTCTTTGGTCGCCCGGTTCGATTCGGGCGCTGTTATTGTTGTTGTTGTTTTGCTCCTGTTGTTATTATTTTAAATAATGTTCCTAATTTTAATAAAAACCACATTTATATCAATCGCTCACAGCTTTTATAAATTGCCTTCCCCGAAGTGAATTTATTTCTCCATTCCGAGGGCTTTTCTTTGTGTCGAGTTCGGTTGGTTGCTTTATCTCTTTCGTCCCCCTTTTTTCTCATTTTATTGTCCCACATGAAGTCGGATTGAATTGACGCCTGGCAGTTGGATCCAGTTTCCGGACAAATTATTGGCTAGCGATTCGTGGAAGTATGTTGTGCGTCTGGTTCCGAATGCTGCACTTTCGTGCACGTCTCACACGTACGTCACCACCTTTTTCGGTCCTGATCTTCGGTTGCCCTTAAATCGTGTCCTTTCCACTCCGGCGGCCCGTCATTCACCGGTTCCCAGCGTAATCGGAGCCATATTGCACCGTTGACCGACCAGGCGCCTCCATCGGTGGTGGCGCGCGTTTAATGGTATTGTTATGCTGTGTTGCATTTTGCAGCCCTCGGAGTGTGCATGCCCGAATCGAAACCGAAGCGCTCCCATAGCGGCACTCGATCCGGAGCTGATGACGGTTTATGGGAATAGCTTTTTAGAAAACTGTCCACCGAACGATTCGTCACCGCGTCGTGGGCACACGGTGAGCCACTCCAGCAGATTGCTTTTTCCCCGGTCGGACGCCGAGACTAAGTAGGGCAGGGCGCACCTCACTTCGTACGGTGCCAATATTTTTTGGCCAGCGTTCCACTTTGTTCACCGGTTGGGGTGTTGTCGCGTCTCTTTCCAGTTTTACTGAGCATGGCAGCTCTTTTTACCTACTCCTTCCTCGGGCGCATCTCCGAGGGTGGCTAAACGATGAAAAATAGAGCTGTGAATTTGCAATCATAGGTGTTTGGGCGCGAGGCGATCGTGCTGCAGCATCGGTGGCGAATAAAATTCACCGAAAATAAATTCACATAAAGGCTACATGATGGAGAGTGACAGGCCACGCTGAGGTCCACATGAAAATTGTCATTATTCAATGTCGGTACATTAAACGGTTCGGTCGACGTTTCACTTTTTTCTTCCGTTCTACCTCTCGATTTGATGCAACCGAGTTTCGATTGGTTTCGGCCAGATTGACTTGGCAAGCATTGTGACCTGTGGCGTAGTGGACGGATGTTCACGATGAATTGCATCGGTTGGAACCATTCTTCACCGGACAGGGGCAACACAAGTGGGTTAAAATTTATAAACACACACACACGCACACAAATGGGGGCGCGTTAACAGATGGCATACTTGCGCACGTACACTCTACCGGACATCTGCGCGTGTTTCTTACCTCCCTCGACACCGGATTGCCCACTCCTCTGGGTATTTATGTCAGTGTGTGTGCGTGTGCGCTGTGTGCTGTAGCAATTGCTCCGGGGAAAAATTTCCCGCTTCCGGGTTGTGTTCGTGTTGCAAAACCGTGTCAGGGTGGGCGGATGGCAACGAAAACCGCCAAACCATAACGGAAGGACTGTCATTCGACGCTGACACGCAGCGCAGCTTGAAGAGAGTGACCATGGCGCGCCAACGGTCTGAAGTCGGACGCAAGGCGTGTCGCCGGAGTTTGGTCTCGAGTGAATAAAATAATACTTTTGACAGTGGCTTCGCGGTGGCTTTTAGCAGAAAAGTATCGAACCTGCAGTAAAATAATATATTTTTCAGCACACTTGCTCCATTTGTTGTTTTGCGCTCGTTTGAACCGTTGTTGCGGATTTCGGGCGGTGGTTGGGAAAGAATTTTCCGAGTGAAGAACCAAAATTGATGGATTGTAACTAGTGTTGGGTCGTGTGCTACTGTGCTTTCCAACAAATACAGCACAGTGAAAGTGTCATACTGTTTAATCAATAAATTATCTTTGATTCCTTGGTATAGCAATTCCATAGGTAAAATAGAGTAGCAATAAAGTTTATGGACCATGCTTTAGAATTTTGATCAACATTATCACATATTGTTTACATTATTATCTGTGTAAAAAAAAACGGTCACCATACGGAAAGCATGGAAAAAAAGATCACGATGCTACAATTCTAAAAAACTGGTTTTTTAATAGATAAGCATTTTAATAGATAATGATTTCTAATAAGTGTCGTGATTTACACAACTCATTTCTCTATTTAAACATCTTTCATCTTCCAAACCCAACGATTAGTTCTCTGTATACTATCTACTTTCGTCAAAATCAATCACAAATCTGGTGGTTCAATCCTGTTCGTTTTTCAATATCTACTTTGCTCCATCTTTTTCAATATGCAGAATCATCTCGGTACAGTAGTAGGCCATCACTTTTTCAATTTTCGTTGAAACAGTAACAACACTCTGCACACACTTGTTGAATTGAACACTCTTTGCATACTCTTTTTGAATCGAAAAGGTGTAGCTGGAATAAAAAGAGACGTTGCATGACTGTATGACACTTTACCGTGTTACCACAAATGTAGTGCACTATAAACTGTGTGTGGAACGACAGTACGGACGAACTATTTCAAAATGCAAATAAACTCAAATCTAGACGACCAAAGTACACAAGATTGCTCGATGTGTCAGGACGACAAAAAATGCTTAGAAACGAATTCAACTGTTTTACAGAAGGAGGTGGGACTGTAAATAACTTAGCACTTCGAGGCACTCGAAAGTGGATTAAATCAACATATCTATGCAACGAAATGTTTGAAATTATTCGGATGAAAAGTGTCTGTTTCTACTCCTCATAGAATCGTCAATCTGCATCTCGATGCACTAATAAATAAATAATGAAACTAAGCATTAATGTAATCATCCTTCACGAAATAATAATTCAATATCGTACTACAGTAAAGGTTAAGTATTCATTCAGTTGCATGTGGATCGTCAACATGCGTTGGTACATTTTTCTCTTTACGTTTACAACATATATTACAAAGGCACCCACCGGTGGACATAGGCTTTTCCCACACATTAAGTCAACGGTGCAGTACTTGCGTGATACGTCGACCACAAACGATAGAGATGTGTGGATGAGCTTTCCGTAGCAATGGTCTGAAGATGACAGCTGGTTCTTATTGTGTCACCAGTTGGCTTCGTTGCTCTATATTCCTAAAGTGATTTTTACCCAATCTTCTAAGTCCCTCCCTGGCACAAACGCTATTGATAAAATGTCCACTCCATTGGTTTTGATCGTGATTGTCAATCAGGTACTGAAATACGAAAATCTATCTTTAAAAACCTCGAATCCAGCCTTTTCTTATGTTATTGTAGGAACACCACGCGCAATTCATCCGCTGGCTCGGTCAAATAGCAAAACAGCACATGCGCATGAAGCTGATCGTTGCCACGGATATTCAGAATCTTTCTGTTTTGGAAAAACTGATCAAAGCAATCTTGATAACAGAGCATCATGATACAGTTTTCATGATACTTAACCTCGACCGTAATGACTCTCGCGCGCTTACCTATCATCCCTATCGGAAGGAATACGCAACCCACCGCATCGAAGAGTATCACACATTTTTCCCTGATTATGATCGCAATTATCACAGGAAACCATTGGTTGTATGCAGCATGCCAGCGGCTCCATATATTATCGCGCAACCAGCGTCAATGAACGTCTCGGGAATAGATTTCACAATGCTTCAACTCATCGGTGAGATGGCCAACATTAGTTTTCGTCTTAAAGTACATTTCGTAACGAGGTCGCAAATTTTAAAAAACCCGAAGATAGTCAATGAAACTGGTGTCCTATTTTGGCTCAATCGCATCGAGTTAAGGGTAAACCTCAAAACTTCTGTAACGATTCCTGATATGAGTGAGTACGTCATTATTGTACCTCGTGGCCAACGGTTGACTATTCCTGAAACATTCTTACGGCCACTAACAACGTCTGCTTGGATTTTTGTGATAGTTATAGTAGTGGTTAGTTTTCTAGTGATGTGGAATTTTAAACGCTACTTTCGAAATGATCTTATCCTGCTACCGGTTTGTGGAATAGAGCGGTATAATTTGAATCAAACTCATTTCGGTGAAAAGCTCATGGTTCTCGGATTGATAGTGTTTTACTTCCTTCTTCAGAGCGGGTATGAATCCATTATCATATCACTAATTTCGGATGCACCGTACCATCCGGATATCTTAACCTTTGAGCAGCTACGAGACAGTGAGCTGCCGGTAACCACGAGTAATGAGCGCAATATGAAATACTTTTCGGAACTGCTTGAGCAGTATCGACTACCAATGGGCAACGGAACCACGCTTCTAATGACGAATCTCCAGACAGACCAGGCAACGCTACATGATTACCGATCGGGAAAAATGATTATTGATGATCTTCAGTTCTACGATCACACCAACCAGCGGAGACGATTCAACCTACTGCAAGATACCATCTCTGCTTATCCGACATCATATTTGTTTCGTCATCGAACGCGGGTTCAAGAGACCTTCGAACGTCATATGCACACTATCTTCGAGGCAGGTTTACTAAACCACTGGGCTGAAATGTTTGAAAAAATGTCGGAGCGCCATTTGAAGGAGACTCCTCCTAGCGAAGATGACGAATTGGTGATGTTTGGTGATTTGGCGCCGTTCTGGGTAGTGATTGGGGTGGGTTGGAGTATGAGCATATTTGTATTCTTGCTTGAGAGGTTCACAACGCTTCAGCTAGAGGTAAAGCATAAGGCTACACGTGGTTACTATCGTGGTCAATAAAACAATAAAGTAATATGGGTATATCTAGTATCAAATTTATTGAAATTAAACATTTCAAACTAGCTTATGGCCCAGGTTACACGGGCTGTACTTTCTAATTTGAAAGCTAAATGGTAATGAAATGTAAAACTTTAATTGAATTTAATAAAAATAAATAGTTAGGCTTCTTTCCGACGCATTTATTGATCCACCGCAACCATAACTGTGGAGGTTTTTAATTCATATATTCTAGGTTTTGTAGATGGTAAGACTGATTTTAACATTTTAATACATTGAAATGGCAATGCGCACTTCTAGACTATCAATCTTTACTTACTTACAATTTACAGTAATTTTCAAAGCAATAACTGTCATGATGTGAAGATGAAACTTTAATCTTTTTTCTTATACAATGTTAAAATTAATGTGTGTTCAATAAAACAAAGAGTTTGAATAATTTAATGCTACTTAAAGTAACCAAAATCACAGAATATTACCTACAACAGCGCAATTTTGAAAATAGAGGCAATTGATGCTGAAAAGATAGAGAAATTAAGAATCTTTTATAAGCAAACAATTTATGTTCGTGAAGATAGTTAAAAAAACTATTCTAGATTTTTAATACCTTAAGAACTTAGAAATCTAAAATGTAAAAATAAATGAAATGACAGTCAAATAAATCCAAATAGAGAACTCAAACCTTTTAAGGTTCTTCTTTAACGACAAATAGGAAGCCGTATTGCACCAATTTGGGCAAGAATGAACGTAAAAGGGTCACTTTGGTGCCCTTCTACGCGTAGACAGGTAGGACAGCGCCATCATTCGCGACGCATCTGGTCGCAGGGGCGAGTAATGGGAGAGAGTTAGCCGACTACACTGAATATTCCAATCAAATTCTATCTCAAATTTAATCCCCCAAATCGAACGTGTCCGACAGTGCGGCCTGGCTCTGGATGATGTGAAACAAGTCATCGATGTCGTCTGCCAATCGCCAGACCATTTCAATTCCGCACTGCCAGCGACAACTTGTCCGAAATGGAGCCGGATGGGAAAAAAGTGCTCGCTCCCGGAGGAAATCCCGGAATGGAGAAACGGTGGCAAATGGGGTGGTTTTCGCGAAATGATAAAAAAAGAACCCCGGATGAGGTGTGTTGATGAACAAAATGGAGAAAGAAAAAAAAAAACGGTTGAACAACTAAGGTGGAAACGAAACGCCAATGATAGCGTAACCCTTCGATCCGAGGTGTGGGGGGCTTTAATACTTCCCTCGGAGGGAATTGACCCGAGCAGAAGGATTGCGTGTAGCTGGGCCACCGGCTCCGGTGAAAGGTGCGTTTCGACGGGAAGCCCATGTCTCCCGGGAAGGGCCGCTTGGGTGGAGCCGTTTTTTGACGTTATCGCGAATGGAATACTCTGCCCTACCTGGCGGTGGCCGCGCGAGATGTCGGATGTCGTTTAGCTTCGGCTCCCTGCGGCTCAACTGTCAATTTTTACCACGCTGGCCAGTGTCGTGGAGGGTCAAAAAGAGATTAAAAAAGGAATAAAAACTAACGCTGAAAGAGGAGAAAAAAGATAGCGCAGAATGAATCCCACCACGTTTCGATTTTCGTTTAGCGGTATCCCATTTAAAATTCTGTCTGTTCGCGTCGGCCCGTTTAGCTGTGTTTAGAATTCGCTTCCATGCGAATTGCGAGTTCTCTTGGCCGTGCGCTCGAAAATGGTGGGCGAGAAATAGGTTGAATTCGATTTCAAACGCACGTTTTATCAATTAAAGGTAGCGAGCATTAAGGGTGCGTTCGGTGAAATGGAAAATATGATCTTTGTTACGTTCGCAAAAAAGAAAATCAATCTATCATTTAATAGACATGGAAATAGTTTTATACCCCTTTTACCCTTCATTTTTAAAAGAATTTGTCATTCAAATAGTGTTGCCGTAAAATTCCGTTTAAGAATGAAAAAACCAACGAAACCGAGATTAAAGACAATTTATGCTATAAAACTAGGGAAAAAAAACAGTCAGAGCAAAATAAACCATTCTACTACCATTCATACTCTAAACCAGTCTTCACTACGAAAGGTTAACACGATCACATGGATGACGTTTCAAAGATTTTAGTTATAGAAACGTGTATAGAACAACCATTTCATCCCATACATCCTCAATTATCTCATTAGTAATTGAATTATTAATTGTTTAAGTTACTTTTATACTAAAAATTGCATCCTAATGTATTCATTTTACTAGTATTTGCTGCATTAAGAAATTTTATATACAATTTCATACATTTTCATCAAATAAACAATCGTTTTTTAGTTTAATTATTACATTTTATATCTTAATCACCAGTATCAATTCATCGTGAAGCATGAGACGCTGGCAAGAAACACTTCTACGTAATTTATCATAACTATGATTTGTCTGTTTGAAAATGTAAAAGAAGAATTAACCATTTCCAAGGATTCTTCTTTCCATCTTTTGTTCACAAACGGTGTCCCTGCGAAGAACTTCGAAGTTCGAAAAAGGGCCGCCATCGCGCGGACTACCCGGACAGGTGGGCCACTATCTTTCCAAAACACTACCCTTTTGTGCGGAGACACTCCACACAGCATCCATTCGGTCCATTCGACAGATAACGAGAGCGTCTTGCGAAAGAATGGGCTTTTAAGCAGTGTCGGTGCCGTTCTCGGGGCATTCTTTTCCATCTTATCGGTCTGCTTGAGAAATGGAAAACGAGACACTTAACAATGACAATTGTGGGAGGTAACTGTGTTCCTCTCCTTTGCGCTGCAAAACGGATGATGGGAATAAAGTTTCACTTTTCCCCCGGAATATCGGTACTCTCCGGTACCGAAGCGGAGACAATCGTTTGATTGGCCGGGAGGGAGCGGTGCGACTGGGAGGGGCGTGGGGCAGGAAAAAGGACGGTAGTAACGAAATGCTTACCGACGCTTTTATGCAATCGGGACAAAAATGAATTTTCAATGAAAGAAATAATTATCGGTGAGAAAAGGAAAAGGGCCGGACATGGCGGGTGGCATTTCACCAGTGCGCCCGTGCCTTTTCTTCTCCGGCTTTGTTCTTTTTTTCCCTTTTTCTCGGTCGGCCCGGCCGATGGGGTAGGGCCGGGTTGGATTCATTTGCCTCCATAAAATCTCACTGTCCATTGAGCCACTCTGGGCATGAAGTACGAAGTTTCGCCCGAACGGAAAAGATTCATCGTCCGACGACGACGATTTTTTTTGGATGGATCCCAGCGAGCTGATAGCAGGCGTGAGCCACGCGGAGTGCCGTAAGCATTCTAGGAAGAGGAACCAACGCGACTGGCTCGAAGGCAGTAGAAAGCCACCGAAGGCAGGAATCCAAAGATGACAGTCACGGGGCGCAGAACGCTGGCCGAACGACTCAAGTGAAAATAATTTCGGATTGAACGTTGGACCCGGGCGAGGGGGTGGTGGGTAGGGGGTAGATAGGGGGAAGGGGATCGGGTAGCCCAGCATTGAAGGGTGAAAATGCAATTTATGCTTCTCACTGTACAATTATCTTCGACTGTTGCAAAAAAGAAACCCAAAAGACTCAAGGAACGGGGTTGAAAGCGCTCACAGAATTTAAATGGCCACATCATAATGATATTCTCTTTGGCGTGCCGTCCTTCCGTTCGCTGGCCTCGGTCCAGTCCGGTTTTTCCCTTCGTTGAGGGTGGGTTTTTTTGTTTATGTGTGTGTGTGTGGGTGGGTACTCTGTAAGCCCTTGAGAGTTTATTATATCGGAAGAATCGGGTCCTCCAGCAAAGGAAGATGGACTTCGACCGAACATCAACGCAGTCAACCAACCCGGATGGGAGGGTGGAGGAGAGGGGGCAAGGGTCCCGTTGGGAGAGTTATTTGATATCGTTGACGCCTCGGCGGTGGGTGGTGTGATATCAGAGAATGGTTTGAATGGTACTTCGGTTCCATCAAGTGGAGCTTAAAGTTCAATTGACGGCTGACACCGAACCGGAGTGGATGGTTCTTAAATATTCATTAAATTAAATTGTCACGCTATACGTTGACTCATTTGCGTTTCCGTTCGCTTTTAATTTTTTTTTTTGAAAACTCTATGTGGACATATACTTCTTCCCCAAAATGCAAGTCAGATGTTTTACGTGAACGTTGCAAACAAGAACGGAACAAAAATAATTCAGTCATTTCAACGATTTCGTGTTACAAAATTATGCTCCACTTTGGGGGTGCCGTCCGTCCGTCCACAGACAAGCACCGGGCCCAATGTAGCACCGAAAATGTATCTGTAGGTCGTGTTGGTTGTCAGTTGTTTGAACTTAACCATAGCTCATAATGAAAAGTTGGAAAACTTTGCACCGCGCACAAAAAAGTATATATCATCCGATTATCTCACGCTGCCAAGTTGGGCCTGGGCAAAGGAAGCAAAAGAGGCAGAAGCGCAGGATGATAAAAAAGGACACGGGGGCACCGGGGAGGGAAGGGTACCGGAGAATAAATTCGCCTCCGCCCGGGAACAGCGTGCCATTTGCATCAAAAGAAGAGTCGTGCAGACTTTCTCCGGTTGCATTAAACATTCAGGAGGCAAAATAAATTCGTTCCCGTGGCCTTCGCTTCTGTTACGGGGAGGGAGTTTTTTTTCCAACCACCCTCTAGATCCCTTCTCCCCCGCCGTGCCAGGAAACACCTTTAGCGAAACTAATTTCTGCTCACGTTGACCTGCACGTCGTTTGGTTCCGAACAAACTAGTGCTGCTGTGTCGTAACACAGATTTTTGCGAGAATTTTTTCGCAAGCCTTTTCTCGACCGATCGATGCCCGGTGAAGTAACTCAAACATGGGCGGTGGGAAAAAAGGGTTGGGAAAAGTAGCAGAAGAAACTTCCTGGAAAATGGATCCTGGGTGAACGAAGTAGTACAAAAAAAAAAACACGAAAAAACTATCTTCAAAGGAAAGCAGGATAGTTACCGAGGCTCGAGGCTACAAGTACTGATTAAGGAAAGGTGAATGGATTAATTATAAAAAATACATGAACTTTACAGCTGTCGACAGACCGACCGAGGAAAGGCTGGGTCACTGTGTAATTTCCGTTGGAAAGTTATCATTTGAAAACTCTGTCAAACTGTCTTAGAAATCACCGGTCGCTTGGTGAATTCTAATTCGTCCAGCGTTTCCGCATTAAGAAACCCACTCGACAGGGGGGCAAAAAGGACACCCCTTTCCCAGAAATCCGCCCTTCATCACCCATAATCCAACAATCGGGCGTTTCATTATGGCTTCGAACAATTATTAATTATGTCATTCGAATTAAATGTAGTTGAATCGTAAACCGGGTTGTAAAAAAAAGGGGGCGAACCCCCGGGGCGTGCTCGATGCACAAACCAAGCCTCTTACCTTCCGGTTGGGGAAGCGTAAAAGATGGAAAAAGGACCTTCGCGAACAGCGAACAAAACATTATGCCCGGGACGAGTTTTACACGCGCTACCACGAAGTGATCGCGTCCGCTGACTTTACATCTCGTTTGTGTCGCAATAAAATCATTGCTTTGAGCGCGTAAATTTCCGAAGAGCGGTTCTTTTATCGCGCCATAAAAAAAAGCCGGTGGGCCGCACTTCCGCAACCCGAGGACGCGCCCTGCCTCGCGTTTTAGCGCGTTTACCATAATGTTACGCTTGGGGACGCGTGGGGACGCATTTCGTCCAATTGGTTTCGCACTTGGCGGGAGGAGAGGTTGGAGATGGGCGGTGTTATGTTTTTCTTAGCACAAGTACGATTTTCAATGAAAACCGAATCCACGTCCACCCCCCGCTTCCAAAGAGCGACGTGCTGTCGGGGGTGGGTGGCCGTTTCAATAATGGGCTGAAGACATGGCAAATGCCACAAGTCGTAAACCGTCGTTGTACCGTGAGCCCACCCACCCACCACCGCCCACCAGCCCAACGGGGAAAACGGGCTCGGTGCCCGTATTTATGACATTTCGATCGCTGTTCGTTCGCTCATTTGACGCATCGTATCGCTCCTTAAGGCCAACGCCGCTTGTTGATGTGCCGCCCGGGTGCGTGAATTTGAAGATTATGGCTTCTTCAAACCGTTAAAGGTATTTCTATTTTGTGTCAGTGTCGTAAATATGTTTTCCCCTTCCCCATGGTTGCCGCCGAGAATCGCGCGACTTTCCGCGAACGACACGCACCGTTTTGAGGCCTTAAAAAGTAGAACTTCCGTTTTACACCTACGTAATTTTCTTCTGTGGTAGTGGCCCCACCCGGTGCTTCGGGGGGAAAGCATCAAAAACGGAAAGTACTTGGCATGAGAAGTTGAGGAGGCCGGGGCTTTTCCGATAGCGAACGATTCCACCACCGTCGCGCATACGGGACAAAGATCGAGCGACGATTATCATGGTTTTGGTTGGCACGGGTTTTCTTCTTTTACGAGCACCCGGTGAAGATTGCGGCTAAGTATTTTGAAAGATTGCAGTCGCGTTTCGTTTAATAAAGTGCAGGTAAGTGATCAATTTAATAGCAAATTGTACGTTTTCATGGAAAGGGGGTTTTATGTGCTTCATCGTGCACCTTTTACTTTGCACGACATGCGTGATTTAGGAATATTTTTCGTTTTACTTTGGTCTTCACTCAATTTTTACATTTGACATTATGAAACGATTGTTCTTAAAAGTTGTCCTACGTTAACAGATACGATTCTAATTGCAATTTGTATAATTTTGAATGGTTTTTGGGGTGTGAATCGGTCATGTCCCCTTGCTTCACTTTTCGACATTTATTTGACCACTTTGGCTAGGCATTCCGCGCGGCGAACGGTGGAAAACCATTGGAAAGGTGGATCAAATGGATGATAAGGTGCGTATCAAATAGACCGTGGGTTTTTATTTTAGTTTCCCTTCCTTGCAGCCACGGATCATTTCCAATGAAACAGGTGGGATCGCCCTTGCCACGCGAAACGAATGGATGTCGCGGGGCCCATCGGTGCCAGCGGCCCCCGAAGGGCGAACGCATCGTCGTGGGAAAACCAAATGGAAATTTTATGTTAATGAGCCTGCGGGGCGCATTGGCGTAAGACCACGCGTTTCGAGTCGCCGAAGTGGGACGAGTGTCACGCGCCCGGCTTTCAACGGGATTTCCGTGCGTCGGCAGCGGGCCGAACTGGACACCGTAATAGGTTTTACGATGTGGTAACATCGATGACTTCGTAAGCCCCGGTATATACACATTGCCGGTGCTGCCCATTTGGTGGGCTCTGCGTAACAGGTAAGTAGTGGTACCGGGCGTAGTACAGGTGATGGCGAATTCTTCCGCCGAGGGGTGATTCGATGTCAGAAATAATAAATCAACCACCGGAAAGGAAGTGAAGTTGTTGCGGTGTGACGTGTCCAAGTGCTCAACGGAACCAGACGTTGGTGCGTTGAGTTCACTGCTGGATATCGAAGGTCTTAATGAGAAAGGAACTATGTAGATATTTCAATGTGTATTACGTCTATCGCGAATATTAAGTTCATAACCATGGGCGCATGTTTTATGATCCATGTCGGAAATTCTTCAATGTGATATACTATCCTTGATTGGAAGAAATGGAATGTTTGAACAATCTTTCAACTCGGCCGTAGATGCTGGTAGTCTCTGCTCTGGGCGCATTATTAAGTACAAGAATAATCCAAAGTCTAGGAATCATATTACTTTAAAAGTAACCATTTCCCCACCTCATTTTAACCACCAAGGTAAATTATAAAAAAAAAATAATTCGTATCAGAGATGATAAGAACAACACACAACAATGCAAAGTTTGAACCTCACGAACTTGGATAGGTTCTAAAATGCTGTCAGGTATATTTATTTGACAAAGCATAAATTTGATTGAGGGCGTAGTAGCTCAAATATTAATTTTCGATACTATTTGCAATACAAGATTAAATACATGTTGATTAATTGTATTTATAACCTCATGAATTGCTCCCCTAAGTATGTTTTTAGTGTTTAATCTTTTATATATTTTAGCTTTTTATGTATGGACTATTGTGTACACTAAAAACTGAATTCTGTTGTTGAAGATTTGTTTGATTCATGTGAAAAATAATTACAACCATCGTGGCAATCAATTTTCATTAATATTAACCCAAATTTATATAACAGAGAAAGCCCGGGATAAGGTCTAACTGTGGGTAGGAAATGCCCTAATAACAAAATAGTCTGTTAGAGCATGTTAGCTTTAACAATACGGCAACGTCCCTCATTCCTCAATAAATAAAAAACCTCAAATTTAGACTCATAATTCTAATCCAAATAGCCATCAACCTGTTATTGTTACTATTGAATTAAAACAAAGCTCTCAAGTAAAGAGTAAAAACAATAACTTATTTCTCAACTCCTTATTCACCGCACATTTCCGTCTAGCTGACATATTATAATTATGAAAAACGCCTCAATTTTCTCAACTAGAAACGTGTTCTAATTCTTGGTATTTCATTACTTAATTAATTTTCAATAATTACAATAGGCAACATCAAAACAAGATATTCGTTTGTAGGGATAGCCGTTCATTTGAATACCAATATGTATGTTGGTACATGTCGACCATATATTATTCGCATCATTCTATGAACATTCGCTTCAACTTCTTTGGACCCAGCTTGTTCCAGGAATTATTTTCACCGCTGACAATTTCAAGTGTCTCAAGAACCTGGCCCATGCTCTATCGAACGCGGTCGGATGACACCAGACCTGGCATGGAATCGTCAGCATGAGGCACGTTACGATACACACACGCCATACGCCTCACACATCCGTTCCGAAGGCTGCGCAACACCGGACCGGAGACAAGACGCAAAAGCCGTCGGACCATCGGACGAGATGCAACCGCACGGGAGCCATCGAAACGTCGGCGAAACGAGTCCCGCCGTCGATTATGTCGATGCTTGGTAGGCCGCAGAAGCGCTCTAAGCCTGGCTGGAAGCAGCTTGCTTAATTAATTGCAATTATGTTAATTGAATACGAATATTGTGCCTCGCTGTAGGGCGACTCGTATAGCATTACAAGTTCGCCCAGAATGGCTCACCGAGTTGGAGGATTGAATTCTTGAATGCGAATCGATGGGAAATGCAGGGGCAAAGGTGTTCACGGAAGCATCTAGTATCTCTTTGGAGTCGAATTATTCCATGTGTGTTCTATGAAAATTTAGATTTATAAAATAAGATTTATTATAATTTTCATTAATTAGTTGTTACACACCAACCAAGAAAGGTAATTAAACAGTTTAAACCCCAAAATAGGATGGGTGACATAATCTGAGTAAGTGTTTACTACAAGTAAAAATTGCGTTACAAGATTTATGAACGTTATTGTTTCTTTCGAGTTCCACTTCGCGGTTCATCCCTTAAGCTCCATAGTATTGCATACGTGGCCGCGTCATACAACCCGAAATTTCCTTTTCCCATTCGCCGTTTTATTTATTGCCTTTCCTCCTTTCGCGAAGATTTACTAACCACTAAACACCGCTCATTAATCGCCATTACGCCTGACGAAGCGTGGTGTGGTTTATCGAGGCTTTGTCCGGACGTCTCCAACAAAACCCACACCACCTTGCCCACCATTTAAGGGTGGCCCATCCACCCCTCCCTTGGTGCAGTCATATGTATGTGCGAACAATGGCGGTGTCGGCGAGGTGCGTTAAATTTATGGAATGCCGGCACGGCCAGTACGAGTACGAGGTCGGCCTAAATGTGTTAATTTCTCCGAAGTAAATCGGGCCCATTTATCTTCCCGTCCCAGGGTTGAGGTCCTGGCGGCTCGGGTGGTAGTAATCATGAAGTGCTTTGGCGGCGTGGAAAGCGTTTCCCTTGGATGGGAGCTTGTCCCAACACGCTTGCCTTTCCTGTGGGTGAAATTTTAAATGCTAAGAGCGGTTCTCGTGTCAATCGATTGTCATTCAAAATTTTCCTCCACTGTTTTCCCAGCTCCTGAACGCCAAGATCGAGATGATAAAATGCACCAAGCAAAGACGATTAACACGCAACTCGACACGAGCAGGGAAAAGCTACAGGTTTCATCGTCACACGCATTTGCATGTTTGCAACCTTCTTTATTAGGTTTCTCATGAGTTCTAAGCCTACCGGGCCTCGCCGGAGCTACCGAACGCGGCTCTTCATCGTCCATAGTTTGCATGCAACGGAGGCGCCGGCCGGAAAATTAAAGAATGTGTCAAGCATGAGCAAGATAAGCCATTGCCGTATTAAAATCAATATCTATCGAGGCATTTATGATATTCTGCAGCTTATATCGGCTTTGTCGCTTTCAACACTGGCAGCCAAAGTCGCTGGGCTGTTAGGTAAGGCCATGAAAGATAGTGCGAGTCCAGGGGAGAGAGCGGGAGCAGGTGGAAACGGATCCTTCTTCATGCTTCTTGTTGGCCCTTTTCGCGTACGTCGATCGATGGACGGCACAAGACCTCACATGGATGCGCTTCTCGAGGTCCATCGGCATCGGATAGAACGACTCACTCGAAACCGTTCCTTTCCAACCCGGGCGCCCCGACACGACTGCATTTATGAACGCTTTCCCGAGCATAAGATATGTTTATTCATGAGAAATGAGCTTCAGTGTATGAAATGTGCCCGAAGGTTTTCCCCCCACACACCATGGTGCCATGTGGGCACGAAAGATCACTCGCCTGGACACGGAAAGGCGAGATGCTGCACTCCGGTCCGGTTTCGCCTGCGAGCCGGAAAATGTGGAACGAACGAAAAATCAACGGGTCCACAGGATGACACGGACGCTGGAGGTCTCGGGCTCAGCTGCCGGCCGGCTACTACGGCGTGTGAAGGTTTGGGACATTTTTCCCGTCGCCAACGATCCAACTCCTTTCGGAGCAATTTTTCCAATTTCAAATGTTTTTCGGTTGATTTCAACCAACAATTTCCAACAATAAAAACCCATCCCGGGCATCTCCGAGGCGGCGAGGATTAAAGCTCCCTGCCACGGTCTCGGAAGGACCGGAAGGAACAAAAAGGGCCACATTGCTCCCGAAAGGCCACCGCCCGGGCTCACAGCTTATATTTATGTACGTCATCTGGTACGCTCGGGATAATCGGTTCGTTCTATCAACACTTCCCTTTCCACCGCATCCGACTACCGAACGTACACAGACACGTTCAGGTCGGGTGCATTTATTGTTCTATGTGTGGGGATATGTGTGGACACCTCTCTCTCTTTCTCTCTTGCAACCTCCCACGCCAGATATGACACGGAAGGGCACGATACAGAAAATGCCAGCAGAATAGAGATTTTTTGGCGATAGGCCAAAAATCTTAATAATACACAATTTCCTTTCACATTAGACAGCGTGGAAGGTCTTCGGAAGCCCGGACCGGTGGGCGATGCTCGGACCCGATACACTCCCGTGCGATGGTATCGAATGTCGGTCCAGGGTAGAGCAAAGTAGGGCAGCAAACGAAACTGACAGCTGAAAGAAATTTTCCAATGTGACACGAATGTAGAAAATTGATAAAATGAAAGAAAAGGATTTTGCTAAATAATATTTCAAACTTTGGAAGATGTTAGACGCCAGTGAAGGGGTTTCTGTTTTCCCTTTTTTATTGTTGAGGTAAATGTTTTCTTGCTTCGATACGCGTACAGGATTACCAACATCTTTGCGTTGTTATATGACACAAATTAAACGTTGTTTTTTGATATCGTTGCTGGGAGTTTACTCACAAGAAACAACGAAAGGAAGCTATGCAATAATTAAATTTTCAATCAAACCTTTTCCATCACGTTTATTGTAATAAAATATATCTTAACTAATTCCGCCATTTTCAATGCAGCTATATTGTGGTTTGCTTTTTATCCTAGCATTTGTTTACATTTACCTTTTCTTTTTTCAATTTATAAATTTATCTTATCATATTTCCTACATAAAGCCTATAACAAAACTTAAATACGTTTTTCTGTTCCATAGGTGAGTTTACTTAAAAAAAATAAAGTGGCGTTACAAAATATAGTTCGTTTTTTAGTTGACATTTATTTACAGACATTTACAAACAAAATTAACTTCCCATATGAAAAATGAGCTGTTTTCGGGGAAAAGATTTCTCAACGATCTCAAAGTCAAGTTAGTAATATAAGGAGTAAGGAAATTACCAAGACCAGATGTGTAACAATTGTTCTGTAGCGCTTACTACAAATTTTCTAGTGCCCACACACTTCTCAATTTTGTTTATTGGTGGCTAACCTGGAAAAATTCTCAAAATCCTGATGAAATCAAAAGCATTTGCTTCCATTTCGTTGATTTTGAAAACCTTCCATTGAATAGAATAGTAGGATTTGATAAAAAAAAATCTAGTCAGATCATGGCAATGCAATGGCCGTAAAAAATATATCATTGTCTACTTAATCATGCATCAATCTGGAAAATTACGAAAGCTAAACACACATGCATACCTAGTGCAGCGATGCAACGAACTTGCAACCGATTTGAACGATTCCCTTGCTGCAACCCAGGAATTGCAATGGCGTTGTCATCTATTGTGTTTCGATGTTGTTTTTTCCGTTGATGCCGCTCGAGTGCGCAAACGAACGAACCGTTCACGTTAGGGAGAGTGACTTTGACTCGACGAGTTTCCTTTCCGCTAAAGCGTTGCCCGATGGCGGGCACATTTCGGTCGATGCGGGCTTCGCTAGTAGTATGATGTTTTGCATCCCGTGAATCCCACCGGCATCCCTCGGTTCGATTCATTGTATCGAAGTCAATGGGCGAACAGAGTCCCCGGTGTTCTCTACCAAGGAGCCACCGGATGGGATAATGTGCCCAGGGGCGGGAAAACCGAGCACGGTGCAAGATTCTTGCCGGCGGGCGAACGTGGACGCCCAGTGGCGGTAACACGACGTATTGGATCCCTGTTACAGCACGTAAAAATAACCCACGTTGGCCCAGCGCGAGGCCCAGAGTGGCATAAAGTGCGTTTTTGCTATTTTCTGCCCCGTGAGCATCGGCGAATTGTGCATAGATTGAATGTAAATCTACAGATGAGATGCACTATCGTGCAGCGGAGCGTTCGGTCGTGTGTAACGGCGCAGCTGACTGCACACAAAAGGATGCCGAGCCGAGTTTTCCAGCTTCTCCCGGTAGACTGGATAATTCTGGGTCGAGTAGATCGCTTGAAAGCATCAGCCGATGGATTTTAAGTTGATCATTTGCGGAGAGTGAAACATTCATGAGCTTGAGTGGTAGCTACGGCTATTTTAATTTTGCAACACCATTTTTGCAAATGACAAAATATTTTCTGTTTCACATTTGATGCATCACATTAAACAAATTGGAAACTTAAATCAATGATCCTGCATTTGCGAAATTTCACTTCCGAATCATGCAATTATTGTGCTTTACTTAAAGGATAAAAAAACAGGAAAATTACTCATGCAACGAAAACGAACATCACTGCAACTCATGCATCCAGTAGCAGCAAAAGTAAATGCTGTAAAATATTCCGGGAACGAAACTGCCTGACGGATGGACAGCCGCACGTTCTCATCGACCCTTCGTCCCTTGCTTGAGGATCAACACAATTTCGCCCCGTTTTGACATGGCTGATTTAAGCTGACAGCAGTTGAAATTCCCCGAAAAATGGGAAAACCGGCCGTCGGGTTCGGAAAAGTGCACCGTTTTGACGCCATACTGCCGTTTCGCGTGGTACGAATATTGATTGATATTTTGCTATCTGCGAACGCAGCTTCCGAAAACTTCCCAGCACGTCGTATTGGGACGTCAGCATCCGCAGAAGACGACCAACGGCAGCAACCGACCAAATGGGTAGTCCTCGGTAGTGTGCCTTGTTTCAAATTTATTAGGCTTAGAGCCAAGCACCTGGTGTAACAAGCTCGTAACTCGTCCCGGGTTATGCGATGCTGGCCGTGCTGGGTTCGCCAGCAGAGAAGTGCTTTGCAAACCCTTTAGCCTTTTACCATTCGGTTGGACGGATGTGGCCAACGGGCTCGGTTAAAATGTGTGGGTTGATGTTTATCTTAGTACAGTCCGGAGTAAAGAGCATCAAAGCCGACCGGTCTGTTTTGTTTGATTTCAGTTTTGGAACTGTTGTGAAACTAATCTTTGGACAATAAACTTTATTTTGCTACAGTGAAAGATGAAATTATTTTAAATTTAATTTCAAAATTACCATTAGATTTTAATTGTATAGTTGTGATGCTTTATAAAAAAAATAGAGTAAACTACATAAAAACATGTGCAGCGTTTAAAGTGGATAGCGTGAACTTACCTTGTTCAAATAAGTGTAAAAACAAATTTAAACTGAAAACAGACACCACGTTATTCTTCCACGCATTATTATGGAATTTCTTCAACTTTCTCAAACCTACATAATTATCAAATCATGTATATTGTACTGAAGCAAACTTACCCCTCCTTACTTGTTATAGTACCATAACTGTTTTCTGGAAGATATTTCTCTCATCTACGAACTACTCCACATGAGATAAAGTTAATTTATCACAGCCAAATATTATCGCTTTTCCATCTTTCGTTTAACCCTTCGGTTCACGGCTTGTTAGCTGAGGTAGTAGTCAAACCCTAAGCCATACTTGCCATTTCACCACCAACAAGATGAAAAATTCGTCGGGGATGAGGGTAAACCTTTCTCGGGAAAAGAATAGCCGATGTGTAGGCCTATCGATCGGATTCCTAAAAGAGCATTCTTTATCCGTGCCAGAAAAATCGAAAACAATTATGGAAAGCGTTTAATCAAGATGGATCGTCCGGCTTGGGAGAAGCGTTGGATGGGTGTTTAACTTGAAGAAACAAAACAACTTTCCCTTCGAAAAATTACAGCTTGGTGGATTCATCAGGAAGAAGGAAAAGTGGTTTTATTTAGCTTTGGTATTAAACACTGTGATTAATTGCGGTGTGGTTTACGTGCCGTTATCTTTATGCTTTGTCATTTTTTTCAGGAAAATATGTTTTATTTTTTAAACTATTTGTTTGTGTCAAGGTTGCACCTATCAGCGTTAAAACAAAACTAATCCTTCCAAAAACGACTTGGGCGGAAATATGCATGGAAAATTTGCAAAAGAAGTGGCCACACACCGGCAAACGCTTGAAGTAGCTCCCATTTTACGACAGGTAATAATAAACAGTGAGTGAGTGAAGCGAGCTTTGCTGGAAATTGCCCGCAAATGGGACCCTGCTCCATTAGTGTTTGCCAACGCTTAGCGCGCGCGTTTGCACCGAAACAGACAGGGCAGTAAATAATAAAGCAATTTTTCAAAACTGCAATCTTCATCTAGTACAAGCCCGGTTGCGCCCGGCCACGCTGCACGGGAGTTTCAATTTGCGATAGCCCGTAATTTACTGCCGAAATATACGCCGACCCGTAATTTATGCGGTCAAATGTTATCGGCGCCGTATTTCGGGTGGATCGAGCTGGGTTTACACGTTAATAAAAAGAAGGAAAGGAAAACGAAACCAGCTTGAAGTCCCACGGTAAGCTGGGTGTGCCTACCTACCGGGACGAGCGAAGCTGTTAAAGCCGACTCGGGTGAGCCGACATGTGAAATTACTCAGAGGGACGGCTAGGGCAAGGAGAGTGTATGCAAAATAAGGTGGATGAATCATTACTAGCCATCAGCGACAGGTAGTACGAGCTCCGGCCCAAGGCTCCCGGGAGGGCTTGTACTTGTGGTTCTTACTTCCTGCACAAGACGTTTGTTTTCTCGTATCGATGTACGGAATCGTTTCACATGGGAAGATGAATATGCTGGAGCCACTTTATATGTACTCAAATCTGCACAAACAAATTCCCCGCGCTTTGTTGGCAATTTTGGCATTTCCTGTGGCCATTTACCATGTTTGTTATCGTTTGTGAAAGGAAAATACACATTCGTGTAAAAGGTTAAGCTCGGTATAACAGTTTTAAACAACGGATTTTTGCATTGCTTGTTTTTTTTCAAATTAATTTATCTACGTTACTAACAAGTGATACTAACTGTTTTGTACATTTGTGCAGACGAGAGCATCGAAAACACAACGCAGCTAATATGCACTATTCAGTGATAATGAAATGCATAATGCTCCGCTAGTTGAGAACTCATTCCATTTCGATTTACGTTGAGCTGTTTCTACCTTGTTTATTATCCGTCCTAGTTGAATGTAGGAAATTGCAAAAAATAATACATATCGCATGCAGTGCGTTTTTGCATTAAACGTGTTTTAATAGCAGTGTGTCAGGCGGAGACGTTAATTAAATCCAATTTCTCTTTAAATGACTGGCACAAACTGTTGTCGCTGCTGCTGTTAGCTTATTTCAACCGGAACGCAGGATGGCCCCATTGATTAATAAAAAAAGGAAAACACAGAAATAAAAAATACCACTACCAGCCCACATTTTTACCATTTCTACATCGGAATCGCCCCGGTGACGGGCCACGAGTGGCTGATGAATATAATGTCAAAAATTAATATTAAAATAATTATTTAGTGACATCGTCCCGATGCAACCGGCTGCCTGGTACATCTACTCTTCAGCCGGTACCATTGCAGGGGCGCGGAAGGCGTGCGGGATAGGGCACGAAAAGGCGGAAGGGCAAGTGCGAAAAATTGATATGTTTCTGCAATTGTGTGTCATGTCGTATAAATTATCGGATTTTTTTTTTCGCAGCGCATTTTTTCTTTTTCGTTCATGCTTGCAACTCACACAGAGTTGCCCTTGTACCGTTGGGTTGTGGGTTTCCAACTGGGCACAAATTTTGCGTTTTCCGCTCCCTTCTCTCGTCCTCCCTCTTCAAACACTACGGATCGGCTTTTCTATCCCGTTACCCCTCCTCACGGCCACCAAACCAGCCAATTAGGGTATGGAAATTCCACCAACATTATCATACACGCGGTTATCATCATAATAGAGTGAAACTACGTTTCTTTTTTCCTGTTCCTTTTTTTTATTATCCACCTCGCTGTTAATCAAATTTCATGAGCGAATAAACGGAATGATGACATTGGTAAAAATAAAACCCTTTCGGTTTGAAAATTCATGGCATTGAAATGTCATTTATGAGAAATTAATTCGAGGTCCGTGCTTCGGCTTCGGAGGAAATGTTCTTCCAGTTCGATGCGCTCGGAAAATGCATTCTTATGTGTTTGGGGGGTTTGCTTCCCTCGACGCCGTAGGGAAATCATTCAACTGTGCTTGTATGCGTGAGTGTGTGTGTGTGTGTGTGTTTGCGATCACATTTTTGAAGGCTGTTGCACTGTGTCATCAATTATGCAAAATATTTTTACCTTCCGTTAACCATTTGCAACCAACCAAAATGGGCCGTGAAGTGGAAGTAGAATTGGAAGGTAAAACTGCCCAACATTCACTCGAAGGTATTTGATTTTAGGTCATTAGCGGTGTACAAAGTAATTTACGATTGTATCATGATACTGCTCTATTATGAACTATAATTTAAGTCAATTGAACAAGGTCCAAAGAAGAAAGACTCTTGAAGTATCAGGAAATGTTTCTATTACCGAACCACGCACATAGTGAAGCAAAAATTTCTGGAAATAACATTTTGTAAAGCTTCTGTACCTCCATTTGCGGCGACATTGTTGCCGGCGATGCGTGTGCGATCCTTGATGCCAAACGCCAAGGGCCCCAGGTTCGGTACATGTTTGTCTCCGTTTATGCTTGTTTGTTGATCAAACAGGAAAAACCAAGCAATGGCACATATGCACCGGCACATATTCCCGACGAAAAACGCTGTGCACACGTGAACAGAGTGTGTGTGAGAGAGAGAAAAAGCGTGCAGAGATTCTTGTTCCACCGGAGTGTCACACGGCAAAGTGATGGGTTTTCCGTGTAGTTTTTACGTACGCCGTACGAGATGTACTGGCCGTTCCGTTTAGATTGACTCACACACACATTCACATACACTTTAACCAGTCAGATGTATGTTTATTCCAGCCCACCAGTCCCTACCCTGCCCCATGCACTCACGTCCATGGTGAATCAAGCGTGGTTTGTGGCTGGAACGTGTACGTAAACCTTCAGTGAAGCACCGGCCAGGGCCACCCTTTCGACTCGGGCGCATCATTCCCAAGTCATCCTCAGCAGTCGAGGGAGGTGGGGGGAGGGGGAGGAAAGGGTTTGTTTTGTTTTGATTTCGTTTGCTTTTTCTTTGCTTTTTAATGTTTCTCGCGTGAACCCCGGAATCTCTCTTCACGATGGGTTTGTTTATGGAAGCGGTCAGAGCAATTTCCATTTACCAGGCTTACCGACAAATGGCTTTATTTCCCTCCGAAAGATGGGCGTCCCACCCCGGCGTCCCCGGGTGACTTTTTGAGCGTGGAAACTAATAAAACAAAAACACACAACGCTGAACACAAAAAAAGGCTGGATGGATCCTTGTGATGTGCAGATCTAAGTGAATGCCCCAGGACTTGCTACATTTTATGCTGTGAACGGTTGGTTTTTAGTCGATTTAACAAACTGCTCTTGTCGTGAGATTATTGCCCGAAAGCATTATGACCTTTTTTTTATTGAGTGTAAGTGTGAATTAAATAAAACAAAAGTTGAGTGTGCATTAAAAGAAAGAAAAGTTAGCAAATGAAACCTTTGCGTCCTTAAAAGTATCGCGTGGGGCAAAAATCATACATCAGTAGAATGGAAATAGTAGCTGGCAATAGATCAATAGTAGTGGGGAATCCAACTCTCCACCTAACAACGGTTCAAAGGTTCGTCAAGCAGGGAAAACGAACCATCTCTTTGTTGGCTTTCTTTCCTTCAATCTTTGTTGGCATTTGTGAGCTTTCGAAAAAGTTTCCCTCATCAGCAGCCTGACGATCGTTTTTACTTACACCACCGTGCGCATATTTACCTCCGAGCGCTCCACGGGAATCACGGATCGATGGCGCATTTCCTCGCGAACCAATATAACTAGCGCCATCAATTGAAATGAGTGAAACCGTCCTCCACTCGAGCCACCTTTTTCCTCCGTCCTTACCGAAGGCCGGGATTGAACGGGAAGCATTTTGATTTATTTTCAAATGCTTACCTTACTTCGGTTCCTTGGGGTTTTCCTTCACGTTCCCCAGGCTCGCCATTCCGTCCCTCCTATTTGTGGAAAAGTCATCAATAGAGACTTTTCTTCCATTTTCCCAGTGTGGAGATGTAACGTCGACTTGCGATGCCGATTGCCACTACGGGGTTTTCCCCAGCTTTGTCCTGCCCGTTGACGGTGGCTGTCGATGTGTTGGGGGGGGGGGGTTTTAGCTTTTTCCGTCGGCTCATTTCGCTCGGATGGAAAAGACATCGGCGAAAATCTTCGCCAGGCATTATTGCCGTGATGATGAGATGTTATGAGAACACCTTTCCCCAACCCTCCCGTGCTGGTGTGGCCTATAGAAATGGAATGGAAAAGGGGGGAAACGGAAAGTTTCCAGCCCAAACCTGTTTACGTTTAGGGAAAATAGTTTTCAAGCCAAAAACAAATCTAATGTATTCTAAAAAACAAAACCTAATGGAGTCGTGTGGGAGTTTTTGATATTCGATATGTCACCTGAAACAGTGGCACTTTCGGGTCTACCCTCGCGTGTGGAAAAGCACTTATCGTTTCGACCTACTGCTTTCCATCGGAAACGCTTGGCAATGGGTTTTCTTTTTTGCTACCCTTCTCGCAGCGATGGAAAATGCACCATCCGAGTGATGGAAGCGCAAGGGGGATGGGAAAAGAAAACGAATGAGAAAAAAACGATATAACGATTATAGGAAGATAGAAACCGTTTGCCGATGAAATGACGATGGTCCTCCCGGGCAGCAGGTGAATCTCTCTCATCACGCAAGTAAAAGCGTTTGGTTTTGGTAGAGGGAGGGTAAGAAGAAGCCCGTTCGGCAGGGTAGGGCAAAAAAAGTTTCCATAATCTCACCTACCGCCAGCGATTGTAGATCATTATGCCCCAAAACGATGGATGGAAATCAAGCTGGCGATTAATAAAAAGCCGAGAAAGGAAAGACTTTTACAATCCGATGCTATGTAAGCGGTTCCAGATTGATTCCAGCTTCCCTGCGGCTGCCGTTTTCCGTTTCCTGCGTTCCTAGGTTGCACTAGGAAAAATAAGAATCTGAGCAAACAGAAAGTGAAATGCGGATACTGTACACGGTGGCTATTTCTTAGGCAAAGCGTTTTAATTTGGTTGTAGTCGTAATCCGTGCGCTGGTGGTTCAAGTGAAGAATGAGGGAGGGAAACATAAAATACACACGATACAAGTTGATATTGTATGCATTAGCGAGTGGGTAAAGAGCTGAAAGGAAAATGGAAAGGATGAATTCTACCTAGTTCCACAGACGTGCCGTAAAGATCCACAGTATACTTTCTTGCTGGTCGGATTTTCATCTTTTCTTTCCCCCCTGCCACCCGAGAGGGAAAAAAGCGATACACCCAGCGGAAACGCGCCGGAAAAAGGGTCTCTGGCTAAAGGATTAAAGTGAATATGAAAAAGATATTTTCTCAAAAAACATGACTGAAAAAGAGGTCGAAAGAAATCGAGAAGAAAGGAGGATGAAAAAATGAAATCTCTCTCTCTCTCTCTCTCCCTCGTATACGCACAAACACACGCACACAGTCGTGGCTACAGCCTGGGCCCCAAAGTGAGTCCGCTGTCGTTTCCGTTGAGCAGGGTTCTTCGCTTTATAACTTCCCGCACGAAATCCTTCTTATCATAATTGCAAATCTAAGCCATCTCTTCGGGACGGGGACGAGAGAAAAGAGAAAGAAAAAAGATTGCGAAAGAAATACACTAGAGATAACATTAGCCCATTTAATTTCAAGTTTATTATAATTTAACAGTTCAACACATGCCGCCGAAAAAACACTGTTGCTGGGCGCCATATGCTACGGGGTACGAGCTTTCCGTCCGCCAACCCGGCTAGCCTGTTGAACGGAAGGGACGCACCGGACCCAGCATACGAATTTGGTGAATTTTGGTCGGAAAAGGGCTGTACGATAAAGTTTTGTGCATGTGAATTTAGTTTTTTTCCGAGCTGAGGAAACTTAAACGGAGGTTTCGAAGCAACCCTTCCAACCAGGAGCAACAAAATGCTTTCCCAAAGGTTTAATTGTTTTAAAATAAAGAAAATATATGAAAGAAAAACAGACTATTTGTGCAAAAAGATATCTATGAAAGGTAAAGTAGCTTAATATAATACTAGTTTGAAATGTTGGTAAAACTTCTTTTTTGATTAAAAAAAAGCATTACGTGAAGTATTAAACGCTTACTAATTCAAACATAAAAGAACTACACCAACTGAAAATTTCATGATGGCACCCTTAACGTTCTATTAAATGACAGACAAGAAAAATAATGAGTTGGTAGTGACTTGATTTTAAAAAATGATACAATTTCAAAACAGATTTAAACATAATTTTCATTTTTTCATTTCATTCAATTAAATCTTTTAGTAAAAGCTGTTTAGGTCAACTTTTCAATTTCTTAACATACTCCGAAATTCCATCCCATAACACGTTAAAAAGATTAACCTTTTCTCTTACACCAAAAAGGGACGCACAGGATTCAAGAGAAAAGGATAGCCTTAAAGTTGAAGGGAAAAAGGGTGAACCGATTCAAGTGCCGTTTACCTTTCCACCAGTTTTTCATGACACACTCACTGATGGATTTTCCGACACGCTGGGAAAACACCACCCACATACCCACTTTTCGGTAGGGGTGGAAATTGGGCTGCTCAATGATTGGAGCGATTGAGCGCACAGGACTCAAATGGGTTCTGCGAGGACCCAGCAGAACGCTTGCGCCGAATGATGCTGTGTGTCAGCGGTGATTCCGATGATGACTGTTGGCATGTGACCGCTGCTGAGTGACCCGAAGGTTTGTGTACAAGTTCGTGGGTGGCCTGCTGTACCCTTGCCACCTTTCGCACCGAGCTAGCCGGTTCCTTCCGGAACGGTGACGTCACGTTATGGTAGGTTTCAAAGCGAAGTATGAACGTTTTACACAACTGGCGTTAGATAAATGACCACTCGAACGAAGTGCTTTATAAAAGTTATTGATAACACATAGAAAACACATTTTATCACAAACTTTGGCAGGTGAAGTTCACTATATTTCGATGTTTAACAAGTCGTTTCGCACTAGTCTTCTTCAGTAGAGTAGCCAATAAGCGGTTGCTATTCGTCCGAATCGATTATTTCACTACAAACGTCAACAGGAACTAGGATAGCTCCCCTTTAAGCTACAAGTTTCTTTCTAGAATCGTCCGATCCAATCCGAATGGGCAAGGATTTGCAGTGAAAGTGCGTTCAATCTAGAATGGGACCCACACGCGATGGCTCCACTGTCAGTCGGGCCCCGAAAGAGTGGCCCGAAAGATTCGGGGGAAGTTGAGCGCCGTCGTGGGCGAACCGTGCCGGACGTATATACGGATATCCTTACGAGGAATCATCAGGATCGCTCACGGATCGGACCACTCGGTGCTCGGTCGGGTGCTCGGCTCGCCAAACCCGGTCGTCGTCATCATCGTCGTCGCGGTCGTCGTGGTCGTGGCCGTGGTCGTGCTCGTCGGGACTCGAGCGAGCCAAAAGCGGAGGCTCCTGGATCCGGTTGGGACTGTTTTGACTTCAGAGAAAGAAACGTGGAACACGGATACGGGTGTGTTATCGTCATCGTCGTTGTCGTCGTCGTCGTGCTCGTCGTCGTTGTTGTCGTCGTCGTCGTATTTAGTTGTTCAATCATAAGTTTGTTGTTTGTTCCCCGGTCTTGTGTGAATACTGCTGCAGCAACTACTAACCTACTACTACCACATATTGCTTACGAAAGGTGAACCAGCCGGATCCGGAACAGGGTGAAGCTAGTAACGCTGGAAACGCAGCTCGGTGTCCAACACGTCGTCCGCTCGTGAAACGCCATCAAAACATCCGCACACCCCGGGCTCGCAAAACGGTAGTGTGTGCATCAGTACAAGCGAACCGGCCCTCGACCGGACTGACCGGGAAGACATCGGGACGGACCTGCTGTGTTGGATAAAGGCGCCCGGGAGGTGCGGTTCAACCTTTGCGGGGACAAGTAGGACGTCGTAGTAAACAACGCAACAAACACCTACACCACAAGGCCGGACCAGTGAACAAACGGGCTACATTTTTGGTGTCTTGAATGTAAAAAAAAACAAAAAACACAAAACTACTAACAACTCTGCTTATAGAACGAAACGCTGGAGCCGGAATGATACAGCGGTTTTGGAGCTCCTAGCGCCAAGCGGGTTTGCGAACAGGAAAAAGCAGAAACGAAAGTGCCCAAAAAATAAACCGAAACCGAATAAAACGTAAACGAAGGACAACAATACGAACGAGAGTTATAAGATAAGGTAGACAACAACCATCAGCAGCAGCATCAGCAGCAACATCAACCCGCGAGGCGGCCTGTTTGTTATAGCACGTGTCGAAGAGACGAAACACTGTAAACACACAAATCAGAAGAAGCCAAAGAAGGCCACTAAGGAGCGGAAGACGAAGAAAATTAAAAAAAACACACGCAGATGAAAAACAAACAAATGCTGAGCTCTGAATCAATCGAAAAATCATTACAGGGATTATATAGTTTACGAACAAGTGTATGTTAGTCACCGTTTGTGTGTATGTAAAGTGGCTGTTTAGATGACGATGATGGTAACAATTGCTGGAGTTTATCAAGAAAAGCAAACGAACCCGAAATAATCAGTAAAACGGAAGCTCTAAGAAGCCGGAAAAATTTCATCCTCCATCCGGACGTGAAGAAAAAAGAAAACCACTCGCACCCCCGTTGAAAAACAGACCCACAAACCAGCAGACCTTTCCCTAGTGTATTAATCCAAACGTAGAGGAAGCTGATTTCGCCTCGGGAAAACCCCGGCCTCACGGAAACCACACCGGCGCCAAGTTAAAGGGCAGCATTAAAGCGCTTAAAACCCAACGCGGAGTCTCTCTCTCTCAAGTGCGATAAGCGAAGGAAATTGGACTACATCTGTTGTGTGCATCGGCGGCCCGTTTTTCCGACCAGATACGTCGATTGATGCTGGTGCAGCGTTGCACTTTCCGGCAGACGAGGGCAAGCGGGCGTTGTGGGAAGGAGGGTGGAGCGCAGCGTTCACGCGTGTGTGTGTGTGTGTGTGGGAGATAGAAAGAGAGAGAGAGAGCGCGAAGGAGCCTACCGGTAGGCCTCGAGCGTGAACGGGACGGTTCGGGTTCGGCCAGCGAGCGAGCAGGACGGGGCGAGCGAGCAGAAGCGGCCGCACGACATGCACAGCCGTCAATAATCAACAATCAGTCAGTCACTCAGTCAGCCAGTGGCAGCATAAACAGGCAGCAGCAGCAGCAGCAGCAGCAGGAGAGAGCGGTGCAATAAACAACACTGACTACTGCGACTGGTGCATCCTGGTGCATCGAGCGGCGCATTCCATGGTACACGCTGCGTTACTGCGAGTTGGAATCCGTGTTTTTTGTGCGTCCGGTCCGGAACGCACGCTGAAGGCTGTGTGTATGTGTGCTTGTGCACGGGAAAGCGACTTCTGAAACGTCTCCGTTTGAAAGCCGCGCGTGACCAGTGAAACATTAGCCGGACGGTTTTCCCGGCACGTTATCGCGCGCGCGACTGTTGTGTGTGAGTGTGTGTGTATGTGTGTACGTTATACGCAAAGTGATCCCTTAGCGAAAGTGAAAACGGTACAAAAATCGACAACTTAAGGATGCCCACGGAACTGATCCAAAACAAAACATTTAAAACCAAACAAGCTTCCTTACGGTAAAAGGATACTTTATCGCCTCCAGTCAAACTAAACAAACCAACCCAAATCTAAACTAAAAGAACCCATTAAAGGAAGCGCTATCTTGCTGTCTAGGAAACGGTTCAGGATACAACGGAAAGAAGGAAAAAACAAGGCGTGAGCGAGAGAAAAATAAAAACAGCCCACTTGATTGTAGAACACATATTAAAAACAACCAAGCATTAGGAAGCGTAGAAGCGAAATCCTAGTGAGCCAGTAAACAAAATTCGTGCAGGAGAACCGCAACCATCACATCAAAAAAGTGCCTAACTATTTCCGTTTTGTGTTTTCGCTTGAACCTTTGCGTTGTGCTGCTGTTCCGGGTAGTGTCCCGAAGCAAACCGAAACAGAAAGGGAAAATCGCACGAAGAACCGATCGATCCGCCGTCGATCCGAGTTAAAGCACGCACTTCCCTATCCTGCCATTCGCATTCGCTTCTCCTTTAAAGCCAATCATCAGCGCTGCAAAAGGTGCGCTTGGTAGAGCTCGAGTGTTGTGAAGAGGAACGGAATCAAAACGCATCGGAAAGATTGAGTGTTTGGACGATTTAGGCATCTTTAAGAGAGGTAGAAAGTAGCTGTTCTGTTTTCACCGCCTGTTGTTAGGACTTTAAAGTTCGTGTAACTGGAAGAATATATCAAAAAAGAGGGAGAGAGAAAGTGAAAAAGTCATCCAATCCGAATCGAAGATACCTTAGCCGTTGCCGGTGGCAACTTCCTTAATTGAAAAGCCCGAATTTCCGTCACAACCGAATTGCCAGCCGGTGCACAAATTAAAGCACTCGCTTTCGGGTTTCTCAGTCGCAGGGAAAATTGTAACGCCAGTGCTAACCATTTTTGATGTGAACACATTGATTTTCCCGTTTCCATTCGTTTCCGGGCTTCGTCCTCTCATCGTCGCCGTGCTTCGGTTGACCGTGTCCGGGTGTGACCCCACCCGCCACATTTATCCAACGTTCCGAAAGTGTGTGTGTGTGTGTTCTTCGGTACTGAGTTTTCCGCTCTTCCGATCGATAACCGGAAATCGATAAGACGTTAAAGTGCAAACCGGTGGCAAGGAGGCGAAAAATAAAAGTAAAAAATAAAAGAAATCAACCAAACCGAAAAATCAGAGCTTCTGGGAAAATTTACTAGCTGACGGTGGGTGGCCCGAACGTGTCGGGCGAATTGAATTATCGCGAGATTATGCTTCCGGAAACCGACTAAACGGCCCGATGCCAGACGACTCCGACGTCCACCGGAGAGGTACCGCCGAGCAAGTGATAGGAAATATTTGTGATATCAGTGTCTCCGCATGTGTGTATGTGTGTGTGTCTCTGTGTGTTAGTAAGTGAGTGAGAGTGTATATTTGTGCATCTCGAGTGCCGTTCGTGTTTGTGTGTGTGTGTCGATCGTCCTCGGAAAGTGTGTCAAAGTGCGAGTCGTATGCTTGCAAAGATTTTCGCGTCGAGCTAGCGATCGTGTTGCTTCCCCAGGCGAACGAAAAGGAAAGCGGCGTGCGTTGGGAAATTAGGACCGATTTCCCGGTGAACCGCCTCACGGAGGCAGCCCAACTTCCGGCGCCCCACTTTCGTATGCAAATCGCGCATCTGGCGGACGATTTCGCGTGGTGAAAATTTAAACTCGTCCACACACGCACGTAGGAGGAGGAAAAACCCCGTTCGCAAAGACCTCTCCCGCTGACAGGCGTCAGGAAAAACGCCAGACACAGCCACACCACAGCGCGCTGCTGGTGCTGGCGTTCTAATAATAGTTCCGCAATAACAATATCATATTCTGCCTTTGCTCCCCATCATCTCCAGCGAGGGCGGATTCCATCTCGTCGGCTTTCCCGGCGCCTTCCACATTACATTAAAAGTGCATCGGAAGGGAAAAACCGAAACAGTACGGGTTGCGCGACGCGAGTGAGGTTTTCTCCCCGTGTCTTCCGTGTCGTTCGTTGAGTAAGGTTCGTTCGTGTGATTGTGTGTGCGCGCGCGATCGTTTTCCGGTTCTGTGGTGTTGTTGGAATTCGGTGTAAGTGTCGGTGCATATTGTTTGATTTTCGGTTTTCGATTCCGGTCTGAGTGTCGAGTGCGAGAAACTCGTGGTGATCGCGAGTATATCCCTCGGGTTTGAATAGTTCAATCTCTTCCTGCCCCTGCTTGGTTCGGGGGTTTTTCACGTCCAGAGATATTGTGGTTGTGGTGCACGTGCCCGACTCTGGAAAATTCTTCCAGCGCCCGGTGGAAAGCAACATCGGGTGTGAAGTGAATGGCAATATTGCCAAGTGTGGTGGAAAATATTGATGATATTTTGCTGGAAATCATAAAAGTCAACGCCGCACGTACCCCCCTCCTCACCGGTCCGTTCGCGGGAAATAGATGCAACCGCTGAAAGGCAAACCGGTGCAAGTGAGGTGAATAAAATAAAAACGAGAGGTTTTCCCCTTTTCGTTTCGGCGAGAATAAAAAAAAGGTGCACTTGCAAAGAAATCGAAGCAAGCTGTTATTTGTTCTTCGGTTCCGCCACGGGTGGAGGAAAAATCGCATATCGAAACTGGTGCTGTGAAAAGTCGCGCGAGTGAATCAAAGTGTGCTGCGAGAGTTGAGGAAGTCTCTGATACGAAAGATATACGGCAAGAGGCAAGAAAAACGTGTCGGTGGAAACAAAAAAATACACGAAACAACGCTTCACAAATCTAGAGTTTTCTTTTCCTCATCGGGGGAAAAAAAACCCATCCAGCTGCAACGATAATCGTTTCATCGCGTTTAAAGTTCATCATCAGAACACTGCATACATGTTAGGTAAGGAAAATGGTTTACCTTTTGGGCTGTTATTTTTGGGAGCGATTGTGGAAAAACCCTCTTTCGTAGAACTTTGGGAGGGAAACAAAACCTTAGTCTACACATTTTTCCGGTGCAAAACATTCCATCAAACAAAGTTCATTCATCTCAACAGGAAAAAAATACGCCAGCGAAAGTGAACATTGCATTAACTCACACAGCGCGTAACTTTCCGGGGCAGAAAATTC